>NW_023416318.1:5314225-6554969 GCF_014108235.1 Myotis myotis
ATCAAGTTCTTCCAGGAGCAGAGTGAGAGCAAGACAGTTAATGTTAAAGGAATTGTAAATGAGCCTGGATTTCTGAAAGACACTAGGGAATGGTGTAGTAAAACAAGCCAAAGAATGCCTCTTCTGAAGGGGCACCTCTACTGTTACTAGAAATCTGTATGCTTTTCAGATATCAGAGTCCATATGTGTATGCAAAAACCTCCTGGTGTTTAAATATTAGCAGCAACTGATAAGTAATAAAACATCATACAGACAAATACTCTAGTGACAAAAAAAAATTTGGGGGGAGTTGAATCTGGCCAGTGATTGTCAGTGGTAGCCTCTGAACGCGCAACCATTCCTCTAAACAAGAGGTCAACAAATATGGCCCTTGGGTTACAAGCCAGTCCATTGATTTTCTTTACAAATTCAGTTATTGTGAGCCACAGCCATTCTCATTGTAGTACACATTGTCTACAGTTGCTCTTGCATTACAATGGCAAAGATGAGTAGTTGTGACAGAGACTATCTGGCCCACAAAACCTAAAATGTGTATGATAGGACCATTTACAGAAGATTAGCTGACCCTACTCTAAATATTTCTCTATTTTTTTGGTACCAGTGCTAGGAACTGCTCTCTAGTAATTCCAGGCATGGCAAAAGACCCTCTCATGGAGTTTGAGCTTCCTCAAGGAGGGATTGAAGCCCACACTCAGCCATGAATATTTCAAGTTGCTCTTGGTCAATAATTCTGGTCCAGAAGAATGTCCCACAGACCTCTGTAAGGAAGAGTAGGGCCTGATGCGTCAGCATACTAGAAGCCTACAGTCTTTGTTTCTAAAGGATATTACCTGACTGAATTAAATTAAGAAAATATCTTGGCAAATGAAATTCTCAACATTTTTAATATACTGTTATTAAGCGTTCATACTTCATAGCAAATAAGATCTATTTGGGGGGATAATATAATATTTCCAATATGGCTATCCAAACTCGGTCTTCGTCATACATATATTTTAGAAATTACAGTTGTTATTTCAACAAGTAAAAACACCTGTTTAACTCTTGGGTCTGCGGAAAGTAGGAAGTCCTTTGTAGTACCATCCCCCTCCCCTTAATTTTTCCTTTCATACAACTACATGCATAACAGGAAGCTTTTTAACCTAGATCCCTAATTATAGTCCTTGACCCACAGAAGCTGTGAAGCAGAAGTTCAAAAAGTTTGCAGTAGTTAATAATAGGCTATTACTTTGTGTCCATCTCATAGATGAAATACTCCACCAGGAAGTAGAAAGGGGAAAATATTAAGGGCCTCCAGTTGGTGGAGATCAACAGGTAGGTCAAGCTTAACCTCCTTCTACTTCCTGTCTCATCTACCTTTACCAACTGATTGCATCACTTAGTATGAAGTGTGATAATATCCTGAATGTTTAGACACTTCTGTTAAAGTGAACACTATTAATAATCGTAATGATATCTATCATTTTTGAGCTTTTACCCTGTGCCAATCATTTTCAAGTGCCTAGCTGAAATATCGAATTTATTCCTTCACAACAACCTTTTGAAGCAGCAACTACAAGTATTATCCACATCTTACAAATGAGGATTGGGAACAGGGTATTAAGTAAAAGCACATAATATCCCCCCCAAAATGAGAAAAGGCATATGTGTTCCCTGGCTTCTCCTCCACCAGACATTTAAACATGATTTTACTATAAGGAAGTATAAAAGAATAGAGATTATTTCCACATCTATACTGCTCCCTTGGTCTAACTTAGCCACCAGAGTTACTTTCATTCTTGAGACTGCAGGAATACAATTTAGCCTTTTAACGAAATCAAGGTACATTAGTAATGAAAAGACTATCTAGAAGATCAGTTTCCAACTAATTAGTGGCTTGGATGAGCATTGCATTTTTGCCTGAAAAACTTGGAAGTCAATAGCATGAAAGGCATTTAGGTTTAGAGCTAGGAAATCTGCTTGAACATACATCAATACCCGGGTGTGGAATCGCAGACTCATTCAGGTATCAAACTCTCTTATCAAAGTGCTTTCCTAAGGCTGATATCTCTAGGTGTAAGGGAAGGATGGAAAGCGCAGATGAGAAAACAAGATACAGAGGGATGAGTCCCTTGCTACCAAGCAATAATTAAGGTAAAAGCTAGCAAGAGAAGTGCAGGCTTGTAATTCCCAAAGATTCTAGTTGTAGATGGGGAGAGTTCTGAATTATTAAAGGTCTCATACATAAACCCTGCTTTGAAAATTCAAGACACCAATAGAAGTTTACGGGATTTTTTAAATCAATAGGTCATGTCACTTAACAGTTTTGGCCTGAGATTTCTGATGGGAAAAACATCTGCTTTTCATGGTTGTTTTTCAAAAGTACATGGCTGTTTTCCAGAGTAGCCTGCACAGTTGAAGGCCAGACTGCAAACTGTTACCAAGTCACGATGTGATAAACACAAAAACACAGTCAGCTTTTAGAAACGCTCACAGACACTGGAAAGAGTAACTGTATGTCATTAAGTCTAATTTTTAAAAATTGGGACTTGTGTTTTTTGAGGTTTTTTTGGTTTTTCTAAATTTTATTTTACTAGTAAGTCATTTGGATTATTTTTAATTTAAAAAAATACAACAATGGTCTTCTCATAGGCAAGAAGCATCACTTCAGACCCATTTGGTCAATTCCATCTGGGAAAATACGTGTGTGTTTTTTCTTTTCTCATCTTTTAAAATTTTCACTTGTAAGAAAATGACTTTTAAAATACTTAAATAAGCAAATCATGGCTAAGGATTTAAAATGTTTACTGATTGGTTATATGACCAATTACATTTGGAGATTGCTAATCTAGAAAATTACAGAAGGCAAGACGTGAATATGTTACGTCTATTGCTAAAACCTTACAGGAGGAGTTTGTTGAATTAAGTCTATATACATATATTTACACTTTGTTTATCATGCTGTATATGGAACCAAGTTTCCTTCAACATTAGCAAGAACATATTCATTCTGCAAGTAGAAGCTTAGCTTCTTTTATTTAAATAAACTTTGCAAGACTGGACTCTGAATCCCTAGCACATTATCTGGAATGAAATTGTATTCAATAAACCAATTTTGCATTATAATTAGATATTGGACTTCCCTTTCTAGTGACAGTTCAATTTATGCTTTAGTTACCTATTGATGAGAAATCCAGCTCTCTAGGCGGTACATTTCAGCCTTATTAGAAAACAAGAAATCTGCTGGAAAGCTTTTCTCTATGTCTGCCTCTGCAGTTTCCATCCAGCGGTGCAAGTGCCCTGCCTAGATTAGGCAAAGTAGTTCCTACCCTCCTTATACATAATAGCAATTCAGAAACTTGAATTTAGCCATCAGGTCTCTCCTTTGCCTTCTCTTCATTATGCTTAACATCCTGTCCCCTGTAGGGCTTGTCAACGTCAGAGTTATTGACATTTTAAGCCAGATAATCCTTCGCTTCAAAAGGCCGTCCTGTGCATTGTAGGCTACTTCGTAGCATCCTTGGTCTCCACCCAGGGAACAGCAGCAGCATCTCCTGCCACGTATCCCTAGTCACAACAACCAGACATTGGCAAATGTCCCCTGGGCGGTTAAAATCGCTTCTGATTAACAACCACTGCTCTATTAGTAGGAACAATGAAATAGATCCTAATAGTGGTCAGGAAAAGAAAATCTTTCGATAAGCAATAAAATGCTTCCCAAATTAAAACTAACATTTACTAAGGACAGATTAAAGATAGCAATCAATTTTTATTTACCACTACTAAAGCCACTTCAAATAATCAAATAAAACACAAGTATTATGCAGATAAGTTTCCTCCTTGTCTTTTCATGGCTTGATAGCTCATTTTTTTAGCATTGAAAAATATTCCATTGTCCGGATATACCATCGTTTATCCATTCATCTACCGAGGGCAATTTTGGTGGCTTTAATGTATTGGCAATTATGAATAAAGCTTCTATAAACATCCGAGTGCAGTCTCTCTGTGAATATAAGTTTTCAATTCCTTTGGGTATTAAGAAATGCAATCAATGGATCATATGGTAAGAATTTGTTTAGTTTTGAATCTGAAAAGGCTACATACTGTGTGATTCCAACTATGTAACACCCTGGAAAAGCAAAACTACAGAAACAGTAAAAAGATCATTCAGCTGCCAGGGGAAGCGGGAGGGAGGGGGTGATGAATAAGCAGAGGATAGAGGAGTTTTAGGGCAGTGAAAATTCTCTTTATGATATTATAATGGTAGAATCAGGTCATTGCACATTTATCCAAACCCACAGAATGAACAACACCTAGAGTTGAACCTTAGTGTAAACTATGGACTCTGGGGGATAATGATGTGTCAATTTAGGTTCATCCATTGTAACAAATGTATCACTCTGAGGGGGATGTTGGCAATGGGGGAGGCTATGCAAATGTGGGACCTGGGGATAT
The DNA here is from genome assembly GCF_014108235.1 of Myotis myotis. Classification (NCBI taxonomy): domain Eukaryota; kingdom Metazoa; phylum Chordata; class Mammalia; order Chiroptera; family Vespertilionidae; genus Myotis; species Myotis myotis. Next base: position 5,318,660 of record NW_023416318.1, read on the forward strand.
ATAGGAAATCTCTGCACTTTTCTCTCAATTTTGCTGTGAACCTAAAACTGCTCTTAAAAAAATAACAAAGCCTTGCCCTAGTTGGTTTGGCTCAGTGGAATAGAGTGTCGACCTGCAAACTGAAAGGTCCCAGGTTCAATTCCAGTCAAGGGCACATGCCCGGTTGTGGGCTCCATCCCACTGGGGGGCTTGCAAGAGGCAGCCGATCAATGATTCTTTCTCATCATTGATGTTTGTCTCTCTCTCTCCCTCTTCCTTTCTCTCTGAAATCAATAAAAATATATTTAAGCCCTAGACAGTTTGGCTCACTGGATAGAGCATTGGCCTGGGGACTAAAGGGTCCCAGGTTCGATTCCAGTCAAGGGCATGTACCTTGGTTGCAGGCACATCCCCAGTAGGGGGTGTGCAGGAGGCAGCTGATGGATGCTTCTCTTTCATCGATGTTTCTAACTCTCTATCCCTCTCCCTTCCTCTGTAAAAAATAAATAAAATATATTTAAATATATATATTAAAGTCTTTAAAATTTTTTGACTTTTAACCTGTTTTCTTCCTAAATAGTGTGTTTGCGTGTGTGTGCGTGTGTGTGCATATGTATGTATGCTACAGAGATACAAATGTTTTTTATTCCTTAACAGCCTCGTGGCATCTGCACATCCCTGGTCTGAATTCTCAAGATGGATAATGAGATCTATAAACTCTAGTCATTTTGCTAGTCCACTCTTATGTGATCTAAGTAGTAATTATTCCATCAAAACAGAAAACCTTTTTTGTGTAAGAGAAATGCATGGTTTTTGCTTCCTTTTTTTGCCTCATGATAAAAGGCCTCTTTACTCCAAAATTAACAGATAATCATCTTCCTCTCGTGAATCCTGATGGCACGGGCACTGCCATCAAGCCATTTTCTTCTCAAACAAGCACAAAACAGAATTCCGCCCTCTGAAGCTGGGCAGGTGAATCACATGTCATTAACTGCGTCTCATTGTTTGAGGGCAGAGTTTTTCCCATTCCACGGTGCCCCCACCTCATCCCTGAAGAGGACCTGTCTCTTGTGTCTGAGGATAGGAAATAGGTGGGAAGAAGAAGTGTTGCTTCGCTGTTAATTGCTGGGATCCAGCCCCAGTGGGCCAGGGGTTCCCAAAGGGGTGGACGGAGTCGGTGAAGAATGATTTACACGGAGACAGCATTCAGATGTTATTCTCTGTGGATCTTCCCTGGCCTGGCTGAGGCCACAGAGAGAGATCCAGAGGCAAGCTGAGACTTTATTTTACAGTCAGAGGTAAACAAGGTAGTGGTTACCATAGTTACACTGTTCTTGTGAGTTTCACTTGTTTTGGCAGCACTTCCTGCACCTCCCTCAGCCCATTGGCTTCCCAGATAAGATCTAGGGAGCATCATAAGGTCAAGCCTAATTATACTAAGAGGACTGTGCCCTCTAAGCTGGGACTTGTTTGTGACTTTGCCAACAGGTCAGTCCGAGGCTCAACCCTATAGCTGCTCCCCACAGTTAATAATCCCACGTGTGGCCCTGCCTTCCTGACAGGCACCAAAACGGGTAGGTTTCACCTCTTGTAAATGGAACAGGTGTAAAGGACTGAGCCAAGGGAAAACATACATTGAATAGTTTGTAAACCCCTCAATACATAAAATAATTTAGTCGTAAAGCAATTACCTGGGGGAAATAGTCTTTTACACTGGATGCCAAACTACTTTTTTGGATTTTTGGTTTTTCGGAATTGACTGGTTACCATAAATTGAATGGAAGCACAGCTTTCCATAACTAGCCTACCGAATCATTGCTTTATCTTTTTACCTAGAACAGGAAGCTGAGGAAGAGAAGAAACGGGTGATGGGTGATATCATAGAGCTCACCCGACATCTGGGGCATGAGGAGCGTTTCTGATGAGACATATTGCAACTCACATGCGCAGGAGGGTGAGTGCTCTGTTCCCAGGTGCCAGCGAGCTGCAGCCTGGCTCCCCAGCTCACCCAGCACATTTGCTCTGTCTTCTTGGGGTGAATCAGACATCATCTGTGGTCATGGGTTCAGCCAATGAAAGGACAGAGGTCCAATTTGCATGAGTGGTATTCACCTCAGTTCTCACAGGGCAGGTGGTGTAAATGAATGAAGGGATCATTCACAGCCCACATGGGCTCAGCATCAGCAGGGCGGGGCCGTTATCAGGAGGGCTGCTGGCTAGGGCAGGGCACACAGCCCAGTTCCCCTAAAGGTGACTCCATCTCTTCCCTAACATCTTTGTTCTGGTCTGTAGAAATGTGGCCCAGGATTCCCAGAGCAATTACAAAATGGGATTTTTTTTCAATTCCCTAAGTGTTTAACTATTTGCACAAACTCCATTTCCCCCCTTCATGTGAGGCAATACTTTGTGGATTCTATACATTTCCTTCACAGGCCTTATGCAATCCACAGGCTGGCTGTTTGAGACCTCTCCCAGAGAGGAGACAATCAGGAAATGAGATGACTTTAATCTTAAGGAGCTCTGCAAATGCATGTCTAAACAAAGCCGTCACACCAGAGAAGGGCAGAGCCTGGATGGGCTTAACGACACCCAGCTCCCACTTTGCTTTACAGGTTTTATAGGTTTTTGGTGGCAGAAGAATTTCCTGATCCACATGCAAGAGGTCTTTGCATGCCATCACTTCACTCCAAATGTGTATTTAAGAGTTTCACACCTTTTCTTGTGAAAATCAATCAATCACTGTATGACTATTACTCCTTTTAACATAGTTTTAAAATGTCTTTTTGAACTCTCTCTTCTTTCTGCACCACCTCTCCATTTCTTTATTAAGCCTACAGCTGCCAGGACATATATATTACATAAATCAACAGATATTACCATTGGAAAAAAGAAAAGAAATGGAAAAAGAATTTTTCGGGTATGCTCCAATTTTTGTGAGCCCACAATGCACTTATATAATTTATATTTTCCAGTGGAGGGAAATTATTGGCCATTCCATTCACTGGCACGCGTATTTATTATTAACACCAAAGACCTTGTGAATAAAATCATTAATGTATTTAAGAAAACACTGATCATAGTTGCTTAGAAAAGGGTGCCAATATTCCATTGTAACTTCACATAATATAAAACTGAGAGCATGATCCCTAAAAGTGGGGGAGGGGTTCGTCAACATGCTGACAGGAAAATATCTAACTCAGAGATACCGGATTTGCTTAGGCTTCTGTATCTCTGAGATCTGGGCCCATCAGATGATTTTCTGGTTTTTGGCCTTTAGAGTGAACATATTGCTGTTATCTTAGGTCTGACCTTCTGATAAATGACAAGCTGTGTGGTTTTTCATTGCTACATTACCGGGGAAGAATGCTACAAAAAAACTCAATATTCAATTTCCTTGCTTTTGTCCCTGTATATAAAAATTCTCCCATAGATTTACTCCTGTTTTGCAAATTTAATTTCCTGATGCTATTTCCAAGTAGCTATCTAACCAGCCTGTCTTCGGTTGATATTCACCCTAATAACAGGGATTTCATGGCTCCTCTGGAAATTTCATAAAAGAGCTCTGGGGAAGGCCCTTTGGTTTTCCATTTAGATATTGCCTAGATGATATAAGGACTTTGTCTTTTACTGGCTTTATAATGAACACTGGAAGGAAGTAGTGCAATGTGTGTTGGAAAATGTAGGAACAATATAAGCTAGGTCAGAATCAGTAGGCAATTCCAAACTTTACTTCTTAGCATTTCAAGCCAGAAATTGTCCAACTCTTGTTTTGCAGCTCCTTTGTTGTTTTGGAGATGGAATAAGGTCTGGTGGAGGTGAGGATGGTCTTCTAATGGAGAAGTATGCTTTGAATGTGGAACATCTACCCTTATTCTCTCCTTAAGGTCTTCTTTGTCAGCACTCTAGCCTCTTGAGGAAAATCTTAAGCTTAGGGCATAAGCCAAGAACTTAAATGCCAACAAAAACCAACCATGCCACTTAGATGTCTGCATGTTGTTTAAATATTCTTCATTTCCACAAAGAAATGTGTTCTTTCTCATTTTTATCTTGATATATATGGCCCTTCTGGTATAGCATTTTATTTTTTTTACTGCTCATAAAAACATAGGTAAGTAGGACTCTGATGTTTTAAACAAATGTTTTGACAAATGCCAACTGTCATCAGCCTTAGAATTGGGAAGCCAGAGGGAGTTGTGGGGACCACAGGTCATCCAAAGAGTCAAGCCTTGCCTGCAGTAGAGCTGAGCATGGCCATGTAGGAATGTGAGCCAGGTAAGGTAGAACACCTGTTTTTTTAAAAAAAATATAAGGATTTGCCCTGACCAGTTTGGCTCAGTGGATAGAGCATTGGCTTGTGGACTGAAGGGTCCCAGGTTCAATTCCGGTCAAGGGCATGTACCTTGATTGCAGGCACATCCCCAGGAGGAGGTGTGCAGGAGGCAGCTGATCGATGTTTCTCTCTCATTGATGTTCCTAACTCTCTATCCTTCTCCTTTCCTCTCTGTAAAAAAAATTAATAAAATATATTTTAAAAATATAAGGATTCAAATGTGTATATATAAACTCTTTATTTTAATGTTTGCTCATTTTTTTAAAAATCTACAGTGGCCAGAAACTACACAAACACAAATAAAAAACTTAAACCTGAATATGTGAGCCACCAGTCAGGGACTTCCAGATTAGAAGACTTAGTGGCCCTTCCCTACAGCATCTGACCATTGATTTAGAAATTGTTTTGATCACATAGAATTTTCAAGCACCCATGGCCATGTTTCTAAACATTTTTCTGTTGTAGGGTGCAAAAATGGACATTGAGAAGGTTTAGGAAAAGTTTAAACTGACTCTGAGCAACCTTGGTCATGCGTAGGCCTGGCGTCGGCTTCCAGAAACAACTGGCTAACAGATTTTTATACCCAAACCTCTATAACTGTAATATGTATTACCTCCTTGATATCCTGTAATTGACTTCACCTACTAAAAGTAGAGAAATCACTCCCTCATCCCACATATCAAAATATAATCCTTTGTCCTCATAAATCCATTACAAAGTAAAGCTAAGTAAATTTCACTGGAGAGCTGGGTGCAACATTTATAACTTCTTCAAAATGTCCAGACATTCATCTCAACATGAATTGATGAAGTGCTCATATTTTGTAAAGCATGTATATAGGTCATATATCTTCATTTTAGGAAATTTAGAAAAAAAATGAGGAATGGCCTATTTTCTAAACAGCCAAAGACAATCAACATTTTGGAGAAAGCCCTTCCGTGGATATTCACTTCTTACAAATATTAGCTCTGTGTGTTATGTTTTGTAACTCACCCAGCAATGTGCCAGCAGTAGGGGCACCAGAGCCCGACCTCTCTTCTGTGGCTCTGTTCTCACCACGTGTAATGTTCTGGCTCCCAGCTCAATACCTCAGGAGCCTAACACTTGAGGAGCCTTGGGACATTATGACAGTCTACGGTGAATATCTCTACTCTGAGCAGCACAGCCTCTCTCACATACAGATAAGGGCTCAGTTGCTCCCCATCTTTACTTATTCTCAAAAAGTACTGAGTACTTAAACTCTATGTAAATTATAAGCAGAATTTAAAAATACCAATTTATTGGTGACTCTGTGGTGCCAGGAGAGGAGTGGGTATCCAATAGGTGTTTAATACATTTTTTACTGACATATTAAAGAAGAAGATAGGATGGACCCAATCCTAGCCCAATAGCTTGTGTGATGGCAATAACTGGAAGCCTGTTCATTAGAAAATTATAATAATAACTAGAGGCCCAGTGCACAAAAATTTGTGCACTCGGGGGGAGGGGGGGTCCCTCAGCCCAGCCTGTGCCCTCTCGCAGTTTGGGACCCCTCGGAAGATAACGACCTGCTGGCTTAGGCCTGCTCCCGTGTGGCAGAGGGCAGGCCCAATCCCTAGGTGCAGCCCCTGGTCGGGCTCAGAGCAGGGCCAATAGGGGAGTTGGGGCGTTGCCCCCTGTCATGCAAAGATCAGGGCGGATTGGGAGGTTGGGATGCCACCCTCAGTTACGCTCAGGGTAGGGCCGATTGGGGGGTTGGGGCACCGCCCCCTGTCACACTCAAGGCAGGGTCGATGGGGAGGTTGCGGCGCCACCCCCTGTCACACACAGAGCAGGGCCAATCAGGGGGTTGGGGTGCCGCCACTGTCACACTCAGGGCAGGGCCAATGGGGAGGTTATGGCTCTACCCTGTCACACACAGAGCAGGGCCCGTGGGGGGGGGGGGTGCAGGTTGGGGTGCCACACCCTGTCACACACAGAGCCGCAGGGCAATCAGGGGGTTGGGGAGCTCCCCCCTATCAGGCACAGAGCAGGGCTGATCAGGAGGTTGGGGCGCCTTCCCCTGTCACGAACAGAGCAGGGCGGATAGGGAGGTTGTGGCCCTGCCTCCTGTCACACACAGAGCCGCAGGGCAATCAGGGGGTTTGGGCGCTGCCCCCTGTCACTCTGATCCCGGTGCTGGTGCCGGAAGGCCTCTCGGCTCCACTGATCCCGGTGCTGGGAGGCATATTACCCTTTTACTATATAGGATAGAGGCCTGGTGCACGTGTGGGGGCCGGCTGGTTTGCCCTGAAGGGTGTCCTGGATCAGGGTGGGGGTCCCCACTGGGGTGCCTGGCCAGCCTGGGTGAGAGGATGATGGCTGTTTGCAGCTGGTCACACACCCTTCAGGGTGGGGGTCCCCACTGGGGTGCCTGGCCAGTCTGGGTGAGGGGCTGAGGGCTGTTTTCAGGCTGGCGGGTGACTGAAGCTCCCAACTGCTCCTTTTTTTCTTTTCTTTTTATTCTTGGCCAGCTTTAGCTCTGGCTCCAGCTCTGAGGCCTCAGCTGCTTAAAGCAGGTATCTGGTTTGTTTGTGTTCTATAATCGAAACACTGTATCAACTCCAGCTCTGAGATCCTGGCTGGCTGAAAGCAGGTTTCAGGGGTTTTGTTTAGCTTCTATATTTGTAACAATGTTTCAAACTGCAAGCTCACGGGCTTGCAAGGCAGGCGGGGAACATTGGATTCCTCCGTCACTGAAGCAAGCAAGCCTCATGTTAGCTTCAAGCTGCCTGGCTGCCGGCCGCCATCTTGGCTGGCAGTTAATTTGCATATCACCCTGATTAGCCAATGGGAAGGGTAGCAGACGTATGGCTAATTACCATGTTTCTCTTTTATTAGATAGGATAAATCAGTGATAATCTGCCTGCCCCAGAAGGAGAATGTGTCAGCTAATCCTCTTCCCACTGGGCCCACAATTGTTTCATTTTGGCTTCTGCTTGACAAACCCTGTCCTGGGTTCCATCCCTCTTCTCCTTAGTCAGACCTGAAAAAACTGGGCCGTCTTGGGTCCCAGCCTCCTCTTGGACATTCCGCCCCATGGCACAGCTCCTTCCTCCTCCACGAGGTGTGAGAATTCTTTCTCCATGGCTGTACAGGAAAGTCTGGCATCTAATAGAATCAAGCTTTATTCTATTGAAATATAACCTAAACTAAAGTTGTGGAAAAACATCTTTTCGTGGAATTTAGTAGTAAGAGTTCAGAGAATGGGAGTAGAGGTTGCTTCCTCAGCTCCAGCCTGTGGGTGCAGAGATCGCCTCTTCCCATGAGAATTAGTTCAGGTGGAATGCACTGTAGGGTTCATGAGAGAGCAACTTGGGATCCTTTCTCCTGATCTCCCTCCACACCAGTCTCCACTTAGAGGTGGTTTGACTGAGAGAATGCCTTTCCCTGATTAGTCTTCCTGCTTCCACTCTTTTGGGCATTTTCCACATAAAAGTCAGAATAATCTTCAAAACATGTAAATCATATTTTGCTTAAGACTTCCAAGTTCCCATTGCAATGAGGATAAAATGCAAACCCCTTACCATAGCTACTTGTAATTTCCTTTACAATCTGAACATGAACATTCAGTCCAAGTTCTTTCCTGCCTCACAGCCTTTCCATGTGCTCCTCCTGACTGGAGCCCTTCGCCCCTCTCCACTGGGGCACGGCTGGCTCCTCTTGCTTCAGGGCTCTGCTGAAATGTCACTTGCTCAGAAAGACTCAACTTGAACAGCTCATCTCAAATGAATTCCTCTCCCATTTCTTCTCTGCCTCTGCAGTCAATCTGCTTGTTTCATGATTTTATCACGATGGGAAATTAATTTCTTCACTTGTATATTTTTCAAAATCAAACATGTTCTGTAAGGTAGTAAGGGAGCATGTCTGTCTTGGTCAGTGTCTCCCCAGTTTCCACTAGGGAACCTGGTACAGAATAGGTGTTCAATCAATGGTTGGTCAATGAGCCAACAGTGATAACTGCCCTTCCACCTGACCTCATTGGCAAGTGTAGTCTTCATGCGAACACTTGAAACCCTGGGCAGGAGGGGAACTGGGATCAGAGGACACTGTCACTTTCCCCAGAACTACTCAGAACAGTATGGGATCTGGAACAAGACTATAAATTTAGAATTTAAATTTGGAATCCTTTGACTCCTTGGAGTTCTAGAAAGACAGAACCAGCTGGTTCGTGCCCACAAATCTTGGTCTAGCCCTTTTCTTTCTTCTCCACCCTCAGCTTCACCCCGTAAGATAAGGGGGCATCTTAAACCCTTTTCCAAACAGCTCTGCCCAGCCATCCCTTTGCCTAGAGGTGTGCACACCAGCAACTCAATCCATCCTCAAGAGAATGGATTAGGAAAGTGGTCCAAGCACATCCTAGATTTGGGTCTGGGCTTTGGCAGGGGTTTCTGGGCGGTCTAAAGGCCAGAGGTGTGTTAGCTTTGGATGAGCATGTCCCCTTGATTACACTGACCCCTCAACCTGTGGGAAGGGGACTGCTGGCCGAGGGTCATAGTGGATTCTCCTAACACAACTAAGGAGAGAGGTGTTATTATCCTTGTCTAAGGATTATATTTGCCATTTCTAACAATATAATGAAAATATATTTTGAAGCCAAAAATAAGGCACTGGGATATGTAGAGAAGTTAGTGAAAACATGTCTCTTTTGCTTAAAAGCTCCCCACCAGTCAACATCCGGGGCCCCTTGCCCACCTCCCACTTCCTCACCACCCTACATCCGCCCCTGTTCCTGAGCTTACATCCAATGATGTACAAGCCTGTCTATGCCCGGGCCCCAAGCCACACCAACAGAGATGCCAAACTCTCCAGTGAAACACAGGACTGCCACGAGTCTCGCTTGAAAGACAGATTATTCCATCTCAGGGGGGAAGCTCAGAGATGGGAGAGTCCATTAAACTTGACTATTCTCACTATATGACACATCGCAGAGACACCAAAATGTCAAATTCCTATTAGTTTGGGGCTTATCCATCTTTCAATGTTCACCAAGGAAGCAACCAGCTTCCAGTTCTTCCCAGATATTTTCCAACTGGTGGTGTAGTGTCAGATATCATCAACCAAACGCAATGAACTCTCCCATACCTGAACTTCTTACAGATGGAAAAGTCTGTCTATCTTTCAAGCAAGATAGTCAGCAGCCACTGTCCTGTCAGAACCATGATGTTCCAGCAGTCCCACTGGGAAACAAGTCTATTATCAAATGATTATCGATTCTTGTGGTTTTGGCTGTTCAGGCACATAATGAACTCCTTGGATATTTTTTTTCTACAATATTTCTGAGACAGAATATATGTCAGTGAAGCCTGCAAATATTAGCAAAATGATCAAAACCACAGATTCTAAAGCAAAGAAAGGAGAAGGTCTTGCTCTGAGAGAAATAGAGGGGAGGATGGAAACTCTGCCTGCATAGAACTCCTTTCAGCCATCACACCACCCGGGCACAACACATCTGCGTGGCCCACCTGCACCCTTGCACCCATGCCCTGCCTCCTGCCACCTGCCCTCAAGTACAAGTCACCAAGTCACTGAAGGACAAAGGTAGAAAATTGAGCTCTCATTTTGTTCAATCCTTGTGTTTTGTGGATGACAAAAAAGGCTCAGAGAAAGGAAGTCATTTGTCTAAGGGCAAAATTCATCATTATAATTATCATCATCCCCATTATAATTGAAGCTGCTGATTACTTATTACACATCAGGCCCTGTGCTAAGCACTTGAAACTCATCATCTTGACATACTATTGAACCCTTGAGTCTACAGACGTGGGTTCTGGTCTCAAAAATGGCACATGTAGAAGTAAAATCCATCTCCATAGCCTCCGTGTTTAGGTTACATAAGGCCATGGCCATGTTTCCAAGTGTGAATAACACTGCATTTAACATGGTCTTGGCTGCTGTTGCTTTGTTGTCAAATGAAGCCCAAATTTGAATGCTGTATAAAAACTAGCTTTGCCCAGCTGGCCTGTCTCAGTGGTTGAGCATCCACCTATGAACCAGAAAGTCATGGTTCGATTCCCAGTTAGGGCACATGCCCGGGTTGCAGGCTAGATCCCCAGTATGGAGTGTGCAGGAGGCAGGTGATCGATGACTCACTCTCATCATTGATGTTTTTATCTTTCCTGCTCCATTCCTTTCTGAAATCAATAAAAATATATTTTTTAAAAAAAGCAAAACTAGCCAAAACCGGTTTGGCTCAGTGGATAGAGCATTGGCCTTCGGACTGAAAGGTCCCAGGTTCGATTCTGGTCAAGGGCATGTACCTGGGTTGCGGGCATATCCCCAGTAGGAGACGTGCAGGAGGCAGCTGATCGATGTTTCTCTCTCATCGATGTTTCTAACTCTCTATCTCTCTCCCTTTCTCTCTGTAAAAAATCAATAAAATATATTAAAAAAAAAAAGCAAAACTAGCTTCCATTTGGTATATTTTCTTTTATTCACAAGGCTTTGCCCCTGATAACTCTTGGCTTTTCCAAAAGCCAGACCTATCTTCAAAGTTTAAAATTATATCTACTGGGGATATTCAAGGAAATAGGCCACAGGATCCATGGACACTGAATTATGTAAACGTAATTAGGAAGTAATAATTAGGAAAAGTATACATCTTACCATGGAAATCTAACACTTCTTTGATTATGACAATATTCTAGTATGTTTATCTGTTTGTCTTAAAAAAAAAAAAAAGGCAAGTCAGCATTACATTGTAGTTTCAACCTCTAGGTGTCAGGAAACTCAGAATTCTTAGAAGCAATGAATCACAAAAAGAGTGTCCTAGATTATCAAAAGGAAGGTGGATTTAGAAAAAACAAAAACTTTTTATTTTGAACTAATCATAGACTCACAGAAGTTCCAAAAGTAGTATAGATAACTCTTATGTGCCTGTCACTCAGCTTCCTCCAGTGGTGGCATCTTACAGAACTATATAGCACATTGACTCAATACTGTCAGCCAGCCTAGACACCTCACTTAATTTTCACCAGTTTGTGCATATACTCCTTCCCTTCCTCCCTTCCTCCCTTCCTCCTCCCTTCCTTCCTTCCTTCCTTCCTTCCTTCCTTCCTTCCTTCCTTCCTTCCTTCCTCCCTCCCTGCTTCCCTCCCTCCCTCCTTCCCTCCATCTCTCCCTTCCCTCCTCCCCTCCTTTCTTCTCTTCTCCCTCTTCCTCCTCTTCCTCCACCTCCTCCGGTTTAGTATGTCCTTGTGCATGATGATAGAGAGCTTTAGAGTGGGAAAGTATATGGCATATGAAGTAAATTAGTTAAGTTTAATAACAGCTCTACCACTTTCTGGGATTTACACCCTATTTGTAACATTTATCTCTCCTGGAAGATTTGTGTGTGTGTGTTAGGGTATTTGAGTGCATTAGTGATCATGTAATGAGCACTCATGAAGTGCCTGGTCACAGGTGAAGCTCCTTAGCTACACTGATATTTTATGAGACCTAGAATTTCCCATCACACTGACTTGGAGCTATAATTACATCATGGGGTGAAGCCCCATGCATATCACCTACTTAAAATATATTTGCTGATGATTTATTAGGAGGAGAGAAGTGTAATATTTCCATTGTGCCAACTGCAACCTTCCCCTTCTTGTCTAAAGCATGTCCTTCCTTGGGAAATCCCAAATTTATAATCTTATTTTCATTGAATTCTTTGATGGAAATCCTGCTGGTACTGAAACAAGATAGCATCCAGTAGAAAGAACATTCTGGCTGCATTCACAGACAAATGCTATGGGAACTGTGAGCACTTTCCAAGTATCAATCAAATGCACTTTTCCATCTGTATCTGAACACTGAAGGTCAAAGAGTTTCCGAAAAAACATATGGACAAAACAAATACCTTAAAAAGGAATGCTTACTTTGAAAAAGGCCTTTACTTTTTGCAAAAAAAAAAAAATACTGTCTCTACCATTTTTTAAAAAGATGCTCTGTTAGTACATTTTCAATTACTTGATGTGTTAAAAGAAATGGACTTGGCCAGGTAGATATCATCCATAACTTTCCAGAATCACAGATAGAGTGCACAATTTCCTTACTTCTCATTCATAAAATTAAGGAAGAAAGAAAAAACAACAAGAAAAACCAGAATGACAATCTGTGTTCTTGGTGTTGCTTGGGGGACAGGCATGATTTCGTTCCAGTATGTCTCCCCTTTTTCTCTGAGCATCTTATTTGGATGGAAAGCTCTTTGTTAAGTCACCTCAGTAAACACTAAATAACTCCCTACCACAGGATTCAGGTTTCCATTACTTTATACCGATGAGTTTTTCAAATCAGTATTACAATAGAAATATCAAGTCCCGAGGAGGAAGGAGGAAGAAGTTGCTTTCTTCTAATTTTGGAGAAAAAGTGCAGGAAGGAGCAACAAAGTTAAACACACACACACACACACACACACACACACACACACACACACACGGAGGCAGAGGAGCTAGCTGCAGGTGTAAAGCACAGCTAAATAACTGCGTCAGATACATTATTAATTTTTCATATTAAAAGGAAGGCACTTCATTCTTAAATGAAGAAAATAAAACACACCTCTCCATATTGAAACAGAATATAACATTCAAGAAAACCGGAGTGAAGGTTTGGGCTTATGTAACTAAGTAGCATTCCAAATATATCAAAAATGAAAATTAAATTATAAAATGCAATTCTTTGGCTTAACATCTTTTCTAATTCCCTATTAAAGAGGAAAAAAAAAAAGAAGTTAGGGAAAATGGTGGGAGGCCTGGAGAATGGGAAGGAGGGAGGGGAAAATAATTTGTTTTTCTTCTCAGAACTGGCCTCAGTGAAAGGTAGTTTTGACTCCTACATGTCTCAGCTAATCTGAAAGCGTGGGATCAGGATCTGAAAGAAGTGGTGGAGCCTTTCTCTCAGCCTTCCTCAAGCCTTCTCAAGCTGCCTAAGGAGATCCCTGCTTCTGGAAACACGGGCCAAATTTCAATCTGTAGTCATTTACATCAGTCCTATATTTGATGATGCCCTAGGAGGGAACTGTACCAATAAACATGGGCTAAACAGTCTTTAAGTTTGGAAAATGCAATACATATCATTAGAGTTCATATTAGGCAATTATTTAAGAGCACATGTGTTAAGACCATACTCGTCCACCACAAAATGCACATGTTCATTCAATACCCATGGGGCCTATCATGTGAGTCACTGAGACTGGTGCTGCGGCTGAGAAGATTCATTCATCCAGTCAATATGAATTGAGAGCCTATTTGATTGGAGGCATCAGGGTATAATAGTAAACAAGCCACAGAATGTTTCCCTCTAGATCATATGAATAACTCAGAACCTCTGCTTTTCAGTAGCTCTCACCCGAGGGGAGCAGGACCTTTAGACGAGTAATTAAAATGTAGTAAAATAAGTATATGTATACTCTCACAGACCCATACATTGTATGTGTGTGTGTGTGTATGATGATATGCATATATGATAAATGTTTATTTTCCTTCTTTCTCAGTACAGTTTATTGCCTATAAGATAGAAATATTGCCGAAACCAGTTTAGCTCAGTGGATAGAGCGTCGGCCTGCGGACTGAAGGGTCCCAGGTTCGATTCCGGTCAAGGGCACGTACCTGGGTTGTGGGCACATCCCCAGTGGGAGATGTGCAGGAGGCAGTTGATCGATGTTTCTCTCTCATCGATGTTTCTAGCTCTCTATCTCTCTCCCTTCCTCTCTGTAAAAAATCAATAAAATATATTTTAAAAAGATAGAAATATTAATATCTACTTCACAGGACTGTTAATATAATTAAATTCAATAACACATAGGAAAGCTTCACCATAAACTTCATGGAGTGAAATCAAAACTCATTTCTCTTATTATCCCAAGTTCTGAGTATCTACATGTGGGTGCTGTTGGGTCTAAGAACAGCCTGAACATGAAAAAAAACCCTAAAAGTTCTAAGAAAACCATTCCTAATAACTACATGGGGTGAGAAAAAGCGATTTAACCTGAGCCCAATGGCTCCCTCCCTGTGCTCTGTAACCCATCTAAGAGATAGTCAACCCTCACCTTGACTAATCTAGGCCTTTAAATTACTTGAAAAATTGCCCACACACACCTCAGCATGCACAAAGCCCTATAATAATGAACAAAGAACTTCAGAGCTGGGGCTGGGTTGATTTATTTTTATTTTCCCCTGCTAAGATGTCTGTGTTATTGAATAAAGAGGTGAAGAAAACATGGATTTAAAAGGAACATAAGATAAAGCAAAGCTGAGGGACCATTAGAGAGATGATGAATTGAGCAGGAGATGTGTCAGAGGGTACTTAGTGAGCAGAGGTATGAAAAGGTACTGGAAAAGGGGTCAGAAGCGGGAGGCATAAACCGTTACATAAGCATCACTTTACAGGACCCGCTCACAGAGAACCAGATAAAAGATGAGAAAGCCTGAGTCAGTCTGCAACAGGAGCCATAGAATAGGGAATAATTAGTGTGTCAGCTAAGTGGAAGGGAAAATGGAATGATGATTTCAGAGCAGAGGTCAAACACTTCACCAGAAAATAAGCAATAAAATATCAAAGGGAAAGTACTATGGAAAGGGTAGGATGAGGAATTTATAAAAGGTTAATATTGTGCCTCCATGACAAGAAGGAACGCAATACCGAAGAGACACTGCTGCGGATAAAATCCAGAGGATGTACTCTAACTCCTGGATGCTTGCCACTCATGTCTAGGTGTCTTTTCAACCAGAAAACCTGCTCTCAAGATTAATAGTGACTTTTAAGGCCAAAAACTGATGACCCTTCAACTCATTATTCATCAAAAGAAAAACAGAAAAAGAAAAAGAAAGTCGAGTCCTGGCCCAGTTGTTCAGTTGGTTAGCGCGTCATCCCTATACACCAGGGTTGTGGGTTCGATCCCTCGTCAGGGGCACATACAAGAAGCAATGAATGAATGCATAAATAAGTGGAACACCAAATTGATGTTTCTCTTTCTTAAAAAAAAATCAATGAATTTTTTTTAAAGTGGAGAGAAAAATGAGACAATTGTACCCAGATGACATTGGCATCAACTGGAAAATCAAATGATTAATCCATTCATGATTATTCCCAAAATTTGAACGAGAAATTGGTGTTGCCTGTGACAGATCTAACTCCAGTGCCTGAAAAGACACTCCATTAGCAACTCCCAAGCCTTCCAATAGGAAGCAGCATAACATTTCAAAGAACGAAAAATAAATTTGAAGCCAGAAAGTACTGAGTTCAAATCTCAGCTTGGCCATATACTAGCATGTGCAGGCATAGAAAAGTGCTAGCCTGAGACTCATTTTCCTCAATAACAAGACAAAATTAATTTCAGATCCTTGCCTCCCAGGCAATGAGATACAGTTTTTAAAGCATCTAGGATGTATCAGGCATTCAATTAACAGTGTGCAATCCGCAGATTTCAGAAGCTGGCCTCCAGGTACGTATGTAAGTTCCAAATATAAAATAAGTCAACTAACTTTTAAATAACAACAAAAAAAAGCATTACCAAGCCTTTTGTTGGGCGATGTTCTTGCAAAGTAGATTCCCAGGAAGGCTCTGGACAAAAGTTAACCAGCCTCACCTTGCTGACAACACTCTCAGCTGGAGTCCCTCTTCCAGAACTGCCAGAGGAGCTCAGGGCACATTCCTTTGATTATCCTCAAAGGTGAAAAAATATTCTTCTGCGGGGGACTGACTTCTGGGAAGAATCAGCATCGCTTGGACCCAAGTCTGGCAAATAAGATCTAGCTGAAGTGTGACCACAAAACAATGGGACTGATTTTCTCCTGTGACTCATCATCTAACTCAGAAGACATTTTCAAAAAAAGTTCTGGGCCCTATCAAAATAAAAGCACATGTACATGAAAACTGTGAAATAAGAACTTTTATTGCACTACTGAACATAGAGGCAAGAATTATTGCATGTCTGCCAACAGGGGAATGGGTGGCTGAAAAACTTGTGTTATAACTCTACTCTTAGATTATGTGCCAAACAAAATGAGTTAGAGAACTTTTTCTTAAAATGTGTCCCTATAATAGCAGTGTCCTCACTCCCTGGGAATTTGTTTAGAAATGCAAATTCTTGAGACCCCACCTCAGATTTACTAAGTAGGCAATTCTGGGGGATGTGGCCCAACAATCTGTATTTTTACAAGTCCTCCAGGTGCAGTGATGGCGAACCTATGACACGCGTGTCAGAGGTGGCACGCAAACTCATTTTTTTTGGTTGACTTTTCCTTGTTAAATGGCATTTAAATATATAAAATAAATATCAAAAATATAAGTCTTTGTTTTACTATGGTTGCAAATATCAAAAAAATTCTATATGTGACATGGCACCAGAGTTAAGTTAGAATTTTTCAAAATGCTGACAGGCCGAGCTCAAAAGGTTCGCCATCACTGTCCAGGTGAGTCTGCTGCATGCTAAAGTTTGAGAGTCTCTGAATTGAAGAGATGTCTTCCATTTACCTAAACTAGAAATGTTTGAAGTCTGTTAAGTAAGAAAATCAAGCTGCACACCAATAAGGAACATTTACAGTTAACAAGATTGTATGTGCATATGTGCGTCTGTGTATAGAATAAAAGTTGTGGAAGGTTATTTGGCAGACTCTTAAAATAAATAGAACTGATGATGATTTGGTGAGGATAGATGGAGAATGGGTGATAGGAGTAGGGGAAGAGAAAGAGACAGAGAGAGAATGCAACAGAGAGAGAAAAATATATAACTTGTATATAGTATATAGAGGGATAGGTATACTAACTACATTTCTCATACCCTACTTATTACTTAACTGGAGGCTCAATGCATGAAATTCATGCAAGAGTAGGCCTTCGCAGCTGCGTGGCTACCTGGATCCCTCTCTCACAGCCCCAGCGGCTGCCTCGATCCCGCAGCTGCAGCCCTGGCTTTGTCCCAGAAGGAGGTCCGGAAGGACATCTGGTCTAATTAGCACATTATGCTTTTATTATTATAGACATCAACCTTGCATTCTTTTGAATATTTTTTTTTATTTTATTGATTTTTTACAGAGAGGAAGAGAGAGAGAGAGCCAGAAACATCGATGAGAGAGAAACATCGATCAGCTGCCTCCTGCACATCTCCACTGGGGATGTGCCAGCAGCCCTGGTACATGCCCTTGACCGGAATCGAACCCGGGACCCTTCAGTCTGCAGGCTGACGCTCTATCCACTGAGCCAAACCGGTTTCGGCTCCTTTGACTATTTTACTCCTCAGTGAGTGCTAACAGTTTCTTTTTCTTCTGTTAGCCTCATCTTAAGATCTAAAAAGCACTGCCTGCAAGTATGTACATAAGAAATAAATAAGATATGGGCATACTTAACATGTACTGTAATTCTCCAAAGACCATGCAAATGTCTGCTGGCTTAAATGGCTGCCACTCAAGATTAGGGACAACATATGTCAGTTTCCACATTTCCAAAGAAAGGAAGCCTAAGGATTGACAGCTGTTTGCTAGAAGGACCCATGCACAAGACATTTTTTTTTTTCTTTTATAAACAGAAAGTTAACTGAGCTCAAACTATTGTCCTTAATTGGGCCATACATGACTTATGCATAAAGTCTTCACCAGATTTGTTTGCAAAGCCTTGACATTTTCATAGATGTCTGGAAAGTTTGGGGATTTCCGGAATGAATTCTAGGCAGAGGGAAGCCATGTGCATCTTGGTGAACCCCACAGGCTTACCCAATGCTAATCCTATCAGAAGGCCCTAAGAGTTTGCCTTCCCAGTAAGCTCTCACACACTCCCCCAGTTTGTTCAGACTGACCTGCAAAGACTTGAGCACCCTTATATAGGTATTGAGTGATCTTTCTTATAATCAAACCTAGGTGGTAAAAGGGAAATCAGCATAACATACCCAAGCAGACTCTGTTGGTGAAATCAAGGTGATTGTCAAAAGCACAGAAAAGCCAGAGGAAAAAGAAGCAAGATCAAATATATATATCTATAATAATAAAAGAGTAATATGCTAATTAGACCAGGCAGCCGAACAACCTTCTGGACATCATTCCGGACGTCCTTCTGGTTGAAGACGTGGAGGTGGGGGCCAAGGCAGAGTGGTTAGGGGTGATGAGGCAGGCAGGCAGAGTGGTTAGGGGTGATCAGGCAGGCAGGCAGGAAAGCGGTTAGAAGCCAGCGGTCCCGGATTGTGAGAAGGATGTCCAACTGCCAATTTAGGCCTGATCCCGCACTGGCAGTCGGACATCCCCCGAGAGGTCCCGAATTGCAAGAGGGTGCAGGCCGGGCTGAGGGCCACTCTCCCGCACCTCCCCCCCTCCGTGCATGAATTTCATGCACGAATTTTGTGCACTGGGCCTCTAATATGTGTGTGTGTGTGGGTGTATGTGTGTGTGTGTGTGTGTGTGTGTGTAGGGAGTGGAGGGTCCTGGCACAGACTCCGTACAATCCAGGTTAGGATTTCAAGCACGAAGCAAGGTAATAAAGGGAAGCTGAAACTTCCAACAAACATCCGTAACTCCTCAAAGTTTGCAAGGCATCCCTTCCCTGGCTCCTTCTTGGACTCATGTTCTCTGTGAAGATCCCCTTAGGATAAGCAGGTACTGCATCTTTCTTACTAAATTCAAAATGGCTCAGTTCCTTTTAACACCTCAGATTTGAATATATCATGCATGCATTTTAACATAATCGATGTCAGACTGGTCTGTGGTCATTGAGGGCCTGCTGTCCCTCTCCCACCAGCACATGACATGACCTATCAACCCATTCAGTGGTTCTGAGCCTGGTGGCATGTTAGAAGCACCTAGAAAGTTTTTTTATGCCAATGCCAAACCCCACCTTAGGAGGCAGGGAGCATGAGGTACAGAGTTGGGCATTTATTGTAACTTCTTAAGTTTCCAGAGGAGTTTAATATAAACCAGGAGCGACAACTACTGAACTAGGTCTTATTTGAGTTCCTAGAAGGAAGATTAGAGCATCCCATGTGTGGCTGAAAGAGGTGAACTTCAAGGTCCTTTCCAATCAGGAGAAGGGTCAGTGATTTTCAGAAAGCAGTCAGCTACAATAATGATTTTTTCTCAAACAACAGTGGAAGGGATTCTTCAAGGTTAAAGAGAAAGACTTTTGCAAAATGAATCGGAAAATTGAGGCCTCTATCTAGACAATTCCAACCAACCAAACATAAACATGAATATAAATATGTACTTTGTAGTTATGTCAAATAATCTAATATTTCAGAAAATCAATTTTTCCATGAAATTATTTTTATTGGTCTCAAGGGCCCAGACAATCAACTCTAAAATTTGACATGATCTACTTCTTAAACTTTACCTCACTCCTTTAACTATGGGTAAATTAGGCTGTAGTAGCCACATTTAATGAACTTACTAACTACAAAATACATCACTACACGAATAATTGAAACATCCAAGGTTTTCAGACAGTCCCTCAGTTCTACCACAAGTAACTTACCAACTGGCCTAAAAAGAATTACCCTAAATATTTCTTTTAAAAAATAAATTGAAGGCTTGATTGTTTCCCCAAAGACTCAGAATGAAGTTAGACAACCACTCACTTCTGCAGCTGTGGTTACCGAGTCCGTGGTCACTTACACAGAGATGGGAAGACAGGGACATATTCCTTCAGACCCTCCTCACCTGCAGCCTCACTGTGACTCTGGAAAGAAGCAGCAAGGGCGAGTGAGGTAGTAGAGGATAGTATCTTCCAAGAGCTGAAATGTCAGGGAAGTCACTCTTTACATTTTCAAAATAGATCAGCTCTTCAGATCTCCTTCCTCAGCATGAGGAAGGTTCTGACTTTTATAAAAATAAACAAAACTAAATCTCAGAGAGCAGAAAAGACTAACCCAGGGAGAGAGAGAGGGGGGCAAGTGTCTAATGCTCTGAAAAAAAAAAAAAAAGAAAACTTAGATCATAGTCCCATGAGGGTTTATTCTCAAGAGGAAAGATGATGAAAAGGAACTTGAATTCACCCCTCAATCTGGGATTTACTCTGTATCTACTGTGTGTTGGGCCTTGGAAGAGATGCAATGATGAGCCTGAAAATTGAATTCTGGGCCAAATGATGGGTCTTAGAAAGCAAAAAAAAGAGGGGTGTCCTGTATCAGTAATACTAATACTAATATTAATAATAAATAAATGTATTGTGTACTTATTATGTGCCAGTATTTATTGTACACACATTCTCTTATCAAATTCCCTCAGGTACCTAATAAGATATCTATTATTTATTCTCATCATAAAGCTAAGGAAATTGAGGCTCAAAGTGTCTAAGTACTTTGTCAAAGGTCATCTAGTTAGAATAAATTGGCTGGGTTTTCAAAAGCAGATTTAGCCTACTTTAAGCCTTGAGTCTAAAACACTACTTCATTTAATTGTTTATAAGCTACTGAGAAACCAAAAGACAAGTTTACAGCGGTGGCATAACGTTTGATAAACCATACAATCTACATTCTAGCTGAATGTCATTCCAAGTGGCCTTGATCTGGGGTCTAATTAATGCAGCCTGCCACTTCTATGCCCCAACTGCATGCCCGCCTCTCCCTGCATTGCTGGCAATCCCTGGAATGGTGTTAGGGGTGCGTCAGAACCCACAGAAACCACAACGCAAAGTACAGGGGATGCTAAAGTGGCCACATTAAAAGGAGAGGCTTCCCTCAAAAAACCAAATAACTTATTACACACTAGAGGCCCATTGCATGAAGAGGTTCGTGCAATAGGCCTTCCTTCCCCTGCCTGCCGGCACCAGTTTTCCTCCGGCACCTGGGACCCAGGCCTTCGCTCTGGCCAGAGCCTTCAGTCTTTGCTGCTCCCACTTTGCTGCTTCACGCCTACATATGCAAATTAAATGTCATCTTTGTTGGGTTAATTTGCATACTCTCCTGATTGGCTGGTGAGTGTAGCGAAGGAACAGTCAATTTACATGTTTGTCTATTATTAGGTAAGATGGGGACATCAGTCTACAGCCCAGAGCAGGGCACAATGTTTCCATTGGCTCAGACATCCAGCTTCTTTCTTTGTGGTAAAGACTAGAAACTCAATCAGTACCCACATCTATCCTTAGACAAAAAAGTACCATCCCTCCAAATCACAATCATCATAGCCCTCAGGAAAACTGTCATAAATAAGGGAAGTGATTGCTCATGTGTTCGTATTGCATAGTTAAAGGGGCTGGGATAAGTTCTTGAGCCAACCTGTTTGGGTTCAGTTCTAAACTTCTCTTTCTAGACATGTGACCTTTCTCATGTCACAGAGCTACTCTGTGCTTCAGGTAATCACAGATGTTGTTCTTGTTGTTTTAATATTTTTATTGATTTCAGAGAGAAGGGAGAGAGAGAGATAGAAATATCAATGATGAGAGAGAATCATTGATTGGCTGCCTCCTGCATGCCCCCTACTGGGCATGGAGCCCTGATGGGGAATTGAACTGTGATCTCCTGGTACATTGGCCAACATTCAACCACTGAGTCACACCAGCCGAGCACACGGGTTTGTTTTGATGATTAAAAGCATCAGTGCACTTAAAAGACAATTTGGCATGTAGTAGCATGTAGGCAAACAATCCCTCTTCCCCTTATTTGGCATTCTGCTCTTAGAGATTTCTTCCTCCCTCAGAGTATTGGCCCTCTCCTACAATCTCCATCTAACATTCAATGATCACATGGACAGCACACATGAGCCACCCCCACCTTAGTGTGAATTGGATATCATGTTTCCTTCACTTTAATGAAGACAGGGGCTGTCAGAGTATGCTTCTGCCCAGGGAGATATGGAAGAGGAGCTAAAAGGCAAGGCGGGCTGAAGGCAGGAAACACGCATTCCCACTAATTTACAGTTTCATAGAGACTTAAACCCTGGAGACACTGATGTTGATTTCAAATCTCCCCCCAGAAAGAAGTTCTTGCTAAGTCTCTCCTTGCCCCTCACATTGGTTACACAAAGTTCTCCTGAACCATCCCTTACATGAGCCCATTCAACCTTGTAATTACTAACGGGGTCATAGTTTATTTTCATGTTTTTCTTACTGCCTCTGCCCTGGTGGCCCCACGCCAGACTTACATGTGTAGACTTCCTTTTTGACATAAGCATATTGATTACACCATTGTTGTTCTCTGACTTCATTTATAGGTACAGGAAGGCTGTACCATAGACCCCTGCCACCTCACCACTCCATTTAACCACTTTGCCATCCGTCTGCCAGGCCTGACAGCCAGTGAGCTGAAACAGAGCGGTCACTGATCTGGAAGATGGGAACGTGTCCTTTGCACCAAGTTCTGCTGCTCACGAGGGATGTGGCCTCCACACATCACCGCCTTTCCTGAGCCTTTGGCTCCTCATCTGAGCCCTGATGGACTCCAGGTTCCCTTCCAGCATGACATCCTTGATTAGATTTCACCATGTCCCTGTTTGCCTTCTGACCTTTGGCTCCAGGCCTTCCAGGGCTAGCCCATCATCAGACACAGAAACACTGACTGCCCGCCTGCCAATCTGTGCTCAGGGCAACGACTCCACTGGGAGGTGATGATCTAACACCCAGGGCCGGTCCTGCGCCAGAGGTCAGCTCAACACACTGTCAGGGAGGCTGCAGATGGAGACCTGGGAGACCGGGATGCAGCACGCTGCCCTGCAGAACTAATGAGCAGGACCTGGGGCCCAGGGTGCTTGCCCTCAGCCAGCCTGCTCAGCCGTCTCCTCACCTCCCTGGCAGAAGCTAAGGACCCAATTTCTGAATTAAATAGAGCTTATATAAACAAAACAAAACAACAATCCAAAACAAACAAATAAGCAAACAAAACCCCTGCCATTTGGACATCTCCAGTGAATAGGCACATGAATAATAATATTCAATTGCTGATTATTACCTAATGCCAGGCACATACTGTCTCCTTTTTTCTGCAAACAACACCTGAAGGTTGGGCTGGATTTCCCTGATCTGCACATGGGGAAGGTGCCGAGTGGTTTGGAACGAGCTAAGTCCTATTCCTGACAGTCTGACCCCAGAGCTAGCCCAGGTAAACTCTGCACTGTCCCGCCTCTCGGGGCCTTCCAGAACAGTCTGCACTCCCTGGGAAGGAAACTCTTCCTTAGGCAGAGGCAAAGTCTATCTTCCTTTAGCAGCCCCTCAGCCCCTCTTTTCTTTTATTTGATCCTCTCCCAACTTAGATAAGACACTCAATCCAATCAATTGTAATATTTGAAGATAAGGAACAATTAGACCAGATAACAGTAAACTATGTGGCTTTGCCTTTGTTCTCAAGCAGCCTCCCTGGCCAATTCAAAGGTAGCTCGATATGTGCTCTTCGCTCCCTCATTTTCCTCCAGCAGCATGTTAATAGAAGCCAGAGCTTTGACAATTATGCAACTAATTTTTAAGGGATTGACATAATTTACCATTGTTCCAGGCTAGGGAAGGTCCTACAGGAGCTAGGACAGCTGGTAACGGTGCCCATAGAATTTCACTGCACAAAAGCTTAACGTTTAGTGGAAATCATTGCCAAGGAAAATATGGGGGTAAAGAATAGGAACATATCTTGTGATTTACATTCAGGTCAGAGGATCAAATGATTCTGATTGGAATTACATTATGTTAACTTACCCCATCCTCACACTCTCCCTCTCCAGCACAAGTCTATAGTGAGACCTTGTGACGGCCCCCAGTGGAGATGTGCTCTGGGTGTTTCCTATTTAAGCAAGTGGCTAGCTCTGAGACAGTTTCTATTCTCTGTTTTGTTTTTCTGCCATTTTTTTTGTTGTTGTTTGTTTGTTTGTTTTTAACTGCCTCTGTGGACCTAAACAGAATGAGCTGAACACAGCTCACACATGGAAAACTCACTAATCCTGAAGCAGTAGCTAACACCTGCAGAGTCTGCCGGTTTTCAATGTGCCGTATCAAAGTCTACCCACTGGCTGCCTCTGCAGTGAGCTGCACAAATACCAACAATCAATATGCTGCTCTCGTATTGGCATTTCTTGACATATCACCCCTCCATATGTCCCTGCAGGGGTTGGAATGGGGGTGAGAGATTACTATTAAACCCAACCAGCCCAATGATGGACAGTTATGACCTGGGCTCAACCTATGCAACCTTGCTCAGACCTGAGACAGGGAAACCTGGGCAAGGGCTACCTTAGGAGATTCAACCTCAACAGTTTGAGAATGGAAAATCCATTTGATGCCCCCATGCTTGCTATCTGCAGTGGATTTTGCCCCATGTGCCCACAGAAACATTAGGCAACAACCCCTTAACTAATTCCCACTGGGTACAGGTAGTCTGCCTCCTTCAAACATGCCCCAGGCTCTCAGTTTCAACTCCAGCTTCACTCCATGTGGAACCAACCCCACCCCTTTACTCCACCCCTTCCCACCATGGACTCATTCTGTGGTGGGCAGTTAGACAGAGATGAGCAGAGCAAGGACGATGGGCCAGGTACAATAGGTCCCCGGGGCAGAAGTCCAGGACACCTAGCAATGGGGGAAAAACTGGTAGAGCAAATATTGGAGGCAAGTATTGTTGACCAGGACCTCGCCCCTAAGGCACCCTCTCCACCCTAGAACGCCTCGGTCATGCAGGTCAGATTCTACTGACCTTTCTCCCATGGCGGGTGGTTAGGTCATGTGGTTGACCCCCACCCTTAGAGGAGAACAAGGGAGCTGGAGGAAAGACCCATCCAACTTCGATAAAAGGACAGAAGATGATCAGACAGATCTGATAGGCCAGCTTAAAGAAGAAAACAGTTACCCCCTCCAATGGGGTTAAAAGGGACCCTAGCCCATACCCCAGGGCAGCCCTTAGAGCTGGAAATTTCTCCTCCGGTATACTTTCTCTTTGCTTGCCCAATACATCTTCTCTAGGTAGTTTGAGTCTTGGCTCTAAAGTCTTTCCAATCCAGGACTCAAGTACCAAGGTTGCTGAACCCAGGTCATCTAACACCTGGTGCCATTTTGCCGCCTACAACCAGTCCAGCTGACACCCTCAGAAGATATTGCATATCCTTGCTCTATCCCCAAAACAAACCTCCCCTATCCAAAAGACAGGTTCTCCTTATATCCCAAAGATGTCTAGTCACCAAGACCCATCAATTTCACTATCCACAGATAAAGTCAGATCCTTTTAATACAAACCCAAATCTGCTCTGATCAGTCTGATGGTTTGAACATCGGACCCTTTCCAGAATGTTTTGCTAACTGGTTTTCTCCAGCCCTGGCTCCAAGGAGTGCCCCGTACCTCCAGTACCTCTTCTCCTCCCCTGCAAACTCCAAGCACTTGTGAGGGAGCTAATCCACATCAGGGTACAGTATGAGACTCTGGCTCTGCGTCAATTTTGCCTGAAATGTTAGAATGGTGAGAGCTGCCCAGAGGACCTTTCCCATGTTGGCAATCAGTCCCGTGAGACCTGAATGATTTGGGAAACAGATGGAGTTTCATGGACTCTTGGGTTGAAAGCCCCTGAGCACCTGGCTGACTGGATTCTAGTCACGGCCTCAAAAGCAGGGATCATGTCTGTTTCACTCCCCAGTGTTTACAGCACCAAGCAAGATGCCTGGAAAACAGGAGACACTTGATGAACTTGTTGATTAAGCAAATGGATTGATAATGCATGTGGAAGGCCTAACCACCCAGTACTTCAGAATATGACTGTATTTGGGGGTAGGTCATTTGAAGAAATAATTAAAATAGTATGGACCCTACTCTGATGTGACTAGTGTCCTCAGAAGTAGAGGAGATTAACCCTGAACAGTTTAGATCAGTGGTTAGAGTGTGGGCCACAGATGGAAGGGTCAAGGGTTTGATTCCCAGTCAACGGCATGTACCTCGGTTGCAGGTTCCCCAGCCTAGAGGCGAGTGCCGGAGGCAACCAATCAATGTTTCTCTCTCACATCACATTGAAGTTTCTCTCTCTCTCTCTCTCTCTCTCTCTCTCTCTCTCTCTCTCTCCCACTCTCTCTAGAAATCAATGAAAAATATATCCTCAGGTGAGGATTAAAAAAAAATGTAGAGGAGATTAGGGCACAGACACACAAAAACCATGAGAGGACAAAGGGGAAAGGTGTCAATCTATAAGCAAAGAAGCCGCAGAATGAAATTAACCATTCTGACACCTTGTTCTGAGACTTCTAGCCTCCAGAACTGGAGAATATAAATTTCTGTTGCTTAAGCCAAACATTCTGTAGTGATTGTATGGCAGTCCCAGGAAACTGATATAAGTGTTTGTGATATCTGATGGAATGGTTGTAATATTCTTAATATAATGTTTGGAACATAATAAGAATCAAGTACAGTTAAAGTATTGTTATAATTAGCCATATGTCAAATATGCTCTGATATATAATTACTCTCATATTCTGAATCTTGGGATTTTATTCATGTCCAAATTCCATTTTTTGCCATCCTCTTTATTCTTTTTGCCATCCCCTTTATTGATTGATTGATTGATTTTAAAGAGAGAGAGAGAAGAAGGGAGAGAGGGAGAGCAGGGAGAGAGAGAGAGAGAGAGAGAGAGAGAGAGAGAGAGAGAGATCAATTTGTTGTTTCACATATTTATGCATTCATTGGTTGATTTTTTAAAAATCTACCAGTTGCCTCCTATATATTCCTGGACCGGGATCGAACCCACAAAAGAGATAAATACCCTGGTCAGGAATCTTGAACCTGCAACCTTTTTTTGGTTGGGCAAACCAATTGAGCTATCCAACCAGGGCCACTGGTTGACTCTTGTATGTGCCTTGACTAGGGTTTGAACCTGCAACCTTCCCATACAAGACAAGCAACTGAGCTACCTGGCCAGGGCTTCTGCCATCGCTTTTATGCTTAACTTAAATCTAATCTGCCACATATTGATTTAAATATACACAGAAATCTTTTTTTCTCACTTAAGTATAACTCTTGGACTGAGAAACTAACATCAGCATGAAGAAACACTATATAATTCTTGAATTTAAATGATAAAATCTTTTCATTTTGGCTAGATTTTCCTTAATTCCAAATAAGATCCTAAACATTCTCACCCCTAAAATGATATCAGGCATTTTACTCAAATTGAATTTGAGTTATTGCCCAATCTAAGAGCAAATTAAACGGCTGGACCATAAATTAAAGTTCCAAGGTAGTAATTCTTGGACTCAATTTCTTGAAATGAAGGTAAAAGTCCAGTCAAATAAGAACATGGTGGCAACTGCTATGCAGTGTGGATGTGAGGTCAGGGTTTTGCATTATAAGGTGGGCCTCTTAAAAAGACCAACTCACGTCCTGGTCGGTGTGGCTTAGTTGGTTGGGCATCGCGCTGCGCACATAAAGCTTGCCAGTTCAGTACCCCGTCAGGGGGCATGCAGGAGGCAGCAGTTCGATGTTCTGCTGTCACAAGGATATTTCCCTCTCTCTCTCTCCTCTCTCTCTCTCCCTTCTTCTCTCTCTAAAATAAAATAAATCAATAAAAATATTTTAAAAACAAACAAAAAATTACCTATTTACAGTGGCATGAATTAACACAGAAGGGTGAGAAGGCCATACAATGCCCCAAATGTTTTCAGAGAAAGATAAGTGGGATATATAATTCCTTCCAAAGTGGGAAGGGAAAAATACCTTTTTTAAAAGATTTTTTTAATTGATTTTAGAGAGAGAGGAAAGGAGAGGGAGAGAGAGATAGAAATATTGATGAGAATTGGCTGCTACCTGTATGCCCCCTACCAGGGATTGTGCCCTGAATGGGAATCACACCGGTCACCTCTTTGTGCATGGCGCGATACTCAACCACTGAACCACACCGGCCAGGCACTTTTTTTTTTTAACATTGTCATGCTAATGGTCAGAGGCTATTAATGAATACTTGGGTAAGACAAATAGACAAAAAGACTATAAAACAGAAATAGAGATGCTCCTCTCCAGCTCCATTGCTGTGTATTACCAGCCAGCCCTGTGATTCTATTGATTTACCTGCGCTATATCAAATTTTAATCACCATAAACCACAGACTCATACAGATCTGCCACCAACAAGTACCCTGAGCAGAAGACTTTGATTATTTTGGACGCCTCTGAGAAAGTTTTAAGACCGTCTAGCCTGGAAACCTGAAGATAAAAGGAAGCATCTGAAAAAAAGTTTCTTCCATTGTTTTTTGTTTTTTTTTGCAAAAACTAGGTATGACATTCTATTTCAAAGTTAGGACTTTCAGAAAATGCATGAACAAAAGGAAAAGGATGCAGTTGGAGGGTTAAGGAGAGAAACCGCCTAACAAGTATATAATTACCATAAAAAAGATTCCATTGAAAAGAAATGACAACTTCGTGTCTGTTCTCTGAGCTAAATTACAGCAGATTGACATTATGATCTTAGCACATCTTCATCCTTCAGATGTTCTCTTAATGTTCCTTTTTCCCAGTACATGAAGTTTATCATTAAACAGGCACGTTCTACACTGTGGGTCACACACTAGTTTATCAAGATGTTAATAAATGGCCCTAAGGAATGTGCATACTATATCTCACATAGAGATTTATAATGCCCTAAGAGTATTAAAGACCTAGAGAACTTGTATAATTATGGAACTTGTCTAAATTGCCTTAATCCAAGGTTTTCCATGGACTATCTATTAACATCTCAAGAAACAATGTTCTGCCAATCCAAGATGTGTGATGCGTTGGCTTAAACACTGTTGTTTCTATGCCTAATGTCTGGGCACATCTCCAACATCGCAACTCTGTATTAAGGGAAGATGAGACACATACCTGATGTGTACCCTAAACGATCAATTTATTTTTCTCTGAAATGTCCAGGTAATTTGGCCACAGGCACTTTATTTCTTAGCTCATGTCAATAGTAGACTTAACTCTCATTTCTCTTAGCACATGCAGACACAGCTGTAAATACTTTTAGAAGCATCATTTATTATCTGCAGATCTAGATGAAACTACCATCCTTGGACCTCACTGCACATCCAGGCCATAGTGTGGGGTAAGCTAGAACAACAGCCCAGCCGGCATGGTTCAGTGATTGAGCATTGACCTATGACCCGGGAGGCCATGGTTTGATTCCGGGTCAGGGCACATGCCCGGGTTGGGGGCTCAGCTCGGTCCCAGTGTGGGGCATGCAGGAGACAGCCAATCAATGATTCTCTCTCATCATTAATGTTTCTATATCTCTCTCCCTCTCCCTTCTCTGAAATAAATAAAATAGATATAGATATAGATATAGATATATAGATATAGATATAGATATAGATATAGATATAGATATAGATATAGATATAGATATAGATATAGATATAGATATAGATATAGATATATAGATAGATAGATATATTTAAAAAATAGAAGAACACGTGGCCCCCAAACTGTGTGTCCCTTGATTTTATATCTAGGTCTGTCTCACTAGTCCTATGTTAAGCTACTTAATCTCTTTGAGGCTCAGTATTTTATTGATCAACGTATCTATTGAACAGTCATTCTAAAGTCTGAAGTTCCAAGAAACTATCAGTCCTGAATTCAAAGGTACAAAGTTTGTTAAACATCTTAAATATTCCTGTCTTAGTCAGAAGCTCTATTTAGTATGTCCCAGGAGAAGGACCCACTAAAAAGCATTTTAAGTATAGGAAATTATTTGGAAACAAAGACAGAGGGAAAGTTAGAGTTAACTCAGAATATCCAGTCATGTGGATTAAGCATGATTTCTGGTTTGTTCTTTCTAACTTATCTGCAGTTGATAATGTTTTTGCAATGAACAGGTATTGCTGTTGCAATAAAAGAAAAAAAAACAAACCAACAAGAGTTTATGTTTGTTTCTAAGTCTTCCAAGTCCTTACGTGAGTTTCTACTGATATGGAAACCCTATTGTGGGTGGCTCACCGAAGGTTCCGGACAACATGTGCAAACCAAAATCAACATTTGAGATAAACAGGACTGTGCCTCAGAAAGGCATAGGGGATAGCATCAGCGCCACAGTTAGATAATCACATGCATGACAGGAATTTGAGGGTGAATCCCTGAAGAATTGCTTGTAGCAATTAAGAGAAGGAAAGAAGGGATAGAGAGAACGAGGGAGGGAAGGAAAGTTGGCAGGGGAAAGATGGCTGCTCGTCAATCCACAGTTTTAGCATCATTACCACCAGTTGAGCTCCTGGTCTTCTGAGGACCCTGCTAAATGCAAAGACCCCTGGGACACATGAAACCTTGTCAGCTCCCTTGCCCACTAAGAGCATGAGTGTAAACATCAGTCTCAGGAGAGGTAGGTTAAAAAAAGAGCTACTGAGAAGGGGGACTTGTACAAATGTTCCAGCTAAGTATTTTTGTGGTTTTATTTTATATATGTTTTTGTTGATTTGAGAGAGAGAGGAAGAGAGAGGGAGAGAGAGAGCAACACTTATATGAGAAACATTCATCGGCTGCCTCCTGCATGCCCCCTTCTGGGAATTGAGCCTGCAGCTCAGGCACGTGTCCTGGCCCGGAATGTAACTGGCAACCTTTCCCTGCACCGGACAATGGTGCTCAACCCACTGAGCCACACCAGCCAGGACTCAGCTGAGTTTCCCAGCCCTAGCTGTACATGGGCATCACCTGAGAACCTTTGAACTGGCTGATGGTCAAGTTCCACTCCAGAGCAATTGAACTAGAATCTCAGGGGCAGGGCCCAGGCGAGGAGTTTGTGAAGTTCCCTCGGGAGATGCTAATGTGTAGTCGGGCTCCAGAAACACACAGGGTAGGTAAAAGAGAATTAAAAGCAAATCTTAGTGACTTTTCAACTTTGCTGAATGCTCCTCAGAAACAAGAGTAATTTCTTTTCCTAGACTGCATATTTGAAAATGTTCAGGTTACAACTGCCTGAGGGGGAAACTGAGACGATAGTGAATTTACCCTTATTGCTGGCCATCAGGCTAAGATGCCCTCTCCTCCCTGGCATGGTAAATCCAGGCTGGTGAGTGGAAGGTGTCTTTCTTTCTTTAGTGAGTGAGGCTCACTGCTCTGCAGCCTGGGGTCTTCACCAGGTCTGAAGACAGAGACGGAGAAGATGCCAGTGATGGGATACAGTCCGGGGAGAGCCTGGGGCTTGTTCAGCTGTAATACCAGCCTGTTTAGCTGTGATTTGAGTCTTTTTAGAAATCAGTGCAGTAGTTAAGGCTCTGGTTAGTTGGGTTGAATTATTTGAGACTTTACCATAACATTCAGCAGGACAATCTGTTTATACATTTATCTATCTTGTTCTTCTTTTGAAAAGATACGATGGAATGGAAATTCTGTCCTGCCTGTCTCTCCTTGGAAAATGGACAACCTTCTTTGACCCCAGGTCTAGGTCCTTTTTAGTCATTCCCCGCCTCCATCCCCATCCCTAAATGGCCCCCTTTGCCACCTACTTCCACACAAGTTACTGCCATCTTTGGGTTTCTGAAGTTGAGCTAAAGACAATTCCCACCCACGCATTTGTTTAGAAGATTGGGTCCATCACGGGGTCATCACACTGAAGTTACCCAGAGTGGGAGGAGAAAGAAGGAACGGGCCGCACTGATGGGGGCAAGAAAGGAGAAGTGATTCCATGGAGGCTTTTCCTCCACCAGAACTAACAAACAACCTCCTCATACACCAGCAGGGGTCAGAGCATCTGTGCACACATGAAATTCTGCAATGAACTGTGCACATTCAGGTATGAATGGAGTGGATGCCCCCCTCCCGCCCCCACCAGGCCAAGAGTAAGAAAAATAACAGTGTGGCTATTCCACACTGAAAAACTCACTTCCAGACTTTCATAAGATCCCCAGAGCTCTTGGGAAAGGGCCAGCCATATTAATATGCCTTTGAATAATAAAGGCAAGAGCTATTCTTCTTTATGAGCTTCATAGAGCAAACGCATACCCATTACACATATTACCCAAAGAGATTTTCAGAGGAATGGAAATTTTCAGATTGTCTCTAAAGGAGTCATTTGGTTTATTTGAGAATATGTACTACAGGAGCAAAACTACCAGAGGGCGTCCTGATAATTGGAGAAGAAAATTTGGTTTGCCAATTAACTGAACTAAAATATTCCACTATGTTAATAATCAAAATGACACAAAGCACAGAGATAAGATCCTCCATTTAACAAAACATCGAACTTCTACCTATTTTCAGCAATGGTGTTGATTGGATATGGAACATATTCACAGGGATAAGTTTTATCAGATTTATGGGGAGAAATTGGAGAGTTTTGAGTGCATGTAAAGAAAGTTTGTGAAGCCCTGGCTCGTTTGGCTCAGTGGATAGAGTGTCAGCCTGCGGACTGAAAGGTCCCAAGTTCGATTCCAGTCAAGAGCATGTACCTTGGTTGCAAGCACATCCCCAGGAGGGGGTGTGCAGGAGGCAGCTGATCGATGTTTCTCTCTCATCGATGTTTCTAACTCTCTATCCCTCTCCCTTCCTCTCTGTAAAAAATCAATAAAATATATTTTAAAAAAAGAAAGTTTGTTAAATCAGAATATATTTTATATTCTTATATATATATTCTTATATATTCTTATATATATTATATATTTTTTAATCCTTACTAAGGGATATGTTTATTGATTTGAAAGAGAGAAAAAGGGGGAGACAGAGAGAGAGAGAAAGAGAGAGAGAGAGAAACATTGATGTGAGAAACATGGACCAGTTGCCTCTCCTACCAAGCCAGCTGGGAATCGAACCAGAAACCTAGGTATGTGCCCTGACCAGGAATCAGATTTGGTGTACAGGATGACACTCCAACCAAATGAACAACCTGGCCAGGGCTCCTTTTTTTATTTTTATTTTTAACAAGAAAAATTCTTGTTTTCCCTGAAAGAACCCTAGGGGGAAATTCTATTCTATTCAAATTTGTTATTTTCACCAAACATAAGAATAAAGAAAAGATGAAAATGTACACTGCCAGCTCTTTGGAATGTCATGACTGGATTCTGCTTGTTAGAAATCTGTATTGCTTTTAGAATTTCTAAAAAGTAATTTTTTTATTCTCACCCAAGGATATGTTTATTGATTTGAGAGAGTGACTCAGTTGGTTGGAACATCCTCCTCCAGTATGCGAAAAAGGGTTCAGGTTCCATCCCCAGTCAGGATGCATAGGGAAGGCAATCCATCTCTCTCTCTCTCTCTTCCTCTCTCTTTCACTCTCTCTACCTCTTTAAAATCAATAAACATATATTTGGGTAAGGATTAAATATATATGTACATATGAATATGTTTTATATTCATGACTGTGTGGGGCATTCATTGGAGAATAGACTTCAAGATCATGTTCTGAATATGATCTAGCACTCTGAATAGTTCAATGACATGAACAAGTGAAGTCTGTACACAGTGCAAGGTATTCCCTCCAATGTGTATTTCTATGCGTTGGGTGCATCATACTCATCTGGAAAACTATAAAAATTCACATTTCGGATACCTCATTTAAAACATACTGAATTAGACTTGGTGGGGGAGCCTGGGAA
The DNA here is from genome assembly GCF_014108235.1 of Myotis myotis. Lineage (NCBI taxonomy): Eukaryota > Metazoa > Chordata > Mammalia > Chiroptera > Vespertilionidae > Myotis > Myotis myotis. The sequence goes on from NW_023416318.1 coordinate 5,352,392, forward strand.
CATGAATTTTGCAAACTTCCCAGATGACTTAGCAAATTAGAAAATCCTGCTCTAAGCAACACAGATTCCAAAAAAGGTCAGGAACGCCCACACAATGCTGTGATGGCAACATTCCACACTTTTTATTTGTAATTAACCTTTGCCACTCTCTCTAAACATTTATTGAACACTTCGTGCAGGAACAATTGTAGAGTCTTTTCATGTGTCCAATCGCATACAATGCCAATTTTTGAGGCAGGTGCTAACCATGTTCCCCATTTACTGAGGAGGAAATGCAAATGCAGAAATGCTGATTGCTTCACCCAAGGCTACACATCCTGTAAGAGATGGAGCCAGGCTTTGAAACCAGGCCATCTGACTTCAGAGGCTGCATGTTTACCCAGGTCACTGTAAAATTCCAAGTAAATAAAGAAGTCAAGGTTGAAATTCACATTACTGGTTCTCAAGGCTTTCTGCCATGTGCACAGAGTCAAGGTGACCTGACTCCTGCATCTGGATCTGTGTTTTTTTAAATGGAGTCTCTGAACTGCTTCAAAATCCCCTGGGGTAAGCCACAGAAGGTGTAATGGGTGTGGATTCTAACCCACACCCATTACACCTAGTTTTCAGTGGAGGAAAAAAGGGAGAATCTATTTTACCATGTTCCCCCAGGTGATTCTTACACACAGTAAAGTTTTAGGTAACTATAAGTTACATTGTGTTAGGTAACTATAAGTCCACAGCAGCAAGATTAAACATGCAGGTAATGAAGTTAATTTGCCTCCCCTTAGATCAGCGGTTCTCAACCTGTGGGTTGAGACCCCTTTATGAGTCGAACGACCCTTTCACAGGGGTCGCCTAAGACCATCGGAAAACACATATATAATTACATATTGTTTTTATGATTAATTACTATGCTTTAATTATGTTCAATTTGAAACAATGAAAATACATCCTGCATATCAGATATTTACATTATGATACATAACAGTAGCAAAATTACAGTTATGAAGTAGCAACGAAAATAATTTTATGGTTGGGGGGCACCACAACATGAGGAACTGTATTAAAGGGTCGCGGCATTAGGAAGGTTGAGAACCACTGCCTTAGATTATGATCTAAAGGAGAGGGTTAAGGCTGTGGTTCTTAGTCAAGAGTGAGTTTTCCTCCCAGGGACACTGGCTGGAGATATTTTGGTTTGTTGCAAGCGGGGCAATGCTACTGGTGGGTATATCCTAGGGATGCTGCTAAACACTGTAGAGGACAGCCTCCACAACAATGAATGATCTGGCCTGAAATGGCAATAGTGCTGAGGTTGAGAAACCTTGGATTAAGGCATTTAGAAGGAGAACAGCTTTGTCTCCTCCAGTAGCAGCCTCCTCTTGTAGGGACAATGTCTTCATTGTCTCCTCTACCCACCATTCCTACCATCCCACCATTATTCTAGTATTTAGACCTCACTAAAATATCCTTTAGACCTTTCCACATAGTGGAATTGTACTGTTACTTCATGTACTAATACTTCCAAATGCTCCCACTCTTATCACCCTTAACCTAAAACCAAGTTTCACTAGGTGGTTGGATGGCTAGGACTTATAAAATATAGAGCTGAACTCAGATGATCCATCCAAACATTTCCCAACAAGGAGAAGCCGAGGCTGTTAGGATCATAGAAAGTACAAAAGCTTTAGATTCAGGCAGATCAGAGTTTCAACCACAGCTTTGCCCTTCACCAGCTAGGAGACATCCGGATGCTATCTTCACTTTTTTCAAGCCTTCCCTACAAACCTCACAAGGTGTCTGTGAGGATGTATCAAAACACCTATGTGACGTGCCCAGGCGGTACGCACAGGAAGCACACAGCACCTTGTGAGTCCCTTTTCTTCCCAGAGACTTTCAAAGTGTTGCCTGAAATATCAAACTAATAATACCTCATCCTTAATGTGTCCTAAATGGGATGCTAGCCAGGTTTTAACTCTGAGGTCTCAACCTCTTTTTGAGTCGGGCACTATGATTAACTCCATTCTCACTGATGAGAAAATTGATGAGAGGTATGGAACTGGTTTCACTGCTAGTTAATGACCGTGCCTGATTTTACAGCTCTGAGGGCCCAGTTTCTGGACACTCTTACTTACCACATACTATACGACTCAAGAAACTGACAAGACCACAGGTCTCCCTTTTCCAAGTTAAGAGTTCTTTCTATTACTCCTCAAGTGTTGGTTTTGTCCCTGCCAAGTAAATAATACATGGTAAAAGCAGAGGTCATGCTTAATGCTTATTTTCTTTCCCTTGTGATGCAGAGCTCATAGACGGTGTTCAATAAATAATTGTTAATGGACTGATAAGGAAAAGAAATCAATGGCAACCTGCAAAATTAATTTTGTCACTCTGTCAGTTTCAATTAATCCTATTATGGGTTGAAAATTATACTTTGTTCTCCATTCGAAAACCAGGCTACATAACTGCAATGAAGAAGCTTATTCAGCCTCCATTATTGTCTTGTGGTCTTATAGAAGCAGGTGATGTTTCTCTGAATCAAAACTACAGAGCATCACTCACTGTGTATGCTGAGGCCCAAGACATGAGTAAGGGACCTTTGGTCCCACAGGAAGGCTGTCTTTATTCCATATGAGAGGCCTGGGGTGCACGAAATTCATGCATGGGTAGGTTCCCTAGGCCTGGCCGGAGATCAGGGCTGATCTGTGGGGCAACTGGCAGGGCATTCAGGGGGGGCCCCACTGGCACCTGCCTTGGCCAGCCTGGCACCACCTGCTCACCAGCCCCACCCCCTGCCGCCGCTGCCGCTGGTTGCCTCCCTCAGCGGGATGATGGAGGGGTCCCCACTGGCACCCACCTGGGCTGGCCTGGGGCCTGGGGGCTAGGGGCAGCTCCTGCATTGAGCATCTGTCCCCTGGTGGTCAGTGCACATCACAGCAACCAGTCATTCCACCAGTCGTTCCCCAGTTCAGTCAATTTGCATATTAGGCTTTTATTCTATTGGATGGTTAATTATATTTCTGAGATACAAATTCACCTTTCCCCCAGTTGCATATCCCAAAGGAAGGTTAAAGCAGATGAAAGAAATGGTGTGATCGTCACTTCCTCACTGCAGGCTCTCTCACTGCAGGCCTCAGGTGGGTCTTACAGGAGTTGCTGGAGAGAGAGAAATGGATGTTCCTGACCATGTCAGAGCTAAGGCCACTCTGTTTTATGTTCTGAGATATCTGGAGACTAATTAATAGGAGAAAATATGATGGGGGTAATGGCAAAAGTGATGTGAGCCCTTGTCTGGCTCCTCTGAAGTCACTCAAAGTGGTGTTTTGTTTGACACGGGGAGAGATTTAAAGGTTTAAGTTCATTAAATTCTTTCTCATCCTCCAGAGGAGGGGAAGGTGTTAGCATCTCCATTTCACAGGAAACAGAAAGAAAAAAAGGAAAAGAGAGAGTGGATTCACAGCCTGGAAGTCTAACACCAACTGACCACTCTTATCTCAAGAGATGGCGCATGGGAGGCCCGTAGCAACAGGAGAGGTGAAGACATTGAGAAGCAAAAGCAAGATGTAGTCAGGGTTCCACGGGGGAGGGGGCCAGTGTGGGCTGAGAGAATGTGGGTTATGAGAACGCCCTATGGGTCTCAGGGTTGGTTTGGAGTACTTAGCATTTATACTACAGTCCTAGCATTCTGGCAGAGGGTTCCTGTGTGGTCCCATGGCTGTCTAATGAAACAAACAAAACATTAAAATCCATTGTCCAGCCCTCTGACCTACTCTGGAGACGTGTACATCAGTTAATTAAGACCTTTGAGTGATTGCCTCGTTAATGACCATTGACCACATCACTGTACTGTCCCAGAAAGGGGGCTCGAGGAGGATGCCGAGAAAGGCTGTGGCATGGGCTGTGGGTTCATGAGTGGAAGAGATATGCAAGAATGGCCCACATAAAGGCCGGGTTATTTGCATGTTACATAAGTAAACAAGTAATTTTTGTCATATTTGTGGACCTGTACCAAGAATAGACACGCTTCTTCTACAGGCTACTAGTCCTCTTGTAGCTCTTCCTCTGAGGTCTTTAGGCAGAAAGATGCAGAAGAGGCATAATGCCATCCCTCTCCCTGAAGACGGTCTACAAGACTGGGTCTCTCTTTGGTTCCTAGTCAGAAATAGTATTTATTCTTACTGGCAAGGCTCCTTCTTTAACTAGAATTATAACTAAGAGAGATGCAACTCTGAGCTACAGTTTAACAACAATGAGAATATGATAATGATGATGATGATGATGATGATGACGACGATGATGAATTGTATGGTGCACTTACTATTCACCAAAATGGTTCTATGAATTTAGATGATATTCTCCATTTACTCCTCACAAAGTCCTAGGAGGCAATATTATTATTATCCCCATATGTCAAATGAGAAATCTGTCACAAAAAGGTGAAGTATCTTGCCCGAACTCACACAGCCAGAAAAAGATGGCTTTGATATTTGAACTCAGACAGTTCAATGGTGTTGCACAAAAAATTACCATAGTGTTAACCTGTCTAATTACTAGGGAAACATGTTTTCAGTTTCAACTCCACATAAGAACAGACTTTTTCTGTGACAGAGGGATGATGTTTACCATCCACTATACTAAACCTGCAAAAAACAGTGAGTTCCCAGCATGGCAACTCCCAGAAAGAATCAAGGATAGAGAATCAAGATGCTGGAGCATCATGCAACTATTTCCTTACCTCGCAAAGAAGCAAAGACACTTGCTGCAAGAGGCTTTGAATACAGGCCCGACCAGGGTTCAAGTCTAAATCCAGCACTCAGTGGACATGTGACTTCAAATGAGTTACTTGACCTATTGACATCTTGTTTCCCTATTCCTGGGAAACTACCAACTGTCTCATGGGGCTTATCACAAATAATAAATGTGATAATGTAAGAAAAGCAAAAGCTCTGCCATGTAGTTGACACTCATTAATTGACTGTAATTATTATCATTAGCACCATATTGGAAGGGAGCCAATGTTATGTCAAATAATGTGAAGAAGCCTCTGACCAAGCACAAAAGTTCTACTATGATTTCTCGGCGATTAATAATGAGACGCCTGAATGAAGAATTGAGACTTCCTGCACTGATGCAGTTTCCAGAGGGTGATGTCATGGACTTGTCAGAACCCTGGATAGACAGGCCTACAACTTCAGACATACTGAATGAGGTTATTAGCAGTTTCCAATAAAGAAGAAAATGCAAATTGGTGACACAGGCCACTATATAGCCTTTAGAGTTTGTTGAATGTGTGATTGAGACAAACTACATTAAGTATACGTAGATATTTACTGCTTTTCCCCTCCTCTCTTCTTCTGAGGAGGCAAGCTGCTTCTCTATGGAAACAGAGTGATGGACAAATATGCACAAATGAAGAAGCCGTGGATATGCAGAAAATGAAAATAAAGATACAGAGGGTCAGAATAGAGGAGGGGGAGTGGGAAAGATTCTAGGGGTGGGATTCTGAATGTAATAATCACAGCTAATACTTCATTGGAACTTTTCACATACCAGGTCCTACTTTAGGTTTGTTATATATGTTATCTCATCCTCACAAGCATGCTATCATTATTCCCCTTCTATAGATGAGTGAACTTTTTGCAGGATAGCCCAGCAAACAAGTGGAAAAACCAAGATTAGAACCAGGCAACTGGAATTCCAACTCTATTATTCACTGTGCTGTATCAGAAGAGACTGTGGCAAGATCATAAAAAAAGAAAAAGAAAAGACATCTGAGGAGAGGAAAAGTTTACTCAGAAAAAAACTTTAAGCAAATTTTTGTTGCATAAATCTCTGGCCCGCTGTATGCCCTTAGTCAAAACATCAGTGGAGATCCACTGAAGCTCTTCAAAGTGTTCTGAGCTAGAACTATGCTTCCTTTGGAACATGCAACCCCTACAGAGACTGGTCGTAGAGCTAGATCCAGAAAGTCTACTGATATTCAGGTACAGATACAAATATAAGTTACCCATCATTGTCCTTGTAGATTGAGGATTTTTAAAAATATATACACTTGGGGGAAATTTCCTACAGACTTCCACTTAAATATAGTACAGATATCTAGGTTCCCTACCCCTAGTGTGGCTAAAGACAGGTAAGCAGCCTCATTGAAGCAATAGCTTAGCTAAGCCCATTTTGTCTGACCTACCACGTACAACCCTGGTCTCCACTTTCTACCCTAGAAAAAGAGCTCACATGGGCATCTCTCACTCCTTATTGCTGCTGAGTTCCATTTCTCTTGCTTTCTTCTGGATCAGGCCCATGGGACCTGCTTGTCCTCTCTCATCTTATTTGATCCATAGACTCAACATATTTCCTATGAGGATCTGACCTCCATTTGGCCTCCCCAGTTCTGCCTCCATTCCTTAACAAAGCCCATGGCCAAGACCTCCTTCTGATGCTCAGAGTGGACACCTAATTCCCCTTGGGAAGTTCTATCTTCCCTTCTCCTACTTCAATAACAGTAAAGAGATGAGTCTTCAATGACTTCCATGAATAGGGACAAAGAACAGGATTAACGTTTTATCAATATGTGTGTTCTCATGTACCCAAATATGTATGTGGGCATCTTAGAAGGCATGTTAGTCAGCCCATGCTGGCCATGCATTGGTTCAGCACTGAGAGAAACATCTTTAAACTTAAAAACTTCTTAAAAGTTGTAAATTGTCTGTCTTAAAAAGGCAGCGATCAAGTGGGACTCTTCCTTGAGATGCAGGGATGATTCAATATATGCAAATCAATAAATGTGACACAGGTTAAGAGAATAAAGAATGAATTCATAGCCCTAGCCGGTTTGGCTCAATGGAATAAGCATCGGCCTGAGGACCAAAAGGTCTTGGGTTCAATTCCGGTCAAGGGCGCGTACTTGGTTGCAGGCTCTCCCCGGCCTGGGCCCTGGTTAGGGCTTGTGCGGGGAGGCAAACAAGCAATCGATGTGTTTCTCTCACATCGATGTTTCTCTCTGTCTTTCCCTCTCTCTTCTACTCTCCCTAGGAAAAAAAGAAAGTATCAATGGAAAAATATCCTTGGGTGAGGATTTTTAAAAAAAGGAATAAATTCATATGATCATTACAATAGATGCAGAAAAGCACTATTCAAAATTAACATCTTTTGACAGACGAATAAATAATATCTACAAATAGAATACATATTATTTAGTCACAGAAAAAAGAAATTCTTCTATTCGTGACAACATGGATAAAATTGGAGGGCATTATGCTAAGAGAAATAAGCATAATACTTATATGTGGAATCTAAAAAGAAAAGCCAATTGCGCTGGCGAGTTGGCTCAGTGAGTAGGAGCATAGTACTGTACAAAGAAAGGTCACAGGTTCAATTCCCGGTCAGGGCACATAACCAGGCTGCAAGTTTAATCCCCGGTTGGGGCCCATATGGGAGGCAACCAATCAATATTTCTCTCTCACATTGATGTTTCTCTCACTCTCCCTCTCCCTTCCTTTTTCTTTAAAATCAATAAAAACATATCCTCAGGTGAGGATTTAAAAAAAAAAAGAAAAGGAAAGGAAAAGCCAATTTCATAGACATAGAGAATAGAATGGTAATTGCCAAGGATTGGGTGAGGGTGGGTAGAAAGATGTAAGTCAAAGGTCACAAAGTTTCAGTTACAACAACAACAGTAAATTCTGAGGATCTAATATACAACAAGGTGACAATGTTAAAAATATGGCATTATATACTTGAAACTTGCTGAGAGTAGATTTTAAGTATTCTCATCACACGCATGCAAAGATAACTATGTGAGGTGATGGATGCGTTCATCATCTTGATTTTGGTAATCATTCCACAATGCATACATATATCACATCATTATGTGGTACACATCAAACATATATGATTATACTTGTCAAATATGCATCATTGAGATTGGAGAAAAACAAAAAGAATTGCCATTTCCTGCTTATCAGAAATCAATGGGAGAAGAAGATTGGCTTACCCTGGTTCCATACTGTCATGTGTTCTTTTTTAAAAAATATGTTTTTATTGATTTTTAGAGAGAGGGAGAGGTTGCCTCCTGTACACACCCCAACCAGGGATCGAACTGCAACCTGGGCATGTGCCCTGAGGGGAATCGAACTGGTGAACTGGTGACCTTTCAGTGCAGAAGACGACACTCAACCAACTGAGCCACACTGGCCAAGGCCACATTGTTGTTTTTAACCACTCCATGTTGCTAAAGGTTCTAAGAAATTATTTGCAGGGCATTTGGGTAATTATATTATAACCAATGTTCAGGTGGCAGGGAGGCGCAGTAGATAAATTACTAAACAGCAAAGGCACTTTTTTACCGGACTTAACCCAAATGTCATTTTCTCACCAATAGTCTCTCTGACAACTCTAATTAAAACCTCAACCCTGGTCCCAGCTGCTGTTTCTCAGTGGTGAGAGAGTCGGGCTATAGACCTAAGGATCGTGGGTTCGATTCCTGGTCAAGGGCACATACCTGGTTCAGGTTCGATCCCTAACCCCGGTCAGGGAACATGCAGGAGAGAACCAATTGATGTGTCTCTCTGACATCGGTGATTCACTCTCTTTCCCTCTCTCTTCCCTCTGCACTTCCACTCTCTAAAATCAATGGAAAAAAAATATCCTCGGGTGAAGTATTAAGAACAACAACAAAAAACCTGCAACCCCTTACTCCCCAAACTTCCTTACTGCTCTATGTTTCCTTTTTCCATAACACTTGACACATTCTAATTATTAAGTTACATATTTATTCTATCACTTATTACCTGTTTTCTACTATTAGGATTCAGTTCTGCAAAGGTAGAGATCTCTGTATTGTTCACTGATATATCTCACATGTTCATAACTGTGTCTGGCACGTAGTAGGTAGGTACTCAATTGACTGAATGAACTGCCCAGCCAGCATAGCTAAGTGGTTGAGCTATTCCAGTCAGGGCCCATGCCCTGGTTTTGGGCTCGATCCCCAGTGGGAGGTGTGCAGGAGGCAGCCAATCAATTATTCTTTTTCATCATTGATGTGTCTATCTCCCTCTCCCTCTCCCTTCCTCTCTGAAATCAATGAAAATATATCTTAAAAATAGATACACTGGCTGAATGGAATTGAAATTAGGAAGGTGGAAGTTTGGACTCTAGAATCATGTCTGTTACCAACTGGCAGCAGAGGGTCTCTTGGGAAAGCAATTTGCCGTATCTTCCTTTGGAACAGTCCACTGTTCCAAAAATCAAATGCACAAAGATGAAAGTGTTTTTGAAACATAAAAATACATAAAATATAAAAATAGTATAATGACATACAAATGCTCAATGTTATTTTCAAGTACAACTGCATGCAATGCTTCATTTATTCATACAACTTCCACCTTTTTTGCAAATATCTTAGTATTAAAATGCATCAGTAGAAATGAAAAACAAATTGATGGTGAATTTTTCCTGACTGTCTTTGTTGCTAGGGTGAATCACTATATATAATAAGACACCCTGGCTGCAGTTGATGAAGCTGGCAAAGGTTTCTAAAATAGTCAAGGAATTATTTAGACGTGGGACAGTCTAGCTCATCATCACATGATACATTCAATATCATTACTGTTCTCACTTCCCACCCCTACAGTGTTTACTCATATAATTTTTGTGAATATTTGATTATCAAACAGAGAAAAATTTTTCATAAATGCATATGCCTCAGGCAGTCGTGGCAACAGGCTGTTGCTTGGACTAGGAGATGATATCCCCAAGTAGATGGAAGGAAGGGGTGGTCAACACAATACCCGCTCTTCACCGCTCTCTGAGCCCTGGCAGTGAACAGGGCCTTGTGTGTTTTTTCAGCTGTTCAGAGCACAGTTTCGAGATGTCTTTCAGATTGCAAGTAGACTACCTTGACATGGAGGAGTAAGAAACGTGGGATGGGAAAAACAAAACAAAACTAAACCACAATGGCTTCCTGGAACAGGAGTTAGTGATGAACACTCACAGGAAAAAAAATACAAGCAGGAATGAATGAATTATAGGAGAGTGAAAACCTCACACCAGTCTGCTTCGGTACATAAGTGTTGAGAAAGAATGAAGAATAGTATGAGTAGGATCATGACTGACTACACAAGCCTGAAGCAAACGGAAGAGTTTAAAGAACTTGACAAAGTGAGACTTTCTCAATGTAACACACTTGGAAAGGTTGAGGATTTATTTTTAAAGTGTAAAAATTTCTGTCAGAGAAAGGAGAATTAGTGATGACTTAGACCATTCGCTATAAAATTATTTCTGAGGTGTGCAGTCACTGGCTTAAACAATGGGTGAAAATTCAAATGTAAACCCTTCAAAATAGACATAAAAGTAAATACTCTACTTTACTTCTCTCTTAAAGAAAATCAATCAGGATCTTTCATAAATGGAACTGTGTGCTCCCAAAATTCATTATGTTGGAGCCCTAGTCCCTAGTATCCCAGAGTGTGACTGTGTTTGAAGAGTGGATCTTAAAAAAGCAATTACTTTGGTGTCTTTATAAGAAGAGGAAATGTGAACACACAAGGAAGTCCAAGAGATGTCCCCACACAGAGGAAAGACCACATAAAAACACAAGGAGATGGCAGCTGTCTGCAAGCCAAGGAGAGAGGCCTCAAGTGAAACCCTTACTGCTAACACCTTGATTTTGGCTTTCCAGCTTCCAGAACTGTGAGAAAAATAAATTGTGATTGTTTAAGCTACCCAATTGGTGGCCTTTTGCTATGGTAGCCTTAGCAAATGGATACGTGGAAGTGCCCACATTTTGTCAAATAGATTTGGAATAAATGCCAGAAAAAAATAATTGCCAACTAAATAAATAATTAGACTTGGCAAATAAGCACCGACTTAACAGTAATTATGCATTTCTGTACTGTCTTTGATAGAGTAATTGGGAGACTAATGGTATTTAGGAAGCTGACTGCCATGACATTTGAATATATATCCATATTTTAGCATTAAAAAATAATAAAGTTGACACAAAGAAATCACTCAAAATATTACTTTTGTCATGTCAATTTCTTCCCTTGTTTTCTATAACCAAATCTTAATTATAATATGTCTGGAATTCAAGCTGCCTTTCAACCCCAAGGCCCAATGTTATAATTTGGGGTTTTCTAAAGTATCTTTCTCAGTGTTCATTAGTGTTGTCGATCTCTAAAAGTGGCTATAGCATAAAGGAGTTCCTATATATGCATTCGATCCTATAATCCTTTTTCCCCCCTTCACATCATGAAAATACACTCTGGAAAATGGTGTCTTTTATGCCAGTGCTACACCAACAGAAAGGTCATAGGACTCACTTGAAATGTTAAAATGCCCAATGAGGTCAGGGGTGGGGGGGCCTGAGATTCTGCATTTCCAACAAAATCCCAGGTAAGGCTAATGTTGCTGGTCCAGGGGACATACTATGAACAGTGAGGCTTGTGCTTTCTATAATCAGTGTCCACATGCCCTAGAGGAGTAGTGCCTGTCAAGGCCAATGACCATGACCATGACCAATGACTATGACCCAGGGATGATGGTGTTCTTTCTGCCTTTATGTGTTGTCCTTATGTATTAGATCCATAGCACATATTTCCCCTCCATTCTTCAAATCTGTCTTGCATTCCTCCTATCTTTTCATTTAAAAAAAATAAAGTGAGAGATCACTAGACAGAGAAACAGGAAAAAAGAATTCCTGGCTGTGCAAATGGCAGGAGGTAAGGCTCAGAGACATCAAGTGAGAGATATGTCTGGATACTAAGGAAAGTGGCAAACTGCATGAATTTTTTTTTTCTTTTTAAGAAATTAACATAAAGTTAAACTACAAAGCTACAATAAGACCAGACCAATCCAGGGAATTCTAACCCAAATTTAACTCTGAACTAATAACCATTTATGAGTGATGACGGCCCTATGGTCTTGAACTTTATTGTTGATGTAGTTGAGGGTGGATTCTGTCATCTTCCATCTCTTCTTTGTGCACAGCCTACTACCTACCTACCTACCTACCTACCTACCTACCTTCTCCTCTAATACCTGTCCCTGTCCTCTTTCATCAGAGCCTTTGTTTCAGCCAACTGCTTTCGTTAGAAAGAAATCAGTGAGAATCCTAATTAGATATTGCTATTTGAACAACAGTTAAGGGTCCCTCCTGGAAGTAGTTTTGGAACACTGGGACATACTTTAGGCAACATTAAAGATGATAAGGAAATCCTCTTGGGACCAATGACTTATGAGGAGAGAAACTGGTGACAGTTTAGAATAACAGCAATTTCAGAGATAATTTCAATTAAGAAACAGAACGTCACCTATTTCTTCTTTAATCTATTCAGATCAAATGAGTTGTGTTACAAATTAAGTAATGAAGGTAGGTATGGTGCCCTGAGTGTATATAACTTAAATTGTATGATATACATACATATTTGATTTAAAGTTTCAATAGAAGTGGTCTCAACTCAGGACTATTTTGTCCTCCAGGGGATCTTTGGCAGTTTCTAGATCATTATTGGTTGTCACAGCTGGGGACAGGGAGCTACTGACAGCTGCTGGTAGAGTCCAGGGATGCCGCTGAACATCCTACAGTGCACAGGACAGCCCACTCAAGAAAGTTTTCGGAGCCTAAAATGACAATAGTGAGGAGGTTGAGAAACCCTGTTATAAACTAATTCTATTTCCTTCCTGAAACTCTTTAGTCTTCATAATCTCCCACCAATGTACAAATTTTGTTTTTTCTAATTCTCACCTGAGGATATTTTTCTGTTGATTTTTAGAGAGAGTGGAAGGGAGGGGGAGAGACACATAGAGAAACATCAATGCCAGAGAGACACTGGATTGGTTGCCTCATACACGTGCTCTACCCAGGGCCGGGGAATTGAGCTTGCAACCAAGGTATGTGCCCTTGACTAGAATCGAACCTGGAACCCTTCAGTCCGAGGGGTGACACTATCTACTGAGCCAATGTACAAAATTGGATTCTAAGTAAAGGAAACCAGTTCTTTTGAAATCTTGATCAACCACTTTGTCTAGGGTGATAAGCAATTCCAAGCACAACTTAAGTACACCACTATGGCAGCTACAAGTACATGACGTTTCTGTAAATTTCTTTGAACAAAACAGGGCTGACTCTCTTGTGAAAATGTAAACTTTACTTGACTCCCTCCCTCTAGGAGAACATGTAATGGAAATAGGCATTTCACCCGCAATGGTCTAAGAGAGGATGAAGATGTATTAGCTTCAAGACTCTCCTTGTAGATTTACGCTTATACTTTTCAGGGCAAGAGAATCACTAGTACAAGTGTCATTAGTGCTTTTTGACCGTGAGAAACTACTCAGAATTCTGAGGCAGCCATTCATTGATGGTGTTTGTGCAAAAGCTCTTTCTCCAAAACTCTGGTTAAGCAGCTGGGACAAAGGTTGAATTGTTTTCATTTTGAGAAAAGCAATTGTTACCCTCAACATTCCAGGCAAAAATCAAACAGAGAGAATTCATTGGATATTAGATGTTTGGCCCCAAAAAACAATCAAGGGAAATAATATAACCATTATTTGTAGAAACACAAGGCACTGAAATCTATAAATATAATGAATGCCCATTTGAAAGGTTTCTGGTGATGGGAGGGCCATGCGGAGAAATAACAGAGGTCAGACAGAGTCTACAAAGTCAACGAGAGGGGAAAATGGCCTTGAAGCAAAATTCAAGGGCAGAGACAGATCAGGAGTCTACTTATAAATTAGAGCCGCTTCTAACTGGTAGAGCATTTATTCAGCAGAGGCAACCAGGTACCCTGCCTTCCCTGCCTGTCAGACCTTTCCCTTCTCACTTTCTTTCCATATCTGCTGTCCGGCCTTCCCCCTCCTGCTTGCCTGAGCTTCTGACCTGGCTGTGGCAGCCTGAGTCACAGCTCCTGCACTGTCCCTGACTCCCAGTGTCCTCTTGAAGAATGTGGCCTGTCCTTATTTCCTGACTGCTGCATTGAATGAGAGTTTGCCTTTGGCTTCCTCCACCCTGCACTTGACTGGGCTGGATTCTCCACAGTGGACAGTGTGTGTGAGTGGTGGTGGTGGTGGGGGGGGTCCACCTGAGCCTCTTCCCCACACAGGTGTGAGGCTAAGATGTTAGAGGCCCTCTGAGAGGGACAAACACCCACGTGGTGTCATGCTTACAGAATGGGCACCTGCAAGTAGGCCAATTTGAATGTAAATTGCACTTTTTTTTAAAAGCTCTGTGTAACAGATACTTGAAAAGCCTTGACTTTTTTGAGATACTTGATTATGGGGATCAAAACAGCCTCTTTAGCTGAGTGCTGCATTGGGATAGGTCAAACCACCTCCTATTTTTAGTTTGCAAAATGACTGACTCATAGGAGAAACTCTGGTACCCCGCTGCCACGAACAACCTCCATGTCTTCCGTCTCCTAGAAGCTGTCAGGACATTTTACAGAAAAACTGCAGGGCCGTTCGCCAGCCAGGCGGCCTGGAATGCATTTTCACCTGTATATTACATTTCGCCATCAAAGCATCCTGGGTCTGAAAATTAAGTTTCAAATCAATCTTTTAAAAATTTAAAATAAAAAACAAATGAGAAAAGCAATGTGGGTGAGGGGAGGTGACGGGTCTGAGGTCTTGGATCCTTGCACCTACACTTGGTAAAGAAATCATTCACCCAGGAAATGGTAGAGATTTGGGAAAATGTGTCTGTGTCTTCAGTATTCCCAGAAAGCATTTAGGAAAGTCAATCTCGGGCTCCTATTATTTTCGCATAAAAAAATAACAACTTGTCAGTCCAAGTAAGTAACTGGAGTTTGGTGGCAACTGGCACTATGTGAAAATATTGACTCGATTCCCAGGCACCTTGCATGTGCGAAATTCACACTCTGTGGCGGCTCCAGAACATCTAAACAGGAGCAGCTGAGGGCAGCAATCTGGTTGCAAGTGGTAGTGGGAAAATTTCTGGAAGGTGCATTTGTATTTCAAATAGTTTGTACTTAGATTTGATATTAAAGGTCAATTAAAACAGTTGTGTGTGTTTTCTAAGATGCTCATATTGCATGTTACAAATGATTGAGTAAATAGTTGTTCTTTAGATCAAAGACTCTTGTACATGCCTAATATTCATACCCACATACTCACATGTAATAGAGGGGATTTGGAGGGTGGAGAATGCTTTTTAGAAATTGGAGCAGGGTGTGCTAAAGAATGCCACACACCTGCCACCCCTTGGCCCCACAGCCATTCACAACTATTGGCTTTTTACCAGCATACACTAATGAGCTTGTAGCAAAAGAAAAAAGGAAGCTCTTAAATCATATAAACAAGCTCAGTTGATAATTTAGCTAATATGTAGATTTTCTCTATGGCAGGCATTAACTTCTGTTCTCTCTTGGTTCCACAGATGTTTTTGCCAAGGTGATTAAGAGCTATTCAAGCCCTAGCGGGTTTGGCTCAGTGGATAGAGAGTCGGCCTGCTGATGGAAGGGTCTTGGGTTTGATTCCAGTTAAGGGCACTTGCCTGGGTTGCAGGCTCGATCCCCACTGGGAACGTACAGGAGGCAGCCAATCAGTGATTCTCTCATCATTGATGTTTCTCTCTCTCTCTCTCTCTCTCTCTCTCTCTCTCTCTCTCTGTCTCTCTTCCTCTCTGAAATCAATAAAAAAAAATATTTTTTAAAAAAGAAAAGCTATTCAAGCCCAGCCTGTGTGGGTCAGTGGTTGAG
This sequence comes from Myotis myotis, assembly GCF_014108235.1. Classification (NCBI taxonomy): domain Eukaryota; kingdom Metazoa; phylum Chordata; class Mammalia; order Chiroptera; family Vespertilionidae; genus Myotis; species Myotis myotis. The sequence goes on from NW_023416318.1 coordinate 5,368,087, forward strand.
CATCGACCTATGAGCCAGAAGATCACTGTTTGATTCCCAGTCAGGGCACATGCCCGAGTTGTAGGCTCCATCCCTGGTATGGACGAGGTAGCCAATCAATAATTCTTTCTCATCATTGATGTTTCTATCTCTCTCCCTCTCCCTTCCTCTCTGAAATCAATCAATGTGTGTGTGTGTGTGTGTGTGTGCGCGCGCGTGTGTGTGTGCGCGCGTGCGTTTTTAAAAAAAAAAGAGCTATTCAAACCTGTCTTTGAGACACTGGGTCAGTCACAGGCAAAACCACAGGAGTAAAGTAAGTAATGATGGGATCTGTATATTGTTCACTTTTATAGTCTGGAAAAGCTTATCCACCAACTGTACCTCAAGTTTCTATTTCCTGTTCACTTGAGACATGAGGGCACTAAAAAAATTGTTCTTCTTCTAGTCCCCAAATTCATTCTAAAACAAGTTATTTTGTCTTCCCATTTCTTAGAATCTGGAACGAGGAAAGGTCCTTAGAACGAATGTAGAAAGTCAGAGATAAAACAGGACCTACAGATGACCTGCCAGATGAAAATCTGAGGGGCTGAGGAATACAGTGATTTGTTCATTCTCACCGCCATAGGGGTAGATCATCACACTGCCCAAGAAATCCCATCACCAGGTCCAGGAGGCCCAATGCTGTTTTTAAGGTTAGTGTAGAAAGTACATATTCACTGAGCCTCAGGGTGGCCACAAGGGCCTGTGAAGTTGTTCTTAACCCCTTTCTAAAGCCAATGGAGTCAAGGTAACCTGAAAACTTGTTTTTCTTTCAAGAGAGCAATGTCCTAACATACCATCCCTTTCAAACTATGGCTTTAGGCTGGCCAGGGGGCTCTGTGATATAAAAAGCCCTTACAGCTAACAAAGATTGAACACATGAGCATCGAAGAGTTTTTTTCCTGAGCAATTAAAAACTTCTTGTTCTTAAACAAACCACCATCATATTTAATGAGGCCAATTTTTCATTTTTGCATGAAGGGGTCTGACCTTAATAATGTAATGTTATGCTACACAGCGAAGCCTTTGAGTTAGCAGGAGCAAAATATACACACCTTTTAACAGTTGCAGAAAACACAAACCACAGGAGAAAACATACATATACATACAGAAAGCAGTCACTCCCCACATGGAGGATAAACAGTAAAACTCATATGTAGAATGGTGCTCCCCATTTATCAGCAGTTTCTGGTTTTCGCCGTTTCAGTTACGCAGGGTTCTAATATTACATAGACAATGGATATAAAATGTTTATTTCCACTTTGGGGACTATCCATGGTTTCAGACATCCACTGTGGTCTTGGAACTAATCACCAGCCACGGTGAACACACGGTAGCCACTTGGTAAATATTTGCTGCTGAATGAATCCTCTGGCCAAATGGAGGGGTTACTTGAGAAAAGCAGTTTATTCAAGGCCGAAACCAAGGCAGTCTGTGCTTTCCTAATGACTGCATTGGTGATTCTGAGGATTAGGGTCTGTCCCTTACCTTCAAGCCCACGGGCACAGCTTCCTACCCTGCATGGGGTGCTGCTATCAGGAGTAACTATATCAAGAGGATGAAGCGAAGAGTCAAGACTCCCTTGTCTGACTCATCACTGTTATGCTCTCATCTAAATACTTCACTTTGTCAGCTAGAAGCAGCTGTCTCTCTCTCTCTCAGACCCTCTGTGTCTAAGGGATGGCCTTGGGAGACAGAGGAGTTAGGGGCACTGCCACAGGTGCACCCTGACAGAGTTCCTTCCGCTTCTCAGTGATCTCCACACACCAAGCCCCTTCTCCTCAGTGGCACTGGGAGTTCTCCCCATTATTTCTTTCAGATCTGAAATCCCTCCCTGGTAGTAAATAAGGAATGTCAATAAGCACAATGCCCCTTTACTGACCCCGGAGGCCCCTGTGTGGAGTCCTGCAGCCTTTCTTTCAAAACGTAATACTTGAGGGGTCTAAGGTTGGCCATTTCCCTGGATGCATTTATTATTTTATTCACTCTTTAGGGCCTAGAGAACATCTGTTTACCGAACACCTGCTATATGCCAGACACTCAGCTACATGTTGGGGTGCAGTTAGGAGTCAGTTAGGCCTGGTCCCTCTCCTAAAGGAATTGCTGATCTAGCAGGTGTAAGAGGGTATAGTCGTAGAGCTGGGTGTGTGCAAATCGGAATGAAAAAGGGTTCCATGAGAATGACAAACTCAGGGAAGTGACCCCACGTGAGGACAGGCTGTTCAAGCCGAAAGCTGCACAATGATTAGCAATGAGAGGAAGGGTGGTGTCTATCAGGAAAGGGACAGCGTAAGCACATTCAACACATGAAAGATGGCCTGGCCATAACCGGTTTGGCTCAGCAGATAGAGCGTCGGCCTGCGGACTGAAGGGTCCCAGGTTCGATTCTGGCCAAGGGCATGTACCTTGGTTGCGGGCACATCCCCAGTAAGAGGTGTGCAGGAGGCAGCTGATCGATGTTTCTCTCTCATCGATGTTTCTAACTCTCTATCTCTCTCCCTTCCTCTCTGTAAAATCAATAAAATATATTTTTTAAAAGAAAGAAAGATGGCCTGTGTGGCTGATGCCAGGAGGAAGTGGGAGAGGACAGGGAGGTGAGCCTGGAGGGGGATGAGGTGGTCAAGGACCTGAGCACAGTCGGAAGTCTCTGAATGGTCTCCGGTGGGGAAGTGGAATGATCTGATTCACTCTGGCTGTGCTGTGCAGAGGACTGAAGGAGGGCCGGGCAGATGACCGGCCTGCTGGGAGGACACTGCAGTTCCCAGACAAGAGTAGGTAGCTGGTTCTGCTGTGGGTTTGGTGGAGATGGGGGAGAAGGAAGAAGAGCAGGCAGGCTGACTGAGCAGCAAGGCAATGGAAGGAATAAAACAAGCCTGCAGCCGCTGAAAATAGCTGTATTGCTTTTATATCTCATTACAAAGAGGAGCTTTTATTTTCTTTGCTGGAATGCATATTTTGTTCCCAATTTACATCCACGCCACCCCACCCAGACCACGTGACTTTGGTACCGAGTTGCCATAATCTGCACTCCATTTCTTCAAAAGGCTTGGAAATGAGGTACAACAGGTGTCCTCTGATCAGCTCAGCGAACTCTCCGAGTGGGTCCCGCCTCTCAGCCCTTAGCTAACCTTGGAGGGGGTGAGATAGCTGAATTTTGGAGATGAGGAAATTTGAGTAAATTTTTTTTAAAAATTCATTTCTCTGGCCGACGGGTGTGGCTCAGTGGTTGAACATCAACGCATGAACCAGGAGGTCACGGTTCGATTCCCGGTCAGAGCACATGGCCAGGTTTTGGGATTGATACCCGGGAGTGGGGGCATTCAGGAGGCAGCTAATCAATGATTCTCTCTCATCATTGATGTTTCTATCTCTCTTTCCCTCTCCCTTCCTTTCTGAAATCAAGAAAAATATACTTTTTTAAATTTTCAGTTCTACTCTCACATCAACATCTCTGTCTCTCTCTCAAAAAAAAAAAAAAAAAAAAAGAAAGAAAATTCAGTTCTATTGGTAATGCTTCCTATAGTAGCCAATATTCCTTATTACAGAGCACTAAGTTGACTTGTTAAATTCTCTTAATCAACAAACCCTGGTGCAAATTAACTGTCTTTATTAAATGTTACAAACACTGCAGGGGTGGGGGGACCCTCAACATTTCACTTGCGAAAGCAATTTTAAAAAGTTCAATTATTTTTCCCCATTCACATTTTACTAATATTTTATTTGCACTAAAGCCATCCTTGTAGAAGACTTCCTAATGACCACAACATTGACCCGGCTTGTGTGGGTCAGTGGTTGAGCATTGACCTATGAACCAGGAGGTCACGGTTTGATTTCCAGTCAGGGCACATGCCTGGGTTGCAGGCTCGATCCCTAGTAGGGGTGTGCAGGAGGTACCCGACTGATGATTCTCTTTCATCATTGATGTTTCTATCTCTCTCTCCCTCTGCCTTCCTCTCTGAAATCAATATATATATATTTTTTTTTTTAAATTTTTTTTTAAAGACCACAACATTATGTGATAGGCTGAGACACCTTCCATTCACTTTATCACATCACTCTCTCTGAACAGTAAATACCAAACTGAAGGAAGATGGTGCATAGATAGAAGAAAAAATATATAATGTGTGGAAAACAATATATTATAATAAACTCAATAATCAAGAAATATTGAAGATCTAAAACTATCACCATTGAGTCATAGATTAATAATTTAATGTACTCATGCATTCTTCATTAAAAAATTCTGGACATATAATTTTATATGATTTATATTAATGACAATTTAGAGATCCATCAGAGGTTCCCAAATAGGGATCAAGTGCTCTGAAGGGTTGTGAGGCTGTGTTTGGTGGGAGGAATTGCAGAAAGTAGACAGAGCATAGGGGTGATCATTTCAATTCATTCAGAACAGCTTTTATTGGTTTGTGTATTTATTTGAACTATGGAAACTCAATTTCAACTGAATGAAGAGATTTCTGCCTAAAAATATTCACAGCAACCAAAAACACCCCACAAACTTACTAAACCAGCTCTCAGGAGCTTCCACTTCTAGCCATGGAGAGATCAATAACACCCCCCTTCCTGTTGGGAACTAGAAATGCAAAATAAAAATAATTTGCTTAAAAGCATGGGACATGGCCACAGAGGTCAAAACTTAGACAAGGTCAAAAAGAGATGATCATTGAGGGAGCTCAACTCTCTGCATTTCCTTTTTCCTCCCAGAGATTTGCTCACTCTTAGTGCTGACAGGGAACCTGAGCTGCCTGGCAGAGTGGAGAGGAAGGTAACTCTTGAGGGTTTGCAGCAATCTCCTGAGGCCTGGAGGCAAAAGCTGGTGTCCAGGCCAGCCCAGGAAGCAAAGATGTAAAGCGAAGGTCCCATAGAGAAGGCAGATTCAAAGACTGGCACTTTATCACCAGTTTTCTCCCAAGACCTTTGTCTATTAAGTTACGTATCGCAGCGGTCAAAAAGCAAATTGGAAGCATAAAAAAGCAAAGTTTACAGCCGTCTGATGTTGGACAGACAAAAATTGAAGTAAATGCTTCACAAGGGAGGTGGGTTACTAAATAACACAACTGGCCCTGTGTGGCCACCCCTGGAAGACTATTCCGTAGGCCGGGGTAAACGGAAGACAGATTATACCTTAGTACAGCGGTTCTCAACCTGTGGGTTGAGACGCCTTTGGGGGTCGAATGACCTTTTCACAGGGGTCGCCTACGACCATCGGAAAACACATATATCATTACATATTGTTTTTGTGCTTCATCACTATGCTTTAATTATGTTCAATTTGTAACAATGAAAATACATCCTGCAAATCAGATATTTACATTATGATTCGTAAAAGTAGCAAAATTACAGTTATGAAGTAGCAACGAAAATAATGTTATGGTTGGGGGTCACCACAACATGAGGAACTGTATTAAAGAGTCGTGGCATTAGGAAGGTTGAGAACCACTGCCTTAGTAGGACTACAACCCAGCGTCCAGTCACTTCAGTTGTTGATGGATTGAGACGGTCACCCTCCTGCTGCCCTTCAGAAGACAGGCTGAATTCTCTCTGGAGGAAAACACATTATCCTGGCTGCTATGTTCTGGCTGTTGTGTTCCCCCTAAATTCATATGTTGAAATCTTAATGCCCGATGTGACAATACTAGGAAGTGAGGCCTTGGGAGGTTCTTAGTCATGAAGGTAGCGCTCTTATGAGTGGGACTAATGTTCTTATAAAAAGACACAACAGAAACCCCTCCCCACCCCCATCCACTCTGTGAGGACACAGCAAGAAGGCACCTGCTGTGTACCTGGAGGAGGGTCTCCCCACGCTGGAGCCTTGATCGTGGACTTCCCAGCCTCCAGAGTCATGGGAAATAAATGTATGTTGTTTATAAACCACCCAGTCTGTGGTATCTTGCTATAGCAGCCAAATAGAATGACACAAACCCTCTATATTTTTCCATACAGATGTCTGCCCTTCAACCAAATATTACCTGGCTTATAAAAAAATAATTCAGGTAAAAATCAAATAATAAAAACAGACACCATAATAAAGTCTGACTCCAGTGTGAAAGCCTCATGGAGCTCCCTACTTGCTTACTGAAACAAGTTCCAATCCAATTCAATAAAACCTGGTGCATTCCGTTCATCAGTCAAACGTCACAGGTGAGTTGTAATGAACAGTCTTACTCCTTGAATGTTTGCTGATGGCATCTAAGTCCCACTTTTCCCCCCTTTCGTCTTGACCCGCAACTGGGCAAGCTGATTAAAGCAGCCCACTTTTTTTTTTTTTAAAGTTCACACCGTTCAAATCCCAGCCCCCTGCATGGACATCTTGACTCCAGCCCCAGCCCCTTACATGATAAAAACCCAAACCACTTGCTCTTGTCTTTGCTGAATCCACTGTGGACAGGCTTGGGTTCTGCTCTGCCCCCCACCCCCCGCCCCAGAAAGTCCATGCATGTGAGTAATACACCTGCTCATATCCTCTTAGTGACTGTGGTTGCTGCAGCAAAACCCAAGCCAAGTGGGGGAAGGTGCCCTCTCTGGGGTAATCACAAAACAGAAACAAAATGAACTGAAATAGTGGAGTATTTGACTTGGATTTTTAAAATAACTATCATTAATATACTTTTAAATGAGATGAACTGATAATGATTCTTACCAGAGAACAGAAATCATTTTTTAAAATTTGACTAGAAAGTCTTTTAAAAAATGAACTCAATAGATAATGTCAGGGAAACTGTACACAGATGAAGACAGCATGAATGGGCTAGGCAATAGACAATAACCAGACATAAGCATAGCTAAGGGAGAAATTTATAGTCTTAAATGCATATATTACTAACATTTTTAAAAGGCTAAAAATCAATGATGTGATCATTCATTTCAAAAAGTTAGAAAAAGAACAACAATGTGTGCCAGAAGAAAGCAGACAAAGGGAATATAAAGATAAGAGCATAACTAAAATAGTCAACAAAGAAAGTCTACAAAGCTGAAAGCGGTAATTCAGAAAGAATTATTAAATTGATAAACCTCTTGCAAACAATCAATTAAAAAAAGAAGGCACTGATTGCAATAGGAGGAATGGGGGGTGGGGGGGAAACAGTAATGCAGATTCTTGCACATTAAAAAAATATAAGAAGAGATACATAATTTTATGTCAAAAAATCAGAAAATGAAATGAAAATAACAAATTCTTAGAATACAACCACTAAAACTCACTGCCCCCAAAATAGAACATTTAGCCATACATTTAGTAAAAATAAAATAAGACCTGCAATTTTTAAGCCTTTCCTCAAATATATACCCAGACTCAGAGTGCTATATCATTGAATTTCTCCAAATATTTACAAAATAAATAATGCCCATCTTACACATTCATTACTCCAAACAATAAAAAGAAGGAATAATTTCTTACTCATTTTTGAAGGAAAGCAAAATTTTGACATCAATACCTCTAAAGGTGAATAAAAGAGATAAAAATCATATAGTCTGCTCAAAGTCTATAGATAATGCATTTGATAAAACTCTACAGTACTTATTTGTGATTTAAGAAATTAATTCAGCAAAGGAGTAACAGAAAAGAACTAAAATAACCTAATAAAAGTAGCTGCAAGAAATCTGGAATACACAATATTATTAATGGTAAAATATATACATCTTCTCACTGGGATCTGTAAGTTACAAAAATATCTTTTATCACAATGATGCTGAAGGTCTGGGTAGTGAAATAATGTTAGGGGGAAAAACAAGATATAAGAATTGGAAAAGAAGAAATACAACTGTTATAATTCACGGACAACACAATTATGTGCATAAAAAAATCCAAAAGAATATAGTCAAACTTTTGGAATTTGTAAGTGAATTTACCAAGGTCAATGGATATAAAATCAACATATCAACAAAGTTCATATTATAGACAAAGATACGTCCAGAAAGATGTCCTAGTCCACAGAGACACTTTCAAAATTAGGAAAAGGGTGACTCTCCGCCTATGGCTCCAAGTTCTTTTCATATATGCATCAGCAATGAGGCACTTACTAATATTTAAAGGATAAGCTACAGAAATTCTTTTGTGTCCAGTTCCTCTCCAATCAAACTGAGGCCTAGCCACACCCTAGCCCCTACATCTACCTGGACATCCAGACATTCTAAAATGTAGCTGACTGCATTGACTTTTCCCCCTACCCCCAAGACCCCGTCAGGGGCCATGAAGGTAGGGCAGCAATTTTCTGGGGTGTGGGTCCCAAGCTATCTTTCTGTTCTGCCACAAGTTGAAGATCAAGGATCACTCATAGTGGTTGGATTTCCCTACAGTGAAACCTGCGGATGGGATGGGGCAAAATGGTGATGCGTCCAGGGTCTACCACAGGAGAAGAGAGAATGAGCAGTCATGAGGTCTATTGGCCCCAGCCTCACATTCATATAGGATGTCAAGTCTGAACTCTACGTATTATCTGTAAATGAGGCTGCATACAGAATTACAGAAACACAGTAACAGTCTTGCACAATAAAAAAATATATATATATGACAGGACTGGAAGTAGGAAATATTTATCATGCAACTTTAAACTACATCCCTTTCTTTACCCACGATGCCCATAAAACACAATTCATTGGTGTTTTCTATAACTTCTGCAATTGTCTCATAAATACTGTAAATATATCAATGGGATACTATGTACATTACTACTATTATTTTATTACACACAACTATTGAGAACTTCTGTAGCGTGCATTCAGCATTATTTCTTTTCCTCCTCTTTGTCCCCTCCCACCTGGCTTCTTCTTCACCTTCTCTTTCTCAAGACATGGAAGTGGCCGGGGCTGCCAAGGACAACCCTGGAAAGACTCTGGATTCCTCAATGGCCAAGTGACCTCTCAGAAAATGTGGGTAAAATATGAAGGGTAATGGAGTGCTTCTCTCGTAGGTGGAGGCAGAGCCAGAAAGACTCCCTTGATGAGGTAACTCTGACCCTGTGTTTTAGCTCTAGGCTGGAGTTGCATGAAGACACTAGGATTATGGTAGAGGGTTCAGGGTTCCACTACTTTGGACTAGGCTTTTGCACATTCGACTTGCTGACTGCTATCATTCGTGAGGACACAGATGGGGTCCCAGAGGACCCGGGGCTCCCTCTGGGCCCGATGCTGAACATCCTACTGCCTGCTGTCTTCAGCCCCAGGCAACGGTTGTGCTGGCCTAACCAAACTCAGCAGGTACACAGGGTACAATTAAATAGGAGCACAGCCTGTCACTCACTCCAAGAAACATGGAGAGGATTTCACATCTGAGGAGCCTAGCCAGAATTTAATTTTGCCATCCTAAGAGGGAAACCATTTTTACTTTGAGCTTGCATTCAACTTGTCTGATATTTTGAGTAATTTTATTTGGAATTACAGTGGGGACACACCTGAGATTATTGTGGTGGTGGTGGTGGTTGGTGAGTGCCCTGAGCCTGCAAACATTTGGACCTGCCCCTGATAACCATTTCCTAAATGTGCCAGGGTCCTCGCCCTCCTGCAATCTTTTTCTCTAGCACACACATCTCCTGCTTAACATCTGTCATTTTCCATGTCGCTGCACATCACTAAATCCAACCTTTGCCAAGCTGTTGGTTTTTAGCTCCTAGACTTAGACAGCATGGTTGTCATTTCACTTTTATTTTGTTTCCCTTGGGGGCGGAGAAAAAATACTTTTTTTTCAATATCACACAGCACAATTTCCCACTTATAAAATAACACCCACAGATGTCTCTAACGTATTCTGTACTTCTGACCCTGTACTTATACTCCGGCTACTCCCCCAAGATCCTTCAGCAAGACTCTGAACGTCTCTTTGGGGGAGGAAGGATTTTTTTCACACGTTCCTAATGTGGATTCTTGCACATCGAGGTTAGGAGTGTGGAGTGGAGAGGGGGATGCGGAGGAAGAAGAGGGAAAGGTTTAAACTTCCAACTGACAGTTTCTACCCCTCAAATTCAGGACTTTGGAGTGTTCCTTCTACTTCTGTTTCAGCCTCCATCTATTGTTCAGCGATATTAAGAGACATGTTCCACATCATATTTAGTGTGTGGGATACTGAGAGGAGAGATGGCTGATAACCTGCTTCCTCTGAAAGGGATGGAGTCCTTAGAAAGTAGAGAAAGGTTCCACGACGTTATTACTCCAGGAAAACCATAGAACGGCTGCCTATTGAAATTCCAGGAGCCACATGGAGAAAACAAACCTGTGGCTAACTCCCAGTCTTCAGGTCTCTCTTGCCTTACCTCCACCAGCTTGTTGGCATGTTCACGGAAAACCTGGGCATATTCCTTCACTTCCTTCTCATTCCCACTCTTTGCAGCCTCAATGAGAACCAGCAAAGGGACGTTGGTTTCCAGGAAAGAATCAGATATGTGATCCATCACAGCTTTCCGAAGCTACAATAAGCACAAAAACAAAAACACACAATTAATGAAAAAAGTGGTCTATTTATGAGTCTATTACTCATGTGACAGGATAGATTAAACTACTGCCCAGTAATATAGTTTTTCTAAACTATGCCCAGCTCCCATTATCCATTAAAATAATGTGTCAATTCTGTGGTGGTGTTTTTGTGGTGTGTTTTTTTTAAATTATAGTTGATTTTCACTATTAAATTAGTTTCAGGTATACAACATAGCTATTAGATATATCTTATGAAGTGATGACCATAATAAGTTTAGCACCCATCATAATTATGACATTATTGAATATATGCCCTATGTGGCACATTACATCCCGGGGACTAATTTTATAAATGGCAGTTTGTACTTGAGCCCCTTCACCTATTTCACTCCCCCCCCCCCTTGCTAACTTAAAAGTTGAACATATGGCTGATAGCTCAATACATTATAGGCCCTCTCTCATCAATGGTCTGCTCTCATCCTTCATTGGCCCAAAGGTCTCCAGGATGTTTTAAATGGTGATAAAGTTCAAGGACTTGGGCTCTTTAGAAAAAGAAGAGATCTAGGCATCAAAAAGCAAGTGGGCAGAATTTCAGATGTGGAGTTGGGCCTAGAATCCACCCTGGAACTGGACCACTTTGCAGTCTCCTGCCCTTTCTAGATATATTATTTGTATTTGATGGAGGGGGAAACATGAAACATCTAACAATCTCAAAATGACTCTGCCCAGGTGCTATGGCTATATAGTTACTGTGCTCCAGAAAGAAGTACTTAAAATTATTTTTCAAGGTAAGTAAGAATAAAAGACCCACATTTCTAGCATAATTACTCATCATTCCTACATGTTAAAACCGAAAGCAGGGCAGCTGCATAAAAATGAAATTTTCATGAACACTGAACCTGAAAAATGATCTCAAGCCTGGGTTGGGGCAGGGGCAGGGTGGAGGGGGGCAAAGGACGGGAAAATAGGGGACATCTGTAATATTTTCAACAATACCCAAAGAGGGAAAAAACTGCAATTGTCCAAATGTACACAGGAAGAACACATCCAAATGTAAATAAACACAAGAGAAGATGATTAACGATGTGCATGTTTCCCAGACAAATATACCTATGCAGGAGTAATCAGGCAGATCTTTAGATAAGGTGAAACATACACACTTGTATTGGTCAGAAGAAGAACTTTAAACAAAGTTCAGTTCCTTTTGCACTAATTACCATAAAGTATGTATGTGTGTATGTATAACTCAGTTTGGTTTACCTCCCAATTGGATTTGACGTTTCACCACATAAAATATAGTAAACCTTATAGAAAGTTAACATTAATTAGCTATTCATTTGGCAACCTGTGCTAAAATACTGTGCAGGAATAATGTTGGTTTTTGGTGAGTTCATATGTCCCAGGTATATATAATGTGCCAGATATTCAACTAAGATTTTTGCATATTATACCATTTAGTCCCCACATCAACACTATGAGATACAGATTATTTTTATATCAGTTTTTCAACTAAAGAACATGGGCCCATCCAGTGTAACTCAGAGGTTGACCTATGAACCAGGAGGTCATGGTTCAATTCCCAGTCAGGGCACATGCCTGAGTTGCGGTCTCGATCCTCAGTAGGGGGTATGTAGGAGGCAGGGGATCAATGACTCTCTTTCATCACTGATGCTTCTATTTCTCCCTTCCTCTCTGAAATCAATAAATAAATATATTAAAAAAAAAGAAGATGGGACTTAGAAAAGCTAGCTAATTTGCCTGCAATTATAAAGTGGCAGATCCCAGGGTTAAGAAGATCTGAAGGGGACAGAGCAATGGCCACTTGAAACTGACCTGCCATAGCTGTCTTCCAGGACAGAGTCCCACATGCAGGAGAAACTATTGGGAGTGTAATCAAAATTGAACTTGACAGTGACAACATCGATAAAAGAAAGAAAAGGTCTAGATAAAGTGGGGGAGATGAGCAGAGCCAGGCTATCTAACCCATCAAGCCACACAAAAATAACAGATGACAGAGCTCTGTAAAGCTAGAAGAGCTACATGCATCAAGCCTTTTTCTAAACCTTAAGGAAAGATGGATTTCACATAAAAATGAACAACATAAAGTTATCAAGGTCAAACTCATATAAAGTTACTATAAGAAAAATGAGAATATGAAATATATCATCCCTATACACACTGAAAGCATGCCAGAAAGATATGCCTGTAAAACAAATTAAAACTGCAATCTACTATTTAAAGTAAATTAAAGCACACTAAGACAATGATATAAGATATGAGAGGACAACATAAATCAGAAAGAAAAATATCGTAGAATGAAGTCATGAAAGTCAAAAAAGAATTATGAATATAAGAAAAATCATTTGAAAAAGAAGACTAAACATGAATAAGTAAACACAACAGACAATGCTTTAAGAGAAAAGAAAAAAATTTAAAATAAAAAATAATCTATATAATAAAAGCTTAAGTGACCATTATGGCGAAATGACCAGAATGACCGGTCGCTATGATGTGCATTGACCACCAGGGGGCAAACGCTAAACACAGGAGCTGCCCCCTGGTGGTCAGTGTGCCCCCACAGTGGGAGTGCTTCTCAGCCAGAAGCTGGCTCATAGCTAGCAAGCACAGCAGCAGTAGTGGGAGCTCCCTCTCCCACCTCCGCAGCAGTGTTAAGGAGTAGCAAACCAAGAGGTAAGGAGCAGTGATCATGTGGTGGTAAGGAATGCAAGAGGGTGCAGGCCGGGCTGAGGGACACACACCCCCCCACCAGTACACGGGCCTCTAGTCTATATATATAAAAGCCTAAGCAATTAGAATGCCAGAACGACTGGAACAACCAGAACGACCAGTCGCTATGATGCACACTGACCAAAAGGGCAGACGCTCAATGCAGGAGCTTCCCCTTGATGGTCAGTGTGCTCTCACAGACAACCTTCCGCGGCCAGCCAACTTTCTCTGGTTCCTCCCCGCAGCCAGCCACCCTCCCGCAGTCCTTCCCCCGTGTCCAGCAGGCCCCGGCCAGCAGCTGGCAGGAAGGTCCCAGCAGGCAGCTGGAAGGCTCTGATCAGTCCTGATCATCGGCCAGACCTAAGGACCCCACCCTTGCACAATTTTCATGTACTGGGCCTCTAGTTTTTTAATAAAAGAGATAAAAAGGATTTGAGAAAAGGTGATACATCTTGAAAATAGGCAAAGAAAATTCAAGATATGACTACCAGAGGTCCCTGAAGAAAAAAATCAAAGGAAGAAAACAGAACGTATACCAAAAATCATAACTCATGCAGCTATTCTTTAAAAACATAACATATAAATATATAAGCATGTTATATATTCACATAAGTTATATTATGTACATGTAAAATGTACATAATATATACACACACACTACATTTTGAAAAAAACATTTCATATACCTGAAAAGACTGACCCACAATAACAACCAAAATAACTAGACCCTAAAGAAAAAAAAGGGGGGGGTATGAATTTAGGCAAGTAGAGCACAAGTTTTAAAAGGAAAAAAAATTAGATGATCATCAGACTTCTCAACAACAAAGCTACATGCTAGAAGAAAATGAGGTAATCTGTTTAAGATACTGAAGGAAAGAAAATGTGAGCTAATAATTTTATAACTAGCAAAACTGACTTTGAAGGACAGAGACACAGACAAAATTTGGTCAACTTTCAAAAACTCAGAAAGTATTATTTGCAAAATCTTTTTTGGAGAATCTGTTATAGAATGAGCTTTAACAACCAAAATAACTAGAAAAACAGCAACTTAAGAACTGGCAGTGAGCATTAGATATATATTTATTTATAGAATTAAATATATGTTAAGTGGGAGAGAGGATAATATGAAATGGTTGTATAATCTGGCAATGAAGACATAGTACAACAATGTAAAAATGAGAAAAGATAGAAAATAGGATATACAAAACAATTTTAACTTCTTTATGTAATTTTAATAATAGTGGTAATAGGGATATTGCTATTCTAAAACTAAAAGTAGACTAAAGTAACTGATCAGTTATGAGAGTTTATTTCTCATCTCCTTTGTCCTTACTAACCCATGTGGAAGAAAAAAAGACAGAAGTTAAGGAAAAACCCTATTACCCTAAATCTAAAGTAGAAATATCGATATGAATACATAAAATTTGAAATTTGAAATTTAATTCCCCAGTGTGTCCAATGAAAATGCATGAACAGGTTAGCTAAGTTCAGTAGCATTGAACATCTTGAAGTACAATTTTCCACTAAAACACCAGGGCTTCTTGGAAAAATGTCTGGTTCTAGGTTTTTTTGAAGCTGGAAATATGTAAATATCTTGTTATACCAAATAGTAAAGAGCCATCAAAGACTACTAAGGTCATGCAAGAATAACTCTTGAGGCTTCCACTTGGCCAAATACTAGACAATTTAAACTTCATTCAGATTAAAAATCCCAATGGGATAAAACCTTTAAATATCCTTAAATTCATTAATGTATAATGACTTAAAAAAAAGAAATCAGTCACTTTCAGAAGAAAACAAAGAACCAATTAATTTATCTTGAAAAAAAATCAAGCATATATCTTGCCATTCCTATGTGAACTCAAATTCTTTATAATGAGGAAAGTGTCTGTTAATAAATTTATTCTGCTTAACAAATGAAAGCAAAATGATAGACTTTCACCATTTTGAAAACTTAAGGAATTTAAAAATTTAGGCAATAGACATCAGTTATTGAAAACATCACACACAAAAAGAGACAACCAGTGCCTTATGATGACATAGCACATCCCCAGCTGCAGTGTTGCCAAAGGAACCAAATCTAAAACTGGTAGAGGCTTTGGATCCCTTTGGGGATTTACAGAAATACAGAGAGCAGAATAACCTGAAACTGCACCACACACATTTTATCAGCAAAATACAACCAAGGAAAACCTACAGTACAAAAAGTCTGAGTTTTGCAACAGACGAATTATAAGCCAAACAAAGGAATGCGGGGCGGGGAGGGGGGGGTGTGCACTAGATTGAGACTAAAAAATGTATCCCCAGATGTGGGCAAAATTAAGCTATATCATCTAAAGATGCACATTAGGGTGATAAAACCATAAAAAAAATAAGAAAGTGAACACCCTAAGTGTCAGGATAGTGGTTATTTTGTTTTTAATATATTTTTATTTACTTCAGAGAGGAAGAGAGAGAGAGAGAGAGAGAGAGAGAGAGAGAGAGAGAGAGAGAGAGAGAGATCAATGATGAGAAAGGATCAGTGATCAGCTGCCTCCTGCACGTCCCCCACTGGGGATCGAGCCCGCAACCTGGGCATGTGCCCTGACCAGGAATCAAACCCTGATCTTCTGGTTCATAGGTCAATGCTCAATCACTGAGTCATGCCGGCCAGGCAATAGTGGTTATTTTGAAGGGAGGCAAGAGGAACCCAGAGGAATATCTAGGGAGGCAGCACAATTATATTTCTTGACCTTGGTAGTCATTGCAAGAGTGTTTGCATAATGATGATTTAATAAAGTATATACTTATCGTGTGTGGATTTCTTTATCTGTTTTTTATTTTATAATAAAAATTTGAAATAAATTGATGTTCTTTTCCATTCCTATCTGCATGGAATACAAATCTGACACTTAAGGTGACCTGGGAAGCCATGAGCTGAAGACGGCAGACCCCCACCCGCAATCAACCTGGGATCCTGAACACATGGAATTGAGCTTCCCAGTTACTTTCACTGGCTCAGTATTGTTACATAAGAGTGCAATTCTGCCCTGGCCGGATGGCTCAGTTGGTGGGAGTGTTATGTCCCATACACCACAAGGTTGTGGGTTCAATTCCTGGTCAGGGCACATACCTAGGTTGTGGGTTTGATCCCCAGTCAGGGCATATACAGGAGGCAACCAATTGATGTTTCTCACATCAATGTTTCTCTCTCTTCTTCCTTTCTCTCTAAAAAATCAATAAAAACCTATCCTCAGGTGAGGATTTAAAAACAAAAATAAAGAGTACAATTCTATTGTGTTGGAGTCTTTGCATATTTTAAAGTTACAGGAGCTGGTCTGCCCTAATTTAACTAGAACATGCGTTTTTGTTGTTACTCTTTTTTCCTGCCAACTCTGTCTTCTTTTAGACTGTCATTCCTTCCCTCCATCTTTCCTTCTTCAAGTGTGGACCACAGGCCAGCGTCACTGCCATTTTCTGGAGCTTGTTTCAAATGCAAACCCCAAGCCCGATCCCAGACCTGCATTTCATTCAGAATCCGCATTTTAATACGAAGCCCAGGGATTTCTCGGCACAATAGTTGAGGAGCACTGCTCCTCCAGAAAACCTATGGCATCACTCAAGTTCTTAGTTGTAAGCAAGAGAAACTAACTGTCAGGTTTAAACAGAAAAACTGGCCTGTTCAGTTCAAAGAAGGGATGAAACTTAGAAATGCTAGGATACCTGTGTCTTTGTGTCATTAGCTCTTGACTCCAAGTCTTATGTAAATGCACCTGATTATCATCTGGGTGAAATGCAGACCCGAACACAGGATCATGTGCCAGCACCTAGTTGCAGGGTGAAGGCAGCAGGTGTTGGGAAGAAAATGTTTTGTGAGAACAAGTGGCCTGGTCGTTTTAGCTTCTTACACCAAAATTCATATAATGAGTGATTCCCCTAACATGGAAAGGGTATTTAGATGCTGATTCAGAAACAAAAAATGGCCTGGCAGACAGGGCTCAGTGGTTGAGTGTTGAGCTATGACTAGGAGGTCACAGTTTGATTCCAGGTCAGGGCACATGCTCGGGTTGTGGGCTCAATCCCCAGTGTGGGGCAGGCAGGAGGCAGCCGATCAATGATCCTCTCTCATCATTGATGTTTCTCTCTCTCTCACCCTCTCCCATCCTCCCTGAAAACAATAAAATATATATTTTTTAATAGAAACAATAATTCAGGTACTTAAGCATGGGTTGAAGGTGGAAAAAAATAGGTATATCAATAGGAAATAATTACAGTAAAGGGTTGCCTATAAGGAACAAGATCGGAAATTGTGGACTGGGCCTAGCCAGCATGGCTTAGTGGTTGAGCATTGACCTATGAACCAAGAGGTCACTGTTCGATTCCCTGTCGAAGCACATGCCAGGGTTGCGGGCTCCATTCCCAGTAGGGGGCGTGCAGGAGGCAGCTTCCATCTCGCTCTCCCTCTCTCTTCCTCTTTGATTAAAAATAAGAAAGGGAAGAAAACAAACTGTGGACTGGGACAAAAAAGGCAAATATACTGCAACATCTCCTTTCTCTGCCTGCATCAGACATGATTAATCAATCA
The DNA here is from genome assembly GCF_014108235.1 of Myotis myotis. Taxonomy (NCBI): domain Eukaryota; kingdom Metazoa; phylum Chordata; class Mammalia; order Chiroptera; family Vespertilionidae; genus Myotis; species Myotis myotis. The sequence continues at coordinate 5,385,818 of NW_023416318.1, forward strand.
CAGCATTTTTTTAAGATGAGCTCAAATATTATTTCATAATTCTTCTCAGCACAGTGCTCTAGGTACCGACTACTAATCAGTCCTATTTGTCCTGCAAGATGAAAGCTTCCTTTCTTTGCTGAACCTTCCCTGCAATTTCAGTCTTTTGGCACCCCAATTTTAGGTAGAATTGCCTCTGTGTGTCTGAGCACTCAGTGTCATCTTGACTTCCAGAAAGAAAAGTTAACACTGAAGTCTAGGCTGTGCTGATGATATTTAACAAATGTCTTGACCGTTTAACATCTGTCTTGTCATTTAGACAGATGTTCAGAAAAGTCCTGTTAAGAATAGCAGTATGTACTTCTTCACTACGGTGATGTAAGGCATACCAGCCAAGGTCAAATTCAGGGGTAGAGGTTGATTTTAGATGGGCCAAAGTCTTCCCATGAATATGGCTGCTCCAGGTTCTTCATGATTGCTGACATATTTTACCATATTTCCTTGATCTTTAAAGTGTACTTGTTATTAAAATTTTTTCTAAAAAAAGGAAAGCAACAAAGTTTCTGGGGCAGGTGCCATCCAGCCTACGGGGCTTGACAAGAATTGAGCCTCATTAAGTCTTACAAATTTTGGCCAGGCTGAAGGTCCATGAAGGTATTCAGCCAGCGCAGTAATCCACCCAACACCACTTTCACAAGTCAAGGCGCCATCTATGCACACATTCCACTGGTGACAGCACTGGTCACTGTTTGGGCTGAGGGTGGGAGCAGCAGGAGGGTATCTATGAAGCTGGTGGAAGAGCACTTTTCATCACTCCTTTTGCTTTATTTTGTTTTCTTTATAGGGAACAAAATTATTTAGTCATTCTGTTCATTATCCTGATGGCACTATCATCTCTGAAGCAAAATCATTTTAATTGGGATAATAGCTTTCTTTTCCTTAATGGGCACAATGACTTCTAAAAACAACCAAAAAGAACAGTTCATAAGGTATCATGCTTTTCTCCAGGCACCCCCCTCTCCTAAATTCAGGCTCTATGGGATTAATTAAAAACACAACTGTCATCATTAGCAATACCTATGCACATGACACCAGCAGCAAACATAACACATGATGGTTTAGTTTAGCCAAACAGTTCTAGCCCTTTAAATTTTTCCTTGAGGAGTGCTACCACATCAAGATAAAAATGAGAAACATGTCTTGCTGATGGAGTAGGAAGCACTGGGCAAACTGAGATAACAGTGGTATATACTAGTATTTGTATATTTATATGTGACCCCATTCTTCACCTCTCCTCATATCCGTGCCCATTGGCATGGATCCCTGTAATGTCTGCCCCTATGTGGCATGCACAGGACCAATGGATGTTGGCAACCATAATGCATGCAGGGGTTTGAAAGGCCCATTCATCTTTGCACTTACTTGGTCTTGTTCTCTGACATTCCTGTGAGAAGGACACACCCAAGTTAGACTGCTTGTCCCAGGAGGAGGGGGACAAATGTGTTGAACAGAACTGTCAGTCACTCTATCAAGGCCATACAGGGTCAGTCAAGAGCTCACAATTGTTGGATGCAGTACAAGAGAAACCAAGAAGTTGGTGGGATGGAGGATGTATGCAGGAGGCAGGAGCTGACTGCAGCAGTGGGGCAAGGAGGAGAGGTGATGAGGAGGAGAGCAGGAAAGGATTGGAGGAAATTAATGTTTTATATTAATAAACTTCATGTAATGCTTATTTTGTGTCAGGTACTGCCCTGAAAACTTTAAACTAACTCATTTATTTCTCTCAAGAGAACTGGACACCATTTTCTCCATCTTATAAGGGAGGAAACTGAGGTAATAGAATTAGTCACTTGCCCACATTCACATGGCTAATACATAGCAGTGGCAGGATTTGAATCCAGGTTGTCTGGCACTAGAGTCCATGCTCTAAATAACTAATATAACACAACCTCTCCTGTGTCTATATTGTGCTGGCTTGGCATACATTATAGACCAGTGGCAATGGTATATATGATGGCCTTGCCCAACATTCCAGGAACATATATGACCCAGCTGTCCTGGATGATGAGTGAAGTGCATAAAGAATTCTGGAAGCCTCTTCCCACATAACAGAGCAAAAAGAAGAAAGCCCTGGTTGAGAGGATGGAAAAAACAGCCTCGGTGTCAAACAGACACCACAAGCGAAAATCAGGGGTCCCACCAGAGGCAGAAGTGGCATGGCGTCTTAAGTGAATCCCCATTCCAGGAGCTGAAAGTGACTGGCTGACTACTCACTATGAGAATCTGTGACTTCCTTGAGCTTTAGAATTCTGTCAAAAAAAAGAAAAAAAATGGAGGACTCATGGTTCAAGGTATGTCTACTGTGAAAACATATTGATGGTTGCTCTTCTGCAAAAATCTTATTATAGCTTATTGGTCAATTTCCCATTGTAAATTGTGGGATTTTCAACAAAGGCTCAAGCCAGGGGAAGTGACACTCCTCTGAGAAATGACTAGGATCCATTTCCCATACTTTGAAATTATAATTACCGTATGTGTGACAATCTGTAAGCGAGGCGGTAGCAGAGGTGAGTGGGATCTGCCTTTTTACAGAGAGAGTTTTGAAAGCTGTAGGTGAAGGGTAGTACTGTGACAATCTAGCATTCTGTTTTTTATTCTCATTTTTAAGAGTTTTAGGATTAAACCATATTCATTCTAAATATATCTACTTAATACATAGTCCATGAGCACAGGTACATCCACAAGTGGGAGTCCGAGTCCTCAGCAGCCAGGACCGGGGACACCTTGAACTTGGTATATCATCCAGCAAGTGCAAGGACTATGAATACTGCCTTCATTAGCTCATGGGCCCTGTGATTTGTGTCCCTGATGAAAAGGGGCACAGTTTGTGACCCCTCCGGTAAACAGGCAGTATAATTCCTCTGTAAACTATTAGAATGTCTTAAATAACCTTGCCTACAAGCTGAAAGGTATAGTTAACACTTTTTGCATAAGATAGAAAACCCACATTTGGCTATCAATCAACCAAGACAGAAAGGAGTGACTTGACAAAATCATCCGTTAAGTCTGACAGGAGTCAAGAACACAAGGCTTTCTTCCAACAGTTTAAACGTATGTGTGACATGGGAATATTAATTGTGTAAGACAAGATATTTAAAGGTATTAGCTCAGCACTACCAGTCTATTGTACCCAATTAAGGCTATTCGTCAATGTACAAACTGCATTTTCTTCAGCCAACCAGAAGGGATATAGTCGATGGATCGTACCCTATTCTAACAATTCACTTGCTTATTTCATGGGCGAGTAGAGTGATGAAATGATAGACTGAGCCTCACTGACAAACTCAAGGAGAAAAATAAGCGGCCTCAAAAAGGACCAAAAATGTCTGCCTATGCGGTGAGACATGAGGAGTGGATGGCGTATATTGAGACAACTTCAAATAGATGCTGCACAAGTGTTCTGCACAAAGTCTAAAAATCCACAACCATTCAATGAATATGAAAGAGTTCCCTGCAATAGACAGTACAAGAGAAAAATGGCTTCACCAGCCACCTGGAGTCTTAGGAGTTTCATCTTCGATAAGACTCTGCAGGCTGCATGTCCAATTTTAAATCTTTCCAATAAAGGACACCACAGCGATTCTTTTTAATAGGTAGATGTCTGTTCTTTTGTTTAAACTTCTACTTTAGTGAGGTATAATGGACAAAATTGTAAGATTTTTAAGTGCACACTGCGATGAATTGATATTCATATACATTGTAAAAGGATTCCCTCCCACCTACTTAACTAACACAATCATCACTTTGCATACTTTTTTATGTGTGTGAGAACATTTAAGTACTACTCTCTTAGCAAATTTCCATTTCAGAACACAGTGTTAGAAACTATAGTCACCATGTTACAGGAGTGGGCAAAAATAGGTTTAGTTGTTTTAATAACCAAATAATACAATAATTAATAAATAATAATACAAGAATAAACTCTATCTTTCTTACAACCACAATCATAAACAGACTTTGCCCACCCTTGTATAGCCTCAGATATTATCTTATAGCTGAAAAATTGGTACCCTTTCACCAAACTTTCCCTATTTCTCCTACCCCCCAGCCCCTGACAACCACTTTTCTACTCTCTGTTTCTATGAGTGTGATTTTTTTTTAAGATTCCACATTTAAGTGATATCATGCAGTATCTGTCTATCTCTGTTTGGGTTTATTACATATAGCATAATCTCCTCAAAGCCCATCTGTGTTGACACAAATGGCAGGATTCCCTTCTTTCTAATGGGTGAATCATATATATATATATATATCTCACATCTTTATCCATTCTTCCATTGATAAATACTTATGCTGCTTCCAAATCTGCACTATTGTAAATAGTGCTGCAATGAACATGGAAGTGCAGACATCTCTTCAATATCTTCTTTTTATTTCCTTGGATATATACCCAGAAGTGAGATTCCTGGATCATATGGTAGTTCTATTTTTAATTTTTTGAGGAAACTGTATATATTTTTTCCATAGTGACTGCTCTCATATCCATTTCCACTAACAATGCACAAGGGTTCTCTTTTCTGGACATCCTTGCCAACATTTGTTATCTCTTATATTATTAGTGATAGCCATTCAGGTATGAGGTAATTATTTCTTTGTGGTTTTAATTAGCATTGCCTTGATAAGTGTCGAACACCTTTTCATGTACCTGTTGGCCATCTGTATGTCAGGGGGAAAAGTGAGTATTTAGGTACTCTGTCCATTTCTCTTTTTTTTCTTTATTGATTAAGGTATTACATATGTGTCTTTATTTCCCCTTTGCCTCCCCCGCCCCATGCCCATCCCTTTAAGAAGATTATTTGGGTTTTTCTGATATTAAGTTGTTTGAGTTCTTTATATTTTAGATGTTAATCTCTTCTCAGACATATATGCAAAAAGATTTGCATATATTTTCTCCCATTCCACAGGTTGCCCTAATATTCAGTTGATGGTTTCCTTGCATTGCAGATGCTTTTTAGTTTGACCTAGTCCTGCTATTTATTTTTGTTTTTGATTTTGGTGTTAAATCTGAAAACTCATTGCCAAAACCAATGTCAAGGAGATTAACTTCTAAGTTATCGTCTAAAAGTTTTATGGTTTTAAGTCTTACATTCAAGTCAAGTCCGTTTTGAGGAGATGTTTGTTCATGGCGTAAGACAGGAGTCCGGTTTCATTCTTTGCCTGTGGTTGGCCAGTTTTCCTTTCACCATTTATTGAAGGGATTATCCTTTCCCCATTATATAGCCTTGGCTCTAGATGTTCATTCTTGAAAAAGTAATAACAGTCCCTTAGTTGTCTTCAATTGTGCATTTAAAATCTTTTCTTGTTTAATTTCAAGGGGGAATAAAAATTCAGAAAGAAAAATCTACACAAACATCAAGCTATTATTAAAAATATTTCAATGCTATGCCAAAAAGTAAGAGCAAATGCACACACAAAAATATAATAGAGTAGATAGTAATACAATAAAATCAAAGGGAAAAGAACCTTATTATAAAAATAGTAAGATTTTCACAGAGAGGAAATGCGTATTTTATCTCTTTTTTACTTTATTCTACTCTTTATACTCAGTGATTGGTGTTCTCACATTCATTTCTTCTGCTAGCATTTAGGAGCGCCTGGTACCCCAAGCACTATGTTTGCCATGGACACAAAGATAAACAAGGCAAACCATCTACTCTCACTGCTAAAAACTCCTCTACTGTCTCAATTCACAATTACTAATAAAGCGACAGTGACCACATATACTTGACTGGCTTCACAAATGAGGTTATCCTGTTAAATGTGTTGGAGGCTGGCCTAAGGAATACTCTAAAATAGTCCACATTGGTCACATTTCCTTCACATCATACTGCCTAAGATTTCAAAGTTCTCTCGGGATTTCTCTACCCTCCCATCAGGACAGACATACTTTCAAATACCCAGTTTCTTAGCCCAGAAGGTCTGGCATTTCAAAAGGGTGGCATTTTGGGTAGCATGGATGAAGGTGGAAAAGACATTTCTAGTATAACTACCTTACTCAGATCCCTTAACCCTCATTGAAAAGAAACCTGGTTCTCTTGTATATTTGGAAGGTCTACTCAGTTTCTGGCTGCTTATTGCCTTTAATAATAATCCTGTGCATGTTCATTTTTATTGCTTGTAGAGAACTTTCCTAGACATTATTTCATTTGACCTTCCTTACAATGTCCCGATGGGAGGCGGGGAGATGTGGTTTGCAGGGTTAGCATCATTTTTTTTGTTGTAAAAATGAGGAAAGGGAGAGTCACTGATTATACATAGCAAATGTCTTCCAATTCTAAGAATAGTTCTAATTTACTTAAGTTCTTTATGTTTATAAAGCTGCATGTTTAAGTTCACAAATCCCAGTTGGACAAAGGTCATTATTTTTTTCTATCCTTCACTCCCACACCTAGTCAACCACTGTCCCTTAGCATTAGATTCCCTCAGGATTGTTTACCGCGAAAGGAGAAGATTAAATGACTGTATATTTCATTCTGAGTATCTACTATCTGTCATTGATTAACTGGCATTAAATGGGCACAAGCTGCTTGAATCCAGTGTGAGAGAGTAACGAATTACATCCAATAAATTCAACCCAGCAAGGACCCTTAGGAAACTTATGAAATGCTGCTCAAAGAGAAGATTTGATCCCCTCACTGGCAATTGGGAGAAACAATCATCAAATGGATGAATTTGATGTCAGGCCAACAGCAGAAGCCTATAAAACACTAGGGGCCCAGTGCACAAATTCGTATACCTTGAAAGGAACTGTGGGCCACGAGGCTTCAGCGTGCACAGGGGCGGGTCTCAGCCCATCCTCCGGGCTTCCACCTGGCCCCTCCCACTGCGGCCCCCAGTCCCTTCTCTGCCGGCAGCCCCGTTGTTCCCACCTGCTGAGGCACCAGCCCACTTGCACCCGCTGATGGCGTGGAGCGATTGGGGTCAGCGCCATCAGCAGGTGTGAGCAGTGACTGCTGCCACTCAGGAGCAGGGGAGGTGGAGAAACCCTCAGGGGCGATTTGGGCCTGCAGCCACTGCTCACACCTGCTGATGGCACTGAGGGATCAGGACCAGCACCAGGCACCGGCGGCGGGTACGAGCAGTGGGTCCAGCGCCGGCTGCAGGTGCGAGTGAGGACATCACCAGCAGTGGGTGCAAGAGGCGGCTGCCGTCCCCAATCGCCCCTCAGGAGCAGGGGGAGGTGGAGAAGCCCTGAGGGACGAGTGGAGCTGGCAGCCACCCTCTGATAGCGCTGAGTGATCTGGGGCCAGCTCCGGGCAACGGCAGTGTGTGCGAGCGACAGCTCCAGTGCCGGCAGCGGGTGTGGGTGGGGCTGGGGCCAGCAGCAGGTGCAAGCACTAGGTGGGACCGTGGTGTGCGGGAGCAAATAATTTTCAGTAACCACCAGAGGCTCACCCCGATGACAGCAATCGGCACTCCATGTTGATCTGGCACCCCCGCTCACCTGCTCCACCATCCCGTCGCAGCCATCGCCTGCCATGTTCTGCACTCTGCCACCTGCTGCCAATGCCTGCCATGTTCCACGCGTGCCCCCTGGTGGTCAGCCCACATCATAGCAACCGGTTGTTCGGTTGTTCTGCTGTTCGGTCTATTTGCATATTAGGGATAGATAGATAGATAGATAGATAGATAGATAGATAGATAGATAGGTAGATGATAGATAGATAGATGATAGATAGATAGATGATAGATAGATAGATAGATAGATAGATAGATAGATAGATAGATGATAGATAGATAGATAGATAGATGATAGATAGATGATAGATAGATAGATGATAGATAGATAGATAGATAGATAGATAGATAGATAGATAGATATAGATGTATGGTTACCTGGCCAGTGTGGCTCAGTAGCTGAGCGCCAACCTATGAACCAAGAGGTCACAGTTCAATTTCTGATCAGAGCACATGCCTAGATTTGTGGGCTCGATCCCTAGTAGGGGGCCTGCAGGAGGCAGCTGATCAATGATTCTCTCTCATCATTGATGTTTCTCTTTCTTTCTCTCCCTTCCTCTCTGAAGTCATGTGTGTGTGTGTGTGTGTGTGTGTGTGTGTGTGTGTGTGTGTGTGTGTTTAAAGAGTTTGAAGCAAGACAAAGAGAACAATTATCTAAACCATATATTTCTTTCTGGTGAGGTCAATCCTACACACCTGGCACAGATTTTCCCAGGTAGGGTCATCTGGCCCCATCCTTCCAAATGTCCTGCCATTCCACATTACAGCACGAGTCCTGTGGGTCTCAGAAGAGTCCCATTGTAAATACAAGAGTCCCTGGGAAGACGCCACTCAAAACTTACCAGTTCCCACTCCAGGTATTCAATGAGTGACACTTTAGTTTACCTGAGCAGGATGGGAAATGTGGACGTATAAGATGCTTTTGAGTGAAGAGGGATGATGGCACTTACTAGCTGGTATAGATGCCACTTATAAATGAACCTTTGAAGCTTCTGACCACTTGTGGTCATTGAAGAGTCCTTCACATTTGCTAGAACAGAAAACCATTCACCATGCTCTCTACTCCAATCCAATTATGGATAACCGTGAGCTAACTTCTCTTTCCAGAGTCTGCCACCCTATGCTTTTTTTCTTCACTTCCTGTCTTTATTGCACACGGTTGCTTTTCCAACAGTGCTGAATTTTTCCCTAGAGGGGCTTCATTTCAGAGGCCTAATGATCATTCCATATTTCCAAGTTTGTGGAAATCCTACAAAATGACTGGTGCTGTCGTCATTCAAGGGAAAGTCAGACAGAGTCAGATTTAAGGTCCTTATGTTTTTCTTTGTATATGTGCTGTTGTTTTCAGGGAATCTGAACTCTTATACCATAATTGTTTTATCTCAAGCAGACTCACTTCTAGAGTATGTGTTGGCTTGCTTTTCCCGTAAAGGGCCAGATAGTGTGAATTTTAGTCTTTATGGCCTGTTGGTGTCTGCCACAGCTACTCAGCTTTGCCATTGTAACACACAAAAAAACTCACAATACAGTGTTCTTTACAAAAACAGTCAGAGGGCCTGACTGAGGGGACAGGCAGTAGTCTGCAGGCACCAGTTCTAGACTGTTCATCAGTGACTGATAGACTTATAGCCCCGCCACTCTGTCCATGTCACTGTTGCATCCCTATTGCAAGTCCCTGGCTCTCCCAAACTCCACCCGCCCACAGCTTACTTGTCACTCTGCAGCTTCTAGACCCAGCAGCTAATTTTTTAAGAAACTGAGGAGGGCCAGGCAGTGTGGCTCAGTTGGTTGAGCATAGTCCCATGTACCAGGAGGTCTCAGGATCGATTCCTAGTCAGGGCACATGCCTGGGTTACAGGCTTGATCCCCCAATGCGGGTGTGCAGGAGGTAACAGATCAGTGTTTCTCTCTCACCAATGTCTCTATCTCTCTCCCCCTCTCCTTTCCTCTCTGAAATAAATAAAAATATATTTAAAAAAGCAACTGAGGAGGCTAGAGATGGCCCTGCGGAGCACCAAAGTGTCCAGTGTGACTGGTATTTTTTGACCAAGTTTTTGTCTCATGTTCTGCAAGAAAACAGATTATCCCAGTGGTCTCTAAGGAATTTTTTTTCTAGCAAAAGTTTTGAGATGAGGAATGAAGAGGATATACGAGCAGAAGTTGTTGGCTTTTCCTAAAAACGTATTTGGATTAGAAAGATTTCTGGTTGGATTGCCCAGCCTGCTTGATACAGGTGCTCTAACTTGGACTAGACTCCAAATACTGATCTTTTCTTCTAATCTGACAACAGTACTGAGGGTACTTCCACAGACTGGCCAAACACACAGAGCATGTGCCCAAAGAGCCACAGGCAAGCTGGTTGCTATGGTAATATAAGGAGGTAATGACTAGTTGATCAATCACAAGTGATCTCCTTTCAACTAGTTATCATGGCATCTGTGGATACAGCCTCAGGGCCACCTTGATCTAAGCCTGCGGATTTCAAAGGAGGGGCTGAGGGAAATCTGATCAGTCAGACATGGTTCATTAGTTCTGACTCCCTCCTGCCCCTGCAACTTGTCACCTCCCACTGCATGTTTCATTGCCTGGACCTCCCACCTTGCCGTGACCAAAGGTGGTTTTAAGCTTTTCAGTCCCTCCCTTTTACACAGTAACCACGCCAACCGCGGCTATTTAAGGCAGCTTGATCCTCACTGACGATGAAGGAATCAAATGAAAATATAGATATCCTGCCTGCCCTTAACTGTTAATAGACTTGCTGTATTCATGAAAAACTAAGAAACCATGGAATGAGAGAGGAGGTGGCGGGGAGTGGTTGATCGCCCAGACTTCTGACAAGCACTTATTGGTTGGATCAGATGGAAAAATCCCCTTTTATCACCAAAGTTCTCAGGACAAATGGTTCTTCTTTCATCCTGGAATCCATTCAACTGCTGTGCCCTGAATAACGGGCAGGTCCACTAGACTCTTGATCTGCACTTAATCTGCTATCTCCTCCCACCTAAAATGAAAGTCCTTTACTTTTTTCTCTTATGATTAATTAGAAAAATAATTATGAAAATATTATTCATGGTTCAGTGTCTTGCATGGGGCTCAACACAGATATGAATGGTTTAAGGGAGAAAAAAAATGGTGATTATATTAAACAGGAAACCAATTATTTTGATTATTATTGAGAATCTCAAGACTCATTATTAATTTATATTTATCTTACAGTCTTCTTATTAACGGAATTCTAATAAAAGCTATAAACTAAGAGCAAAGTGTATCAAGTTTAACCAGTGCACTCTTTAAAAGGACAGGCTTCAGTCCCAGCCAGCAGGGCTCAGTGCTTAAGCACTGACTGATGAACCAGGAGGTAACACTTCAATTTCTGGTCAGGGCACATGCCCAGGTTTTGGGCTTGATCAGGATGATTTTCTCTCATCATTGATGTTTCTATCTCTCTCTCCCTCTCCTTTCCTCTCTGAAATCAATATATATATATATATATATATATATATATATATATATATATATATATATATATATATATATATATATATATAATGTATATATATATATATATATATATATATGCAGTAGTCTTGAACTTTAAACTCTATATCAGTAAGAAATGTAATCCTACTTTCAAGACTATTCTTCAAAATAAAACGTTTTTGATAGTAATGCCCCCTCTGCAGAATTGACTATTAAGTGTTAAGGAAAGAATGGACACAACAAATGTCAGACAGTTTCAGTGGGAGGCTTTGCTCTTCTGACCTCTGCTGGAAACCAATTCCAGCAGGGCTGCATCTGGGAATGGCTGAGGGCATTTCCCCAAACCTGAAAAGGGATTATTGCTTGGCTGCCAGACAGCTAAGGGTGTCTTAATCTACATGTTATTGCCTCCTACTGGCCAAACACCTGAACAGCCATAGGCTAATTCCCCCATTCTGACAAGGCTTGTGTATACCCTTTGAAGTGTATCTCTCTGCCTCGCCTCGGGACAATTTGTGTTAATAAAAAGCCTGGGGTCCTGGGACAAGAAGACCTTAGAGTTAGACCTTAGAACTTAGATCTTAGTTTCCTTTAAACTAGGTTCCTCTGACCCCCAAATGGCTTTTAAAATTATGCTTCATCTCTGGACTCTTATTTAATCTACGCACAGCCTTCTCCAGATTCCTGAATCCTTCTGGATGCCAGACAAGAATCCCAGCAAACCTCCCTCCATAACCCAATACAAATGGGAGCCCTGGATCAGCGGGCCTAAAGAGTTGGTTATTTCAGCTGTCTCCATGACAAGAGAACATCAGCTGCTCAGTTCCCAAGCCAAACCACGCATAGCTCTCAGAGCTATGGAAAGGCAAGCCAATTGATCGTACAGCCATGAATGCATATGCAATAATAGTCCCTATTTGTAGGCCTTTGAAACTCTAAATAGAGTTCTTCACTAAAGCTTTTATCTGGGCCTTAAACTTCGGCAAAGCAGGAGGGGAAAAAAACATCGGTTTTTCAGCACAAATCCAACATCAATGGTTGATAATTACAAAATCACTGATCTTAACTCAATTTTCTAACCACTAAAATTGTCCAATAATGGTACCAGCTGCTGCTGGGTGACGGGATAAGCTCCCATCTCTAAAACAGAGGCCGACGAAGGGGGGCTTTAGACATGCTGAATTAAAGACCCTTTGCCCTGGGAAAAGACCGTAGACATCCCTTCTACTCCTAAGAGCCTATGGCTACTGAATCCTTATCTTCTTTCCTCAAAGAAAGTTGAGAAATAAGTCCAGAAAGAATTACCATTTTCCTCTCCTCCCTCTCCTTTTCCCCAATTCCTACACCCGCACCTGACATTTAGGGTAACTGATAATCTTTAAACAAATGGAATCATATCATCATCCTTCAGCTTTTAAAATAAGAATTTAAAGGGATTGTATCTTTCTTCCTGAAATTAAAGCTACGTATGATTTTCGCCTCTCTCACTGGGGAACATTCTTTGTCGAGACAATTACATTGCTTACCTTTTTTTTCTTTCTTTCTTTCTGTAAATGAAGGAAATTTTCCATGCTCCAGACTGACAGAAATACCTGCTCTGGGTAGTTTCCTGAAATGTGGCACCATATGTGCATCAGTAAACATTATGTGTGGAGTAAATTAAAGCAAGCCTCATAATTAGGCAGTAAGAAAATTACGGTAGACCCGGAAGAGTAAATCAGTGGTATTAAAATGCTCTCCGTTTGCTCTGAAGCACTTCAGATGGCCATAAAAAGCCGGTGTCACTGCGATAAACATCCAGAAGAAATGCATTTGGAGCAAGACAGCCTAAAAGACACCACAATTCAAATCGGTCTTCAAATCTGGAGTCCAAGGTCTCATAAAATTTAAAAGCCGGCCCTTTTGCCACTTAATGTTGGGCGGGTGATGGGGGGAAGAAAGCAACTTGACTTTGTGACTTTTGAAGGGAACTTTGTGATACAGCAGGTGAGTAAGGGCTTTATAGACAGAGCAGAGCCAAAACTAAGGGAAGGTTCTCCCATCATAAACACTGTAAATAAAGACAGAATCAGTGCTGCTATTTTTTTTTTTTTCTTTTGCTTTAAGCTTCAATATGGCAGGCTTAGCATTGCCCTGTTACTAATTTTGTCTTTATTTACAATGTTGATCATTTGCTTCTGGATTAATTTTGATTTTCCAAATTGGGTAAAAAGTTGTGATGATCAGGTGACATTTAAATTAAGCCTTGTGGGAAAAATTGGAACTGTTTCTGGCAGGAAAAGACAAGACAAAACACCGTGTAAAAATATTATTTATCTTTTTCTGAAATATATGTTCATTGATTTCAGAAAGGAAGGGAGAAAGAGAGATAGAAACATCAATGATGGGAGAGAATCATTGATCGGAGGCCTCCTGCATGCCACACACTGGAGATTGAGCCTGCAACCCTGGGCATGTGCCCTGACCGGGAATTGAACCCAGTCCTCCGGGTTCATAGATTGACTGAACCACGCTGGCCAGGCAATAAAATTTATCTTGATTATTGAGGGTTTTTGTGTGCTCCCTAAAAGGGTGTGCCCAAGACCAGGGCCTCGCTCACCTCACTCCTGTCTTGGCCCTGTCCCAGAAAGCACAGATCTGGCCAAGCAAGCCTTTCAACACGGCAGAGAAAGCAATCAGAACATCCATTTCTAATCTTGGCCCATGAGGGGATGGATTCTCCAGCCCTTTCAACAGGTATTGTATCTGTGAAGAGGTGAGGTCTAACAGAGGCCACACGGATTGGAGAGGAGTTGGAGGTCTTCACAGATACTCAAATACACCCCCCAACAAGTTACAATGAGGTCTGAAGTTCCCACTGTCAGGGACAAAGGAAGTGGAATTCAAACCTGCTTGGACATCACAAATTATTTGGAAGCTTATTATGATACAGAGTTTAAGGAGCCACCATATATACACGAAATTAGAATCTCCCCAGATAAAGCCATATATCTGCATTTCAGCAGGGTCTTGAACTGACTTTTCAAAAGCCATCCCAGCTTAGAAAACTTCTGGGTTAGGGAATGGAAGCTGTCTTTGTAAAGGGAAATAACCAATATGATCAGAGTGTACGTAGACTTTTTAAGTTAACAAATCTAGTTCTGATAACAATGGGACCAGGGACATGAGAGTTTAGAATGGCAGGAAGTTGATGATTGAAATATTTCTTGGTAGGATGGTTGCAAACAGGAGATTTTTCATTCTTTCAGCGCCTGTGTGGTGCAGGCTTACTTTACTTGGCCACTAGGACAGTGATGGCGAACCTTTTGAGCGCGGCATGTCAGCATTTTGAAAAACCCTAACTTAACTCTGGTGCAGTGTCACATATAGAATTTTTTTGATATTTTCAACCATAGTAAAACAAAGACTTATATTTTTGATATTTTTTTATATATTTAAATGCCATTTAACAAAGAAAACTCAACCAAAAAAATGAGTTCGCGTGTCACCTCTGACATGCGTGTCATAGGTTCGCCATCACTGCACTAGGATATGCCCTAAGGAAACAAAGAATAGCTGTGGTTGGGTGGTTCAGTGGGTTGGAGCATCATCCTATTCACCAAAAGGTTGCAGGTTCAATTCCCAGTCAGGGCAGTTACAGGATGCAACCGATCAATGTTTCTCTCTCACACAGATGTTTCTTATTCTCCCTTCCTTTCTCGCTAAAATTCCATTTTTTAAAAAATGCCCTAGCTGCTCAGTAGATAGAGCATTGGACCATGGACTGAATGGTCCCAGGTTCGATTCCGGTTAAGGGCACAAACTTTGGTTACAGGTTCCATCCCTGGCCCTGGTCAGGGTTCATGTGAGAGGCAACCAATGGATGTGTCTCTCTCTCTTACATTGATGTTTCTCTCTTTCCCCCTCCCTCTACTCTCTCTAAAAATCAATGGAAAAATATCTTCAGGTGAGGATTAACAACAACAAAACAACTATACATATATATATATATATATATATATATATATATATATATATATATATATCATCCAGTGAACATTTAAAAAAGGAGAGGAACAAGACACTGCATAAGCAAAAACATATAAAACAACTTAAATCCATTGCAAAAAGTGTCCTGATAAAGGTATTTTTATTTTTTTCTTCCATTTTTTAAAATATATTTTTTATTGATTTCAGAGAGGAGAGAGGAAGGGAGAGGAAGAGAGAGATAGGAACATCAGTGATGAGAGAAAATCATTGATTTGCTGCCTCCTGCATGCCCCCCCCCCACCCCGCCCTCCTTACTGAGGATCAAGCCTGCAATCTGGGCACATGCCCTTGACTGGAATCAAACCTAGGACCGTTCAGTATGCAGGCTGACACTCTATCCACTGAGTCAAACCAGCTAGGGCTTGATAAAGGCATTTTTAAATGCTCTTTGAGCCTATTGGATAAAACCTATTTATAGAAATTGGATAAAGTTGTAATCAGGTGACATTAAAGCTAATAGTCGTATAGAAAAAGTTGTAAATTTTTCTGAAAGGAAAATAAACAAAAAGAGAGAGAGAGGAGGGATGTTCCAGGCAGAAGCAACAGCAAGTTCAAAGGCACAAGGATGTGTGAATACTGGCTTAACAGACTGCTGGCGCTACAGTGAGATGAAGGCAGCAAGGGGGCTGGGGCAGGGACTGGATAGGAGGCTGTGACCATCATTTCGTGAGCCATTAAACAGTGCCAATGGGAGTGGAGAAAAAGAAAGAGACTTGGAATGCATTTAGGAGGTAGAATCAACTAGACTGAGTGGCTTGTGGGGATGTAAAGAAAGATAATGAGAGGAGTTACACAGAGCTGCAATTCTCTTAGAAGCTGATCCCACTGGAAAACACACAATTGTGTAAGGTAGGGGTGAGGTGAGGATTTGGCTCTAAGATATCCTGGAAATGCATTCGGCCAAGAAGGAGGACTAAGTATTGTTAAGGGCATATAAAGTAAACAGATGGATATCATAACCAACTTCGCCTTCTTCATAAGTTTCTACCCATGCAAAGAGTGATGTTGAATTCCCTCAGCCTCATCAGTGGCATCCCGGCATTCAGGAAGGTACAAAGCTGTGAGATCCTAGAGCAGCGGTTCTCAACCTGTGGGTCACGACCCCTTTGGGGGTCGAACGACCCTTTCACAGGGGTCGCCTAAGACAATTAGAAAACACATATATAATTACATATTGTTTTTGTGATTAATCACTATGCTTTAATTATGTTCAATTTGTAACAATGAAATTGGGGGTCACCACAACATGAGGAACTGTATTAAAGGGTCGCGGCATTAGGAAGGTTGAGAACCACTGTCCTAGAGCAAACGGGCTTCCAGCAGGCTGGTGGGAACAGCAGGAGAGGCAAGAACCTGCAAGGAGATTCCCTTTCTAATTTTTAGATTTATCCAGTCTCCTCAGGCAATGGGGAGATAAAGAAATATCAGCTGTCCTGATGGAAATTTCCCCTGGGAAAACTGATGCCAGATGTCTTTTCAGGTAATAAAAGGTAACCTCAGCATGGAGGGGTCAAATGGAAGAGATATATTTGGCCACAAGCTGGCTGCAATGATCCCTGGGTACATTCAGTCAGAATCAAGGCAGGGAGCTGTTATCATCAGCTCTAGAAACACCTTAATTCCGTGGCAAACTCTTACACAACGCACTTTAAAATGGTCTCCAATGACAGTTTTGAATAAGAAATCCCAACTTCAACAAGGTCTCCAACAATGCATATGGGTCAACCTCACTTAAGCAGGATGGCTGCCTAAAATGAATTTCCTGGTAACCTAAAAGGGCATACTAAAATATATACATATATATTTAAATATGCATATATTTATTTTTTTACATATATTTGATCAGCTACCTCCTGCACACCTCTACTGGGGATCAAGCCCGCAACCCGGGCATGTGCCCAGACGGGGAATCAAACTGTGACCTCCTGGTTCATGGGTCAATGCTCAACCACTGAATCACACCAGCTGGGCTAACTATCCTATATAATAAAATGCTAATATGCAAATTGGCCAAACAGCAGAATGACTGGTTGCTATGATGCACACTGACCACCAGGGGGCTGATGCTCAATGCAGGAGCTGTCCCCTGGTGGTCAGTGCACTTCCACGGGGGGCACCGCTCATCCAGAAGCTGGCAAGGCTGATGAGTGCAGCGGCGGTGGCAGGAGCCTCTCCCTCCTCTGTGGCAGCACTAAGGACATCCCCTAAGAGCTCCCAGACTTCGAGAGGTCACAGGCGGGGCTTAGGGACCCACCCTCCCTGAGTGCACTAATTTTGTGCACTGGCCCTCTAGTCCTATATAATAAAAGGCTAATATGCAAATAGACCAAACAGAGGAACGACTGGTCGCTATGACACACACTGACCACCAGGGGGCAGATGGTCAATGCAGGAACTGCCCCCTGGTGGTCAATGCACTCCTACATGGGAAGTGCTGCTCAGCCAGAAGCCAGGCTCAAGGCTGGTGAGCGCAGTGGCGGTGGCGGGAGCCTCTCCTGCCTCTGTGGCAGTGCTAAGGACCCCTTGGGGGTCCCGGACTGCGAGATGGTGCAGGCCAGACTGAGGGATCCACCCTCCCCGTGCATGAATGTTGTGCACCAGGCCTCTAGTATATTTATATTTAAATATATTTAAATCATTATTGCTGAAAATCTAAATCTGAAAATATGGTAGATTTTTAAAAATATTTTATAATTCTATAGAGCAGTGGTTCTCAACCTTCCTAATGCCGCGACCCTTTAATACAGTTCCTCATGTTGTGCTGACCCCCCAACCATAAAATTATTTTCGTTGCTACTTCATAACTGTAATTTTGCTACTGTTATGAATTGTAATATAAATATCTGATATGCAGGATGTATTTTCATTGTTACAAATTGAACATAATTAAAGAATAGTGATTAATCCCAAGAACAATATGTAATTATATATGTGTTTCCCGATGGTTTTAGGCGACCCCTGTGAAAGGGTCGTTCGACCCCCAAAGGGGTCGCGACCCACAGTTTGAGAACCACTACTATAGAGGATCATCTAGTGCAGTGGTTCTCAACCTTCTGGCCCTTTAAATACAGTTCCTCATGTTGTGACCCAACCATAAAATTATTTTCATTGCTACTTCATAACTGTAATGTTGCTACTGTTATGAATCGTAATGTGAATATCTGATATGCAGGATGGTCTTAGGCGACCCCTGTGATAGGGTCGTTCGACTGCCAAAGGGGTCAACACCCACAAGTTGAGAACACTAGTGACAGGATCAAGATTCTTAATGGCCTAAAACAGGTGTCAGACATTGAACCAAATGCAGACATTCTATTGAATGTGATTTGAGACTCAGTCATTGCTACTTATCCTTACCCTTCCTATTTTTCTTTGACTTCTGGGGCCTGGAGAAATTAATAGAAGAGAATAAATCAGTAGCTGAAGTTTCCACTTAATTGAGCATTTTTTTATTCATACATATGTTAGAGATCCCTCTGCTCAGTATACTATATTATTTGATTGATCAATATTGATCATGTTACTAGACTCTTTCCATGATCTAGACTTGCTAGTGAGGGTTCAGGTGTCCTCCACAAACTTGCACTTATATGTGTATGATAAACCATATGCTGGCTTATAGGAATAAATTAAACCACTTCAAAACTTGAACAGTGTCTTCATAACGAAAGAGTTTGCCCACAGGGATGTTTTAAGAACTGTTTCAACTGATGAACTCGTGTACCTTGAACTTGGCCTAATGAGAGTTTTCGAAGAGATAAATGAGTATGTGATCCGTGTGGCTCAGTGGTTGAGCTGGACCCATGAACTAAGAGGTCACGGTTCAATCTCTGGTCAGGGAACATGCCTGAGTTTCCAGCTCAATCCCCTGTAGAGGGCATGCAGGAGGCAGCCAATCAATGATTCTCTCTCATCATTGATGTTTCTCTCTCTCCCTCTCCCTTCTTTTCTCTGAAATCAATAAAAACATTTGAAAAAAATGAAGAAAGAAAAAAAATGGGTATGTGGTAGTCTGATATTCAGGGTTATTGTATCAGGAGTTTCCTAAGATAGAGGAAGCTTGAATACATAACCTGTGATCAAGGGGCATGTACAAAGGATGGCCTTTCCAGTGCCCTTGAGCCCTCCTCTACCTCTGCCTTTCTTGTCCTGGCCTTTTAAATTCTGATCTTTGGTGTTTCTCTTGTCATTTGTCTTCAGCGATCTCTGGGTTATTGGTGTTCTGTATTTTCAATCCCAAGTGTTATGTGAACCCTTATGGTCTCCGTAACTTCTATGTGAGCATGGCAATCTACCTAGGGCCCCAACTCCAGGGATGATTACCTCTGACATAGGTTTTCAGTGCAAAGAGCACAAATCTTAACATATGGAGGAAATCGATCTTTTTCATAATGTTTTTATTGTAGCCATATAGATAGTCTCATGTGTTTATGAGAAAAAGCAGATTCAATCCAGAAATACATCATTTGAATTTTTTTTCTTAGAATGAATCTAAAAATAATTGGCCCCATTATGAGCAGATACAAGAAAAATAATTGAATGCCTTAAAATTCCTTTTTCTGTAAATGTTTTGGAAAGTCTATAATTCATGCTTTAAAAAGATAACTACCAAAACATAATAGCACTTTTAAAAAAGAGGATCCAGGGAACCAAAACAGCTGGAGACCTGAGGGACAAGAACCATATTCCTGACATTCACCACAGATTTATTTTGTTCCGTCTGCAGTGTGTGCATGTCACCCACACCGAACCCTGAGGTAGTAGAGGTGCTGCTGAAAACCACAAAGCACCCCCAAGTGACCGTCCAGAGTAGATTAGTATATGGGTGAACCAACTGCATATGCCATGTCTACGGACAGGCAGGATAGGGAAGAGTCATGAGCCAAGTCCCTACAGCGAGACCGCCTGGGCTACCTTCCACACATCCACATGCTTTGTGGACATGGGTGCCTTGCTTTGTTTCCTGGCCTCATCTGAAAATGATCATGGTGACAACCTTCTCTATGTCACAGAGCTGGAATGAGGATCAAATGTGGTCCATTGGTGTAGAGAACGTAGAACAGTGCCTGGCACACTGGAAGGACTCAATACATGTCAGCTAGAATTTAGTTTCCAGTTTGTGGGCAGTAACTTGACAAGCTCTTGCTGGTGACTGCCCACCTTCAGCTGTGGTTCCTATGGAAGGAACTGGATCACAAGAAGCTGAGGAAACTCTTCAGCTATAATTATTTCTTGTTAAACATGGAAGATTTTTTTTTTTTTTATGCAGTCCTATCTGGAGCCAGGGTCTTGATAAATAGGCCTTTACACATACCATCCAGTGACATATTTTGCTTGTTTGTTTTCAATCTTTTGTTACATAATGCATTCTATTAAGTACTCATCCCAATGTAAATGCTTTTGCCTGGCCAGTGTGGCTCAGTGGTTGAGCAGTGACCTATAAACCAGGAGTCACAGTTTGATTCCCAGTCAGGGCATATGCCTGGTTTTGGAGCTCAATCCTCAGTGGGCGGGGGGGGGGGGGGGGGGGGAGGCAGCCAATTAATGATTCTCTCTCATCATCAATGTTTCTATCTCTCTCCATCTTCCTTCCTCTCTGAAATAAAAATATTTTTTTTAAAAAGCTTTTTATACTTAATTTTTTGTCTGTTGAAAATATTTTTACTGTAATAGCAAAATTGACACTTGTCAAGTTGAATCTTACTAAATCTCATTGCTAGAATTATTGTGACAGCTATTAAGGTTGAAGGGATAAAGATTGGGCCCTTGATTGGTTTGGGGAATGAGAAAGGTGCTAAGTTTACCCTAACATGTTATGATTATTAATAATTAGCTTTTCATAGGGAGATATTTGGGTCCTGATTTGCTTATCAACTTGGAAAAAAAAAAGGCTAATAAAGGGACCAAAATAATGACCAAGGCAAGCCAGTATCTCTGTGGGCTTAGGGAAAATGAAGAGACTATGCCCAGAATAGTCCACAGGTGGCACATGGAAGGAGGACAGCGAGCAGCAGCTGGCAGAAACCGACCGAGACCTCTCTAAAGGCTGAATAGACCATGTGGGCCACTAGATCCCCAGGTGGGGACTCAGCCAAAAGCTTTTATTTTTATAATGGTCTGATTCCAGAATCACGGCAGCGACAATAGCTCAGACATGGGGCGCACTGTGCCCACAGCTCTAAAATTAAATCATAATGCTTAAAGCTGGCAGTTATAGTCCCCCAAATCCATTTTTAATTCCAAACAAAATACTCTGAAGAGAATTCTGTTCTACCACCAACCACTCTCATTGGTTTAATTGGCAAGATGGACCCATGCCAAGCAGAGTTAAATAACACCCTTGGGTTCCTGCGACCTTTTCCCCACAATTTATGACTCCCCAGTTCTTTGGGATATATTGCCTGAGGAAAGGTATTCTACTTACTTTAAAATTCTACTTGAACAGAAATCTTTTTAGTCAATTACTCTTGATTTTTTCTTCAAGTGTCTACAAGTTTAAGTCCACTTTTTTTTTTTTTTTTTTCATTTAGGAATGTCCAAGATAATGATCATGATTGAGTTCATTTCTTTTAAATTTGGTGACTAGAACTTCATGAGACTCCAGGGTCACCTCCTGAATGACTCTGCCCAACTTCAGGGCTGTGAGGAAGAGGCAGGAGATTAAAAGAGTGGCAAGAAAAGCGTGACTATCACCAGGAGTATTTTTCTTTAATTTCAGCTTTTTTCTCCTAGGTGATTTGATTGCTGTAAATATTATATAAAGAAACACATGCACACAGGGAAGTAAAAATGGAGAACGTAGGATCCTCATTTGGAATCTCTTATAACAAAGGCTGTCTGTGATCGAAAGACTAGAAAGTGTTTCAGTGATAGGGAAACATTCATTTGAACCAGTAACATACAGTAGGCCACACTACACAGTTGCTGTTAGCCACTCAGGTCAAAAACGTGTTAATCCCATTAACTCGCTACCCAAATCTACACTGAGGATGGAGCTAAGCTTTGAATGTTCAATCTGCCTGAGAGCTAGGTAGCTTCTGTACGCTTAGATCAGAGCAGTTTTTGTACCACTACAGGTGAACATGGAGAAACAGAGAGATAGGGAGAGAGACAAAAATATTCCGACATATGGGTAGGAATGGAACTGACAGATGGGAACCATTCCTGTTCTAGAAAGGCAGATTGGGGAAGAGAAAGATATCTGAACCACATTCAGGGATGTGGTATGAAATTATGCCATAACTTTTGGGTCTTAATGTCATAAAACAATTCTCTTTTTACCCTATTCCTCTCAATCTTTGGGAAAGGTGAGCAGGAAATATATATATATATATATATATATTCTGCATGGAATGATTTCAGGGGATGACATACTCCTTCCACTGCCATCCTAAAAGAAGCTCTCCAAGGAGCTGTCACTCAATTCCACCATAAATTCCACCTTCAAAGTTCATCAGTCCTCGGCTAAAAAGAGGCAACCCTTTCCTGAGAATTCTAACACCAGAGTAAGAATTACTTGATCCATTCCTTCCTAATAAGACAAACATTTGCTATGATAGGTCTATGAGTGCAGGGAGCTGAGGGTGCTGGCTCCTGGATGTAAAAGAGTGGTCACTAACTAAGACCAAGAGATTGGGGAGGTAAGGACGCAGTTCATAAATTCTTCCTGGTTGACCATCTAGCCAATGGCGAGCCCTCGAAGGGATGCTCAGTGCCCTCCCACTGCTTTTAAAATCTATATGAGGCCTTAGGACCTTTGGCAAAGAAAATCAATGAGGATTTCCTTTGGGCTCATTCAATGTTATACAGCTCAAAGACAGCTTGCAGATCTATTTGGGCTCCCTATTTTTATAGGTTAGAAAAGACCAAGAGGAGAAGGATCCCCGGTCACACAGCCCGTTTAGTGGCAGAATTAGAAGTAAAACCCTGGGCTCCACACACCTGATTCAATATTTCCCATTAACCGCAGTTCCAATTCCTATTACCCATATCAGTTCATATCAGATGGGGGATTTTTATAGAGAGATGGTCTAAGAGGACAAGCAGAGGCAGGTCTGGCCATGTGTGTATTGGGTAATATTTACCAGTGCCTAAGAGAACAATGTTTTATTCTCCCTTATTTCAAGGTAAAATAAGGAAATTATTTTCCCAAAAGGACTTGTTATCTGGGCAGTCAACCTGGAGTGTGCATAGCCCGGAACTAATTGGGATATCTTTTAAAGGTCATTATTCAAGTGTGTGATATCCCAAAGACAGCCCAGCAGTTCCCTAGCAATCACCAGAAATGGCGTCTTCCTCCATTCCAAGCATTTCTAAAATGCTCCTTGGCCATTCTCGCCCAGGCTAATCTCGTCTGTACTTGATGGAGTGTTAGATGCAGCCCTGCCAGCCCAGCCTCTCCAGCTGCAGAAAGTGAAGCAGGTGTGGCTGGAGGGCAGGGCTTGGCTCCAGTTTACTAACATCATGAAGGAGCTGGACATATGCGAAAGCTACCAGTAGGGGACAGGCTGGCTCTTAGGCAGAAAGCAGGACGGGATTTTATGGTAACAATGGCTGGTATCCTAGCTTCTAGAGCAGTGGTTCTCAACCTTCCTAATGCCATGACCCTTTAATACAGTTCCTCATGTTGTGCTGACCCCCAACCATAAAATTATTTTCGTTGCAACTTCATAACTGTAATTTTGCTACTGTTCTGAATCATTATGTAAATATCTGATATGCAGGATATATTTTCATTGTTACAAATTGAACATAATTAAAGCATAGCGATTAATCACAAAAACAATATGTAATTATATATGTGCTTTCCGATGGTCTTAGGCGACCCATGTGAAAGGGTCGTTCGACCTCCAAAGGGGTCGAGACCCACAAGTTGAGAACCGCTGTTCTAGAGAAAGAGTACTACCAAAGAAAGTGAAGGTCACCGTGGAAATGTATCATATAAAGGTCACAGGACAAATTTTACCATTGTCCATAGCACTGTCAAGATGAAAAGAAGCCCTGACCAGAGATCCTACCTTCAAATAAAAAAAAAAAGAAAAAGAAAAGAAAAGAAAAAACATACCCATCTGATGAATGATTCTATTAGCCATTTACACCATCCAACTGACATTCTTTGCTATGGTTCCCTGCTTCCCAAACGAGCATCTGACATAGATTTATGTCCCCAAGGGAGCACACTGGGTCAGAGACCTTAATTAGTCCAAAAGATTAAGAGTTATATTTCTCACTAAAACATTAGCATTCTTGTTTATTCACCGAACTCCAAGTTTATCAACTGCCTCCAAGTTTAAGCAAGAACAAGCAGAAATCAGAGCCCAGTTCTTTGCATACTTGGACCTGAAAAACCTGCAAACCAGATGTAGGAGGTAGTGAATTCATCGGGTCTCTCTACCTGCAAGATTGGGTCTGGGCAGTGAACAGGCTACCTGCTCATAGGTGGTTTTCATCACCACACCCGTGCAGCTGTCACATCTGTCTGCTCAGCAGACTCTACATTGTTGATGAAGTGTCCCTGTGTGTTTGTGGATGTTACAAAGAATAGCAACCTGAAGTACAAAAAGGCAGCCTGGAAAAAAAGACCATTCTTGGAAAGCACCACTAAGTTCCATGCACTTAAAATAAAAACAAACATAAAACAGTACCTGTCTCCTGAGATCTCTTGTTTTCTTGGTCATCTTATCAATTGCAATGTTTAGAGGATCTCCTTTCTCCTTCCTCCCAGTCTATTAAGAAAAGAGAAATAATTTCTGATTTAGAAAATTCAATGTTAGTGACAATAAGGATTGAAAAATTTCAGAAACACACTTGAGTTGCGGAATCTGAGTGGTTTTATAATAATTTTCAATATACAGCTAATAGATTTGGTCTCTCAACTTTGTTTACTCTGAAATATGAATGAAAAGCAATACATCCCCAGGATAGTGACACATATGTTAATATTCACCTCCATGCAAATCTACGTTTTCTTCCCTTCTCCAGATGCTTAGTGATTAAGTAAATATGACAAGGATGTTTTGTTTTTGCCTTAAAATACCAATATTTTGTGCTTCCCTACTATGTAAGCACACTTCTTCTGAATAGAAGATAAGGTTGAGATGTTAAAAACTAAAGTGGAAAAAAATATTTACAGTAACTGAGTAGAGTTCAGAATGTCATACCAATGTATCATAGGCCACACTGTAACTTCTGGAACAAAATCAAAAGAGATGATTTACTAGAAAATAAAGCATTTCTAATCTCTGCTCTGTCATGCAGTGGAAAGCTAACCACCATAACAAGCCCACAGCTTGAGGTCAGGAGGAAATTTCCCTTATGACTTTAATTATATTTTTATTTACTTCAGAGAGGAAGGGAGAGGGAGAGGGACATAGAAACCTCAATGATGAGAGAGAATCATTGATTGGCTTCCTCCTGCACACCCCACACTGGGGATTGACCCATGTGCCCTGATTGGGAATCGAACCATGACCTCCTGGTTCATCGGTCGACTCTCAACCAGTGAGCCACGCTGTCTGGGCTCCCTTATGACTTTAACAGGCAGAGGCAAATTTAGTAAATTATTCACTTGGAAGTTTTGAAGTTTCACTAACTACTTTCTTTTTTCTTTTCTTTTCTTCCTTTCTTTTTGGTGGCCATAGTAAAACCATTAAAAACCAAACAAAATAACCTCCATTATCTTTTTAAAAAATCACAACAACAAATCCCCAGGAAGAAAAAGCTCCAGGTAACTTTATGAATGGCATTATCTTCCCTTTAAGAGAAAAGTATGTGCAAAAGCTTTGTGAAACTTATTAAATGATCTGAACTTCAGTCAAACACCCTGCGGATTTATTCATGCACGGTCCTGGTGGCAGTTTCCCTCACCCTGTGCCACATGCGGTCTATAAAATCATGAGGGTCTCCGCAGAAACTTGTGTAGATGATGAAATGGGATCCCAGGTCACAAATTGTGACTAACGGGATACCGTGTTTGGTGGCTTCACAGAACCTACCACTCAACGGGTTGTTAAGTGTTCTCTTCCTGCAACAAAATCCTGGGCACATACCACTGACACATACCCAGCAGATCTACATACAGCTCCTTTTAAAGCAGTCCGTCTTTGCTGCAAGGTTTCATTAAGCAGCTTTTCAGAACAAATGTCTAATGTGTAACCATACAGAGTTTTCATTGAAAAGCCAAAATGTGTGTGTATGTTTTTAGTTTTATTGATTTTTATATAGAGAGGAAGGGAGAAGGAGAGGGAGAAAGAAACATCACCAATCAGCTGCCTCCAGCACGTCCCCCACTGGAGATTGAGCCTGCAACCTGGGCATGTGCCCTGACCAGGAATGGAACTGTGACCTCCTGGTTCCTGGGTCGATGCTCAACCAACTGAGCCACACCACCCATCAGGCTACCACACTGGAAAGCCTGACCGGTGTGGCTCAGTTGTTTCATGAGTTCTCTCACCCTCTCTCTTTCTCTATCTCTAAACATCAATAAAGCCAAATGAAAAAAAAAAAAAAAAAGCAGGGTGGATAAACAAAATAATTAGTGAGTAAATATCCTGGGCTCCCTTCATTCTGCTGGTGGCAGAGATCATTATGGCCATTTTACAGATGAGACGATGAAGATGAGAGCAGGGCTGGGGTCGAGGGTGAGAGGGGAGAGGTACTCACCTCAGGTATAAAATGTAAGGAGCCACCAGAGAACCCAGTAATAAAGCTAAATAACATTTCAATGCAATATTTGAGAACATTTAAATTATGCAAAAATTCCATGTTGAACAAATATCAAATGTATAAATAAAGACAGAATCTGACAGGGTTAGGACTAGATTGAGGCAAATAAGGTGAATCATAGAAGTACAGGTCTGATCTCATTCTTAAATGTCAAATTAAAAAAAAATGGAGGACATATTCATATTTTAAAAAATGTTTACCTAACATTCATTTTTAATCAGGTGTCCTGTATTTTTATGTGCTAAATCATGCAACCTTATCCACAGGGGTAATAGTGATGTTTAATATTCTAACTGGGCCTCTGGCCAGTGTAGCTAAGTGATTAGAGCATCGGGGGTCTCAGGTTCAATTCCTGATCAAAGGCACATACCTAGGTTGCCGGTTCACTCCCCATGTATGTGGGAGGCATGATATGTCCCTCTCACACATCTCTCTCTCTCTCTCTCTCTCTCTCTCTCTCTCTCTCTCTCTCTCTCTCTCCTCTCTCTTTCTCCCCCCATCCTTTCCATTCTCTGAAAAGCAATGAAAAAACATATCCTCAAGTAAGGATTAACAACAACAAAAAGATTGTAACTGGGGTTGTTACAGGCACAGGTAGGAAGGCTACGTTGCCTGATGCTGTGAATAGAGGGGCAACATGGAATTCTGTATCCCATTTGGCATCAATCACCTGCAACTGTAAAGCATATGCCCCCTGAGATGTGAGGCACCACGGTGACCACCGTGGAGGCCACAGAAAAAGTGAGGACCAGGGTCTTCACATTCAGGGGGCTCCTAACCCAGGTGAGTGAACCAGAACGTGAGACCAACAACACTGAGGACTGTGCAAAGATGAACCTCCGAAGGGCTAAATGAGTTGCTCAGAAAGGAGAGATGTTGCATTTGGGAAGTCAAGTTAATCTCACAGAGAAGCGGGGAAATTTAGTTAGAGTTTAAATCCTGGGTAAGATTTAAATAAGAAAGAGAAACCCTGGCGGGTAGCTCAGTTGGTTAGAGTGTCCTCCAGAAACACTAAGGTTTAGGGTCTGATGTCCTGTCAGGGCACATATAATAGAATCAACCAATAAATGCGTAAATGAAACAACAAATCAATGTTTCTCTCTCTCCCTTCCTCTCTCTCTCTAAAATCAATGAAATAATAAGAATAAGAATAAGAATAAGAATAAGAATAAGAATAAGAATAAGAATAAGAATAGGAGGAGGAGGAGGAGGAGGAGGAGGAGGAGGAGGAGGAGGAGGAGGAGGAGGAGGAGGAGGAGGAGGAGGAGGATGAGGAGGAGGAGGAAGGAGAAAGAGGGAGGCTATGGTAGCAAAAGAAAGGCATCAAGAAATAAGAAAGGCGGGTTCTAGGAGAATGGTGAGTGGGATGGGCAGCCTTTCTCTGTGATGCTAAGGAATCAGTTTGACTAGCTGTTGAGACAAACTACTTTTATAAGAACTTCTTATAGTGTCATTACTGCCAACTATACTTTGATCTGTCAGCTCAGAGGATCTCTGGTGACATTTGCATCCCATGTCACTGTATTGTCAGGATTCTGTTGGTGTCATATTTGTAATCCTGTTTTCTCCAGCCCCAAGTCTTTGGCTGAAGGCAATTTTTTAAATAAATGCAGATAACTTGGGTGCAATATTTTTCTCTCACTGTTTAGAGAGGCTAGGAAAATGGTAGAGCAAAGATTCGAACTTAGGAAGTGTGGGCCACTATTGAAATTGTGAATTCACTGGCTCTTTGTCAGCTCTAATTTTTTTTTAAATAACGTATATGTGCAGGAATGATGGGGGGGGGGGGGGGAGAGAGAGAGAGAGAGAGAGAGAGAGAGAGAGAGAGAGAGAGAGAGAGAGAGAGAAAGTTGCCTCGTAGTGTCAGCCTCCATTATTAGGCTCTGTGGTCTTGGACTAACAATATGGCCATTTTTTATGCCTGAGTTTTCTCCTAAGTACTGTGGATAATGTAATATATGCCCTGCCTTCCTCACCAGGCTAGCAGGACCATCAATCATGTTGTCAATGTGCTGGAAACAACAAAAGGCATTAACAATATTCAGGGCAATTAGGAAAGTATTTCTGCAGTGGGGAAAAATGAAACAATTGATTTGGAAACGACTTAGAAACTATTTTTGGATCACCTGGACTTCTGCTTTCTCCACGCAGGCAAACAATGGATGAAAATCTTGCCAAAAACTAGAATTTTGAAAGAAAACGTCATTTCTCTTCAAGGCAGACATGTTGGGGGCAGTTCGTTTTCAATAGACAACTAAATAGACAGATACTTCTAAGAGTTTAAATAAGGACAGAAACTCGGGGTGATGTCTTGTACGTGGGTTGTGGGATACAGTTGTTAAGTAACTGAGGATCTGATTATCTTGAGCAAATGCTAGTTCCCAGGGAACCAAAAAGAAGCCTCACCCAGCTCTCCCTCCCTGGCCCTCCAAGATCTGCAAACTCAAAGTAGTTTAGCAAACTGACCTAAGTCTTCACTGTGACTTGGTCACCTAACAATAAAACAAGAGTTGGTTTTCCATCAGTCTTCCACCTACTCCCCGCCTTTGCTGAACAGAAGGGAATAAAACCAGCAGTCACCACTCTGCCAGGAAAGACCCAGGAGAGCTGGCGACTTCTCTAGACTCCAGACTTATCGGCTGTGGGAAGGAGGGGCCAGGATGAGTTATGAAAAGGGGAAATGTGGGGGCCTGAGAAACCATGAGGGACACGCAACCACACTTCCCTCACTGCAGGGGCGCTCTCTGGGCACTGCCGGAGCTCTGGGAACTGGCAGGCAGTCGGGGTTTCTCGTCTCTAAAACGTGGATCAATGCCTGCTTTGGGATGATTGTGAACATTAAAAGAGCTAAGACCTGTCAGCTGTAGCACAGTACCTAACTCTGGGAGAGGTAACTCGATGTTAGTTTGCTCTCCTTCCCCTCCCCTTCATTCCACTCGAAGGTCCAGAGAGGTGAAGTCGTTGATTCCGACCGCCTCGCTAATGAGTGTCTGACCAGGGTCTCCAGACTCTTCCCAGTCCAGAGCTATTCCCATTCCATGTCTGAACCATCCTTCACCTCTAAAATTCTAGGGTTTTGTGATTTAATAGTGCCATGAATTTATTTTCAAAGGCTATAAAAAAAAAAAAAAAGCCAAGCCCGTGTGGTTCAATGGTTAAGCATTCACCTGTGAATGGGGAGATCATGGTTCAATTCCTATTTAGGGCACATGCTCCATCCCCAGTAGGAGGTATGAGGAGGCAGCCCATCAATGATTCGCTCCCATCATTGATGTTTCTATATATCTCTCCTTCTCCCTTCCTCTCTGAAATCAATTAAAAATATAAATAATAATAATAATAAAATAAATAAAAACAACCTCAGTTTGAGGTATATCCCCTTTGTCATGTTCTGTCCACAGACTTTGTGGCCTTTCTCGGACCTGCTCCCCACTTGCCTTCAATTCTTTTCCTGCAGAGAATGAGTCTGCAATAGAGAATGCCATTTAATAAATATAGTTATATTTAAAAAAAAAAAGGGGGGGAGAAGAAGGTAGGCAAGAGCGAGAGCGCTCTCTCACACTGCTTCAGGCGGCTTCCTAGTTGCCATCTGCTGTGCTGGGGAGGGGTGTGTTTATTAAACTGTATCTGTTTTAGCCTTTGAGCGCTATTGTACAAAACACACTTCGGGTAGATCCACAGCTTGTGCTGATGAGAGAGAATGAATTTCCTGATCTGGAGTTTTACAGGGGATCCTTCATTCTCCCATCCTCTGGCTCTACATTCAAGTCCAATCATCAGAGTAATCAGATGCTATCCAGTAAACTTTCATAGTTTCAGTTTAATCTTATACAATAGGATTGAGGCCATGAATAGAAATATTAATTTTCACAATTAGTCTTCAGGAAAAACACTCTATTTTAGTTTACTACCTTTTTGTTTGTTTGTTTATGGTTCAACACTTTTTTATAATACTACCCTGTGCCTCTTTTTTTGTTGTTTTTTTTAAAATCTTTTTATTTTTTATTTTTATATTTTATTGATTTTTTACAGAGAGGAAGGGAGGGAGATAGAGAGTTAGAAACATCGATGAGAGAGAAACATCGATCAGCTGCCTCCTGCACACCTCCCACTGGGGATGTGCCCGCAACCCAGGTACATGCCCCTGACCGGAATCGAACCTGGGACCCCTCAGTCCACAGACCGACGCTCTATCCACTGAGCCAAACTGGTTTTGGCTTTTTGTTGTTTTTTAATTAAATATTTACTAGTAATGTTGAAAATATTACATATGTCGCTTTTTCCCCCCTTTGACCCCTTCTAGCTAGCCACGCCTCCACCCCAGGCCTTCACCACCCTGCTGTCTGTGTCCATAGGTTATGGGTTATACATAAATGCATACAAGTTCTTTGGTTGATCTCTTCCCACCCACCCACCCTTCCTGCCTTCCCTCTGAGATTCCGCAGTCCCTTTGCCTCTTCGTGAAATAAAAGCCCTCCTGCTTTGGATAAGGAATTTCCTTTTCCTTATTTTTCTATATATTTTTTACTATATTAACATCCATCACCCCTTCTAAAATACTGAAGATGAAGGCTGAATATTGCACAATTGACACCAACTCCCTAATTTATAGAACAAAAGAGTAAGGAATACTAAACTTTAAATTTCTGAAATTGACTGAGTATTTCTTCAAAGGTCATTCCCCATCTTAGCTCCTTGCCACCCTAACCCCATAGTTCATTACAAGTGGTCATTCCCAGAGGCCCTGGGGATATAGACCTAGCATCTCAGTGCTTCCAGCAGATGCGAGGTGTCATGTTAGTTCCAGGGCACGATATCAACATATGGGAAAGGGCTGTAAGAAGGCAGATGTCTATTACTCTTCTTCTTTCCCCTCCAAGGTACCTGAAAACTTGACTGAATGTATGAGAAATCTTCAAAATATTGCATAGCTGGAACTAATATATTGAAGCTGTAGAAAGCTAATCAAATGCCAAGTCTTCAAACTGTTGTTATTTAAAAGAGTGGTCAAAATCATCAGAACAGCAACCCTAGCTGGTTTGGCTCAGTGGAGAGAGCATTGGCCTATGGATGAAGGGTCCTGGGTTCGATTCCAGTCAGGTCAAGGACACATGCCCAGGTTGCGGGCTCGGTCCCCCAGCAGGGGGCGTGTAGGAGGCAGCTGATCAATGATTCTCTCATTGATGTTTCTAACTTTCCCTCTCCCTTCCTCTCTGAAATCAATAATAATATATATTTTAAAAAAGAATCAGAATGGCAGAAAGTAATAATGTTCTATGCATTCTCTCGCTAACACATTTTCCTGTCAAACCATTGTTTAGACAACAGAAAGGAGGGAAAAAAAATCATCTATTGATCCAGCAGTCACCCTTTCACATTTGGAGGGTTGCCCAACTACCCCCAAACCCTGCATATAGAAAGCCTAGTCTTATTATATATAGCACCACTAT
Organism: Myotis myotis; assembly: GCF_014108235.1. Lineage (NCBI taxonomy): Eukaryota > Metazoa > Chordata > Mammalia > Chiroptera > Vespertilionidae > Myotis > Myotis myotis. Next base: position 5,417,998 of record NW_023416318.1, read on the forward strand.
TTATAGAACCTTGAACATTTCATAATACCTTTCTATTATGTGTAAATCACAGTCTGAGAATGTGAACCTTCCTAAATATTTCCTTTCCACTAGCTGTGGACATTTCTCTTGGAAAAAGATATTGGCAATATCTCTTTAGAATGGATGAAGTTTAGCAGTGGCCACAAATCAAATCCATGATCAGGATACCTGGACCACATCCCAACTCAGCTTCCCTGGACCCTGGGATGAGGGGAAAATGTAGAAAGGGAAAAATTGATGACAAAGTGTCAGGGCAAAGTGTATCCTGACACTTCTCTGCCAAAGCTCGTCAATGCTGAAGGAAAGAATCATCAAAATATAGGAAAGAATACACAGGAAGATGTTATTGGTGACAGTCCCAGACCCTACCTATCAGCATAGCGATGTCAGTACACACATTGGGCCAGGAGCAAAGAAGGACTGGCTCAGGGACTTCAGCTATGTCACTATTTGTTTTCCTTTTCCCAGAAATCTGTGTTCTTTTAAGTAAATCCTCCAATTTTTCCTTCTGACTCAACCAATGGTTTCTGGTTAAGTGATAAACTTATGATAATATCCAAACCAATGAGATTTGGCTATAGGTTTGTAGGTGAGATTATTGGAGAGGAGGCATAATTTCCCCCCACTGGGATTGATAAACTGGCAGTAGATAAACCTTGAGATACTTATGGAGAGTCTAAAAATATATGCCACAAAAAGAAAAGCATAGGCAAGAGAGAGAGAGGGAGGGAGGGAGGGAGGAAAGGAGAGAGAGAGAGAGAGAGAGAGAGAGAGAGAGAGAGAGAGAGAGAGAGAGAGAGAGAGAGAAGTTAGGGAAGAAAAGAAGGGAAGTCAGCTTTTGGAGTCAAATCAATTTGGTGCATATTTCCATTACATACTAACTTGTAAGATAAAGTTCCATGAGGGTACAGTCTTTGTTTGTTTATCTTTAGAGACTGGAGCTGAGCTGGGCACATGATAGACATTCAATAAATTTTATTTAATCAATGGGTGAAACACATTGGCTCCTGAATCCAGTTGAACTTAAAACCACAAGTATCCATCAGTGGATTTTCTAGTGTCTTGAGTTAATAAGTTGCCTTATGTTTGTTCATGTTGGATTGCTGTCACTTATGACCAAAAGGCCTGACTAAATCGGAGACCTTAAAATATCTGACTAACATACTCGGAAGGCAGCCTGGTAGAGTGAGAAAATCCCAGCAAGGTCCCCATGGACACAGCCCACACACTCTCTGAGATCTCAGGCCTTTGTCTCACCCACAGGGTTTCCCCAGAATGAACTATTTATTGCCCGAGCTCTAAATCCTAATCATATTTCTCACGTACATCCTGTTGGCCACTAGCCTTGAAAACATGTTCATCAAATAGCCCCTAGAAGGTATTCTATGTATGGATAGAAGGATGGATGGTCCTCATAGGCACCTGGGTATAGGAAGTGGGTATGAAAGAAATTAATAATTTGGAAAATATGTGATCCTAAAAATAAACTTCACCCACTTCACAATTTGATGATCAAAGCCATAGGAAGTGGTTGGCACCTGTGTAGTACTATAATTCTTGCTCCTTGATTTATTTTATCAACACAGGTGTAGTCCTCAGTGATTATCTGTCAGGCAGCCTTTCGTAGACGAGAGTTTTTATCAAAGTCCCGCTCTCCCAGCTCCCAGCCTTGGGTGATTGCTGAAAGCCAGGGTTAATTAACCACACTTTCCTTCAAAGCCTGTGGAAGACCATGAACCGAGCAAACTGTGAAAAAGAAAGTCACTTTATCTTTACAGTTGAGATGAAAGTAGGCAAGGTGAAGTGCAAATTTCCATTGATTTTCTACACACACACGAACACATAGCAGTATGTACCCATACTAAATAAATGATTTAAATTTCAATGAATTTTTAACTTCTACTCCATTTTCAAGTACATATTCCCCAAACCACTGCGATACATTTAAAGCTATCAGCACCTAGAGCATCCCTAGAGTCTGGCATTTTTCACCATCTCAGAAAGAGGTCGGTAACTGGGTCCGTTTTTCTGTGTTGCTGAGAGTTAACAGAAATCAGAAAACTCTCAGGCAGAGGGTTGCCTTTGTTTATGGAAAGACTGTCTATGTGGGGATCCAAGTCTTGGCCTTCCCCCCTTATGTCAGGGGCCTGCCCTCCTAGTTCCCAATGACCCCCCCTCCTCTGAGCTTTTAAAGGTATCGATATAATTTATTTGGCGTTTTATAAGCAATCCCCACTCGACTAACAATAATATCATGCACATCTCTCGCATTGCTAACTGGATTCAGATGTCACACTGTAAAGCTAAAATACAAATATATAAGATGCATCATTACGACCCTGTACTGTTGAGAAATTTATCATGACTCTATGTCCCTCCTTCCCTATTAGAAGTATAGGAGCCTAAGGAAAGTGTGTTTGTCAGTTTGGGCTGTCTTAACAAAATACCATAGACTGGGTGGCTGAAACAACAGATATTTATTTTCTCACAATTCTGGAGGCTGGAAGCCCAAGATCAAGGTCCAGCAGGTTGGGGTTGAGGTGAGAGCTCTCTCCCTGACTCAGAGACAGCTGCTTTTGCTCTATGTCCTCACATAGTGGAGAGAGACCAAGCAAGCTCTCTGGTGTTTCTTCATCTAAGGGCACGGAGCCTATCATGAAGTCCCCATTCTAATAGCTCATTTAAATCTATTTATCTCACAAAGGCCCCCCTCTCCAAATGCCATCGCATGGGAAAGGGAATGTAAGGATTCAATATATAAATTCTGGAGGGACATATCAGTCCACAGCAGACAGGAAGTTGTCAGCCAACTATATATTTTCTTTTATTTTTTTAAAGGGAATTTCAGAGAGGAAAAAGAGGAAGAGAGAGATAGAAACATCGATGATGAGAGAGAATCATTGATCAGCTGCCTCCTGCACAGCCCCTACTGGGGAAATGAACCTGAACCCCGGCTTGTGCCTTGACCAGGAATCGAACAGTGACCTCCTGGTTCATAGGCTGACACTCAACCACTGAGCCACACCAGCCAGGCTTTTTTTTTTTTTTTTGTAAGGGATTATAAATAGATTAGGTCATCTGGAAAACCAGATGGGCTGAGCCCCCAAATAGCACCAGTCCAACTATATGTTTTCTTAAAATTGAAGTTTCTTGAAATGAATTGGTACTAAGCAAACTAGAACTATGTATAGGTATGTTGTGCATAAAAGTATGTATTGTATATGAATGAATGGTGCAATTTGTATTCTGGCTGTTTGCCAGATGTCCTGATATGGGTCTTTGTGGGTCAGCTACTTGTACAGAGGTGGAGTTGAAGGGTCGCTGTATCATAGCCAGTGGTAGAGTAATATTGTTGCCTACCTTCTCTCTACCTTATTCCCATCCTTCCCTGTTCAAAAGCTCTCCTAAGCCAGAAGAAGATGTAAATCAAAGCTTCTGATTGCCTGTAGAGCACGCATGTCAAACTCGCAGCCACAGGGCCGCACGGCATGTGGCTCACCGACAGTGAGTTTGACATGCTTGCTGTAGAGGATTAAAATGTACACACACTTGGGAGAAGAAACATAAAATTAGTAAATGACTTTATCAAATCCTTATCCCAAAATAGTGAGAGGTGGGAGTAGATAAGCTTGAGGACTCTAGACATTAAAAGGGAATGAGTTTAGTGAAATGGAACTTTTAAGAGATGGGCAGAACCCTGTCTACGGCAAAGAGGCAGGCCAGCCTGGTCAGTGTGGCTCAGTGGTTGAGCTTCTATCTATGAACCAGGTCACACGCCCAAGCTTCGGGCTTGATCCCCAGTGTAGGGCGTGCAGGAGGCAGCCGATCAATGATTCTCTTTCATCATTGATGTTTCTATCTCTCTCCCTTCCTATTGGAAATCAATTAAAAAAATTTAAAACAAAGGAAAAAAGAGGCAAGCCATCCTGGGAATACCTAGGGCCCTTCTGGTCACCACCCATACAGCAAAGGAAAATGAAGACGTTTCTGGGTGACAATGGGAGGAGGAAATAGAGAGTTTAGGAGTACCAGGCACTTCCTGCATGCTGGGGGACCCCTAAAAGGAATTCCTTGTATTTTTCAGAACCAAGGCTTTTCTTTCTGCCCACATCAGCTGGATCCCTCTTGATCTTTGCCACACCTCTGCGGACCACCTCCCCCTGCCTTCCCAGCATCCCCACTGCCAACCTGCACGTTGGAACCTTCTCCCTCCTCTCCTGCTCCCCTCTAAAGGCCAGCCCTGTCTGAAGAGCAACCACACAGGTCCTGGTCCCGCTCAGTCCCATCACTGGGAGGAAACGAAGAGAAAATGATCTTTTGTTTTTAATTAGCTGGACAGTCAAAATAACAAAAGCAATATTTTAACTATTTGCGAACTAGCAAGTCCCAATCTAGAGTCGCTGATTTCATTCTCAGCACCTTTGTGTTGTCTTTTATTTTCCAGGATGGAGCTTCCCAGGAGGCCACCGCCACCTGACCAGGAGGAGGCGGGCCCTGCTTGGGTTCAGGTGAGTCGGGGCCCCACCCCCTCAAGGCCTTTCATACTGAGAACGCTTGGCATTTGCCTCCAAAGACCACCATCTCTTGGGCATTTGCTCACACTTGGCTCCAGTGAAAACTTTATGAGGCAAATAGCATTTTTGCAGCACGGCAGTTAAAAACTAAACTAAGTAGAAAGCAGGCCGAAACCCTGGAACACATGTCTCACATCGTCCCAAATAGTCCTCACTATGTGGCTCCCATAAACACCATCTGCTGTGTTAATTTGTAAAGAATTACAAGGTTCTTAAAATTACACTTTGCTCTCTGTAGCGTACACTGTGTCTATGAAGGGGGGAGAGTTGAGAATGTGCATCACGTCCAGCCAGACACAGAAATATTTTTCCTGCCTATGCTGGGCTGCTCCTGCAAGTTTGCTAGGTCTCCGTGGTATTTTTAAAAGTGCACCGTTGCTGGGCTGGTGTGGTTCAGTGGTTGAGCGTTGACCTAGGAACCAGGAGGTCATGGTTCCCCAGTCAAGGCACATGCCTGGGTTGCTGGCTCGATCCCCAGTGTGGGGCATGCAGGAGGCAGCCGATCAATGATTCTCTCTCATCATTGATTTTTCTCTCTCTCTCTCCCTTTGCCTTCCTCTCTGAAATCAATAAAAATATATATCTAAAAATAAACAATAAAATAAAAATGGCACCACCTGCAGGAAACAAATTCCCAATAAAATGCACAGATTATAATCCTAGCATTTTATATATCTCAAGTTGGGTGCACATCTCCCACTTCACTGGATCCTCGTGATGATGCAAGTCCTCAGCTATAAGTCAAAGAGGGTGAACAGCCAACATTGGGGGAATGTTTTAGGTGTGACTTAATTCTCCACTGCAGGCTCTTCAGAGCCCTTGGGTGTGTTGGGTGTATAGCTGGGAATGTTTCTCAATTGCTCATCCCTGTCTACTCACAAAGACAGAAAGCAGCATCTTGTTCTCAAAGACACATCTTTGTGGTGACAGGATGCCAATGTCAACTTTTAGGTGAATTGAATGCCTAGCAGGTTGCTGGTTAAATGGTGATAAATGGTGTCTGGACATGAGGAGGTAGATAGGAGAGTCTGAGGTTCGGTAATCCTGAACTAGAACCTGTCAATGTGAGATAGTTGTTACATGTGCAGCTTTGGAAATTCCATTCAGTGTCTCTGGAGTAGGCTGGAAATGGATATATATATATTGTCCTAGCTGGTTTTGCTCAGTGGATAGAACTTAGGCTTTGGCCTGCAGACCGAAGGGTCCCGGGTTTGATTCTGGTCAAAGGCACATGCCTGGGTTGTGGACTTGACCCCCAGTAGGGGCCATGCAGGGGGCAGCCAATCAGTGATTCTCTCTCATCATTGCTGTTTCTATCTCTCCCTCTCCTTTCCTTTCTGAAATCAATAAAAATATATTTTTAAAAAATTATTGAATTTATTGGGGGTGATACTGGTTAATAAAATTATATAGGTTTCAGGTATACAATTCTTTTTTAAAAATCTTTATTGTAGAAAGTATTACAAATGTTCCCTTCTCCCCGCATTGACCCCTTGTAGCCCACCCCCAGGGGTACAGTTCTATAATACATCATCTGTAGATTGCATTGTGTGCTCACCACCCCAAGTCAAGTCTCTTTCAATCACCATTCATCTCCCCTTTACCCTCTTCGGCCTCCTTCACCCCCCTTTCCCTCTGATAATCACCATACTTATTATGGTGATTAAAAATCTTCATTTTTTTAATAATCACTTTCTCAATTATAGTCAAGTTATGAAAACACAGGGGCAGTTCAGTGGGTCCCTACCTGACTAATCATTTGATTCATCAGCGTCTTTCCAACTATGGCCCAAGGATCTGCATTTTTAGATTTCCATTAAATTCGATTATTAGCCTGGTTTGAGAACAATGCATTTTGCAAGGAGTTCCTGGTAGTAATCCTAAAATAGGATCAAACATCCACCATCCAGGCAGTTCTGCTTAATTCCGATGAATTAGTCACCCTATCTCAAAAACAAAGTTTCTGAACCAAACCACTTCATTAGAAGAGAAAAGCTGCACTGCCTCAGAACCCAAAGCAACACGGGACAGGCACAGCTGCCGCGTTGCTTCACAGGAAGTCCCCGCACACAGAAAAAGAAGGCTACCCTCATTTCCCAGGCTTCTCGCCTCTCGCTGCCACATTAATATAAAGACATCAAAATAAGGTCAGCTAGATGTGACGGACACAGAAAGAAAGTAGATTCTTGTTCTTCCTAAACCATAGAGAACGTAAGGCCTTTTGATTGAATTAAGATTTGGCAAGATCTCTACCCCCCCTCCCCCTCCACACACACACACACACACACACACACACACACACACAGAACAAGGATCCTGATCAGGCAGAATTTCAGAGCTGCCCGTAAACTCTGCTGATTTCCCAATATTTTCTGAAAATTTACTCCCAAAGTCCCCTGCCTATTGTCCCAACCTCTCTGCTCCCTTGTAATTAAGTTCCAGGCCTCAGAGAACAGTTTCTGAGCTCCCCATAACAATCTCCTTGATGCCTTCCTCTCCCTCTCCTGAAACATCGCTACAGCCCAGATCAAGCCCCGCCTCTTCCTGACCCCCAGTCCACACAGAATTCTCCCTTCTCTCACCACAACAGCAAGCGGCATCGTCTTCTGTGTCAGGCCACAGCATCGCCCGACCCAAGCCTCTGCATAGCCTTCTTTGGGCAGGCTGGCACCAGTCTCATCCCACAGCCCTCAGAGGAAGGCATGTGGCTGCCCTTAGCTGCCCCCTGACTTCCATGCTCTGATGAAAAAGGCAGGAGTAGAACTAAAGGTTGTTGCCTGAATTTTCTCTCTTCACTTAGAGTAAATTGAACTGAATGAACCAACGTTGATTCCATTTTTCTAATCAATCTATGAAAAACTGTAATTTTAAAACTGATTGTAAAAAACACAAAACAACAACAACAACAAAATGATTGGCACAGGTTGGCAGGAACCCCCAAATTGTTTAGTGATGCATCTGTCAAATGCATATATAACACAGCTGAGTTAAATAAAAATGTTTGTGCTCGCGTTTTGCATTTGAATGGATGGGTATATGATTCTGTGTGCGTCTGTGCGTGTGTGTGTGCATGCGTGTGTGTGTGTGTGTGTGTGTGTGTGTATTGCAAATATAAATACCATTATATTTTAACTGGGTGGGTACTCTCTGCACTAGCAGCATGTAAGCTTTGTGGGAGAAGACTGCATCTCCCTGTATCAGCTACAATGCCCCCGAAAGGAGTTTCCTTTGTACAGAATAAAGCCTTGTGGTTAGCGATGGGATAACTGTCACTCCCAGAGGACAGTGGGAGTCAAAGAATGTAACCGCCAAGCTTCTTGGGATGAGTGGACCATAGAGCACTGAGGACGATGAATCCCCAAACCTAAGTCCTTCCAGAATCCAGTACTGACCTGTTTATGTGCATCCATAACTATTGATTTGGCCACATGCAGCCAAGGAAATGCACAGTGCTAGCTCCCAGGGGCACCTTAGTCTCCCAAGGACTTGTGACACTAAGACTTAAGGAGGGAGAGAGGATTGCTTTGATAAAGAAATCTGTGTTACCGCACTCTTATGTGAAATGAAAACGCAAATGGAATCAATAGCCCACAACCCACCCCCATCTTTCTTTATGCCCTCTCCCAAGTTTTCCCTTCCTTCAAAGAATTTATGACGTCATCCACATGAACAGTATTAAGTTAATCTTGACTTGATATCTTCTAGCTGTGTAACACTTGCCAATTCACCTAAACTCACTAAGTCACAGTCCTCATGTATAAAATAGTGAAAATAATGTCTAACTCAAGATTGTGGTGAGATAATGTGTGCCAAATGTCTATCTACGAGTCTAGCATGTAAATGGTATCCAATAAACAGAATTCTAACTCTTATTTTCTTTTTTTGTTAATCCTCACCTGAGGGTATTTTTTTTTCCAATGCTTTTCAGAGAGAGAGTGGAAGGGGAGAGGGGAGGAGAGGGAGGGAAAAAGAGAGAAAGAAGGAAACATCATGGATGTGAGACACCTTGATTGGTTGCCTCTCCAATGTGCCCCAACCAGGGACAGGGAGTGACCCCAAACCCCTTTGGTGTGTGGGCCAATGCTGTAACTACTGAGCAACATTAGCCAGGGCTTACCCTGATTTCCTTCCTCTCTTGACAGTAAACTTTTTCAGGAGAGGCACAGTGCCCAGCATCTGGACCATGAATGATGTAAGATGGGGTGATTGAATGTCTAGGGAGAATATATTATTTTATAGGCTGGATCTGGGTTTTCCAAGACTTGCCATTTGAAAATCTTTTAATATCTGAGTGGCATTTAGCATTCATGAAATTTTCATCAGTTTAAAGTCCATTTATGACACAATTCAAATGTAAGGCAAATCAAAAAGAAAAACCAGACATGGACTCTGAAACTGCACCAATGAAGTGGCGAAGAATTCAAACTCTGACCCCTGCGAGGTTTCTTATGCAAGTGAGGAACGGGAGCAAATGCTGGGGACGCCTTCCTCCTTCTCAGCCCCATGCAGGAGTCTGAAATCAGTAGTGAATGCAATTCTCTGATGATTCTAACCAAACTGAGCACCTATAATAACTGCTGGGAAGTGGGGGATCCCCCAAGCAGCACAAGTGGGTTCTATTTCAGTCTCCCCTCTTTGGCATGTCAAGGAAGGAATGGACCTGCTGAATGGGCAAGCCAGATGCAGCCGGCCCGTGTGTCTACCTGATGCTAACAGGGGAGCCGGTGAAGGAGCTGCTCAAGGCTACACACACCTCCGTACCTGGGGGCCTCCAGAAACACACCTCTTTCCTAAGTATGCCTTCCATGAACAGACAAAGTCTAGAAATCAGCATTAGTGAATTCTTTTTAATTCATGTATAATGACTTTAGAAGGTTCCTGTTAAAATACTAATACAATTAAGAAAGACCTTATGTAGGTAATTTGCTTAGTGGTTTTTCATCTGTCTCTCCCATTAGACTGTAAACTTCATGGGATTAGTCACTGGTGTGTGGTTCACTAAATCCAGTACCTGGCAAGTAGGTTCTCAGTGAAGCTGTGACACAAAATTGTTGTCATTTGGGGAAATAGAAAGTTGATCTCTAAACAGAACAGAAAAGTAGGAGAGGAAACCTCCATGTAGGGGTTGGGTGTGTACTTGAGACTCAGCAACAGAAACCCACATGCAACTACAGGGAGTGACAAAATCGATGAGAGGCTAGGTCAAGGCTAAACTTTTGGTCCTGATTCATTTACTCCACCCATTAATATTGAGAGTCATATGAGGACCATCGTGCTAGGTGCTAGGGACACAGGAAACAGTCACAGGGATAAGGGGACTTATAATCTGATAGATAGAGCACCTGAATTAATCTGGAAAAGAATCATATTAGTTTAAACCTTCGAACACATATACTTATGGGAATAGGGGGTTCAGTTTTTCTTACGTTTCCTTTTCAAGGCCTGTGCCAAGCAATTGATGAAGTGACTCAGCTGTGAATCCAGCAAGCAAAATGGATAAGCAGGGTCAGACCGACCCACCAGGAGTCAAAACATCATCCTATGGCCTGATGACTAAGGACAATAGCTGACATCTGCTGCAGACCGCCAGGGCGGCACATGGCTGCATTCCATTCCCAGCCCATTCCCCTGCCCCCTGCATCTTGCTGGAAGACAGGATTTGAATGCTTGTAAGCACCCTGTCTTCCTGGTTGGCTGGCCTTCTCAATAAATGCCTTATGTAATTCAACCCTGCCTTCGTTATCAATGGTCACTACCTGCATAGAGTTATAGGCTAAAGCATGGCTTCCTACCCTAAGCCATATCAACTATTGATATGTTGGACCAAATGATTCTTTGTTTGGAGGCCTGCTCTATGCATTCTGGGACATTCAGCAGCATCCCTGGCCTCTCCCAACTAGATGCCAGTAGCACCCCTTCCCTCAGTCCTGACACCCAGAAATATCTCTAAGACATTGCTAAATGTACCCTGGGGACAGGGGCAAAGTTGCCTCCACTTGAGAACCATTTGCCTGATGAGTGAGAAAGATAATTTAAAAAGCAATTATAATGCAGTAAGATAAGCGCTGTGACACAGATAAAATGCATGAGAACTAAGTGAACTTAGGGGTGGTGGTTAAAGCAAAACAAAACAAAAGACCCGCTCCCTCAACAAAGAGATAAAATTAAGGACACACAATAGCTACTTAATTGGTATCTACTATATTTTAAACACTAGACTTTGATTGCTTATTTAGTCCTTACAAAATCCCTATACATTAACTACTTCACAGGTGTGCATCAAGACAAATAAGCTTGTTCCATATTCAAACAGTGAGTTGTGGACAAAAGGGGCCACATGGTAACCAGACAAGTTCAGGGAAGGCCTGCATGGTGGTCTTGCAAACTCAGAGACCTAAAGTAACCACAAAGGTTGGTCTGAAATTGCACTTTAACTAAAAGCAGTTGTGGTGGGTAGTTATGTCCTAGGCCGGTATCTTCACTGACAAGGTCAACCTTTACCTTAACTGAGCCTATCTGTCTTTTTTCATCTATGATAACATATCCTTGAAATGCCTGGGTAACTTGTAATTTCCCTTTTTCTGGAGCCCTTGGGGCACAACTTAAAGTGCCTGGGCACCAGGACAGATACCACAAGTTCCTTCAGTGTTATTGGTATCATGTTAATTGTTGACTGTTAACTATCCTGCACCCACCTAAGTATGTTTCTATCATTTTACTTTTTATCCAATCCCAGAGGTTCACCACCACCACCACCCCGCCCCCGCGCCTCTCTAATCTATCACCAATGAATTTCACGTAACCCACTGACATCCCCTCCTTTGATTGCAATGTATAAAAATAGATGAAAAGCCACCATTATCTGGAGCATTATCCCAATCCATTGAGATACTTCTTCCCGGCAATTGTTGACAGTTTGGCTCAAATAGACTCACAAATAACCTTTACAGGTTTGAGCATTTTTACATTAACAGGGGGATGGATCCAGGATCTAACCTGGGTTCTAAACTTAACTCTGGCTAATTTAGGAATGAAAAAATTTTTAGAAAGAGAAGCTTTTGCTACAGGAGGTCCAAAGCAGCTCACAGATTTAAAAACAAACAAACAAAACCTTGTCTAAATATGGGGCTTGCATAGGAGTTTGAGACACAGGAAATATGTCATTGAAAGAATTTCAATTGGAAATTGGCTTAAAGCAATGAGCAGAGGTTCTACTGGAAAGGTCTGAGGTCCCATAGCATTGTCCAATATTCATGAGTCCATGGGTTGGCCTGGTCTCCAGAGTTCCCGAACACCTACCCGCCAACTAATTGCCGTCCACAGAACCAATCCTCACATCTGTATGATTTTGCTTCATAGGTGGCATGAAAATACCTTCCAATTTGCTTCCATTGTCACAGCATAATTAATCAAAATGCCTCTCTTCACTCTTAAAAGTGCCCCAATTTGGATGACACGTTTTATGATCACCTTATTATTCGTCTAATTAAGTTTTGAGCTGAAGAATTATTAGGCCAGCTTTTATGTCATCAGAATTGCTGGGTGAGAACCCAACCCATTATTTGATTGATATCTTTAATAAAACATATATTACTTCGTTCACCTTCCTAAAATCTTCTAATGCCAACCTAACATTTGCAAGAAGGTCCTGGTCAATTTGACCTCTATTTATCTCCTATTCCCCAACACAAACCCACCATGTGTTAGTCACTATTTCTCCACAGACTAAACCCTCGTGCCTCTGGACTCATTAGCAATGTCTATAATTTCCTCCAACATTTTATTCAATGACATTGACCACTGTGTTAGACCCTATAATTTTCTCTCCTTCACTCCTCACCTACCTCGTGGTGATCTTGTTAAAATGTCATCTCCTCTTTAAAGAAACCCTGGTTTCCTCAGACACTAGTTGCTCCTTCCTATGTGTGCTTGCACCATACTTTGTCCATCCTTCTATTATGGTTTTTCTCATCCAATCATGGCGGGTTCATGGATTCACATTCCTAGAACATCATCGTTATCTTTGTTTCATTAGTGCCTTATTCTATCTGGTACTCAACTGGCATTTGATACACATTTGCTGATTAATGACCACTGATGACTGCTAAATCAGAACTGGCCACATTTGGGATGATCACTAGCAATTAATATTTGCCTGTGAATTTTGCTTTCTAACACACACAAGTAAGAGTCCGTGAAGTATAGTGAAAAGCCAGAATATCTGCATCTTATTTCCCATGTTGCTTCTTTGGCTTTCTCTGAGACCAGGCAAGTCACTGAACTATATTAGAGCCCAGCTTTCTTATCTGTAAAGCAAGTTGTTAGAACTAGATAATTTCTACATTATCATTTTTACCAGTTATAAGTCATCCTTGGTCATGGTAACATACCAGAGTCTTCTGACTGAGTTATCAATAGGTCAGCATTGACTTAACCATATTATAAATCTATTATTCTCAATATATTTACAAATAGTTTTTATCAATTACAAGATAATGCATATTTGTTAAAGACTTTGAATAATACTCATCTAAATAAAGTGACATATAAAAGACTCCCATTCCCTCAAAACACACAGCCCTTCCTGTAGGGAAACTATCATAATATTTTGCCACCTCGTCTACCTTCATTCGCCATTCTAGAGTTGAGATTATATGTTATCAGGGAAGTTGAGGTATCCCTTTTCCCACTGACTGCTGGGGGTGGAGTCCTTACAATATCTCAAGAAAAAGAATTTTCTGAGACTCGCAGAGGAGTATGAGTGATTTTTATTTGCATGGAATTACATCACAGGGTTTCCAAAGTCCCATTTCCCTTAGCCCAGTCCTGGAAGAAGTGTAGTTGGGGATTCAGTAGAGCTAGAAGTAGGGCCAGTGTCCAGTGTTTCAGTTCCATATTGCAGCCAGTTCAGCATCAGGCTAGTTGCCATCCATTAGCCCAAGGTGTGGGCCATGCGAGTGACTGCAGGGGAGCTAAGTGTGAGCCATGAGCCAAGCCTGCCAGGAGCATAAGAGAAACCAAGAGCACAAGAGTACAAGAGCACAGGTCCTTTGTTCAGGGAACTAAATATCCTGAATTTTGCACCCTTGCAGTGGTCATGCCTATTCTGGCCAATGAATCTGTTCCCAGGTGTGACTGATAAAAAGCACCTCCACTAGTCCCCCCAACTTTACTGGGCATGTGTCTATCTGTCCAGTCCTTTCCCCCAGCTATCCTCCAGAAATGGACTGGTGGTTCAGCTGTCCAAATGACATGCTATAACATTTGGCCTTCCTTTTTCTCCTGTTATTAATAACTAGTTAATTTACAACTATATCTATATCTATATCTATATCTATATCTATATCTATATCTATATCTATATCTATATCTATATCTATCTACCCCCCCACCCTAAATCAGGCAAACCTATCATCTAGTCACAAATTCAAACCAGACTGTTGAGTAGAATAAATGAAATTTGGAAAATGCCACTAACTTTGGCGTTTGGTGACATAGAAGGAGAAGTTGACATCTCCAAAACTCTCTGTATCATGTGTCTTAAGAACAAATCCATGCCTAAAATAGACCATCAAACTAACCTATACTTTCAACAGTTTTTTGTTTAGGTTTACTAGTACTTTTTACACCCAAATTAGCCTGCTTTCTAAATCTAAAAAAAATGGTTAAAAAGTAGAATCTGGGTATAGTAAATTCTCCAATCGTAGGACATTTATGTGAAAATGTATAGAAAGGACATTACGTGGTGGGGATTAGCATTCCAGTGTGAGACAACTCCTATTTTCTAAACTTTAGAATCTAAAGGCATCCTATTACTACTAATAATCTATAGATACATATAAAGAGGTAATATGCAAATTGTCCATTACAGTGTCACAGTATGACTGTGGGTGGGCGGGGCTGCACACGGCAAGGGGTGGGGTTGCGTATGCAACCAGTGCATGGAGCACCTCTAGGTCCACCTCCCGTGGGTGGTGTGGCTCCCAAGAGCACTGGGTACCTCCCGCCTCTAGAAGCAGCGTGGCTCCCTCCCGGCTCCCGCAGGCGGCAGCTCGCTCCCACCTCTCATGGCTTGCTCCCGCCTCCTGCAGAAGCCGCACAGCCCCCGTGGAAGAAGCGCAGCTCCTGGCGGGGCACTGTGGCTCCCACGGAAGTGGGCAGCCTACTGCACACAATATCATGCAATGGGCCACTCCTTTAAAATAATTGTAACTCAAATATGTACAACATTTCATAGTTTATGAAGTATTTTTCTATGCATTATTTCATTTTAATCCTCAGAAAAACCTGTGACTTTGGTAGTATTTATAATCTCTATTTGCAGATACAAAAGGTCCAAATGGTAAAGATCATGGAGACAGAATCTTGGCATTCAAGATTTAAATGCAAACATATCCCAAAACAGCCTACGGCACTGCTATGGCCCCTGCAGTTCAAACAAACTCTGAATTGATATTGTGTGATATCTGCTCACAGGAATATGGCTTTCTATGAATGTGTCAAGTCTTTAGAAATGAATTCTGCATGCATTTACTTGGTAAAGTGGATTTCCAAGTTATTGAAGTGGGTTACTAAGAAATTAGGAAAATACCTTGGCAGGTGGAATGGGGAAACTGAGACAGATGGCAAACCAGACAGCTGAGAAATTTGCAGCCAGCTAATAAATCAGAGGTCTTATCTTCCCTAACCAAGAACACTTCGGAGCAAATGGTTTACACATTCTAGAGTTAGACGTTGCTGGAGCAGACCTGCCTTGGGCCTGGTGTCTTTCTGGTGACCTTCTTTGAAGGTGAAACTGACCAGAGAATAACACTGATCCCTCTATAGCAGTGGTTCTCAACCTGTGGGTCGCGACCGCTTTGGGGGTCGAATGACCCTTTCATAGGGGTCGCCTAAGACCATCGGAAAACACATATATAATTACATGCTGTCTACGGTAGCAAAATTACAGCTATGAAAATAATTTTATGGTTGGGGGTCACCACAACATGAGGAACTGTATTAAAGGGTCGCAGCATTAGGAAGGTTGAGAACCACTGCTCTATAGGATGCATCAGAAAGCTGAGAAATATTCTGATTGAGACCTCCCCTACTATTCCCGCCTTTGGAAACAGATTAAAAATCCTTAAGACAAAGCACCCAGTGTGCAAGCTCCCTTGAGCATGCCCGCACCCCCCCCTGCCCCACCCCGACCCCACCATACACATACTTCTTTCGTCAGGCTTGCTTTCTCCTAAGCTCCACATGTTCCCATGAGACTTGCAACCAGAGGAACAAAGGGCAGCCCAGCCGCAGTCCTGGGGGAACCCCCTGAACCTGTCTCGAAGAGCCCTCCTTTTGCCTCTGTAACTTGTTTCCTGAGTCCACACAGCCTTGTAAGGCTCACTTCTGCCTCTATGACTTCCTTTCTAAAGGGCCAAGGAGGCCTCACTTAGGCTCACTCCTGCTGCTGTGATCTTGCCTCTTCTACCTTAAGCCCTTCCTTTGTTTCACTGTCCCCATCTTTAACAAACATACTCTCAAAATCACTTGGAGTCTCGGACTAATGTCTTGAATTCTTTCCTGCATGAAGTCAAGAATCCACATATTGCAGGCCTTGCTGGGGCATACCCTGCCCCCCCCCCCAAGCCCCCCTGGGAGTTAACCTGGAAAAGCAGTCCTAAACTGCCTATCATCATGGAAAAATTAACGACTGCCCCAGAGGCACACACCCCCCCCACGCCCCGCAGCCCCCGTTGGAATCCCCAGCCCTCATTACCTGTAACCTGTAACCATTATTCCCATTCTCTTCCTTTTGCCTACTTCCCCATGTAATCTACCCAATATAAGCAGCTGGCTTATGCGGGGGGTAGAGAGGTAGAGCAGATTTTTTTGTAGATGGCCTGCTGCTCTCCCATGTTGCCAGCAATATTGGAAAAGAAAACACTCATATAAGAATCAATCAACCCTATCTTTGATTAATTGTCTCAATCAGGGACAGGCAGCCAGGACCCATTCATTGTATGGTTTCACATCCCTGCAAAACCAGATAAAGTGATACTATGGCTGACATCAGGACCAGATGCTATGATCAACTACCCCCTACTCTCTCACTGACCAATCAGTAGATACCTTGACTCTGATCATGACCCTAATTCCCTTAATCACCATGATTAATGGTTTTTCCCCTACATAACCCATCCCCTAGACACCAATGGGGACCCAGGCCTTTAAACATTAGCTACCTATAACTACAGGCATGGTGCCATCTCCTTAATAAACCCTGAGTTTCTTGGCTGAAAATTCCTATTCATGTTTCTTGGGCTTTAATGTGCGCAGGAAAACAGACCCCTTCAGCCCAGTAACTCCAGGGAGCACAATAGAAGAGAGACTACAATTTCCCGTATCTATTCAGTTGAATGATGAAGAAACTCACAGAGAATAATAGGCTATGATCCCTATTAGTTGAAAGAGCTGGTTAGTACTGAATATTTATCTCTTTTTAAAACACTGTATCATTACAACATCCTAAAACTTTTTACACACTATTCCCAAGTGAAATATAAAAGTGAAAAAGTTCAGTTACTCATAATGCTGGTTCTCACCAAGCATATAGCAATTTATAAACAGCTGAATGCTCAACCGATTTTTTCAATTTGCATCCAGATATTGGTCATAGTGTAGTTGCTGACAAAGAAAATCTAATAAAGTTTTTAAAATCTTATGATAATAAGTGCTACCATTAAATGTGTATCTGCTACAGTCCAAGTCACTCACATAATCTCCCACCTCCACAATAACCCTAAAACAAGGTGTTTTTAGCTCCTTTTAATTGATGTATAATGGAGGTCCAGAAGCCATAAGAAACCTGTCTACATTCATAAGACCAGTGTTAAAGAAAAACCCATAAACCCAAAACAGTATCACTCCTGCTAAAAGCCCATGATATCAAACCTAGATTTAATATCTAATCTAATCGCTGTTTCAACCTTTCCCAGAAACAAGTTAATCACCAGTCTGGAATTTTCTGGTCAAAACCAACCAGGTAATCTATCACTTGGGGCTCTCTCCATTCCCAACCCCACCCCCCACCCTCACCCCCCAGATCTTCAACAATTGAAAGAAGAGGAAATTTGCATGATAAAAACCATACCTGTTCTCTGCCCCTAAAAGATGTTTAGGCCCCCCCAAAATCAGTTCTTTTTTTTTTGTTAATAGCTCCCCTGCCCCACTCTTTTTCCTACAAAAAGAACTTTCGCTTTGTTTTGTACAACCCCTCAGAGCACCTTTCTACTTGCTAGATAGGCTGCTGTCTGATTCATAAATTGCTTAATAAAACCCATCAGATCTTCAAATTTACTCAGTTTAATTTTTATTTTTATTTTTAACTCTAGTCAGCTGAAGGTTCTAAACCTGTGTACTTCCCAATTCACCAGCTGTGCACACAACAGAAGGTCAGTGAAGGGGTTTTCTACTTCTTTATTTTCCATACAACATACCTGAAGGATTTGACACACACCACCAGGAATACTGGAGGAAGATTGAAGACACAATGAAATGGACTTAAAGAGGCATTTTTAGAAAGACTGATCCAACATTAGGGGGATCTACCAACACTTCTGTGAGGGTCAGACATTGAATACTGGGGAGTGGCTACAATTATAAGAACTATTAATCATGCCCTGATAACCTTGGTGGTTCTGTTCTGATTAGAGAAAGCACATTCTAACCTGGCTGGGAGTTGTACGCCCTGGGACATGGGTGCTAAAACCAGAATGAAGTCCACCCTCTTGTCCTGAGAATTGCCTATCATTATGGAAAGATTTACAACCTCGTGGCTGAAACAATCTAGTCCTGGAGGGACCCACTCTTGCCCTTTGCAACCTCCAGCCCTTTTGCCTGTAACCATGATGCCATGCCTACTTTCCCATGACTGTAACTCTTACTTTCCCACGTAATCTTTGTCCTTCTACCCAATATAAGCAACTGCTTATGGGGAGAGGTAGAGAAGATTTTTGTGGATGACCTGCTGCTCTCCCGTACTGCCGGCATCATTGGAATAAACGCTCATATAGGATTCAACCCTATCTCTGCTTCATTGGCTCCAGTAGTGACCTGCAGCCTGGACCCCTTGGTTGTCTGGTTACACTTCCACCAGGGTTGAGAGCTCTAGCACCAAATAAGCGGAAGATTGATGGTTCTCATTGGTAGAGTGGCAAGTTTCAAAAGGTGATCTGCAGGAGGCCTCCAAAAATTTAACTAAGTCCTAGCTGGTTTGGCTCAGTGGATAGAGCAATGGCCTGCAGACTGAATCAATGCCCCAGGCTTGATTCAGGTTAAGGGCGCATGCCTGGGTTCTGGATTCAATCCCCAGTAAGGGGCGTGCAGGAGGCAGCTGATCAATGATTCTCTCTTATCATTGATGTTTCAATCTCTCTTTTTTCCTCTCTGAAATCAATAAAAACATATTTCTTTTTAATTTACTAATATGTTTGTGAAATACTCATACTGCCTCTCCACATATACATATCCACCACACCGTGCCACACCACACACACCTTTTGTTTTTAAATTGATAAAGCAAGTATGAGGTCACTGATAGTTACACATAAAAGAGACCTGTTTAATTTCATTGAACCCTGCTTTTCCAACATCTGTGCCCCAAAACCCTATATTTCCCTTGTCATACCCATTAAAATCTTAAGGAACAGCTGTTCTCAGAAGCACGCCGGAACCCACCCATGAACAGGATGTTCTCTGTGGCCTCTCACTCAGGCATCCCACTGCCCCAGAGGCGGAGCCAGAAGCAGACGTCCGGGCCTCCCCTGCAGTGCTAACAGTCTTCCTGGCAATAGGGGATTTGCTTGGCATGTTAAGTGCCCTATGCAAGAAAGGCCACCATCTAATCCTGTCACCTTTTGGATCAAGGACATAAGTGACAGCCATTGGGCTGCCTGTCAGCTTAATTAGAGGAAGTGAAACACAATTACAGGGCATTAGTGCCAGGCGGGGCAGAGTGGTTGCAGGCCCTGGGGGGAGGCCCCAACAGCAGACCACAGGGAAAAGTACACTCCTCTTCCCTGACAATTTCATTGAAAGTCTTAATTACAATGCTACTGTGGGGAGAAAATTGTTTTACAAATGCCAGTACAAACACAGTCTGATTGCAGAAATCTTTTCATCTAAAAACTAATTAAACCATTATTTCCTCTTAGATTACAATGGTAAGTGTAAGTTTTTCATTTATGAAAACAGTTACACAGTCTTACGGTCCTTTATTTAGAGAGCATCTTTTAAAAACTACCTATAGGCCAAAATGATCTTAGAAATTAGAAATTCTAGGAAGAAGATAATCAATGCGAGATTTTGAAAAACATACTATTGTGATACAGACAAAAGGTTCAAGGAAATGTTTTTGCTAAAATGTGAAAATAGTGCGTTGATATGCACCAGCTCAATCATTTTGGTGAGCACATTTTTAAAAAATCATGTAAAACATTCATTAGAAAAACAAAAACAAACCTACTGCCAAATTTGACAAAACAAGATATTTTTTGCAACCACTCAAGGTAAAGCTCAAAAAAGGCAGTGGGGTCTGCTCCTTTCACAGATGTGTTCAGGACAAACTGGCCTTCTGGAGAGAAAACTGACCTCCAACTGGCTTTACAATGGCTCCTTGAATGTCACGGATTAGAAACAATGGGATAGTTGAGTGAGGTAAATTTCATAGGTTTTCCTGGAACTGAAGTAGTTCCCCCCACCCCCTTAACTGCCCCTTAGTCACTGAGTAGCCACATCTATCAGAGGGACAGTCCTGATAGCACAGAGCTGGTGTTCAAGTAACTCTTATTTTACTTAATCATGACCCAAAAGTGCAAGGGGAGTGATGCTGGCAATTTGGATGTGCCCAAGAGAAGCTGTGATGCACACTGACCACCAGGGGCGGACACTCAATGCAGGAGCTGAAACAATAGGCATGGAAACATGGAACAGACTGAGGAATCTCAGAGGGAAGGGGGGAGGGGGAGGGGAGGGTGGGAAGAGATTAACTAAAGATCTTATATGCATACTAGAGGCAAGATGCATGGATTCATGCACCATTGGGAGTTCCTAGACCTAGCCTGCCAAGGAATCCTGGATTGTGAAAGAGTGCAGGTCAGGTCAAGGGACCCCACTGGTGCACAAATCCGTGCACCGGGCCTCTAGTGGCATATATAAGGATTGGTACTGTCCATGGTCTCAGCTACTCACTGGGGGTCTTAGAACTTATACACTAGGGCAGTGATCGTCGAACTCATTAGTAAACAGAGCCAAATATCAACAGTACAACGGTTGAAATTTCTTTTGAGAGCCACATTTTTTAAACTTAAACTATATAGCTAGGTACATTGTTATTAATTTAATTAGGGTACTCCTAGGCTGTGGCCTTTGCTAAAAAAAATCTGATTGAGGTATGTTCACTGAGGTCGACCCCTTCCAACTCTCCCATCCACACTCGTCTTGTATACTTGTTTCGTCTATCTCCTTTTGTTCATCCTCTCTATATGTCCAAACCATCTCAACATACCTTTCTCAATCCTTGACACTACATCTTCTTTCACTCCACAATGTTCCCTAAAATTAACTTAATAAACTTTACTTAAAGTTTTAAGTCTTACTTAAACTATAGGTACGTTGAATAAAACTTGATATCATACTTAATAACGATATTATTTATTGATAAAATTAAATTTCTTACAATTTATTGGCCGGAAACTGACTTCTGCACATGGGCCACGAAGTTTCAATCGCACTGTACCTGCGTGCCCACATGTGGTATTTTGTGGAAGAGCCACACTAAAAGGGCCAAAGAGCCGCATGTGGCTCGCAAGCCACGGTTTGCCAACCACTGCACTAGGGGTAAGGGGATTACTTTATTTCATGAATGTCCATAGAACAGAATATTCATTCTTGAATAGAAATGGTAAAGATGATACCACCACCACCAAGTGAATGTTATCATCAATTATAGGGCAATGGGAAGAGACAAGAGGCCATGCATACAGATAAAAGGGAGGAAGTGCTGTTATAAGGGGGCTAAAATCCACAAATGCTTTGGGATTAGGGTGTGTTAGATCATGTCCGAGCCAATGCTTTGAAATCAAACCATTAATCTTGCACTTAATCCCGTCACTGATCCTAAACCGGAGTTCTCCCCAGCTCTGGCTTCCAGAGCCCAGATTTACATCAAGGGTGTCTTTCACTTGCTTCAAAAGATAAAATACTTTGTGCTTTGAGAAAAGGCTGATGACTGAAATCTGTGCAGAGGAAGCAGAGGTGATTATAAAGGATTATTTGCTCAACAAAAGGATTTTCTGTGGGCTCATTATAAATAGTGAGCTCCTCTAAGGACTTTAAGTGTTTGTTTACACATCATCAATTATGGGGTGGGAGGCGGTTAGGATGTGTGGGGAATACCAGAAGAAGATACTTAATCAACTAAATTATTAGGAGCCACTGACAAATGGGGATCAATCAGATAAGAAAATATTGGCTCTTTTCTCTCAAATCAGAATTTAGAAGTCCAAAGAAACCTAGTTGGCATGGTATTTTCAGGAAGGACAGAACAAGGCACAGAGTTTTGGTTTTAGAGTTGCATCTCCTTTCATATTCACCATCTTTTTGTAAACTGTTTTTGAAAAGACAGACAGAAAGAAAGGAGAACGCTCAAAAAAATGAAATTGACCCTTCCTGTTGAACGTGAAGTGTTCAGGCAGATACAATGCATAAAACACACCCTCAGAAAGTAGATTTTCCAGAGCCTTTTCTCCCAGGAGTCCCAGGTGACACAGCCCAACAGCAAGAGGGAGCACAGCTATTTTTAGCAGCCTCAGCGGTACAGCTTGCTCCCCAGGCAAAACTTAAATCGGATAAGGGTCTCCCAGGACTTGAAAGGAAGGAAACCACCCACTTACTGTATTCAACTCAATCCTCTGCACACAAATCTGATTTTCAGGACAGAACTAGAAAACATATTATGGGACATTTAAGGATGACACATTTCAACAACTGTTAGAGGCCGTTACCGCTCCCGCTGCCTGCAAGAAAATTAGTCATAATTGGGAAAGACACATGCACAAGCACAGGAGTGGGAATTGAGCAGACAATTACGGGTGTTGGGAGAAGGGAAATGGGATTAATGAATAGCTGATAGAAATTCCATCTTGCTATTGGGTTAATCACGGATCTCATGAAAATTTATTTCTTGCCTCAGACTTAGAACAGCTTTTTAAAATATTTTATTCTGTTCTGAGTCATTTCTAACTTGCATTGTAATGGCCAGAATCATACTCGAGTCACGTAATTGATTGGTGTGTATGCCTACCCATTGGCCTGCACCGTCGTAAACATGGGGCAGGACTCAATCTTCAGCATCCCCCATGCCAACGGGGGAGGGTAACTTGGATTTGCCACGTTGTTTGCCTCATTTTGGTGTCGCCAGTGATTAAATAACCAGGTGATACGTTCAGTCAGTGCCACAAGGATGAAGCCCTATCTCAGTGCTATGTGTCAGTCACTGGAGCCTTTTCCTCACTGGGCTTCCCTTGAGAGCCCTCGAAAAAGGATGCAAAGTGCTTGGAATTCTTTGACTATTCAATTTATTTTTTATCCTTAGTATTAGCATGGAGCTATTCTTAGTCATTTTTGCTTTGCTCATATTTTATCCCATGACATGTCAAATATGTCAAATCGAACTAAATCTGGATCCAAGTAGTGGCATCAGCTTTTTTTTTTTTCTTTTTAATGTTTTTTGTTTTTTTTGTGTGTGTGTTATTTTAAAGCACTTACCAGGAAATAAAACATCTCTTTGCTTGTTTTTCATCAAAGCTAAACTTTTTTCTTGTACTGATAATTGATTTTTTTTTCTACTGAAATGTATCTTGGGGTATTTTTAACTAAGATAATTACTTAGGGTGTGTATTTTTAAAATATATTTTCTTAAAAATATGTTTATCTTTGTGATTAACTTAATAGAGGTTGGAAACCATCTTTAAATTTACTGAGACATTTATTTATTTAATTTTATTATTAATATTGTTTTTTAGGATGTTTTTTCCATTTCTTTTCAGAGAATGGAAGGAAGGGGGGGAGGAGAGAGAGAGAGAGAGAGAGAGAGAGAGAGAGAGAGAGAGAGAGAGAGAGACATCAATGTGAGAGAGACCCATCAACTGGTCACCTTCCCCACAAGTCCCAATGGGGGGCGGGAACAAATTGTCAACCCAGGCAGGTGGTCTTGACTGGAAATCGAAACCCCAACTGTTCGGTGCATGGTCAGATGCTCTAACCACTTAGAAACACCTGCCAGGACTATTTTTAACAATAAAATGGGACTTGAACACACTGATAACAAGGGAACTGGTAGACAAAATTATAAAAATGGTTTTATGGGTGAGACATAAGAGAAAGATTAAACACTCAAATCCAACACATAAATGTGAAACTAATATATATATAATTCATTTCTTTCTCTTCCTCCCGCCTTCCTTCTCTCCTTCCTTTCTTCCTTCCTTTCTTTCTTCCTTCCTTCCTTCCTTCCTTCCTTCCTTCCTTCCTTCCTTCCTTCCTTCCTTCCTTCCCTTCATTCTTTCTTTGCAAAATGATTCCTGGCCTGAAAGAGATACTTTTAAAAATATAAGTTCCCATTAAATATTATCTTTATTAACTGTTTGCATGTAAATCTAATGCCAGTAAAGAGAAATCATTTCTACTAATTTCAGCATTTAAAATGACAAGTTCTGCAGAGACCCTTTATGTGCGCCCTTTGTGAAGAGAAACAACTGCCTCTGGTGTTTCCTCCCCTCTTCCAGATGAGGAAACCGAGATTCAGGGAGGTTGAGTGACTTCCTAGACCAGTGATTGGTGAACCTTTTGAGCTCAGCGTGTCAGCATTTTGAAAAACCCTAACTTAACTCTGGTGCCGTGTCACATAAAGAAATTTTTTGATATTTGCAACCATAGTAAAAGATTTATATTTTTGATATTTCTTTTATATATTTAAATGCCACTTAACGAAGAAAAATCAACCAAAAAAATGAGTTTGCGTATCACCTCTGGCACGCGTGTCATAGGTTCGCCATTACTGTCCTAGTATGTCAGGCAAATACAATTCGAAAAAGGAAAACAAAAAAATCCTCCCTGCTGAACATAAGGGGAGACTCCCTCTGCACAACCTTTTCCTGGGATTACTTTAGAAAGCTTGTCATCGGAAATCCTTTTTCTTTCTCTATGAAATGTGGCTACATCTTTTTCAAAGCTAAATAAATCTCTCACCAGCATTACAATCCAGGAGCATCCTTCTGGAGGACCTGGGAGTCATCTCTTTGTGTGGCAGTCACCCAGGAAGATGCTGCCCTCCTCTCCATTTCTGTGATAGGATAGGAGCCTCCCTTCAGCCAGTTCCTCTTCAGAAAGGTAGGAGTTTATCTTTATTTTCAGAGGAAGCCAATTAGCTAACCCAGATGGTCACCCGATTACCAGGTGAATCTACGATGAAGTATGTCTGACAAATGGTTTTGGACAGTCAGTCGGTCCTCTTACCTGAGAACCAGTTACGATTTATCCTGAGGACAGGTACGGAATGGGTTGGAGTTGTTTGGCTATGTGGAAGGGTGAGCTTTCCTGTTGTCTTTGCAATCTCTTAGTGGATTTCCTGTGATGTGCATCGTGTCCTATTTAATGATTATTTAATAATAAAACTGTTGTCTGGCAAGTGTGGCTCAGAGTTTGAGTGTCGACTTATGAACCAGGAGATCATGGTTTGGTACGCTGGGGTTGTGGGCTCGATCCCCAGTGTGGGTCGTGCAGGAGGCAGACGATCAATGATTATTTCTCATTATTGATGTTTCTATCTCTCTCTCCCTCTTCCTTCCTCTCTGAAATCAATAAAAATATATTTTAAAAAATAATAAAGCTATTTTCTTTCCCTTTGTGAAGAGTTTTCTGGGTTGGGAGGAGATATAACTCCCCTCCCTACGAAACAGGTGACACATATAATAAATAACAGAACTGGAATTCAGTCCAGACCTCTCCAGTCCATCTGTGGCCTCTCCCTGTACATCACAGCTACTTACCCTGGTTGTGCCCATGTCATAACATTACTTTAAATTGTCTTTCTTTGGTAACTGGAACTACTGTGTCAATGAAATGGAAGTCAAACTACTAATGTGTGGTCTTAGGAATAAGTGTGAGCCTTTTCAGAAATTGCATCTAGTTTATGAACATTTGCTTAACCGTACTGCTTAGGATCATCTTTGCTTTCTGAAGCAAGAATGGCCTCACTTAGAAGTACATATTCAGAACTGAGTGAGGCAGTCTTTTGTGTACCCACACCAAGATCCAAGATAATGAAGCAGCCTAAATTAGGTACCAATCAAAGTATGACTCTTGCTATTGTATTATAAACAATGTATTACTATTAAGAAATGTATTAATATTTCTTCATACGCTTATGAGTTACCAGGAAGGCCTGGCGACTTGCCCCGTTAATATGCACTCGATACTGCTTCAGGGTGATATTCCATCTGCTAAAAACCAATTTGGAGCCTATAGGGAGCAGTATCACACAGTTCTTAATTGGGTACAAAGCACAGGGCTTCAATGCAATGAAGGACATCTGGGTGAGCCTTGTTCACATAATATTAATATGTACCATCCATTCCAGTGTATAATCAAATTTGGCAGGCTAATTATAAAAACTTCATTATAATAAGTAAAATAATTTATAAGTAATAATAACTGCTAATTAATAATAATCACTAGCAAGTATCAATAGAACATTAATAGGTACTAGTAACATATTCAAATTAGTGACCCAGTGAGTTAGACTGGGGGTTATGCATTGATGCCATGACAGGAGAAATGACATCAGAAAACAAATAGATGTGGCTCAGTAGTTGAGCATCGACCTATGAACCCAGAGGTCACCGTCCCATTCCCTCTGGGCTCTATCCCCAGTAGAGGGCTTGCAGAAGGCAGTCCATCAATGATTCCCTCTCATTATTGATGTTTCGATCTCTCTCTCTCCCTCTCCTTTTCTCTCTGAAATCAATAAAAATATGTTAAAAAAAACAAATAGGTGAGAATGTCACTATTATAGAAACACTTTTAATTTCATATTTTAAAGCAAAGCATTAGCTAACATCAGCACTTTAATTCACTTGCACTTTGGTCTGAAAGGAGAGGTTTTCAAGCAGGAACAAGAACATGTACCCCTAAACATATGTAAAGCTGATCATGGAATACACTGGACAATTTTAAGGGAACAATTTCTAGATTCTTAAAGTCCACATACTTTCTTAGCTAAACTTAATCTATTAGAGATGCTCTCAGAGTTGAAGTTCCCCTTTTTCTTTTTCCCTTTACACTAACTGTTCTCTCATTTTACAAATGACAGGTACAGTTCTCACCTATTTTGCATCTTGCTGTATAATATATTGTTCTCAGGTATAAAAATTTCTGGTACACTATTAGAAAGCATAGTTATTTCAGTAGAACTGTCATAATTTCCACCTCCATCTCTCTATAATAAAATAATTGTTTCCTAATTATTCATCAAAATTATGTCATTGTTTTTATAAAACATGTGTTAATAATAGTTTTAGTAATAGCATAATCCAGGAAAAACTTTTAGCACATAATTTTATGGTTCACAAAAAAATTAGTGATCATTTTAAATATTTTGTTCTGCCACCTTTTTCCAATAGCTTCTAAAAACATCAAATACCTAGGGATAAATTTAATAAAAAAAACCTTTAAGCTCACTACATTAAAAACTACAGAACTTGGGGAGACATATAACGTTCATAGATAAGAAGATTCCATCTTGTTAAGATGTCAGTTCTTCCCAAAGTTATCTAAAGATTGAATGCAACCTCAATAAAAATAAGAGCAGCTTGTTTTTGTGGTAGAAATTGATGAGCTGACTACACATATATGCCAATACAAAGAAACAGAGGAGCCAAGATTATCTTGAAGAATAAAGTTGAAAGACCTACTCTATCAGATTTCAAAACTTACTGTAAAGCTAAAGTAATTATGATGGTGGCATAAATATAAATGAAAAGGTCAACAGAACCAAGTACAGAAGTTGAGCTGCCCATCATGTATGGTCACTTTATTTTTAATAACGGCATCAAAGAAATACAATACAGAAAAAAAGTCTTTTCAATAAGAGGTCTTAGAGTAACTGAGGGGTGAAAAAAACTCAATAAATTGCTTTAGTGTTCATTTCTGTGATAGAATAGAATAGAAATCCCCATCCAAAGAGGAAAAGAAATGATGCAACAGGTGAGAATGTTATAAAATAACATATTCATATTTTTAATGGATGATAGTGATATTTCTGTTCCATTAGATATATTTAAAAGAGTGATGTAAGAGTTTTATTTTAAAATGTCAACATACACAAAACACTGGAAATTGCATCTTTTCCCAGTAACTAGACTAAGGGTGAAACACTTTAGGTATCTACTTAAAGATGTACAAGGAAACACATACTTTTCCGAAAATGCTTTGAGGAATCATAAGCTAAGCAAAAAAGTAGCTCAGCTGGTGTGGCTAAGTGGATGAGCATTGAACCATGAACCAGGAGGCACATACCCGAATTCTGAGCTCAATCCCCAGTGGGGAGTATGCAGGAGGCAGCCAATCAATGATTATTTCTCGTCATTGATGTTTCTATCTCTCTCTCCCTCTCCCTTCCTCTCTGAAATCAATAAAAATATATTTTAAAAAACAAACAAACAAAAAGTAAAGGGTTGCTGATAAAGTCCTGCATATATTCATTTAGCAAAATTATTTTGTTATATCTATTACGTGTCAGACATAGGGTAAGGCTGAAATAATAGCAGGCAATCTAATCTAATAAAAGAGAGACAGGCAAATTGACCATACCTCTGCTATACCCACAAGCCATGCCCACAAGCCATGCCCACCCACCAATCAGGAGTGAATATGCAAATTAACCCAACTAAGATGGTGGCAGTCATGGAGCTGGAGCAAGCAAGCAGGAGGCTTGGATTGCCCCCAGCAATGGAGGAAGTCAAGCTTTGCGTCTGCCCTGCTGGCCCTGAGCTCCACTCAAGACTACAAAGTTTTAATTATAGAAGTTAAATAAATCCCAGATACCTGCTTCCAGCCCACGGCTGTGGCCAGCCTGAAAACAGCCCTCAGCCCCTCACTCAGGCTGGCTAGGCACCCCGCAGGACCTCCCCCAACCCTGAAGGGGCTGTGGCCAGCCTGAAAACAGCCATCAGTCCCTCACCCAGGCTGGCCACACCCCCATGGAGTGAAGGTCCCCACTGGGGAGCTTGGCCAGCCTGCAAATGGCCAGTCTGCAAACAGCCATCAGCCCCTTACCCAGGCTGTCCAGGCACCCCAGCAGGATCCCCACCCTGATCTGGGACACCCTTCAGGGCAAACCAGCTGGCCCCCACCCATGCACCAGGCCTCTATCCTATATAATAAAAAGGGTAATATGCAAATTGACCCTAACAGCAGAATCACTGGGAATGACTGGTCACTGTGACACACTAAGGGGCAGATGCTCAATGCAGGAGCTGCCCTCTGGTGGTCAGTGCGCTCCCACATGGGGGAGCTCTGCTCAGCCACAAGCCAGGCTTACAGCTGCCAGTACAGCGGTGGTGGTGGGAGCCTCTCCCGCCTCCTCAGCAGCACTAAGGATGTCTGACTGCAGCTTAGGCCTGCTCCCTGCTGGCAAGTGGACATCCCCCGAGGGCTCCCGGGCTGCCAGAGGGATATCTGTCTGCCAGCTTAGGCCCGTTCCCCCAGGGAGCGGGCCTAAGCCAGCAGGTGGACATCCCCCGAGGGGTCCCAGACTGCAAGAGGGCACAGGCTGGGCTGAGGGACCCCCCCTGAGTGCACAAATTTTTGTGCACTGGGCCTCTAGTACTTAATAATGTCCACTGAATGCTTCCTATGTGTCAGTCACTGTTCTAGGCACTGTAAGCTTCAGCTGATATCCTTCACATCTCACCTCTATTAGATAGGTACTCATTATGTCCACATTTCACAGATGATAAGAAGGAAAGAAAGTTTAAGATGTTGCCTCAGTTCACACAGCTAAGGAATGGACAAGAAGGACACAATGTCTGCCCTCACACAGTCCCTGGGGTGCATAGAACTCCTGGTTTGTGCTTGGCTCCAGGTGGCCCGCCTGTCTGAAGTTAACAGTCCTAGCTAACTTTTATCACTCCCACATTCCAGTGACCTCAACTCAATCCACAAATTTAAAATATCTTTTGAGACTTCTTGCTATGCCCTTTGCCTTTGGAGGAGATCTAGAGCACTTCCTGGTTTATTTAATGCTGCGTACCACCTGGTATTTTGATGCAGCTATGCAGAAGTACCTGATCCCTGAGCGTTCTCCATTTAGTTAACAAGACAAGAAAAACGCTTAGAAAGAGATTTGCTAACAGGTGATGGATGAATGCTGAAAAGTGATGTGCACAGAAATGGTTTAGGATTCCCTGGAAGGAGAAGTCAATGATGGATGTAGCAGACCAAGAAGTTGTCACTGAAGAGGTGGAATCAAATTAATTAATGTTTCCATTTTCCTCTCTATTCTCATCCTCACCCCCTCACCCGCTTACCCTCATGACAGTCTTTCTCCTGTTCTCTCCCATTCTGTGGACTCTTTTTTAAAAAAAATGTATTTTATTGATTTTCTACAGAGAGGAAGGGAGAGGGATAGTTAGAAACATCGATGAGAGAGAAACATCAATCAGCTGCCTCCTGCACATCTCCCACTGGGGATGTGCCCGCAACCCAGGTACATGCCCTTGACCGGAATCGAACCTGGGACCCTTCAGTCCACAGGCCGACGCTCTATCCACTAAGCCAAACCGGTTTCGGCAGCCATTCTGTGGACTCTTAAACCTTTGTGCCTTCTTCTCTCTGTACTGTTCACTACTGCATCTCCATCCTTAGGGGCACAAAAGAAAAAAGTCAAATGTTCTCAGGATGTCTGAGCTGGAAGAAATCTTGGCTACCTCTCCTTTTCTGAATGAGGCCCAGAGGAGCTAACAGGTTGGCTCAGGACCACATCACGTTCGGGATTAGCAGGTGAAATTAGCAGGCTGGGGTTCTGGTCACCTGACTCCAGGTACAGTGATGTACCCTTCTACCCCTGTTTATATCCAAACCAAATCCAGATTCTGCTTTCTACATAGAAGCCACTTTTGGACCAATGGGAGGCTAAATCCAATCACCTGGCTTTTAGCTTCCGCAGTGAGCCAACTCCTTTTATGACAATTCAGTGGCCAAAACTATTTTGGAGAAGAAAATCGAGCCCAGCAGGCATGTTTCCTATCTTACTGCTCTGTAGGCTGCTTCGCAGAGAGAAAAGAAGCAAACTGAAACAAAAGCCAAAAAGGGCCAAGCTATTACATAATTGACATAAAAGAGTTACTAAGGATAAAGAAGGCTCCAGCAGAAGACAGTGATTACTTTGAAGAGTGAAATGGGTGAAATAAAAAATGGAATCTTTGCGGGGGGGAAGGTGAACATCGTGACTGCATATGGCAGGGAAAGACTCACTTTCCTTGAATGTCATTTATTTTAACCTCAGGATAGTGCCAATTATTCTGCCTAATTAGAAATGTCACTTTAATGTTCATTAGAAGCAAGACTTTAAAACAATCATATAAGTCCTAGCCAGTTTTCTCAGTGGCTAGATAGGCCTGCGGACTGAAGGATCCCAGGTTTGATTCTAATCAAGGGCACATGCCTGGGTTGCAGGTTCAATCCCCAGTGGGGGGCATGTAGGAGGCAGCCGATCAATGATTCTCTCTCATCACTGATGTTTCTCTCTCTCTCTCCCTCTCTCTTCCTTGTTGAAATAAATAAGAATATATCAATAACATAAAATAAAACAATCACATAAGAGTTCAAGAAAAAAAAATATGTCTGATGTAAAAAAAAGTTCATCATCATATATTATGTTAAGGAGCATCTTTGCTGATGTTAACTTTGGATGTTGAGTTACAGAAACTCAAGTAACAATAGGTTACTTGCCCGGGACATGGAGATTGCTTCAGAATACCAGTCAGGACTATGTTTGACAGCATGTGTAGAAAGCCACCAAAAAGCAGCTTAAAAAGTATGAGATTACTTTTTCTCACATAACACGAAGTTGTTGAGGAGACTGTTCAGAACTAGAACAGCATGCAAAGAAATCAGTCTCAACCATCCTCAGAATGTAGCTCTAGTCCTCTGCATCACAAGGGAGCTGCTGAACCTCCAGGCACTGTGCCCACATTCCAGGCAGGAAGGCGATCAGGGAAAAGTAAGAAGAGCAGGCAGGCTTTTTATCAGCAAAACAATCTCTCTCCCAGAAGGCTTCTGCTTACATCTTATTGGCCAGAATTATGTCACTTCTCGTAGCAAGGAAGTCTAGAAAGTCAACTTTTTTTTAGCTGAGCACACTGACAACTTGGATAATGCTATCACTAAGCACAAAAAAGATAAGGAACTTGTGGTAGGCATACAGGAGAGTCTGCTACAGTTAGGGAGGGTCATTGTAAAATGACCCATAACTGATAACGAAGCTAGAACATCGCAAACCAAATAGCACATGGCCTTTCTCATATATTTAATGAGCTCTTACCCTGTCCATATCAGTGCCCGGGACACTAGAAGATAGGCGAATAAAGAACCCCCCCCCCCCTCAATGAACTCTCTGTGTACTGAGGGAAATGCAGAACCACCAATGGAGCAGACTTGTGAGGACGTAGGGAATACAGGAAACAGTGAACACTTCAATATCCACTGAGGCTCAGGGTAATAGCGAGGTTTGGAGTTGAAAGAACGTCTGAGCCCCTCCATTCACCTTCCCATTCCTGATTCCCATCCCTGGCAGCTGCTCTTGCAAATAACCAAAGTACCCTGATGAGTAACAGGACTATCTAGACCCCAGAGCCCAGAGTATGGCCACTGACCAGCAACATCAGTGCTTAAGTTTGAGAACCACTGATCTAGACTTTACCACTCCCATAAAAAGATCTTCCACATGTTTTCTTGGAAACATATTACCCTATAAGTTTGCCCATGCCCAAGGCATGAGTTCAAATAATTATACTACAGCAATTCCATCCTCCCCAAGACTTCTCTTCTAAAATTCCCCCCAGATGTTCCTTATCCCATTTACTTTCACAACCCTCACTACATTGGTGATTCTGTGCTTGCTTTCTTGTACCTTTGCCCCCTGAAATGCACAGAGCACTGCACATGTGTCTGTGTGCAACACTGAACAAGGGAGGCAAGTGACTCATGGCCTTTTCTAGTTCTGTGCCCAGTGGATGAGTGGTTTGGTTCTGATGACATTGGACAAGAGGCTTTTCAAATCGAGCACCATAATTATATCCTCTCACCCCTCCTCTTCTCTGTAAAATACTCCTACCCTCACCTACCTCTCCCTCCTCAATAAACCCTCCCTCTAGAATCTATGGCCTGTATCCTGGTCATGACATTTCCATTACTGTTTCTTTTACTCAAGTGTTAACATTCCTAAAGTGAGGCTGCCTCAACTGAAGAGGGGCAAAGGATGCATTTGTCAAAGGTCAAGAAGTGGAAGCTCCAAAAAGAGGCTCAGGTGTGAGTGGTTAATTGCTCCCACTACACCCTCAGGGCTGCTCTTTGCATCAGAAACCCTCTCATTCACCCCAACCACCCTGCCAACCACTCCCCTCCTCTCTCGGTATTAAGATATCTCCTGGAGCACAGACACCGTGTCAGTCAGTGAATACCGCCTGTGGAATGAAATTCTTTCACGTGTAAGCAATTTCCTAAATTAGGCTCTTTTGGAGACCCTATTAATTCAAGCCACTGAGATACTTAGCACCTTACTGCTTCAGGACACTAAATAATGTCATGTTTTCAAAGCTTAACGTCATTAGAGTTTATAAAGCACTTTCATGGAGGTTATCTTATTCGATCTTGGCAACAGCTCAGTGCACAAGGTAGACCTGGTGCATAATCATTGTTCCATAATGATACGGATGGCCCTGGTCTTAGGTCATCTGGTGACTATGTTAGACGCAGAGGTAGGTCTGGAACATCTGTCTCCTTACTACTTATTCAGAAATGTTCCCAGTGAGACATGAAAGAATAAGGAGCGTCAATTAGGGGACACGTGATTTTTGATTGTGTTGTAGGTATTTTAATTTAAACCTATTCAATGCAACTGGGCATACTGTGTAGCTCAATACATTAGTCTAAACTAGAAAGGAGAGAACTGTTAATAATATAGTAACCAGAGTGGTAGGTCAAATATTTGAATAAGGAAAGACAATTGTACGTTTATCACACGTATGGCAAACCACCACATAATTCAATTGAAACAGAAAATAGTAGTATCTTCTGGGGTCTGTGTCTAGTCCTATATTGTCATGGCTGAATTTCCTCCTTATTGCTTAAAACATAAACCCCCATCGACTGCTTATTTTGCTATTTATCAGAGACTTGAGAATATACATGGAGCGAAATGCTAATGATTGATGAGGGAAATAATTCTGGCCATGATCAAGATACCATAAGACCTGAGCATTTGGGTGGAATAAGATGAACTAGATTCCTTTGGAGAAGATATACACACATTTAAACCTCTTGAATATTCATTTAGTAGGTTTTATCCTCTCAAGCACTGACGCAGGCACTGTTCTAGCAAAAGTAATGAACTTACTTCCCCAAAGGGACACATTTGTTGAGATCTTAAAGGAAAATCAACTCTAGATCTGATATTATTCATGGGAAATTACAGTGGGTAACACATATGGTCAGGAAGAAGTTAAAAATATGCCTATTACCTGGTATTCCTTGCAATAACATCAGCTAACGAAACATTTGTCTGATAATAAACTCCAAACAGCTTAATTAGATGAAACTCATAGTTCTCCTGAGATTCTTTGTACTTAGTAACTACCATTCCAATAAGTGGCATATTTCCATAACCTATTAAATAATAAATCATGTTAGCATCCACTAAACATGCAAAGTGATAAACTAAGTAAAAGATCTGTGGGGGGGCCAACCAAACATCCCTTTACAATTGTTATAAGAAAAGTGTCTACTAAAAGATCCCAGTAATGGAATGTTTACTTTTGAAGGAGTGGACTATTAAAGCACTTACTACAAGCACAATTCGAATTTAATTCAAGTTTACAGAGCCCAGGAATTACGAAGCATCAGACCCACGGTATGGATCACTGGCAGCTACTAGTCAGCATTCCAATGACCAACTAGAGTTGACTTTTCATTCAGATGTGAACCCCAGCCTGGACTGGTTGCTCAGTGGTTAGAGCATTGACCCTCAGACTAAAGGGTAACAGGTTCGATTTCAGTCAAGGGCATGTACCTTGGTTGCAGGCTCCATCCCCAGCCCAGGTCAGGGTGAGTGCCGGAGGAAAGCAATTGATGGTTCTCTCTCTTCCCCTCCCTTCCACTCTCTCTAAAAATCAATGGAAAATATATCATTGGGTGAGGATTAACAAAAAACAAACAAACCAACAAACAAAAGCCCCTATCAGTGGAAATTATTTGGGTACTTACAGATTATTTGGCAAGGCAAGCTTCTGGTTTAGACGTTTTTACTATTCATTACATTTCACGAGCCTCAGGCATGTAAAAAAGCTCACTCATGGATCTTAGCTCTCTAGGTAGGTTCAAGACATTGATTCACTGACAAACACTTTATTATTGCTGTTGTTATCAGCCTGCAGATTTTTAGCTTAGCTCAGCTTCAATTTATTCACATCAAATAAATAACTCTAAAGTAATATGGCTTTGAGGACCAACTTATTTCTTGAAAACTGGATCCTTATATAGTGAAAATTAAAAAGAGAGCCCTTGATCCCAAACTCTCCATTGCAACTAGGCTCATTCGACATGGATCAGGGTTCCAATCAGGGGTGACACTGGGGAAGGCTGACATGAAAGGAGAAAATGAGAGGCCCTGCTAGAGGAGGTGTTCCTTGTGACCCCACTAATGTAGAAAAGGTCAGGAGATGCCAACTTTCTCAACTACAAACTTGAGATGCTAAATGTGCTGAATGTTGATGAAATGATTAATTATGAGCCTAGTACATGGTACGGGATCAATTAATATGAACACCAAGGTGAGAAAGAATGAGAAGCATAAAGAAAAGAAAAATTAGCCCAAACTAGTAACCTAGAGAACTGACTTTGGCCAGGGCATCATGACTATTTTGAAGAAGAGAAATGAAGGGAACTCTGACACCAAGATTTTAGTTATTTCCAAAGTAACATAGCAACTCTCAAATGTGAAATTAAGGCCTCTCTGCTTACCCCCCATGCATGTTAAAGCAAATTAGATTTCATGCCAAATCACTCAGGCAGTCAGCGAGCAGCAGCACAATTTCAATCTCCAGGATTTAAGCTGATTGCTCTAAAAATATAATTCACCAATTGGGCAGCATTGGAGTCAAACATGGCCCTCTTTAATCTTCTCTCCTGACAAGTTGTTTTCCCAGGAATGTGGCCACTGTGAGTTGCAGGTTGATTCATCTCATGGCAGTGGGGGGTTTTATTTCCATCTGCAACCCAGACACAGCAGGAAATCATGAACTGCCATGGCGAGGGCATGGGTCCCTTCCCCTGCCTAAAGGCAAGCATCACATTTAGGCTCTATTCACCTGACAGCAAATTATTTCCTATTCGAAGAGCCACTCTCACCTACATGGGGAAGGAAATCGCTTTCGGTGCCCATGTCTATCAGAGCTAACCTCATTTGCAAATGAAGGGTATATGTGTGTGTATGTGTATTTGTATGTGTGTGCACGCACATGTTTCTTTTGTTGTTGTTGTTAATCCTCACCTGAACATATTTTTTTACATTGCTTTTCAGAGAGAGTGGGAGGGAGGGAGGGTGAGACAGAAAGAAAGAGACAGAGAGACAGACAGACAGACAGACAGACAGACAGAAACATCGTTGTGATAGGGACACATGGACTGGTTGCCTCCTTCACGCACCCTGACTGGGGATGGGAAGCAAACCAGCAACCCAGCTATGTGCCTTAAGTAGTAATCGAACCCTCAAACCTTACACTGGCCAAGACTCTGACCATTTAGCACACCAGCCAGGGCTGCATCTTTCACTTTTAACCTGAATCCCACTTGCTGCAGTAGGAATCACTTTCCTTTTATTCTTTTATTCTCTGTTCAATGGTTGTTTTCAAGTTCTAACAAAATGCCTATGAATATCTCTCAGAGTCCATCACAGGAACAAATAATGACCAGACTAATTCAGTTTCGGCTTCAGGTCAACTGAAGAGTTCCTTTAAATCCTGATTATGCCTTAGAAGTTTCTGAGAACTTTCCAGAAGCATTGCCACGGGAGGGTATTGATGAGCCAAAGTCCTTGTTTTATTTTGTTTGTTTGCTTTAAATATATTTTTTATTGATTTCAGAGAGGAAAAGAGCGGGAGAGAGGTATAGAAACATCAATGATGGAAAAAAACAAACCTTGATCAGCTGCCTCCTGCACGCTCCTTACTGGGGATCGAGCCTGCAACCCAGACATGTTCCCTGACTGGGAATCGAGCTGTGACCTCCTGGTTTATAGGTTGATGCTCAACCACTGAGCCACACCAGCCAGGCACTGAAGTCCCCATTTTGAAATGTAAAAGTGTCACACTTAATCATCTAAAAGAACTTCTTTGTGCTTAATTAACGTTCACTGAGGGTCTCACAGCCCCTGACACATGTATCATTCACACAATGCCAGTGACCAGACTGGCTTTGAGTGCTTTTACACATTCCCTTACTGAAGTTTCATTAAAACTCTAAGGCGGAAAAATATTCTTAACGTCACAATGATTACAGCATGGGAACTGTGGGGCTTGCTGAGAGGGTCCAATGAGAGGATGGGAGGATGGCAGCTATACAACCAAGGCAAGTTCTTTTGCTTTTACCCAGAACAATGAATGTTTTATGGGCCATTTCTTAAAACCATAGTCTGACACTTGGTCTTCAACACTGATATGTTGTATATATGTATAACTATTTTACAGTAAACATAAGACTTTGGAATGACTTATAAGGGGCCACTGTCTATCTAAATGCTGGTATCATTTTAAAGAACCTAATGAATAAGAATGCAACAATATAATTTCAGTTGGAAATCTGGGTGAATGTCCTCGGTTGCCAAATGACTCGGTTGGCACTACTGGCATTTCGTGAGCAAGGCCAAGGATTCCACACTTCCTGCAAAGCCCCTCTAGTCCCTCATTCTGAAAATGTACCCACTCAAATGCCAAAGCGCACTCCCACTGCCAAGCACTGCTAGTGTGAGTGCCTGCCTCTTACTCTGCAGTTCTATTTATGTTTAAATGATGCTTCTATAGAATCTGAAGATCCAGTCATACACTGTTGTACTTTAAACATCCTCCTAGAATTCACTGTTGTTATTAAGTCTTTTAGCAAATCCCTTACTAATATCTAATCTAATAAAAGAGAAACATGGTAACTGGAGTACAACCGCTACCCTTCCCATTGGCTAATCAGTGAGATATGCAAATTAATTGCCAGCCAAGATGGCGGTAACCGCCAACAAAGATGGAAGTTAATTTGCATACTTGCAATGATGAGAGGCGAAAGGGGAAGGACTGAAGAATGGTGATCGGCAACCCAGGCAGCAGGCAAGAGTTGGGGGGTGGGCAAAGGCCGCCTTTCCCCACCCCCCAGCCGGTGATTGCCATGGGAAAGCTGGGGTTGCTGGCTGGCCTGTGCCCCTGATCGCCATGGCAATTGGAGGGCAGGAGGGCCGGAGGGCAGGCCAGGCATCAACCCCGGACCTCCACCATGGCAATTGAAGGGCCGGAGGGCCTGCGTCCCTTGATCGCCATGGTGATCAGAGGGCGGGAGGGCCGTGTTGCAGGCCAGGCAGCAACCACGGACCCCCACCATGGCGATCGAAGGGCGGGAGGGCCAGAGCACAGGCCAGGCCACAACACCGGACCCCGCCATGGCGATCAGAGGGCAGGAGAGCCGGAGCGCAGGTGAGGCATCAACCCTGGACCCCCACCATGGCAACTGATGGGCAGGAGGGCCTGCATCCCTCGATCGCCATGGTGATCGGAGGGCGGGAGGGCCGGAGGGCAGGCCAGATAGCAACCACGACCCACCATGGCAGCGGAAGGGCGGGAGGGCGGGTGCAGGCCAGGCATCAACCCCGGACCCCCACCATGGCAACTGAAGGGCGGGAGGGCCTGCGCCCCTCGATCGCCATGGCGATCCGAGGGCAGGAGGGCAGGGCGCAGGCCAGGCCGCAACCCGGACTCCTGGAGCCTCTCTTAAAGGTTCTCTTAAGGCAGTTGGCGAGGGACCTCGGAGAGCCCCAGGGGGCCCCAGTGCCAGCAAAACTGAGACTTGGGGTGGCTCTCCCTAGAAGGTCCAGCGAACAGCCACTGCAGCCCGCCCCCACCCCAGCGCAAGGCATGGCATGCTGGGCCCGAGGACCCACCCCCTCCCAGAGGCCCCTGGCTTGCTCATGCAGCCCTGGTCACATCACCGGAGCAGCTATAAGGCACAGAAAGCACCAGGGACAGCCGCTTGCCCCCACCCACATTTGCAAAGACAAGGCCGGAGGGTGTGAGGGCCGGCTCACATTTCCTTCTCCCTCCTTTTGCTCCTCCTCTGGCTGCTTAGCTCACCCAGCTTCTTATCCAGGCTCCTCTGCAGCTGGGCCCACTTGGCGGGGTCCAGGGACCGGTCCTTGGCCCCACTGCCAGCGTACAGCACTCCCTCCCAGCTGATTCTCTATGGGGCGTGGGCGCGGGCCCTCTCCCCACAGCCATGGATCTTGGGCAGGCAGTGGCTGAGGCAGTAGCGGTGGCTGCAGTGTGGGCAGAGCAATCCCGGATTACGAGAGGGATGTCCGACTACTGGTTTAGGCCCAATCCCTGTAAACTGGCAGGACATTTTTCGAGGGGTCCCAAATTGGAGAGGGTGCAGGCCAGGCTGAGGAACACACCCTCCCCCGTGCACGAATTTCGTGCACCGGGCCACTAGTAGTCTATATAAAAATAAATTTCAATCCCATGGCCTAGTCATCAGTTTCAAATACAGGGTGGGGCAAACGTAAGTTTACAGTTGGTGAATACACGAAACAGAGATTATTTTCATATTATTATTTATTGATTACTGCATTATTTTCCCATATGAACAACTTTAAACCTACGTTTGCTCCACCCTGTATATAAACTTGAAAGAAAAGTTCCTAATCCAAAAAGAAAAAAAGATAATAGAGAAGAGTGGCAACTCAAAGGGAGGAAAAACAAAGGAAGAAAAAGATAAATAAGAGAGAGTACAGTATCTAGGGATTTAAGCAAGATGACCAGTGAAGATAAAGAGAGAGGCAATGGGAACTAGAGAGATAAAGGAACATTGACAGGGGACACAGGAAACATAACTGTGAGGTTCAGAGATCCCTGCTTCTAGAGGTTTTGGGTAACCATGGTGATGGAGAGGAGAAATGGTGATCAGAATATGGGGCAAGAGTTCAGGTGCCAACGTCGTTCTTCTTTCCTAGGATTTGCCTACAATGTTTAGAATCTTATTTGATGCCAAGAGACATCTATTCCCAATAAAGAAATGAATCCACAAGTGAACACAGCTGCCTCATTGGTAGAAAGTCTCTCCGTGTGATGCTAAGGAGATGTATGAAACCACGGAGAATGAACATGTTTTGAAGTCAAGGTCGTTCTCAGATATACACAGATTCCAACTTTGACAAGAATTCAAACGAATGAGGAAAACAGGCAGATGAAAGGATCTGTGTTTGCAGGCAGAGCGGCTCCAGTCTTCCTCAGGATCAGCCAGGCCCTGCAGATGGCACGTGCTGGGCTGTCCTTTAACAAAGCCCAGGCTCTCCCAATGGACCCAAGTGCCTTTTACAGTGGGCTGTGCAGTTGACACCAACAAGCCCAGCAAGTTAGTCTGTTTGCCCTTTACATTTTGCCATAGTCTGCTGCTCTCCACCATCTGGGAGAATGTTTTTCGTATCTTTGATGGCAGCCCTTTCCCTTTCTTTTCTTAGAGCTTGTCTTTTCCCTGCCCCTTCCCTCCCTTTGACCAGAGGAACAGCTTTTAGTGAAGTACCTGCCTCTTGGAAATTCTTCCGAAGGACTTTACCCAGGACAACTAAACAACACCCCCAAACCGGCCTTTCTCGGCCATCCCCAGCTCTCTAACTTGTTTATTTATTCATTACAGAACCACAGGGCATACACTATTTTGACTCAGCTATGATTAGTAGAAAGGATTACATGTAACATTTAAAAGCCACATATAAAAAAGGTTACACAAAATAATCATAACTCTTTAAAGTTACTATTAGTCAGACACAGTTAAGTTTTTTGGGGAAAAACATGGTGGAGTCAAAAAGTATGGGCTTTAAGGATCAGATAAAACCTTTTCAAATGCCAGTTCGAACCTTGTCTTTTCCAGGGGCCAGCCCTGTAATTTGGGCAGTTACTTCTCCTTTTGAAATTTCAGCTCTTGCTTCCTCAAGAGAGATAGGCACAACTCCTGTTTAGCAATCCTGGAGTCTTAAAAGACACTCTATGGTTTAGACCAGTGGTCAGCAAACTGTGGCTCACAAGCTACATGCGTCTCTTTGGCCCCTTGAGTGTGGCCACAAAGTTCCAGTCGCACTGTACGTGCGTGCCCGCATGTGGTATTTTGTGGAAGAGCCACACTAAAGGGGCCGCAGTTTGCTGACCACTGGTTTAGACCATACCCTTCCTCTTAAAAGCATATTACGAAATGAGATTCCAATTAAATGAAATTTCTGACTATTCTAGAATAACCATATAAAGCAAAACGAATCTGTCCATTTTCAAATATGTAAATACAATAGGGAAAATGGCCAACTAAAGAGGCCATAACTTTTCTTTGGTGATTCAGAAGACAGCCAATACCCTATAAATACATACAACTCGAAAGGAACTTGTGGCTGCTAGAATGCCAGATAACTCAGCCTGTTGTAAATAGCATCGACTCTGAATTACCCACCTGTGCAGGAGATGGACTCTGGTTCTATCAACACCAGGGGCTGGCAAACTGCTACTCGTTACAAACACCTGGGAGCTTTGAAAAGCCAGCAGGACCAAACTGAACCCCCTATCAGTAGAACCAGGTTCTCTGACAGTAAACAGACAGCAATTATCTTTTTTTTTTTTAAGGTACAAATAATAACTTGGAGAACAACTTGCCTTTTATTTTTTCCCAAATCTCCTTTTAATATTTTTATATATTTTATTGATTTTTTACAGAGAGGAAGGGAGAGAGATAGAGAGTTAGAAACATTGATCAACTGCCTCCTGCACATCTCCCACTGGGGATGTGCCCACAACCCAGGTACATGCCCTTGACCGGAATCAAACCTGGGACCTTTCAGTCCATAGGCCGACGCTCTATCGACTAAGCCAAACCGGTTTCGACAGCAACTGTCTTTTAAAAACTCCCTAGGTGATTCCAAAGCAAAGCCCTGTGGGGGAACCAGAACTTTAACCAACCCTTTTGAAAAAAAAGCAATAAGCCAGTCAGAGAAATATAAATATCACATGATCTCACTCACTTGTGGAATATAATGAACAACATAAACTGATGAACAAAAATAGAACCAGAGACATAGAAGCATCAGACAGACTGTGAGGAAAGGTGGCGGGGGGGGGCGGGGGGAGGCAGGGGAGTGAGGGGGAAAGAGACTAACCGAAGGACTTGTATGCAGGTATATGAGCATCATAACCAGTGGACACAGACAGTAGGGGGTGAGGGCATGTGCTGGGGGGTGGGGGTGGCCGGGGAGAGGTCAATGGGGGAAAAGGAGACTTATGTAATGCTTTAAACAATAAAGAATTTTTTAAAAAGTAAAACAAAAAACCCTTAATGTGTTAATGAATCACCAGAGGATCTTGTTAAAATGCATCTTCTGATTCCTTAGGTGTAGGGCAGGACACTGGAATCTACCATCTAAAAAGCTCCTGAGGAATGCTGACAGTACTATTATTTTAGGGCAGCGGTTCTCAACCTGTGGGTCGCGACCCCTTTGGCAGTCGAACGACCCTTTCACAGGGGTCGCCTAAGACCATCCTGCATATCAGATATTCACATTACGATTCATAACAGTATCAACATTACAGTTATGAAGTAGCAACGAAAATAATTTTATGGTTGGGTCACAACATGAGGAACTGTATTTAAAGGGCCAGAAGGTTGAGAACCACTGTTCTAGGGCCACACTTAGAGTAGCAAGCTCTAAATTGAAAGTGTTTATTCCTCAGTTTCCACATAGATTGTCAGACATTGTTACTTATTTCTATGGTACCATCTGAGCTCAAAGAACTGACACGTCTTACTATTAGCCCGCCCATCCTCCAAAACTTTACTGTGAAAAATAAGCAAGAAGCTGAGGCACAGGATGAATTTCAAAGTCAAATATAAACGGGTCAGGTTGGACTGTGCCTGGGACGGCCCCTCTCCTGGGGTGCTGACCTTTGCAGGCACATGGCACTCAAATGCTCTCTCTGCCCAGGGCAGCCACCACCAATTTTT
Source organism: Myotis myotis (assembly GCF_014108235.1). Lineage (NCBI taxonomy): Eukaryota > Metazoa > Chordata > Mammalia > Chiroptera > Vespertilionidae > Myotis > Myotis myotis. The sequence continues at coordinate 5,461,200 of NW_023416318.1, forward strand.
CTTAGAAACCTTCTCCCAGGGTTTCAGCTGGCTTTCTAGATAAACAGCACCAAAGAGGGCTTAGAGAAATAAAACCACAGATGCTTGCTTTATCATGGAGTGTGCGGGAAGTGATCAGGTATTTACTTGAGGGAACTATGGGGCTAATCCAACTTAGAGTCAATGCATCGCCAAGTCTGGAATCTCTGAAGTGAACAACGTTTATGATGACGAGGCCATTTCCAATAGAAGGTGCCAGCACCACAGAGGGCAGAGTGCTGAGTCAGCCACCGCAGGACTTACTGGCTGCTTTATGGCGCACGGCTTGGTTTATCTCTAGCAGGAAATACGAGTCCACCCATAGCAAAGACTATTTACTGTATCAGCTTCTTGGCAGCCTTTAATCAAGCTGGGATCCCAGCATGGAAGTCCAGATCTCCAAACCCGTTAGCGGAAACAGGGCTTCCCATGCATCCTGAATCCACAGGGGCTGCTTTCCTTGGGAAGTGCTGAGAGCAAGATTCTGCCATCACAGAACTCCTCAGCAAAACCAGCTCTCCTGTGGTCTGCTTGGTGACTGCTACACTTATCACACCTGCTTCCCTCAGTGACTCTGCGTTGTGGGAGTATAAATGTGCCACTTTGTTCAACCCATGAGGGGCACCTCCTTAGGAAAAGAATGCAGAACTTTCCAGCAAAAGGCAGGAATTTAAATGATTTCACTATTGGCCTTTTACTCATACATACACCTTCTCCCAATTATGATCTTGCAGTCATTTGCTCTTTAAGGTTTACGAAAGTTGGAGACATACCTTGGAAAGAGAGAGGAGAAAGGAAAATAACTCAGGGTGGGGGATATGGGTAGAAAACTTCAAAGATTTCTCAAAAAGTGACTTTGACCTTCCTAAAACAATGCTGCAAAATTCAGTTCCCAATCACAGAATCAGTGAGGGAAACAGATGTGGTAGGAGCTGCAGTCACCAAATAGACAGCAGTAGAGTTGATTTTACAACTGCCCCTTGTTCTAAGCCAGAGATGATTAACCAGGATCATCTGGATCAGGCAAAGGGTCCCTGGATGGATGTGAGGACATTTATTAATCTCAGAATTTAGGTACCAAATTGTCGGTGTACAGCACTTTTTTTTTCAGGGAAAGTTTCCATGAGTTTTATCAAATCTTAAAATAGTCCATAGAATTATGAACGAGAAAAGGTTAAGAACTATACGGTCATTCATTCAAATGTTCTTTTTACTTTGTTTCTACTATATGTCAGGCAGTGTTCCAGGCTCTGAGATTAGACCAGTCAACAAAACAGACAAATATCCCTATCTCTTAGGAACTTACATTCTTCTGGGGGATACCAACAATTAATACATCAGTAAAGGAGCCAGAATACCTGACAGCAATGCATGCATACTACATTGAACAATGAAGCACAGAATAACAGTGAAATGCAGTGTTTGGAAGGTGCAATTTAAAGTCATATCAAGAGTGTAGGACTTACCTACTAGGTACCCAGTGAGCAAGGACTGAAGCGGGAGGGGGACATGCCAGGAACACAGAGCATTCCAGATATGGGTAACTGCAGATGTAAAAGGCCCTGATGAGGCACATACTTGACAAGTTCGAAGAATGGCAAGGAGGCCAGTGTACCTGGATCTTAGAGAAGACAGAGCAGTAAATAAGATCAAAGGGAGAAGGCAGAGGGAGGGGCCAGCAGTGGCAGCTACAGACACTGTAATGGTTTGGCTTTTACTGCTCGTGATGGGGGAAAAAAATATTACCCTGGCTGTTGTGTTGATACTAGACTTGGAGAAAGGATGGCAAAGGAGAGCCATTAGGTTTTCCTAAAAACTCAGATGAGAAAAGATGGAAACTTAATAGTGATGGGAAATGGTGAGAAGCAGTTAGTTCCAAGATATATTTTCAGTTCAGAGCCAACAGGATCTGCTTATGGGATATATATGGGATATGAGAGAAGGAGAGAACACCAACATTTCTGAAATAAAGTACTAGGAGCATGGAGTGGCTTTTGATGGATGTAGAACCATGAGGAAGGGAGGGCTGATTAAGATTTCCATTTTGGAAATGTTAAGTGTGAGATGCCAATGAAATGTCTGAGTGTCAATGTTCAGTAGGTAGTTGGATAGTAGGTGCAAGTAAAGGTTCTGTGATTGAGGCCTGGAGCACGTCAGAGTTAAGAGATCAGGGAGATGAGGAGGGTCTAACGAAGTCTCTGAGAAGTGGTCAGTGAAGGAGGAGAGAGCCAGGAGCTTATGGAATTCTGGAAGCCAAGCTTAGAGCAGCAAGTATGAAGGGGGGCAGGAGTTGCCCACTGACTGGGAACGTGGTGGTTGTTGGTGGCCTTGACCAAAGCAGGTTGGGGCAGAATGCACACAGAGGCCTGATTGGGGAAACTTGGAGAGAGAATGTGGAAGGGAAAAAAAAAAGTTAAAATAAAATCAACATTGAAAATAATTCCTCTTTTAGAGAATATTTCTATCAAAGGGCAGAGAAAGTAGGTGGAGGAAAGAAACTGAAGTTAAGTATATACGTGTGTGTGTGTGTGTGTGTGTGTGTGTGTGTGTGTGAGTGTGTGTGTGTGTGTGTGTGTGTGTATGAAAGAGAGAGAATTTAGGATGTGTTTTTATGCTGATAGGAATGAGCCCACAAAGAATATTGTTTAAGTTTCTTCACAGACCTTACTTTTTATCTTCATTTCTTTTTTATTTTTGTTTGATTTATTTTTAGCCAAAGTCCCAATTGCTAAAAAAAAAAAAAAAAAAAAAAAAAATCACTGCCTACATTTTATAATTCACTTTATAGTACTTGTGGGTTCAAGTCCTATTTTTCTTTTAGATAATTGCGTGAATGTGGTAAATTTGCTTTATCCGTGTACTCTTTATCCTCAATCTGCAGACTGAAATGATCTAAGAAATAGGAACATATTTTTTGGCAATCCATTAAAGGAATGTTCTGGAGACAAGAGACAAAATAACCAAAGGATGATCAAACTTCCCAATTATATAGTCATTTTCATTATTTTTCTCTGCAGATTTAGAACAGAGGATTTTTCATGTGGTTCTTTATTGAAAGTCATCAGATATAGAATGACAAAGTCGATCAAAGGGCATAAGCAAACTCCAATTAATACATGGATGATCTTAGAGAACATCCATTCTTGCCCTGATCCAATGAACGCCTTTAATAAAAATTACAAATTCAGCTATGCCAAAATAACATAAAAATATAAATCCTAAGGTGTGATTTAGGGTTATGAGTTAAATTGTATCCCCCCCAAAAGATGTTGAATTCCTAACCCCCAGTATATACAAAGGTGATTTTATTGATCATGTTAAGATCTTTAAGGTGGGCCCTAATTCAATATGATTGTGTCCTTATAAAAAGGGAAAATGTGAACATGGAGACAGACATGTATAGAAGGAAGATGATGCAAAGACACCGGGAAAATGACAGCCATAAGCCAAGAGACATCTTAGACTACCCGAAGCTAGAAGAGAAGAATAGAATGCATTCTCCCTTACAGCCCGGAAGGAGAACCAGCCCTGCCAAAAGCTTGATCTCAGACTTCAAGCCTCCAGAACAATGAGAAAATACATTTCTGTTATTTAAACCATCCAGTTTGTGGTACTTTGTTATAGTAGCCCTAGAAACGAATTCACTTAGTAAATACCATTTATTGTATGTGTTTTTTTGTTGTTGTTGTTGTTAATGTTTATTAAGTTGATTTTAGAGTGAGGGGAAGGGAGAGGGAGATAAACATCTAGTGGCTGGGTCTTGCACGCTACCTACTGGGGATTGAGCCCACAGAAAGAGTATGTGCCCTGGCCAGGAATCTAACCCATGACCAAGTTTTCAAATAAAACTTATCATTATATTTTGGTGATTAATTTCAGGATCACCATGACTGCTTGTTCCCTGGCAAAGTCAATTTGGCAGTATTGTCAATTAGCTCTTATATACTAGTCCAGTTTACTTATAAGGAGAACTAACTTCAAGTTCTAGTCCAATGAGTTCATCAAAGTACAAAAGAGGATTGCAGTACTGGTAGGCTTACTTTTAGATATATTATTTATTTATCTATTGTCTGCATGGCCCAACTCCAGGAGGTACCATTTGTTGATTATAAAAAACAAACATTTCTATAGACATAATTCATATACCATAAAATTCCCCCAAAGTGTACAGTTCAATGGTTTCTAGTGTACTTAGAGCTGTGCAACCATCAGCACTATTGAACTTCATAATTCTTTTATCATCCTCAAAGGAAATCCCTTACCCAATAACATTCACTCCCTATTTCTCACCCCCTTGCTCCAGCCAATAGGCAACTGCTAATCTATTTTCTGTCTCTCCATATGTCTTTTCTGTATATTTCATGTTAAGTGGAATCATAAGACATGTGGTCCTTTTGTGACTAGCTTCTTTCAATTAACATAATGCTTTCAAGGTTCATCCATGTTGTAGATCACATCAGTTCTTCATTCTGTTTTATTGCTGAGTAATATCCTATTGCATAACTATGCCACAATTATATATATATCTCCAGTTTATGGACATTTGTGTTCTTTTCAATTTTTGGTTATTGTTAATAATGCTTTTATGAACATCTATGTCAAGTTTTTTGTGTAGACATATGTTTTCATTTCTCTTGGATTATACCTAAGAGTGGAATTACTGGGTCATATGGAAACTATATTTAGCAATTTGAGGAACTACCAAACTATTTCCCAAAGTAGCTGCACCATTTTACATTCCCATGTAAATGAAGGTTCTGATTTCTTCATATCCTCTCCAACACATTTTATTGTACATCTTTTTATTATAGTTATCCTAGAGGGTGTGAAGTAATATCTCATGGGTTTTGATTTACATTTTTCTAATAACTAGTGACATTGAGCCTCTTTTTGTGTGCTTATTTGCCATTTACAAGCCTTCTTGGACAAATGTCTATTCAAATGTGTGGCATTAAAGAGAAAAAAGGTCTTTGTTTTCCGTTCTTGGCACAAAGGTATTAAAACTCTTGCATGATTAGTACATGTTTAGAAGATTGACATTTTCAATCGGACATCGGAAAATTGGGAAGGGAGCCCTAGCTGATTTGATTCAGTGAGTGGATAGAGCATTGACCTATGGACTGAAGGGTCTTGGGTTCAATTCCAATCAAGGGCACATGCCCGGGGTTGCAGGCTTGATCCCTAGTAGGGGGCGTGCAGGAGGCAGTCAATCAATGATTTCCTTTTATCATTGATGTCCTATCTCTCTCTCCTTTCCTCTTTGAAATCAATAAAGTATATATTAAAATAAAATAAAAATTGAGAAGGGAGAGTGGCTGAAGGGTAAGGTGCCAATGATTTAATTAATCATGGCTGTCATGTGACCTTCATAGCAATCCCTAAACAATGGGATTTAGAGTTTCTGAGTTGTTGAACACAGCCATGTGACCACCAGGTGCTGTACCCCAACTCCACATAAAGATAGAAGCTCAGGACTCTGGGAATTTTTCCTATGAACCTCTTTACCTGACTCGCCGTAAAACATGTGACTTCTGGGAAAGTGTGCTTTCACTGTTCTTATTTGTTCTCTTTTGTGAGAAAATGGGAAAGGATCTAGTTGTCCTCTTCCAGTGGAGAACTAACACTACCCCTACCCCTATGTGTATCATTTATAATAAACTGGTAAATATAAGCAAAGTGCCTTCCTAAACTTTGTGAACTATTCTAATATATATGAGGAGGGGTTTATGGAAACCTCCAATTTATAGCTGATTAGACAAAAGTATGGGCTGGTGTGACTCAGTGGTTGAGCATCGACCTATGAACCAGGAGGTCATGGTTCGATTCCTGGTCGGGGCACATGCCCAGCTTGTGGGCTTCATCTCCAGTGGATATTGTTAATTGTTAATTGTTATTGGTTATTGTTAGCCAATGATTAGAGGCAGCCAGCCAATGATTCTCTCTCATCATTGATGTTTCTATCTCTCTCTCCTCCCTTCCTCTCTGGAATTAATAAAAAATATTTTTAAAAAAGACTTGTGATTGGTATCTAGAGTGGGGGCAGTCCTGTTGGATTGAGTCTTTTAACTTGTGGGATATAAGGCTAACTCCAGGTAGACAGTATCAGAATTGAATTGAATGTTGGACACCCAGTTGGTGTCAGAGAGTTGGAAAATTGGCAGTTGGTATTGGAAAACACTCCACAAAGTCTTTGCCAATTTTATAATTGTGTTACTTGTCTTTCATGATTGAGTTTGTAACAGTTCTTTAATATGTTAGATACAAGTTTATGATCACATATGTGATATGCAAATATTTTCCTCCCATGGCTATCTTCACTTTCTTGATGATATCATTTGAAGCTTGAACATTTTTATTTTTATTACTGGGTATGTGCCCACAACCAAGGTACATGCCCTTGGCCGGAATCAAACCTGTGACCCTTGAGTCCGCAGACCTATGCTCTGTCCACTGAGCCAAACTGGTTAGGGCAGAAACTTGAACATTTTTAATTTTTTGTCAACTATGCTTTGGGTATATTTAAGAAACCATTTCTTAACCCAAAGTCACCAAGGTTTACTTCTATGTTTTTTCTATAATATTTATAGTTTTAACTCCTACATTTATGTCTATAATCCATTTTGAATTAATTTTGCATACGGTGCAAGGTAGCGATCTATTGATAATAAAACTTTTCTATTTAACTTCTAAATTATTGCTAAGCAAAAAAGTCAAATATTTGTAACTTGGTTCCCAAATCCTGTATCTAACTGTTAGCAAGAGAAATCGAATACACCAGTTTCATGCCTTGCACCAAAAATAGAATGAGAATGTAATCTTGAGGTCAGGAAACTGGGACGTGTTCCCCACTGCATGGCTAAAGGGCTGGATATCACCTAGATGCATTTAACCATTCTTTTTTTTCTTCTTTTTTTTAAGCAGGAAAAAAACTTAATTTCTATCAAATTAGAAAGTATGAATAATCGTGAAGCAACATAGTCAAAATAGCCAATATCATAATTAACAGTTAAGAGAACATTGACAGATTAGGTTTAGGTACTCTGAGTTAAGCATGTACACCCAAATCAAGAGGCTGACAACTTGCACACTGAGGAAAAGCCCTGACTTATCATAAACGCACAGCTTCTGGGAGAGTGTACATGCCACTGTTCTTATCGGGAAGGAAAATGGGAAGATCTAATTGTCCTCTTCCACTGGAGAACTATGAAGATCAAAGAAAATCATGAATATGAAACCCTTTGAAAAATGAACCATTGTAAAATGGGGTATTCACAATAACAGAGTTTTGCCAAAGGCCTTTCTATATATATATTGATTGTTATTGATTTCAGAGAGGAAGGGAGAGGGAGAGAGAGAAACATCAATGATGAGAAAGAATCATTGATCAGCAGTCTCCCCATACTGGGGATTGAACCCACAACCCAGGCATGTGCCTTTGACCAGAATCAGACCTGGGACCCTTCAGTCTGCAGGCTGACGCTCCATCCACTGAGCCAAACCAGCTAGGGCAGTGATTGGCAAACTGCAGCTCGCGAGCCACATGTGGCTCTTTGACCCCTTGAGTGTGGCTCTTCTACAAAATACCAACTTCTGCGCATGGGCCACGAAGTTTCAATCACACTGTACGTGCGCGCCCGCACATGGTATTTTGTGCCAAAGGCCTTTCTTAAAACTATAAAGCTGCAGAGAGCCACATGCCAAGGAGACTCCACTGAAAGTTATCCCTGACTGGTTTTTCTCCGCATGGCCCACACAGATCAGCAGGTTCAGTTCTTTCCCGAGGAGATGCTGATGCGAAATCAGGCTTGGAAATCATAAGTTGTATTGACCTAGCCACAGGATTGCTCTGTGGATTACAGTTATTATCCATGCCAACAAAGCATCTAGCAAATACTGACAGCTGTAGTCTGATTTTATTTCATTTTATTTTATTTACTTTTTATTTTTTATTGAATTTATTGGGGTGACATCCTATTAATAAAGATATAATATGCAAATGGTCATTACGCCAGGAAGCATAACGACCAACCTCATAACGCCTGGATCACGGATCAGCAGGAGGGTGGGCATCGAGCTACAAGCAGGCAGCGGAGAGCTACAGGCGGGGACAGGGCAGCAAGCTATGAGGGGGAGTAAGGGAGAGGAGGGGGGAGGGAAAAGGGAGCTACAGGAGGGCAGGGCAGCAGGCGGAGAGCTACTGGAGGGCAGCAGCGAGCTACTGGCACACCGATTCATGCACAGGGCTACTAGTTGGTTAATAAAATTATATAGATTTTGATACCATTTTAATTAACTAGTTATGAATAATAGAAAAGGAGCAAAGGAAAGACCAGACATTATAGTCGTGTCATTTGGAAGCTTCACTAGGAAGCTACAACTTTAAACTCCCCAGGGCCTAACAAAGGGAAGATAGACACATGCCCAGTAAAGTTGGGGGGGGACTAGGGAAGGCACTTGCTGTCAATCACACCTGGGGACAGAGATGGTTAGCCAGAATGGGTGTGACTACTGAAGGGCAGGAAGATTTAGGTACATAACCCTCTAAACAAAAGAGTTCACTCTCTTGGGATTTGTTTGACTCTGGGTTTGTGGGGCTCCTTTGCTCCTGCTTCCCTGCATTTGCCCTTACTGCCCATGGCCATGAGGACCCCACAAGCAATGGACTAATAGACTGCACCTCGCGTGATGCTGAACTGGACCTGTCTCTAAGATGATGAGGAAACTAGACACTGGCTTTGCTTCTAGCTTCACTGAAACCCCAACTATACTTCTTCTATGACTAGGCTAAGGGAAATGGGACTTTGAAAACCCCGGGACGTAATTCCATGAAAATAAAGCTTTCTACCATATCTTATCCTCCCAGGGGCCCCTGGAAATGCTTCTTCCAGAGGTATTCCCAAGACCCGCACTCCAACTAGCAATGGGGGAAGATGAGGCACATTTTTCTCCAATAAGTGCCAGGTGTACATCACCTGTATATTATACTGTGTGTTCACTACCCTAAGTCAAGTCTCCTTCCATCATCATTTATCCCCCCTTTACCTCCTTCTACTCCCCAATAAACGATACAGATTGAATGAAAAAAATTAACCTTGTTAGTCAAAAGAAGAAAAATACCTCTCAAAAAAATCTTATTCATTTTCCCTTAAATTACTGTGTGTTTGATGGAAAAACACCATCCATGTTGTAAGCACAATATTAACAAGAAGCTACATTAATAACTTGGCAGTGTAAAGGCATCATCTTTAATTAATAATGTTTTGAAAATCAGCTCCCCAAGGACCCAAAAAAAGTCACTAAAGATCCTGCTGATAGGAAACATCAAGATCAAACACCTGAGGTCTGCTCCATCCCAAATAAGCTCCCCCTGCTCAAATTCCCAAGTTGTCTGATCTTGGGTCTTACTGGTTGGTTTCCTACACTTTTCTCTCATGTCCTAATTAAACTCCTTGAAGACAGCGTCCAGCCTCACCCTTCTTCCATCTCTAGTAGCACCTAACCCTCATCCATAGGAGTCAACTAGTTGAAAGAACAGATAAAAACCCGGCTCACTGGACATCATCACATCAGGTTATAAAGGCAAACATGAACTTATTTGGGGAGGAAATTGCGACTTCTAAATGCATGTTGAAAGAGGTCATTCTAATTTTTGCTACCGAGCGGGGATAAGATTTGCCAAAGGACTCACGTCACATTGTGTAGAATACATTTGCAGAGTTGGGTTATAATATTTTATTTTTTGTTCTATGGTCAAGTCTGTAAAAAGACCCTCTCTTCCACCTATTTCCAATAAAAATCAAGTATTCTGTCTGCTGAAACCTATGACATAGGCCTCATTAATACTTACTGGCGCTTAATGCTACCAAGTTGCTTCTCAGAGTTTCTGAATCATGTTTTGGGGGTGACTATCTGGCCATAAAATATTTTATTCCTTGAATTTGGTAAACATGTGGTTAGTGAAACTCAGTTGATGTGTATAATACTCATGTGTGTGCAGACACATATACCCATACACACATACAGTTATGTTCTATTATTAGTGAAGTTGTGTGTTTTTGGTAGATGTGAAAAAATCTGCCATATGTCAGCCTCAGCACCCTCTGTAGACACACTTCTGTAGAGATTTCTCTCTTTAGCTACTGGCCAACACAGAGCAAATACCATGCATTGTGTCATTTCTGGTAGAAAGTGCAGTGAAGTAGACTCATCAGAAACACAGTAAAAATAGCTAACCCTGATTATAATCAGAAACAGAACGTTCATTCCTGTTCATGGGAATGCTTCGTTTCAGTTTTAAATTCTTTCCTACGTCTTTGGACCCTGCTCTATCCAAAAACTATACAGTCCTTCTCCCTGCCTGCTGACTTGAATTCTAACCACAAGCTTAGCTCTCTCAAATCATTAGCCACCAGGACTGCAGTTAGTCGGCACCACTCACTTTCTCCTATATGTTGATCATTCGGAGTTTTTATCGGGGATGTTAGACCTCCTTGGCAAAATAGAGTAGCTTCCACATCAGTGAATGATGGATGCAATCTCCGGAGCTGGCCAGGCTCAGAGGCCAAGAGAGAAGGCCTAAATGTGTGGTTTTTACAAACAGGGTCAGCAGCGATGGACTTCCACCTAGCACAGCCACCACCGCATTCAGGCGGTGTGTCCACCGCCTGCGACCTGATTTCATTCCCACCGCTCTCCCATTCCTCATTTTAAACCATCTGCCTTTGGCTGAAGGCCCAGCTGTTTCTGAAATGCTCTGTTTCCTCTAAAATGGTTTTCTGGATCTCCCACAGAAAGACTTCCAGAATATCCGCTTTCCATTTTTTCTCCCTTCCCTTTCTCTGCTGTCAAAGCAGGTTATCACACCTTTCCGATTTTACTGCTGCACATAATTTCTGCTCCATGAAGCCACCTGGGGAGCAGGCCTTTGGCTGCCTTCGGCTGCCTTCAGCTTGCTGCTGTCCTCTCTTCTGACCAGCAGGCCTCCGATGGTAAGAGAGTTTGGTTCCTAGAGTCCTCCTACGATTTTCTCTGCCTTTTGACCTGAGGGGTTGGCAGTCAGCACACTTCAAGTTTCTCCCAGCTCTTGGGGCAGAGTTCCCCATATGCCTGGAGACAGCATTGAACCACTGGCTATCCACAATTTCAGTCACCAGCAGTGTGTGTGTGTGTGTGTGTGTGTGTATGTGTGTGTGTTCACCTGTGTGCATATGAGCTGGGGCTCCTCACACACCCTGCAGGATGTGGGAAGGGAGCTGGGGAAGAGAGTGTGGAGTATCATTTTTCAGCATCTGTCTCTCAAAACTGCTCTAGTTTCTCTGATTTGTTTCTATAGGAGCAAAAGAGAAGAAAAATATTTCGGTCAAATAGAGCAATCATATGGCAGAAGCAAAAGAACTCGTGACATTTTTTTTTTTTTTTGTCCTTTTTGCTTATTCCTGCTCCCCACCCAGATGGGTATTTCCAGGTTGCTTGTCTCTTTGAGATTAGAGTGTGGGGATGGGAGGGGGTGCGGGAGCGTGCATGGAGCTGGGGAATGTGTTCAATTTTCTTTCTTTTTTTAAATATATTTTTAGTGATTTCAGAGAGGAAGGGAGAGGGAGAGAGAGATAGAAACATCAATGATGAGAGAGAATCATTGATCGGCTGCCTCTTGCACGCCCCCTACTGGGGTTAGAACCAGCAATCCGGGCACGTGCCCTTGACATGAATAGAACCTGGGACACTTCAGATGGCTGATGCTCTATCCACTGAGCCAAACCGGCTAGGGCGAGCTCAATTTTCTACAAGGCTGTGTGGCTCTAGTGTACTGTTTGAATATGTCCACTCCTCTCCCACATCAGTGCATTTCCTTGACTTCAAGACTTCATTGCTGCCTTAGCTGGTTTGGCCCAATAGATGGAGCATTGGTCCTGGGACTGAGAGGCCACCAGTTTGATACTGGTCAAGGGCACGTACCTCAGTTGTATGTGAGATCCTTGGTTCTGGGCTGGGTGCCTGCTGGAGGCAACCAAAAAATGTCCCTCTCAACATCGATGTTTCTCTCTCCCTCTGCCTCTTCCCCTCCCTTCCACTCTCTCTAAAAATCAATGGAAAAATATCTTCAACTAAGGGTTAACAACAACAAAAGGCTTCATTGCTTATGAATTAAAATGTGTATAGAGTTGCCCCTTAGCAATTACTTGAACAGAACAACATATAAAACCTGTTTTTGAAATTATAGCTTGTCCATGAGTTCTTTTGTGTGTGTCTTTATTTGTTGCTTAACCCCTTCACCTTTTTTACCTAGCCTCACAACCCACTCCCCTCTGACAGCTATCAGTCTGTGGTTCTCTGTCTATCAGTCTGTTTCCATTTTGCTTGGGATGGTGAACACATAATACAATATACAGATGATGTATTATACAATTGTATACCTGACACCTATATAAGTTTATTAGCCAATATCACCCCAATACATTCAATAAAAAAAGAAGAAAGAGTATAGCATGATGATGTGACAGGACATACATCCATTTCTTGTAAAAATGTTCTTTTTTTAAATAAGCAAGTACATCTTCTAGAGAAAATGAGTTTTAAATGATTACTTAAGCAAAATGAAACATGTTTCAAAATCTTTGAAATGGAAAAAAAGAAAAACAAATTCATGTTCATTTCACTGTGTGTAAATTTTATATAAAAATAATGGTAAACAAATATCAAACTCAAATAATGATCTTATGCTGAATCATTCAGAAGTGAAGCATACTCATGTCTGCAACTTACTTTCAAATGCTTCAAAAATAGAATGGATAGCCCAGACAGTGGTTGAGCATTGACCTATGACCCCAGAGGTCATGGTTTGATTCCTGGTGAAGGTACATGCCTGGGTTGAGTGCTCAATCCCTAGTAGGGGGCCTGAAGGAGGCAGCTGATCAATGATTCTCTCTCATCATTGATGTTTCTCTCTCTCTCTCCCTTTCCCTTCCTCCCTGATATCAATAAAAATATTACTTTTTAAAAATAGAATGAATAGATAGGTGATAATACAAATATAAGAAAATGGGTAAAATTGAGGTGATCAGTATGTGGCTGCTCACTGCACAATTTCTTTAACTTTTCTGTAGGTCAAAGTGTTTTTATAATAAAATGCAGGTGTGGAGTGGGGAGGCTTAGCACTTGGGATTGGGACATGTGGGTTCAAGTCCCCCTGAGGCATGAAAGAGCTATCGAATGTGGTCAGGGCCTTCACTTCAATAGACTTCAGTTTTCCCATCTACATAATGAGAATCTCCAATGTATCTCTGTGTGTCTCATAACCTATTATTCCATGGAACAAGCATGGATTGAATGGTCAGAAGCCTCCAGTTCCTAGGAATCTTGGGCTCTCATTTACTGAATTTATGTAGTCTAAAGGAAACATTGAGAATCCCAGTGTCCTGCATTTTATCAGTAGGAAAGCTCTAATGTGCCTTTTTGATCCTCTCATCTCTCCCAGCACAAACGTCACATCTGGTGCCAAGCACAGATGCCAGAAACACAGAGGGTGGGAATAACCTGTCCAAAATCGGACTAGTAAAGATCGATCTAGGTAACTTGAGAGAAAACAATTAGACTGACGTCCCATGGGGCTCTGCTCAAACTATTCTGATGTAACTGTACCCCTCATTGCCCTTTAGGAGCCCACAGTCCTGACATTCCACACCCAGGCAGAGTGGGCAGGCACATGGAAGATGGGAATTTGGGGCCAGTTTGAAGGTGGACCTTCCTCTTCACTCCATTTTTTACCCCAAAATCGTGTCCCCCATTTCCAGGTCAAAATATCTGCTATTTTCAGTTCATCATTTGGTTGAAGGCTCTGTTTCTTATTTAAAAAGCAACTACTTCTGGAGCGGGTAACACATTCCATCACTGCAGCCATTCACACCACACTGTTAATGACTATCTTATCCCTTCAGGCTGCTATAACAAAATAACATAGACAGAATGGCTTCTACACAACAGGGATTCACTTCTCTCAGTTCTGGAGGTAAGGAAGTCCAAGATCCAGGCACTGGCAGCATCAGTGTTTGGTGAGATCTGCTTAGCAAGTCACAGAAAGCTGCCTTTTCCCCATGTCCTCACACTTTGGAAGGAATAAGGAAGCTCTCTGGGTTTCTTTTATAAGGGCACTAATCCCATTCATGAGGGCTCCACCCTCATGACCTACCTACTCACATCTACTGCCTGATATCACATTGGACATTAGGATTTAACATACGAATTTGGGAGGTACACAAACATTCAAATCTTTTCCAGATGTCACTTAAGAGTGGACAGAGAAGGTTTGTTATGAGAATATTTTCCTGTCCTGCAATGCTCTTCTGTCCCAGGCTGCAGCTAGAACTTACCCTGTAGCCTAAAGTGGAACCAATATACAATGCATTCTTAATAAGCCCACCTGAATGTCATCTCTCTTGCCTTTTACTTTATTTCTTTCCCTCTCAACTCATTGAACCAACAAGAGTTTATTGAGCATCGTAACTTACAAGGCACTGCGGTAGGTTCAGAGGGTACAGTGGGGACAAGACAAATACAGTTCTTGACACTGACTGACAGTCTCACATGGTGACCTGGGACTTGTCTGGTTCTAGCACTGAAAAGCCCACATCCTGGGAGCCCCCTCAGTCCTGGGCAGAAGAAGAGGTTTGGTCCCCATTGTCTGATGTGTAAATGATAATATGAGTCATAAGACAATGATATGTTAGCCATCAATATATTTGAAGATTGCAAAGGTGTTCTGAGTGTATGTAATGAGAGGACCTCGTGTAACCTGTGAAGTCATGGAAGACTCTTCTGAAGATGTGGGCTTGCAAGCTGAGATATGAAGAATGAGAACTGTGAGGGAACTCCAGGTAAAGAAAAGCCCCATTCAGAGGCTCTGACATGAGAAAGAGTGTGTTGTGTTGAAGAAATTAAGGGTGACCTCAAGTCTTGGTTTGCATGGGACAGTCACAGTATAGCCTGTTGCCCTGGACTCATTATTAAGAGTGTCCTCTTACATCCTCACAAATAAATGAATTATTTTGGTTTGGAAAAAGAATTATTCACTACAGAAGAACTGTAAGATGCCCATGTGGCTAGAATAAAGGGACTAAATGGGATGCAAATGAGGCTGCTGAGGTAACTGAAAAGTGATTGCTCAGGGTCTCCAGGGAGAGATCAAAGATTTGGGATATTATATAAGAAATATAGGAACAGCCCCACCAGTGTAGCTCAGTGGCTGAGGTCTATCCATGAACCAAGAAGTCACTGGTTCAATTCCCAGTCAGGGCACATGCCTGCGTTTCAGGCTCGATCCCTAGAAGCAGGTGTGCACTAGGCGGCCAATCCATGATGTTTCTCTTTCATCCATGTTTCTATCTCTCTATCCCTCTCTCTTCCTCTCCCTCTAAAGTCAATAAAAAACATGTTAAAAACAACAACAACAATACAGGAACAGTGAGAAGCATCATCCACAAAGGAGGAGCATGATTACATGCAAATTTCAAACAGAGCAAATGCAAGCGAGGATGTGAGAGAGCCAGTCAACAGAGCTTTATCCGTGGTCCAGGCCAGCAAGGACAGTGGCCTAGATTAGAGTGAAAGCACAAAAATATGGAGCTAAGTAGATAATTCAAAAGCTATGGAGGAAGAATAACAGACAGAATTCAGTCTTTTGGCTGAAAGGTCACGGGTGTGGGCGAGGCAGGACTGCCACAACTGGCCATACCGACTGAGCAGAACTCCCCAGGGTCCCTTTCACATGGACCACCAGGCTGGCTGCATTGCAACTCCAGCCTTCTCCTCAGAGGCAGCAGGAGAGGAAGAGTCAGGGATGATGGCTAGCTTTCTGGTAGGAGTGGCTGGCTGGCCAATGGTGTTACATAGGAAGAGATGAGATTCAGAATCCCATGTCATCATTCCTGAAATCCTCTTATAATATGTGTGACTCTTCACCATTTACTTTGTCATGCATATCTCTTCCCTCTGTGCAGTTTGATCTTGCTCCTCCCCTCAGGTGCCCTAA
This sequence comes from Myotis myotis, assembly GCF_014108235.1. Classification (NCBI taxonomy): domain Eukaryota; kingdom Metazoa; phylum Chordata; class Mammalia; order Chiroptera; family Vespertilionidae; genus Myotis; species Myotis myotis. The sequence goes on from NW_023416318.1 coordinate 5,477,242, forward strand.
CTGGGCTGTAAGTGCTCAGGAGCAGAAACCAGGTTGGATTCGCCTGTCCTAGCACCCCCGAGCCTAGCACAGGGTCTGACATAAAGTAAGTCCTTGCCAACTCGTGGAAGAATGTGGGCAAATGGACATGCGGGTAAGGGGATAAACTTCTGCAAAGAGAAGGCGGGACATAGACAGGCTAGCTGGTGAAAAGGCTGGATAAACTAATTCCCGGTTAATCCGACTGAATACACCAATACAAGGGGCCACAACACTATCTGTAAAGGGCCAATAGTAAATACTTTAGGCTTTGCAGGGCACACCGTATCTGTGGCAACTTGTCTTCTCTGCTATTTTAATGAATAAGTAACCACAGACAATGACTAAGCAACCACAGACAATGTGTAAACATGTGGGTGTGGCTGGATTCCAAGGAAAGCTTACTTATGGGGACTGAAATGTGAACGTGATATAATTTTCACAAGTCAGAAAGTATTATTCTACTTTTGATTTATTTCAACCATGTAAAAATGTAAAATCATTCTTAGCTTTGCGGCCTTATAAAAACAGGCACTCTCTGAACCAGCCAGCATGGCTCAGTGGTTGAGCATCCACCTATGAACCAGAGGTCAGGGTTCGATTCCCGGTCAGGGCACATGCCCAGGTTGTGGGCTCGATCCCCAGTGTGGGGTTGCAGGATTCTCTCTCATCATTGCTGTTTCTATCTCTTTCTCCCTCCCCCTTACTCTCTGAAATCAACAGAAATATATTAAAATAAATAAATAAACAAACAAACAAATAAACAAATAAATAAATAGGCAGCACCTGAATTTGGCTTTGGGTTGTAGTTTGCTGAATCCTGAACTAATAGACTCATTTCCCTAACACAGAGGGCAGCACAGATCTTAGCCTGCATGTCCTCAAGCAGAATCATGGAAAAAGCTCATCCCGAATGCCTTCCCTCTCTCCCTTTCCGGGGTACAAGGAAGACATTTCCATTCCTATTGTCCCCTTTCCCCAACTCCTCTTTGTGAAAGGGCTTTGATTTCTTAAATGTTTTCCCTTTCTGCAATCTTCTTTGGAGGCCTCCTTTCTCTCTCTGCTTTTCCCACTTGACTCTCCTTTTTTTATTGTGCAAATTTGTTCTCTCAGTCATAAATTTTGCTTTTACTACCAGAAGCATTCCTGGGTTTGACATGTTTAGTGAGGACGTTGCAATCTCCCCGGTTTTTGTTTGTCACGTGCCTTTTCATAGCCAGGGACAGCCTCAGACCTTCCTACACGAAGGATTGATGCTCACACAGCATGACCTACACCTGGAAATCTATTAACAATTAACAGGCAGTCAAAGCAGACACACAAAAGCAGAGACTGCCTGCTTCCTGGGAAGTAGGGGCCGACTCAAAGTGCGAATGATGCACACAGGACTGGATATATTCACACCCGCCCAGTGGCATCTGGAACTCCACACCGGTCACAAATTGTTTGTCTGTCTCTGTTTGTTTAAAGTACTGTTCCAGATGCACCATGATTTCTAAAATGATATGAAGACATGCGTGTGCGAAGGAGACTCTTCCCTGTTGGTTTCATTACAGAGCAATTGGAGCGAGGCTGGAAGTCCTCTCGGAAGTGCACGTCACCAATATGTTTCTGCAGGACAGTGTCCAGCGGCGACCTTATTCCAGTCGGGTGTATCTCTGTGCAGGAAGAGCACCTGAGACTGAAGAGCAGCTGCCCAAATGCGTGGATTAAAATATAAAAGAGCCCTCTCTGGCTAGTGTTCTCCAGTGGTTAGAACGTTGGCCCTGCCCACTAAAGGGTCTTGGGTTCAACCCCGCCCTCGGTCTGGGCGAGTGCAAGAGGCAATCAGTTAATGTGTCTCTCTCACATTGATTTCTCTCTTTCTCTCTCTCTCTCTCTCTCTCTCTCTCTCTCTCTCTCTCTCTCTCCCCCCCCACCCCCCTTCCACTCACTCTCAAAAGCAATGGAAAAAATACCTTCAGGTGAAGATTAACAAAAAGATAAAAAGAAAAGAAAATTTGAGTCAATAAGCAGAAGAACTGGAATAGAATCAATGGAACCATTTTTTTCCCAGATCTAGGAAGTGTAACTTATAACAACTTATGTCAAAATTTCAGAGGGGAGCAGCTCTCGATGCTATAAGTGTATGGGGATTAGGAAGGAAAAGTGAGGACATTCACTCTATTCTCAAGCCCATCAATACTTAGCCTGTCATACAGTGGGGATCGATAACAGTTGGTCACCATGGCTCTGGAATACAGCCCCTTATCTGGGAGGCAGCAGTGGTGGTGAGGGGAGTTGTCTGGGGATGGGAGCACCATGGACATCATGCCAAATCATACCTTCTCCCCCTGTTCCACCACAGAGAACACCTGTGAAGGTAACCTGCAGCTTTGGTCTTATCCAATGACCTAGGATTCCTGGGAATGTCTACTACTAGAAAACCAGTGCTTTCCTTGCAGCCCTATTTCTTCATGGACCCATCTCTATGGAAGACCCCGTTGTAAAGTTCAATCCACAAGTCTCAATGGTATTAAAATGAGCCCAGGCAACTGAACTTGAGGCATGAGGATTTACTTAAAAGATAGCCAGTGTGAGTCCTGTCCCACGAGGGTGTCTGCGTGGCCCTGATGCTCAGGGCGAGGGCGCAGGTCTTGTCTGTGATGCATTCCCCGTGGCTCTGCATGTATTCACCTCAGTTGTCACAGACTCGGCCTTGTTAGATAAAAGGGCCGCACCTTTTTTGCTATGCCCTTCACTGGCCTGTGGAAATGGATCATTTTCACAAAATGCTAATTCCTAAAGCCTTCAGTCGACAGAGCCAGGGGAAGGAAAAGAAAAAAAATTACAATTTAAAGGCATGCTCTGAATTTGCTAATAGGCATGCATGGTCCTTTTGGAACCCAAATAGAATTTTTGATGAAGTACCTTGTGGCGAATTTGAAATATTAGCCTGGAGGCTCCAACAAGACATAATTCACTCCACTGGTGAGAACAAATCTCATTTCCACATCCACTCCTTTAAACTCATTACTGACCCGGGGAGGGAAACGCTGGCCTGGAGCAAGTTCTAATAAAGACACTGGTGGAGTCCTTGCTATAGTATTAAATGCAATAATGAGCAACAAGCCACTTGGTGGCGATGGACCCCTGGACCTGTCAAGACCCTGGGAGGCAGCTTCTGAAAGGTTTAGCACTCCATGCAGAGCAGAACATCCAGAAAGCATTTCAGGACTTTCTGCCTCAATTTGTCACATAAGACTCACCCTGGCTTAGATGGCCTGATTGTCAGCTTGCCTTCAAATGAACATCTGCTGAGAAGAATTAATTTTAAATTAATTTTTATTTAAAAAAAATAGGGAGATGCATGCAGTAGAGGAATTAACAATAATGATACCTTTGAAGTCTGAAAGACTTACATTCAAATTTCCAATCTGGGACAAATTTTATTCCCATCCTAGGACTCAACCTCTGCCAACTAGAAGTATGCTTTTAGCTAAACATAAGTTATGTGTATCTTCATTTTTTGCTGCCAATATCACTGTGTGCCTTGCCATATAATAGACACTCAATAAATATACATTAAATGGATCCATCTTCAAGGATGGTTATATAGACGAAGAGAGCTAATATATGTAACACTTTTGGTACATTGCTTGGCACCAGGTAGTTCCACAACTGCTGGTACATGGGCACTGGTACAAAGGCCACAGGAGCATGGAATGAAAAATCCAACCAAACTGAAGAAGGTGCTAGCTTCTCCGGTTCTGGTGGGAAGGGGTCGGGTCCAGGGAGTCCAAGGCAGGGCTGCATAGTAGAACATCACAAGGAGGGAGGCAGGACACCCTAAAAATGCAAGGAAGGATCTAAAAAGAGCCAGAGCCAGTAGTGACTGATAGAAAGCCACACTCACGAATCATTTCTCAGCTTTAAGAAGCAGATTGTAGGGTTTCTCTGGATTTCTAGAGTATGTGTATGTCTAGGTAGGTAAAGTCAAATAAAATATTAAAGCATGTGTCTAGAAAATCCACATAATCAGCTATTAGAAGGGAAGCACGCATGTGGGTGAACAAGCAACCTGTCCTAGCTTATTTCTCCTTCCCTCCCACTGCATCCCAATACAGACCCTCCTTTAAGTCAGGCCACTGTGTCACCAACGATCTCTGGCCACATGATGACTTCATCATTCCCTTGTGCTGGCTCTTTGAGCTTGTCTTTGCCAATCACCTTTCTGTATACTCTGTAAGCCTGACATATGCCACACAAGTTTCCCATTGGTTGAGAGAAAGAGAGAATGAGTACAATGTGACTATTCACCATCTCCTCTGTCTTCACCACACCTTTTCATTTGCTTCTATAATATAAGCATTTCTCGCTCATTGTTTATAATGTACTTCTTTCCTCAAACAAAACATTAGTTCTCCTTGTTACATAGCCCCCATGGGCTGGCTGCTCACTCATCTGACCCAACGGACACCTGACAATTAAAGGGTGACAGGAAGGCAGCAGGCTCCTGCTTCATGTTGTATAGATAGGAACAAATGGCCTTTGTGTAATTCTCAGTAACTTTGTACAAATATGTATAGTGGCTATGATATGCAAGGTAATCAGAAGGAATATCAACAGCATTGTACAAACATACACATAAGTATATGCATTAAATACACACACACACACACACACACACACTATGTGGGACTATTAGCAAAACATCTTCAGACAGAGCCTAGAACCTCAGTACTAGGCTTGGGGCTGATCCCACCTCTGTCACCGGAGCTGATTCATTGGGCTACATGTTCTCCAAACCTAGTCCTGTCTTCCCTGGCCCTCCTCTCAGTGGTTTTTCAGTCTGTCCCCTCAGCTCAGCCATCCCCGATCGAGAGACATCTCTGCAATACACAAACATGCATCCCCCTTTAATCTCACGCAACGTGAAATCACCACATTAAGGTTTCCAATGCTGCTGCCTCACTTCAGAGAGAGAAAAGATGGAACTGTTATTGTTGCTTTAAGAAGGCACTGATCATCCTTTCCAAAGATGGAAAATGACAAAACCCCAAAAAAGCAGTCCATCTGCTTTCTGACTGCAAGGATTGGAATGTGGATCAGCCAAGGGACAGGGACAGCTAAGCACTTATTGTCACCAAGAGCAAAGAGGAAGAGTCCAGAGAGTTCTCATCACTCCAGATTTACCAACTGATCACTTTCCATTTTATATTAACTGTGAGTTGCGTCCAATAATGGATGCCAGCTGGCTATCCGCATTAATAAGTAAACACGTCCAGGTTTCAGAATTGGGAGGAAACTGAGGGAGACACAAAAGAATGAAACCCTATATACACGTACAAGTGCGAGAGACTTCTAGTGCAATGGTTGCCCACACTGAGCACGTGGGTGTGTGATTATCACAAAGTTGCAAGAAGCAAGTCTTCTTGGGCATATGTTCTAGCTAAAGTGGGAGCAGGGGTGTGGATGATGATACAGCAGGACAGACAATTAGGGAATTAATTAATTAGGGCTCTATTTACACTTCTATTGTCAGTGCTAATTATTTGTTGGTTTGAAGGAAGCTCCCCTGTCTTCATTAGTGTCTGTCAGTGAATGACAGTGCTCTTGGATTTCCACAAATACCTGTATTTGCAGTGTCAGCTCACGTTTTCATGTGATGACAGTAATAACCATGGGACACATACTCTCTGAAGCTAAAAACGCTTTTTAAAAAAAATGCTTTTATTGATTTTAGAGAGTGAGAGGAAGGGAAATGGATAGAGAAATAGAAACATAAATGAGAGAGAGACATTGATCAGCTGCCTCCTGCATGCCCCCAACTGAGAATCGAGCCCGCAACCTGGGCATGTGCCCTGATCAGGAGGCAAACTGAGTACCTCTTGGTTTATGGGTCAACACTCAACCACTGAGCCACACTGGCCAGGCAAAAATGCCTTTTTTCCCCTACAAGAGGTATGTTATTGTGACTATTCCATTCCTTTAGACTTTAGCCTCCATCTGGTATTTAGCATATTGAGGTTGGCCATTTTCTTCAACTTCGATGAAAAGAAACTGGATAAGTTCTTTGGAAGAGGGTGAGTGAGCAGAGGTTCCCTACAGGAAGCATTTGCAGGCCATCGAGTCCATTCTACAAATCAGGCATTCCTAATACTAGCAAGCTCATCTGGGAGTCCTGGTTTGGAAGTCTGAAGACAGCCTTTCAAGGAGGAATCAGTGATGGAATCGACTTGACCAGGCCTGAGGTCATTCAATGCTCCCTTTTTAAAAAAGTGTAGCTGCTATTCTTGTCTGGTGATTTCTTCTGGCTGCCCTCAGGCTTAGGATGGGAGAGCAGGATGTGTCTTAACTTCCTTAATCCTGTCAGAGTCACCAGGATCTTGGTGGTAGGGGCAGGGGTGGGGGTGTGGCGCAGAGACCAGAGCAAGAGAAAGGAAGGTCTTTTCAGCAATGCCTGGGAATATACCTAGAGAAAGAGACCCGATTTCTAAAATGGAAAGAAATAAGCAGCTTTGGTCACTGAATGAAACAGTATATGTAAGCGGGATGGAAGAATGGGAAAGACGAGGCTATAGGAGAAATTTGACTCAATTTCGCTCTTGGGTGTTATTTTGGAGACTTTTCTGACCATTTAACCAATAATTAGAGAAAATCTAATCAAACCTACCCTCCTTTAAAAGCAAGGCCTGAAGAAGAAAGTAGCTTTTTTTTCTTTAAAAAAGAGACTTTGTTTCCTCAAATGGAAAGTTTTCTGTGCTACATTTTATTTTAGAATCTCTAAGTATATCTTCTTTTTGTACCTATTTTTTTTAAAAAAAAATTTGAACTGGTGGGTTAATTTGTGATTTTGTTATCTCTGGCACATTTAGATTGGCCATTAACGTCAATTGCTAAAGGTGGTGATTCCCAACCCTCAGTAATGCAGAAAGATGGGCGTCCAGAGGAGCGAGGGTGGAGGAGGATGCGATCCTTTGTAGAAATAGGTGAGATGACGGGAAGACTAGAGTTGCCATCTGCTGGAGGATGGAAAGAATGACATTTGACACTCACTATTTGCAAGAGCAAAACTAAACTCATTAGTCAAAAATACTAAATCTGTATAGGCTGTGTGTGCTGCCAGTTAAAAACAAAATTAAAATTTGGGCCCTAACCAGTTTGGCTCAGTGGATAGAGCATCGGCCCGCGGACTGAAGGGTCCCGGGTTCGATTCCGGTCAAGGGCATGTACCTTAGTTGCAGGCTCGATCCCCAGTAGGGGCCGTGCAGGCAGCAGCTGATGGGTGTTTCTCTCATCGATGTTTCTAACTCTCTATCCCTCTCCCTTCCTCTCTGTAAAAGTCAATAAAATATATTTTAAAAAATAAAATTTGGGAAGGGATGTGATAATTTCAGCATGGCTGTTTGGGACAATGTAGAAAATATATGGGGGAAGTAAAACAATGGCGTCCTCTTTTCCTAAATTGCAGTCTGAATGCTCTTAAAAGGGGTAATGACTATACTTTAAACCCTTTCAAATGCCGGCATGTGCTTTCCACATGTATTTCTCATTTTCACGACTGCAACTTGGAAAACGAAATTGATGATGGGGTTTCTTCTATAAGTGCGCCTTAAAATCCCACTTTCTTCCTGCTTATGTAACATGACCAAGTGCATGAAGCTCCCTTAGGTGCAGTATAAAGAGCAGTGGACTAGGAGTCAGAAAGTCCCGGTGAGTAATCTCAGTTTGCTTACCAGCTACTGTAACCATTAGCCAATCACTTTATTACTCTGGGCCTCAGTATTTTACGCTGTAAAATTATAAATGGTGTGGAGGATGGGTTGCAGAGTTTAAATGGCCTCGAAGGTCCTTTTTAGCTCTCAAATCCTGTGACTCTATAAGCATTCCAAACTCTTGCAGCACTTATAACATGAATATTCAAGCTAAAGTCTCATCATTGCTTCTACTGAACGCAGCAAAACAGTATCTAATAGCTTGATTAATCAGCCATAACCATCTTTACCAAGGAAGGGAAAATGTGTCCTCCCTGCTCATACAGTAGAGAAAGAGCCAGTTACTTAAACTTGTTTTCTCTGCTAGACCAAAGTTCCCTGTTGAGAAAAAATATAAAACAAAAACAGCTTTCAGAATCACAGAGTTAGCACAGCAAGCAACTTAGAAGATCAGAAGTGCAAACTGAGGTTAAGGGACTCATCACTTTTGAATAACTGGTTTGGGGCCCAAATAGATTAGATCATTTAATTGGAAAATTCTCCTTTACCTGAAACAAACCCATCTTTCTTTATGCAGCTCTAAGTTCCATGTATGTACAGTTTCCAAGTCAGGTATTCCTTCATCTCTACTCCATTTTTGTCTAGCTCAGAGTGATTCCTCCCTCTGGAAACACTAGTGTTTCATATCTGAATCCCTCATTTAGCAATTAACATGAACAGCCTTTCATTCATTTATCCATTCGACAAACATTTAATGAACACATTTTTGATGCCTCGCACTTTTTTTAGGTTGAGCTGAAGAGTTAAGACCCCTGTTCGAATGAAACTTGTATCTTAAAGAAAGATGGCGGGAATTATATAAATATGAAAATATACCAGAGTAGTACGTGCCATGGCAGAAAATCAAAACAGGGTGGTATGATAATAACCTGATACCTTTTTTTTAGGCTGAGTGTCAAGGAAGACTTTCCTGAGGAAGTAACTGCTAACCTAAGACTTGATGTAACAAGAAGATGGCTATTGGTTGGCATTTGGGGGAAGGGCATTCCTAAAGGGAACAGATTGGCATTGGGGTGGGGAACCAAAGGAAGATGTAAGGCTGTAATAAAATCAACAAGGGCAATGGTGACAACAGATGAAGTAAGCGGGGTAGGCAAGATCCAGATGATTTGGGGCTTCTAAGTCACACTAAGAAACACTGAGACATGTGGATTTTGCTCTAGCTGGTTTGGCTCAGTGGATAGAGCGTCAGCCTGAGGACTGAAGGGTCCCAGGTTCGATTCCAGTCAAGGGCACATGCCTGGGTTGTGGGTTTGATCCCCAATAGGGGGTGTGCAAGAGGCAGCCAATCACTGATTCTCTCAACATTGATGTTTCTAGCTCCCTCTCCCTTCCTCTCTGAATTCAATAAAAATATATTTAAAAGAAAGAAATGTGGATTTTATTCCAAGCATTCTGAGAAATTAAGCAAAGACTTAATTTTCTTTTCATGTAAATTAGTCTTCCAGAACTTCAAGAGGATTGGACAAGGAGTCAATTTTTTTTTTTTTTTAATTTTTCAAAACTCCTAACAAACCTTTGTACATAGAAGGTTTTTGAAATCTTCAGGTCAGTTAACATTTGAAGTAGCGGCTTAACCCTGGGGCAGGCAGAGGTCATGATGATTGCAGCCCTCAGGAAGGCTGAGGAAATGAGTTCAGGGTGGAGGCAGCATGGCCTCACACCCAGCCTGCAGCTGCAGCTAAGGCACCTGACAATGCCTCACACTGCCAGGGGGAGCCCATAAGGAACAAGGGGGCATCTTTGTCTCTTCAGAGGAAAGCGAATCCCCTCCATTTGGAGAGAGGCTCTCAGGGTCTTTGCACTCAGGAGTTTCGCAGCTACAATGGAAACCATGGACCAGGTAAATCTGTAACAATTTATAGAGTTCACGCCCTAAAGAGTATCTTTGTGTAAAACAGCGGCCTGGATAATACGGGGAATGAATTCAGAGAGGTTGTTCTGTATTTTCTTGTAATGCAAGCCTCATTTTTACGTGTTTTCTTTTGACTGGAGGGCAATCTTTAGTTGCAAATTTAAGGGAAGCAAGTATAATAAAGAGGTCGTTAGACATTATGAGAACTAGAATGCTTCTAATGTTAGCTGAGAGTAACCTGATTTATTTTTCACACTGAGCTCTAGAAAAGGCAAATCCCATGTAATTAGCAAAGAATTAGGAGGGGGGGAAATTCACCTTTCTCCTTCTGCCTCGCCCCTTGTGGTATAATGAGGTCCCCTAAGCTATGATGGGAGAACTTTCTAATCCTATGTGATAACTGGGGCGCTAAGCAATGCAAATGGAATCACTAATAACAAAAAGAAAGAAAAATGAAAGGAAGAGAGGGAGGGAGGGAGAGAGAGAGGAGGGAGGGAGGGAGGGAAGGAGGAAGGGAGGAAAGGAGGGAGGGAAGGAAGGAAGGAAGGAAGGAAGGAAGGAAGGAAGGAAGGAAGGAAGGAAGGAAGGAAGGAAGGAAAGAGAAAGAAAAGGGGGCAAAGAACAGGATGAAAATATAGAGAGTAAGTAAAGAAGAGATGGCAGGTTTGGAGAAAAGCAAGAGAAAAGGTCAATGATGAGAGACCAGTGATGCTATAAGGAAGCAGAGATCATAATTTCCCAGACATCTTGAACAGATGCTTTAAGAGAGATATAATTAGATGACAGATAGATGATAGATAGATAGATAGATAGATAGATAGATAGATAGATAGATAAGAGAGAGAGCGATGTGTGGAGAGAACAGGGGTTGAATTTGAGACATAGCAAGCAAGAAGGAAGGAGATAGAAGAGGAAAAGCTAGGAAGGAAGAGGAAGAAGGAGGGGAGATCTAGGCAATTATTCCCAGATTTGGATGCGCATAATGACCCTGGGGATCTGCCTGAAAGTGAAGATTCCCAGGCCTGTTCCCAGCCTTATTCCTTCAGCAGCTGTGGGGAGGGGGAGGTTGTAGCCCCAGCAGCTAATGAAAGTCAAAACCGAAAGCTCTCCCTGGATGATGAGGCACAGTCAGTTTTGGGAACCTTTGAGCCACATGCAAAGGAGAAGAGGGCTAAGCAGCAAGGGGCAGGCAGTAGCAGGGCTGCTGCCTGCAGAGGCGGGTTATGCAGCACGGACTTCCTTTCAAGAAGACACCTCATCTTCAAGAACCAGAGTGCTCCTCCTGTTCCCAAATAGCATGCCCTCCAGTGGCTTTGGGAAGGGCTGGTGGCGGGGTACACAGGGAACTAGTTTGGAAGGCAGCTTCTCCTTTGGTTGCCAGGGGCAGGGAAACGCCCCCGGCCCGCCCCGCCCCGCCCCGCCCACACTCCCTTGGCTTGCCAGGTGGCCCAAGTTGGGTTTGGGGTTTGGCCCAGGATTGGCACCGAGTGGTGAGAGACTCTCCCTCGCATGCTGAGGAACTAGCAGAAGTGGCTCGGTTCAGAAAACGCACCGGGCGGAACCCACACCATCCACACCCACAAGCATTTCTGATTGTCATGGTAACAGACCAGACGCAGCGGCTGCGGGCGGGCGGGAAGCGCTTGTGAGCTTGGGCCAGGGGTGGGGACCTGCTGGCCTCTCTGTCACTGCTGGGCCGGAGCTGAGGGCGCCCTGAGGGGAGGGGGGAGTGGGGGGGAGTCTGGGGGAGTCTGGGGGCGGCGCAGCCAGTCCTGCAGGGAGCACAGCCTCCCAAGCAAGGGAACCAATGCCTGTGGGGATTAAGTCCACCTGGGCCCCCAGTGTGCGTGTTACTATGAAATGGTAAAGAGGTTCACTGGTTTTCAGGGAAGTGGCTCCATGCAGAGTGTGAGCTGCGGGAGGCAGTCCCTCTCCAGGTCAGAGCACACAGGTACCCATCCACGGGTCTGTTTTACACCACGTGAATGGTAAATGGAGGGGCTTCAGCCACCGCATGGGCACTGGGTATTTTACTGACAATGGCCAATACTGAGTTTGATTTAGTGCCTACCAACTAATATAAAAAGCCTGGCGGTTGCAAAGAAGAGAATTAAGCATGCTTATCAGATGGCAATTAACTCGGTCTTTAGAAAGAAGGAAAGAAAAAACAACAACACATGAGCTAAGTGTCCTGATAAAGTGGTTCTGTGAAATTCTACACATGCCAGGAATGTCTCAAACATCATCTTAAAAAATATATGACCGCATATAAAATCATGTTTTCTTCTGTTGTTGTTTCCCAAGCAAGAGGGATATCCATCTTCTCTGAAACCTACTACACCTTAAAAAAAAAAAAAATAGAAAACAAAATACAGAGCACCTTCAGAAAGGGCTATAGCTTTTCCTAGAGTATAGATTAGTTACCATGACAGAGCCAGCCTCACAAGCCATGTTAGTAGAAATAAGGTATTGATTAAATATAGTCACAGTAAGCACTAAACTTACATTAATATTTCCCACCACTGGCGATTTAACATTTTATCATCCATCAGAGCCTACAGGTCCATGTGTACACACATTCACGCAAATTAAACCTTGTCACAGTTAACAGGATTTATATAGCCTTTTTTATATTTGAAGGACAGATTTTTTTAAAAGCCCACTATCAATGTTTTACATATATATATATATATATATATATATATATATATATATATATTCCACAATTATCCTTGGTTGTAGTTGCATACATTTTTTTAATTCATTATATATCACAGATTATTTTAAAATGTGCTGCTAATTAGGAAATGATGTACTCAAGACAAATCACTGGCTGGTTCTAACATGCTTCTCTTACTTCCTCTCTATGTGCACTTCCCCCAGAACCTGTGCTTTGTCATATTCATACTCCCCTAGGAGTATGTCTCTTTCCACCAGCCAGATGTGGTCTAGGATCTCTTACTACCAGGCATATTTGGAAAAGCATCATAATACATTTTCCCTGGTGCCATCTTTCCCCAAACTCTCCTCCCCATGTGAAATCACCAACCCTCTCAATTAAAGTTGAACTTCCTTGTTTCTGCAGCAGACCTTTCTGTTGTCATTTTGTTTGTTTTTTAACATCTTTTAAAAAAAATCTTTACTGTTGAAAGTATTACATATGTCCCCTTTGTTCTCCAGCCCGCTCCCCCACCCCCACCCAGGCCTCCACCATCCTATTGTCTGTGTCCATGGGTTATGCATATATGCATACAAGTTTTTTACTTGATCTCCTTCCACTTACCCACCCACCCCTACCTTTCCTCTGAGATTCCTCAGTCTGTTCCATGTTTCCATGCCTCTGGTTCTATTTTATTCATCAGTTTGTTTATTTCATCAGATTCCTTGTTCATTTATTTTGATTTTTAGATTCAATTGTTGATAGATGTGTATTTATTGTCATTGTAATGTTCATTTCTTATCTTATTTTTTTCTTCTTACTAACTGCTTTTCTCTAGTTGCTTTTAAGATTCTCTTTGTCTTTAACCTTTGGCATTTTGATCATGATGTATCTTGGTGTGGGCCTCTTATTTGGGACTCTCTGTACTTCCTGAACTTGTAAATATATTTCTTTCACCAGATAGGGGAAGTTTTCTGTCATTATTTCTTCATATAGGTTTTCAATATCTTTCCCTCTCTCTTCCCCTTCTGGCAGCTCCATAATGCTAATATTGGTATGCTTGAAGTTGTCCCAGAGGCTCTTTACACTATCCTCTTATTTTTGGATTTCTTTTGCTTTTTGCTTTTCTAATTGGGTGTTTTTTGCTTCCTCAAATTCCAAATCATTGATTTGAGGCCTTTCTGTTTTAACCTGACCATGGTAAGTATATACTTGGTAGGTTAACTGTTCTTCCAGGTTATGTCAATTATAGACTTTCCTTATATTTTTCTTTTTAGTCACTTTTATATGTGAGCATGTTAGAGAATCTACCAGGTCAAACTTATCTTTATATTTGCTACAGTAGCTAGTACATTAGATAGATAGATAGATAGATAGATAGATAGATAGACAGATAGTTGAGTGAATGAAAGAATGAATGAATGAATGAATACTAATGTTGGCATACTTTGGCAGACTCAGCTGCTTAGGAGAACTCCTAGAGCTATTCTTCTTTCTGTCCTCCTCAAATACATCACCTCCCTAATGAAATGAAATGTGGAGATGCGGTTTGGATCCTGATTCAAACAAATCTACTTCAAAAAAGAAATTTGAATTTGAGGGATGATGGTGGGAAAGATCTGACTATGAACTGCATATTAGATCATACTAAGAAATTATCATCAATTTACTGAAGTGTGGCAATAGTATTGTGGTTATGTAAAAAAAAAAGTCTTTTCTTAGGGATATACACTAAAGTATGTAGAAGTAAAAATATGAGATCTATGATTAACTTTAAAATATCAAAAATTATGATGGAGAAAAGGGCATGACATTAATAATTCTTAAGTCTAATATTAATAATGAAGTCTAAGTCTAATCAATTAACTTTTTAGTCAATTCTCTTCATACCACACTTGATAAGGAATAAGATAATCATAAAAGTAAAAGTAAGGACTATACTTCCACGTGGCAATCACCTGGGGGTGAATTTAAATAATCTGCCTGTCCCTTTCCTAATCACTCTAAATCACAATTCAGAGACAGTAAATCATGGTTCAATCCTGGAGGTAGGCACAAGGGCACAGGAGTCAAAGAAAAAAAATAGCTAGGAAAATACTAAAGCTTTCTTCCAATGTGGATCCCCACTTTGCTGGGAAATAGCAATGATCAATTGGCCCAAGAGAAGTGAAAAAAAAAACAATGCTAAATGTAGGCCTACTATTAACTGTGGAATGCAACTTTAAAAGCAATTGTATATGTATCAGCTTGTGTTTATATTATATTATACACACACACACACACACACACACACACACGTATAGTATTACAGATGTCTCTCATCCTCCCGTACCCCTATCTGCCCAACCCCTCCCATCCGCAACCCACAAGTGTTCACCACCCTATTGTCTGTGTCCATGGACTGCTTGTGTTTGTATTTTAAAAGTTGTTCTATAAACCAAGAACATTAATCCCATTTTATAAAGGAAGAAACTTAAGTCCCGAGAGTTTATAAAGGAAGAAACTTAAGTCCCTGCATTTATCCTTGAATTGTTTAAAATTATTAAACAAATAATAATAATTGCCAAGGTTAAGGCAGTAGCGAAATCTCAGAATCAGAGCAAAATTATTCCAACATTCCAATGATTACTTTATAACATATAATACCCTCCCTCATCGGTTTCCAAAATAGTTGGGTGCAAAACCTTGCCTCATTCCTGCCAGCAAGCTATAGGAAAAGGCTATGTCCTTGCTGCAACAGAGACCCAGTTCATGAGTTGTTACTGTCTTTATATAGGTCATCAAATATTTCTGGAGGGCTTTTTAATATGTCTCATTTTAACCCTCCTGACCCTACTGCAGTTAGGTGGGTGGTAAATGTCATCTAGTTTACGCTATAAGTCATAAATTCTTATGACAGCAGGGATGTTCTAGGTGACAGTGGCATCAGAGTAGAAAGAATTCTGGAATTGGAGACCCAGATCCAGTCTTACTATATCCACATCACCAAAGTCATACAGGATTGCTTTTATTTTCAGCCCTCAGGGATTCTAAAAGAGCAAAACCATCAAAGTTAACAGTACTTTGCTTTCCAAATTGATGAATAGTATCCTGAGTGGTACCGCTGGATCTCAGAAAACTATTTCTGAAGCCTTTGCAATGTTCACAACAACTACAGAAGAGAGTCCTAGTCACCATATTATGCAATGAAACAAACTCTGCTTGGGTTTGAGTAGATGTGGCCAGTGTGACAACATGCCAATTTCATTTTGTCAAACAACTATTTAGTTGTTTATAGCAAAAGAACTGGTTAGTATCCATCAGCCCTTGTTAGGTAATTATATTGAAAGGAGGTAATTGGATTCCATTAAACAACATTTCACATTTGCAGACATCCTTAAGACAGCAATTATGTTGAAATCAAGTAGATGAATTTAAATTCTTTTAGAGGATTTTATATTTAAAAAATGAGTATTACCCAGATAGGATCATTACTCTCTGAATATAAGTTGACCTATGGGTAAGGTCAAACTCAATATGACCATTTGAGTAGGGAAGGCTGCGATCAAGGCCACCTCCCATCTGTGATAGGGTTGGCTAAAGAATGGACTCTCCCTTTGATAGCAGCTCACAAAGAATAGGATTGGAGCCCTAAATAGCCTACCTTCCTTAATTGTCAGTTATGACTCGTTCACCCAAACATACATCAAAACTTCTTCTAGGACCATTCTGATACTGCTGATGTTTGAATGTCTAGTGTAAGATACAGCAACCCCGTAAAGTTAGAAATAGGGAGTTGTCTCAGTGTGAGGTTATATTTCCTGTCTGTGTTGCTCTCTGGTCTGGGAAAGAATTCCCGGCTGGCTGAAGAACCTGTTCAAAAGCCCAGCTAGCTTCACAAGGAAGGCCCAATCTGATTTTTTGGGTTGTTTTTATATTTACTCTGTTTCGATCTATAAGCCAGTGGCAAAGTTACATTGCAGTTAGAAAACCATCCACTGTATAAATAGGTTAGAACCAGAAGCATTGAAACAAGCTATCGACACCTTTATATTGAGTGTCCTCTTCATTTTCCAGCCGTGGTAGGTCCTTTAGAATTTACAGGTTTGTGAATGCCAGAGTTAGCAGAGATATTAGCAATCCTCCCATCCAATTTCCATTCTCTAACTAGAGAAGGTTTGTACTCCCTAAACCACAAAGCAAGTAAATGGCAAAATTAGAATTTAAACATGGACATTTCAACTCTGTTTGGATCACACCATTCCACCAAAAATATAATTTGAATTTTGCTCTTAAGAAATTGAAATATGAAAAAAAGAAAAGAAAAAAGTGGGGGGCATTCAGAAACAACTAGAGAGAATTTTATACAGTATTTAACAAAGCACTTAGTTTTTAGATGAGTAAGAGTTCAAAACAAGGGAGAGACTACTATGACCTTTGGGATTCCCCCTTTAAAAAATGGATTACCTCCCCAAATATTTTACATGCTCTGGTACTTTGCACAAGTTAATGAAAGCGGGCAAGTGCCCACTGCATGGTTGTTGAATGTTTAGGTGGACATATGGTTTTGCAGATGAATTAGTGAATAATCTGGTAAATGAAAACCATAATAAAGGAAGTGGGACTCAACATGGGGTAGAATCAAAGGGGCATTGTGGAGGCTGGAGAATACTGAAATGAGCATTACTTACTTAGGGGCTGCTGAAAAAACAACTGGGCTGAAGCAGAAGAACGTACTAGGAAGTAGCAGATGACGCATTTGGACACTGCCATCCCAGCATCATGCAGCTGAGCATTGCCTATTCCCATGACTTCACCGGGTTATGTTTAGAGTGGTGTTGTAAGTGCAGGGAGAATCTGAGAAACTTGTTAATGAGTCCAGACTCCCACATACAAAATGAGATTGCTGGATGTGTGTGGTAGTTGGTATTCTCTTCTGTTCTTTTTCTACACAAACAGCAACAGATGGTAGGAGGGGGCCAAGAGGAGTGGGAATCCAGGAGGGAAGTTGCCCCATTTCCTCTCCTGCTGGGTCTACTCTAGATGGACACCAGGGAGAGGCAGATTGCAGCCGATCAAGCCTGGCTGTTACAGAGTCAAAGGGCTGACTGGCATCCAGCTCTCTTACTTGCCCCATACAAGGGTCTAGGGCAGTGGTCGGCAAACTGCGGCTCGGCAAACAGCGGCTCGTGAGCCACATGAGGATCTCTGGCCCCTTCAGTGTGGCTCTTCCACAAAATACCGGCTCTTCCACAAAATACCGACTTCTGCGCATGGGCCATGAAGTTTCAATCGCACTGTACGTGAGTGCCTGCACGTGGTATTTTGTGGAAGAGCCACACTCAAGGGGCCAAAGAGCCGCATGTGGCTCGTGAGCCGCGGTTTGCCGACCATGGGTCTAGGGAATGGAGGAAAAGCACTTATCACCCAAACCGGCTGTGTTAAGGACAGTGGCCTAGGTTTTCTGGGCCTTGATTTCCTCATGTATTTTGGGGAAATGATAGAATCTCATAAAAATGAAAGAACTCAATGGGATTACTATACAAGTGTTTTACTTTTGTGCCTGAGGTAGCATAATCACTCTATAAGGTTTGGAGGAGCTGATGAGGATGCTGGTGGACAGTTGTGAAGTGAAGATTTATAACAAGGTGCATTGACCCTTTAAGGAAGCATATCTTTTATTCGAAATCCTCCTTGACCTTACATGCTGGCCATTTGACAGTCCCTTGAACATGAGCTTATTTTGGCCTTAGAAGCTGGGCACTTGATATTCCATCTGAATGGAATGCATTTCTGCAGCTTTAAGTAGCTGCCTCTCACTTATTACTTAGGTTTCAACTCAAACGTCACCACCTCAAGGAAGCCTTTCCTAATCTGAAGTAAAGCATGTCCCTCCCCTCAATTTCTCTCCGCTGCATGGTTTTATATTAACTTTCCCTAGTGTATTTGTATCCCAAAATGATCTCTTTAGAATATGTTTTTAATGATTTAAGAGAGAGAGAGAGAGAGAGAGAGAGAGAGAGAGAGAGAGAGAGAGAGAGAGAGAGAGAGAGAGAGAGAGAGATGGATCGACTGCCTCCTGCAACCCAGGCAAGTGTCCTGACCAGGAATTGAACTCGGTGACATCTAGGTGCATGGGACAATGCTCAACCAACTGAGCCACACCAGCCAGGGCCAAAAATGATCTTATTTATTGTTTTCTTACAAGGCTGCTCAGTCTTGTTCACCACTGGATTCCCTAGACCTAGAATATGCTCTGTATGTTTCAAGCTCATCAGCTATCTGTTAATGACTTACTGGGGAATGAACTGACAAGAATAGGACCCCAAAGTATATACATTTAAAACAGTATTTGTTATAGCTTCAAAGAACAAGTTATCCCCTTTGAAAAGAGAATACTCAAAGCAAACTTCACACAGAATTAGGCTTTCATGCAAAGTTTCTTTCTTTCTTTTTTATTTTTCCTGTCCTGTTTGAGGTGAAAGACCAACGAGGAGAGGGCACTGGATGTTGTGACCAGGTTCCTTCTCTTAAACTTTAAGGAAAGTTAAGACTTAAAGGAAAGTCACAAGTTGAGAAAAGCTACAACTCTTTCAGATGCTACTTGTTTGTCCTCAGCCTGGGGAAATAAATGGTTACTGTCTCAAATTCAGGCTCCTCCCACTTCTGGGATCTGAAGGAAAGAAAATCTAACACTGTATATAATACACTGGTATTTCGTGTGGGTTTAGACCAGTGGCTTGCACATACGAGAAGCTTCATAAGTTCTGCTGGTCCTATTACTTGTATAAAGGACTTAGACACATTCTAGAGATACTTAACCTGTGGTCTACAGACTGGAAAGTCAACTTTCAACCTTCAGAAAACCAAGGTCCAGTAAAGCAACTGTTCAGCAATGGAAAAGGTCACACTAAGTAAAGCAGGTGCCTAGCTGTTTCTACTATAAGATTTGTCCTATCTCCTATAGGGTACTTCCTAGTTAAATTCAACATTCTTTAATATTTATGTACTGTTATTTTAATTTTACATTTCTATTTTTTGTAATCAAAGGACAATTGAGTGGGAAAATGTAATACCTCTCTCTCTCTCTCTCTCTCTCTCTCTCTCTCTCTTTCTCTCTCTCTCTCTCTCTAGCTATTCATGCTGTGAAGCAACCTGTTTTACTGTTGAAACTTGTGTTTGTTCTGTTTCAATTGTGCAGAACGAAACAGATCTGGCACCTTTAAAAATCAAAAATCTATCACTCTACAGGAAAATACACCAGCTTAGGAAAGGGAATTATGAAAAACAGGAAAAAGATATTGTACTTCTAAAACGTTATTGGGCTGATGATCACCTGGGGATCGTGTAAAAATGCAGATTCTGAGTCAGTATATCTGGGATGGAGTCTGAGAGCCTACATTTCTAACAAGATCTGGTTATCAACAAAGAGCAAGTTATCCTTCCATGCTGCTGGTCCATGGTGTTTATGGGCCATATTTTTGGGTCATATGGCTTGAGAAATGTGAAAGCACACACTTAAGAGCATCTAGTACTTACAGTTATAGTAACATGAAGCCACTACTACTTTACTTAACCAGCAAAATGACCATAGATTCTTCCTATCCAGAGATGGCGCCTATGTCTCCACTCCTAGAGTCAGGTTGTCCATGGGGTTCGCTTTGGCCAATAGGCAACAAGGATTTGCCAGAAGGTGAGACTTGTGCACTGGAACTTGTTCCGCCTTACAGCTCGTGCATCCCTGTAATCACTACACAAACGCACCCGACCTAGCTGGCTGGAGGATGCATGGCCACATGCAAGCCTACAGTCAGTCGTCAGTCAGGCCCCAGCCAACAGCCTGCCACTTGCCATCCCTGTGAGTGAAGCCACCCTGGCTTGTCCAGTCTCCAGTAACTCTCCAACTGGCCGCAGACATTGGAGGGAGCACAGTCGAGCTGGCCCAGACAGAGCATCGCTGGAGACAATACACAGAACCATGAACTAAATAAAGTGATTGTTGTTTTAACCACCACTTTTTCTTTGTTTGCTTATTCGGCCTCTAAAGTAGAAAGTGACACTTAAAGAAAGAGCAATAGGAGTTTTCTTAGAGACACATAACAGCCTTTATTTAAAAAAAATATATTTTTATTGATTTCAGAGAGGAAGGGAGAGGGAGAGAGAGATAGACACATCAGTGATGAGAGATAATCATCGACTGGCTGCCTCCTGCACGCCCCACACCGGGGATCGAGCCTACAACCCAGGCATGTGCCCTGACCGGGAATCAAACCATGACCTCCTGGTTCATAGGTGGATGCTCAACCATTGAGCCACACCAGCTGGGTCATAATACCTTTTCTGCTTATGATTCTTTCACCTTCCTGTCTTCAATTTATGTGGTATAATTTTGGCTTTATATAACAGAAGTTGATATAAGTAGCTATTGCAATGGAATTTGACATATTTTTCTAATTAAATTTATTTCTATCTCTTACTTTATTATGCTGAATATTTCTGCTTCAAAGTTAAGTCGTGTGCCCAGGTCACACAGCTTGTAAACGTCAGAACAATTTTCAGCCTAATATAGAGTCAGACATTTCAAAAGTTCTGTTCAGTACCTTATTCAATGTTTCAGATTTTCCTGCTAAAATGCAAATACAGAATTTCATTCTGAAAGGCATGATTTCCAGTTATTGCCTTCATTCATGTTTGAGGTAATGCAAGGCCTGTCCACAAAGGAATAATCTTACGCTGATATGAGATGCCAAGGACAAACCCTCTTGGGGGAAAGATGCACTTGACGTCAGCCAGCCATCAACACGCAGTCCTTAAGGACAGCACCGTCGGTGCACATTTCCTTCACAGCTTTCCTCCTTGTTGGGCACTCTCCCCCTATGTTTGCAATCCCTGGCCCTCTGGGCTGCTCTCACAACCTGTCATTCTCAACCATATTTTTTTTCTGGTTCTCAGCCACATGAAATACATATGAATGAGTGAGAGTCTCATGGTCATGCCCATATATTAAAGGCTGCTAACTGTGGACTAGGGCAGGGCTTTTCAATTGTTTTATACTGTCCTACTACCTGAAGTTACCTCTACCTCTTCTGCCCCCTCCTAAATCTTCCCTGTTGAAAATCATCACTAAAAGAGGCTTTTCAAACTGCTATTCCACACGCTGAATAGAGTCTGTAGTATCAGTTACGTCCTAATAGAATAGGATTCTTAAAAACTAGAAACTGAAAGCCTTCAATGAAAACATGCACTTTGTAGGTAGCACAGGCCCTACCACTTTCTATTGTCCACTGTTTCCCACGTCCACATGACCTTCATGGACTGAGAAGACTCCTGATTGTATATCAGCTGTATTCTAATCTTTCTCTCTAAGATGTGCATCTACTGCCACCACAATAACACCACCAAGCATGTTGCAGAGAGCCTAATATCTGTATGTCCAGCTGTAACCTCTATCCTTATCTTCATCTGCTTACTCTTAGCTCTAAATGTTACAGTTGGCTTTAACCTCATCCAGATCAACCCATTATATTAAAATCATCTTAATTTATTTTTTTGAAGTGCCATTTAAAAGAGTGTCAATCCCACCACAAAACTATTATTGTACATGGCCTGCCCTGTATCTCAAATGTTAATATAGTCCGTCTCACACTTGGGCAGATGTGGTAGTTTCCTAATTGTTCTTGCTTTCAGTATCCTCTTACCTGTCCTTCGTATTCAAGTTTATCATGAGAATTATATGCCTTGCACCCACATTTTGGAAACCATAATCCAGGTTGAAAGTCTTCCCAATATGGATCTAATTGAACACTCCAGTCTCATTTTGCCTCCCTCTCTTCTCCTTCTCACACCTGTTTCACATATCCTAAGCAAAGTCTATATTTTCATACACTTTGCCTACTGTCAGAACGGCCTTCATCCATCCATCTGGTCAACTCCTCCTCCTTTTTTCCAACTCTTCTGACTGACCTTGCTCAATCTGCTAAAGATAGCTCTCTAACCACATCTTTGTTTACATTTATGGCACAGCAGGAACCATATAGCTTTGTTACCAATCACTTCCACTCCATATCTGGAAACACTAAAGGCAGGAGCTACATTTTATCCAACTCTTTCTCATCAGCTAAACCTCCATCTGAGTTAACACTAACAAAAACAAGTAAGAAAAGCAATAGACACTTACGTAAAATAACTATAAATCTTTCTCAAGGTGTCTTGGGAGATGAAGAAGTGGCTCCAGAGAATGGGAGATGATTTTAATAAAGAGGAAAATGCACCTAACTGGGCAGATTAATTCACCACAGAAGGCTCATTGCTTATGGATGGTGGTAGATTCCCTACACAAAATGAATCTGTGAAATGAGACCACATATAAATGTCATTAACTTGTGTGACTTCAGAAGGTTGGACCTTCCAGGGTTAATACGTTGTGCCTATCTGTCAGTGTAATATAGAAACTTCATATATTTAGCTCAGATTCTCTAGGTCAGTGGTCAGCAAACTGCGGCTCAGCAAACCGTGACTCGCGAGCCACATGCGGCTCTTTGGCCCCTTGAGCGTGGCTCTTCCACAAAATACTGGCTCTTCCACAAAATACTAACTTCTACGCATGGGCCACGAAGTTTCAACCGCATTGTACGTGCGTGCCCACACATGGTATTTTGTGGAAGAGCCACACTCAAGGGGCCAAAGAGCCGCATGTGGTTCTCAAGCCGCGGTTTGCCGACCATGGCTCTAGGTTATTGATTAGGCAAGAACTCCAACCAGTTAATAAACTCAATCCAACAAGAATCTCTTTGAACCCAGAACAGAGCCACACAGCACTATGAAGAGAGTGGGTAAGTTTACCAGTGCTATGTGACAATTCCTATGCTCTTTGTATACAGTCTCTCATATCTGATCTTCTTCCACACCTTTAGAGATAGATAATAGAGGGTTCTAAAAGTAGAAAAATAACAAGTCTGCCCTTAGGGAGTTTCCTTTTATCTGTAAGGACAGAATTAGCAACATCTGGAAAATTCTATAAAGCAAGTTAATTAAATGTCAAGATATATCAGAGACAGAATGTATTACAGAATTAAAGTGGTCCAATTATTTGTGGCTGGGTTGTGGAGGTGAGACTTTCTAACACCAAGCAGAAGAACTGTAGTTGTCCAGCTATCCTCATAAATTCTGGAGATCTGACCAAAAAGAAAAGAAAAAAAAAAAAAAAAACCATAAAGGAAGAAACAAAAATCAGGTTCTTGCACCAGCATTTGGCTACAATGCTTGAAGTCCAAACCTTGGAATTACTCCTTGGCATGGTGAGAAGCCAATTTAAGGTCAAATGTACCCGTGGACTGCAGTTAAATAAATGCTTCCAAGGTTGTCCTGGCACATTAGTTTGGTGTTAATAGGTTTTCCAAATAAGTGGGTGAAACCATGAAAAACAACATTTCTTGTGACTGAGCTAAACAGAACACTGTGAGTCTCAAAGAACAGAGCAGAGTCTGTGCATTTCACACATATATTTAAACATGCGGACCTCCACAGAACATCTTAACACCACATTACACTATTTTTGTTTAATATGGCTGGCATGACACTAACTAAGATGCAGGAATGAAATGTGCATGAACTCCCAGAAGAAACACTGAAGATCCCAAAGGCCAACCATCTTAAGTGGGAACTGCCTAACTGCCTATGAAGGAAGGAGTGAGGAAAGGAGAACGGGAAGGCAGGGTGGTTCTCCCTACGTGCCCCAGCCAAGTGAAGGAGAGCTATTGAGGGTGAAACACATGCAACCTTTCAGGAGGGCAATATGGCATTCTGTATTAAAAGTCCCATCCTGCCCAGTCGGTATGGCTCAATGGTTGAGCATGGACCTATGAACCAGAAGGTCATGGTTGATCTCTGGTCAGGGCACATGACCAGGTTGCGGGCTCCACCCTCAATAGGTGGTGTGCAGGAGGCAGCCAATTAATGATTCTTTCATCATTGATGTTTCTATCTCTCTCTCCCTCTCCCTTTCCTCTATGAAATCAATAATATATATAATACACACACACAGACACACACACACACACAGATAGTAACACAATTCCCCTTCTGGAATTAAAATTTAAGAACACATTTGCCAAAACGCAAAGGTATATGTCCTGGTCCAACCAGACTGGTGTAAGAAACTACTATATACCAGTGGTTAAATAATAAACATTTATTTATCACAGATTTGAAGGCTGGGAAGTCTAAAATAAAAGCACCTGCAGCTTTCGTGTCTGCTGAGGACCTGCTTCCTATCATAGATAGCCTTCTTTTCACTGTGTCCTCACATGGCAGAAGGAGCAAGAGAGCTTTCTGGGGTCTCTTTTATAAGGACATTAAAACCATTCTTGAGGGCTCCACGCTCATGATCTAATAACCTCCCATAGGCTCCACCTCCAAATACCATCGCATTGGGGATTAAGTTTCAACATATGAATTTGGGGGAAGGGGGCACAAATGCTCAGTCTAAAGCAGCATATGTATCAGGATGTTCATCATAGCCATTTTATAATAGACTAGAGGCCTGGTGCACAAATTCGTGCACGCATGGGGTCCCTTGGCCTGGCCAGTGACGGGGGCGGGTTGGGACCATGGGAGGTTGGCTTCCCCAATTAGAGCCATCAGGCCTGCCAGATGAGGGTGGCCCCGGGTGGTTGGCGGTGGGAGCACACTGACCACCAGGGGGCAGCTTCCGCATTGAACATTTGCCCCCTGGTGGTCAGTGTGCATCATAGCAACCAGTCAACCAGTCATTTGGTCACTTAGGCTTTTATATATAAAGATGAAAAACAGAAACAACCTAATTGGTTAATAAGAGAGGATGAATAAAGTACATAAAATAGAATGGTTTGCAGCCATGGAAGGTGATCCTATCAACTTGCATTCTTGATATGGGAGAATATCAAGAGTGAAAAACACAGTTACAAAGAAATATGTATAACATCAGATTTTTAGAAAAATATATGTGAAATAGACAAATTCTAAACTATTTTTTCTCTGGGGGGTGAGTTTTAGGAGACATAGTCTGCATTTAAATTTTTTTTCATTTTTCTATTAAAAAAAGGAAAACTTGAATGTCCATGAGAAATAGATACAAACTGGCAGTGATAAGAAAACCGAGGAGTAACATGAGCCGGAAGATGCACACACAAGAGCTCTACACTTCCTGCTGTACCGGTGAGAAAACCAATTTATTAAGAGCTCTACTAAGTGCTCAGTAGTGTGACAGATACAGACTTCCCATTCTATGTTTGAAATCTAATAGGAGAGAGAACAAGGTTCAAAAGGTGTGGAGGTTTTGTCCAAATTCTACCACCAATTGTGAACAACCATTCAATGTTTCTGGCCCTTCAATTTCTCAATTATAAAACCAGGGAATCAGTGATACCCAGGTAATCCTTTTCAGGTTAGAATGTGTGAATACTTCAAGAGAATGCTTCCCAGAGTTCAAGTTTAACCTGAGGTCATGGTAAAAGATGATTTTAGGCAGTGGGTCCAAGATTCTGTGTTTCTAACATGTTCCAGGGCTGCTAGGCATAGGCTTACACTTTTGAGTCACAAGACACTAATACACCTGATCTCATTGAATTCCCCCAGGATCCCTTTAAGACAGCTATCCTTGGCCCTTTTTCACTGGTAATAGAGTCACTTCTATAAGATCAAACTGATAGAAAATGGCAAAGCAGGAATCCAACTTGAGACCTTTTTACTTCTAGTCTCCAAGATGTTTACTGTCCATGGAGTCCTGAAACACCGTAAGTAGAAATGACTATCCCACTCACAGAAAGTGGACAAGACCAGGAACATGACCGGTAAAGGTAAGCTGCTAATGGAGCTGAGAAAACTGAGAGATCGCTTTATGTGAGGATCGGTTAAGAAGTCACAGAGGTTATTCGACCTCAACCTTGAGGGCTAGCTGGGATGATGGGTAGCGATGATGGAGAGAGTACAGATAGCAGTAGGTATAAGACATGATCAGAGCACAAGGCTGTGCAGAGGGAACTTGTAGAGAGACGCCCAGGGGAGCAGGAGAGGCCCCATGAACTAACCCAGGTTTTTATCACAAGGATCAAAGATAACTCTAAGGTGTTGATCCTTACCGACTAGACTAGAAGAATATATGAAACTAAAATTTTAGTACACCATTGGAAGCCCTTAACCAACTTCCTTCTTCTCCCCAACACAGAGATTTCATTTGTTCCTATCTTCTCCTCTTCCCACCCAGTACAAGGAAATTAATCTATACATCATAATAGAACCCATTCCAGTTCCCATACTTGTATGTATCCCTTCACAATGTCCATCCCCACCCTGTCACTTGCACCTGCATCTTGAGTCCTTAAAACTGTCTGCTAAATTTTACTTACTTGAAGGAAGAAGCCCTTTAACACTGATCCCATCTCACTGGTCTGTCAGCTTCTCTCATTTGTATGTTCTAGAGACATTGACTCTCAAGCAGTGAGCAATACATAAATCAGAGTTATCAGCAAAGGCCCTCCGGGTCTAATTCACTTTCTTACAGTTCCTGGAGGAAAGCACTGAGTCTTTGAATTTCTTTGGTTCATTCCCATTACTCACATCAGGCATTGCACGTGATAGGTGCTTCCTCAGTGCTATCCACATTAATAACTCATTTTAAGAGGAGGATTGAGTTTAATAAGAATGATGAACATTCCTTTTGAATATGTTTCTCCTAAGCAGATCTCCTGAGAGAAGCCTTGGGGCCCTCACCCATCCGCCCCACACACATCTTCAGAGGCACTCTAGAAATGTCAACTGTATGCTATGTGCTCACAGAAACAACGGAATTCATGATCTCTTTTATTTATTATTTATTTATTTATTTATTCATTTTAAGAAATATATTTTTCTTGATTTCAGCGAGGAAAGGAAGAGATAGAAACATCAATGATGAGCATCATTAATTGGCTGCCTCCTGCATGCCCCCTACTGGAGATTGAGCATTGAACCCAGGCATGTGCCCTGACTGGAAGTCGAACTGTGACGCCTGGTTCATAGGTTAATGCTCAACCACGAAGCCACCCAAGCAGGGACATTCTCTCCTTTTAAATTATGACTCCCACCCACCTCCCCTTCCTCTAAACCAGTGGTTCTCAACCTTCTGGCTCTTTAAATACAGTTCCTCATGTTGTGACCCGACCATAAAATTATTTTTGTTGCTACTTCCTAACTGTAATGTTGCTACTGTTATGAATCGTAATGTAAATATCTGATATGCAGGATGGTCTTAGGTGACCCCTGTGAAAGGGTCCTTCGACCGCCAAAGGGGTCGCGACCCACAGGTTGAGAACCGCTGCTCTAAGTGTTTCCTTTTAAAGAAAAGCCATGATTCGCTTCCACTAAAAATTAAAGATAGCAGCATAGAGATCATGGTCCACACTGGTGCAAGCAAACACAGAACATTAGAATCACCACTTGATTGCTCTTGCCTTGAACACTTTCCAAGACAAGAAATGGAAAGCCCATCTCTGGAATGCATGCTCATTTCAG
This sequence comes from Myotis myotis, assembly GCF_014108235.1. NCBI lineage: Eukaryota > Metazoa > Chordata > Mammalia > Chiroptera > Vespertilionidae > Myotis > Myotis myotis. The sequence continues at coordinate 5,505,038 of NW_023416318.1, forward strand.
ACTTTTTTCCCTTGCACCGCTTGGTTCATAAACTATTTTGATTAAAGTGAACCACTTGGAGGTGGCTTACAATCGAGATAAAATGGGAGAGGTAAGACATATCCAAAAGGGATTGTATGTGACCACGCCCTCCCCACCTCCCCTACCCCAACATCAAGTACCAAGGAAAAGCAGGCGGGTTTATTACACAAAGGTGAATGTCTGAGTTTTAGAAGAGGAGGAATAAATCACTACCCCTTCCCCCAAGCGATGAGTCTGTCCTCTCCAGCTGCACTAGCTTGCTCTTCTACTTCCTTTTAATTCCAAGATCCTGTTTCAGCAATCACTTCACACTTCGTGTACTCCAGAGTCCTTTTCTATTTGCTAAATCCACATTTTCAAGATTCTTATTCTTTCTTACCCCAGTCCCCAGTCATATGTTGGCCTAATGGCTTGGGGTGGTTTTCTTAAAGTCCAACTACTAAGGTGGTTCGCAAGACTAGCTCAAGCTCCTTCCCCACACAAACATGAAAAATAGAAAAGGTAAGTCAGTCTCAAAGCTTATGCATCTCTCATCAGCCTCTAACACTGAAGGAAAGACATTTGCAGACAGAAACCTACAGTTAGTTCAAGAGAGGAGCCTGATTAATAACACACAACAAGTACATTGTAACCTGAATCAGATTCTCACACGTTAAAAAAAAAAAATGTAAGATCAAACATGAGGTAGGGCGGGGGGATAAAATGGACACATATGTAATACCCTTTGTAATACTTTAAGCAATAAAAAAAAAAAAAAAAAAAAAAAAAAGATCAAACATGAGGAAAACGAGAACTTCAGTTGAGTTCTTTTCTTTTTTAAAAAAAACTTTTTTGTGTGTTGGACCCTAAAAAGCATGAAATTAAAACTCGTGAAAAACAGCCATATCAGCTTGCTGTGGTGACTCAAAAGCTGTCGTTTCTCGACTCAACTTCGCTGAAACACTTGATTCATGTTGTTCTTATTTAACCTAATTTGCATTGATTTAATCAGTGCTGGTATGCTTTAAATACATAATAAACTGGGATTCTGCAACTTAGATGACTTAGAATAGCTAAATTTCAATAAAGCTCATTTCAATCTGTTAATGTATACAGTTCTGCCAAGGGATTTAAAACCGCAGGAAAGATGCAAACTTGCCATATTAGAGGTGGGAAAGGTTTAAAGATCCCATCCAGATGAAATGATCTGCAGGACACTAATGTGAAAAGCAATCTATATATCTTAATTAGAGCCTAAACACATCCTCTATGTTTTGAGTAGCATACTTAGAAGAAAACTCAGATATAAATGCAGTCAATTTCATTTTATCCTCTTTCTTTCTTGCCAACACTCAACTCTTTTCTGCCTCTCTGTACCAGATCTACAAATCAAGTGGCATCCAAGTGGGACCTGTTCTTGCCCATTTGGCAGGAGCCATCACCACGTTGCCAAGCTGCCTGCATTGGGAGGCTATTCTTCCTAGCAGCCATGGGGATTGGGTGGCTTGCACTCACAGCGCTGGCTGAATGGTTGGCCAGTGTTTACCCCTGCCTGCCCTCCTCCCCAGCCCTTTAGAGTTTATGGCTCAATCAGCCAGCCTGCTGTCAGGAATAATTGTCTTGGCAAGAGATGGAAACACTTGACGGTGGAACTGTTTTTCTGTTAAAGTGTTCTGCAGCAACATGGAGGTGCCAGGACAAAACCTGCCGGTGCCCAGTCCAGAGTTAGAGAGGAGGCGAGCCTGATGGAGATGGCAACCACCAAAAATGGCCAAGAAAGAAGACCACTTTGGTTTGGGACAAGCCCAAACCCATCTATGCCAGTAACGACTGCGCAAGCTCGGAGGATTGCCCGATGACTCTGTGCCTCAGTTTCTTCATGTGCAAAATTAAGGGTTTGGTTTTCTGATGTTTCTTCTGGTTCCTAAGACAACATAGGGCTCCTAGGGCATTTCAAGTTTGTTTTCCTTTCAATGAAAGGATATATCTCAGAGGTGAATGACCAGGGCTGGGCTCGAAATAAAAAATGGAATGATGCATGTCCCTGTTCATAGGGCTTTTCCTGAAAAGTGCTACTGGTCTTGGGAGACTGTGGTTCCACTGGTTAGTATTTCAGCTTGAATGCTAAGACCATCCCAGTTACTTGCCCAAAGTTGAAACCACCTGGGAGCTTTGGTAATCCAGTTCATTCTTATGAAAGTCAGCATCTGTACAGAAAAGGCCCACTATTTTCAGTTCCTGAGAGGCACAAATGATGGAGATTCGAAGAGAGGGGTTGGAGATTCACGTTTGAGTCTCGCTGTCACCTCCTTGGACATCCCTGTCAAGAAGGTAGGTTTACCCTAGCTGGTTTGGCTCAGCAGAAAGAGCATGGGCCCATGGACTGAAGGGTCAAAGACACATAGGGTTTCAGGCTAGATCCCCTCTCTCATATCAATTGTTCTCTCTTTCTGTCTCTCCTTCAAAAATAAAATAAAATAAAATAAAATTACAAAATAGAAGAAGGTAGCATGCCCATACTCAACTTCCAGCAGTTTCTCTGCACCTTTGAGGATTGTTGTGTTTGTTTTTTAAAGGTGGCCAACAGGTCCCTCCCAATGGCAATGCAGACCCTCCTACCCCAGCTACTTGGTAAAAGAGAGAGAGTTCATTGTAAGACCCCTATCTATGCATGACTGTGAACGGAAATCATCAGGCAAAGACCTCTTCCAACTTAGGAGACACAATTTAGTAACAGTCTTAAAGTTCAATTAGGGATGTGTGCATGGAGGGAGGAGGCACCATTATGGTTACTTTAAACCACCCCTTCTCGGCTCCTTCTCTAGCGCGTTCTCCTGGAGCGGGGTGCACCACCAGCAGCCTCCGGGGCCACAGCAGAATCCTTCTCTAATCCACCGCAGACCCCGGAGATCCATGGAGACTGGGGAAGCCCAGCGGGATCTCAGGCAAGACTCCCTGTAAATAGACCTACATTTCTGCCGCTCTGGGTCTCCAACCACCGGGACCTGGAAGGCTTCCCAAACCCGCGGGAAGCATCCTCGCATCCCCCCACCCGCCACCTAGAAGCCTGGCTGACTGCACAACTCCGGAGCCCACGCGGGGGTGGGGGGGGGGAGAGGGAGTGTGTGTGGGGGAATCTTAGCCAAGCCCCCGCAGTCATTGCTTTCCTCTCTCTTCTCTCAAGTTGCTTTTCTAAAGCAAAGAACCAAATGTTGATTTCTCTACAGATCCCTACGTATCCCTTACACGTCGGCAGCTTTAAAGTGGGAGAGGGACTATCCCAAAAAGGGAAAGGGGGGGGGGGAGAGAACAGAATAATTCAGTTTCCCACTTGGAAATATCTTACTGTGGACCATGCAAGCCCATACCTCCATCCACCCCCCTCCCCTTTTTGGTGAAATATGGGCAAATGCGGTGAAAGTGTTTTCCATTTCATCCAAGAACCTATCTTACTTTCGTGATTCGGTGAAATGTTGGTTTTATGCCCACCCCTTTTCAATCTGCCCATGTCTGAGGTGCTCCGGGAAGACGCACAATCGTGAGCAGCTTACGACACTCAGTGAGCAGTAGGTGCCTGTGCAAGCTCGCGCCGCACACCGCCTGGCGGAGGCGAGGAGCCTGGGCGCCGCTCCCCGCTCCCCGCGCCCCGCGCCCCGCGCCCCGCGCCCCGCGCCCCGCGCCTCCCCGCCGCCCGCGCCTCCCCGCCGCCCGCCGCCCGCAAAGCATGAGCGAGCCCGCTCTCCGCAGCCGCCCGGGGCGCGAATGGCAGGCTGTCTCCACGGACTACGAGGTGGCGCCGGTCAGTGGTCCTTTCCAATGACGGACATTAACCAGACTGTCAGATCCTGGGGAGTCGCGAGCCCCGAGTTTGGAGTGCTTTCCCCCCGCCGCGTCACAGCCCGAACTGCAGAGGGAAAGGACGGCGGTGGGAAGGCGAAGCCCGGCCCCGGCACGTAGTTGGGAAACTTGCGGGTCCTAGAAGTCGCCTCCCCGCCTCGCCAGCCGCCCTTGCGGCCCCGAGCCGAGCCGAGCAGCAAAGTGAGACATTGTGCGCCTGCCAGATCCGCTGGCCGCGGAGCGGGGCTGCCTCGGATACACAGAGGGGTCTTCTCTCGCCCTGCATATAATTAGCCTGCATACAAAGGGAGCAGCTGAATGGAGGTTGTCACTCTCTGGAAAAGGGTGGGTAAGACACTTTTTAATTAAATTCTTTCCCGAAGATTTTTTTTTTCCCTCCCTTTTCTTTGCTGCAGCATCTAACATGGACCACATCACCATCCCTTTGATCTTTCCGTGGCTGTGAACTTTGTATGCTGCCCAGCTTTCTGCATGCTTAGAGGTGAACGTGCGGCTCTGGGGAGGGGGGGTCCTTCTTTATTTCAATATATTTATTTGATTTTTTTTTTTTTGCCCTTTTCTCCCCCTCCCCCCCGCTCCCTCTCCCTCGGAATAAAATATGATGTAGATTTCTGACCGAGCGCTTCCAATGGACATTCTCCAGCCTCTGTGGAAAGATTCTCGCTAATGGATTTCCTGCTGCTCGGTCTCTGTCTACACTGGCTGCTGAGGAGGCCCTCGGGGGTGGTCTGGTGTCTGCTGGGGGCCTGCTTTCAGATGCTGCCCGCCGCCCCCAGCGGGTGCCCGCAGCTGTGCCGGTGCGAGGGGCGGCTGCTGTACTGCGAGGCGCTCAACCTCACCGAGGCGCCCCACAACCTCTCCGGCCTGCTGGGCTTGTCCCTGCGCTACAACAGCCTCTCGGAGCTGCGCGCCGGCCAGTTCACGGGGTTAATGCAGCTCACGTGGCTCTATCTGGATCACAATCACATCTGCTCGGTGCAAGGGGACGCCTTTCAGAAGCTGCGCCGAGTGAAGGAACTCACGCTGAGTTCCAACCAGATCACCCAACTGGCCAACACCACCTTCCGGCCCATGCCCAACCTGCGCAGCGTGGACCTCTCCTACAACAAGCTGCAGGCGCTGGCGCCCGACCTCTTCCACGGGCTGCGGAAGCTCACCACGCTGCACATGCGGTCCAACGCCCTCCAGTTCGTGCCGGTGCGCATCTTCCAGGACTGCCGCAGCCTCAAGTTTCTGGACATCGGATACAATCAGCTCAAGAGCCTGGCGCGCAACTCCTTCGCCGGCTTGTTCAAGCTCACCGAGCTGCACCTGGAGCACAACGACTTGGTCAAGGTGAACTTCGCCCACTTCCCGCGCCTCCTGTCCCTGCATTCCCTGTGCCTGCGGAGGAACAAGGTGGCCATCGTGGTCAGCTCGCTGGACTGGGTTTGGAACCTGGAGAAGATGGACCTGTCTGGGAACGAGATCGAGTACATGGAGCCCCATGTGTTTGAGACGGTGCCGCACCTGCAGTCCCTGCAGCTGGACTCCAACCGCCTCACCTACGTCGAGCCCCGCATCCTCAACTCCTGGAAGTCACTGACGAGCATCACCCTGGCCGGGAACCTCTGGGACTGCGGGCGCAACGTGTGCGCCCTGGCCTCGTGGCTCAACAACTTCCAGGGGCGCTACGATGGCAACTTGCAGTGCGCCAGCCCCGAGTACGCGCAGGGCGAGGACGTCCTGGACGCCGTGTACGCCTTCCATCTGTGCGACGACGGCGCCGAGCCCACCAGCGACCACCTGCTCTCGGCCTTCACCAACCGCAGCGACCTGGGCGCCCCTGCTGGCTCGGCCACCACGCTCACTGACGGCGAGGAGGGGCAGCCCGACGGCACGCAGGAGCCGGCCACGGTGGCTCTCCCTGGTGGCGAACACGCGGAGAACGCCGTGCAGATCCACAAGGTGGTCACCGGCACCATGGCCCTCATTTTCTCCTTCCTTATCGTGGTCCTGGTGCTCTACGTCTCCTGGAAGTGTTTCCCTGCGAGCCTCAGGCAGCTCAGACAGTGCTTTGTCACGCAGCGCAGGAAGCAAAAGCAGAAACAGACCATGCATCAGATGGCTGCCATGTCTGCCCAGGAATACTACGTTGATTACAAACCCAACCACATCGAGGGGGCCCTGGTGATCATCAATGAGTATGGCTCCTGTACCTGCCACCAGCAGCCCGCGAGGGAATGCGAGGTGTGATTGCCACCCTGGTTCTCAACCTGTGCGCTACCAAATAGGCCTGGGCGGCCGAGCTGGGGTCTCCTTGTGTAAGCTCTGATCCGCTCCTGGACTGAAACTGTAAGGGGATCGCTCCCAGAGACTTGACATTTTAGCTTTATTGTGTCTTAAAAAAACAAAAATGAAATAAAACACAACAAAAAAAAACCCCACCCCACAACCTTCAGGACAGTCTATCTTAAATTTCATATGAGAACTCCTTCCTCCCTTTGAAGATCTGTCCATATTCAGGAATCTGAGAGTGTAAAAAGGTACCAATCATTGATTTTTTTTTTGGTAAATGTTTAAAAAATAAAATAGCATTTACAGTTTTTACAGACTGGAGTAACCTAAATGAATTGTTACCTGTGTTAAAAGAGAAGCAACAGTTACAACTTCCTTCTCTGGGGGGAGGGGAGGGAGACAGGGGGAGGGGGATGGCTAGGGGCCAGAGGGAAGATCCATACATTCAGAAGCAAAGTGGTCAGACTCAATTTGCAATATGAAGAAAGACAAACAGAGCTTATCAAGTTGCTTTTCTCCACATGACTAAGGACTTAAAAAAAAAGCCATACCCTTTATATTATTTTTAGGGTGGGCAATGCAATCCAGCCACTTTAAAGCCAGAGAAAGGTGACTGAGGGCTGCGCATCACTGCTCAGCCTTTAAGGCAGAGATCACTGCAAATGGCTTTTAGAAGGCAGTGTCAGCCAGTTTGTCCTGTTAACGAGAAACCTTTTTATTTTTTGCACTTAATATAACCATCTTCCAAATCAATTCAAAATCTCAGCCCCGAACGCCACTGGTTTCTATTTCTCCAATGCCTTTGAGTCACCAGACATAGTAGCATTTGTGCCCTTTCCCTTACTCTTTTCTCTGAGAGACCCAGGCTCTCCGCTCTTGCCCTCTGTGGTCTGACTGAGGGGAATGAGACAATTCAAATGTCTGCTGATGCGAGCTGTGCTTTCTGGAGCACATTGCTAAGATTGCAGCAGGCATAGGCTCTCAGCGGGGACAGCACCCTCCTAGTTAGTGGGGAAGAGTCAGAAAAATCCTGCCTCAGGATGAGCAATGCTTGGCCACAGGAGAGGTCAGGGGCAGACAGGATGCAGAAGTGATGTGTGTGGGGTGGGGTGGGGTGGGGTGGGAGTCGGGGGAAGGTCACCATTGGAATCCTTTACTGAGATGGGGTTCATTTGTTAATCCAGGACAGAAGCTCCCTCTCCTCAGATAGCCTTTCTGTGTAATGCTCGCTTTCCCTGTGTTGTTTCACTTTTTTCCTTGTCGGGACCAATGATGGCCCCTTCCCACCCTTCTTAGGTTTCCAGGACCAACGTTGAGATGTAGGTTGTATATTGAAGGGTATCACTTGGTGGGGGTGTGGGGAAGGAGGCGGAGGAGGAGTGCGTGTGTTGGATGGGAGGGGTCTTTCACTCGCTAACAATTTAAGCCAATGTATGATTGAAATAAACGGTCATGGGTGGCAGATGGCGAACACGGAACCGATGTTGTCCATGGCCAGAAGTCTTTCTCAAACTCAGGTGGCTCCCTCCTCTGAAGGAGCCTGCAGACTAGCAGTTTTCTGTTTCCCTTCTCTCTTTTTTTTTTTTTTAAGAGATAAGTCCACACAGCAGGAAGAGGGTTGGAAAGACCTACCCCACCATTTCCCAAAAATGCAAATGCCACCAGCCCCTACCTACAGAGGCACAATCAGCTGTTTGAAATGCAGAATGGCATCACTCTGAGATTTACTTAAACTGTGGATTGGTAGTAGATTTCTGTTCTGCCTGCAGAGAAACCCATATGCTTAACAATACTGCTTCTAAGAGGCCCTTTCAAGAGAAATCATCTACAAATTTCTCTGCAAATGTTAAGCCTTGGGGGACAGCCGCCCCCCTCCCCCACTCCATACATAGACCAGCTTAGGAAACTTCATCTTGCTTTGTTTGTAATTAAAACATGGCATTATGTCACACCATTTAGACGCGGTGTCCTAGAAGAGAGGTGTCTTGTTTGAGAACTTTGAGGAGGGGGTCTGGCTTTGGGCTAAGCACAATCATTTGGGGCTGCTGTTTTAAAGAGCATGTAAGGGGGGGTGGGGGGTGGAGGAGGGAGCGGGGGTAGCAGGGACAAGGATTTCTTGGGGATGTGTCTCCCATCTTAAACTCCACTAATGAGGCCTCTCCAGAAGAAGACATACATTTTTTTGGAGAGAAAAAAAAAAAATCCCCAAATTCTGGCAATTGAAAGAAATCTAGGATTCCATTGATTTAACCTCCTCATAGGAAAACTACTGGATTTCAGTGCCAAAAGCTGCTCTGATTTGGTGAATTAAGGGCTGTGCTGGTGTGCTTACAGGGAACTCTTCTAGAAGCAAAGCCCTTCTGGCAAACATCGGAACCACAGTTTCCCCTGCCCACTAGAAATGGGGATATTGGAAACTGCAGAGTTTGATTGCCTATCCCCAAGGCTTGCTTTCTTTCTTCTTTTTTCAATGTGGCCCCGAGAAAAGAGAGAAGAAAATCGAGCTTAATTTTCTGCTGCTGCACCCTCCCCCCACCATAGGACTAGTTTACCACATACATAGAAGATCTTAAGTCCATGTAAATATGATGAATGACCACTATAAAGAGAAACCTGCAGCCTGAGACCTGGAGAAGGGCTGATGGCCGAGAACGCTGTGTTCTCACGTGGCCTGTGTGCATCTGTATGTCTGCATTGTGTGTCTTTGTAGGCAGGTCAATACGTTTCCCACGCAAATGGAGGTATTTAGCTCTCATTATTTCATGCCCCCCCCCCCCCCCCCCGTGCCTCCGGGTTCAGAGGATGGCAAGGGGGAAGGAGAAGGTGAGAATAAGGGAAATCCATAGTTTTAACTAAGGCTCTGTGACACTTGAAATCTTTTCTTTCTCAAATTAATTAATCTTTCAGCTTCAAGAAACTTACTCTGACCCCTCGAAGCAAACTACTGAGCATTTAAAAGAGAATCTTATTTTTAAAGGTGTAGCACCTCTTTTTTGGTTCTTCCCACAGAGGGTGCTAATCTCATTATCCTGTGCCATCTGAAAAGGATTGAAGGCCACAGTTCACTTATCTCCTGGGGAATCATGATGAATTAACCCTCCATCTGCAGTACCTTCCCAGCTTATTAAAGTTCAGCCAGAGTGTAGAGGTGTTTCAAATATTTATATAGAAAAAAAGTCTCTTCAAATGACAAATGACACTCTCACCCCAGTCTTAGCCCTGGTGGTGTTTTAGGTTGGGTCAGAGGGAGCAAGTTAAATGTAACCCATCTGGTGGGCCTCACTCAGAGGAAAGACACCCCTGACACGCAGGCTTCAGCCCTGATCCTTGACACCAGCTATCCCACTCCCATACCAGGCCCCTAGGACTAAAAAGTTGCCATCACAAAGAAAAGGTTATTCCAGGAATCAGAAATTGCTTTAATCCATTTTTTAGATTCTCCCAAGCTCCTCCAGGTGTGACTTACCTTGCCTCCCCGCCTGCAGGAAGGCTGACATTTGGGATGACTTAGCATCTACAACATATTTGTGCAGATGTGTAAGTGATCAGAGGGGCAAACACCACTTGCTAGTCCTCTCAAGTTTCCTGAGCAACTGCACACAGATCACTGGAGGGCTCCAGGGCCGCCTGTGTTCCGGGGTTATATGAATCGATTGCCAGCAAGTTGGGTGCCCATTCTGTCTGCCACATGGAAGAGGGCACTGGTGGATCACCCATCTTGGCAAAACGAAAGGCATGCCCCTCTCACGGAGAACTTTTACTGAAAGACCAGGCTTTCTATCTGCTCTGAACAATGGGTCTCCAATGAGTTGGGGTAGTCAAAATAAGCCCACTTTCCACCTCTGGACAGGTGGTTATGCTGGCTGACTTAGGTTTGCCATTGGATGAAATGTCAAATAGCATGAATATGACTATTAAACAGGCTCCTGAAATATATTTTGACAGAAGTTGAGGTATACACACACACATACACACACGCAGATGTGCATGCCATGACTTAAATATAACCACACACTCGTGCATATATATTGCTATATGTACATATATATCCACATATATAACCACACAAATGGTCACATTATATAACAACCCTGCAGCATTAATTAATCCCCTACTTTGTTCTTCTAGGCTTAAACTTGTACTCAGGAAGGGACCTGATAAGTTAGTCACAATTAAGGTATAAAAGACTGAGTGGGCTGATCGCATTTTCAGGCATTAGTTAATGAGTTGGCAGGAGCTTTGCAGGCTGGGAGATCTGGGCTCTCCTGCCACCGGGGAGTAAGAGCTCCCTAGTGGTAAGAGTGAGCAGATGGCAACGCATTCTTTTAAGAGTATGCTCCTAACTAATGAGTTCCACCTCAGGGTTAGGTAATATATATTTTATGTTAAAAAAAAATGCTCTACTCTGATTTTTTTCCAGGGATCCGGAAGGCAATGTTCTTACTCCTCACTGGGCACCATCTTCTAGCCTTCCTCAATTGGACACAATTTTGAAATGTCTTTGGTTTTCTGCTCAAACCCAAGGGCCTGGCTACTACATCCTTAAGGTTCAGTTGGAGATATAAATGAGATGGAGGACATGAATTCATTGAGTGGTGACTTGGTATGGGAGCCTTATGTAGATTTCAAAATGTGAGAGAGTTCCAGGAACCTTATCTTTACACGAGGAACTGGGGTTTAGAGAGGTTAAATACTTTGTGCAGAGTCACCCAGCTAGTAATTGGTGGTCCTGATATTCAGTTTGGTACCCTTTTCACTGCACCCCGTGTCCTCTTTCCTTGAATGGTTGCTCCTTTTTCTCCTTCACCAGCAAAAAGCCTCAGACGAGCCTGGCCACAGGGAACAGGCTCACCATATTCATGTTGGATGACATGGGTGCCGTGTTCAAATCCTGCAATTCTCATGCCTTTGTTTGCTTTGGCTTATGGTAATTGGGCAATATGGACCACTGGCAAGAGAGAATACCTCTCACAGGCTTCCAGAAGCAGAAATATCCAGGTAATTACCCATACCAACCTCTAACCAGAGGATTTTTGACTCAGAGAGTACAAGGTATAGGCAACTATTACTGTTGGGGATTTACTTACATTTCTTTCTTGGTCATTAAATGTGCTAAGTTTCTATGACAACGTGGTTTTCAACCAGGGGCAAATTTGCCACCCAAGTAACAATCGGTGATATCTGGGAACATTTTGATTTTTGTACATGGGGGGTGGGGGTGAAGCTACTGGCCTCCAGTGGGTGGAGGTCAGGGGTCCCTCTAAACATCCTACAATGCAAAGGGAAGCCCCCATAACAAGGAATCATTGGCCTAAGTATCACGAGTGAGAAACTCTACCACACAGTCTAAAGCATGAGGCTGTCTGAACCACTGTGCTGGGCTCCGGCCTTTCCGACCAGTTAGGTTTTGGTTCACTTGGATCGATTCTCTTTTCATCCTCCTCCTCCTTGCCACGGAACTGGACGTCTAAGTTAAAAATCCCCAGGTTGGCGGCTAATGAGCAAGAGGACCTGAAGGTAGCACATGCTTCTCAAAGAACATGTGGCAGAACTTAAAGTAAGTGGGACGATCCTCGTCAGAACCCTCCCTTGTCCCACGTAAAAAGAAAAAAAAAGCAATCAGTATCTCATTTAGGTACAGGAAAAAATATCAAGTTAACAGTGGATATTTAATTAAGAAGGAAAATGAGACACTTGACATTTCTCTCAGGAGGTGGGCCACCTTCCTGGGTTTTCTCCTTCTCCCACCAAGGCTGGGCTTCCATTTAAAAAATTAACGTAGTTAGTCTAGTGCAGCGGTTATCAACCTGTGGGTCGAACGACCCTTTCACAGGGGTCACCTAAGACCATCAGAAAACACATATATAATTACATATTGTTTTTGTGATTAATCACTATGCTTTAATTATGTTTAATTTGTAACAATGAAATTGGGGGTCACCACAACATGAGGAACTGTATTAAAGGGTTGCGGCATTAGGAAGGTTGAGAACCACTGGTCTAGTGAGTAGGTAGACATATTAATCAGGGAAATGATCTCAGACCTTAGAAACAGGATGGTCTAGAGATGCAGGCATTAAAAAAATGAAATGTATTTAGGGCCAGACCAGCAAGAGTTCATGAGCATATGACATGATGAGGGAATTGGAGAGGTCAGTTCACATTCAAATGGTCCTGGTTGATCAAACACTCTGTAGGCCAGATCAAGTGTGTGCTCTGGGAATTCAGGGTCCAGAACTGAGAAGTGTGGCCTTTAAACCGTGTGTGTGTGTGTGTGTGTGTGTGTGTGTGTGTGTGTGTGGTGTGTGTGTGTGTGTGTGTGTGTGTGTGTGTGTGTGTGTGTTTCAGAAAGGAAAGGAGAGGGAGAGAGATAGAAACAAAGATGAGAGAGAATCATTGATTGGCTGCCTCCTGTAGGCTCCACACTGGGAATCCAGCCTACAACCGGGAATTGAACCATGACCTCCTGGTTCATAGGCTGACACTCAACCACTGAGCCATGCTGGCTGGGCTAAAGCTGGTGCTCTTACTCACTTGCCTTGGGTTCCTCTGGTGAGGTCTTACTGAATGTGCTTTCATCCAGGTATTCCCTAGGAATCTTCCAGTCTGGGCTTCTAATATTATCATCACCCCCCACCCCCTGCCAAGAATAAAAATCAAAACAAATGCAGTTGTCAAGCTAGTGTCACTTCACCAGAAAATGAAAATTCCCCTGCACTCCCATTCCCCAGAAATTCTGCTTCACTGGGCTCCCTGCATGGGAATGAGCAAAGGTAGATTAAAAAACCACCGAGAGACAGGGCCTCAGAGAGGAGGTGGGCATGCTGGAAAACAGATGAGCAAGCACAGGCATGTGTGGGCAGGAAAGTAGGGTTTTCAGAATGTTCAGGAAGAGACAAAAGGAAATCCTAGAGAGGATACACTCACTCACACTCACCCACACGTGAGAGCTCAGACACGGGATGTGCTGGGAAGTAGACTCAATTTTAAAAAAAATAAGAAATCTGATGAATGCCACTGGGGTAGGGGTGGGGGTGCGGGGGGGTGGGGCAGAGAAGCAGTACAGGAAAACATTTGTACAGGACTCCTAAAATAACTTACTACATTGGGAGTAAGTGGTTACAATGCCTATTAGGAGTTCAGAGCCCTTTTGTAAAATGAGAAGGGGGGAGGAAAGAGGGAGATATTGAGGAAAATAAAAGGCAAGGTGGGTAAGAGGAGGAGAGAGGGGAAAAAAGAGAATGAAAGGGCAAGAGAGTGATTTTCAAGACTTACCCTTTATGTTGCTCAAATAATCACCATAAGGATCTGGAACACACCAACTCCACTGCTCCACCCTTTTTAGTAATTTCTTTCTTCATTCTGACCTATCAGGTTGGCTATTTGCTTCTTCTCAATGTAATGTTGGCAAGTCAATGCCCTCCTACATTACAAGAAAAATGTATTCATTGTCTAGCCGCATCCTTCTTTCTCTCGCTTAGCGAGGAGGGCGCTTCTCAACCCTGGCTATGCACTAGGGCCACGTGGGAGCTTTCATAAATACTGTTGTCTGGGTCCCTCCCCAAGAGATTCTTCTTCAATTGACCTGGAGTGTGGCTTTGGTGAGGGCATTTTTTGAAGCTTCCCAGGTGATCCTGAAGTTTAGCCAAGGTTGAGAAGCAGCGGGTCACAGACAAGAGCCGAAGCGTGCACAGCTCAGCAGTCTTCAAGATCCACAAGTCTGGCTGCAGCTTTTTAAAATATATAGCTGGCTGCGGTCTGGACTGTACAGGGTGAGTCTTTTTTTAAAAAAAAAATATATTTTTTATTGATTTCAGAGAGGGAGAGGGAGAGAGAGATAGAAACATCAACGATGAGAGAGAATCACTGATTGGCTGCCTCCTGCAGGCTCCCTAGGGGGGATCAAGCCCACAACTAAGGCATGTGCCCTGACTGGGAATGGAACCTTGACCTTCTGGTTCATAGGTTGAGGACGCTCAATAACTGAGCAACACCGTCTGGGCTGGCCAGGGTGAGTCTTGAGTGAGGAAGCCCGCACTGACTCCACCTGGCGGGGCTGATACTGTGAGAAAGATGGGCAAGCAGAGTTGGGCTTGCCATTGGTTTCTGAGCACTCCATTGTTTACAAAGGGCTGTTTACAAAGAATTGTTTTATTTATTTGAATTCTCCCCGGCGGTCTCACAAGGCAGACACAGGCTTGTCCCATTTTTTTGAAAGACAAGAAGTCTCACACCGGAAGGAGTTACGCGGTTTGCCCAAGGTCAATGCCACTGCCAGGCCTGGACCCAGAACTGTCTCTTCTAAATTCTGTGTCCTCCTCCCTCTACTACTTTCCTTGCCTCCTCTGATTTGTTGTGCCATTATGAGACAGGGCTGGCCCTGCTCAAAACACACAGTCAGTAAGTCTCCCAGGAGGAGTCTTGGACAAGACGTTGTGCCCGTGTTCCTACACCCTCTCCTTCTCCATCTGGATCATGTTTGGCATCACAGTCAAAGCACTGCCCCTTTGTGTCCCCACCCCTGCCTCATGCCTTGCATTCTTTTCTTTGACACAGCAGCCCCATGAGGCCTCGGAGACATCCAAGAAAATGTCAACTCTTTCCAAATACCCCAGCACCAAAATGTTCCCTTTTTGCTCAACCTAAGAGACATCAACTTCTTTGCCAGCAACCCTTTAAATTGAATCCGAATAGAAAACTGAATCTGAGTAGAAGATTGATGGATGGATGGTCTTCATTATTCTACCCATGGGTTTGTGCAGCTTGCGAAAGGATCTTTGTGGGAAATAACCTAAGGAAATTGCACCAATGCTAGAATTTCAGGCACTGAAATAGCTGGGCGATGTGCATTTGGACAGGAGACCTGTCCTTCATCCCTCCAATGAAAAAATGCAGGCCATTGCTCAGAGATAAGACTAGATCTGTCAACAGTGTATAGGGCTTACAATAAAGCCAGGATAAAGACAGAATCTTCCAGTGTACTGTATCTCCTTAAACTAGTGTCCGCTTTAAAAATCATGTACTATATTAGGTGTTCACCATCAGCATGTTTAACTTTGATTAACAATTCTCAGTATGTTTGTCAGGGACCTCCATCCCAGAGATAGTGAAGGTAGCCGTGAGTAAGAGGGAGAAGGTGGCGAGCGAGAGCTGGATTGGTCTGCCACAGAAAGGTCTGGAAAAGCCAAGTGATACACAATTAATAGAACAATGCAGCAATCTGTCTTCAGCTGGCCAAGGGAATGCTGTCCTTTGTCCCTCAGCTGCAGAACAACCAAGCACTCTGTGATGTTGTCTCACTGTCTCTGCACTTTAGTGATTACATTTGTGGTGAAATCTGTATTTCCCTGCAATTGAATCTCACTGTGTGTCTCTGTTTTATTTTTAAAATAATGATCCTTCTTGGAATTCAGCCTCACTTCTTCGCCTACTGTCCAGAGCATTTTTATCTGAGTTTCTCATATTGATCTTTTTTGGCACACTATTTCAAAAATCATAAAGATACAAAAAAATCACTATAGGGAAACAGAGGAGAAACCGCATTGTAATTGAAATGTAACTCTAACATATCACTCAGATTTTTTTAGTTCTAATTATATTGTTCAACTCAATCAAAGTAACATAGCATTTCTCGTTCAGAGATTAAGTAAATATGCATTGAGTGAAATATAAAATAACTGGACCTGAAGGTGAGGCATTAGCCAAGGTCTAGGTCCACCAGACTCACTGTGGGTGTGATCCATTTATGAAAGGCAACCCTCCCCCACAAAGGGATTGTTTATTACATACTAGTGTCCTGGTGCACGGATTTGTGCACATTGAAAGGAAATTAATGGGAAGGAATATTTTAATGTCTCTATTTGCGCCTTTCTAATGAAAAGAAAATAGGATTCTCCTGAGTCTCCTATCTATCTATTCCAGGACTTCTGTGAGGATCAAATGAGAGGAAGCACAGGAAAATGCTTCACAAACATTTGGTTAAACTGTAAAATGTTTGCTTCTGGCTATAAAGCAAGTGGGGCTCCTGGGCTGAAGAAACTCAAAGGAGGCTAGTCGCTAGGTAGAGGAAGCCAGGCATTGCTAGCAACACATTACCTGGCGCCCACAGCCACCAAACAAAGGTGGCTGGGCTGTGGGCCACATTTTGCAGCATGGGGTCTTGGCAGCATTGGGTGTGATTTGGTGGGGTGTCGTTCCAGGGTGGTGGTGTGGCCTGTGTCCCACTTGGGGGAAGCCAAGTGTTGGTTTGTTGGCACCAGGTCCGTGGTGCCATTTATTTTTAAATGGTCAGTGCGCATCATGGCAGCTCCTGCTTTGAGTGTCTGCCCCCTAGTGGTCAGAGTGTGTCATAGCTACAGGTTGGAGGGAAAGACACAGCCATAGAGATAAAGATAGAGATAGAGATAGAGATAGAGATAGAGATAGAGATAGAGATATAGAGATATATAGATACATAGATATAGATACAGATACAGATACAGATACAGATATATAGATATAGATATAGATATAGATATAGATATAGATATAGATATAGATATAGATATAGATATAGATTGTACTTAGTAGGTGCCTCGCTAAATCCTTAACATTTTCTCAGTTAAACCCTGCAACAAACCTTCAACCCTCCTTGTCTAGAGAAATATCAATGTGCTTATTTCACAGGTAGGCAAACTGAGGTTTAGAGAGGCACAAGGACTTGCTCAAAGTCACTTACCCTAGTAGGGAGTGTCAAACTATGACTATGGAGATAACAATGCTTGGGTTCAAATTCTGAGGGAAGTTGCCAAGTTACTTAACCTTAACTTATTTAACTTACACTGATCCTCAATTCCTTTGTCTATAAAATGGAATTAGGATTGTTATGAGAATTAAATAAGCTGATATTAAAAAATTAAATGAGTTATTCTTTGCAAAATACTTTGAACAAGGCCTGGCACAGGTACGTGTTAGATAAGTGTTTTGCTTGCTTGTTTGTTTGTTTTTTAATAAAACCAGGTCACACAGCCAGGGAGGCTCTGAGCAGAACATGAAATACCATGAGATCCAACCCTCTGAGTTCCTGAAGCGCTGGGTCTGCAAGGAGAACCTAGGGAGGCACACTGATGTCGGAGGGCCCACGGGCACCCTTCATAGCTTTGCAACTGGCTCAGGCCTGGCTTCTCTACGGTCCTGTCTGACTTTGTTCTGGTTCTTCATCGGTCTGGCCTTACCACTGATGTCAGGCAGCCCTGGTGAATGTACCCACCGCTGGAATCCGTGTGTGCCAGGGCTCACACATTCACACCACCCATACAGGTTTGGCACCATCTTCCACTTTCCACAGGAACCCAAGGCCACGGGCCAGCTCGAGGATGTGTTGCTCACATGGGGCTTTGGCGAGATGGCAAACCTCATTGCCACATCGGAGCTATTTGCTATCTGTAGGCAATTCCTGAAGGTGCAAAGCTGCTACACAGCGTGCGATTGTTATCCAGCTCCCAGATTCTTATTTAATATCGGCAAGATGAAATCATACAAGCCCCCGGGACACTCAGCACACATCTTCAGCTGTAACAGATTTGCTGGTGTTTACTGAAAGATGTTTTTGCTCTGTGCACCAACAGCTCCACTTTGGTGCTGAACAAGCTAAGGGACGAAACAACACATGGGAGCAGGGCTCTCTCTTTGGGGACAGGGCTCAGGCTTCCAGAGGCAGAATCTGAGTTCCCACTTTGCGGCTGATTTGCTGCCAGCACTTGGGCGAGTCAGTTGCACCAGTCCAGGCCTTTCCTCTCTCATCTGTGTCTCTGGCTTTCCTTCTAGTTACTCAATTTGGTAGGCAGGGTATGAGTTAAGAAGGGGGAGGAAAGTTGGCGTCATTTCCAATGCATTTTCTTTTCTGTTACTTATTGACAGGTAAAGTTATGAGCTCATCAAACTTCTACCCTCCCTAGAGATGTACCCAGCACCACACACACAGACTGTTTGGTCAGAGGGTACGCACGAGTTTATATCTAGAGAAATTAGATAGTAAAGGTCAGTTGTTTCCAAGCCACTGCCTGTTCCTTGTGATCCACTCACAGAATGATTGGAGAATGTTCTGCCCTGGCTTTGGACAGGTACAATGGGCACACTTTCGCCAAAGTGAAACCCCAGCACAGGAACCATACTACCAGGGAAAGCTGTAGCTATGAGGAAATTGAGGACATCCTTCTCCTTAGTGTTTTGTGTCTTTGGTGACTTGTTTTCTGTGGGTTTGTTGTCTTTCCCCTTCCCTTCTTATCTCTCTCCTGTCTCCCTTGCTTCCTGCCTGCCTTTCTTTCTTTCCTTTTTCTCTTCTGCCTGCGTCTTTTTTTTTTTTTTTTTTTTTTTTTTTAGAGAGAGGAAGGGAGAGGTAGAGAGAAATAGAAACATCAATGATGAGAAAGAATCTTTGATCTGCTGCCTCCTGAACATTCCCCTCACTGGGAATTGAGCCTGCAACCTGGGCATGTGCCCTGACCAGGAATCAAACTGTGACTTATTGGTTCACAGGTCAAGGCTCAACCACTGAGCCAGGCTGGTCGGGCCCTCCTCTGCCTTCTTCTAAATATTTTTACCGAGTTTGTAGCTATGAGTTACATTATGCATTCTCAATGGGAGCAATACAGAACCAAGGGGGTAAAACTGGTTCTTGGGAGGGCAAAAATAAAACTTACTTGTGTGTATAAAGCATAGATCAGGGGTCCTCAAACTACGGCCCGCAGGCCACATGCAGCCCGCCGAAAACATTTATCCGGCTCGCCGGGTGTTTTTGCCACCGCTGTGTGCATAGGAATTTGTTCATAGTTTTTTTTTAAACTATAGTCCGGCCCTCCAACGGTCTGAGGGATAGTGAACTGGCCCCCTGTTTAAAAAGTTTGAGGACCCCTGGCATAGATGAACACAGAGTATATAGTATGCAAGCAGATATACAACAGAACTGAATTAACATATCAGAGTGAGGGGGCAATAGGGAAAATTTCTCAAAATATCTCCTTTCGGGGGGGGGTGTGATAAAAATGTTTGAGAAACACTGAGACAGACAATGATTAACCTGGGGAAGAGACTACAGCAAAAAGCTAAAGCCCCATGGCAGGCCACCAATTTAACACTCTGAAAGGTCAGAGGAGGTCTGGTTCCTCGATACTGCAAACCTGGCATTCAGAGATTATTTGAAAAGCCAAGTTTCATTTGGGGAGCTTGGTCTTATCAGCCCCTCCTGTGCTCAACACCTCCCACAGCTGTCTTTGTCTGGAGGCTTCATGATGTATTAGAAAAAAATCTATTGGCTATGGAATTAATAGGCAGAGCCCTGGTCCTGGCGCTGCCATTTACTGACTTAGATAAAACACCACCTTTCTGGACCTCAATTCCCTTGCCTGTAAAATTCAGAAACAATGCCTTTTCAGCTGGTTTCACTAGGATCTGGTAAGGATCAAACGAGATAATGTAAGTGACAACTTCCAAAGCAGTGCTGTATGCAAAGATTTAAGCAGTGGATGGAGGTGGGCTGTGACATGCGGGTTGCCACCCACACAGTGCAACTTCAGAGGACCGCATGCTTCCAACTCTCCTCCACAGGAGCTGAAATTCCTGCTGTTAGTCACTGCTCCGGATTCAGTCCCTCATGACGCCTCTGTTGAGAGAATACGTAGCAGGAAGGGAACTAGACTGTTTGCTTCTGGTGGGAAGGGCCCCCCTTGCACCTGACTTTCTCCCTCACCGTGGAGCACAGAATCTGACCCCAGTGGGTTGAATGACCTTTAGGCAGGTAATCATTTCCGCTCTCTGAACCTTGGCACCCGCACCTCTCAAATGGCCGTATCAGTGGCTGCAGTGCAGGTTCCTGGGAAGATGGTCAGAGAGCTCGTGTGCTGGGTTGGCCACAGTGATAGCTGACAGGAAGTTCTCAAGCAATGTTAGTTCCCGCCCGGTGTCATCAACATGTAGTAACACACTGTGTTTATACAAACAGAGAAGGAGAGAATTCAAAGGCCTTAGAAACAACTACTTTCTAGAAATGGATTCTGAGATGTGGCTAGAAGAGGCGAATTTAAAGAGAATGTTGCCCAGTTGGTGTGGTTCAATGGTTAAGCATCAACCTATGGACCAGGAGGTTATGGTTTCATTCCCAGTCAGGGCACATGCCCCGGTTGCAGGCTTGATCCCCAGTGGGGGGCATGTAGGAGGCAGCTGATCAATGATTCATATATATATATATATATATATATATATATATATATATATATATAATGATTCATATATATATATATATATATATATATATATATATATATATATATGTTTTTGTTTTTTTTTTTAAAGAAGGTTACAAAGATCCCTTCACAGGGGTGCTCCAAGACTTGCCTCCGGTGATTGCTTTTATAAAAGTGTGTGTTTTTTTTTTCAAAATAGCGTTTCTCCCCAGTTCTGCCAACAGATTTGATCTCCAGTCCTCTTTCTCTAAGCAAGCCTCTTCCCACAGCATGTACCTGGTAGATGCCTAGAAGAAGGTAGGGGCAGAAGCCAGCCTTGTTCAATTATAACCCCTTATTATAGCATATCACCGCGGTCCCAAGTGCACGGGTTGCTTTTCTGAGCCCCACACACAGGCTCCTGCCCTGGTCCCCTATCTGTCAGCTGACCAGACACAGAGTTCTTGGACCCCACAGCCCAGCAGCCCTGACTGCAGCAAAACCCAGGTACTCACTCAGCAGTCTGCTGGGCTCCAGCGGTTTACCCCGGGCTACCAACCCCCCGAGAACGAGGATGAAAACAGATGGGAAAGAAGGAAAGGGTCTGCTTGTGTTTTTAGTTTTTACCAGGCTCAGCTTTTCGGGGGGTGGAGGGAAGAAGACTCGTGCTCGGAGCTGGTGCCCTGCCAAGCTTCCTCCCTCCCTGGCTAGTCCAAGCACTCCACCGTCTGTGCAGACTGTATAACAGCAATTTCTGGACGCACATGCCAAAGTCTGGGCTAGTCCAGAGGCAGTGGATTCCTGCTATCTGTATGGTGGGGTTTTACTCTCCACCTTAATTCTTTTACAAACTGCCAGCTCTTCGAAGCACATC
Source organism: Myotis myotis (assembly GCF_014108235.1). NCBI lineage: Eukaryota > Metazoa > Chordata > Mammalia > Chiroptera > Vespertilionidae > Myotis > Myotis myotis. The sequence goes on from NW_023416318.1 coordinate 5,526,245, forward strand.
TGTTCTGGCCAGCTTCTGTTCGTAAAATAACTGCAAGCTTCCTCTCTAGAGAAACCCCCGCCTCTTCTCTATAGCCCGGTGCTTCCACTGTCAGTTTGACTCACAGAGAGAGGCTGCGGCAAATATTAAAGAATATTAATAAAAATGAGATGAAACACTGACAGATCTTCCCTCCCCCACCCACAATTTTGCTTTTCTCATGACTCAAATGTATCTTGACAGGAAATTTACTTCTCTGATCCACATCATTTCCCAAAGCAATTTTCCAACAGCAAACATAAATTTGTGGTGATTGCTAAGAGGTTTTCAATCCCTGGGCTAAGGAGGCCATGGGGTTTCAACTTTTCGGCTCACCTTCAGGTAAACACCCGTCACTCGGGACATGATCACTGCCGGATGCTGGGCAGCAGCTAAGGAGGAGAGCCTGGAGAGGAGCTCGTCGGTTTCCAGCATAAATGGGCTCGGTGGGGGGAGATGGTTTGTACATCAAGTCCGAATCTTCAGATGGTAATGAAATCCTTAAATAAGAAAATAATTGCCCGAGCCCACAACAGCTGTGTTCTCAGATGGCACGTGGCACTAAGTAGACACAATGCCTTTCCATGGCGCTAAACTTTGACCTGGTTACCACAGATCACATTTATCCTAGATCCAAGGTGGGAGTTGAGCACATGTCCTGAGATACACTGTGTGTTCTTCTTTGTGTTGTGTTTGCCTTAGGACTCTAGAAATCAGTATGATCATCATTAGTATCCCCTCCTCATCATTACTTTTGGTACAAAGAGATCTGTTAGCCCCAAAGTGTGTTTTGACCATATACACAGTGAATCTCCTTTGCAATGGTAGTTTCTTTTTTTAATATTAATATATTTTTATTGATTTCAGTGAGGAAGGAAGAGGGAGAGAGAGATAGAAACATCCATGATGAGAGAGAATCATTGATCGGCTACCTCCTGCACACACGATCCTGGGGATCAAGCCCCAAACCCAGGCATGTGCCCTTGACCAGAATCAAACCTGGGACCCTTCAGTCTGCAGGCCAGTGCTCTATCCACTAAGCCAAACTAGCTAGGGCCAATGATATTTTCAATAGAGTAGAATTCAGTCTACGGACCTAACTAGATGGAATCACATAAAATAATATATGTGACAGTACTTTAAAAGTGGTAAGGTTTGCCCTAACTGGTTTGGCTCAGTGGATAGAGCATCAGCCCGCGGACTCAAGGGTCCCAGGTTCAATTCAAGTCAGGGGCATGTACCTTGGTTGCGGGCACATACCCAGTAGGGAGTGTGGAGGAGGCAGCTGATTGATGTTTCTCTCTCATCAATGTTTCTAACTCTCTATCCCTCTCCCTTCCTCTCTGTAAAAAAATCAATAAACAATATATTTAAAAAATAAAAATGAAAAGTGGTAAGGTTTGATGAAAACATTTGGCACTGTTACAGTATCTTCCTGCTGTGTCCAAACCAACCTGCAGATGCTGAAGTCATTTGTATTTTCCTCCATATCCCCAGGCCTTCTCTGTCTTTTCCTTTCTTACATACTCATTCAAATTCTCATGACAATATCATATCTAGTTCAAGTTCTAAAGACATCTAAGAAGCCTTTCCTGATGCCTTCAGTTCATGGTGGTCCTTCCTCTATCACAACAGATGTTACAACATTCATGGAGCTTGGCATCCCTGTTTGTCAGTCTGGACTGCCCCTGCATATCTTCTCTTCATTGCCTATAGTATTAATTTCCTTATATACCACACATGTATGTCTTGTGTCCCACCATATTCTATTCACGGTCAGGAGACAACTATTTGGATCAGTTCCATTCAGTTAGTTTCTAGGCACCATTGATAAAGCAAAGAGAACAAGCTAGGGCTCTGCTCTCAAAGGGATTATAAACCAGTAGGACAGGTACAACACACGCACTTATGAGGACAACCAAAGGTGGGAAGAGGTGCATACTATAACACAGGTGTATCAAAATCCTCTGAGGGTTTTCTCAATTCAGGGAATGGGTGGGAGGAAGAAGAATGCTTGATAAAGAAGATGGTCCATGCACTGGGTCTGGCTAGGTGGCTGGGATTTGACGGGCAGAATGGAAGGAAAGGGCCTCTCAAGATAATAACCTGTAAGCTGAAGTAGTGTGGAGGCAGGCAAGTGAAAGGGAAGCATTGGCCAAGTGCACTGGCAAGGTGCTCAACAGCATATCATGATTTGGTGAGTTTTCGGTGGATACTTCATCAGCATGACCATCTAGAATCTAATTTTATTCAGTTTCAATAAGAAATGCATCCTATTGCTAACAGGATGAGTTAGTGAGCAAACTACTTAACCACTTTTATATCCTCCCTTTATATTCATTGTTAAAAGGAGACTAGAGTCCAGAGATATGTTTCCTAAGGCTTCCTAAGGGGAGATTTTGCAGAATCATTATGAAATAAGAGCAAGTATTTCAAGACAGTCACTGGAACACCCAAAGCAGAGACAATTTTTGAAAGTGATTTTTGAAGTTGGAAGAGTCATATGGTTTCAACCTGAAGGGACCGGGGGAGGGGTGGTCAGAATCTCACAGGGAAAGGAGGGGTCTCCAAAGGAGGCTGGGTCATAGGCACCTGTGGGTCCATCCTCAGAAAAGGCTCCAGTGACCAAACATATAATGAAACAGCAGTTCTGGCTGGCTTTCCGGAACCATGCGGAGAGAGGCAATGATTGGGTAAGTGGAGGTCACATGGCCTGAAGATCATCATTACTGAGAGTTCTGGACCAATATAAGGCCTCTAGGATCAAGAAGGTTTGGTCTGGTATGACAATCCTTAGAGTGACTGAAAGTTAATTTCCGTGGTAAGAGAAAAACCTCTAAGAAGATTAGATGCAATTTTATCATAAAACAAAAGGCAAGTGAAATATTTTCACTCCTGTTGTGAAGTAAATTTTATACTCATTACATTGACTTTTATCCATAAGCCATGCAAACAGAGTGGCTAAAATGTTACTGGTATTTTTTATAAATTTGTGTTTGGAGGGTCATCAGTCAGGAGACCATTTAATTCCACCTCAAACTTTGAGTGTGTGATAAACATCCCTGAGAAGACCCTGATTTGCATTCTCACTGGGAGTCTGTCTTGTCTGAATACCCAGTGGACCCACAGGGGCAAAATATAGGCATATGCCGGGATTAATGACTTTAATCTCAAACTGTGACCCTTGTTAATAAGACCAGAAGCAAAAGTAACTATCAGCATCTCCACAAATGCCCTAGAAGCAAAGAGAAATCACTCTGAGATAAAAGTGTCAAGGCACCCAGGCTTGGTCTTGAGGCACTTGGTTGACTGTCCTCAGACATGTATACTTTTGAGTATGACACTGGATACCCTTCTCAGTGTCCCTAGAGCCAGTCTGAGAATGAAAATTGTAATGAGAGAGATGCCAGTGTGGTAGAGGTTGTTGACAATCTACCCAACAGCCATTTCCCATCTTCCTTGTCCATGGCAGCAGTATCAGTAGCCATGATAAAGGCTAAAAAAACCATAGGCTGGTTTTGCCAGCATCCCTGAAGCCAGGTCATGGCTGACAAATGGGATAAATGTCTCCTGGGAAACATCTCAGTAATAATTCATTCCTAGAAAAAAAGTGATGTCTAGGAGGAAATGTCTCTCCTGTTTGAGCCATGAACAGCCATCCTGAATGAACAAGCACAAGGGCAGGTGAGGGAACAACGCTGAGAGAAACAAGAGACTGGGTATCTGATGACACTATTGTGTCCCGGTGTCCAGCCTGGGACATCCACCTCTAGACCTATTGCTATGTGAGGTAATAAACAACTGTTGTTCAAGTCATTGGAAAGTGAGTGATTCTATTACCTGCAATCATAAGCATCTTACCTGATCTAAATAAATTGTAGATGGAATGGGGTGGAGACAGGAGCATTTACAAAGCAAAACCCTGATGTTGAACTATTAAGGATCCTGAATAAAAACAGTATCTCTGAGTCCAGGGCTGAATCTTCCTTTACCTCTGTGAGGATTTTGAGGGATTTTCAGAGATGATGAGAAGAATGTGGTTGAAGGTCAGAGAGGATGGAAGGAATAGTGTTAATGGTTTCACAACAGTGAAAAGGCCAAGCAGTGAAGAGACAACTACACTGAAGAGGAAATGAACACTGGAGAGGACACTGGTTAGGGCCACTGCATAGCAGAGTGGAGGGAGGAATGGTCACCACTTCTGTATTGCTCAGGCTTAGTCATGGGAAAGGAGGGGCTGAGGAACTACTCTGGACGGGACCAGAGCTGAAAACTGTTGCCAACATCTTTGCAATTGTTCACCTTCATCCTCTAGTGTCCACATTGAGAGTGGGTGGCCTGGGAAGGGGCTCCTTTTACCTTCAAAGGCAAGTAAGATCTGGGAGCATTGTACTACCTGGAGTTAGTCCTCCTTAACTTCCCAGTAAGACAACTTGATATTTTTTTTTTAAAATATATTTTATTGATTTTTCATAGAGAGGAAGGGAGAGAGATAGAGAGTCAGAAACATCGATGAGAGAGGAACATCGATCAGCTGCCTCCCGCACATCTCCCACTGGGGATATGCCCGCAACCTTTTAAACTCCATTGTTAATTCTCCATTTTCATCTTCTAAAAAAAATAGAACTCTTTATTAAGACATTAAAATCATTCAATAAGAACTTGGAAAGTCCCACTGGATTGACAATGCCCCTCGCCGTAACTGCCATTGAAGCATGAAGGCAGAATCCCTTCCACTGTGTTGCCATGAATACCATTATTGCATTCACACTCATTGTGCCATGCTGAGGGAAATTGAGACAATGCAAGTGCAAATACCTGGCATGAGGCCTAGAATTAATCACTCAATAATTATTAATGGCCAGCCCCTTCCCTTTCCCTCCTGCTCTCCCCCCGCCTCTTCTCTTTCTTTCTGACTCCTTCCCTTCCTTCTTTTTCTCTTCCCCCACCCTCCTCTGTCCTTTCTTCTCAGTGAATACCCAGCATATGCAGTGACTGGAGAAATATCCTCCCTGCATAGCTGTGCCTCCAGCTCTTCCCACACACTTCCCAAACACACACTCCCCAGCTTCCCCCAGCTGTAGCTGAGGTCAAGGGGACGTGGATACAACCTGTCACCATCTGTTATAACTCATGAAACATCTTCCCACTGAAGCAATGCCATAAAAGGGGGTACTTCCCTAGCCTATCAAACAATATTCATTGAAAACCTAATTTAAATATTTGCAAGTTTCATCTCTGGGGTTACACTTGTGAGGTTACTGTCTCTGAATGTAGGTCTCACATGTGGGGTCTCTCATGACTTGCCCTTTGATTGTTTATACTCCTTAGAAAATAACTTCTTAAAACTAATGGCACAGTTTAGTGATTAGAGCCCCAATCTCATGTCCTCTTACTTAAAACTAACTTGTGTATTTCAGATAAAACCCATTTGTAAGATGCCCACTCCCAACTCTCGCCTTCTCGTTTGTCATATCCGCAAAGGCTTTAGATCAGATAGATTCCCATTTATTCAGAAACTGCCCTCTTGAGCTCCAGCAACTTCATCTCCAGAAGTGTTTCACTTAATAGTCTTGCATCCAACATGCTGGATGGACTTAGTCTTTGAATTTCCAATGAGTTCATAACCCTGGCCTGGGCCTTGGCAAAGCACTGTCTTAACAATACAGCCCTGAGCCAGTACCCGGGAACGTTTCTGCATATAACTCATGTATAATTAATCTCGCCACCATGGAGGTCCCAAATCCCCTTGGATCACCAGAGCCAGGGGCAGCATTTTAGCTAAGAGCCAATAGCATTTTAAGACTCTCTTGAGAAGGCAAAGGAAAATGATGGTGCTTCTGTGTAGCTTTTCAAAAAGAAACCTTTCAAGAAGGAAAATCCACTCACCAACGGAAATAACACTCTGTGTTCACCGGATGCCTTTCAGGGATATCTGAGAGCCCTTAACCAGTGAAATTTTTACCTCTCTGTTTTAAAAGGTAAAAAATAAAGGAAAGAGGGAAGGACAGCCTAAGAGTAGGCCCTCCACTGCTATGCTATTTTATCCTGCATTGAGATATTTCATCTAAATATATGCTTCCCCATAGGGCTCAAACCCAGGAAGATACCTATGTTTTCTTGCATTACTCAAGGCTCCAGATGCATACCCTAATTTGAGTGTTGACCTCCCCAAGGCAGTGGGTGGACAAGTGAGCAGTGGACAAAGCTGTAGCCTAGAGCCAAAGACCTGGGTCCATCCCCAGAGATACCTCAGGTGGGTACCTCTGAGCAATGAAAACCTTGTGGTACCTCCCAGGTCCTGGAGCAGAGGCTGGTACCAGTAATCATAATCCATTATTTGTTTTCTACCTTAGGGTTACAGAGCACTACAGCTTGCACGCAGGATCCCATTTGATAGGCTCAGCAAGGGAGTAAAAAAATACCTACTGTTTGAAATCCTACAAGGAGATAGACGCTGACATTGGCATTTATAGAACCTTATGTTATTTACTTCTCCTAAAAACAATACTTAAGTAAGTATTGTTGAACTAATAAGAAAACTGAAATTCAGAGAGAGTAAGTCAAGGCCCACCACCCCACAGTTAATACCATTCTTTCTCATCTAAATCTGACAAAAGTTTCCATTACAAAACAGGTAGGGCAACCTCCCACTTTCATCAGGCAACTCTCCCAGGGGGCCAGGTCATGACAGAAATCTCAGTGTATTGACCATCGTGTCTCACTTGGACAAGATAAAGTACAAGAATCCCAATGTGATAAGATGTTAGAGTCTATTAAAAGCCCCATGCCCGCAGAAATAGACTCTATTGCTTCAAATTGTTTGCTTCTTTGAGTATTCCATTCCATCCATTGGTGGTGACATTAGAGCAACAAGATGTGTGAATTTTAAAAGAGATAAAAGAAATTGTAGTACTGTAAAATGGTATATATAACCACTGAAAGATACCTTCAACTCACAAAATCTAATGCCCTCATTAAACAGATGAGGAAGCTAAAGTCCCTATAGGCAAAATGGTTTGTCTATGATCACTGAGAGAATAAGTAGCAGGGTCAGAAGTAGATGCTACAATCAAGCCAGTGCCTATCCTGGAGATAGTATTCAACTCATATTTGCAGCAGAAAGAGACAAATGGAAGAAACTGAACTCTCTGGGGTAAGTCTGATACCTTTGATCTCCATTTCACACTCAGGCATGGACTGCTGTAGAGGCGGACAGGCCTCACTTGGAGGCCTTCCTCTGTTTCTTTGGCCAGATGGGGCATGAGACTACCAAGGCCATTGCATTCAGTGATCTTTTCTCCAGCTGGGCCCTTCTAGTTGCCTGCCACTTTTCTATCTCTTCCTTCAATGGGAGATAAACACAAATTCAGCTTCCAACACAGTAATCTATCCTTCACTACTTTCTTTAAAATAATTGTTTTAGAAAGAGAACAATAGCCTGGGGGAGATTACAAGCTCAGCGATTATTTTTCACTCCTCCTGCATCCTTGACTTTTGACATTGCTGTTCCACACCAATCCTGGACTGTTTTTGGCCAATGAGACAATAGCAAACATCACACAAATGGAGACTTAGAAAGGACTTGCACAATAGAACATGACCTTGTGTTGCTCCTGGGAGTCCTGAGACCCCTCTGTGTGAACTATCCAGGCTGGCCTGATGGATGATGAGAACAGCCGGCCAGGACCACAGCCTGCAGCCAGCGGAACACCAGACACATGAGTAAGACCTGTAACCACCAGCAGATGGCAGACATGTGAGTGAGCCCACCCAAGATCATCAGAACTCTCAAGCTGAGCCCAGCCCTAGTTGCCAGCTAATAAATTGTTTATTTTAGGCTATTAAATTTAATATGTTTTTTTTTTAAAGATAAAATGCTAACAGCCAAAGTACCCTAATAATAGAGCATGCAAGTTGAATACTTATTATGTTTTTTAAATGAACTTTTTTAAAAATATATTTTATTAATTTTTTTACAGAGAGGAAGGGAGAGGGATAGAGAGTTAGAAACATCGATGAGAGAGAAACATCGATCAGCTGCCTCCTGCACACTCCCTACTGGGGATGTGCCCGCAACCAAGGTACATGCTCTTGACCGGAATCAAACCTGGGACCCTTGAGTCCACAGGCCGAGGCTCCATCCACTGAGCCAAACCGGTCAGGGCAGAATACTTATTCTTATTTGGGGTGCTGTCTTATTTTATTAAATTTTCACTATCTCTGAGGAAGTTATCAATATGCCCATTTTATAGAAGAGGGAACTGAAGTTCAAAAAGGTTAATTCATTTACACACCTGGTAAATGGCGGGTGGCACTTCAGATTCAAATCTCTTCTATGTCACAACAGACTCCCTTAAGCACCACCCAAACCAGCAAGACAATTTCAATGACAGAGAATTTCAGAACCACATGGTGTGAAGAAGGCAGGCAAGGGCCGTGTTGGTTTAACCTGTGGAAAGGGCTCTCAGGGGCCAGGAGAGAAACTTGCATTTGTCTCGTGACTATCTTACAGCGGGCAGAACCGAGAGCTCCAAGGAGAAGTCATCAGAAGGTGGACTTGCATGGTGGAAAAAGGAATCTTCTACTAAAAGAAGTAATGCAGAAGGAATTGGTGAACTCAAGGGAAAATGAGTTCCCTATAACCAGAGATACTCAAGAAAAAAAAATGCAATCCCTCCATGGATATCTCAAATTTATTTCCGCCTCGCATTTACTCATTTTTTTTTTTTTTTCTCATCAAGAAGATCTTCTGGTTTCTTCTCTTAGGATTCAATTTGTATACGGTCTTCAAGTCCTGGTTGAAGTCCAGCATTTTACACAAAGCATTCCTTTTCTATCCCCACAGCCACTGTACCAACAATACCAGTCCCCTCTTCCTCTCACTATAACTCAATTCCAATCTACATTTTAATGCGGACTGGGACTGGTGGAAAAGTTATAGTTTGGGAATTGCACAGATTCATGTTTGGCTCCAATGTGTTTTCACTTATCTTTCTGGACAGCTTCATGAGGTTGTTATGAGGATACAAGGAGAAGATATGTGCAATGTGCTTGGCCTAGGTAGGGTTTAGTATTATGCTGGGTCACATATTCATCTGGCCGTCTGAAATAGACTGTTAGGCAGGGAACATGCCTAACACTTCCCTAATCCCACTTCTTCAAAAGACTGGTGATACACATATACGCATACCTAGAAAATATTATTTGAACTAATTTAATATTCACCAAAAAAGCCAAATCCAAGATGTTTTTAAGAAACAAATAGGTGGTGTTGTTATTGTCTTAATTAGCTAGTTTATTAATAGTAGAAAGAGAACAAAGGCTAGGCCAGACATTATAACAGCCGGATCTGGCCCATTTGAAATGAATAAAACTATTGAAAAAAAAGAGCTTACCCTTTTATGTAATGATGTTTACTTTGAATTTATATTAGTTCACACAAACACTCCATCCATGCTTTTGTTCCAGCCCTCCAGTCCAGTTTAAGAACCCATTGTGGCCCTCCAGTCAAAAAGTTTGCCCATCCCTGCCTTATAAGCATAGTCATCAGGGCAGTTTCGCTAGGAAGTTACAGCTTCATGCCCCTAGGGAATGACTAGTTCATTCCCTGCAGATCGCTGGGGAAGGGATCAAACAAAGGGGGAAATGGATGTATGCTCAGTGAAGTCAGGGTACTGTAGGGAAGGTGTTGTCTGTCAGTCTAGCCTGGGGCACAATGGATTTTCTATGGGGCAAGCCCCATCAGAAGCCCCAGAAATCTTAGAAAGTTAAAACCCCCAAAGAGTTCCCACTCTCTGGTTCTCTTGTGCTCTCTTGCTCCATGACCCACACTCACCCATGCACTTGCCTATTCACACTCCATAGACATGTGGCTTTAAGCCACCACGTGGCCCACCTAGACAGGGCTATACTTTAATATGGAGCAGAAACTATGGGCAGTGGTCTTTATTCTGGCCCTGCCGCAAACAAGATTGGACTTCTTCCATGGCAAGATGGACAGAGATGGGATTTTGGAGAGGAACCCCTTTAATTTTACATAATCAATAAAGCTTTCCACAAAAACCCCATCCTCTCGTTGAGGACCTCAGGAAATCCTTTCTTTGCTGCACTCCAAGAACGCCAATGCCACAGATAACAGTATAATAAAACAATAAAAACAACAACAAAATCATATCTGGTCTTTTCCCTGGTACCTAGCAAAAAGCTTCAGAAATCCTTGGCGTTTCCTGAGTAAAAGGAGTGTCTTTATTAGTTTACTTAGGCAGCTCATGGCAGGGCTCCTAGATAGCTTCAGAGTAGAGGCTGGTGATAGGAAAAAGCAATTGCATGATCAGAGGGTTGAAACTTTTGGCCAGGTTGACCTCTGGGGAGAAAAAGACACTGGAGATTTATTTTATTTTTTTAAATTTTTTTAAAATATATTTTATTGATTTTTTACAGAGAGGAAGGCAGAGAGAGAGAGTTAGAAACATCGATGAGAGAGTAACATCGATCAGCTGCCTCCTGCACATCTCCTACTGGGGATGTGCCCGCAACCAAGGTACATGCCCTTGACCGGAATAGAACCTGAGACCTTTCAGTCCGCAGGCCGATGCTCTATCCACTGAGCCAAACCGGTTTTGGCAACACTGGAGATTTAATATAATCATGTGATCCGTTGCAATTAGTATAATGAAATCCCAATAAAAACTCTGGACCAAGAACTTACTGGTTGGTGAAGACATCTGCATGCTGGGAGAGTAATGTGCCCAGGTTCCCAAAAGAGGGGCATGGACGTTCCGCATCCCCACCTCTCCCAGACCTTGTCCTATACGTTTCCTCCATGTGGTTGATCCTATGGTGTGTCCTTTATAATAAAACTGTACCCTTAAGAATAGTACTTTCAGTGAATTCTGTGAATTGTTCTAGCAAATTATTGAACGGAGGGAGTTGTGGGTTAGCCAGCTGGTCAGAGGTACAGGTGGTCCCTAGACTTACAGCTGGTTTCTCAGAACTGGTGTTAGAACCTAAAGCCAACTAATCAAGCATCATCTCTTGGTTATTAGACTACTAGTGACCAAGTGCACGGATTCGTGCACATTGAAAGGAAATTAATTAGAAGGTGTCTGGCAGGGTGGGACTGGATGAGATGGGCCGGACACTCCCTGGACACGTCCTGGAGCCAACCTCCCACAGTCCCTCCTAGGCATCTGCGGAATGAGCATGGTCCCTCTGGCAGATGGGGTCACTTGGCTTGGCCTGCGGGGATCTGGCCAAAACCAGCTCTCCGACATCCCCCAAGAGATCCCGGAGTGGGAGAAGGCACTCTGCAAAGTTGCTGTCATACAGGGTGTGTTATGCAAACACCAATGTGCAGTAAACCAGATTTGGGGCCTACAGTGCCCCAGCAACAACATAACCCATGGCCAAAGGCGGAATTGCACAGCCCAGTGAGGAATCCGGCTCCCTCCTCTCTGGTTTCAGGGTGTGTCACCTGAGAACCCCTGTTGCCAAGTCACTGCAGCTTGGCGGTTCCTGCGTTGAGCATCTGCCCCCTGGTGGTCAATGCGTGTCATACCAACCTGTCAGATGGTCGGGCACTTAGCATATTAGCCTTTTATATATATAGATATCTTACTGGACAAGGAAAGAAAAAAAATCCACTAGGTTTTATTAAAAATATGCACACTTAAAATAGTTTTTCTTATAAAAGAATTCCAACATTAATTGTCTATTTCCACCCCCAGCCCCCCATTATCAAGTTGGTATTTAGCACCTACAGGATGTCACTGATGGGAATGGAAAAATCTCCTCATGAAATTCACAATGAAGACAATATTGTGACATATACCTGAAAGTACCAATTCTTAATTTCAAAATAAGAGAAAAAATAAGTTATTAGATAAATTGTGATATTTCTACAATATGCTGTAACATATACCATTTATTTTCTTTAACCAATTAGTTTTGCTTGAGGATTAACTACACTATAATTAAGAATTTTTACTTAACAAGCTTATGCAACTTTATTCATTATCTTGCTCTTGTTCTCTCAATAAAAAAAAAATGATAAGGAGTGATAGGCTAGTATTCTTTATAATTTCCTGGGGTAGTGTTACTGGGGTAAATGAGGTATCAGGTTCCACACTAGTTCATCACTTATTAATTAACAATATCAACAACTCCTTTTTCATTACTGATAACACATTTTACTGACTATCAGAAGGATTTTTTTTTTTTTTTATTACAAAGCTTATCTCATAGGCTCTTTCCTGCTATCTACTGCAATAATAAAAAAAGTCATCATTCAATCATCATTTTAATGAGTGATCATTTTTCCCTCACTAAAATTAAATCATAAAAGCCATTTAATTAAATTGAATGGTAAATGAAAGACTTTAATCACACAAAGAATTAAAATGAAGGACTCTTTCTCTCAAAGCCTCACAACGTAATGACGTGGTTTGACCAATGAGGCACATTCTGAGAGGAAGCAGAAGGTAAATTATTGTCTTGCCTTTTGGTATCAGCAACAAAAGAGCTACCCTTAGAAAAACCTTCCCAGCTTTGGGACAGGGTTCAATCAACACACCTGCATATGAAGGAAAGGTCATAGGATTTGATTTGGGGGAGATTCTAGGGACGACCAAGAAAAGCAAAGCCAGTAGCTTGCTATAGAGAACTGTATGTTCAGGAGCAAGAATATGTTTCTCTGGACTTTCCAAAATAAGCCATCTAATATACACTTGTTCAACACCTTCTATATGCTTTACTTGGTAGGAGACATACAAAGACGGCCTCCCAATCTGTTGGTGTGACAGATATACCAGAACATCACTGTAATACAATAAGATAAGTGCTGTGCTAGGGGTATGTGCAAAGTGCTATGAGATCCTTTGAGGAGAGATCAATATACGTTTCCAGGAAAAATGTTAAGAAATAATCTAGAAGATGACTTGTGAGCTGAGTTTTGGGAGCTGAGAGGCTCTCTAGGCAATGAAGCCATTCTGGAGAGTGGGAAAAGAACATGTGAACAGAACTGAAGCTCAGGTGCCTGGCCTGTAGTTGGGACTGAAGGGAAATAAGGGACGGGGAAGCAGGGTGGCATGGACTTATCCCAGATTGGGAGTGAGGGGGTGTGGGGGGGGGGCTGGGAATGGCAATTTAGAAGCTGGATAATGCTCTGGCTTAATTTGTTTCTTAGGAGGATCTTTCTGGAAGCAATGTTGTAAGGGCTTGGGAAGTGAGAATAGAGAAGAGAACAGAGAAGGGTGGCAAAAAGACCCTCAAGAGACAAGTTACCATAAGACAATGAAGAACTGATCCCGTTAGCCTAGAGAAGACTCAACTTTCAATGATCTTAATTGTCTTCCCAGATCCTGGTGATGGCACTGGAGCCCCAGGGTGAAGAATACTCTGTAGTAGAGCATGATTCATAGTTTTGAGGCAAATGGATACTTCCAGAATCTGATTTTGTGAAAGGGCAGTCCTTTGAAAAATTGTAGTGTCCCTGAGGTAGTGTTTCCACAGGCATCCAAAGCCCTCATGTTGACCTGCTTACCCAACTGTCCTCTTGTCTTGGCTTTTTTTTATTTCTTACTACTGTGTCCCGAATATTCTATAGAATGTGACTCTGTCATCACATTATACCAGTCATCTACCTTTTCTACCCAGATTCTGCTATTTACAGACCGGTATCTCATCCACAAATAAAATCTGTTAAAAAATGTTCATGGTTCGTCCAGTTGGTGTGGCTTAGTGGTTGAGTGTCCACCTATGAACCAGGAGGTAACGATTTGATTCCAGGTCAGGACACATGCCTGGGTTGTGGGCTTGATCCCCATTAGGAGGCATGCAAGAGGCAGCCAATCAATAATTTTCTCTCATCACTGATGTTTTTATCTCTCTCTTCCTCTCCCTTCCTCTCTGAAATCAATGAAATTATTTTAAAAATTATTCATAGTTCATTCATTCATTCATTCATTCATTCAACAAATACGTATGAAGCATGTTCCATATGCCCGGCACTACACACTGGGAGAGCAAGAACCAAAATAAACAGAAGCAGCAACTCAAAATCTAGCATCTTCACACAGTTTACACCTTAGTGGAAGAGGCATGCAATAACATGATAATCAAGGAAAAAAACAGAATATAGACAATGATACACGCCATGAAGAAAGTAAAAGAAGAAAATAGGAATGGAAGGGGGTTGCAATATTGTGAATGAGATGTTTGAATGTAATCTTGAAAGATCCAAAGGAATAGTTCTCCGGGCAGGAGGGGGTCTGATACAGTGGAGGACTAGCAAGGAGTCTGCTGTGCCAGGAAAAGGGTGAGGAGGATGCACTGTAGGAGTTGAACTCAGAGAGGTACAATGGAGTGGCTAGTCTTACACACAACTGTTAGGACTTTCCCTGAGTGAGATGGAAGGCACTGGAGGGTTTGAAGTGACCTCTCAAACAGGTTTCAACAAAATTAATGAAGGTACCAAGTGGGAGTAAACTGAAAAGGGCAATGGTGGAAGCAGAGAGAGACCATTGCAATAATGGAGGTGAGAAATGACAGAATCCGGACCAAGTTATTAGGGGTGGATATTATAGGAAGTACACGGATTCTGGCTATAGTTTGAAGGTAGAGTTGTGGATTTGGATTGGAGACGTGAGAGAAATAGAGGAGTCAAGAATGATTCCATACATTTTGGCTTCAATAATCAAAATCTCGAGTTGGCAAGTTAACCTTCTTCCTTTTCCACCAACACTGTTAATATTTATGATTAAATATAGAAAATAAAATATGACGGTTACTTTACCCTTGCTCCCTCTCTCCTTCCCTCTTTCCCTCTACCAGGCTTGAAGATGCCAGGAATCAATGCCTGGCACTTATATGTTGTAAATTTAGATACAACAGAAAGGCTCTCCCAACTGAAACATCTCTCTAAACCACCTTTCAAAAATTCCCTAAGTTCCACCAAAAGATTCATTCCTGGAGCTCTTGAAGAGTTTGGTCTGTAGGGCTTTTCAATGAAAATAAATATCTTTGGGCCCAGCCGGTGTGGCTCAGCAGTTGAGCATCGACCCAGGAACCAAGAGGTCACTGGTTCAATTCCTGGTCAGGGCACATGGTCAGGGTGCAGGCACGATCTCCAGTAGCGGGTGTGCAGGAGACAGCCAATCCATGATGTTTCTCTCTCATTGATGTTTCTATCTCTCTATCCCTCTCACTTGCTCTCTCTCTAAAAATTAATCAAAGCATACATTAAAAAAAAAAAAAACACCTTAGAAAAGATGAGCTCTGAAATAGTTTCCAAATCAATATCTTGACAAAATAGTTGGGTTGCCAGATTTAGCAAATATAAATACAGAACATCCAGTTAAATGTAAATGTCAGATGGACAACAAGTTATTTTTAGTTTAAGTATGTATCAAGTATTGCATGGGCCATCCTTATACAAAAAAACAAATGTTTCCCTGAAATTCAAATTTAATTGTGTATCCTGTATTGCATCTGATGGTCTATTTGTAAGTGAAAATACTTGATGCTGTTCCCAGTTAGTCCAGGACTGAAGAATGGGAAAGGTGAGAGGGGGCGAGAAGAGGGAGACCATAGTTCTTCCCATTTCCTTCTTTACTCTGGATCCACTCCTACCTAACCCTCGGGTCCTTGGCAGCCAGTGGGTCTAAAACTGTAATTTGCAACCATCACCGAAGGTCCTTGGAGGAAATAAACATGGAGAGGTTTAAATCAAACTTCCGGCCTTTGGAAATCACCTTTTGAAAATGTAGCCAACTCTGTAATTAAGTTCCATCTTACTTGGTGCAGTCAGTTTAGCTAACAGATGGAATGGTATTTTTATTCATCCTTCATCCCTGGAGTTCTTTTCCAGAAATCCTGAGTGGGGCGTTCCAAGATTATTGCCCAAGTGACAGTTACATGTGTCTAATAATTTACTAGAATCAATGGATTTCTTTAAATGAATTCAGTGAGCTGTTATTTATATAGATATGAATAATACATTTGTAAGGGGAAAAGAAGCAGTTGGGAAATACGTTTTAAAATGATGTATTGCCGTAATGATAAGTAATTATACATCAACACGCTACTTGTGATAAGATGTAACTAATGCTATTTCAGGAAGTCTTTTCCCCAGAGGTCCCCTGTGGTTCAGATTATAATCTAAAGCAGTGGTTCTCAACCTTCCTAATGCCGCGACCCTTTAATACAGTTCCTCATGTTGTGGTGACCCCCAATTTCATTGTTATAAATTGAACATAATTAAAGCATAGTGATTAATCACTTAAGACCATCCTGCATATCAGATATTTACATTACGATTTATAACAGTATCAACATTACAGTTCTAAAGTAGCAACGAAAATAAGTTTATGGTTGGGTGACAACATGAAGAACTGTATTTAAAGGGCCAGAAGGTTGAGAATCACTGCCCTAGAGTATGGTTTCCCACCATGGCGAAACCTCTGTCATTCCACCAACAGCAAAATAGTTCATGTCTACATGATGGGCACGTCACAGTATAGGACAGATTGGGACTGAGAAACTGAATGTACACACAATCTCGTGTTTTACTGGGGGAGGGGGCTTTATATTTTCAAAGAGAACTTTTCTTAGCAGTAGCTTCCAAATGCATGTTTTTGCCCTCCACTCAGCGCAATTCTCACATTGCCAAAAATCTCATAAAGGATGATTTAGATATACCAGGGTGGCTAGCATTGAATCGTTAAATCCTTTGGTTAGTGGCAGTAGCTTTAGTCATATAAATATCCCCTCCAGACTTTATCTCTGTGTCTGATCTTTTGTAAATTATATTTTCTTAAGGAAGTTCCCCTGTGCAGCCTCAAACCTGTTTACCTGGTAGGTTATGTCAAGGTGTCTAAGACTGGCATGATCGAAGTTGAAAAGTATATTACCCAAGAAAATTACAGCACCACCTCTGGTATTCCAATTCTGGTCAGACTCAAAAACAGTGATATTCTGTCACATAAATCAGAATAAGCCATCAAGAGCTCTATGAAGACATCAGCTAAACTTTTATTGAGTTCTGTCCAAAATATTCTTTTTTCACGAAAGGAAGACTGTGGCTTGGGTCTGAACCAGTTACTTCATATGCCATAGGCCCATAGTTTATTACAAAAAAGGTCATCAGTTCCTTGTCAGAATAAGAGAGGTGGGTAAGCTCTGCACTCTTACCAGTGACAAGGAAAGCCTTGTAGTACTGAAAGAAATCTCTAAGTCTTCTTCTTTTTCTATTTTTCGAGGCAGTTTTTAAGTTATAGGGTGTTGAAAAGAAATAAAACAATAAGAACAAAAACACAAACCACAGAGTTAAGTGTAGTTTGGATTTAGAAAAATAAAGGTAGAAAGAATCACAAACTCAGGTGAGTTCAGAGGCTAAGCAGGAAGCATAAATGAATGAAAAGGGCAAAGTGAACAATAGGGAATGGTGGAGTCTGTGGCAAAAAATAATACTTTCCTCTGTCTGAATAAATTCATCTTTATATTTAAATAAAAATTATAGTAGCCAAATAAATACACCTGGACTTGACCTGCCCACAGTCAGTTTTACAACCCTTGGTTTATGGCCTTGGTCATAGCATCTTGTTTACAACCCCTAGTTTCCTAAGTGGGACTCTTGCTAAGCTGGTCAAAGCTGCCTTGGTTGCTGGACAGTTGAATGGAGCCCATAAAATTCTTTGGACATTCTAGGGGAGTTTTGGTTTAAAACTGATATAGAAATACTTTAAAAAGAACATTTTAGTTTGTGAAAATATCTTAAACATAATAAGTTAATATTAACAAGAATAGGTGGAAAATATCAATATGTGTTATGTCTGATGGAAAAGAGTGCTCAGAATTTTCAGTTTAAAGTGGAAGGACCATTTAATAGCTTGCAATTAAACATTTCTATTGAAAAAAAAAAGGAGAAACTTAAGAGTTAAATCTGCTGGACTTGTATTTTGTGGAAGCATATTGCTTTACCGTTTTGCCTGAATGATGTAGAACGGTGATCTTTTATGGTCACCCCAAGGATATTTTTTCCATTGATTTTTTTTTTTTTTTTTTTTTTTTTAGAGAGAGTGGAAGGAGTGGAGGGGGGAGAGACAGAGAGAGAGAGAGAGAGAGAGACTGATGCGAGGGAAACATTGATTGGTTGCCTCACACACACACTACAACTGGGGCCTGGGATGGGCCAATCCAGATATGTGCCCTTGACCAGGAATCAAAATCAGGACCCTTTGGTGCAGGGGGTAGGGGAGGCAGGCAATTCTCTACCACTGAACCACACTGGCCAAGGCTACCACAGCGATTTTCAACCAGTGGCCACAGCACACTGATGTGCTGCAACATTTTTTGTTGTTGTTGTTAAATATATTTTATTGATTTTTTACAGAGAGGAAGGGAGAGGGATAGAGAGTTAGAAATATCGATGAGAGAGAAACATTAATTCAGCTACCCCCTGCAGACCCCCCACTGGGAATGTGCCCGCAACGAAGATACATACCCTTGACCAGAATCGAACCTGGGACTCTTCAGTCCACAGGCCGATGCTCTATCCACTGAGCCAAACCGGTTAGGGCTGCAAAAACTTTTAAAACCTGCAATACCTGACTACTTAGTCAGTTGCACTGACCTCTTTTTCCTTAGTTAAAAAAAAAAAGACATCAGTCAACACAACAGCCATCCAAAGTGAATGAATCAAAATTATACCTAATTTTTTGTCACATTGGCAAAAAATGTCATATTTTGTTGGTGTGCCACAGAATTGTAGTAATTAGGTTATGTGTGCCATGAGATGAAAAAGATGTAGAACAATGCTGGCACTTTCTCAGGAGATCTAAATTGTGAGAGGAGTGACGAAATTACAATTCAGGCATCCCTATAACGTAGAAGTTCAAGTTCTTCCAGCAAACCAAGTGAAACAATCTGTGAAGCCTTTCTCTGTCACAGTCATGAAGATTGGTGTCTGCAGGAGACAGCTTTTCCTCTCACTGCTGCGTGGAAGCACATAGATCTCCCACTCGTGTGCCCTTTGCTACTTTAAAGATGCTCTAGGAAAGTCATTGTGTTTTAAAAAGGGTTTCAGGCTCCTCAAGGAGCCCCAGGCATTTCCAATGGCTCCCTGTCTCTGAGTGTGTTTATCAGTTCCTGGCATTGCACTAGTAGAGTGGTCACTAGTTTATACAAAAAAACCCTGAAAAACGAGTTTTTCTTTACATTGTGAGAATCTAACCTTCTAAAAGTTGTTAAATGTATCCCATATCTATGATTCAGAGTACAATAAAATATACTTAATAGGACTAAACTAAATTAAATCTTTTTTTCAATGACTTACAAGGCTACCTGGAATTATTCCCGAGAATATAAATTTCCATTATATCGGAGATGGTAGAGAACATGTAGGAAATTAGAGCAAATCTTATCTTAGACTTGTCTTTCCAGATTTTCTGATTTTGATTTTCTTGCCATCTTTCTCTAAGTGGATCGTAATTACAGGGTTACTTCTGAATGAGAATCAGTGAGGAACACTAAAGAGAATGGGGTCTGTGAACTTCAGTTAAGTCATTTAATTTTTCTGTGAGATGGTTTTGTCACTTATAAAACAGAGATGGTGTGTGAATATCAAATGGAATAAAAATAGATGTAGAAAAGGTTTGCAAATATAAAACCACTACAAAAGGAAGCAGAGGTCTCTTCAGAATTGAGAGCATTCTATACTCCTCCAACTACTCTCCCTTCTCAGGTCATTATTTTGCTTGAAATTATTGCCTCTATGTGCTATTATTTGGGGTCCAGGTCTATGCGTAAAATTGTGCCTGGCATGAGCACCATCTTCAGGGCAGCAGCTGCCATTCCAACTTTCAGTGCGGTAGAAGTTTCCAGAAAAACAAGAGCTGGGCTCTGTGGGCAGAGGGCTTCCTCAAATTCTGCCGGCTGCCTGTTTTCCAGAGCAGACTGGAGCCACTGCAAAGTGTAAACTTAATTCCACAGTTACCTGGATTTCATAAGAAGTACTAAGGTGCCCTAGCTGGTTTGGCTCAGTGGATAATGCATCCCGAGTTCTATTCCGGTCAAGGGCAACAAGACCGAGTTTTGGGCTCGATCCCCAGTAAGGGGTGTGCAGGAGGCAGCTGATCAATGATTCTCTCCCATCATCAATGTTTCTGTCTCTCTCTCCCTTTCCCTTCCTCTCTGAAATCAATAAAAATATATTTAAAAAAAGTACTAAGACAATCCCTTTCAGTGGATTCCTTTGGGACCCCCAAAACAAAACAACCCTCCTCTCCGGCAAGATCAAGCAATCTTAGCCTCCCTCCTACTCCTCTTAAACTTTCCTGAAAAATCTACTTAGTCAACCTCCTGTTCACTCCACTGGGGACAGACTCTTCAACTCCCTGTATGCCCTTATCACCTAGTTTGCATCTACACATCCTCAAGGCTTTCCTCAATTGATGCTCCTTAGGGATGCTTTCCCAGGTTCCCTAGACTAGCCCAAGCCCCCTGTGTTATGTTCCCATAGCAGCTAGTACTCTCCTTCTGAACACATATTGTCATTTGTAATTATGCATTTAATTTGATTCAATCTGTTTCCCTACTAGACTGCAAGCTCCATGAGGGCCGGGTCAGCCTCTGTCTGTCTCAACGTTA
Organism: Myotis myotis; assembly: GCF_014108235.1. Lineage (NCBI taxonomy): Eukaryota > Metazoa > Chordata > Mammalia > Chiroptera > Vespertilionidae > Myotis > Myotis myotis. Next base: position 5,546,909 of record NW_023416318.1, read on the forward strand.
TAGCCTCAGATCCCAGCAGGGATTCTGATAGGAGCGTGCTGCCAGGCAATACCCAATTAGGCTACTGGTTAGAAAGTGTGTCAAAGCCTTTGCTCTCTGCCAGCAGAAGCCAGTGTTTTTCTCAATTCTCTTTCTCTGTCCTTTACTTTTAGTTTTTCACCCCTTTCTACTCCTCCTCACCCTGCTCTACCCACCTCATTCTATGAATGCTGTTCACAGGGGTTAGCATAGGTAATAAAGGTCTCTCCCCCCCCCCCTCCGCCCCCCAGGCCATATGCCAGCGGTTCTCAACCTGTGGGTTGTGACCCCTTTGGCAGTCGAATGACCCTTTCACAGGGGTCGCATAAGACCATCCTGCATATCAGATATTTACATTAGGATCCATAACAGTAGCGACATTACAGTTATGAAGTAGCAACGGAAATAATTTTATGGTTGGGTCACAACATGAGGAACTGTATTTAAAGGGCCAGAAGGTTGAGAACCACTGCCATATGCTATACCCTTTGAGAACGTGTGCGACGATGTTGCGGGTAACTGAGAATATGTGGAGAGGGGAGAGAGAAGAAAGAAGACCGCGCCCGCAGAAGGACCAGTCCATGAATATGAATGAATAGATCCCTCAGGAAATAATGGTCTAAGGGGGTGACCTTCAGGGACCTGGGGAGCCAGACATAGGTCTTTCTCCACCCAGACCTTCTTTGATCCTCGAACACATAAAATGATTTGAATGACTTTTTCCATTCTCCCAGGGATGGTGCCTAACTAATATTCTAGGTTTCTAAGACAGAAGTCAATTCCTCACATACTTCCGACGCCTCTTACAGAATCCCAAGTGAGGGCTCCTGCTCAGGAGGCAGGGCATCCAGAGGGAACTAGAAAGACACCAGTTCTGTGCTGACAGCAGGTGGGAGGACCCAGAAGTCTGGCCCCCAGGTCTCTCATTGTAGATGAGTGCCTCACCCCTTGGTGCATGTTGCTGTCCAGTTCATATATATAATTTATTTTAATTCTGGGCATCGATTGTTCTTTATCCATCGTGGTTAAGTGAGAAGTATCTGTCTGCCAAGCTAGCATAGGGAAATTCCTGCTAGTTCCCCATCACAAAAGAGGGCACAGGCAAATTGTGTGATGAATTACCAAGTTTGCAGCACACCTGAGGCACGGTGCAGGCACCAGGGGGGCTCCGTAGGCGAAAAGCTGGCAAGAGGCAAGGGCACAGCTGACGCTGGCCCACAGGCTTCTGAAGAGAGTCCCCCACACACACCCTTAGCCACCTACCACCATCTGGTGCTCCGCATAGAACTCTCAACCACGCTTGCCTGTGGGCGATGGCATCAGCCACTCGTTTCTCTCTGATTGTGTGCCCCCCCCCCAACCCCCTCACAGGGAGAATCTCCAGGCAAGAAGACCCCTCCCGGGAGACTGACAGGAAACCTGAGCAGGAGGGACTGCAGGGTAATACATCATTCAGGGAGAAATCACACAGACTCTAAGCCCAGGAGGAGGAATTAGTTCTGACCTAGGGAGCAACCTTATCTGGGCAAATCCTGTGGCTGATGTGACCACACAGTGCCTACTTCCACGATCGCTTCTCAGATGGGAAATATGAGACCCTGAAAGCTCAGTGCCTTGACTGAGGCCACAGACTCAGATAAACTCGAAGTCAGAATGAGAAACCCTGCCTTCAGTTCAGCACCCCTGGCTGGCCATCAGGATCAGTGGAGAGTGAAAAATACAAATATGTGGATGGCATTCTAGAACCACTTCATCAGACGCTCCATAGCTGAAACCAAAGAGCCTTTATTTCTCCAAAGCTCCCAGGCAGCTTGTCACCCTGAAGAAACACTACATCAGACTCCTTTCATCTCAGTGGTTATTTGTGTTCACGGAGGACAGAAAAGAAAGGTAACCAAGGCCTCAGGCTTCCAGAAGCCTATATATTAGCTGGGGAGATGAGACACATGCAGGAAAAAAGTTAGGTAACAGTGATGAAACAGAATACTGTGCAATGACTGGGCTATCTAAGGGGTGTGGGAGCAGCAGTCAATGTAATGGTAGTGGGCAGAGAAGGGGTGCTCTGTGTCACCTCTCAAGTTTGGGAACTATCTCAAGGACTGGACTCAGAATCATTTATATTGAAACTGGAGGCCCGGTACACAAAATCTGTGCACGGGGGGGAGGGGAATGGGGGAGGAGAAGAGGGGGAGAGTGCCTCAACCCGGCCTGCACCCTCTTGCAATCTGGGACCGCTGGCTTGTAACGACTGGCCTGCCTGCCTGATGGCCTCAACCACTCACCTGCCTGCCTGATCTCCCCTAACCACTTGCCTGCCTGCCTGATCACCCCTAACTGCTCGCCTGTCTGCCTGCTAGCCCCTAACCACTCTGCTTGACTGCCTGATCACCACTAACCACCTCTGCCTTGGTTTTGTCCAGAAGGGTCTTTCTCCACCCAGAGAAAGGGTGGCTTCATCTGGAAGGATGTCCAGAATGACTTTCGGAAAATCATTCAGCTGTCCAGTCTAATTAGCATATTGTGCTTTTATTATAGGCCAAGAAGGGAAAGCTGAGTAATGTCTCCATATCTCCTGGATCCCTGTGCACTTTTCAATTCCCAAAGCCACTGCCACCATCTGTGCTGACACTTGAAACCCTTGGTGTTGGTTTGAGCAACACAGGCCTAACTGGTATCACCTCCTTAAGTACCCCCTCTCTTCTCCAATCCAGCCTTCACGTTGCTGCTGGAGGAGCCTTCCATGAGTACAAACTTCCATGCAGTTCCTCTGGTGAAATATTCCTATGCCCTTCCCATTTTTTAAAAAATATTTTTACTGATTTTGGAGAGGAAAGGAGATGGAGAGAGATTTAAAAACATCAGTGATGAGAGAGAACTACTGATCAGCTGCCTCCTGTACATCCCCTACTGGGGATGGAGCCCACAACCCTGGGCATGCACCCTGAAGGGAATAGAACTGTGACCTCCAGGTTCATAGGTCAGTGCTCAACCACTAAGCCACACCAACTGGGCTACCCTTATAAGCTTAAATCCACATGCCTTAGAAATGCCATCAGGACCCTTCCTCATCTTAATATGACTTTTGGTTATTTCTCCCTTTTTTAATTGATTGAGGTATTACATATGTGACCTTACCCCCCGCCCCCATTACTCTCCACCCCCCTCGCTCATGGTCTCACCCCCCTAGTGTCTGTGTCCATTGGTTAGGCTTATATGTATGCATGTAAGTCCTTTGGTTGATCTCTCCCCTTTACCCCCACCCTCCCCTACCTTCCCTCTGAGGTTTGATGGTCTGATTGATGCTTCTCTGACTCTGGGTCTATTTTTGTTCATCAGTTTATGTTGTTCATTATATTCCACAAATGAGTGAGATCATGTGGTATTTATCTTTCTCTGACTGGTTTATTTCACTTAGCATAATGCTTTCCAGCTACATCCATGCTGTTGCAAATGGTAAGAATTCCTTCTTTTTTTTACAGCAGCATAGTATTCCATTGTGTAGATGTACCACAGTTTTCTAATCCACTCATCTGCTGATGGGCACTTAGGCTGTTTCCAAATCTTACCTATGGTGAATTGTGCTGCTATGAAAATAGGGGTGCATATATCCTTTCTGATTGGTGTTTCTAGTTTCTTGGGATATACTCCTAGAAGTGGGATAACTGGGTCAAATGGGAGTTCCATTTTTAGTTTTTTGAGGAAACTCCATACTGTTCTCCACAGTGGCTGCACCAGTATGCATTCCCAAAGCAGTGCAGGAGGGTTCCTTTTTCTCCACATTATCACCAGCACTTGTCGTTTGTTGATTTGCTGATGTTAACCATTCTGACAGGTGTGAGATGGTACTGCATTGTCGTTTCGATTTGCATCTCTCCGATGATTAGTGACTTGGAGCATGTTTTCATATGTCTCTTGGCCTTCCTTATGTCCTCTTTCGAAAAGTATGTATATAGATCCGTTGCCCATTTTTTGATTGGCTAGTTTATCTTCCTTTTGTTAAGTTGTATGAGTTGGTTATTTCTTTAACTTCATTTTCAATGCTGTTTTTTACATACCTTGAGTTCCACATGAAAAAAAAAAATTGCCAGCTCCCCCAAAGATATCACTATGTCTTTATCACATCTGTCTTCTCTTCCAGCTTCAACTTAGAAAATTGACACATATCCTTCAAGTCCTAGCTGAAATAACATCTCCTATTAATAACATTACCCTACTCCAGAGATATTTTCATTGTAATCAGAAAAAATGTTAAAGAAATAGAACTTTTAACAGTAGAATTCCAGGCATCAACCGATGATGAGGGCACTGGTATGCATTCAAGCCAATGAAATCACAACTTCTAGACAAATGTCTCCATTGCTAATGGGTAAAGTCAAAGTCAAATGAAGAAAGATGTGAATGTTAGGGCATCAAACAACTCCCGATACATTTTTTTCCTGGAACAAAGACAAACAGCTTCTTTGTGTGACTGGGGAAGATACAAATACTATAATGTTAGGCCTGATGTCTAAATCCAGATGACAATTTGTGGACTCATTTATGAAAATAAGTAAGCTAGGAAATGCAATTACTATTTGAAAATCATCTTGCGCCCTAACTGGTTTGGCTCAGTGGATAGAGCGCTGGCCTGAAAATCATCTTGCCATAACCTTCTCTTCCAATATTATATAATGGCAAAATGCAACTGATGCCACTTTAGTTATAAACTGAAGAAAATATATCCTTGTGGCAACAAACATCTGTCAAGGGATTTGATGTCCTCCAAAATTTTCCTTGGTATAAGTAAGCAATCTTTTACTTCTGTAGGGGATTCTCATTGACATGTATGAGCTAAGCACTCTATTATTTATAGCTAAGCGCAAATCGATATGTTTAAGAAAAATGAAAAATTAAGGGGCATGTCTATTGAAAGACCTAAGGTGGCAATTATGCATCCAGTGCAGATAATTTAGATATAGCGATGTTACAATTTCCTTTAATGAATGTAGGCATGGCCTTGGAATGTAATATGCATTGCTTTGAAAGGGTTTTTTGCATATAAAGTTACAGGAATCAGGGTGCCTCTAAAAGGCACACTATAGCTGCGAAAAAAAAATGTTCCAGTAGAGTATCCAGTGGAACCAGTATTAGATTGCAGATTAAAAGCTAAACCTGGCCAAGAGAAACTTCTGTGATAATAGAAATGTTCTATTAACATTTCTGTAGCAAATTTTGTAACGGTATGGTGTCCATTAGCCACATGTGGTTATCAAATACAATGTGATTAGAGTGACTAAGGCACTAAATTTTAAATGACATTAAATTTAAATTTAGTCCCCTGTGTAGGGAATAGTATAGTGAAGATAGAACTTTAGGCTTGGCTTTAACATGAAATTCACCACACAAAGGTATCCTAACCTTTCTAGTCCTCATTTTTCCCATGCACAGAACGGTTTTAACAAATAATATCTAACATTCTGTGGATTTGTAGACTTTAAATTCTTCCCACAACCACCCCCACCCCATCAAGTGAAACAGAAAGCAAATGAAAATCAATACGAACATCGTACTGGGATCAAGAAACCAATTAAGCAATTATGCATTCTCCCCCACTTCCAGTCAAAATACTGTTCTGAAAGGACTTTCTAAGGGAATTCCTAAGGGTCAGTTAGATAGCGCGAGTCTGACACATAGGAATTTTTTTGTTAGCTATTATTATCATTGTTATTTTAAAATTTTGTCAATATTTTTGTTGGGGACAGAATAGGCAGTCTTAAGATTTGAAAATTCTGTAGAGGGCTCTGACTTTTAGTCCTTAAGAACCTTTTGGAGGTTTGAGCTAACAATATGCTAACAATTAGTATAGTAGGTATAGCAGGGTTGACACTGATATTTCTACATATGGTCCATTAAGACCCTGAACTCTGCCTGGATAAGCCCTCCAGAGGCCTCCCTCACAAAGAATAAAGTAGCCCCAAGGCAATGGGGCCTGAGGTGAGTATGTGTAGATGGTGAGGAAAAGGTAGAGAGAGGTCTGAGGACCACCTGAGAGGCCTCCGCAACCTTGCACAGCACAGGCAAATGGGAAAGGCAGGACTGAGAGGAGAAGCAGCAGAGAAAAACACACTTACTTACACCCAGCAATTCTGATTTAAGAAATTCCCATTAGAAATTACTGCCGCTTAACTGCAAAACTTGAACAGAAGATATATACACAAAGTTGTACTTTTATAAGCATGTTACAATCGTGAAACTTGGAAACTAGCCATATGCCTAACAGCAGGGAACTGGTTAGCCGTTAATCTGTAAAACAGAACACTCTGCAGCTAGTAAAGTTTATATTTTAGAAAAATAAAAAATTAATAAAAAAGAAAATATTTTCAATATGTACTCTATACTCAATGTAAATAAGTGGAAATATGTATTGAGAAATATGATCTCTCTCTCTCCATATATATGTATATATGTATATATATATACACATACACATATATATGTATTCTAAAACCAGAAGAAATATATTTAAAAACCCCATTCATTCATTCATGTTCTTACCACCTGGAAAGTGGTGGTATTAATATTTTGGTACCTATTTGTATGTATATATTCAGATGTAATTTTCAAAATTAACATGTATTTATAATTAACAAAAAACTACTCATCTTATATTTAAATAACCTTTTAAGAAATTGAAGACTGTAATGAATTAACAGAATAGCAAGTAGTTAGCTTAGTAGATGCCATCCTGTTATGTACAGTTCGTTAGTTATGTGTAATAACATGTCTTAGGGAACCACAAAAGAATTAAGTCTTCCTAAAACACCCTATTTAATGTTAGATACATACTAATAAATGGCTATAATATTCATCAGCGTCCATTGCCTTTGTTTGTTTTTAAATTTATCTTTATTGTTGAAAGTATTACAGATGTCTCCTTTGGGTTTTTTTCCTCATTGAACCCCTTCATCCCCCACCCACCCCACCCAGGCCTTTTCTACACTATTGTGTGTGTCTATGGGTTATGCATATATGCATATAAGTTCCCTGGTTAATCTCTCCATCCCCATTCTCTCCACCCCCGCATTAACATCTATTGCCTTTAGTTTTCTGTAAACCATAAATATAATTTTCAAATGGCTGTGAGCAATCACCGTTTATTCGCTCTTCGAAAAAGCAATGGTGAATACAGTGATCTCTTTATAGCACTGGAGTTGGCTTCTAGCACACTCTAATTATTACCTCTAATCATATTACTAGCAAAGGTCCCCAACCACCTGGACACTACAGCGGAAAACCATTTCAGGAACTTTAAAAAAAATCTTGGCCATTAAACAAGCCAACCCACTGCTCCTACTACACAGAAATAACTCATGATAGCTACAAACTGGTGTTAAAAATATATTAGGAAGTGCTTGAGAGCACGCAGACTGCTCTGTAATGAAGTCATTAAACTGGGCGAAGCTAATTGCTGAGGTATGTTCTCACCTACAGCCTAAGCCAGCAAGCAGAAATCAATAAACTTTTATAGGGTTCTGTAACCAAGCCATTCCTGGGAGTTAAATAACCAAAGCCCGTTACAACGTGCGGTTGACCAGCAAAAACTGACTGACACTTGGGGCATACCTAAGATATGAAGCTAGCAAGTGGACACCTCAATTTTCTGCTCACTCTATAGCTGCACATGTCATCTGAGAAGAACTGTATTTATGTGAACCAAGAAGTAAGTATTGCATCTGCATCCTTCTTTCAGCAATTAACATAAAGCCAAGTGACTCAAGCCAGGTTTGGAAAGTGAACACTGCAAATGTTGACAACGGCGCCCAGTCTGACTGTTGCTGTGGTGCCACCAGGTGCTTGGATGGGCAGTAGACAGAGCCTGTGTCTTTTCCACAGTTGGCTCCAGCACCTGCAGTGGGCCTGGCAGGAACCAAATGCCACCAAAATATTTTGGAGGAATGCCTAGGTAGACATCAGGAAAAGGTGCAACTCAAAAAAGGGAGCCATATGTCTTTAAATATTTAATCCAATTACCAAATGCTCCATTAAGACTTGTTTCTCAGCCCTTAGGATTGCCACGAAGTAGACAAAACGAAGCGCAGCACAACGTGTGCTGCAGGCGGGCTTGGCTCTCAGCTGCTCTGCACACTTGACTTGGCTTTCCTGATCTGAGGACCTGACAATTTCCCAACCTCTGACCTATCCCTGATTGGTTTCCCGGCCTTCTTCATGGGTTTATGTGAAGCTATTTTAAAGCCTCATGCTGAATAAAAAAACAAAATAAGTGAAGTTTCTTCAGTTAGCAAAAACCAACAGATGCTAACAGTTGCTTCTGCTTGTGCAAACACCAGGAATCGGGGGACTAGAAAAGACCTCTGTCAGCAGATCCGTTCCAGAGCCGCCAGGCAAAGACAGAGCCCTGGGCCCCAGCAAATGAGATGCCTTTGGATACTAACATCCCTGAGAGACAGTACCTGGCTCCATGAACAGGTTCTATAGAATACACGATGACAGCTGACCCTCCATTTTCTTCCTTCATTGTCAGATTGACAGAAGGGCACGAATCTTTCAGACAGTTGTTTATTGTTATTGGTAATTGTGACATTGCTGTGAATGGCACAGTGTGAGGTTAGGAGTGCGAGCTCGGGAGTGAGTCCTGTCACAACATTGGAAAACTAGGGAAATGCTTAACTATGGGAAGGCCCCATAATCATGTGGGGGTAATTCCAAAGGTTAAGAGATAAGGTGTGAGAAGAACAGAGTCAAGGCTCAAAAGTTGGCAATTCTTCTTCTCTTGGACACGTCATGCTATTGTGTCCCAAGATGATAAAACATGCCTTTTCATTCCCAAGCCATGTGCACTGTCATGATCTCATTTAATGCTCTCATCCACTCTGTGACTTAGCCCCAGAGAGATATTAATACAAAGAAAGAAGTAAATCCGTTATCCATTGTGACATAGTTGAGGAATGGAGCCTGAAGCCGGCATCTTCTACATCATAGCTTAATCCCTCTTTCTGCCATGCAGTGCAGAAAAGAAGTGGAATTTTAAAAAGTAGAATATACATCTTGATTGAGAGAAATTGTAGTGAAGGAGAGTCGTGGGTTTCAGTATGTCTTAGGAACATCCCGTGGGTTCCACAGGGAACCCAATGAGTGGATCGAGCCTTCTGGCCAAGGGGCCGAGCTGTGCACTTAGGACCTTACTACAGCCCCTCCCTGGGTCGTGAGCCCATGGGAGAGGCACAGTGTCAGGTCTGAAGGCCATTGTTAAAAGGAGTACACAGGAGGAACCAAGATGGCGGAATAGGTAAACACCGGAGATTGCTGCCTCGCACAACCACTTCAAAAATACAACTAAAAGACGGAACGGACATCACCCAGAACCACAGGAAGGCTGGGTGAGGGGAAATTCTACAACTAGAAGGAAAGAGAAAAGCACACTGAGACTCAGAGGAGGGGCAGTGCGGAAGTGAAATACTAAGGTGCGGAGGTGCGCGTGGAGCGGGCGAGTCTCTAGGGACCCAGACTCAAACAGGAGAAGCGGGACTGTCTGGCTTCGGTCAGAACTCGAAGGCAGCTTTCTCTCCAAGGTTTGCAATGGTTGCTGGGACTCAGAGAGGCAGAGCCCCTGGGGATGGGACTGAGAGCAGCCATAACTGCTCGCTCCGGCCCACCCTGTTGATCCCATGCAACCCGCCCGCCCAAGCCCTGCACAGAGCCATTTGCCGGATAGCCTCAGGCAAAGGCTAGATTAGCACCTCCCTAGAGGACAGAAGTTCTCTCACTGCAGACACAGCTGGTTCTCACAGCCATTTGGCCTGGAGGTCAAATTCCCGCCAGTATTACCTACAACAATGACAGAAAACTTCCCCCACCTGGTGAAAGAAGTAGACTTACAGGTCCAAGAAGTGAAGAGAACCCCAAACAAAAGGAATCCAAAGAGGACCACACCAAGACACATTATAATTAAAATGCCAAGAGCAAAAGACAAAGAGAGACTCTTAAAAGCAGCAAGAGAAAGAAACTCAGTTATCTACAAGGGAATACCCATACGACTGTCAACGGATTTCTCAACAGAAACTTTGCAGGCCAGAAGGGAGTGGCAAGAAATATTCAAAGTGATGAATAGCAAGAACCTACAACCAAGATTACTTTATCCAGCAAAGCTATCATTCAGAATTGAAGGTCAGATAAATAGCTTCACAGATAAGGAAAAGCTAAAGGAGTTCATCACCACCAAACCAGTATTATATGAAATGCTGAAAGGTATCCTTTAAAAAGAGGAAGAAGAAGAAAAAGGTAAAGATACAAATTATGAACAACAAATACACATCTATCAACAAGTGAATCTAAGAATCAAGTGAATAAATAATCTGATGTACAGAACGAACTGGTGATTATAATAGAATCAGGGACATAGAAAGGGAATGGACTGACTATTCTTGGGAGGGAAAGGGGTGTGGGAGATGCAGGAGAAGACTGGACAAAAATCGTGCACCTATGGATGAGGACAGTGGGTAGGGAGTGAGGGTGGAGGGTTGGGTGGGAACTGGGAGGAGGGTAGTTATGGGGGTGGGGGGGAAGAGGAATAAATGTAATAATCTGAACAATAAAGATTTAATTTAAAAAAAAAAGGAGTACACAGTGGGTCACTACCGGGGCAGCTCAGAGGTCCCCGTGACCTCCCTCAGCGTTGAACATCATCAGAGGCTGGGCAAGTATCCAGGGAAGATCAAATGTATTGCAGGGGGTTTGCCTTTGCTGATGGCAGGAGCCAGTTACTCAGTACATCTCCCTCTCTCCCTGGTGCTGTGTTCACATCTTCTCAAAACCTTTCCTTTCAGAGAGCAGTGGGATAATGCAGCCAATGTTAGGGACGATGTCTGGGCTGGGAAACCTCCCCAAATAGGCCAGTCCAATCTGAATAATGCTACCCATAGCCGCTTCCCAGTGTCCCGCCACAGCTGAGCACAAAACTCAGGTGTCAGAATCCCTTCCCACATGGAGAGGTTCTAATGAGGGCCAGGAGCCCAGCACACCTGCAACTGCTCTCCACTATTCCAGGGGAACCAAAAGGCCAGGACCGGGTTCCAGAAACCCTGCATCCTGCCCAGTTCTGGCTCCGACACTGAGGATGTGCTAACCAGACATTCTCAGCCCAAGCATTTCTCCGCCATCGGAGCCGCCTTCTCTGTAGCAGTAGACTGAATGATGAGGCTAATGACATTTACAGTAGGTACCACCCTGAGAGAATAGGGGGGCTAGAGCAGAGTCCTCTCCACCAAAGATCCTACCAGCCTGGCAGGTGGACCACGTGTCCTCTGAGGGATCCGAAAGGATCCAGGCCCAATCAGCAGGGGCCGCACCACCCATGGTTGATGCTGACGTGGGTATTCCCTCTGCCTTTCCCTCGGGTTGTGGCTGTGTTATTTGTGAAAATGCCCCCTAGAGGTGCTGGGGCGGAAGCCGTTCCCCAAAATGCAGAAGTGCGGGTTGAAGGGTGTGTGAGAGCAGATGTGCGCTGGAACAGGTTACCGCCTGTGGATCACAGATGATTCGGAGGGCTTGCCCCCTCCCTGCCTCAGCTTCTCTAGCTCAGACACCACCACTCTCTCCCTTGTCAAGCCCTGCCATGCCACTCCCCACCTTCAGACAGTCCCCAAACCTGAAGCGTCCTGCTTCGCACAGCTGTACGTCCAGGGGCCCTGTCTTCCTCTCTCCTTCCACAGGGCTCTGCAGACACAGGGTGAATACATTAATTCCACTTCTCAGAGACCGAATTGACTTTCATTTAGAAGCAGCTGCCAGCGTCCTAGTGCAGACTGACCTGAAGATTACGACAGGGGACTTTGATAATCATCATAACTTGGAAGGTTTTTGCAAGGACATTTTACTCACCTCAGCCTAAGGACAAACTGCCGCTCTGTCCAAGGTAGGAACACACAGGGTTGGCATCATAAGCGGCAAAGCTCTTTAAGAGAAATGTATCCTTTTTTCTTTTTAAAGTTACTTATGTTCCTTTGTACATTGACTTTCATTGGCCATATTTTTAAAAATATGTATTTTCATTGATTTTTTTTTTTTTTTTTTTTTTTTACATAGAGGAAGGGACAGGGATAGAGAGTTAGAAACATCGATGAGAAACACCTATCAGCTGCCTCCTGCACGCCCCCTACTGGGGATCGAGCCCTTGGTACCCAATGGTACATGCCCTTGACAGGAATCGAACCCAGGGACCCTTCAGTCTGCTGGTGGACGCTCCATCCACTGAGCCAAACCGGTCAGAGTCAGAAATATATCCTTTAAACTAGTCCATGCAGCACCTCATTTTACTTTCACCAATTAGAAACACTCTAGATCTAGAATGTTCGATTGTTTGAAAAAGACACTAGGAAATTTGCCCTTATAAACATACAAATCTGTGAAGGCCGCGGCACGCATGGCACAGCCTCACCTTCTGCAGGGTACAACCTCCACAGCTGTGTGTGGTGATGCTGAACTTAACCACACATAAGATTACTGATTCTTGGGATTCTGGTCTTGCCTCCTGGGTGCACATAAACTTTATAATGCAAGCGGCAGTGTAATTGACTGCACTGCTGATTGCCAGGAAGGGGACTTCACTATGATCATCCCTTTATTCATGGACACCGGCCTCTGGACCTCTGGTTTAACTATCGCTTGTCCCCGAGAGAATGTCAAAGGCAGAGCTGAAGTGCACCCAGGAGAGTGATGCACGAGTCATTTAGGACCGAGTGGCATCAAGCAGAGTAACTCAGGTCCAAAGACTGTCCGGCTGGGTTAGAGTAAGCACAGCTTCCCCCTGCATCCTCTCAGACATTTAAATCTGGGTATACTCGCTGAGTGCTGGGATCTACGCACCATACATTCACAGGAACTGCTCTTCAAAGGTTTGCCTTTCGGCTTCCTCCCCCTGCATGTGTTCATCAGGTGGCTACACCCAGGCCATCGAATGTGATGGACAGTCCTCTTTCCTGTCTGCCCTTCCCCACAGCAAAAAGGCAATCATTGACATTCTCAAGGTTCTTTTGATTTTAAAGGTCCTTTCACCATGTGTATCATTTCAAAATTCGCTCCCCGTGGCGATGCTCTGAGGTAGATCTCCTTCTAAGCTTCACTTTCTAGATTAGTTCAGTGAACTGCTGATACTAACAGCCAATACAGGGTAGTTTTGGGTACAATAATTAGGATGTCTGACTAGAAATTATTATATGTCTTACGTGTTTTTTTTCAATTACAAATACATACCTCAGAATTGTGCGGGGGTAGAAAGTCTAGGAAGGAACTCAACACACAGAGTGAGGACAAGGCTGTCGTGATGAGTGAAATGCCCTTTTACCAGTGTATCTGACTCCTCAGAACTTTCCAGGGTACACAGACTCTCTCTTTAAACACGATATGTCCACTTTAGCCAAAGAGAAAATACTGGGTCATGTTCACATGCACTATTAAAGCGAGTACATCCTTGGCATAAAATAAAGGCTTAATAAAATGTTCATTGAACTGAACCTTCCTTGCACAAACTGGACATTCTAAACAGAGTGAGCATCCTCCGCCATGAGCCCAGGGGAGACCGGTTATGCTGTTATTCATCCAGAGGTCAGCCTAGTAGTTATTGCTGTTTGACTTGTGGAAGACTCACAACTTCGGGGAAATTCTGTCCTGGGTCTGGCTTCAGCAAAACTGTGAAGTTTCTGCTTAAGCAAGAAGCGTGTTTATGACATACTGAGCCCCCCTGTGATGGACAGGGCCTTCCTCAGATCTGGGTGACTCTGCTTTATGGAAATAGTTCCAATGAGAGGCTGAATGACTGCTTTCTAGGGATGGCCTGAGTGAGTCACGCTCCCAAAGGAACGCTGATGGGTCCTTGCCTAGGTAGCAGAGTATGGTTTCTTGGAGATGGGGTAACAAAAATGTATCAGCAACAGAGTCCCAAGGAGTTTTTTGAAGGAGGCTGGATGTCTCTCAAAAATGAGGGGCTATTTCTTACTGTGTTTTCTTAGCTCCAATTGATTCTGTATCCAGACGTGTCACGGCTGTTTTCATTGCCACGGAGACGAAAGCAGCCGAGAGGAGCCACGAAAATGTCCATCGTGAATGGACTCGGTGCAATCGTCAAACGGCGGAAGCGTGGGGCGGAGTGGCACTGGCTAGATAGAGCCCCTTGAGAAGAACATCCCCTGACACGGAGGATGGAAACGGAATTCACACTGCGTGGTGAGGGCAGCAACAATAGCCGTGCCTTTTAATGGGTTTCCGAAAACACTGCATTTCATCCCTGGGCCAAGGCAGCCCATTAATAAAAGGAGATGGCTGGTACCCAGCTGTAGATAGCGGGCCAGGCTGGCTCACAGTGATTAGAAGCTTTCGGGGCACTTTATACATCCGCTGTCCACAGCGAAACAGCTTCATTGGATAAAGCCGCATTCCTGCTGACACAAATGTATTAAAAAGTGGGCAGAAGAAGGAGCCTAAGCTCCTGGGAATAATCCACCTATGTGGGGAAGGGTAGCAGAAATCATTGTAATTTATGAGTAGACACCCAGCCCTGGCATTCTCCGGGATGTTAAAAGACGAATAGCAGAGATGCCTCACGTCTGCGGATGCCAGTGAAGAATATAAATGTAAAAAATCATATAATATATAGGGTGCCCTCCAAATGCATGCACCCATTTTGAATAATTATGAAGTCAGTGTTGCCCTGGCTGGTTTGGCTCAGTGGATAGAGCATTGGCCTGCAGACTGAAGAGTCCCGGGTTCAATTCCAGTAGGGGCACATGCTAGGGTTGCAGGCTCGATCCTCAGTAGGGGGCGTGCAGGAGGCAGCCAATCAATGAGTCTCTCTCATCATTGATGTTTCTATTCTTCTTTCCTTCTCTTCCTTCCTCTTTGAAATCAATACAAATATACTTACTTTAAAAAAAGTCAGTGTTTAATAAAGGCATTTCATTTTCAAAATTCAGCTATCAGCTGTTACAATGTGTACACATTTTTGGAGGAACACCCTGTATATGCATATATATTATATACACACACATTTTATTTGTTATACATTATACTATAGTATAACCATAACACATATACACACTTTATCTAAACAAACCCACTCTTTCCTTGATGGAAAAATGGCGAACCTCTTAGATTGGCAATTTGGCATTCTTTTAAAAGCCTCATTTCTCCCCTCAGGAGAACGTGAGTCATTTTATTCAGACATGACAACATGTAAGGGGCGGGGTGGTGGGAGAAATACTGAATCTCCAGAAAAGGCACAAAAGTTTGATAAACACATTCTCTTTTTGAAACAAGTTAAGTCATTTGTCTCAAAAGGACAATTCATCACCAACAAGGCTCAGAAAATCAATGGGAAAGAAATCAGCATTATAACGTATAAATATAGGACTGAAACCTAGCAATTAGGCGTCTGAGATCAGCCTGCGTTTTTCTCTCTGAGGGAAGGGGAACAGAGAAGAAACAGCAATGAGCTGTGAGCAAGGAGCCCCAGCCCTTACGCTATCACCGCAGGACCGTGGGCACTGGCTTCCTACATGGACAAAGGGGGCCATAATGCTTTCTGTTCCTAATGCCCTGGGTTCATGGAAGGACCCAAACTGATACTGAGGGTGAAATTAGTTTGAAAGGGCAACACCAGCCAAAACCGGTTTGGCTCAGTGGATAGAGCGTCGGCCTGAGAACTGAAAGGTCCTGGGTTCGATTCCGGTCAAGGGCATGTACCTGGGTTGCGGTCACTTCCCTAGTGGGGGATGTGCAGGAGGCAGCTGATCGATGTTTCTCTCTCATCGATGTTTCTAACTCTCTATCTCTCTCTCTTCCTCTCTGTAAAAAATCAATAAAATATATATTTTTTTTAAAAAAAGGGCAACACCAATGTCAGGTGTATCTTAATATTGTGCAAATCATGAAAGGATTCAGAAGTCTATGTGCTCAAACACAGAACAGAGGCAGGAGGGGGGGACAATTTGTGACTTGGGAAGGCTGGTGTGTGGGCTAGGGAGACATGCATTTACGGAACTCCCACCATATGTCAGGGCCACTGCACGTCCCTGCTCATGCTCAGGGCAACCCTGGGAGTCGGGCCTTGTTATGTCCAGAGTCCACATGAACAGCAGAGTCAGAAGAGGGCTATGAAGCCCACCCAAGTCATAGACGGAGTCATGGCAGCCTGCCTCCAGGCTCTGTCTGCCACACCTATGATTTAGCCCAGCTCTGCCAATCACTCAGTTCAGATCTTTGCCAAATCTGTCTCTTCCTTTGGAAAACTAATAGATTTTTTCCAAAACATGGTAACGCGAATAACACTTTCAGGATTGTTGCTAAATCCACAGATTGCTCGTCTTATGATTTAATTCATACTTTCTAAACTGAATAAGAAAACCCGATTACTTCTATAAGTGGTCAATTAGTACTTTTAGAACACAGATGAAAATACAACGAAATGGTTCCAGCGCATAAACACCCGGCTGTCACAGTGAAGAGGTGCTGTCTACCACCTGGGCTCCCGTTTGGGGGACCGCAGGGTCAGATGGTAGCTAGCCCAGCTCTGGAATGCTGTTCTACTGCGAAGTCAAAAGACCAGGTCAGCACAGGCAGCGGGGACCAGCACCCAACACTTTGGCATGTCTCGTACTGTGGTTTCTTGTTCTGTTTTAACTCCCTTTTCTCCAGTCTTTCCTTCTTATTTGTCTGCAGCCTCCCAACTCTTAATGTCTAGCCTCTTCCATGCAAATTTCAGCAGGCTTTTTACTGAGAATCAGTGTGGGCAGGAGCTTATAAAAGGAATAATGCATGCCCATGATATATATGAGTTAAGAGTCAAGACGGAAAAAGCAGTTTAAGAAAAAATAAAAACATACAAAGAAGCATAACAG
Source organism: Myotis myotis (assembly GCF_014108235.1). NCBI lineage: Eukaryota > Metazoa > Chordata > Mammalia > Chiroptera > Vespertilionidae > Myotis > Myotis myotis. The sequence continues at coordinate 5,563,813 of NW_023416318.1, forward strand.
CAGATATACAATAATCCATTCTAGCAGAAACACTGTCAGAGTAGAACAGATAGTCAAAGACCGACCCGTAGAACTGAAAGGTACCATAGAGGCCACCTAATTCAGAGCCTACGTACCAGTGGCCTAGTGTTTGAATTCTGGCGAGCATGTTTGGTTTGGCATGCAAACTATTTTAAAACAGTAGTAATGGAAGGCCTCGACTATTAGTTTCTATTGTCAACACCCTCTATAATCTATCCCATGCATTGCTTCACTGCGGAGATGTTTCAGAGCACATTCCCTAATGTACTCCAGTCCCCATTCTTATATCTAAACATTGTACAAAAGTAGGAAACTGAGACCCAAAGCAGCTAATAGCCTTGTCATATCAGATCCTATAGGTCTTGATGATCAGTGGAGTCCTTTATAAAGTTCATCTACAATGATGCTCTCAGAATGTATCACTCTTTTTTAAAAATTATATTTTTATTGATTTCAGAGAGGAAGGGAGAGAGAGATAGAAACATCAATGATGAGAGAGAATCATTGATTGACTGCCTCCTGCACACCCCTAAAGGGGATTGAGCCAGCAACCCAGGCATGTGCCCTGGACCAGAATTGAATCTAGCACCCTTCAGTCTGCAGGTCAATGCTCTACCCACTGAACCAATTCAGTTAGGGAGAATGTATCACTTTTATATAGTGTCTTGAAAGAGATGCTAACAAATCAAGTCTTGAAAAAGAGATATTAGTAGAGGAGTTTTGTAAAGAAAAAAGACTGAGGAGAGAGGATCGAGAATTGTAAGAGATGGGGAAAGATAAGTTAAATTAAACAAGTGCAAAAGACCTGCAGGTAGCTGGACAAGCACACTCAACCCTTTCCTAGGACTTGGGAGGTAAGGAAGATGAGGAGCTGAGAGAGAGGATGGAATTGGGGAGCCCAGACTCTATATAAAAGGATTCCAAATTTATTTCCAGAAATACTCTGCAGGTACAAAATGATCTGAATATACTCTCTTGGGAAATAATTGGAAACCAGACTAGAAAAGCAGGGTGGTCAAGAGAAACAGTAGGGCTTGAAAACGTATTGAGGTATTTGAGTACAATTTAGAGGTAGAAGTGATCTTAACAATCCTGTATAAACCTCTTTCTTTTCAAGAAGACAAAGGTCCTGGAAAGGTGTGTAACTTGCTCAAGTTTATGTGTCTGGATAGATACAGAGGGAAAGTAGATGCCTGGCCTCTTCACTTCCAGTTTGGTGTCATTTTCTACTTCTTTTGAGTTTAATTGAGTTTGATAGGCAATAAAGAGAATGACAATGAAAAATGTAGTTTGAAGAAATGGCATTTGCAACTATATTCAGGAACAACTAGAGTAGAAAATGAATGGAAGAAGAGAAATGTGTCAGTAGATCTTGCTTTTCCAATTTTATTTTAAGGCCAGGACTTCTTTGTAGTTACCGGTGTCACTACTCCTCTTCCTAAGATCCTGATAAATACAATTTAAAACCAACTGTCTTTTTTGAAAAAAAGTCATCAACTTACTTTTCCCACCCACTTTACCCATTATGCCTCCTGCAGATACATCATCTTGCAAACAAGTCACCTCCCACAAGGCCTCTGATAACCTCAGGAGCTTGCATAAGTTCTATTATAATCCTGCAGAATGAAGAGAAAGTTAACCGCTAGTCATACTAAAAAGCACTAGGACACATTTCTAAGCAAGTACAGAACAGTTTATTTTCTGTCTGCCCAGATGTGTGTCAACAGTTTGCTTTCTGACTTTTGAAATCACAAAGAGTTTCTGTTGACCAGAATTTATCGAGCTGTTTTAGAAAACACATAATGTTAGCAAAGGGAATTATTTTTTATCACCGTATGTTGTTTAACAGCCCTTGATGGTGATCAAATTTATAGCACCTATAAAAGGCAAGACGACCCAAGCAGCTGAGCCAAGAACTTTGATTTCCAGAGAATTAAACATTGCAAAGCAAAGATTCTAGCTAGCACCTCACAAACTGGGTGGAGCTGGGGGAGGGTGTCACTAAATGGAAAAGCAAAGGCATTAAATGTTTGGTATATAGCCAAATAGTCAAGTATTTAAATTATCTTCTTAGTACTAACCCCTTCTCAGAGTTTAGTAATCTGGCAGATATTTATTGAGCAATACCAATGCATGAGTTCTACTCTAGATGTTAAGACGGTCCAAAATAAATAAATAAATAAATAAACAAACAAACAAACAAACAAATAAATAAATAAATAAATAAGACTTAGTTCCTTATCTTCAAGAACTCCTAAAACAGTGCAAATAGAGGTGCATATAAGCTTACTGCAATTACAGTGGGTGCTTTAAGTATTACAGTGGTCCAAGCAACATGCTGAAGCTGCCCAGAGGAAATGATCCAAGAAAGTTTAACTCTGGTCACTATATAAACAACATTTTGCAAATTGCAAGCAAAGATGTGGACAAAGTCAACTTTTTTTACTGAAAGTTAATTAAAAAGATGAAGACTAAAGCTATTTATAATTTTGACATTTTATCTATAGATTTATTAATTGACCAGCACTTTTCTTGGGAAGGCAATGTTCTTGTGGATGTTGGCTATTCTCAACCAGAAAGACAAAAAGCTGTTATCTTTCATGACTCCGAGATGTTTCCAGGGGAGTAGAGTAAAGCAGAACTCCAAGCAGGTTTGCTATCTGGAATTCCCTCTTCTTCTTAGCCTCCTAAGAATTCGGAAATGAACAACCATTCAACAACAGAGAGAGAATCAATAGGATCAGAAGATTTTGATCAACTCTTGGGGAAAGTGCATCACCTGTAGAAAGTTAGCTTTGGGTTGGTTGGCTTAGTTTAGAATGTAATGGAGATGGTCAATCTATTTGTTTCCATAGGAGTCCAGTTGAGTCTTCCTGGGTTTTTCATTGCATAGTCTGGTTGGGTTCAGTTAAAGTTCTTTTCTCTGCAGGGATTTCATTCCTCAAACTGGGCAAGTTGGGTGGGGGCTCCTGAACAGGGGTAGTGATTGGATTGGTAGCACACCAAATAGAAACAAGTGTCAAAGCTTGGAACTCTTGACTTCTTGGAACGGTATGAGGAGGATCGGTGTGAGTTCTTTGAGTATTTGGTAAAACTCCCCTGTGAAGCCATCTGAACCACGGCTTTTGTTCGCTGAAGTTTTTTGATTACTGTTTCAATTTCATTGGTGGTTATCAGCCTGGTTATTCCTGATAGAGTTTAAGGCTTGGAACTCTTTCAGCAAACTCTGTGGTATGGATTGGGGTGTTGTTATAATCATTCTTATTAATCAAATTGCATTTGAAAGATGAAGAAACCAAAATACAAAGTGTAAGGAACGTGCCAGGTGTCATAAAAACAGGTGCATAATCAAGATGGGCACCCAGATGCAGTTCCCATAATCCCTGACTCAAAGCTCTTGAGGACTTCATTAAATTTATTAAATAAATGGGTGGAAAACAACACTTTTGATATTAAAGTGATGTAGTATATACCGTTCACTATTCTTTAATGACTATAATTAAAAGGACATAGTATATACCATTCACTAATCTTTAATGACTATAATTATGGTATAAAAGTTGTCAAGAGCCTGGTTGGTGTGACTTAGTGATTGAGCATTGACCTATGAACCAGCAGATGATGTTTCAATTGCCGGTCAGGGCACATGCCTAGGTTGCAGGCTCAATCCCCAGTGTGAGGTGTGCAGGAGGCAACCGATCAATATTCTCTCTCATCATTGATGTTTCTATCTCTCTCCCTATCCCTTCCTATTTGAAATCAATAAAAACATACATTTTTTAAAAATTGTCAAGATTTCAACAGCAATATTCAGAAGTCCAGATATTTGACCTTCTTAAGGCTCAGTGGGCTCATAATTTGAGAACCACTTTAGGGTTAATGTTTCCCCTTGAAGTATTTGTCTTGGGTAACTGGGGAAAGATTAATACCCAGCCTACTGATTGTTAAAGAAAAAGAGCAGGCTGCCTCAGCACCTTTTATTTGGTCCTCATTCACAATCCAGTGTCCTGAATACTAATTATCCCAATGGAACTGCATTTCCTGAAGTCCCCACTGGCCTATAGCATCAGATCCAGGAGACCCTTTCCAGGTGTGTTCTCCAAAGCATCTCATCTTGCTGAAACTCTGCTCATTGAACAGCATGGCTCCTTTCTCTCAATATCCCTCCAGTTCTTCTGACAAATTTTCTCATTCCCTCTCACTGGCCTCTAAAATATTGGTGTTCAGTAGAACCCCATCCTCAGTCAGCTTCTCTTCTATCTGTATCCTTACTCCTTGGAAAATCTCCACAATCTCTACAGTCTTCTACTGTGGGTTATGTGCTAAAGTCTCTCAGAGGGATATCCACAAGCTCATAAGCATCTCAACATGGATTCTCTATAGTTATTCGAATTTAATATACCACAAAATTCTTATAACACATACATATTTTTAGATAGATGCATAGAGAGAGAGCGAGTGAGAGAGAGAGAGGAGGGGAGGGAGGGGGAGGGAGGGGGAGGGAAGAGAGAGAGCATCCAGTGATAAAAATGACATAGTTGTAAAAAAATTCAAATCTCAGGTTAAATATACAGAGGCTAAGAAAGGGGATGAGAAATAGTCATTGTATATACTGGGGAAGTGGAGTGGGACCATTGTTTAATTTCTGCCACTGATAATTAGTTAAGTGTAAGTTTATTCAAAAAAAAAAAATCTTAAGGCGACAACAAATAATAATAAAGCCAAGATGTCTAATTATGAACTTCTTCAGAAACTAATAGAAATGCAATATAATGTGGATAGAAAAAGAATAGAAGAAAAACATCAAGGGAATAGAAAAAAAGACAACATAAAGCAAGATGATAGAAGTACAATTATAAAACTATTCATATAACAATTATGAAGATTTACTAGTAACAAGGATGCTTATGGTTTTTAGTAACAAGGAATGCTTAGTGGGAAAAGCAGGCTACCAAACTATTTACACAAATGATCACAACTCTGCATAATATATAAGGATGTTTGCAGGCAGCAGAGTACAGGAATTAAGAATATGTGGCTTAGAATCCACAGATCCAGATGTGAATTCATAATCCATGACTTACCATGTAACCTTAAATCAGCTGTCAAGCCCACTGAACTTCAATTTCCTCTTTTTTTAAAAGAAATGAGGATAATAATGGTACCTACTTCAAGTTTGTGGGTAAATATTAAAGTAAAACTATTTTGCAAGCTTGAGGAAAGTGCCAGGCACATAGGACATGCCCAGTAACAATGACTGCACTATTGACTCCTTGATAAACAGTACCTTAGAACCTTTGTGTCATTCCCCAAGGGCTCCCTTTGCATAGAAATCTGGAGGAGGGAGCTGCCATGAATGTCAAGAGGCCTGAATTGGGCCCTGGTTCTGCCATTAATGAGCTCTGTGACTTGAGTAACCTGCGTGAATGCCCTATGCAAAGACGAGCTAATGTCAAAGCTTTTGCAGGTTCCGTCAACCTCTACTAAGGTGGTCAGAGCAAGAATGCACGAAACAAGGGGACGCACAATTCCAACCTGGATGCTGACACATTCTCTCTGCGTTGAGGTTTGCCTTCCTGCCAGGTTCCTCTGTGTAGAAGCAAGAACACACCAGGGAAATGAAACCCACATCATCACCAACTGTGCCCAAGGAGCCTACTGATGACGGAGGAGAGAAAGGCACTGTGGGCTCCTCTGTTAAGACCCTGATCAGTAAAATAAAAATTAGCCCTGCCCCCTGTCGGTGCCATCCTAATGTTCAGCAGGTAAGTTATATGAATTTCCACCCTCATCAACAATCCCCCTTCATCTCAATTATTTCACCAGTAGCAACGCTAGTAAAACCCCAAATTCAGACCTTTTAGTCATTAAAGACATTTTAAGATTAAAGAAACCTCGTTACTTTAGTCTAGAAACTGGACTAAATAGCTTTTAGCCATGTCTCTTTATTCTGGGGGCCAAGATCCTATATTCTAGGGCAGTGGTAGGCAAACTGCGGCTCAGCAAACCGCAGCTCACAAGCCACATGTGGCTCTTTGGCTCCTTCAGTGTGGCTCTTCCACAAAATACCGACTTCTGTGCATGGGCCACGAAGTTTCAATCGCACTGTACGTGTGCACCTGCACGTGGTATTTTGTGGAAGAGCCACACTCAAGGGGCCAAAGAGCCGCATGTGGCTCGCGAGCCGCAGTTTGCCGACCACGGTTCTAGGGGTATGTTCACCGCCACTGGAAGTGTGAAGAGACCCATCCAATTACAACCACCCACAAGAGCCTGGTTGGTGTGACTTAATAAGTAAAGAAAGACATAGGCCAGCAAGGATCTGAGCAGCAGCTGGGGAGAGCAGCCTCCAGGGAAGCGCACAGTGGTGGGAGATGGCAGACACAAGCTGCCTACGAAGTGGCTGTGTTTGTTTGGTTTTGGTTGATGTGGCTAACTGGGACAGCCATGGAGGAAAACAAACGTGAAGGCACCGAGTCTCAAGAAATGAAAGAAACTCTGCAAACCCTTAATCAGATCTACACGCAAAGCCCAAAGAGCGAGAAACAAATTAAGTGTCAGAACTGCAGAACCTCTCCTGCCCCACCCCCCAAACCAATAAGAGCCCTTAAATTCCTCTGGCTAGAGATTGATGACCACATCTGAAACAACAAGAAGAATTTGTGAGCTATTTCCAAAGCAGATGGAGAGAGGCTGGAATTCAGAATCAGTCTAAAATGCCATCTATCTTGACAAGAGCTTGCTAACTGACTGAGGGACGATCTTCTATGAGAACAGGCACCAAAAGACCATAACAGAAATAGTGAAAGGTCCTCTGAAATAATAAAGACAGAGACATGGACCAGTTAGTCCAAATCTCTATGATATAAAGAGGTCACAGGCACAGCCGCATTCCCAATACGAACTTCAAAGTCCAGAAAAATCAACCCAAAAACAAAAAAAGAGAAAAATATATATGAGTGCCATATTAAAAGGGCTTTTACAATCCTAACAACATGCAGATTGCTTCAGTGAGAAATTCTAGACTTCAATAGCCTGCTGAGTAAGACCACTTGGGATATTTATTCTGAGTTTCTGGTATCCAACCAATATAAGAATCAATTTAGTTCCTCTAATTTTATTTTCTCCTCAACTCCAGGCCTTATTAAATCTTGGATAGCCCCCTTACATAATATGTTACACAAGCCTATGAGTGAGTGTCTTTACATGCCAAAGGAAGTTAACGTCATAAGGGACCTGAAAGCTGGACAGAAACAACTCAGGGAAGACATCACAGAGAATCCTAAAAAGGAAGAAAGGGGTTGGTAGGACTTGAGGAGCCAGACGGGTACAATTAGGAGGAGTGAATGAGAATGAGAGAGCTGCCTCCATAGCCACATAGGTAGACTTGTTCAAGATATGATGCTGCACAGACTACCTGGCATCCTCTGGGGCCTGGAAGGGATGGGCCGCTCCATAATCAGCCACATGGGGGAGCTACACAGGAGCTTAGGGGGATGATGGATCACAGACAATCCTTGGGTCTGAAGGTACCTGACAGGTCAATGCTTGAGTTTTCTTACTTCATCTGTGAGGATGCTGAGACCCAAATCAATTGGTGAACATCAGAGAGCAAACACAGTTACGAAGATTGCCATTGGCAACAGGGAATCCCACATCTCCCTATGCAATGCCCTGTCTCTAGTGAACATGCCAGGCATGGCCTCCGCTCCTCATCCTCATCCTCTCATCCCTAAATTATTTGAAAGGTCTGAAGCTTATTAACAGTTTTTTTTTTTAATGTATATTTTTACTGACTTTAGAGAGGAAGGGAGAGAGAGATAGAAACATCAATGATGAGCGAGAATCATTGTTTGGCTGCCTCCTACACACACCCTACTAGGGATCAAGCTGCAACCCAGGCATGTGCCCTGATCAGGAATCGATCATAACCTCCTGGTTCACAGGTGGACGCTCAACCACTAAGTCACACTGGCCAGGCTGTAACAGTTTTTGAACTTCATCAAGACCTTAAAGTTTTCTCCATCCTTCCTTTGCAATGTGTCCCTCTACCTATTGGTATTCCTTCTAGCTTTGAACACCTCTTCTTCTCCATTGCCTCCTCCTTCTAAACCTGGCCCTTAAAATTTACGTTTTCTAGGCTCCCATCCTTGGTTTTCATGTCTCCCTTGAAACATCCATCATATATAACCTAATACATTTTTTAAAATATATGTATTTATTGCCTGCAGGGCATGGATAGACATGTCCCAAGTCCAGGCAACAGTAGTGGGTATCTAGGTTGCTAGGCTGTCTGGCTTACCTCATTTTTGGCTTTTTAACATGTTCCCCTTGTGGTAGCTCCTTGTCTCAGGCAGATTCACACACCTGTACACAAGTGCTATTCTGTCTACAGAATATATAAAGTATACATTTTAAATGTATAGGATGTGTTTTTAAATGTATGTATGTATTTGTTTATTTATTCTTTGTATAGAATAGTCCCCCTTATCTGCAATTTCCTTTTCTGAAGTTTCAGTTACCTGGGGTCAACAGCGGTCTGAAAAATTAATTATCCCATAAATAAGCAACTCATATGTTTTAAATCACGTGCTGTTCTGAGTATTATAATGACATCTTGAGCTGTCCCGTTCTGTTCCACTGGGGACATGAATCATTCTTTTGCCCTGATTCTCCATGCTGTATACAGACCTGCCCATCAGTCAGATAGTAGCCCTCTTGGTTATCAGATTGACTATTGCAGCACCTCAGTGCTTGTGTTCAAGTAACCCTATTTTACTTAGTAACAACCCCAGAGCACAAGAGTGGTAATACTGGCAATTCAGATATATCAAGGAGAAACTGAAAGTGCTTCCTTTAGGTGAAGAAGTGAAAGTTCCTGACTTAATAAGTAAATAAAAAAATCATATGCTGACATTGTGAAGATCTTTTTTGTTTGGTTTTGTTAATCCTCACCAAGGATATTTTTTTTCCATTGATTTTTAGAGAGATTGGAAGGGAAGGAGGAAGGGAGAGAGAGAGACACATCCATTGGTTGCCTCCTTCACACACCCTGACTGGGTGCTGGGAATGAGCCTGCAACCCAGGTATATGCCCTTGACCAAGAATCAAACCAGAGACCCTTTGGTGCTCAGGCCCGCATTCTAACTACTGAGCAACATGGGCTACATTGTGAAGATCTATGGTAAGAGAAAATTTCTATCTGGAAAATTACCTAGTTTATAAATTAAACTTTATCATAGATAGGTATGTGTAGGGGAAAACAGTATATATAGGGTTTGGTACTATCTTAGGTTTCAGGCATCCACTGGGGATATTGGAATGTATCTCCTGTGGATAAGGGGGTCAGGGCTACTGTATTAGGATGTTTTGATAGCATAAAAATAAAAAAACACAAAACTTTCTAGCTAAGGACAGATTGCTCCTCTCAGAACTATTTAATTCTTAGAGACAACAAAGGATCCAGCTGTGAGCATGCTTTTCATATGCAAAGTAACCAATCAGAGGTGGTGCAATATTGTTCTACCTTAATCATCCTAGTACCAGGGCTGGTCAACTAGAGACCATTCCTATGGCCCAAGGTGGCTCCTAATTATTCAAACTATTCAAATTTAAACTGTTCAGAAACCCCAATCAAAGCTGGGGCCTAAACCCACCCTTGCTCTTATGCTCCTGCATCCTGAGCTGCTGGCTTTCCCACATGGCCCTGTGGGCGTCCTGTGCCTCCATCCCAAGAACGTGTGAGTCAAATAAACTTTGTTTTCATCAGCCTCTCTGTCTCCTCCTGTGGCTGCCAGACCGACCATCTTTTAAAAGAATACATTTATTATATTGTGTGCTTTCTCCAATCTTGTGCCAAACCAGTAACCCTCAGAATAATCCTCATACTTTGGTTCTGTGAGAATCATGCAGGCTCCCTGTTGAAATACAGACGCTGGATCGCCAACCTTTCCTTGGCCAGGGACTGTGATGATTCAGTAGGTGGGTGAGGGGCTTCCTGGAGATTTAGACTTAGAAGGATTTAGGGATTTGAATAGGATGTCTATTTTAAACTGTCATGTAGAGTGTGAGCGTGTCACAGGGAATGGCTCTGCCTCCTGTTTCTTTGACCCTGCAGGTCAGCGTGCCATACACAACGGAGACCACGCTAAGTGATGTTGTCTCAAAGAGGAGTTGCTTCCCAAGCAATCCAATGTATCCAGTAAAATATTTCCCACTTGAAATGGGAGATCCTGTGTAGAAATAAGTGGACTTGGGTTTCAGAGGCCATCCTGAGGTTCCAGAAGCCTCGGTTCCTGTCTTCAGTAACTGGTGTCTCAGAGTGTCAGGGGTCCTTACATCAACCAGTGTCCCTGTCCTGGAGGTCATAGGTGCAGATGCGCCACAGTGGTGCCTGGGAAACTCCCATTTTTGCATTGAGCTTACTGTTTGCAAAGGGATTCTGGATCTGGCATCATGCCTAATGCACCCAAGTGGATTCCTCAAGGCGTGGCGGGTTTCATGACATGTCCTATGGCGTACCTCTGTCATAGCCACCTGGCTTCTGATTTGGCTTCCTAAGAACCATTTAGTCATCTGGGCTCACACCTAACCAATGGGTCCATGCTTTACCTTTGCAGTGATTTTTCACAAAGGCCTTACAACCACTGCTCTGTTTATCTGTTATTTTAAAATTATGCTCGATTCATTTGTTCAGTCTGTATTAAACAAGTTATTTCTGCACTGGCAAAAGGTCAATTTAATTACACCAATTACTTTGGAAAAGACAGTCCAATCAATACAATTGTATTATATATGGGCACTAAAATGTACCTTGCTGCTTCCAGTAGCAAATTGCAAACAATAGCAGTTAACAGCAATTTATTCCCGCTCCTCAGTAACACCCTCACTCCCAGGCCTACCGAGCAAACTTGTTCATGAACTGAGGCCGGAAACCAGCCCTCTTGCCAACGTATCTTTTAGCCATTAGTGCATCCCTCACCTTTAGCAATTAATTACTCAGTAGCACAGTTTTGTCAATTAAGTGATCTAGTAGAAAGGCAAACCCTTGGTGCTGGGATGGATATCGAATGGGAGAACATGCAGCGTTGATCCGAAAGAATGCCAGCTTTATCAGAGAGGCGACAGGTAAATAGGCAAAAATTCAAGTGATAAACATTTTAAACTGCTATTCAATATAAAAAGTAACAGATGGTACAAAGCCTCTGATTAGCTCGTGGTTTAACAGAACAGAAAGTGACACAGAGAGAGTGAGGGGAAAGAGAGAGGTCCCTTTAGGCTTCAGTGATTTCATTAAGTTTAAAGAAAGGGCTGGGGATTTAGATGCCAAATGACAACTAGGATTGGGATGGAGAAAAAAAGAACGTGTGAGTAGAGTCACAGGAGATAGACACGCGATGCCAAGTTTGTGGGACCAGGAGGAAAACCACCGAGGATACCCACAGCGGCGCATGAATTCTTTATGGGTGTGATCTAGACATTCGTTCACGATTCAGTCCTTTCACATTTAAGACTGTGAACATGCAAGTGATAAAATTTAGGAAAAAACACTAATGAACACCTTCAGGTAAAGGAAGCTTTCCAAATATACATGACATTGAAACAAACAGGAAGAGGCCTTCAATTAATATTTTACAGAGAGCCCCGCATTTGCCAATGGCTAGAATAAGAGGCCCAGTTTTGTTGACAGAGAATTTGCAAGGAGTGAAGCTGGCTCTGAACCCTGCAGCCTTTGTAGATTATTCTCACCCACTTCAAGTACCAACAACACATATTTTCAGTCAGCTGCGCCGGCTTTCCGAACCAAATGCCGCCCCGAGATAATGCATTCAAAAAGGGGAACTCGAGTGTGAACACTTTGCAGGGCTCAGCAATGTGGAAAATCCTCTTGTGCACGATATAATTTTCTGTTTGTTTTAGCCTCCGCACAGTGAAATCGCCTGCTTTGTCACATGCATTAGGCTAGTTTTAGGAACGGGTCAGGTCTCCCCATCTGGCTTCCTCACATAGATGTGTTAGGTTTTCCATGAAGATTTCCTCATGTCTCTGTTGAGATGTGTGATGTGGTGAGGAAATGACAAGAACTCACAATAGTTCTCGGTGAGCACCAGGCCCAGGGCAGTTGGTTCTTCATTTTCTGGAATAAGTAAGACACAGAGCTGAGAACCCAATGGTCCTGGGCCTTCTTGTATCCAACCCCCTTCCCATCCTACTAGCATCCCACCTAGCCCAGCCTTGACGCTGTGGCGTCAGTGGTTTCAGAGAGGGTTCACTGTATGGCCACTCACCAAAGAGCCACAACCAGGGTTCTATAGGCAGGATGATGATCTGCCCCCTTTGGTAAGTATTCCCCTAAACATCAATACCAAGTATGTGACACTGTTGTCACGCATACTGGGAAGATCATGGGACTTGAAGTTATACCTGGGCCCAAATCTTAACTTAGGTTTGGGGCCTTGGGAAAGTTATTTATTTTGTCTGAGGAATGGAAATAATCATACATATGACACATAACTGAAGAGAATACTCAATGAAATAAATTATGAAATAACTTCATCTAGTAGAATGCCTGGCAATAAATATGTATTCCCTTTCTCTATGGATACTTACTTAAAATGACTTGTGTGCCTATGGTCTGAACCTCATCTTAGAACTTTTTTAAAAAAAAATCCCCATCATTTTAAATATATTTTATTGATTTATTTTTTATTTTTTTTTTACAGAGAGGAAGGGAGAGGGATAGAGAGTTAGAAACATCGATGAGAGAGAAACATCAATCAGCTGCCTCCTGCACACTCCCTACTGGGGATGTGCCCGCAACCAAGGTACATGCTCTTGACCAGAATCGAACCTGGGATCCTTGAGTCCGCAGACCGACGCTCTATCCACTGAGCCAAACCGGTTAAGGCAATCCCCATCATTTTAATGTTGACATCACATAACGGGTAATAAGATAAACAATAAATATCTTAATATTTGCTTAGAGTTGCATATGAAATTCTGCAAAAAGCTATACTCAGTGTTTTGTTCATATCCTACCAAACCTTGCTTAGGTAAATGCATGAGTGACAGTAGATAAATCATGGGGGAACAAATGAGGAGGCTCCCTTAAGGTGTTTGCAGGCATATTTCTATTCTCTGAAGTCACTATCAAATACTTTGGTGCTCCACCTTAGCTGTGGTGCTCTGGAGACAGCAGAAGGACCAGATCTTTTACCAGCTCTGGCCCACCTAGCTATTCTGCTATTTAAAGGCTACCTCCTACCTCTGCACCATGGTGCTTCAACCTAAGAGAGGATGGTGAACTTGTCAACACAACCATTCTGATCTTTCTAAAATCTTTTCCATACTCCCTGCTGGGAATATGTAGAAGACCTCCATAGCACCCTAACATATCTCACACACACACACACACACACACACACACACACACACACACACACACCTTGCCTGCTCTAATCACCATAGAGAAGTGGTCGGTAAACTCATTAGTCAACAGAGCTAAATATCAACAGTACAATGACTGAAATTTCTTTGGAGAGCCAAATTTTTTAAACTTTAACTATATAGGTAGGTACATTGTTATTAACTTAATTAGGGTACTCCTAAGTTGGCCTTTGCTAAAAATGTCCTCAATCTGATTGAGGTACGTTTTCTGAGGTCGACCCCTTCCAACTCTCCCATCCACACTGGTCTTATATACTTGTTTCAGATAGACGAGTGTGGATGGGAGAGTTGGAAGGGGTCAACCTCAGCGAACATACCTCAAAACAATGTACCTCCCAGCCACGCTGCGTATCCCGTGGCCTGTCAGCACCACCTCTCCCATCGCCTGACTGACCGACCGACCGACACCCCCCACTTCTTCTAATGCCACTTCTTCAAAATAGACTCGCCCAGGCCGAAAACCGACTTCTGCGCATGGGCCATGAAGTTTCAATCTCACTCTATGTGCACGCCCGCCATGGTATTTTGTGGAAGAGCCACACTCAAGGGGCCAAAGAGCCGCATGTGGTTCATGAGCCACGGTTTGCCAACCACTGCCATAGAGGATAGAGGACCTGGTGGTAAGTCCTTGTTTACTCTGACTTGGGTTTCTTTACTCAGGAAGAGACACTGGAAGAAAGCACAGGTAGACAGACAAAAAAGTCATACATATCTCAGAACAGATTGCTTAAGTTAGTGCAATTTCGTTACTTTAAAAAATATACATATAATATTCTGCTGTGTTGCATTTGATGGTAGGGAGACGGACTGGCTCATATCATACAAAGGACAGAACAACACACGCTATAGATTTAACCATGCCCGTTCTCCTCTATTTATTTTGCAAGCCTTGGAATTAAAAACAAGAGGTGGCCATGTGAAAGCAGCACTGACCTGGGTTCTAGGAGCCCTGTGTTCCAGCCCCAGCTCTCCTGATAACAGTATGGCCTCAAGCAGGTACCAATGACATCTCCTCGTGAGCTCTCAGGCTCCCCATCTGATATGAGAGTCATGAGATTCAGACATGATCAATTCTCTCTCTCGCTTGAGAGTTACAGGCGAGATGACCTTTAAGATGTTACCTGGCCGCACAAGTCTAAGATGTACATCATAAGAGGAGTAGAAAGGATGCTATTTTCCGAAGTCTAACTTGGCTTCCTCATGTTATACTACCAACCCTCTTTAATAGAGCAGTGCTGTGTGAACTGATGCTGAATCACTTCACTGCACAGGCCAGCAGGTACTAACTCTTTAGTTAAGAATCTGCTCCATGAACAAAACTGTTGGCTGCAGAGCTAGGCCTCCCCAGGAGGTAGTAAACTCAGGCTTATTTGTGTCCAGAGAGGATGTAGGAGGGATTTTTGCCCTGAACATTAGCGCTAAATGGCTACCCTCAGAAACATGGCTCTCTTAGTAAAGAACAGTCTACAGGACATTTTTCTATCTCTGTTCATCATGCTCTTGCCAGCATGTGAGTAACATTTACTGGGTCCCATACAATGAAAGATAAAATACATTTACTTTCCTGTCTACTTACGGAATAATGTTCAGGAATTTTAATCCACATTAATTTATTTCCCCATGAGTCTGAGGAATACCCTAGTGCAAAAATTCTTTAGTTCTTTAGAATCTCATGAAACAGATAGTTCCTGTTGATGTTAGGTCATCGCTGTCCCTCAGCCTAGTGTCTTCCTTCTTTGTGCTGCCCAGGCCCTGACTCTTCCATGTGTGGCCAGAGACAAGAGGCCTCTTTTTTTTCTCTTTGTTTGTTTTTATTTATTTTTTATTTTTTTAATATTCTTTGATTTCAGAGAGGAAGGGAGAGGGAGAGAGAGACTGAAACATCAATGAGGAGAGAGAATCATTGATCGGCTGCCTCCTGCACGCCCCCTACTGGGGACGGAGCCTGCAACCCGGGCATGTGCCCTTGGCTGGAATCAAACCTGGGGCCTTTCAGTCCACAGCAGGCCAACGCTCTATCCACTGAGCCAAACTGGCTAGGGCTGTTTTTATTTTTTGTTAATCCTCACCCAAGGATATTTTTTTCCATTTGATTTTTTTAGAGAAAGTGGAAGAGAGGGAGTGGAGTAAAGAGAGGGAGATATAGAAATAGATAGATAGATAGATAGATAGATAGATAGATAGATAGATAGATATCAATGTGAGAGAGACACATAGATTGGTTAACTTCCAAACACATCCCAATCAGGGCCAGGGATAAAACCTTCAACCCAGGTATGTGCCCTTGATCGGGAATCAACCCTTTGGTGAGCAGGCCAATGCTCTAACCACTGAGCACACCGTCCAGGGCAAGAGGCCATGTTTGATTTGGATGACGATGAAGGCTAGACAGGCATCTCACAGTAGGGATTATTGCAAAAAGTCAGCCAAAGTGTGAATGAACTGGGACTGTCAGCTGCTGGGAATATAAAACAGTCTAGCCCCTTTGGAAAAGAGATGGGTAATTTCTTAAAAAGTTAGACATACACCTTTCATATGACCCAGTTATATTATCCCCAGATACTTCCCTAAGAGAAATAAAGGAATATAAAAACTTGTACACAAATGTTCATAGCAGCTTTATTAGTAAAAGCTGAAGTAGAGACCATGCATGTGCCCGTCTACAGGTGAATGGATAAATGGACTGTAGTAGATGCCCATGATAGAATGGTACCCAGCAACAAAACACAATGAACTGTTGATGCATAAAGCAATATGGATGAATCTCAAAACACTTATGCTGCATGAACTAAACAAAAAGAGCACAATTGTTTGATGCCATTTATATAAAAGTCTAGAAAATGCAAACTACTTTATGGTGACAGATAACAACAGATCAGTGGTTGCCTGGGGATGGTAGTGGGATGGGAGAAGTAGGAAGGAGGGATTATAAAGGGCACAGAAAACTATATGAGAGGATGAATATATTCATTACCTTGATTGTGGTGATGGTTTCCTGGGTAAAAACCTATGAAAAACATTAGATGTTATGTGCAGTCTGTTGGATGCCAATTATAGCTCAATGAAGTGGGTTTTAAAAGATCAGGCAAAGAGCTTCAAAGAAAAAGAAAGAGACAAAGATGTCCCCTCATAGTGCCTGGGGGATCCATGGCTCCCAGAAAGTTTCTATTTCATCATCACTGCAATAAACATCCAAATTATACAGAATTCTCTTGTTAGAAGACAGCCATAACATTTGGAACACATTGCTCTTTTTTAAAAAAATATTTTTATTGATTTCAGAGAGGAAGGGTGAGGGAGAAAGAGAAACATCGATGATGAGAGAGAATCATTGATTGGCTGCCTCCTGCATGCCCTTACTGGGGATTGAGCCTGTAACCCAGGCATATGTCCTGATTGGGAATCGAACCGTGACCTCCTGGTTCATAAGTCAAAGCTCAACCACAGAACCACACTTGGCAGGACTGCTCTTTTCTTTAAAGGTGCCTGTCGCCTAATTGTGGGCTGTCTAGTTTAGAGCCTAATTGTGCCACGCCTTCCTGCCTATCCTGGGACGATTTCTCCTTTGCATCTTCAAAAACCGTTCCCTGCCCTCTGCTGCTTGCTCTGCCTTTCGCTCCTCCTGTGGTTCCAGTGAGAGCCCAGTGGGCTGGCTCCGGTGGTAGCACCATCTGGGATCCTACAGAAGGAAGAAGACACACCCACCCAGAGTCATCATCCAGGCAAGGGAATGAATGAGGCAGCCTGGCCAAGGACCAGTTGGGCTGGGACTGCTGCTCAGCTTCAGGAAGGCCTCAGTGAGCAGGGAGCTGAATCCTGGACGGGAAACGCTGTGCTCCAAGTTGACACTTAGACAGGGAGGGCCAAGATGGGTGTGGACGTTCCAGGGGGAGGCTGGCACCTTTGATTGGGCTCTCACGGCGCCAGAAGAAAAGCCAGCCATGCCAGGTTATTTTTAATGTTCAAAGAGCCTAGCAAAAGATTTATGACTACAGATATGTTGCGTGGGAGAGATAAATTGGAGCAAGGTGCTCCCGGCTCGAACAGAGGAGTCAGCCTGCCAGCCCGGTCAATAAAGTATTTAAGCCCCGAGTGCCATGTGGGTTGTCACAGATTAAAATTTGAAAATCTTTTATGGTGTAACAAGGTCCTTAATTATAACTCAGGGCTTTGGATCATTCGCAGGTTGTGCAAACAGCAAGAGTGATGTCACAGAGAACATCCTTGGATACAACAGCCTTTAAATCCAGCATCCCTGAGAGAAAACACTCACTTCCCAAGTTCTGAATTTTGCCCCGGAACAGACAACAGATTTCTAGCATAAAATCCCTTTCCTGTCTCAATTATGTTTGACATTATTTCTTTCTTACATGGAATTCACAGAATCTAATGAGCCGGCTGACGTTTCAAGGTGATTTCGCTTTCTACCCTTTTTCTTTTGTCCCGCAGTACTGCTAAAACATCCTCACTCTTCAAGAAACTTAGATGCATGGTGATTTCCCTCGCTGTGAATTTCAGCTGCTGATTAACTTCTTTGGTGGGTGGTTATTAGATCAATACCCTCTCCTGGAACAAAGGAAGCCTGAATCTGTAACTGATAGAATTAAGACTAGTGAAATACTTAACTCTCATCAACAGATTATGCTAAAGTAGCTTTGATTCTTGATGAATGGACATTAACCTAGAGCAAAGTTAACCTTATGCTAAGGCTCCAACCCCTGCTCGGAACTGGACATCACTAACCCAGAGTTACAGGCTAATATAGATGGACCCTACCTCATAAAACAGAAATTACATACAGGCATATATATGTGATGCCTGCAGCAGGATGCTCTTAATGGTCACGCATTCCCACGTGAGCTCATCTGACATCTATACCTATAATTTACACTGTGTTGCTAAGGACGGTATTAATGACGAAGCAGGAACAAATAAGATTATGGGTGTAATTTGGAGAAGAAATTTATATAATATATACAATCTATACTATATCTAGGGCTATATAGGTGAGGGTAATCTTATAAAATAGAAATGGTCCTAAAATGCTTTAAATTAATAGACTTTACTGTGCATTTCTCAATTACTCCTCCTCCCTACCTCTAATGACTGTTTACCATTTTCAAAGGAACTTTAAAAAAATGTTTGATGAAGTTTTCATTTAACTTACATTCTTCAATTTTCCTGCTCATTGAGTAAACAAATACAGCAGTGTGTTAAAAGTATTCCCCTTTAAAAAACTGTATAAAGTAAGTAAGTCATATTTGCAGGCACACACACACAAAAATTCCAGTTTGTTGAGTAAGAATTTTTGAAGATTATTTTATAACTGGACTTTAAATGTGACAACAGATTGGATAAGAAAAGGCGGGCATCCTTGAGGGCTGATTTCAAGGTGTATAATTGGGGTGAATGGTGGAGTTGATATAAAAGGGTGGGTTCTCCTCGGGAGCACCTGGTACCACCAGCTTCCCGGTGTTGGTCTTTGACCAGAACAAATCAGAGCTCCTTTACCTGCCTGAACGGACAACTCAACTTCCACTGCTGCCTTCCCTTTTTCTCCAACATTGCCATGGGAACCAGGGGCACTATAGAGAAGTGAGGAGGGTATTCATGGACCTGTCTGGATCATACAATGCAACTCAACCTCAGAGTTCTACTATTCTTACATCTGAAACAGACCCTGATACTACTTTAGAAAACCCAAGACCTCTCTTATGTTACATTACAGACTAACCCTCTTGAATAGTCAAATCTTCCCTCTTCCTAAAGTCCCAGGTCAAACCTTAGCATCACCATAATGCTCTCAATGATTACACATTCCCACCTGAGCTCTTCTGGCCTCAATACATAACATTACACTATGGTGCTAAGGACATCAGTGTTAATGATGAGGGAGTAGGAAAGAAAGATAAAACCATGGGTATCCTAATATATTTATAAAAAGCCAGGGGCCGTCACAACTGAAACAACTGGATGGACGACCAAACAGCAGGCTGCGTGGGGCAACCAGGCCAGCAGTGGGGTTAGTGAGGGATGACCAAACGACTAAACAGCAGACTGCATGAGGCGACCACGCTGGCAAGGGGGGCAGTTGGGGGTGACCAGGCCGGCAGGGGGGACAGTTAGGAGTGATCAGCCCAGACAGAGGTGGTTAGGGGTGATCAGGCTGGCAAGGGGGCAGTTAGGGGTGATCAGGCAGGCAAGTGAGCAGTTAGAAGCCAGTGGTCCCAGATTGTGAGAAGAATGTCCGACTGCCGGTTTAGTCCCAATCTCCAGGATCGGGCCTAAACCGGCAGTTGGACATCCCCCTAGGGGTCCCATATTGGAGAGAGTACAGGCTGCGCTGCGGGGAGCCCCCCGCCCCCGTGCACAAATTTTGTGCACTGGGTCACCAGTAATATTATAAAAATAATGTTTTCATGGGATGTTATGTTGTGTGGAGAAAAGAGACAAACAAATTTAGACACGAAATGAGTAAGATTTCATGTTAATAGGCTGTGCAAACCAGAGAAATTGTGTGGACCAAGGACAATACTCGAGAGACAAGTGGAAAAGGGAATGTGTTAAAAAGAAGTTGAATTATGGCGCATATATCTGTGGAGATGACAGAAATAGTAAGCTATTATGTTGGAAAATATCAAAGATAGCATGTTACTGGGGATGCAAAGTATTGGTATTGGCAGCAAATGAGTTTTCAAATCTGGTTTGGGTTCAAGCCAGTCTGCATATTCTCTAAGGTATGCTAAAACCAAGGCCATTTATGCATCATTATCTCACATGTGTCTTAGATTTCCCATTTAGATTGGGTAGGGGATCCAATCTAAAGGGGACATCTTTGAGATGAACCAGACTCAGCTTACTGAAGGTGTTCAATAAATACTTATTTTTAGGTTCCCTCAATACTTCCTGAGAGGTAAGTAGGAATGCTCATAATTACTGTAATTTCAGAACTGCATTTATACACAACACCACATATGACACACAGATGCAAATATACCTGCATTATATAAATAAATGGCTTTCTAACAGTCATCCACTGTTGGCATAACTAAGCTGAGTGGTCACTCAAGTCTCAACTCCTGGACAGTTATTTCCGGCACATGATGATATTCCCAGCACGAGAACACTCTTTTCAGATCACACCAAAGTAGGATATCATTAGAACTGCATTCAGAACTGGCATTTTAAGGATAGCATAATTGTACCTCCAGATACAAACATGGATTGAAGATGTAGGAGGAAGGTACCATATTCACTTATGATCATGATTTAGGTCATCTAATCTTGAGATGGCTGAATTGAGTGAAAATTATATTGTTATGATGCTAAAAATCTTCCTCTGGTGTGAAATATCTTAAGCCCCTCTTTCACATTTTTATAATAACAAGTTTATATTGTAAATGAGGGCTTTATTAAGCCTCTCAGGAACATACCGGGGCCCACATATTAGCATGCTATTCCAACTCCTGCCACTAGGCGGCCAGTAATAATTGTGATACATCACTGAGGGGTGAATTGCAGACAAAGTTGGATGATTTCCCTGCTTTGATGTCTTGTGACCTGAAAATCTAGTTTTACTTACCCTGATGACTTTATTCCTTCCTTCTATTCCATCTCTATTTCCCTTCCAGGGCAAAGTGCTTCTTGACCTACATGCCAATCCCCAGGCATGTTTCATAAACCAAGAGGATACTTTTCTTAAAGCTAAGCCAAGTAACTTGTCAGGAACTGTCACGTGTTCTTATTTCTACAAGAGCTTGGGACTCATAGGAGCCTCGGAATGTTCCCTAAGTGAGGCGTCATTACACGGGGACCTCTCTCCCCACATTATCTACAAAGTCTCTTCCTCATCTGCCTGTCAAACATCCTCCATGCTCCCCTCCCCAGCCCCTTCCCCAGCTTCATCATGAAAAGGCCCAGCAGCTTGTAACAAATGCTTATCAAGACTTACGGTCTTCTAACTAATTCCTGGTAATGCTATTTCTTATACCAATTCAGTCCTGGGGAACCAACCAGAGCCTGTTGATGCCAGCTCTTTGCAGAGAAGAAGACTTCCATGCGGGGAGCAGTTATGGGCGCTGACTGCTCAATCCTCCGTCAGCCCCCTTCTCGCCCACCGTGTGGCCATGATACCTTGCTCTGGTGCCTCGGATGACCTTGAGTCCTGCCACCCCCTGAAGTCCCACAGTCAAAATGGAATTTGTTTCCAGATGCTCTTGGTGAGCATGCACTGCTGCACCCCAGGAAGAGTGGTGGGGCAGGGCGGGGCAGGGCCCAGGAGCTCCTGTCTCCAGATGAGGCTCTGCTCAGCCCAGGCAGGGCATCCTTAAAAGGCACTGGCACCAAGATGCCAGTTTACCTGTAACAGACAGGCCAGGAGAGTAGCCACAGGGTGGCGGGGGGCAGGGGGCAAGAAAAAGGAGTGAAGAATTAGAGATCTGGCCAGGACCCAGATCAACTGGCGGCAATGATACCCAGACCGACTGCCAGGGAGCAGGGCACAGCAGCCTGAAATGAAGCAGGTCGAAGGCCACCAGAACCCAACAGGGTTTGGCCCAGTAATCTTCACAAGACTGTCCCCTTCCTTTTCCTACTTCATTTCACAAGCCCCCATTCCACATTCAGGAAAGCATCCTGAGAAGGCATCTCTATGATAAATCAACACACACCCTTAGGACCTCGAGGTTGGAGGTGCTATTCAAAGTCTTCTTGCCCAAAGCTGAGATGTAGAGGGTCTGTCACTGGCAAAGTCCACCCGATCTCCCTTTTCCACCCAGGAAACTTCCATCGTGAAGGGCAGGCCTACTTGGAAGTTGACAGCAATACCACAAAGGAGCAAGGTTGCCTCTCCCGCTAGCACCTCCCAACACCACTGAGAAAACACAAGAGCCAGCCTTCATGTTTCTCTAAAATGCTATGTTTGAAAAAAGCACACTCAAATCCCCAGTAAAATTACTGGCGTGAAATAACATATCCAAGGTCACCACTCTGGATTAAGCAGGGCCGAGATCAGAGTCTCCACGCCCTTGATGCAATCATATAGGATATTTCTTCTCTTGTATGACTTATTACAAACGCACATCTCTGTGGCTGTGTTCCCTGATCCAAGGATTAGGTTACATGGACTGAAAATGGGATAGGATCCTTGAAAATCCAGCGTAGTGTTAGCTATTGAAATGACACAAAAGTAAAACGTGCCTTTCTTTCTACGTGCTCCTGCTGTCCCTCTTAAAGCAGAGTCTCGGGAAAAGTCCCTTCTCTGTGTGTAGTGATAAACTCTGCAAGGTATACAAATTGGTGCTGGGTCACATGTAGTAGTAAGGAGATTCTACCATTTTGGTTTCTCTATCTCCAATTAGCCACATTTTTTAACATTTTTTATTTTAAGGAATGAGCCCAGGAAAACTCTACTTCACTTTTAATGATTTTCAGACCTGAAAACTTAAGGCTTTTGACAAATGACTACAAGCAAGTTCAGGCCCATGTGTGCAAATAGAGGCAATAATCTACGGACTTGCTTTACTGTGTTTTTAGAGACACGCTGGTTGTTCACCTGCTCCATTTCCCTTTCGTCCTGAACACACAGGCAGATTACATTGCCCCACATCCCTTAAATTAACTGTCGGCGTCTGGGCTCTTATTTGTACATAGAACAGAGAGGATTACAAGGCACGGAGGAGGGAGAAGACACAAGATGGGAAGAAAGGCTGAATAGCAGTATGACTGTGTGGACGAGATCATCACCTCCCATACTGCAGTCCAGCCCTGATTTGACCACTCATCTCAGCTGCCTTGAAGCTTTGAAAGCAAGATCCAGAAAGAGAGTTTGTTAACTATGGATGCCAATAGGAGCAGAGTCACAGAAAGCCACCGATTTGCATTAGTAGTGCGACTCTACTAATGTGGGAGGGGTGACAAAGAGGCCTACCACCCAGGTGTCTTGATTCCTCACAGGAACATGGTTTTAGCTTTTCCTCGATACAGTGAGAGTTCTTTCTCTGTTCTCATGAGGTCCAGGCAAATGGGAGTGATCCCAATCTTCCTACCATAAACCTCAATTAATCTGCGTTAACCTGAGTGAGCCTCTGCGTCCTACAATCAAAGGACTCTCCGACTAGTGCAAATAAGCCAATAGCCACCCGCTGCTGTATCTGCTCCACTCAGCGACCACGGGGCTGCGCACTTGGCCTGGGCTGGCTTCCACTACAGGGGTTGATAGTTTTTCAAGAGCAGAGATACCTGCTCCAATACTTTTTGAAAAAATTTCCTGGAGTTGTTAGTACAGTATTGGGCTCTCTGCTTACACAGGATTGCTTTGTTATTTCCAGGGTTTATGGTTCCCAGGGTTAATTGCTGCAATCCTTCCTTTACAGAAAGAAGTGTGCTATGCTTAGCTCTATGTTCCAAATAAATTTGCCTTCATGTGTGCAGATTTGGGTACTTACGATATTATTAATAATAATGGCACAAATGAGCCTTGAAAAAATACGATTGAACTTAAAGAGGGTTAATAATCTTTAGCATCCCTATGCATTCTGAATTTTAATAAATCTAAGAGGCTTGAAACTAGACACATCATGTACCAATTAATGTAGTGCTTATTTTAATAACAGATTTTATAAACAAGTGATTAGATGGCCCTTGGGCCAAAGCAGTCACCACCTTTTTCTGTAATTAAAGTATTATCATAATATGACCACACCCATGTATATATTATTGTCTATGGCTGTTTTACGGAAGAGTTGAGAAGTTGTGGCAGAAACTGGCTCACAAAGCAGAAACTATTATCTGCCCTTTACAGGAAAAATATTTGCTAACTCCTGGAATAGAGAAAATATTGCATTAACCATTTCCCTATCTTCATAAAATGGACCATCACTGTGTCCCTCTTCCTTCATTCCTGTTATTTCTACTGTGGCCCACATACTCAGTCCTTCTCCTCTAGCCGATGGCAATAGCCCTCAATACATCTCCTATCATCCATTCCTCACCCTCTTGCCTGAGCCATTGCCCATGGCCATCTCCTCCATATGACCCCAATCCGCTAAGCCACTCTCAATAGCGTCAATCCAAGTTTCAGGATGACATGAGCTCCACTTTTAACTTTAAGAGGTCATGAGAAAAAGAAAGAACCCTTCCTAGAGGAAGATTACAAAATGAAAGGTAGGTTATTGACCTAATGACTAAAGCTAAAGCATTTTCCCTGGAAGACCAAAGAGAAAGGATGGGGGTGGGGGGAAGAATACCTTCTGAACATTTATACATCCTGTATATGTAACAGTTCCTTAAAGCACAGTCAGACCTTTCATATCCTTTATTTGGGCATGGGGGTGGAAGAAGATTATACAGATCCTCTGATTTAAGGTAGTGGTACTGTACAACACACGTTTTATTTATCACTTCTGTAGCAACGTCAAAGATACAAAGAATTATATGTAGCCTCCTACAAGGTTATTAACACTTCTTCAAGGTTATTAAGCCACAGTTTAGTCGTTATTACCTCGGTGAATGAGGATGACATTCCGCTCCTCCCCAGAGGAGTGTCCTAAAGGTATTATTGCCATTGGTTGCACAGCTATTTCTCCATGGCTGCGCTTCCCAAATCTGACTGCTCATTGAAATCACTCATAAAGAGATGCTTTTTCTAGTAAAATATGATAGCATTAGCTCAAATCCATGTCAATATAATTAAGTTTCAGTCTGTCTGTCATATCACAGATAATGGCTGAGTGGATTTTCATTAAATTTGGAGGCTATGTATCATGTGCTAAAATTAATTTGGGGGGCTGGGGGGTGTCACTGCAAGAATAAAATGCAGTTATCCATCAGAGCAGCTGCACTGAGGGAAGATGGGAAGTCTGGAAGTTTCTTGGTCAGAAGAGACAGGCTTTTCAGTGGGGTTGCTTCTCCAAGCGGCACCTCTATGCCGGAGTGCCCTGCTGTACAGACCTGCAGATATTCATCCAAAGGCAATTCATCATTGTAGTGATACAGCCCAGGCTGGCAGGTCCTGGATGATTTAAAGAAGGTGCTCTGTATCAATAGCTAAGTAAATAGACCTATAGTTATTACCCGTTTAACCTCTGAGTTTTCAGTCCGGTGGTTTGTAACCCATTTAATTTTTGTCAAGGATGTTAAAAAGCAGCTCAACAGTAATTGTCTTTTCTCTGATATATGAGAGGCAACGGTCACAAAATGTTTTAGGAATAAAGTAGATGAATTGCTCTTTCTTGCTCACTTAACCAGCAAGTGAAATGAAACACACACACACACACACACACACACACACACACACACACACAAAGATTATAAAGTTAGGGAATCTGGGCTGACTCCCAACTTGCTACAAATCAGCCTCAGTTAACCTTTTTCATCTTCAGTTGTATCATCTACAAACTGGGGTGAAAACAACCTCTTCTTGTCTCAGCCAAGGTTCTCTGGCGACAGGAAATAGAACCCCTTCAGCACTATCTAAGGGCAGCGCCCAAGGGCAGGAAGTTAGGGCTGGGCACCATGTGAGACCAGGACTGGGCAGCGGGAGGATTGGAAGACAAAGCTGAGGTGGGCTCTGGGATTAAACTCTAGTGGCTCCAGTTCTCTGTCCCTGACGTTCTCTGCTGTCTCCACGTGTGAACTTCACCTTCAGGCTAACAGCAAAATAGTTTGTAACCGTGGACAACAATATCCAGAAAAAGACAGAAACAGTTTTTCTTCCAGCTTTCTCCTGAGAGAGAGAACACGTTGCCCAAGTCCCCAGAAAACTTTCCCTTCTGGGTATGTGATTTTCCAAATTAGAACAGGTGCTCATTCATGGATAGTTCCACGTGATCAGAAACGAATGAATGGAAAAAAACTGATTGGCTTATATCTGGATTTCTAGACCCACCCAGGGGTCTAGGGTATGGAAATGGATGACACGGAAAACCCCACATCGCCCATTGTACCCACGGGATGATGAAAAACCACCCACGATCTGCATGCATCTGATTCCTCTTATGATTGTGATACAGAAAATTTCATTTGTATAGAAAAGGAGGAGCTATCTTTCAAAAATCATCCTTTTCCACCAATTATATGTGTGGAATTCCTTTAGCATGGAATAAATACTGCCCGTCTACTCTCAGAAAATAGGGTTGGAAAAATTACTAATGACTAACATAATTCAGGAGTTCAGATTTGCTGTGACTTATAGGAGAGAATGCAGAAGGAGGATAAAGTGCTACACTCAGGACTAATGCAATCACAAATGTCTAGGCAGCACACAAGCCCCAAATAGTGATGCTCCCTAAGCAATGCAACCCCTACCTTCAACACTACTTGGGCTGCGGCCAGTTTTACCCCCGTATTTGGCCCATGTGTCCGTTTCTCCTCACAGTCATTGGTGTGCAGTGAACAATGATTCTGACAGCGATTTCAGAATCCCTTGTGACGAGCTCTCCCAACAATCTTCGGCATCTTCCTTGTGGCATCAAAATGAGGCAGCAACTCCAGGGCAAGTTAAAGGGGTGTCAGGGGAGGGGTCAGGCCCACTGGACCACGGCCTGAGGGAAATGATGGCCGTGACATTGGCTAATGACATAATCTCACCGAACACTGGTCCTGACGTGTGCATTCATGGAAAGATAGGCCAAGTTTAGTCCTGTAGGCAGAGAAGCAGCTTGGCCTGCTGGGGACTCCAATGAACTCTGTGTACACGCTGACCACCAAACCACCAGCGACACAGCCAAGGGCGTATTTGGGGGTCAAAACTCCTGGGGCAACTTTCCTTTCCCCAAGTTTTTCCAGATTACCAGTGACTAGACCACAGGAGAAGTTAATAAAGCAGATAGTTATTCTCCACCGCGCTCCTGTCACAGACACTCTGTCTTTGGACTTTTGTCTTTATGCATCAGTAAACTGCCAAACACCCAAGTACTTCCTGGGTCTCGCAGGCAAGTCATAAATGTCATCTTCGCTATGTTTCTTCATCAATCAGTCCTGCCCACATCTGTAGCCCAGTGAAGGGGGGGGGGGACTCTGTGGGAGAGCGGAGGGGGGAGGGGCTGCCCTGTGCACGTGACGAGCGCCCTGCAAAGTTCAGGGCTCATCAGCACCAGAGGCAAGACTTGGGCTCACTCACGTCCACGGACAGAAGGAGCCAACAGCAAAGTCACAAAGCAAAGCAGCTGTTGTCTGTGCTTTCCCCGCGAGGGATGCGTACCTGACAGCAGGACTCAGTGCCTGGGACTGTCCTTTAGGGGCATCGTCACAGGCGAGGCAAGCCCTGACCTCAGGAGCCAGGCCAAACCGGGGCAAGCTTCTATAAAACAGCCTTAATAGCGCCCTGCTGATAGTGCTGTGTGCGGACAAACGGAGACTGATGCCACACTGGAAATTCATCATTCAGCATCTGACATCCAGGAGATATTCAGAGAAGCAGGACTACTTATAATTTTGATGAATAATGCCTAAAGTGTCTCTCCTTGAAAACACGGGCCGTGACAATTCACCCAGAGCTGTGGAATTAACCTCATTTGTATCAACTAAGCGATAAGAAATAATAAACGGATCCTTGAGAGGAGGCTTGGGATAGATGACCCCTGCCTTCAGATATGCCATGTCACCTGAGAAAGGGGGGTGACATTTGACAGCTCTGAATGAACGTTACAGGGACTCTCCTAAAGGCGTTCTTAACCCGAGTTTAGCACCCACAATCACATACCCACACTCCAATGCGCAGGCCCTTTCCAGGCGGGGTTTATAGAAATGCAGTAAAGGGGCAGTAGGGTGGGGCTTGGGACAGCAGAACCATGCACGTCCTCCTGGAGCTGAGTGGAGTGAGGCGCCCAGAGGAGAGCGGGGAGGTGGGATGTGAGAGAGAAGGAGACGTTCCCATATCAAATATTTGAGTTACTTATCTGGAGTTCAGGTCACTCTGCTCACCAGGGTCATGATGTATCTTGGGGAAGTTTATCACTCAGAACTTCTCCTCAAGTCTTTCTCATCCACACTGGCCCCCAAATTCAAGCCCAAGGTGGAGAGAGACATGAGGTAAACTGAGGCAGGGGAAGCATGGCTGCTGCGGCATCCCAGAAGGCCCAATCTAACCAGAGCCCGTGTGAACAGTCTCCCCATTGAGCTGGATCTGGGAGAACACATGCCATTTACAAGCAGAGGTCCTGGAAATTGTGGTTGGTACGGCAAGGCCCCTGCGCCAGCGTGGTGCCTGCCACTAATAAACACATCTGGAGAATCAGTATCCCAAGCCTCCTGGCCACTGTGGGTGTGACTTAGAACCTCAGTAAATACTCTGAAGACCCAGCCATCACAGGGAACGGCCTCCGGCCTCTCAAGAGAGTTCTGGTCTCATCATGCCCTATGCCTTCCTCACGTAGTCATGGTTATCCATTTGTCTGGTTGGACACAGAGTGGAACCACAGGCCCACGGAGGGAGACCAAGTGCAATTAATCGGAGGAGCGCTTTGTCTTTAACGCCCGCGATCTAAGCACGTTCCATTAGCTGAAGCCACCGAAGGCCACCATAAGGATGGAATGTCTCGACCCTCGTCTGATAAAGGATGTCACAGGGGGTAAAGATTATTCAACTTTTTGAGGGACTTAATGTTGGGGCTGATCAATTAAAAACCGTGATACAGAAAAAAATTCATCCCATAGGAAAAGTATAACATACATTCTTTCTGAATCGAGATCAAGAATAATTATTAGAATCTAACCAGTATTTTTGTTGTTGTAGTTGTTGTTAAGGCTATCACTTAAAAACAATAGGAATCCACCATCAGATAAACATGAGGAGTACATCCCGAGGAAAGTGAAACTGATTCTGTTCTAACTCACACTAGGATCAACTAATTTCATTTATGTAGGTCCCATTGCTTTGACGCATGGCTGAATGAGACACAAAGCAACTATTTTAATAAAATCTAATTCCACAGGGAAAAAAGACCATCATCATCCTAGATTTATGTCTCAGTTAGTGGGAGAAGAAGTCTGACAGAGCCATTATATGTTATTCTGTATACATAGCTGTTTTCATTGAAGTTACTTCAAGATGTTTTCCTACCATAGCAATGGAAATTCTTTTTTAAAAAAATTAAAAATAGGGAATTGCTGCTATAAAACATATACATCGCAAAGGACTCATATTCTGCATTTTTCTTAAACCACTTACCATAAAACCTTCATTTTTTACGGCCAACTTGGTGCTGATTTCATGATTTGCAGCCAGAAACAACTGATTTCACAGCATCAGTCAGTCATGAATCTTAAGAACCTAAATTCTGAATCCTAAAGCAGTGCCCAGAGACACAAATGAGATTTCTCTCCACAAAGTGGGACTCATGTTTGCAGCTTTGATTAAAAGGAACAAAGTTGAGAAACTGGCAACCATGTCCTCCTTTTCTACTGTTTAGGGAAAAGTTTAAAAAAAATTTTTTCCAACTGTAAGCCATGAGGAGGGTGGAGCTCTGGGAGTGGACCTGCTCAAACACTGTCACAGGGCCAGGACACATATTCCTGAGGATGAGGGTGGCCCTGCCCTCTCTCGGGGAAGCCACCATCCCTTTCATTGTGCTGCTCCCTTTAAGAAAGATACTGATGCACTAGAATAGGGTCCATGTGCTAGTGCTCAGGAAGGGGAAGTGTGTGGGGATTCTGCTGAGGAGGATGACTGAATTAATGCAGGCTGTTCACTCTGCATTGGAGTGGGGGTGAGAAGGTGAGGATGACCTTCTTGTCTTCAGAGCTCTCACTTCAAAAAGGAGAATATGATTTCATCTGTGGCAGCCAGAAGGTTGTGGAGAAAAGTGCTTTGAAATTGAGAATGAGTACCTGAATGATGAGGCCTAATGGTATAGGGACTACGAGGTAGGCCAGTGGTAGCATTAATGAACACAGATGTGGTG
Source organism: Myotis myotis (assembly GCF_014108235.1). NCBI lineage: Eukaryota > Metazoa > Chordata > Mammalia > Chiroptera > Vespertilionidae > Myotis > Myotis myotis. Next base: position 5,594,181 of record NW_023416318.1, read on the forward strand.
GCCTGGACTCGGGGAGGCCAGACAGGAGCACAGGGAAGAGATGGAAACCATGAGTGTGCAGACATCATTCCAGACGCTCAAACAAGAGTGGGAGAGCCTTGCCCCAGGCCAGAGGACACAATGGAGGACATAAATGATGGACGAGAGGTGAGCAAGGGTGGGGTCACATACAGACAAGGTGGTTGGTATAAATTAACAGATGATAAGGTGGGTGGTGTCTTCGAGGGGCAGAGAAGCAGCAAGGAGTTGAGACTGCCCTGCCTTCTGAATTCTTTATGATGTGAGCAAGGGCCCTGAGCTCTAGGGACACAAGAGCACAAGACAATGGAAGTTTTATAGCAAGATAGCAAGAGGATGAGAACAAGGCATGGGATGTGAGAAGGTAATGGTGGTGCTCTGGCTTGAGGGCTGGGGCAACCAAGAGGCCCTCTTAGAGCACTGCATGCCTATGGCGGAATAGGCACAGGCACTAGTGGACTGCATTCCACCCACTTCCTTTGCATCAACTCTCCCATCTAGCAATGCCAACACCCAGGTGCGACATCTATGATTACCTCGAGTCTAGAAAATCATAACGCTGGGAACGCTGGGAGAATGTCTCTTTCTAAGATTGCAACTCACATCCAAATCCACAGGGATGGGCACTGATTCACATACTTTTAAGTATTCAAATACTTAGAAGGAGGTTGAATTCTCCAAACCAGATGTGGGCCCAGCTCACTCTGGGGAAAGCAGAGTTGCTTTCAGGAGCTATTCCAAGTAGCAGTCACTTTCCCTTTCCAACAGGCAGCCTGCACAGTTATTGATTTATTCTGAACATTCTGTGACACGGCTGCTCAAAGAGACTATACTGGGGGAAAAGTAGGTAAAAAACGGAGCGAGTCACCTCGCTAACAGTTGTCTCCCCTTTCCTCCTCTCTCTTGGCTTTCTGATGTTTGCCTCGGACTTGACTAAGTGCTCTTTCCCCAAAACAAAGAGACAAAAATGCGGAAATGAACAGTACTCAAAGAAAACCTGTTACATCCTGAGAAGTACCGACTTCAACCTGTCTGATCTTTCCGTTACACTGGACAGACGATAGAATTTACAAACTCAGTAGACAGTAAGATGGTCAATATGGGCATCTGAATGCCAGAATTTAGAAAAACAGAAATTAGAAATAGCTGTATGAGTATAAGTTATTGAGGTTTCCCTGAATACAATTCCAATCCAAACCAGCCTATTTTACTCCCAAAGCATTGGGAGGACTCAGTCTAGATGGAATTACCAGGGAAACAACCTCATTCTAGTTTTTCAAATTTCAACATCTATTTACTAAAATAACAACTAACCCCCCCCCACACACACACACCACAACAACAATACACACACACACACTCAGAGATGGTCATGTGATAGGATCTGAGATTTAGGCATAAAGTCACTGCCTGATAGAGAATGTGTCATCGATAGCAAGAGATGGCATGTACTGCCTCTCCCCCTTTTTCACATGGCCTTCATCCAGCCAGCTCCCTAGCAGTGGTCTGCAAACAGCGGCTCAGCAAACCACGACTCACGAGCCACATGCGGCTCTTTGGCCCCTTGAATGTGGCTCTTCCATAAAATACCGACATCTGCGCATGGGCCACGAAGTTTCAATTGCACTGTACGTGCGCGCCCGAACGTGGTATTTTGTGGAAGAGCCACACTGAAGGGGCCAAAGAGCCGCATGTGGCTCCCGAGCCCCGGTTTGCTGACCCCGGCCCTAGGGTTTGCCCTCCAGCTAGGTAATTTACTCCCAGTGACAGTGTGAAGTGGAGGAAGAACTCAGGCCTGGGTTTGGAGAACCAGAGCTCTAGGTCTAGTTCTATCTCTGCAGCTCACTAGTCACTGCGTCCTGAGGGGTTCAGGTTGCTTCACCCTAATTTTTAGGATCTGAGTCTCTGAGAAGTAAGATCTGAGTCATAACCTCGTCTTTTCACTTAGAAATAACATTTTCAAATAGAATAAGGCCAACAACTAATTTAATATCTAAATCATAAATAAGGGAGCTAGGTTCAGTATGGGGCAACATAAGTGACTGATGAATGATAAAGGTATCATATAAAATCAGACAGACTAGGATCACTATAAATTGGATGTATTGTTAAGGTGAGACTTGTTTTGCATATACATATAATTTGGGATACTGAAGGCAGAGGTAAAATTAATTTAAAAAAAAAAAAAATCCAGGTCAAGATGATTTGGGGGAGTTGCTGTATGTGTGGCTTTGTCATTAATGCTTTTTTTCTGCCTCCTTTCTCCCCACATATTGTCCAAGTGGCAAACGTACCGAGTGTCTGAATTCAGGCAATGGAGAGTGCCACTGGTTTGCTCTCCCTGATCATGAAGTGCCTGAGGCAGGCGAGGTGGCAATGGTGGGAAATGCAAAGCCTTCCAGGAGTCTGAGCGCTGAAGGAAGTAAACCTCGAAAGCACTGGTTTTATGATAAGGTGACTTGGATCAAAAGCCTACCTCCTTCAATTGAAAGCCTTACAACTGGAGGTAATTCAACCTGCATGAATAAACTCCAGAAATTAAAAACCTATAAAAATCAGTCTAGCAAAAGAATCTGTTTTGCACACACTTTGACCATTAATCTGAATGCTCTTTGGCTGTCCAATACAACTTCCTCCTCTTCTTCCTCCTCCCCCTCCTCCTTTTCTTTCTTCTTCACATTGTTCTTCCTCATCTTCTTGTCCCTCCTCCTGCCCCTTCTTCTTCTTTCTTCTTCTTTCTTCTTCTTTCTTCTTCTTTCTTCTTCTCTTCTCTTCTCTTCTCTTCTCTTCTCTTCTCTTCTCTTCTCTTCTCTTCTCTTCTCTTTTCCTTTCTGATAGAGTGTGGAGAAGGGTCTGACAGCAGTCTCTTTGCAAAGGGAACTGGTCAGAGATTCCTCAGCAAGAACCCATTTTGAGGGAAGAAATTCAGGCAGAGCACCTGATCTCTGTTAGAAAGCCATAGGCCTGGAAACAGAGCAGCAGTTCTACACTGAGTGAGCTTTCCCACCCCAGGAACGTGGTTCACAGTTATATGGCCTGGTGGGTTTTTATAAAAACAGAAGAATACTGTTGCTAATAATCCCATAAGATGCCAATATTAGATATGCACATGGAAGACTACCTTTGATGACAGAGTGTATAGCTGGTCTTTAGCACACACACGGGGGCTCCCATAATCAGTAGCAAGGGGACCATGAGATACAACAAACATGGAATAAACCACCAGAACAGGGGCCCTCAAACTACGGCCCGTGGGCCACATGCAAATACAAATATTGTATTTGTTCCCGTTTTGTTTTTTTTACTTCAAAATAAGATAGGTGCAGTGTGCATAGGAATTTGTTTATAGTTTTTTTTTTAAACTATACTCCGGCCCTCCAACCGTCTGAGGGACAGTGAACTGGCCCCCTGTTCAAAAAGTTTGAGGACCCCTGCACTAGAAGGTGTGACTGAAGCATTCAGAACGCTGGGAGGAAACCATGGTAGATGCCATGTGAAAGCTGGCAAATCTTCTATGATTTGTCAGCCTGAGTGTTAGACCTCTTGAAGGCATCAAAAATATTTGATATGATTTCAAGGGGTTGGGGAGGTAGGAACATTGTGAATTTTTGGCCCGGTGTGAGGCATAGACTGATGCTTCAGTATCTTGATGCCAGAGTAGAGGACAGAGTTCAACTTTTACAAATAATTTTGAAAGAAGGACTGCAGCATGTACCTTCAGAATTACTGCAGTTAAAAAACAAAGACAAGGTATTAAGTTGGTGCAACTCTGGAGACTGTTGCTGTTTTGGTTTTAACTTCATGTACTGTGAGGCAGGAATAAACATACATCTGGTATACCATAAAAATGTGAACCGATGATCTAGAATGCAGAGTACTTAAAAATAAAGCTGCCCTGAGAAACCTATCTTGAAGTGGCTACATGGAGAGAAAATGGAGGGATTTAATAAAAACAGTGCCGATAAGAAATTAGAGGGCTAGATTATAATAGACACTTAAAAGACTGCGGTTTTGTCAGAAACTTAATCTTAAGTATCATGTATAGATATTTTCTGTTAATTAAACCTTTCTAAGTCCAGGCATTCCAAACATAGAATGAGTGAAGGTGGAGAAAGTATAGAAGTTGATTCTTCAATAGAGTAAATTTTATTAAGAATATAGGTGAGTGAATGTGTTGCTGAGTAGTTTTGACTCAGACTAGTATCTCGAGCTTCACATTAGGTGGTATATTTTTAAAACAAAAGTAACATAAAATAGAAATTGTGATCCTTGCTTAGCTAACTTGTAGGACTTCAATTAGGTAGAATCGAATAAGAAAATGTAAATAAAATGTCCTTTAAACTCACTAAAGACCATAGGAATATTTTATGTCCACATTAATAGTATCTAACAGTGCCTAAAATCCAGTAGGTTCTCAATAATTTGGTTGACTTGAATAGTTATAGCCAGAAATAGCTACAGCTAAATCTGTTCTTACTGTGCAGGATCCTGGGGATATTGTGGGATACTAAACAAAGTTTACTGCATAGAATTACTGCACTTAAATATGGCATTGCAGGGATATATGCTCAAAATTATATTGTAGCAGATGTCTCAGGTTGCTTTGTAAGTCAGTCAAGGTTCAATCTTGGCTATAATTTTTTTTGAGCTCCTGAAAATGAATTTCACTATCTGCACTATGTATTAATTACAACCAAGCCAAGTTACCCAAGTGCGGTATGTATAGGTGATCATATTTTGGGTTGTGGGTCCTTAGCATATTATTCTACTTAATATTAAACTGAGGTTTCAATGTGTGTAATCACCCATTACTAAATTACAAAATTAGTTTTATGCCATATTATCCTATACTGCAGGTGATTCCAAGAATTAATGAAACTATAGTATTAATTCAATGATACTAATTACTCAAGTATAGGATGTCCCAAAAAATGTACATACACTTTGAATACTTATTAATTCCAATGGGTTATATATGAAAAGAAAGAAACATCAATTGAGCAATCAGCTGTTAAGTATGATTACATTTTGGGGGGACACCTTGTATACTTTCACCTTGTCAAATGGAGAGAAAGTTGAGTACATAAGGAAGCTCATTGAGTCCTTACTATGAGCCAGGCTCTGGGCTAAGGGCAACTCATGCGTTATGTCTTTCAACGATCACAAGAACCCTATGAGTAAATACTATTACTATTCTCATTTTGCAGTCTGGAGAACTGAGCCTAAGAGAGGGTGGGGAATATGCTCAAGGTCACAGAGCTAATCATCTGGGTTCAATTCCAGGCTCTTCTGATTCCAGAGCTCTTTCCCTCAACTCCTTGGTTATACTGCCTCTCTGCCCATCTTTGTCACCTTGGTTCATAAAAGATGTGTGCCCCAGGGCAATCCCTTTAAATACAGAAGGTCTGGTCTTTGTGTTAATCCCCAAACTGCTGTCAGTTAACATGGGATGGTGTCCTGAAGGCCGGTCCATTTGCCTCCAGGTGCTGTAAGAGATTTCACACTTTTTTGAAAAATTGCAGAGATAGCATCTCACCGTGTTTTTTGGGTGCTCTTAGGGGCACAGGCAGAGACATGCCATCTTGTCTTCTTTCTCTTTGAAGCCCAAAGCAGTTCACCTCTCTGTGGGTAGAGCTAGACTGATGGTGGGTGATAGAGAGAGTTTTCACAGTTGGTGGAAAGCAATATCGATATGGGGAAGTACTCAATGCCTCAACCTCCCACCCCTTCCAACTCCAGCCCAAAATTAGAAAAAATGAAATAACTTCTAACTGCTTGGTGTTATGTGTGACATTTACAAACAAAGTGTTCTGAATGAAGTCATTGCAGAGTAAATGTAAGCACTGTGAGATGGTAAGTCATAATGGATTATTAACCCATTAAATGGCCTCATTAATACATGAGATCCTTTTGCAACAGTTCCTGAAGGAAGCACTGCGGCCTCCCCACAGGAGGTTTCCAGCTGTGTTCTGGGGTGTGCTCTGCTCTGCAGAGGGGGTTCCAGTGTGCAGAAGGTCACGTGGGCCAGCTCCTGCCACTTTCCCAATTCCCACCATAGCAGCTCTACTCTGCTCATAGCTTAGGCTCTGTATTTCATGTTGGGAAAAGCAAGTGAACAACGACAAAAGATTTGTAAAGTTTTTTTTAAAAATGACAATCACAAGTATAGTGGGGTGAGTATGAAATTTGTAATCAGCAAGGTCTAGGGCAGCACCTAATACAATAAAAATCATCATCTCTCCCTCAGAACAGATTTGGGTTTGGGCAGCAAGGAAGTAACATTTCTTGAAACCTACTGGGGGTCTGGTCCTGAGCCAGGTCCTTTCATTTAATCCTCCGTGAGCAGACAGTAGGCCCATTTTACAGACGGCCAAAAAGCTCAGGGGGATTCAATAATTTGCACAGAGTTACAAAGCTGATTGAGTGAAAAAGTTGGGACTCAACTATGGCATCCCTGGTCCCTAAAGAACCCCATTGTCATCTGGAAGACACGGATGAAGTTACGGATTTGGAGACCAATGCAAGAGAGGGTACTTGAAGGCAGTGATCCAGGCTTTGCCTTCATGGCAATGTGTATTATCGCCAGTCCTGCTGTTTTTGCTTACAAAACCACATAGAAATTGTCTATTTGGGTCACTATCATTTTGGGAGGCCACTAAAAAGTGGAAACAGCTCAGATTAAACCAGGTCTCGCAGAAATGCTTTTTCTATGATGCCTGTAAAGGTATTCATTAGTATTGGTATTGGTATTGGTATAATCTTTATTATTTAAGCTGCTCTGTATGCCACCAAGAATGTGTTCAAAAAAGCAATGAGGATGATTTTAATTTGACATTAGAAATGGCAAACTCTGCAGTTATTTAAACAACAGTTTCTATGTACTGATGAGATATTTCCAGGATGTATTATTTAAAATATTGTGAAATAAAATACGTGGTTAGGATCCTCTTAAAATATTTATTTACAGATGTTTTCTTGAGAGGGAAAAATTCTGCCAAAAAAGACACCAAGCAGTCAACTGCAGTTCTCTTTGGAGATCAGGTTACTGGGGATACCTGTTTTCTAGATTGCATTTTTCTGTAACGTTTAATTTTATACAATATGTATGGCAATACTTTTGCAGTCGGTAAAACAATGAAGACATGCATTTATTGTCTTGCCCAGGTTGTTCCCTGAAGATTCTCTGATTGAAATAATTCACAGCATCAGAACATTTCTCTTTGCGCAGCCATGGATGTGAAATATTTTGAGATATGCTACAGACAATTTGACAGTCTTGCTGATTTATTGCTGGGTGGGCTCTGACAAAAAGGGTTCCTTTGAGGAGGAGATCTGAATATTGGCTATGGAGGAGATTCCAAAATATCGTGGGCCGAATAAAAATAGCCCAAAAGGCTAGTTGTCAGTGAAACAGGCACTGTTTCCGAATGATATTTTCATTCATCATAAAGATGTTGTTGGTGCTTCATGATGATGCCTCAGGCTTCCTTACTCCTTGCTATGATGCTTGTCATTTACTTTAAAAGTCCCTTCAGCAAAGACAGTGAGATTTGGTGTGTGTCTGTTAGTTTAAGCCCCACGATGGCCTTAGTCAGGAATCCATCCAACCAGAGGTCAAAAGCCCTCTCTACAGAAAGTCCTACACCAGAAGTGGCCACTATAAGGGTTTCTCTGAGCAATAGTTCAGGCAACATCGGGCTTTACATAATAAATATTAGAAATGGGTTTTCATTAGTGAAATTGCTGCCTTCATTAACGTGAAAATATTTGTGTTCAACTTTGTGGAATGGCTCAAGTATGTCACAGACACTGCTCACAGCTGTAGGAACAACACAGCACATAGTTATAACTGAGGCCTGGGTCCTTAGGAATTTTTTCTGAGGCTTGAGCCCTTCATGCTTCTGTGCCAGAGGCTGGCATGCAAAATTTCTGCATTTCCCTCCATCAAGAATCCCTCCCTCCTTTCTTACAGAGATGGTATACAATAAATCTCTAAAAAAAAAAAATGTTTGTTCAACGTAAAGAATAAAGGATGAAAACTTATTTTAGTAAATTAAAAAATACACAGGGTGGGAAAAGAGAGAAGGTTTATAGTTGTAAGTACACAAAACACAGGGTTTATTCTTGTATTATTATTTATTAGCTATTATATTATTTCCCTTGCAAGTAGCTGTAAACCTACTTTGCCACATCCTATATGTATATCTATATAGATATTCGATAGATAGATAGATGGGTAGATAGATAGATAGATAAAAATATCCCCCATTGATTTCCCATGGCTATTTCAGAAATAGTACTGTGCAGTAAAAAATAAAAATTCTTCACTTAACAAGTGATAAAACTGAGCCTCGGAAACATTACATGCCTTTGCAAAGTCTCCCAGCAGATATGTACATGATGGAGCAAGAATCAGATCTTCAAATAGTAACATATTCCATTTAGCCCAGACTAACACACGGGATTCAAATTGCACTAACCCTCAGTGTGGGAATATTTCTCCTCAGTAAGACTATGCATAAAGTCAAAGATTCCTTGGGGCCCACACAATAATGATGTTTCGACCAGGAATGGGAACAAAATAAATCTCCAACAGTACACATTCTATTAGGAAAAATCCTCATTTTCATCTATATTGGCATGGTTGAAGATCTTTACTTCCTTATGTCTCTACATTCTGTAATGCTGTGAGCACAAAAAAAATAATAGATTGTACAATTATTAAGGAGATTGTGCTGATAATTATGAAAAAAAAGGCAATGGTGAGTCAGATTATTATGGTAATTGTGAAAAGGAAACACTTAAAACGGATTACTGTGACCAGAAAGGTGAACAAAATACACTTCACTGTAATGTGAAAGGCTAGATCTAAAGCCACTTGATGATCTATAAAGTACTTTATAAACGTTTTAAGTGCATTGTCTTGAATCAATTATACAAATCCTAGTGCCTGCTATTACTCATACTCAAGATGTCAGAACTTTGGATTTTTAAACAAGCGTTTCTCCTTTCCTAAAAGGTTGCTAAAGAAGCTTTAGTGGTGAGGAAATACCGCTGACACACACAAGGAACTATGTTCCCTTTGGAAGCGATCAAGGCCACCTGCTATTTGAGGGGGGCCTTCAGAAATCCAGGAAGATCTCTACAGCAGAGGTTTATCTTTCTGGGAAACTGCAAGAGTGACACAGTCAGTTAACACACAAAATGAAAATTGTGAGCCTCAAGCAGCAACCACAGGGATACAAACTGTTAACCATGTGTGGTCATTTGATTAAAATGTATTTCCGCTAAGAAGAAAATTATATTCCAGTTTTGGGGGAAAGTACCCACCATAAATTATCCAACATCCTCACCTTCTGAAATAAAGCTCCTTGAATCTAAATAAGCCTTTATCTGCTGACTCTAGCCCATCACTATTAATACCAATCACTGTGCTCTTTAGCATTCAGGGGCAACCGTGGGAGTTATCAGGTACTAAATATCTACTGCTATTTTTTATTCCAAGGGTCTACTTGTGTTTATAGAGTTTGTTAATTTGTTTTATAGGTTTAGTTTGTTTGCTTTCTCTTTCATTATTAAGGTATTAGGGATCACTTTTCTCTGGGGTGAGCACATGTTCCTTTAAAGAACTTTTAACCCTTTAGGTTTGGTTCTTTCTAATTTGATAGTAGTTTAAGATATAGGAAAGGTAAGAATATCACAATTAGGTGAGATATCTTTAAGGAAAGAGGTATTTAAAGTAGGGGGGAGATAAGAGATCAAAGAACTTGTGTGCATATAAGCATAACCAATAGACCCAGACAATGGGGGGAGTAAAGGCAGGGGCTGGGGGACAGGCTGGGAGAGGACATTGGGGGGGAAAGGGGACATATGTAATACTTTCAACAGTAAATAATGAAAAAAAGAAAGCCTCTCTTTAAAAAAAACAGCAACAACAACAAAACAATAATCAGCTCAGGACCTATTGGCAGCTCACTCTTTATTTCCCTTTTTTTGTTGTTGTTGTTAATTCTTTTTTTTTTTTTTTGTCAGTTAGAAACCAAGTATTTTGTTCTAGAGTTTATGGCTGGGTTAATAGTTTGGCTTGACTCTATTTTAATAAATGCACTTTTTTTTATATGGGCATTTCAAAGTACCTTATAAGATGTCCTTAATGGATATATTATTGAGTTATTGAAGATGCAACAGAAGTCAATATCCACTGATTATCAAGTTTGCTATGAATGGAAATGAACTATGGTATTCAACCCATTTGTCCACCAATCAGAAGGACAATCATCTAAAATGTCACTCACTCCAGGAAGCCTTCCGTGCCCCCTAAGCATGAGTGGGAGCTCCTCCTCTGTATTCCCACAACATCTTCCAATCTGTATTGTTGTTGCCTGGGCTGCATCCTATATAATAAAACCCTAATATGCAAATTGACCGAATGGTGGAACAACCAATTGCTATGACACGCACTGACCACAGGGGACAGAGCTCAACACAGGAGCTGACCCTGGTCGTCTGTGCGCTCCGACAGGGGAAGCGCCACTCAGCCAGAAGCTGGTTTCATGCCTGGAGAGCGTAGTGGTGGTGGCAGGAGCCTCTCCCACCTCCATGGTAGTGCTAAGGACCCCACAGGAAGTGGGCCGAGGCCAGCAGTCTAACATCTTCTGAGGGGTCCCAGACTGTGAGAGGGTGCAGGCTGGGCTAAGGGACCCCTCCTCAGTGCACAAATGTCATGCACTGAGCCTCTAGTCCTATATAATAAAAGGGTAATATGCAAATTGACCCTAACAGTGGAATGACCAGAACAGCCACTCAACCAGTCACTATGAGGCACACTGACCACCTCTCAGTCCCTTCCCCTGGTCAGCAGGCTCTGATCGCCCAATGGTGAATGGGGAACTGGGGGTGGGTGGCAGTGGGGGGTGGGCAGGCAGCCGAGGAAGATGGCCCTGATTACAGGCCAGGCCTAGAGACTGTACCCGCACACAAATTTCATGCTCCAAGCCTCTAGTTTTATTACAATTGTCTATTTGTGTGCCTCCCTATTCAGACTGTAAGTTCCTGAATACCGGGACTGATGCTTCATTGTCTATCTCAGGGTAGGTTCTGAGTTATGTCTGGTTGATTAATTAACCCATTAATTGATCACAGGCATGTGGAGGATTAGAACAGAGAGAATGAAGCAACAGAAATCAGATCAAGTAGGGAAGGAGGGAGGAGAAGACTCTTATACTCATATTAGAGGCCCAATGCATGGAATTTGTGCACAGGAAGGGTCCCTAGTGGCAGCCAGCTGCCAGCCAGGGCCTTCCTTTGTTCTTCACTGCCCCCTGGTGGTCAGCATATGTCATAGAGAGTGAGCGAACTCCTGGTTGGTCAAACTCCCGAGGGGAGGACATTTTGCATATTAGGCTTTTATATATGTGGCTATGTATCCTGCTGATAATGAAAAGTAAATAGAAACGATGCTAAGCAGAATCAGTTGAAGTTAGTAGGGAAAATAAAATGCAAAAAAGCAGTAGAGTAATGAGAAGGATGAAAGAGATAAGAATATTTTCTTCGCAGAGTTTGAGCAGTGAAGGGAGCAGATAATAGGGATAAATTAGGCCCATTAAAATGTAGAGAGGGCAGGAGATTAATGTTGTCTCAAAAAAGGTGGCAGTTCTGGGCTCATTCTTTAATTAGTGTTTAACAGAGAAAAGAAAATTGGGCAATTAGAAAAATAAGGACGACTTGGCAAAACATCTCCTGGAAAAAAGCTCCAGAGGAGAATGAATATACATTAACCACAAGATTGGTCCTGAAGGTTGGAATATTAGGAAACTTGGCATGTTTGCTGAACACTTTTTTATGATTAAAAAGAGGAATCTTGTGGTTCTGGTAAAACATGCCCAAATTCTTTAGTGCAAAGGCTGAATAAGCCCATAGTTGGGACAGAGAAGCCCCCTTCTTTTACTTCTCTGGAAAGACGTGTGTTGTTTTTTCAGATGTCATGGTTCCCATCTAAGAGGACACTGGGGAAAGCCCAGGCAGAAAAGCCAAGGTTTGAAAAAACAATCCCTCACTTCAACGTGGCCATACGTATATTCACACACACAAGACTACACATCCATGCTAGTCTCATACAAAGCGGAATTAGGTATGATGACTTTTCATGAACTACAGATATCAGTGCAGGGAAACATTATAATAATAATGTGGTGGGGCACCGGTTTAGGCATTAACTAGCTTGGAATCACATTCTGGCTTCACCCCTTCTGAGCCGCATAAATATGAGTTAGTCATCACACTCTGTTTTGGAGTCTGTTTCTCATCTGTAGAAAGGGAATAGCAGAGGGGGGTGTGATAGTGTTAAGACGGTGCACATACAGTGCCTGGCACACTGAATGGCACATGGCAGATTACTCTATAAAAATCGGTTCCCTTTTTTCCTTCCTCAAATGACAAAGTGGTTCTGATTACATTTTCCAGTGGATCATTTCTTAAGTCCCCCCCATCCCCAACACACACACACACACACACACACACACACACACACACACACACACACACAACAACAACCAAAAACAAAACAGTGGTATCCTAGGAATAGCAAATTGGCTGTCTCACTGCTTGAAACATTCACATTATCTTCATGATAGCAGCTTAGCTTTCCAGATATATCCAGGGAAGTCAGAAACACTATGGCTTAGTTGAATGAGTGCCTGGAGAGAGGGCAGTGAGCTCCTGGTGAACCCCTTGCCCTTTGCTCAGTTAGTGAGAAGGGAATTTGTTCACAACTCACCTGTTCCCTGGTACCATTTGATTATGTTTTTTCTAAGCTGGTCAAGAGTCAATAGCCCTGTCTCCTTCTGCCATTGGCCTTGTCCTGTGGGATCATATCTAACCACATTCAACCTCACTTTACTATTCGGACTAGCACAGTGTCCCAAGAAGGGCCAAAGCTACACAAATTTCCGACTTCAGATTCCAAAGACCCAACCTAAGATGGTCAGCAAAGTGGTCCAAGCTACATCCAACTCTTCAGCTATTCTCCTTTCCTTTTCTCCATTGAAATGACTGCCCATCCCCACATTCTGCCCTTGTGTCCCAGGTACAGCTATGCTGATACATTAATCTGAGAAACTTTCAGGAATATTTGCATTTCTTGAAATGGTCAAGATAGAGATCGCCTTAGAAAATGGTGGTTAGATTGTTCTATTAACAAGGATGTTTCATGACACAATACCTAAGCCTCTTAAATGATCTTAGCCCTAACTCACTGATTTCAAGGATCATCTCTCCCAGTTGCTGGCCACATGGCTAGATTAGACAGTTGAAAACACATGACATTGACACTTTCACTTTTCCAAAATAAAGCATTTATCACTGTCCCTCTGAACTATGTAGTTCTAAAGGACAGATTCACCCATTGAAGGGGAAAAAATACCTGATGTTGGGCATATGAGAAATAAATCAGTAAACACAATAATGAGCAATGACATCATAGGCAATAAGCCTCATGGACATCATCAACATAAATCCTCCGCCAAGCACTTTGGGATAGGGTCATAAAATTAGTAAATTCAGCCATGACTGATGTTTTATATTTTAACTTCAGGAGAGAATATCCTACTCCATCTTATGGCATTTTGCTTGCAAATTTGATTCTAATTTGATTGGTTGAAAGTCTCATATTGAAAATTGAAAAATGTAATGTTAAAAAACATCAGATTAACTGGCAATCTCATAAAGTGAAGAGAGGTGAATGTTACAGCTTATTAAGCATAGGTTAGAAGTGCCTAGCAAAAGCAGCGTCTATACAGATAATACTGTGTTGCATTTTAGCAGAGCTCAACTTTCACTGATTTAACTACTTGAACCTCATTAATACTAATTTCTCTCACCTCCTCTTGGAAGTTATCGTCCAGAATTTAATCAATTTAAAAGCAATCCCTTTACTTAAGCTCCCATGTTCCTATAAATCTGAAAGAGCAAAGACCTCAAGCAAGGGTATGAGCAGAACCCCGCCATGATGTAAGTGGCGAGCTCACTTCCTGGGGCACCGTAGGTGCTCTGGTATCGTGCTTGAATTTTAACAACGGTGATTCTATCCTGGACCCAACATCAGCAACACTTTCAACAGCTTGTGGATTTTGCATACCTTTATCCATGTGCATGAGTGGGGATAAGAGGGCAGAACATGCATAACCCATGGACACAGACAGTAGTGTGGTAGGCCTGGGGGTGGGGGTGGGGTGGAGGGGGTCAAAGAAGGGGGACATCTATAATACTTTCAACAATGAAGACAATTGTTTTTTTTTAAAAGAGGGCAGAACAATTGTTACTGGAAGTCTCAAACTGTGTAGTATAAAATATCACCTTTCTCTAAATGTTTTCTCATAGTCATAGTGTAAAACCTACTATGTGTTGCCACAGTCATATATGTTCACCAGGTGGGATGCAGGTAGGGATGAGATGGCCATGAGTCCATCCACAGTATAGGTTGGCAACTTATTTTCTCTCAGTCCCTATACCAAATAATTTAGGTGGTAGCTACTACCAGAATAAGGGAAGCCCGGGCTTGGTCTAACTCAGTAAAATGGCAGCATATCTCAGTCTATAAAATGCAATCATGTAAACTAACATCTGATTCGATCACTGAGAGTTCCTTTATGATAGAGATTGAATGGCAGAGTAAGAGACTGGAGGTGGGGCAGACAGAAGGGCTGAGGGTCAGGCAGGTACTCAGTGATGACTCAACAGCAGACATCAGCTGAGAGAACAAAGTTGGGGCAGTAAATGATGAATTTTCTGAGAGGTAGCCAGCTGTGGTAGGGAGAGCACAGGCTTTGGAGAAAAACAGACTGAGACGAGAATTCTGGTTTCATCATAACTAAGCTTGTGACTTGGAAGAAATCACTATGTTTCCAGAGTCCCTTCTTTTTTTTTTCCCTAATATGGGAATCACAATATCTACCTTACACTGGGACTGTAAGCACTAGGTATTACATGCTGATTTCTTGCTACATAAGAATTGATGGGGACAAATTATTAGGAGAGGAGAGAAAGTAGCAATACATTATGATCCAAGTAGATAGTATGTTCATTTAATCATTTAAACATGAAGTCTGCAAATTAATCTACTCTGCAGGTGAGTAATTTGCTAAGATTTGGGTATCCAGTAGAGAACAACGTGGGTTGGCCCCTGCCTTCAAACATGCTATGATCTGAGCTGCCATTAACACGCATATAAATAATTAATTACAGGTTGTGCTAAGTGCTCTGAATAGAAACCCCAGAGAGAAAATGACAGGGTGTGCCAAGGAAATAATACATTCACAGAAACCTGAAAAATGAGTAGGTACTAACTCTAAGAGCTTAGAAGAGTGAGGTCTTCAGAGATGGGAAATTGTGTGTGCAAAGGATATACAGCAAAACAAAAGGCTAATGGCTGTGAGTTCAGAAAGCAGCCAGGGAGTAAGAGAGAGACCCAAGAGAATTAGGCAGGAGCAATGTTGTGTATGGCCTTAACGACCATGTTAAGAACGCTTAAGTACACTGGGAGGCCACTGGAGTTCTTTCAAACAGAACATCCGCATGATGCAAATTACTTTTTAGAGTGGAGAACATACTGGGGAGGGGTGGCAAAGGAGAAAGCAGGGAGAGATAATACAGTAGTTCAGAGAGAGGTCATTGGCCTGAGGTGGTGGCACATAGCTTCTAAAATGTTCAGGAAGGAGTGATCATCGGCTGTTCCAACAGCTGGGTGAAACTTTTCAACAGGAAACTCAAGGTCAGGCAATAATGAGGGGAATCAAAGTAAGAGACAGTAAGCATTGAGGTTGCTAGAAATTTGGCAGCTGTGCCACAGCCAAGTTAGTGTGGGCAAGAGCAAAGTAGGGTTCTGTTTTCTACCAAACCTGTTTAGTGCAAAGGAATACAATTAGGACAGTTGTGAAGTGCAATATCCTATGATTGGATACCAGGTGTGGCGTAGTGTTTGGAGGTCACTAGAGTGAGGCACAAGTTCAGATGAAATAGCATGGCTTCCTCTATCCTGAACTTTCTGAAATGATGGCTCGGAATTCAGTTAACAGGAAAACAGAGGACTCAGCTGCCCCAGGGCAGACACAACGGCACATTATTATTCTTTATTAATTTTTCCAGCATCGATACTTTCAACACTCTTCCTGTTAGGAGAGTGTATAATTATACAAATTTTACAAATGGGATGCAAGACCAAATAGACTACAAAGAAAGATCTGCACAAATACGTAATTTCAGTCCACCCCTTCCCCCAAGATAACATATTAATATTCACTATACTGGTGTTTTGCCATCCCTGTTTTATCATTATGTAAAAACCACTTTCTCAGGACTACAGAGAGCTCTAGGTTTTCATAGGTCTGGCCCTTGTCTTCTACTACACAGTTTTGGGGTGGCTTGTGATCTTTGGTCCCCAACATAATGCTACTTCTAAGTAGCTAGCAAGATAATGAGCAATATCTTTCACATCATTCCACTAATACTGGGGGAATCAAAACACAGGTTTCCATCTTTGTTTGTTTTAAAAAGCAAAGAACTTTTTTTCTTATCTGTTTTGCATTTTTTATTTTCTAAATTGTTATGGGATTCTCAAAGAGATGTTCTTCTGGTTTTCCACTCTGGGCTCAGATGGGCCATTCCACTTGATTATCTCTAGAAGTCATTAAAGGCCAATCAGAAGGATTAAGACTATAAACTTTGTTGGAGTTGTCAGAATAAACAGATTCTATTCCTGCCCAAATGGAATCTTTAAGAGTACCTTTCAAATCTGTTAGATCAAGATTCACAAGCCAAAATATCACATGAATATATTCTATGCTGTTAGATCTTCTTTCTCTCCCCTAAGGCAAGAAAGTCAGATTTACAATGCTAATATTTCTCTAAAAAAGTTCTAAGTGGCACACTTTTCTTCAAATAGGCAACAGATTTGTCTGTCTATAAATATGCTTATAGTCCTGTTGGAGTGGAGAAAAGAAGCAGGCTTACCGAGAATTCAATAGGCGGACGATAAAACCTTGAGAACATTCATACATTAGAAAGCCATTGTCAGCAACAGTCAACTGTTCTATTACATAATTGAGTTCAACAAACATTTACTTAGAGTCTGAAAGGAAGTCTGCTAGTTATCTCAAGGAATGCAAACTGATAAAGCCCCTGTTCTCAAGGCACTTAAAATACAAAAAAGCAAGATAATATAGGTTTTCTTCATTAAAGCCATTTTAGGTACCAGAAAAGAGAAAACAGTTTGAACTTATATTTGACTTTCAATGTAGCTCATTCTTCAAAGCAGAAATCTGAAGTTAAGTAACATATATTCATATGTATACACCCACACTCCTACATACCCACAAGCATATATATAAGCACATAAACTGATGCATAATTTATAAGTATATATTATAATTAAGCTACATAATTATTAATAAAAGTACATATATAGCCTGGCTGGCATGGCTCAGTGGTTGAGCGTTGACCTATGAACTGGGAGGTCATGATTCCATTACCGGTCATGGCACATGCCTAGGTTGTAAGCTCGATCCCCAGTATGGGGCGTACAGGAGGCAGCCAATCAATGCTTCTCTC
This sequence comes from Myotis myotis, assembly GCF_014108235.1. Taxonomy (NCBI): domain Eukaryota; kingdom Metazoa; phylum Chordata; class Mammalia; order Chiroptera; family Vespertilionidae; genus Myotis; species Myotis myotis. The sequence goes on from NW_023416318.1 coordinate 5,611,800, forward strand.
TCATTAATGCTGTTACTATATCTCTCTTCCTCTCCCTTTCTATCTCTGAAATTAAAAAAAAAATATTTTAAAACTATATATATATATAACTTGATTTTCCCCCAATAAACAAATGTTTACCTTTCATCTCAATAGTATAAATGGAACCTCAACTCAGGAATTTTTCCAATTATTTTATCTTCCTGCAGATATCTGCCTGGCTCTGGTTTTAAGCTATAATCTAAACACATGCAGACATGTAGGCACACACCTACCCTACCCGCCCCCCTGCCACCACCATCATCTGCATACCTTAGTTTGAAGAGTAGTCTGTCACATAAAATAAAAAATGATTTTAAAATCAAATTATGCTAAAGTTGCCTCTAATTAAAAATACTTTGAAGCCTTGTAAAACTTAGTATATTTGCTATAAGAACAAAATCTCATGTTAATTTCTCTCTCTACAAAAATGGTGCTATTCCATGTTGGCCACCCATGGTACCAATATTCCCTGGGCATAATGAGGTAAGGCCTCCTGTTCTGAAGCATCAGCATGCACAAGGAGTGTCTGTTGAGGTATGCCAACTTTAATAATTTAGTATGTTGACGTGCACTTTCCACACAAGTACTCTTGTCTTAACAGCAGTATATACAGCTACAAAGCAGGGAGAAATGGCAAATTGGCTAAGGGCACTAATTACACAGCCCTGACTTGAATTAAAATTGTTGAACAGCAAATTAAGATTACCAGCCTAAAGATACCCTTAATTTAAATGTGAGGCTGCACTTATCTCATCTACAATGTAATTTTCCAGAGATGTAGAAAACTACAATTTTATGTTTCAATTCTTTATTGTTTAAAGTATTACATATGTCTCCTTTTTCCCCCATTGACCTCTCCCCAGCCACCCCTAACCCCCAGCACATGCCATCACCCCCCTAGTGTCTGTGTCCATTGGTTATGCTTAAAGGCATGCACACAAGTCCTTTGGTTGATCTCTTACCCCCAACCCCCTGCCTTCCCACCAAAGCTTGGCAGTCTGTTCGATGCTTCCCTGTCTCTATATCTATTTTTGTTCATCAGTTTACTAGTATGTTGTTCATTATATTCCACAAATAAGTGAGATCATGTGATATGTATCTTTCTCTGACTGGCTTATTTTGCTTAGCATAATGTTCTCCATGTCCATCCATGCTGTTGCAAATGGTAAGAGTTCTTTCTTTTTTGTCCATTCTACCCAAAACAATATATAGATTCAATGTAATCCCCATTAAAATACCAATGGCATATTTCACAGACCTAGAACAAACTCTCCAAAAATTCATTTGGAATTAAAGAAAGACCCAGAATAGTTGCAGCAATCCTGAGAAAGAAGAACAAAGTTGGAGGGATCACAATACCAGATATCAAGTTATATTACAAAGCCATTGTTCTCAAAACTGCCTGGTACTGGCACAAGAACAGACATATAGACCAATGGAACAGAACAGAGAACCCAGAAATCAACCCAAGTCATTATGTTCAATTAATATTTGACAAAGGAGGCAAGAGCATACAATGGGAGTCAAGATAGTCTTTTCAATGAATGGTGTTGGGAAAATTGGGTAGATACATGCAAAAAAAATGAAAGCTACAATTTTAATGGGCATCTATTCTTTTAAAATATAATTGAAGTCCCTGGTCTCTCCCTCTGCACTCCCCCCACCCCCAGCTTTGATCTTGCTCTATAGGAAAGATGTGCAGACGGATGTAGAGGTCAGAATGAAAACATTCAGATCCTGTCTTCATGGCCAGACATCACTTTGCATATCATCTTCTTTGTAATGATTAAAAACTGGCTATGAGACAAGTAAATGCCAAAGGAGTTGGGGATGGGGTAGGGAAGAGATGACAACCTTTTCCAATCCTGGAGCTACAGGGAATCTTACAAATGATAAAAACCCAACTCCCACCATTTGATTAATGAGGAAGCCCAAGGCTCACAAAAGCCAAGTGATTTTTCCAAGAACACAGAGTAAGAAGGCAGCACTATCGGGGGGAGGGGGTGGGGGGTGGGGGGTGATATTGTCTTGGGATTTGGAGCCAGAAAATCCATATTTGAATTCCATCTCTTTTACTAGGCCACTTACTATCTCTGAGGCTCCATTTTTATATTTGTCAAATGAGATGGAAACAATTCCGCTCTCAAAGGTCAGTGAGAATACACATGTGCCTCATTTATACAAGTTCTTAACAAAGATGCTTTGGTTTTGGTCAGGGACTGCCTAAGAGCAGAACCCAATTGTCCAGATTCCCAGACCAAATTTGCTACTTTCCCCTTCATCAACCCTGAGATTATAACCATGCTCTTATGAATCATACCAGGTACTTGGTGTATGTGTGAGTAGAAGGGTATGAGCAAACAAAAATATTTATGAATTGATATTTCTTTTTTTAAAAAAAAATATATATTTTTGAATTTTTACAGAGAGGAAGGGAGAGGGATAGAGAGTCAGAAACATCGATGAGAGAGAAACATCGATCAGCCGCCTCCTGCACACCTCCTACTGGGGATGTGCCCGCAACCAAGGTACATGCCCTTGACCACAATCAAACCTGGGACCTTTCAGTCCACAGGCCAATGCTCTGTCCACTGAGCCAAACCGGTTATGGCTGATATTTCTTATTGGTTTATATGAATTAACACTCTATTTGTTAATAACCAATGTACTATTACTATTAAAAATACTAAGACATAAAATGAAGATCAAGGGCTTTTGTTTATGTTTGTTTTATGAATATTAAAGCACCTACAAACAAAACAAAGCTGAATGTGGATCATTGATAACTGAGGAACAAACAGTAATTTCAAGATGAAGTCCCTCCTCATCAATGACTTACATTTCTATCTACACTTTACCAACTTACACACTCACACATACACACAAACACACACACATGGCTGCATACATAGTACTCCTCCCCAACACATCCTAGTAGCTTAACCATCCCTATCATTGTAGGACTGAGTAGATGCATGGCTGAACTCCGAAGAGTACTTAAAATGTGTATTTCTGAGAGCAGCAAATGAGAGGTGGACTCTTAGAAAAGTTCTGTTTAATGAGCTGAAGAGAAATAAGTAGATAACCAAAGAGAAGACAGGAAGACAAGGAAGAAAGGAAAACAGGAAGAAATTAAATCTTGATGGTCCTTTGGCAATTGAGTTCCCTTTAAAGATAAAAATGAGGTGCATTAGTAAATGTCAGACTTGTGCAAGAGTAGAAACAACCTTGCATGAGAAGGAAGGAGTCTAGTTCCTAACTCTAGTCTTGCCTGTGTTTAGTTGTATGACCTTTCATAGAGATTTAAAATTTCTGATACTTATCTATAAAGTGAGAAAATTTCCTCATCTCTGTGAAAATGTGACAAATCAGATTATTTCCAAAGTAGCTTTTGAAATTCCATGATTCCATGAATATTCACAATTGCAGGTAACAGAAATCAATTTCTTCTTCAGATGAGAAATGCCTCTCTGGCCGGTGTGGCTCAGTGGTTGAGCATCGACCTATGAACCAGAAGTTCACATTTTGATTTTTGATCAGGGCATGGGTTGTGGGTTCGATCCCCAGTAGGGGGTATGTAGGAGACAGCTGATCAATGATTCTCTCTCATCATTGATATTTAGCTTTCCCTCCCTCTTCTTCCATCTCTGAAATCAATAGAACTATATTTAAATAAAAAGATGAGAAACTCCATCTTTTCAATGTATAAATTTAGGGGAGATTCACTAACCAGGTTGAGTCACAATAGAGGTGTTCACTGGGTCCTATTGCTCTGAATAGTTCTACTCTCTAGAGGGGCTGTTGACTAGCAAATTAATCATGTTTTCCTTGTGCCTGGACTTTACGCCTAGCTCTGGAGAAGTCTGTGTTTGGTTATATTTAACCACATTCGAAACTCCAAGTTGTTCTCAAAAAAACAAAGTAGGTATTGTTTGTAGTTGAAATACCTTAATTGAGTGTCATCTAGTCACCATACTGTACATTGGAATGGTGAAATATACAAGTAATAATTCTATCTTCCCCAGGAAACACATTAGTAAGGCATGTTTAGTTCTAACATACATATATATATATATATATATATATATATATATATATATATATTTTACTTTTCATATGTGCACACTTCTTAAAATAGTCCTTTGTGTTCCAGTCTCAACTCTAATTTGAATCAAGAGAATATGTCTGAAGCTGCGCATATACTAGTATTGTGTTCCTATTTGAAACCAATGAGGAGTAAAGGAAATGGTGAAGGAGGGTCAAAGAAGGGCAACTGAATTAGAAAATGTGCGACTCACTGCCTTATCCAAATTAACTCGGTGCAGGGACCATATCTCACCTGTCCTTAACAGGATTCCTGTTCTTATTAAGTCTGAATAAATGCTTGTTGGGGGAATAAGGGCTAATAAATCCAGAAAGTAGCCAATAAGACAGAGAGGATCTAATTGGTCTGGGATTTGTAGGAATATTGATATGAAAGCTCAGTAAAATCTCATCAAGGTTTATTTTTTTCCTTAACTAGTTACATATCTTCTACCTTTCCCTTTTTTTAAAAAAAAATATATTTTATTGATTTTTTACAGAGAGGAAGGGAGAGAGATAGAGAGTTAGAAACATCGATGAGAGAGAAACATCGATGAGAGAGAAACATCGATCAGCTGCCTCCTGCACATCTCCTACTGGGGATATGCCCGCAACCCAGGTACATTCCCTTGACCGGAATCGAACCTGGGACCTTTCAGTCCGCAGGCCGACGCTCTATCCACTGAGCCAAACCGGTTTCGGCTACCTTTCTCTTTCATGGATTTGTCTGCCCTTTAAAAATTTTGGCCATCTGCATATTTCTTCAAACAATGAAAGCACAAAAATGCTCATCTCCTAGTCTAGTAGTCTAGGAAAACACTATCTGATTTAACATTCTGAATAGTGTAAAGTGTGACTATGAAAAAGAAACATTTTATTAGAAGAAGTTTTGAGGACTCTGCATCAAAAAAAAACTAGCAGTCAATATACCAAAACAGTTATAGCTGCCCTGGCTTGTGTGGCTCAGTTGGTTGAGAATCATCCCATGCACAGAGCAGTGGCCAGTCCAATTCCAGGTTGGGGTACATGCCCAGGTTGTGGTTCAGTCCCTGGGAGGCAACTGACTAATGTTTTCTCACACGGATGTTTCCCTCTTCCCTCTCAAATCAATAAAAACATATTCAAAAAGCACAATAGTTGTAGTCCATGTTAAATGGTGTGGAAGAGCTTGCAGTCAGGTTAGGGAAATCAGCTGACTCCTCCATCTTCTCACTGGTTAGCTCACATACAAAAGATCAATCAATCTCAATGGAACAACCAGATTTCTCAGAGATGCACATCCCTCCTGCAACAGAAATTCCTGTAATTTAGAAATTAAAGCACAGTGTTGTAGAGGAATAGACTTCACAAAACTCATATATGGGGCTTCCCAAGAGGCTACCTGTTGTGGCCCAGGTACTATGTTTAGTCACTGACATCACTGTTAAACTAAGGAGCCACCGGGAAATACCTGTGTGGGGGAATAAGAGCTACTAAATCCAGAAAGTAGCCAGTAAGGCAGAGAGAATCTAATGGCCTGGGATTTGCAGGAATATTGATATGAAAGCTCAGTAAAATCTCATCAAGGCTTATTTTTTTCCTAAACTAGTTACGTCTACTAGTTAAGATCTATGGCGAGATCTTAAAAACATTAATGAGATTTCCCCCCAGGTTTTCCCCATCCATGGAAATCATTCATGATTCTCCTGACCTCAAAGTTTTAGCTAAGCATATACTTTGCATGAAGGCTTGATCCCATGATGACATCTTCTGATTAAGTGAACAATTAATGAACAAACAAACAAACCCCTTCTGATTTAGTTCTTCTTAGTACAAAGAATCCCTATTTGACATGACACTTCCATTTGAAAAGTTTGCCTACGGTTTGGCAGAACTACACGTGGGCCCAGGCCTGGGAGTCTGTAGATCTAGGTCTGCATGATCTTTGCTAATTTATTTTCCTTCCCAAGTCTGAGTTTTCTCCTCTATGAAAGACTGCGGCATGGATGATTTGTTGCTGAAAGTCTTGGGAACCTAATGTATGACTGCCCCTGGGAGGGCAAACCTAGATGATTGCTGCCAAAATCTACGGGTCCTGTGGGTGATGAGATGGTAGAATACATGATTTTATAAGCAGTAGGAAGAAATCAAAGGTTTGACTCAGATGTCTCTCGTGGCTAGCTCAGCTAGAGTTAGGAAGCAGAGGCTGACAGAGCAACTGCTTCCAATTAATCACAGCAGAGAAACAGCCCTCAATGTTGGTAGAAATATCTCACCAGGCCTGATAGCCTTGTTAACTGAATCAGTTTAATAAAAAGCTATACCAACGCAGGACACATGATGTCAGAATGTTTCTCTAGTTAGTGCCTATGCTAGGCAGAATAAGTGTTTTCTCTCTCTCCAAAATAGCTACATCCTAATCTCCGTAACTTGTGATATGTTACCTTACGTAGCAAAAAGGACTTACAGGTGTGATTAAAAGAAAGCCATTGAGATTGAGATATCGCCTGGATTATCCAGGTAGGCTTTGTCTAAATCATAGCCCTTAAAAGCACGGACTCTATCCCAGCTGCAGAGAACCAGAGAGATGGTAATATGGGGAGAACTGAGCCCACTGTGGTTGGCTTTGAAGATGGAGAAAGGGGCCACCAGCCAAGGAATGTGGGCATCTTACGAAGCGGGAAAAGGTGTGGAAATGAATTCTTCCCTAGAGACTCCAGAAGGGATGAAGCCCTGTCAATGCCTTGACTTTAGCCTATAGGACAGTGATGGCGAACCCTTTGAGCTCGGCGTGTCAGCATTTTGAAAAACCCTAACTTAACTCTGGTGCCGTGTCACATATAGAAATTTTTTGATATTTGCAACCATAGTAAAACACAGACTTATATTTTTGATATTTATTTTATATATTTAAATGCCATGTAACAAAGAAAAATCAGCCAAAAAAATGAGTTCGCGTGTTACCTCTGACACGCGTGTCACAGGTTTGCCATCACTGCTATAGGACCTACTTTGGACATCTGATCTCCAGAAATGTAAGACAATGAATTTGTGTTAGGTCACTCCATTTGTGGTAATGTGCTGCTGTTACAGCAGCAATAGGAAACTAATACTGTGTCACTGGCTGAAAGTGTCAGGGGACACTTGGGACACTGTCAGTCAGTTAGCAGAGGTGTCTTTGTACTCACAAAATTTCTTATTTTGCAACTTCTGTTCTTGCCAGGATCTTCAGATTAACATATTCTCCTTAACACAATTCAGACTCAGGAAAGGACTGGAAACACTTCCACTAGACTATAAGTATAGAAGTAACTGATGCCAGCTTCAAATATACGATTTGCATTTTATCACGGATCAAAGCCTTAGAATAAGAGACGAACTTCCAAAATTTGGTCTTCAAAGAGCAGCCAGCGATAGAGGAAGAATGGGGTGGGGCAGGAGCTCCACTCAGGATTTAGGAAGTATCCCACAGGCAGGCACAAACTCTTTGTCTGTACGGCTACATCTGGACGTCCTGTAAACGTCTGTTGTTTTGTGGTCTTGACATCATACTCTGTCCAATTTAGTGATCTTAATCATGTGCTATATATTGTCAATGAAAATTTAGGAAAGAAAAAAAAAAGCACGTTGGGGGCAAAATGAATGAAAATAAAAGGAAAGGAAAAGAAAAGAAGGTTTTATTTTAGCGTTCAAACTTTTCAAAGATGTAGGCATTCAAGTTTTTAAAAATTGGGAGGCATCTGTGATAACGCAAAGCATCATTTTCTCTATCATTCCTACCATCTGCCCCTTTTCTCTCTGTTCTTCCTCTAGTGAGGCCGTCTTTCCCCTCTGTTTTTCTGCCTTATGCCCTGCCCTTTGCCTTGAAAAGTTCGCTGTTAGCCAGAGGCCTTATTTTTATTCCATTACTGCACTCAGATCCTTGGACTAGACAACATAACACTTAGAAATACAGAAATGTTTCCATATGACAAAAGCGAAAGGCGCGATTTAGAAAAGTCTTCTGTTTCCACGTGCAGTAGAGAGGAGCGGCACACACAGCTGATTTATAAACCAAACCAGAAGTCTGTGACAGCACTTTGTTATATGGTGTGAATAAAACTTAACAAATTACTATTTAGCCGACGATCTTCGACTGTGTACTATTTTTCATCGCTGTATCTTTCTTCACCTCCCTCCTCCTATGCTATAAATTAGCACCATTTCCTGGCACTTTTCAGACACAACAGATGTAATGCTATCAACATTCTGATAATGCTGAAGTCACCGCGAGCTCCAGGCATACTGTTTGCTGCCAGAGATCTGATGTTTTTATTATACGTTTCCCTCTTTCTCTAATGTATTGGACCATATGAGATATACGTATAATGTATATGTTGCATAGAAACATGCAAGCTACAATACCAATTGCTGACTGGACCATGAACCAAAATGAGCCAATGGAAACATCTGCTCACCTTCTAAAGCCATTAATGAATAAATAAAGCATTTTTAAAATCATCTGGACTACACACCATCATTACTACTGTTTTTAATATCCATTTAAGTTCTAGATGCATCAGATTAGTACTAAAGCGACATTCCACCAACAACCATCTTTTCTAGATGCCTGGTGACTTGCTTGGTAAGACTAACCCTGAATCTTATTTTGTAGAAAGAATGGCTAATAAAATTGCAGGAGTCCTGAGGAGGAAAAAAGCACAGATGTGTAAAAGGGCAACCCTTTTTTCAACACATATATACACAAAACAGATTTACCCTAATTAAAAAGTACTACAAAAAGCCCAGCTGGTGTGGCTCAGTGGTTGAGCACTGATCCAGGAACTAAAGAGGTCACTGGTTCAATTCCCAGCCAGGGCACATGCCTGGGTTGCAGGCCTAATCCCCAGTAGGGGGCGTGCAAGAGGCAGCCAATCAATAATGTTTCTCTCTCGTTGATGTTTCTATCTCTTTATCCCTCTCCCTTCCTCTCTCTTTAAACATCCATAAAGAAAAAAAATTTTGAAAAAAAGTACTATAAAGAAGCAGGCCCAGCATCAAAGAAACATGACTGTCTACATCTCCCCTTCTCCACCCTCCTCCCCTGCCTCAGGAACATGCAAAATATTTTTCACAAGTGGCAGAAAATGAATAATTTTAGGCTACAATACTAACGAACATTCTTCATGCATTCAGACATTCAGGGATGTAACCATAACCTAACAATAGCTGTGCTCATGCCCCACCCCCACTCCATGCCACTGTACTCAACCCACCAATCACCAGAGGCCATTCAGAAAGATACCCTGGATACTGCATTGTACTGCACTGGGCAGGAGTATGCAGACACACAGGGCACAGTCCGTGATGCCAAGGCCTCTGTGTGAGAAGAACAATGAGCATAGGCTACTGAAGGTCCAATTAAATAGTCCTTCCCTACATGAACTCCTGCCACTCCATATAAGATGCATTTTTAAATGAGGGACATGGGCAAGAAGTAAAAACAACGAGTCAAGATGTGTCCAGCAGCAGCTGACAACCATTTTAAAAGGGAAGTGTGACTATGTTAACATCTTTCTTTCTAAAGTGGTTACTGGTGACAATTCAATTTCTACAGGGATGGGGGAGAAGGGAGAGAGAAGTGGCGGAATTGGCCACAGTCTGGATTTTGCCATCTACCAAGGCTGAAGGGAGAGCAACAGTGGGGGCTGATATACATTACATGATGGTTGGCTCACAACAGTGCCTATAAGCGGGTTCAACATCAAATCATACACTATCTTCATTTATTTAGCTTATGCTGCCAGCAGCTGATGCAATAGGCAAATCAAGGGAAATCATAACAGAACTGGCATAAATAAACCTAAGCAAGTTAATAAGGTTCAAAGAGCCTTGGGAGACCTGCACTGACCCCAGGTTCTGCAGCCAATAGCAAGGCAACTCCCCAGGCCCCAGTAACACCATGTGTCTAGTGAAGATATTCTCCAGACATTCTGAGAGGAAAGTTAAATAGGCAACTCTTCAACCAAAAGGATTCAGTGGACAAATAGGACTGAGAAACTCTACTGTCATGTTCCTTGCCAACCTTCCCACCCCACCCCCGCCTCCTTCCATTCCCACTTGAAGATTCACAGTGCAATTAGCAAGACCCTGAAGGATCCTGTGGAAAACCTGGTCTAACCCTGGAATTTTGCAATCTTTTCATCAAACTCTCATAAATTACAACCTCTGCTAGACAGTTTCTGAAATGCCTCCCAATGCCCCCCACCCCAACTTCCTGATTTTCATGCACTTGTGTAATCTTTCCCCTTGAGAGTGGGCTGGACCTAGCAATTAGCTTCTAAGGAATAGAATACGGCAACGGTAACTAGATGTCACTTCCATGACTTGGTTGTACCTTACCAAGCTCACAGATACAAAGAACCGATTCGTGATTGCCAGAGGGGAGGAATGGGGATGAGAGAAATGGGTAAAGAGAGTAAAAAGAAAAACAAAAGTTAAAATTTAATAAAAATAATTAAAGTAGTCCCAGTTGTACAAAGAAATATTTGACAAAAATTGTCATCTTGTAGACATGTCACAACAACCAAATTTTTAAATAATGTTGTTTGGTCAGTTATTTTCTCCTTCAGAGATAAATGATATTCCAATAAAAATGCTTCACAAATAATAAAAATTAAAAATAACTGTGACTCCATCTTCTTTTTTTAAAAAAAATATTTTTATTGAATTCAGAGAGGAAGGGAGAGGGAAAGAGAGACAGAAACATCAATGATGAGAGAGAATCATTGATTGGTCACTCCTGCATGCCCCCCACTGGGGATCAAGCCCACAGTCTGGGCATGTGCCCTAACCAGGAATTGAACCATGGCCTCCTGGTTCAGAGGTAGATGCTCAACCACTTAACCATGCAGGTGAGGCTGATTTCCATCTTCTTACCACTCCTTCTCTTGCCTCCTGCTGTGTTCATGTGTGAGTTGACCTATGGAGCAGCCAATTTGACAAGAACTGAGGGTAGCCTCTGGCTGACAGCTAACAGGCAACTAAATTCTTCCAACAACCACATGCATGAACTTGAACCTGAGTTCTATCCCAGTCAAGACTTTAGTTGATGGTAGCATACTGCTAACACCTTGACTGCAGCCTTTTGAGACACCTTGAGCTACTGGGTACAGCTACACACACCCCAATCCCTGACTCACAGAAACTTAGATATAATAAACATTGTTGCTTTAAAGCTCTGAGTTTTGGGGTAATTGGTCATGCAGCAATTAGCAATGTTAATACAAAATCACATAGAACGACCCTATGGGAAACCCTTTTGAAAGTGCTGACAAAAATTTTTAAGGTTATTTTTTTACATATCTTTTAAATGTATGAGATAAAGCAAATCGTTTGCAAACAGATTTTCTTAATCACAATAGGGAAAAATACATAAGTATAAGCCTCTAACTTATATAAACTCAACTGTCACTAAATTTAAATGACTAATCCAAGATTCTTCTTTTCATTGTCAATAAGAAAGAATATACAAAATAAAGGTAATGAAAAGACAGGTACATAATTTTCAAGCTCTTGGATGTACCCCAATCTATGGGGGTGCTCACTGCAAACTCAAACCGATTTATTAAGGCAGGTCCTCAAAAGACCTCCTCATGTCCACACATTTTGAGACCAGTTTAAGTCTCCATAACAAAACTCAGTATTCAAATTACATTTCATGAAGACTGCTCTCCTTCTAATAGACCCTTTATCCAAGCAAGCCTTGTAAATCATTAAAAACCACTCTGTTACATGAAACTGATTCCAGCCCTAGCCCGTTTGGCTGAAGGGTCCCAGGTTCAATTCTGGTCAAGGGCACACGCCTGGGTTGTGGGCTCCATCCCCCCACACTGAAGGTATGCAGTAGGCATCTAATCAACGATTCTCTCTCATCATTGAAGTTTCTATCTCTCTCTCCCTTACTCTCTGATATCAATAAAAAATATTTTTTTAAAAAAGAAACGGATTCCATATTTTATGGTCACACCAACATAAAAGAAAATGCTAGAATGCCTTCAAAGCACTGAGCACTCACTGAAGGCACATAATTAATGTTACAATTATCATCATTATCTCTTAATCACACTTAATGAACATATAAATGTATAAACAAAAATGAATATGCATCTGTCAATGACATGCTAAAATTAATGACTCTGACTTCTTAATAAATATGCAGAATGTAAAAATGCAGGTGAGCATGGTCTCCTCCAAAGAAATCACACCAAAGGACTCCACTTTCCTCCTGAAGCTATCACCAGTCAATGCTTTCACATAATTTCCTTTGGATTGTTTTTTAAAGGCAACGTATTCATGGATATTATTATTATTATTATTATTATTATTGTTACTATTATTATACAACTTTGAAATGGCAAAATCTAATTTTCATTTCCATCTCATTCAGCATACTTTGCTTTGACTAGCTTTGTTTAAAAAAAAATAAGGCACAAGCTCACAAACTGATGATATGCTGTGATTTCAGATTTCCCCAAAGATATCCCACGCAATACTTACTAAACATGTGAACCCATGCATACACACAGCACGCACTCCCATGTCTTATTTTTAAATTGCAGAGTTAATAAAAAAAATATAAAATTGAAGTTATATTGGTATTTAAAAGGTAAAGCAAAGTAAAAAAGATTAAACAATTATATTGCCTTATAAATACCAAGTAATTTACTCATGTAAATGCATAGGGAGTTATAGCAATAAATTATTTTGTGTCTGAATGATAATATACAATGCACTTTGGCAGATTAAATATTACCAACAGCATTAGGCTGCAGTGAGCAACTGAAGAATATGCATTTCATTAAATTAAACTTATTTGTCTGAAGTAGCATTGAACAGAAGGTAGGCTTTCAAGTTTACCTTCCCTCAAAGCACAGATAAGAACACCTGAAACCTATATGATCTTATTAACCAATGTCACTCCAATGAATTTAATTAAGAAAAGAAAATGTCACCCATAGAAATCTAAATTTATCAAAGAGGAAAATTAGGAAAAGATTTTTTTACACAGTATTTTTATGGTTTTGGTTTGCTTGCTTTTCACTTGACAAAAACAGCTATGACTAGGGGAAAATATATATGAGTGATAGCTCTGCTATAGTAAAGTAACTTTAGGCATGGCCCTGGCCAGGTGGCTCAGTTGGTTGGAGCATCATCCCATACACCAAAAGGTTGGGGGTTCTATTCCCAATCAGAGCACATACCTAGGTTGCAGGTTCCATCCCCAGTTGGGGCACAGTGGGAGGCTGCTAATCTATGTTTCTCTCTTATATTGATGTTTCTCTCTCCGCCTTCTTCTCCCTCTAATATCAATAAATATATTCTCAGGTGAGGATAAAAACAATAAATAAGTAACATTAGGCACGGAGTCAGAAAAAATCAAATTCTGCCACTTATTTTTTTTTCTTTTTATTGGCCCTCAATTTCCCCCCTTATTGACATGTGGAAATGTGCAGGGGGGAGATGGTGTTGACATTGTTAGATGATCAGTGTCTGGGTGCATCTACTGGCGTTTGGTGGTGGGAAGCAGGCAGGTCCTCTACCCGCTCAATCCCTGGATTGAAGAGCAATGGAAAGCCATTGGCAAATTTTAAGCAGTGAAGATGAATAGGTGTGGAGGTGTGTGCAGGTGTGTGTATGTGTGTGTGTGAGAGAGAGAGAGAGAGAGAGAGAGAGAGAGAGAGAGAGAGAGAGAGAGAGAGAGAGAGAGAGAATGAGATTCAGATTTGTATTAGGAAAGAGGCCAATGTGGTGGTTAGTAGAGTAGCGGGAGGCTATTTCAGTGATCCAGTTTATATGTGATGTAGCCTGCATTTGGCTGGTGCTGATAAAGAGAAGTAAACAAATTTAAGAGATTTTAAGGGTATATGATCCAGGGACCAGGTAGTGAAAATTATATAGAAGGTAATGGAGAAAAGTGAGTAAGAGATTGAAAACATGAGTTGCCATTCTGAGGGAGAGAAAGAGAGAACAAGCAACAGACCATGGATGAATGTGCTGAGATAAATGAACTTGGTGTGGATATGTTGAAATTGATGTGTTCAAGATCAGCATCAAAGGATAAATGGTAATAGGCAGAGATTTGACTTGGGGTAGTGAACATACAATACCGCATACATGCACCTGAAACTTGTACAATTTTGTTAACCGGTGTCACCCCAATAAATTAATTTTTTTAAAAAAAGAAACGAAGATCGGTGTGAAGGTGACTTGTAGAGGGGTTCATTAGAGGCACCTGGCCCGAGGAATACATTTGTGAGTCATTGGCACAGAGATGGCAGTTGGAGGGCAACGGTGGGATGGTCTGGGATTGTATGGAATGAGCTCGGTGATAGCAGAAACTGCTCAGAACCCAGAAAATAACAGCCCGTGGAAGACCGCCCAGAGGAAGAGACCCCATTCCTAGAAGGAAGCTTGAGTCCCTAGGAATGCTTTGGATATCACAGCACCAGGGTATGAACAGGTGGGACCCATCATCAGGATTTGCTCAATTTACAATTTTGTTACCAACTTTCCCTTCAAAATCCATGCCCCTCCCCCCAAAAAAAATCACAGGAGGCAATCTGGGTGGCAAAAGCAGTGCATATGTGGGAACTGGAGAAGGGCTGGGGCCACTACATCCCCTCTATGTTTGTTAAGGCATTAAGAATTCCGCATTATTTCCTTATTCTCTGAAATCATAGTTGGCACTAGTACTGAAAAAAAGACTATATTTATATAGCGTATATGTCAGTTATCAATCTACTGCCTTTCAGCTCCAAAGTCCACCCTTCATTAGTAGTTGTGCAGTGGTGGGTTGGGCCTTCAGCATTTCTCTTTTGCAACAGGCACGGTGTTATCTCAGTAGAGGGCACTGGAGGGACATTGCAGAAGGAAGGGTCTACTCGTCCAGGTTCTGGCAGAGTCTGTTTCTCTTTTCTAACCTTCTCACTGCAGGACATCAAATAATGCATACATTGCCTTGGTGAGCTTGGGACTAACTCCACTTCTGTGACCACCTTACCGCAGCACCCCTGGTGCGGACATCACTGGCAGGCAGCCAACTCCCAGCGCCTCCACTCCTCCTGTGTTCCCACCCACCAGCATCTACCTGCCTGTACCTGGGAGGGTATTTCCTGCCCAGTGACTGTGGACCAGCTCCAGCCCAGGGCAACGATGTAAGTTCCCTCCTGCCAGCCAATGGGGAAAACCACACTTTCTCCAGTGGGAAGGTCTCCCCTTCTGAGTTTGTCTCCTCCTGGCATACTCTTTCCCACCCTGAAAGTCTTCTTCTGAGTCCTCTTTATGCCTCTGTAGTCACACCCTGTAGATAATCATTGAATATATTAAACTTTCTCTATTCAAATGAACTGTGTTTTTGTCTCCTGACTGGACCCTGACTGATGGTCATAGTTTTGCATTGTTTATATATTTAATTCATCAGACAATCTTTATGGTATTCTTGGGAAGTAGATATCTTCATTTTATACATGAAACTTCTTTGGCCCCATGTTTTCACTGATATAGAAAGCATTTCCTGAGAGCTGACGAAGGGCCCGAGGCATGACTGTGGCTGAGGTGCAGCCAGAATTCAGAAAGCCCGGTCTAGAACACTGTCCATTACACATTAGGGTATAGTGAGTGTGCTGGAGGCACACCAGTTTTTTAAGAACTTTTGGGCACTTCTCAAATTTTAATGTACTCAAAATTACTTATTTAAGCACAGATTCTAATACAGTGGTTGTTAAAGATTAAAATGTGCTCCCTCCAAAAAAATTCATGTTGAAGTATGGACCCCGGGTCCCTCAGACTGTGACCATATCTGGAAATAGAGCCATTGCTAATGTAACTGGTTAAGTTGATGTCATTCATACTAGAGTACGGTGGGCCCCCAATCCAATATGATTGGTGTCCTTATGAAAAGAACGCGGATGAGGGACACCTGCGTACAGGGAGAATGCCATGTGAATGTGAAAACAGAGATCCCCTCGGGTGATGCATCCACAAGACAAAGAATGCCAAAGACTGCCAGCAAAGCACCAGGAGCCAGTGGAGAGGCCTGGCATGGATTCTCCCTCACAGCAAACAGCAGAGACCGATCCTGCCAACGCCTTGATGGTAAACATGTAGCCTCTAGGATGTGAGACAGTAAGTTTCTGTTGTGTCAGCTGCCCAGGGTGTGGTACTTTGTTAAGGCAGCCCTAGGGTATGAATGCATAGGTCTGAAGTGTGGCCTGAGATCCTGAATTTCTCTCATACTCCCAGGTGATATTGGTGCTGTGGGTCTCTGGATCACACTCTGAGTACAAGGAGCTGGTGTATAAGAGATGCCTCTATACCAGCCGCCCCCTACTCTTTCTACAAACAATGCCCTTTCTGTAGACCTGGCTAATAGGACTAATCCCATAGTCTGGCCAGTGACCCAGACTGTGTGACCTGACTCAAAACAATGAAATCATTTTCTAGTTGCCAGCGCATGAAGAAATTGCAGTGTTGTTAAAAGTAAGCATGAGGCCCAAGGCAGTTCATCTGCAAGTGTAAAGTAAGAGGAATCAGCCTTTTAGTATTGGGCTGAAAAACAAAACAAAAAAAACCCAACAACCAACACAAAACAAAATAAAAACATGTGCAGATGTGGCCAAGTCAACTCAGTGTAAGAGGGGAAAGATCTGCAAATGCCAATATCACGGGTCCCTTGAGTAGCCTCCAACAGGGAACCATCTCCTATTACCATCTCTGTAAGGTTCGATCCTACTACGCCTGCCTTGGCACTTCTGTGGCTTTCCTTGCTGCTTTCATGTACTCTCACAATGCCTCCTCTTTCCCCCCACTCATTATTTGTAACCAAAGTGTTCTGTTAGAAAACACACACAAAACTACATACAAAACTGGTGAACTGGAACACATCTGCCTCCTCCCATTTATCTCCTGTAGCAGAGGGGCTAAATAGTCTCCTATTAGTATTAGTCATACTCTCCTTTTTCCTTTTTATGAATTTTATCAGGGAAGATGGTCTCCAGCTGGAGATGATCTTTCCCAGCATCCTCCATGCGGGAAGCCATGTGACCACGTTTGGGACAATGGAATGGAATTCGATGTGATGTGTGGAATTTCAGTGGCATGTTCTTATAAACAGAATGTGCCCTGGACTTCCCTTTCAGCCATTTCCACAGCCAGGAAATGGCAACAAGAGCAGCAGTGGTTGGACTTATAATCAAAATCACATGGGAGGGGGGGAGCATTATCAGACCTGCCAGCCTAGACCCTGGGGGCATGGCTTTCTCCCTGCCCCATATTGCTTACTTAGCTTTGTGTTGTCACGTATTTAGGGGTTTCTTTGTTGCAGCGTCCTAACATGTATTCTAACTAATACACACTCTCTAAACACCTTTCCACCAATGGCTTTTCTAGGAATCTGCTCTCCATTTCCAATTCTAAGCCATGGCCTGGGAGCTCCATTCTGCTTTATCTGAGGCTTATAAAATTTGGCAGTGATAAAGTGTCTGTGTCCATGCCTATGCCAGAACATCAGCAGCCTCATTTTCCACTGGGGCTGAGGGCAACTTCCGGTCATTGCATGGGCCTGAAGGGCCTGGTTTCCCTTCGAGCACTGTAGTGCCTGAACTGAGATAGGCCTGCATCTCACCGAGAGCCAGTAGCATGCCATCTCCGCTTATGCACAGGCTGACTACTAACGCAGCGAGAAGCCCTGGGCAAAGGGAAACATAAGTGTTGGATGACTAAGAAGAATTTTTTTTAAAATCTCTCATTTTTAAGAACTATTATAGGCACAGCCAAATCGTCTGCTAATCAATACTTATACTGAGAAGAATCTACAAAAATTCATAGAACTCAGCTAGAGCACTAGTTTTATTAAGCACTTTCCCCCTGTTTGAGCAGATATCATGACCTATTTTATAGACAGAGAAACCAACAGAAGCAAAGGTTAAATCCTTTCAGTTATAGAGCGGTTACACACAGCAGCTGCCTTAGTGTAGAACTCCATCTACCACAGAGACAGCTCTTCACCATTAGTTCCACTTATTCTTAGTTTATTGAAATAGTCAACAAATACAAATGCAGTTTGCCTGTCAATGAATGCAGGATGGGCCAAAAATAAGCACATGGTTTCAAGTCCTCATTGTATTATTTACTGTTTACGTATGCCTTCATCTGACAAGCATTTACAAAACACTTACTGTGCAGTGCCCAATCCACCCAGGAAAGGGCATTGAACTAAGGGCTACCACCTCCTTGTTGTGAAACACTAAAAGTGGACTGTGGTAGGGCAATCCTGCTCCACTCTACCAGCAAATATTGAGTGTACCCAGCCCCAATGACCAAGATCCATCCACATATCACTTCTACTGTGCTCATTACAGAAAAAAAGAAAAAAGTTGTGTGGGGAAGAAATACTGGCAAGAAATATGAACAGCCTTCTGATCATAAAAAACTTGAAGTGCTCAGCCTCCTGATGGCAGGCTAGTTGTCATTTTGATGGAAAAAGGACATACTCTTCACACACACACAGAAACACAGAACTGAGAAGAGTTGGAAAATGCATCACAAGAAGAAAAATGGAAATCATTCTGCTATTTAGTCCAGAAAATGTAAATGAGGAAGGTAACGGATCACTGTTATTTTTAAATAAATTGGCCTATCCTTGAGAAGGAGAAGACATTATTTATTGAGATCTTGCCTCCCTCTAGGCACGTGCTAAGGCCTTCACATATTTGTTTCCTCATTTAGTCATCTCTATCCCCACCAGATAGGTATCGCTAACTCTGATTTACAGAAGAAGCCAAGGTTTTGAAAGGTCAACATGTCACCTACTGTCACAAAAATCATAAGTGGCAGAGCCAGGACTAGAAATCATATTTATATGTCACCAAAACCCATGTATTTCATACTGTACTAGAGGCCCGAAGCACAAAATTCATGCAAGAGTAGGCCTTCCCTCCCCCAGCTGCCGGCACTGGCTTCCCTATGGCACCAGGGACCCGGGCTTCCCTCGCAGCACTGGATTCATCCTGAAGGATGTCCGGTCTAATTAGCATATTATGCTTTTATTATTATAGACTAGAGGCCCGGTGCATGAAATTCATGCATGGGGCGGGGGGAGGGCCTCAGCCCAACCTGCACCCTCTCCAATCTGGGACCCCTTGGGAGATGTCCAACTGCTGGTTGAGGCCCGATCCCGACGGACATCCCTCTTGCAATCTGGGACCGCTGGCTCCTAACTGCTCACCTGCCTGCCTGCCTGATTGCCCCTAACCCCTCTGCCTGCCTGCCTGATGGCCCCTAACTGCCTCTGCCTGCCTGCCGGCCTGACTGTCCCTAACTGCCCCTCTGCAGGCCTGATTGCCCCTACCTTGGCCCCTGCCAGCCTGATCATCCCTACCTTGCCCCCCTGTTGGCCTGTCTGCCCTTGCGTTGGACCCTGCCGGCCTGATTGCCCCTACCTTGAACCCCTGCCAGCCTGATTGCCCCTAACCACGTCTGCCTTGGCCCCCAGCCTAAGCCGCAGTCTGGCCTCCCTCTACTGGAGGCGACCTGGCCGATCAGGGAAAGGTGCTGCCTCCATCACCCTGCTGCTGCTGCCACTGGCAGCCACCATGGCTGCCTGAGCCTCCGGCTGGCCCTCGCAGTGGCAGCCACTATCCACAGCTTGCCTGAGCCTCAGGCAACCGCTGCGGCTTTGTCTGGAAGGACATCTAGATGGTCGCTTGGAAGATGTCCGCCCTAATTAGCATATTACCCTTTTATTAGTATAGATTATGTGAGACTGTGCAATAGCAGAAACTGCTCCCCATCAAGCTGATGGGAAGCCAGTGAGAAAAATCAAGGAGCTATGCTGGGTAGGGTCCCTGTGAGTAACAGAAGCAAGGTACCAGAGATCATTAGGAGGCATTCTTCAGTCCTGTACCTTCAAATCATAGAAGACAGGCCCACATAGACTCCTGGGCTGGTGGCTTTAGTAGGTGCAGTCATAGAACAGAACCTAACATTTTCAAGGCCCTGAAAAAAGTGAATGTGGGAACACAAATACCGTATTTTTAAATATGCAAATGTTATAAATCAAGCAAATAGACTGTTACATAACATCTATTCTATCCTCCTTTCATAACAACTGAATGGCCAAGTTTTCAAGTATGCACAGGACATATACCAAGATAAATAATATTCTGGGTCACAAGGCAAATCTCAACAAATGTAAAAGCATTGAAATCACACAGAGTATGTTCTCGGACCACAGTGGACTCAAACTAAAGATCAATAATAACAGAGTGACAACGGGAAAGTCTCCAGACACTTGAAAACTAAACAACACACTTCTTAATCCAATGGGGCAAAGAGAGAGTCTTAAAGGAAATCTCTTGTCCCAGGTTAGTTTCACTGGAAAATTCTTCCAAACAGTTAAAGAATGAAATCCAAGTCTGTAAATCTTGTCCAGAAAATAGAAAAGGAGGTAAAACTTTCCAAGTCATTTTATAAAACTAGTATTATTCTGAAACCAAAATTGAACAAAGATATAGAAGAAAACTACAAACCAATATTCTTCATTAATATATGCAAAAACCCTGCCCTTAAAATATTAACAAATGTAATTCAGCAAAATATAGGAAATTACACATTACAACCAAGTGAAGTCTATTACAGGGATACAAAGCTAGTTTAATATTTGGAAATCAATCAATGTAATCTACCATAATGACAAAAAAAATCACATAATTAAATCAGTTGATAAAGAAAAAGAAATTAACACCCATTCATGATAAAAAGTCTCAGATAAAAAAAGAACAGAGAGGAACTTCCTCAACCTGATAGAGTACAAAGCTACCTAATATTATACATTAATACATAATTAACTTAATTATACAGCTAATATTATACTTAATGTTGAAAGACTCAAAGCTTTTTGCATAAAATTGAGAAGCAAAAATATCTATTCTCACCACTCTTATTTCACATAGTGCTTGAAGTGAAATCTAGTGAATTAAGGCCAGAAAATGAAATAAAAGACATATAAATGGAAAGGGAAGAACATCTATTTGCAAATAATATGATTGCCTAGATAGAAAATACTGAGGTAGCTACAAAAATCTCCTGTAACTAATAAGTAAGTTTGGAAAAGTTATAGGGTGTAAGATGTACAAAATAATCATATTGCATATAATAGTCATAAATATCTGGCGCTGAAATTAAAAAATATAATGTCATTTAAAATTACTTATAAAAATAAATACTTAGATATAAATCTATCAGAAATATATAGGATTCACATGCTGAAAACTATATAATGCCGATTAAAAAAATAATCTAATAAAAGACTCGTGTGTTCATGGGTTGGAAGATTCAACATAGTAAAGATGTCAATTCTACCCAAATTGATATACTCACAATTTCTATCAACTACTCAGGAAAGCTTCTTATTGAGGTTATTGTAAATGTAAATATGAAGGCAAAGCAATTGGGATAGCTAAAATAACTTTGAAAAAAATAATAAAGTAGAAAGAATCAGTCTACTGATTTATCAAGATGTATTTTATCCTATATAGTAAAGAGGTAATATGCAAATTCACTATCATGCCCTCACAAGATGGTGGTGCCCACAGAGGTGGGGCGGGGCCTGCTGCTCCACCACCAATGGCAGCTGCCCAGCCACCCAGGGCTGGCCCAAGGTGCAAGCAAGCCTCAGATGACAGCTGCCCAGCTGCCCAAAGCCGGCCCAAGGCTCAGGTAACCAGGGCCGGCCGAGGCTTGCACTGCTGGCAGTGGCAGCAGCAGAGGTGTGATGGGAGCGTCACCTTCCCCTGATCGTCGGGTCACCTCCCGCCCCTGAGAGCTCCTGGACTGTAAGGGGGGCAGGCCGGGCTGAGGGACCCCCCTTCCAGTGCATGAATGTCCATGCACCAGGCCTCTAGTAGTTACAGAAATCAATATGATATTGGTGGATGGATAAAAATATAGTTCACTGAAATATAAAAAGAACCCATAAATAATACATAAATATGTCATTTGATTTTTGACCACAGTACAAAAGCAATGAAATGAGGAAAGAATAGCTTTTTCAATAAATGGTGCCAGAGTAACTAGATGCCCACAGGCAAAAAGAGTGAACCTTGATCTAAGTCTTACACCTCATAAAAAATTAACATAAATAGACCATGGCTTAAAGGTAAATAGGAATATATAAAAGCTTTGGAAAAAGTAGGGAGAACTTTGTCAGGATCTAGGCAAAAAGCTCTCAGACTTGACAATAAAAGCATAATTCATAAAATAAAAAAATTGATAAATTAGACTTCATTGAATTATTAACTTTTGTTCTGTAAAAGGCTCTGTTAAGAGGATTAAAAGGAAACCTGCAGAGTGATAGAAAATACTGAAAACTCTACACCTTACAAAGGATTAAGGTCTAGAATATATATTTAAAAAAAAAAAAAACTCTCAAAGTTCAACAGTAAAAACAACAATCCAATTAGAAATGAGAAAAATACATCAATAGGCAGTTCAGCCAGAAGGTGTAAGATAACAAATAAGTACATGAAAAGATGTTTAACGTCATTAGACATTATGAAACAGCAAAATAAAACCACATTGAGCTATCACTCTATACCTACCAGAATGGCTACAACCTAAAAGTAAAAAGTGACAAAGCCAAATTTTGGGAAGGATGAGGAGAGACTGGATCACTTTGTACATTGTGGTGAGAATGTAGAAT
The DNA here is from genome assembly GCF_014108235.1 of Myotis myotis. NCBI lineage: Eukaryota > Metazoa > Chordata > Mammalia > Chiroptera > Vespertilionidae > Myotis > Myotis myotis. The sequence continues at coordinate 5,634,622 of NW_023416318.1, forward strand.
GTGGAAAGCAGTTGAGCAACTGCTTAAAAAAACTAAACATGCGATTGCATTCCTGAGCATTTATCCAGAGAAATGAAGTCTTCTTTCAGACAACAACTTGGACACAGATATTTTTAGTAGTAGCTTTGTGCATAATGGTCAAAGCCTGGGAATAAACTACGTGTTCTTCCATGGGTGAATGGTCAAACCATGGACACACAGAATAACTTGGATGAGCCTTCAGAGAATTACGCTAAGTGAAAAAAAGCCAATCCCCATAGGTTGCATTAGGTATGATTCCAATTATATAATATTCTTGAAATGACAAAATTATAGAAAGGGAGAAAAGATGAATGGTTGCCAAGGGTTAAGGAGGTAGCAGGGTGGGGAGGGAAGTGAGTGTGGCTAGAGAAGGAAATCATGATAGATCCTTGTCTTTCTAGAAAGGTTCTGTAATTTGACTGTATCAGTGTCCACATCTTGGTTGCGATCTTGTACTATAGTTTTGGAAGGTCTTACCATGGAGGGGAAGTGGGTAAAGGATCTATAGAATCACTTCGTATTATTTCTTACATGCAAGTCTACAATTATCTCAAAACTTTAAAAAATAAAATAAAAAGTTTGAAACAGTGCAGAGTATTTCAAAACTCTTTCAGGGGCTATGCTTGAGTCAACATGGTTGAAGGCCACTGATCCAGAAAACTGGTGGACGGAGGCACAGAAGGAGAGGGGAGCTAGAGGCAACCCTGCACTCTGGTCATCTCTTTGGTTCATAATTAAGCATGTAGAAGGGGCAATTCATGACATCGGTATGCAAATGCACCGCAACTGAAGAGATGCTGGATGACATGGTTGAGTTAAAAAACAATTAAGCTGCTTTATACCTAATTGATTGATGGGTCAATTTCATGTTTGAAATCTCAGGAGAGGCTCAGCAAACTACATACCATAAAACGAAAGAAATATCTGATTTTAAGAGAGCTTGGATACCAATGGATGCAAAAAGGATTCTTAAGCTTTCTGCCCAGTCCCTATGCCTGACCTTCAATTAGGGAACACAGCACAGAGCCACACTCATCATCTTATGCAGCTGCAGAACTGAGTTTTGGGGGTACCAGCAAAGCAAGCCGACGTGCATCTGTGAACAGAAATGTACAAAATGAGAGCAAATGTCACTGACACACCATTCCCTTTTTAGAGCGTTTTTCTCCCTCTAGTGGCATCACATTCTCAGCCACACCAGGTGTTAGAAAATTAGAGCAACTACCTTCCCTTGGTCTCATTCCGGCAGAGCACACAGGAGCACCAGAATAGCTGAGAAAAAATAGGAACATTCATTTGCCCACGTGCTGCTTGATATGGTTTTGATAAACGAACAACAACAACAAAAAAATGGTCACGAATCTTCACTTGACTGATGACCTGATCTGATGCGATGCATACACCTATCTAACGGGCAGTCAACTGGGACTTCTGCAGTCATCTTGCAGTCGTGTTTAAAGCCCGGTGTGGAGAATAATGGAACCAAGTTTCCCACGGATGAATTTCAGGGACCACCACCTATGGGACTGTCCCATTCCTGCTGGGCTTACTGAGAACTACCGCAGAACCAGCCCTCACATAAGCCCTCCCGCCACCTCCCTGCTCAGTCCCTATGACAAAGTGGGGAGAAAGGAAGGAGCCTTTTTTGGAAATTGCAGTTTTCATTAAAAGCAGCTTTTTGCTTGGCTTATCTCCTCTTATGGAGGATGGAAGACCATGTTTTCCTACCTTGAGACCAAGAGGATAATCTGGAAATGTCAGTAGGGTTTACAACAAGAAATGACACATTTTATTCCTTTTTGCTAAATATAGGCTTAGCTAGTAGACTAGCTCACCAGCCCTTGCACCGCCAGAGACAACAAGAATCTAAGACAGGAGCCATGATGGGAGGCCGCCCAAGGAGGGACCCTCCCTCTCCCACGCCTTGAGTTCCTTATTTTGGAGAAGCAGGAACATCAGACCTTGGCTAGATTCACAGGCCTGAGATGGTACATTTGGAGGCCTCACTTTCTAATACAACTCTGGGTCAAGGATGAAGAAGGCTGCTGCCAACTGGAGGATGTGCCCAAAGGGATGACCATAGTTTGGTAGCACCCTCCTCAGCAGTGCATGTGGTCCCACCCCCTGTCTATGCTGAGCCCATAGGCAGTGACCGTGCATAGCATCCTGCTAACCAACAAGAGCGGAGTGCCAGCAAAGTCAAGCATGCAGACTGTGATCTATTCCTTCACCCTTTAAAAAATACATATATTTATTGATTTCAGAAAAGAAGGGAGAGGGAGAGAGAGAGGGACAGAAACATCGATGAGAGAGAATCACTTTTCAACTGCCTCCTGCACGCCCCCCACCGGGGATCGAGCCTGCAACCCGGGCATGTGCACTGACAGGAAATCAAACCCTGACCTCCTGGTTCATGAGTCAATGCTCAACCACTGAGCCACACCGGCTGGACATTGATTTCTTTTTAAGAATACGATGAGGCTCAGGAATTTCACAGCGTTTGAGAATGGCTGTTGTTACAGGTAGAAAGCCCATGAGCTCGGATGTGTAGGAGGGATCGGAGGACCCAACCCCTGGGGAAATGACCCCAAGTGATGTGAAGTCACTGAGAGGGGAGGGCTGGTGGTTTCTCAGCAGAGGCTGGCCTATCCCGACAGACACAAGAAACACCTGCGGAGGCCTGAAATCGGTCACCTAGGACTTTCCGTCACTAAGAAATGGCTTAATGTCACATGGTTTCAAGCTCCTTTCCTCTCATAATCACACTCGGTGCTCGGACTGTATTTCCTAGCGCAGGTTATTCCTGGAACTTGGCTCCAGGCATCGTGGAAACCCACACCTTGATTCGATGTCTCCCCATTAGCAGTAGCTCTTCAAAAAACATCATCTCATTTTTTCAGGGCACCACCTGAAAATATCTCTTCTAATTAAAACAACGGGCGGCTCACCTTTCCAATAGCTAGGGGCCCTTCTGAGATGCCAGTTTCTATTTTTCTAAAAGACCATAAAAATGCTTCATAGCCAAAAAGCCACAGGCTTTCTTCCTGGAAAAATAATCAAACCAAATCCACTGCAGAACTAAAGTGTGGGTGGCAGTGTCCAAATAATGATGATAATAGGACATTTCAGTCATAGCTAATATGTACCAGACACAATCTAGGCCTTCCTTCATTTAAATTTTCCCAACAATCCTAATATTATCTCCATGTGATATAGGAGAAAGCTGAAGCACAGAGAGGCTAAGTAATATGTCCAAAATTGCAGTTAGAAAGTGTAGAGTTACTATGGGGATTTATACTCTCCTCATTTGACTATATTCATTCTTTTTTAAAAATCATCTTTATTACCCTGCTGATTTTGCTCAGTGGTTAGAACTTTGGCCTGTGCACTGAAGGGTCACAGGTTCAATTCCAGGTCAAGGGCACATACCTAGGTTGCAGGTTCCCCTGCTCCACTAGGGGCGAGTGTGGGAGGCAACCAATAGATGTGTCTCTCTTACGTAAATGTTTCTCTCTCCCCACCCTCCCTCCCACTCTCTCTAGAAATCAATGGAAAAAATATCCTCAAGTTAGGATTTAAAAAATTTATCTTTATTGTTGAAAGTATTACAGATGTCCCCTATCCCTCCCATTGGCCGCCTCTACACACCACCCCACACCCCGCTCTCTCCCCAAGCCTTCACTGCACTATTGTCTATGTCAGCCGTGGGCAAAGCGGGGCGGATCCGGCCCGTTTGAAATGAATAAAACTAAAAAAAAAAGACCGTACCCTTTTAAGTAATGATATTTACTTTGAATTTATATTAGTTCACACAAACACTCCATCCATGCTTTTGTTCCGGCCCTCCGGTCCAGTTTAAGAACCCATTGTGGCCCTTGAGTCAAAACGTTTGCCCACTCCTGGTCTATGTCTATGGGTTATGCATTTACATATAAGTTCTTTGTTTTATTTCAGGGGAAATCATGCAATTTGAACACAATGATATTACTACTTGCTCCTGCAATGTTCCCTATATATATGTCAAACAACTTCACTAAAGGATTCAACATTTCTCATAGAAGCAGAAGGGAGGTTTCTGTGGCCACTCCTCCTCTGGGATTGCCTGCGCCTCTCTCAGTAACCCCCATATCCTGGGCTCTTTTTCCCTGTGGGATAAAGCCTCATTCATATGGTATGTGTGGTGTTCCTTCCTAGTCCCCAGGAATGAAAGGCAGGTCGGGAAAGAGGAAGAGGAGGAAACAGAAGAGAAAGCTACACGATGAATCAGGCAGTTTCCATTTCCAGGGAGGCCGTTTGCTCCCTCAAATCAGGCCAACACCTGGCACCATCAGGGCTGCTCTGTTAGGAGCAGGGGTGAATTTTCATCCGTGTGAGGAACCAGCTCCCCTGGGTAGGTAACAGTCCAGGGGCTATTGCTCTAGCCTAATTAGAACCACTGACAATCTTTAGTCTTAGCCCTCAAGAAAAGGCTCCCGGGAGGGGCCAGAGGATAAATATTGAGAAAGGACAAGAGCATGAGCTACTCTCCGGAGGGATGAGCCCCTGGGGATGCTGAGACCGGGACACAGCTCCCTCAGCCTGGGGCAGCAGCATCTCCAGCAGGCACCCGGAACTCGGAGCGGTGCCTTTCCTGGCACGAGCAGCAGAGGCAGTGCCATCGGTGGGCCCCGGTGACCTGGCTGCCAACCATAGCACCAGGTGTCACTGCAGATTTCCCCACAGTCATTTGAGGGAGAGGGAGGGAGGAAGATGGATGAACCACACGGATGTCACAGGGCTGCTTGTAGGAACACAGCTGAGAACCTCTGGAGACTTCCAGAGCAATCTGGAAAGGATGTAAGAGGCTCAGTTCTTAAATGAAAGGTGCAGAAAAAATGAGGCAGATCCAAGGATTTGGGGTTTATTATTACCCATTCTTAACACTCATGCCCAAAGATTCCCAGATTCCAGAGGGAAAGTAGCTGAGGCTGGAGGTGGGACTTGGGGAGATACCGGTGCCCCAGCATCCTTGCCACCTCAATGCAACTTTGAAAGCAACAAAACTCGTTCGTGTCAGTGGGAAAACTTTTCTCTATCTTTTTTTTTTAAGCACAATAAAGACAAGGTGGCAACATCTTATTCATGTGCATTTCTTTGATTTCTTTTGTCCCTGTTTGGTAACTTTTGATGTGCTGACCTGCTGACCGGGCAGAGTTGATGTAGAATATTAAGCACATTGTTTCTAATCATTTGGAGCTTTTAGTAATGAAAAGTGCTCTGAAACTTAAATTTCTTCATCAAAGATTTATGGAATTCCACAGCTTGGCAGAAGAGTACAGGTGTGGGGGTTCATGAAATTATAATTAGTACTAGCCTCTGTTCTAAAAACCCTGTAGTACTCATGCAACAGAAACTACCGAAGGAGAACCAAGATGGCGGCATAGGTTACCGCCGGAGTTTGCTGCCTTGAACAACTACTTCAAAAGTGAAACCAAAAAACGGAAGGGACATCACCCAGAACCACAGGAACGCTGGCTGAGTGGAAGTCCTACAACTAGGAGGAAAGAGAAACGCATACGGACACTCAGAGGAGGCGCAGTGCTGAAGTCAAATTCTGAGGTGCGGAGTGCGCGAGCTGGCTGGCGGCGGAGGGCGCGGTTGGCGTTTTCAATCGGGAGGGAGTCGCAGACTCTGAGCTCCAGATCCGGGTGAGTCTTTAGGGACCCAGACTCAAACAGGAGAAGCGGGACTGTCTGGCTTCGGTCAGAGTGAGTGCAGCTTTCTCTCTGAGCTTTGCAGCGGGTGCTGGGACTCAGAGAGGCAGAGCCCCTGGGGACAGGACTGAGAGCCGCCATAACTGCTCTCTCCCGCCCACCCTGTTGATCCTGTGCGACCCGCCCCGCCCAAGCCCTGCACAGAGGCTTTTGCCGGATAGCCTCAGGCAAAGGCTAGATTAGCACCTCCCTAGAGGACAGAAGTTCTCTCACTGCTGACACAGCTGATTCTCATAGCCACTTGGCCTGGAGGTCAAACCCTCCCTGGAATTAGCTACAACAATCAAGATTTAACTATAAGACTTCGAACAAAGACCACTAGGGGGTGCACCAAGGAAGCATAACAAAATGCGGAGACAAAGAAACAGGACAAAATTGTCAATGGAAGATATAGAGTTCAGAACCACACTTTTAAGGTCTCTCAAGAACTGTTTAGAAGCCGCCGATAAACTTAATGAGATCTACAAGAAAACTAATAAGACCCTCGATCTTATATTGGGGAACCAACTAGAAATTAAGCATACACGGACTGAAATAACGAATATTATACAGACTCCCGACAGCAGACCAGAGGAGCACAAGAATCAAGTCAATGATTTGAAATGCGAGGAAGCAAAAAACACCCAACCGGAAAAGCAAAATGAAAAAAGAATCCAAAAATGCGAGGATAGTGTAAGGAGCCTCTGGGACAGCTTCAAGCGTACCAACATCAGAATTATAGGGGTGCCAGAAGATGAGAGAGAGCAAGATATTGAAAACCTATTTGAAGAAATAATGACAGAAAACTTCCCCCACCTGGTGAAAGAAGTAGACTTACAGGTCCAAGAAGCGCGGAGAACCCCAAACAAAAGGAATCCAAAGAGGACCACACCAAGACACATCATAATTAAAATGCCAAGAGCAAAAGATAAAGAGAGAATCTTAAAAACAGCAAGAGAAAGAAACTCAGTTACCTACAAGGGAATACGCATACGACTGTCAGCTGATTTCTCAACAGAAACTTTGCAGGCCAGAAGGGAGTGGCAAGAAATATTCAAAGTGATGAATACCAAGAACCTACAACCAAGATTACTTTATCCAGCAAAGCTATCATTCAGAATTGAAGGTCAGATAAAGAGCTTCACAGATAAGGAAAAGCTAAAGGAGTTCATCACCATCAAACCAGGATTATATGAAATGCTGAAAGGTATCCTTTAAGAAGAGGAAGAGGAAGTAAAAGATAAAGATACAAATTATGAACAACAAATATGCATCTATCAACAAGTGAATCTAAGAATCAAGTGAATAAATAATCTGATGAACAGAATGAACTGGTGATTATAATAGAATCAGGGACATAGAAAGGGAATGGACTGACTATTCCTGGGGGGGAAAAGGGTGTGGGAGATTCGGGAAGAGACCTGACAAAAATCGTGCACCTATGGATGAGGACAGTGGGTGGGGAGTGAGGGCGGAGGGTGGGGCGGGAACTGGGAGGAGGGGAGTTATGGGGGGAAGAAAAAGAGGAACAAATGTAATAATCTGAACAATAAAGATTTAATTAAAAAAAAAAAAAGAAACTACCCATGCACACACACGTGCACAAGCACACACGTGCATGTCACGCCAGTAGACACAGGCTCACACATACAATGCCTTGAATTTTCTCTTGGATCTGCCACAAGCGTCTGCCATCTGCCTTTTGCAATCCACCCACAGGTCCTGGGTCTCCATGGAAAAACCTCATAGACTAGGACAGTGGTCGGCAAACTCATTTGTCAACAGAGCCAGATATCAACAATACAATGATTGAAATTTCTTTTGAAAGCCAAATTCTTTAAACTTAAACTATATAGGTAGGTACATTGTTATTAACTTAATTAGGGTACTCCTAAGGCTTAGGAAGAGCCACACTCAAGGGGCCAGAGAGACGCATGTGGCTCGCGAGCCGCATTTTGCCGACCACGGGACTAGGAGATTCTGAAGAGATCTAGGGGAGCAAGTTACCTTATAATCTTACAAAACCATGATCTAGAATGCAAAAAAAAAAAAGAAGTATGCCCCAGTACTCTTGAACCCACAGCTCACTGCCTTTTATAGTGCTCTTTCCTGTGTCCCTCGCCCCTTATTGGCTGGCCTGCATGTTCCAGGGCGAGAGGTATACAAGTGGTCAGCGTGCTGGCTGGCCCAGCCCCTAGGACCCTGGCCAGATGCTTAAAGCAGCAGAGCAATAAAAAAGCAAAAGGAAGCGATGCCACAGCACCAGCAGCATCTGTGATGTGGGTGGTGGCAGCAGAAATCTTGAGGAAGCAGCAGGAAGATGAAAGGACCGGAGCTGGCTATACAAGAGGTGGCACTGGCAGCAGCAACTGCACCCCAGACATCAGGCATGGGGACCCTTGCCAGAAACATCAGGGGCTACAAGCCACCACCCAGAAATCCCGACCTGCAGGAACCAAGGGGTGAAGCTCAGCCAACAGTGATGAGATGCATGCCATGCAGGTGGGTGGCATAGTCCCATTTTGGGCATAGCGAGGGCCATAGCGAAAAGGAGCAAGGAGTAAGGCAATGGCAGAGATCCTGTTACTAAGACGAGTGTTTTCCACAGCGAGCATAAGAAAGATGGGGAAGTGCTCAAAGCAATCAGGGAGAAACTAGTGGGTCACCATTAGTCTTGAAAAGTGGCTTGGAAGTGGAGAAATTCCATTTTGTGGCTCTTGTTGTTTATTTCACAATCATTTTATAGCTAGAACTCCTAGTCCAGAGTCTTTGATGACGTAACCCACACTAGGTTGCAGTTCAAGAGAAACCATGCCCATCCACTGGGGAGAAGTGAATTTCACTCCTAGATGTGTGCCTAGGTTCGGTGTGAGCTGGAATCCAGGTGGATCAGAGGGTGTGTGCATGTGTGTGTGTTGGGGGGTAATCTCAATACCACTGCTGCCTGGGAAGAGGGACAGCATATTGGCATATTGACTTGGAGAGGAACTAGAGGTGAACCCAATGGAAAGATACATGGGCTTCAGGGCAGCCTGAAGGCCCAAGACCTGGGAGGAAACTGCCCAGCAGAGAGGCCTAGAGAAAGAACAGGGCAGAGGGAGAGGAAAGTTGAGCCCACAGAGAAATGCTCCTCCCCCGCCTTCTTCATTTGTGCCCTGATTGGCCCCCTGTTGATCCTAGATGAAATGCTGAGCTTTCTGCTTTACCTTTAAGAGGTTAAGACTAATGGGAGACTGGCTCCCACTGTGTGTCTCAGCCAAGACCCCCTGCTATCAGATCTAACACAAAAGAGCAAATAGTTCTATGATCTGCATGAAAGTGAAAGGGTGGCATATTTTTCCAAGTTGAATAAAAGAGGCTTGTGTCAGTATAAATACCCTTTTTCAGAAGCCACCAAGAGAAAAGAGGCAATATTTTTGTTCCAGTTCTGCATTCTGCCTTAAGTGGGCAATTATGGGGTACAAGGCTCTGAACAAACACCAGCCTTCATTTAACTGCAATGATTACACCTTGTAGTCCTTTTCCCCAAATGGACACTGTGACTCCTTCTCCAAAGCACCTAGGTCCCAAGATCTGAAAATCCTCCAAGTTGCAGGTTGGAATTGGAAACACGTGAATAAGAGAGACTACTTTGCCCAAAGAAGCCCAGATCCCTTGGTGTGGCATTCCAGACTTTCCCTAGCCTGAGCCTAAAGGTCTGACCCAGGAGCCTCAGTTTTCCTCACTTCCTGAGGGGGACGATGTGAGGCCAATGTGAGCAACTGTACAGTCCTCAGTGCTGAAGAAGAGAGATGGGGCCAATGAGATTGTGTGACCTGGAGGCCAGGGAGTCAAAGTTGGAATATCAGAGAGCACTGGGAGTTTGAGATAGAGTTTAGAAGTCAGGTAGATGTGCCTTGAGAGCAGGTAATAAGAAGAGGAGAGAGAGAGAGAGAGAGAGAGAGAGAGAGAGAGAGAGAGAGAGAGAGAGAGAGAGAGAGAGAGAGAGGCTGAGCTCAGCCTAGGGTGATGAGCAGTTCCTCAATGTTCAAACCAAATGAAGTTACCATCACCTTGGTGGCAGTGGCAATGCAGTGTGGCCATCTCAAAAAAGGCTCTCCAGGCTGTGGCCAGAAATCCCTTCACTCCGACCTTTGGCAGATGCTCTGGAGCCTGGAGGTGACCAGCACAAGACTCAAGAAGTTGACCAGACAGGCAGGTATGCCTCATCCTTCAGGCATACCTTTTGTGTTTAACCACAATCCTGACTGCGTTACAATTGTGATTAATCACCTCCATCTTCGGTCACTGTCAAATAAATCTTTAGAAAGCGAATACACTGTGCTTTGGCTTTATTTTAAATTCTTATTATTCAGTCTAATGATTATTCCTGAATCCAGAAGTAAAGATCTTCTTTAGGCAGAGCTAACCAACGTGACTTGGAAAGGAATTGGCTGCCTACTCAGGCGTTCTCTTTGATGAACACTGCTGGGCCGGTAAGTTATGTAGGTGTGTTACACAAACAGAGCACTCAAAGGGTGTTGCCATTGCTTAGTGCCTGGAGAGCTACAGGGTCTGGAAAAATAGAAGAGTTTGACATAGAGAAAGGAGAACGACAATTGGCTGTGGAGGGTGGGGAAGGTGACATTTGAGTTTTGAGTTGAGCCTTGTTGAATAGCTATGGCATGTGTGTGTTCATATCCATCTACAAAGTCAAATATCTCAGAGAGAGTGTGAAGAGTACACTTCTAGCGGCAGTGAGCCTTACAAGGTAAATTACGTTAAAAAATCTCTCAGCATCTTGAGAGAAAGAGATTCCTCCCACTGAACTGAAAGTAGAGACATTTAGACATTATCAATGGAAGAATGAGAAGAGGGAGAAAGAAAGCCTACGCAGATGGCCCCCGACTGACGATGGCTCAGCTTATGCCTTTTGAAATTTACAATGGTGCAAAAGCTAGATGCATCTAGTAGAAACCATACTTCAAATTTTGAGTTTTCATCTTGTCTCACACTAGCGATATGCAGTTCCATACCCTGTCATGCTGCTGGGCAGCAAAATGATTTTGCTCAACTGTGGGCTAATGTAAGTGTTCTTCTTTTTTTAAAATATATTTTATTGATTTCTTACAGTGAGGAAGAGAGAGGAATAGATTGTTAGAAACATCAATCAGCTGCCTCCTGCACACTCCCTACTGGGTATGTGCCTGCAACCAAGGTTCATGCCCTTGACCGGAGTTGAACCTGGGACACTTGAATCCGCAGGCCAACATTCTGTCCACTGAGCCAAACCGGTTAGGGCTAATGTAAGTGTTCTGAGCACAGTTGAGGTGGGCTAGGCTAAGCTATACTGTTTGGTAGCTTAGGTGTATTAAGTACATTTTTGACTTATGATAGATCATTGGGACGTAACCCCATTATAAGTAGAGGAACATCTGTATTATAAACTGCAACAGGAACAGAAACTTTCATATAGCAGAATGTTAAGATTTTTCGGAGTTTTCATTCATGTATGTATGCATGTGTTTAGATTTGGTAAGTTGCAGCCTGCTCAGCAGTCAGAGCTAAGGATGCATCAAGGAAAAGAAATTGTTGTAGACTCAACAGCAGGTGGGTGGCACACGAGGCAGCAACAGAGAAGAACATCTCCTGAAAGAGAGTGAAATCAGGACCCAGGGAGGCCCCCAGTCAACCTCTCCTCCTCATCTGGAGGTGCCCTTTCCAATACATGCTTGGAAGTGTCTGGGTTTTACTTTAAAAAGAAAAACAGGCCCTAGCTGGTTTGGTTCAGTAGATAGAGCTTCGTCCTTCGGACTGGAGGGTCCCAGGTTTGATTCCACTCTAGGGCACATGCCCAGGTTGTGGGCTCAATCCCCAGTAGAAGGCAGCCAATCAATGATTCTCTCTCATCATTAATGTTTCTACCTCTCTCTCCCTCTCCCCTCCTCTCTAAAACCAATAAAAATATATTTTAAAACAATAAAATAAAAGAAAAAAGAAAAAGAAAGACAGTTTCCCCTCATGGAACCCCATGGAAAAGATAGACCATAGCGCATACCTTCACAAACCTCCATAGTCTCCGAGAAACAAAGTTCAAATTTGGCAAAGCACCTGGGCAAACCACACTCACTCAGAATTCCATTTCACACAAGGAAAGCCTGTGACTAGGACAGGTCGCCTAGGGGGGAAGGACCCGCCCTTTGCTTCTGGTACTGCTCCCCTGCTCTCCCACCTGTGCCACCTCCTTCCCGGACTGTTCACCTGGATGTGTGAGCACCTGCTGCATTTTTGTGCCTCCAGCCCCAGAGGCCTCCTGGCGGCTGGATTTTTGAAAGGGTTGGATCGTGCCACTGGGTCCATGATCCTCTGATATCTGTGTTCTCTTCTCCCACGTGACCGCTGACTTGTTAATATCCAGTTCCTTGTGCTTCACATCCCTCTCTAGTCTTTTCCACTGCGACTGACCCCACCTTTTGCAGCCCCTGCATCCAGACAAGACTGGTTACCGTTAAACCTGTGCAGGAAGAAAGTGGCCAATGTCCTTTAAAACTGAAATCTCCACACATCTCAAGAGAAAATGATTCCAAGTAAACTGAAAATGGAGAGACACAGATACCAGCGATGGAAGAAAGAGGGGAGAAAGAAAGCCTATATTATAAATTGAGCTGTGTACATTAACAAAAAAAAAAAAAAAAAAAAAAAAAAAAAAAAAAAAAAAAAAAAAAAAAATCAAGTCCTTGGCTCTGAAGAATGACATTAAAAAGTTAAGCTGTACTTACTCTTATTTAAAGTGTCATTCTTGTTCAGTGTAACTGTTAGACATGTAATACAGACCGATGAGCCACACTGACTCCATGAAGGCAAAATTTCCCCCTGAACATCCGCTCTAAAAGCTTTTAAAACCACTCTGTCAGGAGCAATTTGACTGCATATCAATAGTGTTTCTCTACTGAGCCACAGTACTGCATGTGACAAATGAACATCACGACAGGATCGAGTGGGTGGGGGGAGGGACAAGGGCCGAGCAGTCCACCCCATGGTATAAATGACTCTAACACAAAAGACTGCCAATAAACCAGGAGAGGGAATGCATTAGCCTGCTCCAAGGGGCTCAGGTTGACCATTAAGTATTTCATAGAAGAAAAGCATATACAGCATCTCAACGGGACTTTGCTAAAAGCGAGGGATTCAGAGGCTCCTGAAATGATTTATGAGGGGCATTTTGTGGGAAAGGCTGAGAGTCCTGTAGGAGCTCTCAGTGGTCAGTGAGTGTGTAGAGCCTGATCCTATACTCCTCAGCCAGGACCCTGGTACCCAACAGCACTGTTTGTATCCATTTACCTTATTATTTTTATGTTGAGCCTTTAACCTATAGTGGTAACATTCCTGTGATTAAAAAGAAGACTCTGCTCTCTTTTCAGTTTTTTTGCTGTTTTTTTTTTTAAATTATGAATTGCTTCTACAACTAGAAAAATCAATCTTTTCAATTAACCAGTTTGAGTCCAGATTTGGTTGCTCAAATCTAGACTCAAGTGAGAGCAAGGAAGAGTGAGCTGGAGAGGATTAGAATATTCCACTTTCCTCCCACCATCAAGAAAATTCATTAAGGGCAAAGAAAAACATGAACTGAGAAGCTAATTTTTGTTCGTTTGTTTGTTTGTTAATCCTCACCTGAGGATATTTTCCCATTGATTTCTAGAGAGAGTGGAAGGGAGAGGGAGAGACAGAGAGAAACATCAATGTGACAGAGCCTGCAACCAAGGTACGTGCCCTTGACCAGAATCAAACCCAGGACCCTTCAGTCCGAGGGTCGATGCTCTATCCACTCAGCCAAGCCAGCTAGGGCTGGGAAGCTAAATTTAACCCCCCAAACCTGGAACAGTTAATTGGGCCAATAGGCATTCGACTTCCTAACAAGAAGAAAGTAGAGAGTTCAGAGGAAATAAATGTTTAGGAGCAACTGTCTTGGTTATCTATAGCATCTATTCCTGAGTAACAGCCCACCTCACAACTTTGTGGCTTACGACAAAAATCTTTATCAATTTGTTCATAATTCTGCAATTTGGGCAGACAGAGCTCAGCAAGGAATGCCCGCATTGTATTGGCTGGAGTTCCGGAACAACCGGAAGTTCTGGCAAGGCCTCACTCACAAGCTGCTAGGTGGGGCTCACTGCTGTTTGAGGATCAGCGAGTGCTGTCAGTCAGAGAGCCTCAGCATTCCTTTGCATGGTTTGAGGTTTTCACTGCATGGAATCTGGATTCTGAGAGAAAGTATCCCAAAGTGATACTCAGTCAGAGCCCTTAAGGCCTGACCTTGCAAGTCACACAGCTTCTGTCTGTCCCATTCTATCAATCTCCAAAAAAAGAGATTCAGTGAGAGGGGGAACAGACTCCACTTTTCAATGGGAAAAGTGGTAAAGAAATTGCAGAAATCTTTAATCTACCACAGTAACTAACACCAATTTAAGGGTGTATGAGCTGCCAATGAAGAATTTTGAAGGGAAAAAGAAACCCTTTCTTTAACTGGTTTTATTGATTTTCAGAGAGAGGAAGGGAGAAGGAGAGATAGAAACATCAATGAGGAGAAACACTGATTGGCTGCCTCCTACACACCCCCCATTGGGGATTGAGCTCGCATCCCAAGCATGTGCCCTGACTGGGAATCGAATTGTGATCTCCTGGTTCATGGGTCAACGCTAAACCACTGAGCCATGCTGGCCAGTCAGAAACCCTTTCTTTACATTCATGTACACTTTAGCTGCGATGAGTCTTTGTGGAACCACCAAGAACAGTACACTCCTGTAGACCTTAATCTGCTAGGAAAAGTACTTCTGAAACAATAGGTCCCAACTTCCAAAATGGCTCATGGACCAATGAAGGACACATCCCATTACTTTCCTTCATGCACCTCACAAAGAGTAGGCACTACTGCAGTCCCTGTTTAGTTGGATCTCAAATTGCTAGGCCTGTAGTGCATTCCATATAGTTAAATAAAAAATACTTTGGGAGGCAGCATGGCACTATAAATGAATAACTTTGAATCTCCCACATAGTGGCTAGTGATGGAGGTTATGGATAACACTAATCCAACCGAGAAAAGGAATCAGCTACAATGACATGCTTGAGAACCAGTGGAATATCAAGAAATATTTGTTGGATGAATGACTGTGAAGAGAAAGTGCTTTGAGGGTAGACTAGGTGGATCTTCCAGAAAGAACTCAACTCAGAAAATGTTTTTCTGCTGCCACCTACAGCCCTGTGGGTCTTCCTAACACAGAGTAGATTTTATAGATGTTCACCTGAGACAGGGAACATAGGCTAGTAACCAAGGAGACATGTTTACGTCAACATTTTATAGTGTGTGCATTTATACAATTTTGAACGTATGCTCATTCCTGTGTCCACAGTGCCTAGGAGAGTGATTGACATAGAGCAGCAGCTTTGAACAAGGGATGATTCTGTCCCCCAGGGGATACTTGGCAATGTTGGGAGACAGTTTTGGTTGTCACAGCTGAGGGGAGAAGTGTCACTGACATCAAGAGGGTAAAGGCAAGTGATGCTGCTACCATCCTACCAGGCACAGTCTCCCACAACAAAGAATTATTCATCTCAAAACCTTCACAGTGCCAAGCATAACAAACCTGATACAGAGTAAGTATTTATCCATGTTTTAGGGATGAGTGAAAGAATGAATGAGAAAAAAATAAATAGCAATAGTAATGCAGTTAACGAAGACTGTGTGGTTAAGGCAAAATATCTCCAGACTACTGATCAACTGCAGGTAGAGACACAAGCCTTCCTGGATTGCTAACAAGTGACCTGAGTTAGAAATAACAATGGGAGTCAGATAAAAAGAGGAGACTGCTCAGGTAGCAGACAGGAACAAGACCCAGTGCTGCTCTGCAGGTGTCCTAGTGATGATATAGGCAGGAGTGATTCGTGAACAGCTCCCCAAGTATATACTATAGTGAAACCGTTATTCTTCAGGTATTGTTTTCTTGCATTCGTACTTAAGTTAATCATTAGCAACTTATATAAAGTTTGTTTCATAGGATGGGTTTGGTATCTTACCAAACTCCCTTCTGGGATTGTTAAGGAAGACGCTGCACCTTTACCAGGTGCATCTAAGAGACATTCGCGATGCCACCCCTGGGAACTCAGTTAGAAATTGTTGGTCTCCTACAATTTCATGGTGCTAAGCTCTCATTCAAATGTTTTGTTATTTGCTTGGTGGATAGATCCATCACCCGCTGGTTAATATAACTACTGCTTCCATTTTGTCTATGTACATCAAGATTTCTAACAGTTTGACAAGTATGAAACACTTGAGTTAGAGCTAAAAAATGCACGATGCAGAAATGACAGGCAACTACAGCAGCGGCAGCATCAAATGGAGAGAACACAGGAAGCAAGAAGCCTTTTGGCCTCAGTCTTCTCATCTTTCAATTAGGGGCGGGACCCCTTGCTCGAAATCCTTCATACAATTGTTAATGACAGCTAAATTAAACGAGAGAGATGTGACTGCTTAAGTACCCTGCCAATACATTTGAAAATCCCACTCCCCCAAACAATTTCAAATCACACCAGGGGATGCCTCAGCTTAGATGTTTCTACTTCTCATTTTTCTTGCCTGCTTCTTCTTGAAAGAGGGATAAAAGAATCTGTCTTTTCTGGTATGAAATCTGTCTTCTACCCAAAATCACTCAAGAAGACATTTCAGTGCCCTCTGTTAATGTTTACTTGACTTGTGAATAGAGGCGGAGTAAAGCTCTGAGGAAGGGACCAATCCTTGAGGAAGGACGTTGGCACCTAAGTCACAATACACAGAGAGCTTCCACATCCATCCTTTGGGCACTGGCACACAGAACCAAAGACTGGGCCTCTGGAGAAGGGGGCATCGTTAACTGTAGTTCCCCTGGATGGGGTGCCTGAGGGACTAGCCGGTGGCACCTCATGGCTCTATGGCCACTGTGGTCATCCCAGGCAGTATCTGAGATACGCAGGGTGTTCCAGTGACCTGCAACTGCGCATAAATAAACCGAGGCAGCAGAGACAAGAGCACAGCATCCTCGAAACTCTCCAAGAGCAGATATTGTATAATTAAACCCAAACGCCCATCTGAGGCCATTTTTCATCAGGGGGCTTTTGACGGCTCCTCGCCGCAAAGAGGTTTAATGATTTCATTGAGTAAGAGGCGGTGGACTCGGGATGTGTGCATTCGCCGAGAGATAATTGCATTTAATGAAAGGCACATCCATGGGTTTGGAGAAGCAAGTGATAAATCTTCCTCCGGAGCCTGTGGATCCGTCATATTCCCACCGATGAGTGGCGGGGGGATCAATTAATAATCATGGTGAGAACAATACTTTTCACTTGCAGTTTTCCTCAGGTCGTTCAGAGCAACTTGATAAACATGAACATCCATTTTCCTGATCCTCCTGGGAAGTAAGCATTTGGTCGCATTATCCCCAGATACGTGACATGAAAACTGAGGTGCAGGGAACTGACTGGCCATCTTGGCAGGGAGGGAGGGAGGGACACACCAAGGAAACAGACACACTTTGGTCTTTTCGATCTGCATTTTGAATACATAATACACACGCATTTATTGATCTCTAATGAGAATATTAGCTACCAAGTTTAGTGTCAGGCTCTGTGCTTAATTGAATGCTTTGCACATAATTAATTTATCCCATTTATCCTCCTTATATCACAGATGAGAAAACCAAGGATTAAGAAGCTGCCATGACCGGTTTGGCTCAGTGGATAGAGAGTCAGCCTGAGGACGGAAGGATCCCAAGTTCAATTCCAGTCAAGAGCACATGTCCGGGTTGCGGGCTGGATCCCCAGTGTGGGGGATGCAGGAGGCAGCCGATCAATGATTCTCTCTCATCATTGATGTTTCTATCTCTCTCTTCCTCTGGCTTCCTCTCTGAAATCAATAAATATATATATATATATTTTTTTAAAAAAGAAGTTAAGCACCGTGCTGATGGTCCAGAGATGGAAATGGAATATGAACTCAAGCCATCCAACTCCAGAGCATGTGCTCCTAAACCTCAGGCATAATACATGCCAGAACTATGTGGGATGGGTACCAAGAGGCCCACACAAAGCACAGGGTCCCTGTCCTCTAGGAGCTCACAGTGACGGGGGGCGGGGGGAGATAAACCCAGTACTGATAACACAGGCATGCCAGGTACCATTCTACATGCTTGATTTACATTTAATCTTCATAACAATTTGATGAGCTGGGTGCTATTACAACCATCACCACTTAGTATATGAGGAAACTGAGGCACAGAGATGCAATATAGCTGGTCCAACATCAGCAATCGTCCCCAAGCAATAGGACTCTAGAGCCTTTGGTGTCAGTCATTAAATGTTTATTTTCCCACACTGAGGACTCCCACGCCGATGACACTGGGGTGAATCGATGGCTGAGTCCCCGTCCCTCTTCTGCAGTGTGAGATATGAATGCACTTAATAGAGTTCAAGGACTGGAGGTCTGGCACTCCTCTGGGAGGCGAGGTGGAATCCCATGTGAAATTCTTCCACACGGAATCCTCTCCTTTATCTGGCGGACACAAAACTAGGTTTGAAGCTGCCCATATGGCAGCAGAAGGGGCCTGTAGCTCTAACAACTAATTCTTTTAAAATATATATATATTATTGATTTCAGAGAAGAAGAGGGAGAGAGAGAGAGATAGAAACATCAATGAGGAGAGAGAATCATTGATAGGCTGCCCCTACAGGGGATCGAGGCCGAAACCCAGACATGTACCTTGACTAGGAATCCAACTATGGCCTCCTGGTTCATAGGTGGATGCTCAACCACTGAGCCATGCTGGCCTGGCTCTAACAACTAATTCTATCTCCGCACCAAGCCATATCCAAGTGGAGCATGAGTCCCAGCAAAACATTTTGAGGTGCTATTTGAGGAGGCCAGGTGATATTTTCACAATCCTTGTCTCAAAATACAGCACTGGAATGTTCAAGTGTCAGCAAGCAAACAGAGCTCCAGTAGAAGTGCCCTACTTATCGGAACGGCCAGAGAACGTAGAAAGGTCTGGGCATTCCAAAATGCATCCCACAGTTTACTGTATGCAGGATCCTGGCTCCCAGTTGTCAGGCAGATGCGAAGCTCCTAATAGGATAGAATAATTCTGTCCCATTGCCTGAGAGCTCCTCTCCACTGCGCTTTGCTTTACTAGCATCTTAGTTAACGGGACCTCAAGGCCGCATTGCTCCATGGGACTTTCCCATCACCTGCCAGCACAGTGAATGTCAGTGTCTCAGGAATTCAAGATTTTAAAGATCACCTTGCTAATTCACTTTTAGTTCATACATCTTCTTCAAATGTTCTCGGCACATATTTTATTATTTCCTTTGACAGGGAACTCACCACTTTCTGAAACTGCTTCTTCTATATTTGAGCAACTCTGACAGTTTTAAAGTTCATCCTTATACGAAGTCAAATTCAGTTGTCTGTAATTTCCCCATAGCAGCCTGGCTCTCGGCACAAAACTCCTCTCTCTCCATCACACGCAGCGTGCAGTGAGAGAAGCCTTGTTTACAACCCTCCCGGGTTAGGGTAAGTCCCTCAAAATCCCTATATTCGCTTTTATCAGAGCATGGATCACATTATATATATATATAACTGCCTGCTATAAACTGCATGCTTGTTTCTCCCTATAACTCTATGTTGGAATGAAAGCTCTAATGTGATGGTAATTGGAGGCTGGGCATTTTGGAAGGTGCTGAGCTCGCAAGGATGGAGCGAGCAGTCATGAGGGGATCAGTGCTTATCTGAATAAGTCAGGGAGCTCCCTGACCCCTGCTCTTACCACGGGAGGACACAACGAAAAGACTGCTGTCCACGAGCCAGGAAACAGGCCTCGGCAGACATGGAATCTACTGGGGAGCTGATCTTAGATTTGCCTGCCTGCAGAACTGTGAGAAATAGATTTCTGTTGTCCATGAGACCCAGCCTATGGTATTCTGTTATTGCAGCCCAAATAGAGTAGGACAATCCCTATGTACCTCTTGGTCTCCCCAGTAACCTATAAACTTCTCAAGGAAAAGGGACATACCTTTTACTTCCCTGGAACTCCAGCAGTGAGCACACAGTGCCTGCACAGAGTATGTATTCCATCTTTGTTCTGCTTGGAGTACATCATGGAGGGCCTTCCAGAAAGGAAGGGCTACTTAAGTAAAAGGAACATAAACATCGTGGGAAAGAAGCAACAACGAAGCAGAAGCGGCGTGCCACCATTTCAATGTAATTAGCATGTACCTGTATGTTTGACTGATTTCTGTCCAGTGGAGAGGTTGAGCAGAAGCAATAAAGCCAATTATACTAGACGTTATTACCACCTAACTAGTAGCCTCACTAATAAACATGGTATGTGGCCAATGTACAGTTTAGTCAATGAATTGAAGGTAAACACAATAGGGGTATAAAAATCACTGGCCCTGTCTTTTGCAGGCCTTTGGAGTGCAGGCAAAAAAAAAAAAAAAAAAAAAAAAAAGTTATCAAAGAAAAGAACAGAACATAATAGAAAAGATGGGGATGTCCACAGTAAGAAAATCTTTGAGAATTAGAACATGGGATCAGAAGCCAGCACAAAAGAACTTTGATCGTGTGGATAAATGATTATGATGCTGGGGGAAAACTGCACTGGAACTCAGATTTGGAGAATAAGAAGAAGGGAGATTTCAAACCAATGGATACTGACTTTTCAGAGGAGAAAGCTAACAGTTAGCTTTGGTAATGAATGACCATGGAAATTCATGAATTCAGCACTTTGCTGCTAAAGGGCCTGCTAGCCCAACATACCCTCATTTTAGAGGATATATATATATATATATATATATATATATATATATATATTCAGAGAGAAAAGGAGAAGGAGAGATAGAAACATCAATGATGAGAGAATCATTGATCAGCTGCCTCCTGCATGCCCCACACTGGGGATCGAACCTGCAACCTGAGCATGTGCCCTGACCACAAATCGAACCCTAATCTCCTGGTTCACAGGTCAACACTCAACCACGGAACCACACTGGCTGGGCTAAACCCTCATTTTAGAAATGACGGTGCTGAGGGCTGGAGGTTAAGTATTTTGACCAAGTTACAGACCCAGGCTTTGGCAAAGTCCCCCAGATCCTCCATGACCACCCAGTATGCTTTCCTCCTCCCCAGGCCTACTAAGCTATAGGCACTGCCCAAGCAACTTAACTGTTGTGTTATCTAAATGTTACAACTTCCATAGGAAGAACCAAGGAATACCTCTCCAGGTCCACAGTAGGATACACAGGCCATAGAGGTCAAGCCTCTTGCCCAGGACCCCACAAGTAGGAAAAGGAAGATTTGGGGTTCATAATCTAGATTGCTCAAGCTCAAATCCTCTTTCCTTTAGACTACACTACCTATTAGCATGGGTTACAAAGCTTAAACAGTGAAATGGACCATGAGTGTCTTCTATGGTGCCACCCTCATCCCTGGAGTTAGAAGGTGTACACAAGGAGAAAAAGAGTGATCGCCATTCTCCGTGAGTTATAACATCCCCAGCATCTGACCTTAAGGCAGGCCATGACTACACCCTTTCCAGGCGGTCAGGTTATTAATTAAGGACAGAGGTTTCCCAAAGCAATTCTGGAGGCAAGACTGTAAATTCCTGGGGGGCAGGGGTGTGTTCCCAGCACCTGGTCCCAAGGATGACACATCCTGGGAGGCCCATGATCAGTAGAGGGTACTCAAATGCCATCGAAGGTCAGGACCCATGTGTAGACCACGACTCTCCCTTGGCCAAGGGCAAAAGGGCATCTTGATGCTGCCCTGTACCCTAAGGGGAGAGAAATGAGAGACCTGGCACTTCTGCCCACATCTCGGTCAAAGCAGAGTTCTTCTGCAGACCTCCAGACTCTGGCTACACCAGACACCTGTGAACCGGACTGCCCACCTCAAAAACAGAGACTTCGTCTCCCATCCCAAACCCTCCTTCTGTTGTCTGTATGCTGCTCTCCTGGTGCTTCTGACCTGCTCACCTTTGAGCCTCTGACATCTGTCTCTTTGTCAGAACTCCATCTCTCAGTGCATGGCATGGCGGCTTCTTGGAGTAAGGAGGTTTGGTCCTCCTCTCCCGGGCCCCTGGCCTAGGCCTCTCTCTGTTGGCCTTAAATTGCATCCGCCAGGCCTGATCGTCCACCAGACCACAAATCCTCGGACTGCCTGTGAAACTTTGCAGGCTCTGTAAGGCAGAGCATTATATTTAACTTCCTGCTCCTGTACAGATAAGCTGTACGTGAAAAGAGAAAAATGTGCACATCACACTTTCATAAATATGGAATACTGCACCTGGCATCTATCTAAAAAAAAACCACACACATTACCTGCACCGTGAGAGCGCAATAACACTGCCATAACAATAACACTGTCGGATGCGGAAAGCCAAGATATTTTGAATTGCGTTATAATTAGAAGGCAGATAAACAAATAAGAACATCATTTATTCATTAAAACTGTGCAAATGGAAAATCTACTTAATTAATTTCTCTGTACAATGTCTGTAAACCCCTTCAGGGAAGAAATCTGAGGAACAATTTCAGGCCCAGAGCAAATGACACAAACATGGCTCTGAAGCACAACTGGAAAGCAAACTGGTGGTGATTGTTTTTTTGTTTGTTTGTTTGTTTGGTTGGTTGGTTGTTGATTTTTTTTTGTCCAAAGTGCTCTTTTGAGGGAGATAAAGCAGAGACCAGGGTAGCCTCCTAAATGGGATGTGCAGGCAACCAATCACACCTCTGCTTTGATTCCATTTGTCCTGTGAATCTGAATAATACCCCCTCTTTTCTCTGTCCACAGTCGGAAGAGAGGTCTTGAGGTGAAATGGATGGAGTTGGAGTTGATTAAGGGACTCTCTCTGTAAAACCCTTGGAGAGGTTTAAAAGCTGGTCATTAGTGGGTTTCACATCTATCATGGCAGTCATTATGCTAAGCAAAGGATTTGGAGAAGGGTCAGCACTTGGCACCATTGCAGAGCAGCCATCAATTGACCTTGGTCCAAATCTTTCTCCCATGCCTCCTCCCTCCCTGTCCCTACACTCACTCATTTTTTCGCTTCTTGCCAGGACTCCTTCCTGACCAGGCTTTCACAGACATGAACCTACTCTAGTCTGCAAGCCCTCCCCTTACTTTCATTTCTAAACAAGTATGATATTAGAGTTAGTAATATGATTGTGGAGTTAAGCTGTGGTTGCATAATGTTGATAATGTACAAAGCTCTTATGGAGTTGTTCAGGTAATTCTCTTAACACTCTCTAATAATAGCAATAATGGAAATTATTTATTGGATACTTTGAGTCCGTTGTTGTCAAGTATTTTGCAAGCATTATCTCATTTAGCCTTTGCTGCAGACCTAAGAGGGAGCATTATTAGAATTACTTCCATCTTACAAATGAGGAAAGGGAGGCACAGAGCAGTTAATTAACTTTCTGAAATATTGCATATTCAGTAAGTATAGTGTTTCTTAAATCTGATTTTCTATTACTTTTATTTTATATTCTTTTTTTAAAATGAGCAGTTCTATTAAAGGTTTTTTTTTTTTTTTAATTGGTCTTATAAGAAAAGGTTTTGCTGACTAAAAAACAAAAAAGAAAAATTATGTGGTTCATTCAAAAACAACTCATAATCTAGGGGACATCCCCCAAGGTGTTTCAACTCTGTAAATTGTAGATGAAATGATAGCAATGCAAAACAATTTTCGTCTATGCACATGCAAACTATGTTCTTCCAGTAGAGATTAAAGTTGACTTTCCTGCCCCTCTGTGGAAGAAGCTAATTTTCCTCCATTTGCACATTCAATTCAACATTTTTTTTACTCCATATAAATTTGTGGGTTTTTTGGGACTTCTTTAAATTGGTTGTCACACCTCACCAGTTCCTCATTAATGAGTTAATGATATCTTTAACATGTGTATTAGTTTCCTAGAGCCGCTATAACAGAATACCACATGAGTGGCTTGTTAAAGCAGAAATTTATTCTCTCCTAGTTCTAGAGCAGTGGTTCTCAGCCTTGGCTGCACATTAGAATCACCTGGGAATCTTTTTAAAATCCTGATTTCTGGGCCTCCTCCTCCGGAAATTCTGTTTCTTTGTTACTAATGTTGTGGCCCCACCCCATAACAAAGAAACAGAATTTCCGGAGGAGGAGGCCCAGAAATCAGGATTTTAAAAAGATTCCCAGGTGAATCTAATGTGCAGCCAAGGTTGAGAACCACTGCTCTAGAGGATAGAGGTCCTAAATCAAAATGTCAGCAGGACCACATTCCCTTAGAAACCTCCAGGAAGGAACCTTTCTTCCCTAACCCAGCGCGGGTAGCCCTAGGCATTCCTTGGCTGTGGCAGCATCACTTCAATCTCTGCCTCCATATTCACATGGCCACCTTCCTCTGTGTCTGTGTATCTGTCTTCACATGGCATTCTTCCTTGTGTCTGTGTCAAAAATTTCATCTTCTTATGTTGGATTAGGGATCACCCTAATGATCTCATCTTAACTTGTTTATATCTGCAAAGACCCTATTTTCAAGCAAGGTCACATTCATAGCTACTGAAACTTAGGACTTTCAACACATTTTTAAAAAAATGTTTTATTGACTTGAGACAGGGAGGAAGGGAGAGAGAGAGAGAGAAACATCAATGAGAGAGAAACATCAACATCAATCAGCTGCTTCCTGCACACTCCCTACTGGGCATCAGTCCCACAACCCGGGCATATGCCCTGACCAGGAATTGAACTGGTGACCTCTTGCTACATGGGATAATGCTCAACCACTGAGCAAGCTCAACATATCTTTTGAGGGGACACAATTCAAGCCATACTAGCATGTTTTCATTTCTCTATCTGTATGAGAGTCATATTTTACATTTTTTAAAAAAATTACTATAACATTTAATAGCCACTGACAATACAGAGTGGGCAAATGTAGGTTTAAAGTTGTTAGTGTACGAAACACAAAGCTTATTCTTGTATTATGTGTTAATTATTATATTATTTATTGGTATTACAACTGTAAACCTACTTTTGTCCACCACTGTATAGAGGGATACAGGATTATCTTTTTTTTTTTTAACTATTTTTTCCTGTAGAAAATGTCAAATACACCCAAACAAAACATAAGACATAAAAGTATGTGATGTCATAAAAATGGATCCCCATGCACTCATCACTAAGCCCCAATAATTATCAACATTCTGCCAATCTTTTTTTAAAAATATATTTTTATTGATTTCAGAGAGGAAGGGGGAGAGAGAGATAGATAGAAACATCATTGATGAGAGAGAATCCCTGCTTGGCTGCCTCCTGCAAACCCCCTATGTGGGGATCAAGCCTGCATCCCGGGCATGTGCCCTTGACCTGAATCAAACCCAGGACCCTTCAGTCTGCAGGCCGACACTCTATCTACTGAGCCAAGATGGCTAGGGCAACATTCTGCCAATCTTATCTCTATTCCCACCAAAACATGTATCAACAAGAGTTTTGATCTCATCTTTATCCTCCTGGGTATCTTGTGCTGCTAATAGTTGCTGCTACTTGAAATGGATTTAAAGAATTAATTCATGATAAGGCAGTGATCATGATAAGATCTTAACATTGCCCATCCCAGGAGGGAGTTAGATTGCTTCCAGACTTTACTCTTGGCTAGCATATTATAAATATGTATTAATGAATCGATTAGTATTCCCTAGGTACCATTTACATTTTAACTGGGGTTAATCTAGAGGGAACCATGAAAGGAATCTTGAAACAGGTGGGGGCCAGACTTGTCCCTCCCACTCTCTAAAGCCCTGATTATGAGAGACCTCCAGAGCCATCAATATGCAGGGACAACCCTGGCTTTTCACATAAAGCTGGCAGCATGAAGCCATCAGGAGCAATCTGTGTATTCTTTTTCCTACAAATTGCTCTAGCTAATAGCAAATGCCGAGCCTTCTTCTCTTCCACAAACAACAAATAGCAGACATATCAGTAATTCAGAAAATCAAATTAAATGCGCAAGAACTTTCTTTTTAATGAGCTGCACAAGGTATCTGTTGGAAGGACTACTCATAAAGATTTAAGTATAAGAACAAGTGAGAGAATGCACATACTACTAGTATATGTTCCTTAGAATTAGAGACGATGATTGGCAGGCTGTCCTGAAAGACCCTAGCCGTGTCTAGTTTCTCATTATTATAGAGCCATGGCCTTTAGCAAAGGTGTGGTGATGACAAATACCCTCTGTGAGAATGGGAATATCTTGAAAACAGTGTTCTATCCCATCATTACAATTTTAAACTGTTTTCTTATGAAATAATATTAAACTAACAAGAAGTTACAAAAAACAGTACAGTGAGTTCCTGTGTACCCTTCACCTGCTCCCTCTGTGAGAACATCTGACATGACCACAGTACATTGTCAAAACCAGGAAATTGTCTTTGGTACAATATAATAAACTGAGTTAATACCTTGTTCAGATTTCAGCAATTTTTAATATACTCTTTTTTAGTAGCTCTATGAAATTTTCTTTCATGGATAAAGTCATCATTATTATCTTTTAGTCACAAGGAGAATTGGCCCATTTCCCCACAACAGGCCCCAGTCTTAGGTACCTCATTTCCATCCCTTACTTATGTGGTTTCATGCATTCTTTTCTTCTTTCCATTAATATTTTTAAAGAAATGTTATATTGGAAAACTGCAGAATATAATAAATATAAGAAATAACATAACAAACTTGGGTCCCAAATCAGAATTTGCTAATATACTTGTTTGCTAATATACTTGTTTAGAGTTAAAGTCCTCTCTCTCTCTATTCTAGGTCCCAGCCCCCTCTCCCTCATTCATAAAGAGACAACTGCCATCATGGGTTGACTGCATTCCCTTTCCAGTTAATATTTTTCTATTTTTACATGCATGCTCTGTGTATACGTGACTTTTAACTCTTTAACTACAGTGATTTTTCACACATTTCATTCCATTTATATATACATGGCAGATGTTACTCAAGTAGGAATGGGAGACACTCCCATTGCAACTGCTAGACCGCTAGTTGTAACTCAATCTCTCTCCCACTCATGAAAATAGTTGGAATATATGACAGCCTGATCTATAATGGAATCACCTTGAATGTGTTCCAATTTACAGAAATAGTAAAACCTTCAGAAATGCCAGGACTTTATTTGTAGTAATTACTTAAATTACACCCTGTAACTGATCTCTAAGTAACGTAATGGTTTTAAATGGCTATTTTAAGAAACAGGCTTTTCATCTCATCTAAAAACAGCAGACCATGACTAGGGCACTGAATGGAGATCTGAAAAAATAAAAGGGCCACAGGTGCTCTCTGGTAAGATTGAGAGTTGACAAATGCTCCTTGGTTTATGCAGATTGCTCGCCCTCTTTGGTTCAAATCAGTAATCTCTTATCATTCAAGAGTGAGTTCTAGTCTATCTCAATCTTCTAGGCATTTCTCTTACTAAGCTGTATCATAATTTGTTTTTATTTAGATCTCAGTTCTTCCTCCTGAATGAGGTTCTTGAAAGCAACGGTCCATTTGTGAATCACAAAATCCCCAGCACCTCGCCTAGGGCTCAGCTACTAGAGGTGCTCGGGCGCGGTGCACTGATGGGTGGGAATGCAACAAGAAGTCAAGTGACCAGGCTGACCAGGTTTGAGTGAAAGTACTACCACTTAGAGCTATGTGGCATTGAAGGCATTAGTTAGCCTGTGAGTTTCATCTGCAAAATGAAGATTTTCTCCATAGTTCCACCAGAGGACTGTCGTAAGGATGAAATGTACTGATACCCATGGTTAATTAGCATAGTGCCTGGTATCTAGCAAAAATCCAATGATCGGTGCCTAGACTATTTGGTGAATCCTAAGTGGATTGGGTAACTGAAGTAGTGGTAGGTAGCCTGGGCACATAGCAAGGGCACTAGAGGTGTGTGGATGTGACCGCATAGGGGTGCAGGATGGGAGGTGGCAGTAATATCTGGGGTGGCTATGGAAGTGCCCTACTCAGATCTCTCTTGAGGAGAACCTGCTGTAAGCAGCAATGTTGATTGGCAACCTCCAGCTGCCACTCCTTTGAAGACACCATCGCCTTTACACATTAGCCACTGGGCATGGTGGAGGTGGTAGAGCAAGGTCATTTCTGCCCAGCGCAGACTCCACGAATGGACTTTGCTCAGGCACTCCACATAAGCCCATCTGAGACTTTCCCAGAACCGTACTGAAAGTCACACCTTTTCCTTTGTAATCTCCCTTTCTTCTCTTTGTCCATTCATAGAAGTCAGACTCATTTCATGGTCTGAGGCTCTCCCAAACTTCACCTGCTATTATTTACAGGTGTGTCTCCCCAAACCTCCTGTGCATTCAATCCGATCTTGTAATGGCACCTTGATATGAAGTGGCAACACCTAGTAGAACTACACTTTGTTTTTAGCATAGAGCATGTGATGTTGTTTATTCTGTCTACAATTGCCCCAAGCATCCTAAATTCATGGATTAGATCAAAAAACAGTTTGGGACATCTACTTCTACTTGTAGGCAATTTCCAGGAGAAGTACTGAAGGTGAGTGGGCTTTGAGATACTCTCCTTTCCCACATGAAAATAGCTTGCTGATGACTCCTAGGCCTGGCCCTTGTGTCCAAAACTACACTAGCCATGGATCAAAAGCACTTCTGGAGCAATACGGCAGGGACAGATAAATTACAGAAACATAGCCTCAGCACTGCCCGAGCTTATAGCAACTGAACATAGGAAAAGGAAACCATTTGTACTTGGCAGGGTGTTCCTGGTACTTGGCCTCCTGATCTTTGTGGGTTCTGTTGGCAGCATTTTCTACAACATTTCTAATGCTCTGAATTGGCTACGAGTTACACACCCCTGTACAAACTTCAAATTCAATCCATTATCTTTCCCTCTCTTAACTTGCATTGCTTTAAAACACCCCGGAGTGGCAGAGGGGCAGGCATCATTATCTTGATGTTATTCATTGGGAAGCTTTGGCACAGGGAGGGAGGGACCACTGAGCTTACACAGGCCAGCTCTGATGATCCTCCTGCAGACCTCAGCCTTGCTGACTCCCAGGGCTGAGCGCCTTTCAGCCTTTCACTGTACCAAGCTGAGAACAGTCTAGCACCAGGCACTCAAATAAGTAGACACATGTCTGGGGCCACTGCAATTAAATCTCTTTTTGCCTCTAAAGCACCAGGCTTGTGTTTTCACAGACTAACTTGCCGTAGCCTTTGCATCCTCAAACACACTTCAAACCCAACCGTATCAGTAGCTGACACCCCGAGGTTTAATTTTTTTCTGTAGCTTTGCAAATTTCTTCCTTCCACCCAAAACCTATCGTTTTGATCATTGCCCTAGAGAAGAATCTGGCTACTTTCATCAGCATATTATATTCAAAACCACTAAGCAAAGAAAACTATGACAGTTGCCTGGTTCCAAGACTTTGCAAAACATACCACTGCATATAATTGACATTTTCGGAAGTCAATGACTTCAGAGATTTTTGACCAATAAGTACTCTCCCACAGATGCCATACAAAGCCAAGAATAGCTGCTCCCTTGCTCCCAATAAAAATGTCCCTCTCTTAGGCTAATGATCCCAGCAAATCCCACACTAATTGATAGCCTATAGTTCCAGAGAGTTGCATTTCAGTAAATGGTCAAAATGACACATTTGGCATTAATGTCTTGACTCTGTCTCCCTCAAGTGCAATCTCCTTTTAAAATCACTCAGGCAGGGAACCATCTCAGCTGCTAATTTACAGGCATGGGCTTCTACCTTATTGTCTATTCTTGTTCTTCAGGGGCAGGAAGAACGGGATGGGAGACAGAGTCCAATATTTAAACATTCTCTATTGAATCTCTTCCAAATAATCCTTCATGTATATAAGCTTGGTTATTAAACTGCCTGCACAGATGTTCATTCCATTATGCTGGCTAGTCCATAGTGCTAGCCACTTCCATGTCAGCTTCCATAACTAGTCCTGAAGGTTGCTCTCCCTGCTCCAAAACGCATAGCTAGATCCCCTCCTCTCTCTTCCACCTTCTCTTCATCTCTCTCTCCCATTCCAAACACAGAGTGAGCTAAGAAGCTAATACACACATATGCAGCTTCCTATAAAGATAAAAAAGAGCTTTTTGATCTAAAGTGCTGAGCAGTAATGGTAAAAAGACTGGCTACAATGTTGAATTTGGGGACAGATAGCCTCAGAGCTCCCTGAATTACAATGTAAATATTACATAAGCCTTGTCAAAGAATAGAATCTAGTCCACATTTCAGCTTTCTGAAAGAATGTTTCCTGGCTTTGGTCAGAAGAGGACATGGATAATAACTGATGAATCATATAAACACCCCACCTGTGACTAGGAGCCCGCATTTAAGGAGATGAGTGAAGGAAATACAGAACAGGTCCTATATCTCCTCCTCCCCATATGCTTCATGAAGCTTGTTTGACTTCCTTAAGCAATCCATTCTCTCTCTTTGCAAGTCTCTCTCTTAGATTTAGATGTGAGAGCTAGAAGAAGAGCAAGGACAGACCATAGGAAAAGTTTATATGTTGATTTACTCGAGCACTGAGTGAAATGGTAGGTACCACAGGACCCCACCCTGAGGTTGCAGACAGGGGAGGTTGAGGAAGAAGGAATGAAGAAAGGAGAAGAGACAGTGAAACAGAATGAAGGGAAGAAAGAAGAAAAACTGAGATAGAGTAAGAGGAGGGAGGGAGAGAGAGGATGATTGATGAATGAATGAATGAATGAATGAATGAATGAATGAATGAATGAATGAATATGGCAGAGGAGGGAAAGGATTAGGAAACAAAAGAAGCCAGAAAGGCCAAAAGAAGGAAAGAAGAGGGGACCTCACTATCAAGATTCCTCTTGGACTTTGCTTTATGCACAGGTATGGAAAGAATTCATCAGGATAAAGGAGACAAACAGTAATAAAGAGATGAACTTTTTAAAAGCTTCTATCCATATCACCACCCACCCAATCAAACATTCCTGAAATGCTGCACTCGTACTATTGATCAGACACCAGGATTTGCATCTATGTCCTTGCAAATTTTATGCCTGCCTCATGTAAAAAGATTACATCCTTCTTCTCCAAAACAAACAAACAAAAGAGAGAAAAGAAAACAACAAAGAATAAATGTCAAAATTAAGGCCAAGAGGCTGAAGCAGAAGCAGCACAACACTACACAGGGCATACATCTAAACAGAAAGATGGGAAATTGCTGTATCTGGCCAGACAAGGGGGAGCTAATACGTTTAGATGCTTGCTGTGGAGAAGTCATAGTGCTGAGCATTTTACAGTCACTGCTGTTATTTTCTGCAGAAGAGAAGCAGCTGTTTTTGGCTTCCCTTTTTATAGGTGTGTGATGGCCTTCCTCTTCCATCCTGTGGGGTACTGTGGGCCTGTGTGTGGATTTCACTTTGCTGTTCACGGAGATTCCCTAGGTGGCAGGTGGCAGAGCTTGGGGATGGTGACACACATTAGAAAGGATATATAGGTAAAATATCAGGTAGATATTTCCAACTTTGGCATCAGGCTCTAACACAGAAATGGCAAATGGGTTGCATCTCACCTGCCAACTCCAATGGAATGAAGCCAGTTTCCTGAGGGCTCTAATTAGAAGCATTCTTTCACAGCCCAGGGCTAATATGGGAAACGGAATGTCTAGACAGCGACACCTGTTCTATGCACAGGGTGACGGAGGCTACACATGTGCCTCACCATTGTCTCTCCTGCAATAGATAAAGGTGAGCCCCATGAGTCCCTAACCTTCGTGTAGGCTGGGAAGTGATTTGGTAAAACTGACCTACCTTTACTAAGAGCCGTCTACAGGCTCATTTATACCTTTGCAATAGGGACAGTTGTACTCACCTTCCATTTCTGTGGGTATCCAGAGCAAGGACACTATCAATGCTGCTCTGATTCCATGTGGGGAGGGCACTGTGGTGCAGGGGACTGAGAGTGGGGACTTAGCTCAGCCTTGTCTGACGGGGTCCAACCCCAGCGGGTCGAGGGGTCCCCAAAGGTGTGGACGGAGTCGGCGAAGGAATGACACGGAGACAGCGTTCAGTTGATCAGCAGCCTAGCCAGGATCTCCAGCCAAGTTCTGGTCTGGATCTCCAGAGAGGTTCTGCTTCGGATCTCCAGCCAGGTTCTGTGTCCATGTTCTCTTGCTAGGTTCTCCAGGTTCTAGTCAGGTTCTCTTGCCAATTTCTGTAGTCAGGTTCAGTCCAGGATCTTTTGCCATGTTCTCTCCAGCGAAGTTCTTCTGTCTCTAGGTTCTGTGTAGGTTCTGTCTTCTAAGTTCTGTCTTCTAAGTTCTGTGTTGTTACATCTGTATTTATACCAGTTGATTTCAATCCTATCAATCTCTATTCCAAAGGTTAGGGCGTTACTTATCTCCATTCCAGGGAGTAAAGATTATGTAGCTTAAGCATGATTGTTCATAGTTAAAGTGATTAATTACCCGCCTGGCACTTAGTTAAGAGGTTTTATTCCCTCCCTAACTTCAGGGGAAAATCCTTACCTGGGGAAACAACCTCTCTCAGAGACCTTGGTTAAAACACATAGTGCCAAGAAGGTGAGCAAACATATTAAGAACAGTATGCCATATATGCCAGGTCCCATGAAACAGCAAGGATGGACCGGCTCCCGGCACTTGTCATCCTGAATGAAACCAAGCAGCTCAATTCCCTCTTGACACTGCATCTTCCTCTACTGTAGAATGCCACATGAGCCAAATGACACCAGATCTAAAATTCTAAAATACTGATGCCCCAGATTTGCTCTACTTCAATCATTTCGGATAAAATGTGCATTTGGTTCTCATCCAAACTGGTTCACTGCTGTTTTTTCCCAAAACCATTCTGTTAAACGTATGAAATGGTACTAGTATTCTCTTCAGAGCTTGCAAATCAGCACTGATTGTCCCTTCAACAGGTCATGCTAATCTTCACCTCTGCCTTCTCACTGCTCCCCTCTTGGTTCCTCCACTTGATTTCCAAGTCTATGCATTCTTCCGCTCAGCTTCCTCCACAAATCTACCACTGACCTTGACGTGCTCCTAATCCTCTCGTGCTGGTGTTCAAAGCTTGATGGGACCTTTGAGGGACCTTCACAATCACCTATGTAATCAGAGGAAGAGGAGCAGGGGACCTCAGCCAACCCATGGGACAAGTAATACATAGGAGCTCTATACATTTGTTGTTGTTAATCCTCACTTGAGGATATATTTCCTTTGATTTTTAGAGAGAGTGGAAAGAAGAGAGGGAAGAGGAAAGAGAAACATCGATGTGAGAGAGACACATGGTTCAGTTGCCTCCTGCATGTGACGAGATTTAACCTGCAACCCAGGTGCATGCCCTTAAGTGGGAATTGAACCTGGGACCCTTCGGTGCACTGGCCAGTGCTCTAAACTCTGAGCGGCGCCATCCATGCAGGAGCTCTATACATTTAACTATTGAGTTTGAATATTCACAGTCTGACCAGGTCTTTTGGACTCAGTAGAGTTCAGTGCTCAAGAACTTTGGGTAAAAAAGCTACCACTATTATCTTCAGAAACCCTCATTCTTTATACTATATATGAGAAAAATATTTACTATACTATATAATGGGGGGAAATTGGCACTTTAATGAACAGTATATGCTGTAAGAATGTGAACTTGCCAAAACCGGTTTGGCTCAGTGGATAGAGCGTCGGCCTGCGGACTGAAGGGTCCCGGGTTCGATTCCGATCAAGGGCATGTACCTGGGTTGCGGACACATCCCCAGTGGGAGATGTGCAGGAGGCAGCTGATTGATGTTTCTGACTCTCTATCTCTCTCCCTTTCTCTCTGTAAAAAATCAATAAAATATATTTAAAAAAAAAAAAAAGAATGTGAACTCATATCTGGGTCATATTCAGGTACAGACCCCAGACATTCTTTCTTGACTTTCAAGACTATCTCTTCCCTGACACATGAGCTTGGGCAATTGACTTAAGGTCAACAATTCAATCTCTTCAATGGCAAAATGAGGACAATACTATCTCTGGTTGTGTTGAGGATTCAGTGATACATGGTGTATGAGCTCTTTGTGCAGGACTGGATGCTATGGTTAATATTAATTAGACATGGAAGGCAGAGACTGGAGAATGTGGAAACAGAATATAGATATAGATCTGGGGCATAAGGCTCAAAAAGGAACATGCTATTTCAACGAGACTTCTCTCAGTGACATATTTCCTGCCAAGGACAAGGCCTATTCTCACAGTGTGGCTGGTTCCAAACAAAATCCTAAAATACCTGGATGGAAGGAAGTAAGAGGCAGAGGACTGTGGGACCTGTGTAAAGCACCGAGCCTGCTTCTCTGCCCTCTCATTCATCTTCTGGCCTGTCAGGAAACTGCCTATCTCAGCATGCAAAGAAGCATCAAAGTCACTGCTGGGTTGGGCTGGGTCCTTGGTCAGGGCTCCAATATCAATGAGTGGGCCCAACCTGGGACCCACTTTTGCCCACTTCACATCCTGAATTCAGCTTATTGGACTGTGGAGATTCTGTACCCATCTGTGTTTCCCTCTGATGATTTATTTATTTAACTAGAGTGACAGAGAAGCCATCCATCATTACAAGCCCCCTGTTGCTGTGAGTCCTGTGCAAATGTCTAAGGAAAAGAAGAATTCAATAGCATTCTTGTGAAATCCTTTTTTTTTTTCTTTTCTGGCTGGTTATTTCGCAAATGGTTGTTTCACTGTCAGGCTTCAAAGCTCTTTGCAAGGTCTATTATGAGTACTTTTGTCATAAAAATAGGAAAGAAAGGAGAGCAAGGGCAATATATACTGAACAATAAATGAGAAAGTCAGGTTTGAGGAACTCATTGTTCAGTAACATATTCTGTAGACATTCAGAGGTACCAGTGTAGTTCAACAATGCCCAGATCAGCTTCTAAAAATCTCCCATTGAATATCTTGTCTTCTTAATGTCTCTAGGCCTTTTTTTCAAGCCCTGCTTCTTCTATATGGAGTGTTTATCTGTATGCCTGTAAAAACTCAAACACTATCCCTCCCCTTCAAGGACAAGTTCTAGATGTACTTCCTTGCCCTTTCCTTACTTCCGCTGCCCATTCTGACCCTCTTTGAATTCAAATAGGTCTTTCTCCACTCTGCTTAGCACTTGCCTATTCCATTGCATTGTTTTCTCTCAGGAATGTTATAGGGATAAGTTGGTTCTTTCATATTCAATAGCAAGTAAAAATAGCAACATCTAGGAACCGAATGTGGTGAAGGCCAGTGGTAGGTTTTTATAGAAGGTAAAGAAAGTGACAACCAGTAATTAAGCAGAAAGTGGGGGTCCACTCCCTGTTCTTTTCACAATGAAGGGTTGACTGGAGACTAGACCAGAGCAAGCTGACCTTGTCCCCAGAAGGGAGGTGGCAGTGGGATGCACACCATACCACACTCAGAGATGGCAGAACTGAGACTGGTCCGTTTGAAGCTGGCTAGCTTTTGTTTGGTTTCCAGAGGCACAATGAAGAGCTTTGCCTTCCTGGATGATGAAACACCCCTGGCTGATAAGCTGACTCTACAGTCTCCCCAGGAAGTGAACAGAAATGTTCTCCTTGCATCTGCCAACCACTTAGTGTGCGAGTCTTCACCCTTCAAGGTCATTATAAAGCATCAACGGGCAGGTACTGTATTATCTCTTTATATACTCTTATACACACATGCACACACACACACTTTTGCATGGATAGCTATAGCTGTTCCTATACTATAATTATTTAATCACATTCATATAATGATCTATTTATAATTCCCTCGCTCATAAAGCAGATATTTATTGAGTGCAGGCTATATCCACAGCCCACAGCCAAACATGGAGGGGAAAACTTTGGGCCAGTTTCCACAAAGAAGAGACACCGATATTCAAAACAGATCAATACTGGAGACAAGTTGAAAATTTCGCTGTTTACTTTAACCCTTCAACTTTCAGGAAGAAAATAGGCCCAGGTGGATGATATCAATTAAATAAGTGTTTCCTAAACATGCCTGCAAACAGGGATTACTTAGAAACTTTGTGGAGAAAAAGAGGGAGGAGGGAGAAAGGGAAGGGGGGCGGTTAATGGATTTTCCACACAAAACAGACCTACTGAATTTCTTATAAGAAAGAAGTTAGTCAACGTGTGAATTTATCAAGTGTCCCAGGTGATGCTTATGAGCAAACTTAGAGAATTAAGCCACTTGCCCAGAGTTTGAGTTTGAGAACTGAGAGCTCCTACTCCAGCACTGTCTCTCTCAATCCACCTTGCTTTTCCACCATCTGTACTTTAGTGTGCAACATGGACTTCATTACCGCCATCACTATCTCTCGTAGGGGCAGATCTGATCTCCCTCATGGACTAATAGCAACTTCAGGGCGGAGCAAAACTTACTATTTCCCAGTGGACCTCACACCAGGTTGACCATATACTGGATATTCATAGTCAGCACACTTCCTTATAGATTCTCTTTGACCAATTTAACCTGGTGATCAAGAAGGAATATGCCATGGAAAGGTGGAGGTCCCAATTTTTAGTTTTGCCAAAGCCCATGGGAGAATCGATTAAACCCCACTGGACTTCCATTCAAAATGAGAGCTGTTAACAGGTTTCCTTAGATGCCTATCAACACTCCTACTATGAAAAGCTGCCTCCCGATGTTTTTATGGATGTGTGATTCTGCTAGGTATTCACAATAATTCATTAGACTTACACAGTATCATACTGTTCACAAAATTTTACCTGCATTGTCTCATTTTCAATAAACATCCAAGAGGGTAAAATTAATAATAATAATTATTCCCATTATATGGATTAATAAACGAAGGTACAGACAAATGTGACTTGTTTAAGGTCACATAAGTGAAGCTGAAATTCTAACTCTAATCTAAAACTTGGCGCAGGGTTCAGTGGTTTGTCTCTCACTTAAGAGATGAATATTTCCTAAAGCAGCTCCTGCAGCAGAGTTTAACTTTTAAACGAAGTCAGAACTGTGAAACGGTTTCCGTCAGCATTTCCAGAAAATCCAAGCCTTACCCTCTGGATCCCCAGGAGCCCCAGAGAGTCGATGCCTTCATTAGGCATGATGGACCATGTGGGAAAATTCCAGGGCTGGCATTTGAATCTCGCTGCATACTCAACTTATTTAATAGTTTTATTCAAGATGCCCATCACTGAGGCACATGGGACATTAACAGGTCCAAAGCGATTAAGCCAAATGTCAGTGGCTCCTCTTCTGAACCAACCATTTCACCAGTTACAAACAACCGGATTAAATAGGTAAGTCTAGGTTTATTCCCTTAAGGTCACCTCAGAAAAATGAAAATAAAGCCCTGATATACAAAGTCAGTGGTAGGAAGTTACTTTGTCCTACTTGCCAAAAGACTCATGCACAATATGACCCATAAATCATCACCCTAACTTCCCAACAGCTGAAGAAACCACCACCACCACCACCACCACCACCACCACCCACCCACCCACACACACACACACAAATATACCCTTAAATAACCCATTCACCCAAACAGCAAACATTCATTGAAACTGCCAAGCCCACAGCCCCAAGCCGGGCGTGGAAGGTAATTAGAAGTAGCTGGTTCCAAGGACTCTGCTTAATCTCCATGTAACTCCTAGTGTTGGAACAAAATCCTCCGTGAGTCCCAATTCCATCAGTTCTAAACTGAGAGAGCAGGATTCAATAAGAGCTAATGTTCTTGTGTTCCTATTTAACTACATCCTTGTTAGACCACAGTGTGTCACGCGAGAGTTTTCCATGGTATGTCGGGAAAATCTGAATATCGCTCTCCAGAAGCAATGTTTTATTTCTCACAAATGATAAAACAGTGGACTTAAATCACATAACTCAGAATTTATATTGAAAATTATTAACAAGTGTTTAGCTAAGCAAACTTATACTGAACTATTACTCTTAATGAATGAATGCCTACTGACTATAATCAGTCAATTTAGTTGTGAAAAGGAATTATCAAACAAATTAAAATGATTATTAAGAAAGCACAGAGAAACTCCGGTCTGGTGTGAGAAAGAGAGTGAAATTAAAAAGGGCCCTCCACAGCAATGCCGGGCCACTTAGCAATTACCCAGTGTGTTATCAGCACAATGATTAACTAAAACCTTTTGCGGGTAATGGGCACTTCAGTCAAAACCAAAGGCTAGTGTTTTATAGAGTGCCAGAGGCTTTTAATTTCCTTATAGCACATTAAAACATAGTCAGTCTTTGCCACATTTTAACCTTGTTTAGCATAAATTGTTGCACTTTAAATTCATTGTCTTAAATGGTCTACTGGAGATATCATTAAGAATTGTCATCACGGTACTCCGGTGACGGAACTTTCAAACCTCCTCCCTTACAGCCTACCATAATTTTAGTTATAGATAACTACCTGTCTCCAATTCTTTTCGCCAGTATTCTGAACCATTTCACACTGAGTATTAGAAAATGTAAAGGCTTAAGGAACCCTTGAAAGAAGTGACTATAGTTACCTTCTATGAACTCCATATGCCCTTATTTATGAATTCAGCTGACAGATACCTTTATAAAGCCAACAATATCAAGGAAATTGGACTCATACATTCATTTGTCAGATAATTCCATGCCAATGTGAACATATGCAAACTAATGATGAGCTTTGAGTGGCATGGCAGACATGGGTGTTGGCTTACCCAATAACCATTCTCTCGCCTTAATAGGTTTGGCTCAGTGGACAGAGCGCTGGCCTGCGGACTGAAGGGTCCCAGGTTCGATTCCGGTCAAGGGCATGTACCTTGGTTGTGGGCACATCCCCAGTAGGAGTTGTGCAGGAGGCAGCTGGTCGATGTTTCTCTCTCATTGATGTTTCTAACTCTCTATCCCTCTCTCTTCCTCTCTGTAAAAAATCAATAAAATATATTTAAAAAAATAACCATTCTCTCTCCGCCTCATCTTCCTCCCACAGATGCTTTCCTTGACAGAAGAACCTGCTGGCTATTTGTCTCCCCACCCCAGCCCTCTGCAAGCCTTCTTCCCGTGCCACAGGCCTGTGACCCAATCCAGGCTAATGGGATGTGTGGGGGAGATAGCAAGACATTCTCGGAAAGGATATCCCCTGGCAGATGCACCCAGGGGATACACCCCCTTGTCCAACAGTGTTGACCTCTATCACAGTCATGCAGATACAGCAGCCATTTTGCCACCATGAGGAGCCAAACCTAAGGACCAAGCCTATGAACTAAGGTTGGAAAAAGTCTGGGTGTTTGAAGACATTGTCAAAGCAACCCTGAACCTGTCTACTTTCAGGCTTCAGGTTGCTTAAGGTACCTAAAGTGACTGACCTAATAAAAATGAGGGTAGTGTATTGTGTCTACGTAACTCAGTCTTTACCTTTTGATATACCCAAGAAGCTGACAGCTCAAGGTCGAAAAGTTAGGTGAGATTGTTGGTGGTGAGGAATTAGAGATAAAGAGCCCAATAGGCGTGACTCAGTGGTTGAGCATTGATCTATGAGCCAGGAGGTCACGATTCAATTCCTGGTCAGAGCACATGCCCGGGTTGCAGGCTCAATCCCCAGTGTGGGGTGTGCAGGAGGCAGCCGATCAATGATTCTCTCTTATCATTGATGTTTCTATCTCTCTCTCCCTCTCCCTTTCTCTCTGAAATCAATAAGAATATATTTTTAAACAAAGAATTGGAGATAAAGGACAAAGAATGGAGATGCCATCAGTGAGCCCTCAAATCCAGCTTTGCTGGGGCTCCTGTGCAGAAAACATGGCCTGTGAGGGGTCCCGAGGGCCTCTCTGCTGGGGATGCTGACCTTTGCCCTAACACTTTCTTAAATAGCAGTTAAAGATTAACCACTTTATGGAATAATTTTCCAAGGAAAAATAGTAAATTTCCATCTTGTGTTTTCTACTTTCTTCGTTCAAAAATTTGCTTCATTGAAATATGATCTACTTTAATTAAAGCCAGTGACACTGAGTAAATTAGAACATAATTGCATTTTCCATGAATTTGACACAGCTTGCATTTTACCAAAAGGAACCCATTTCAGTCAATGTTTGTGTGCTGATACCTGCAATCAGGGTCTTATTAAACTCAACAAAACATGACTTCATGCAAGTTAAGGAAGCATAAATACAAGGCAATAAAGGTTCTCATTTCTGCTATTTGAAAAGGCAGAGTTTGGAAAGAGCTATTTGAAAGGGAAACTTTCTTTCATGGCTAATGCAATCCATCTCACAAAGCCTAGATGTCTCCCATTTCAATAATGATTTGCCTTAGAAAGCTTCGTTCTCTCTATATGACTATTTTTCTCCATTATTTTGAATGATGTGATATAATCAAGATAGAGGATGTTTTAGAAAAATGTTTATTTTCAGGTAAAAGGAAATTGCTTAAGTTGGGATTTGATCAGTAAAATTATACCAATTTTAAAATAATGCATTCTCAAAACAAGGAACAATGAGATGTAGCTCTTTAATGACATGTAAGTTAAGAGAAAGAAACAGGAACCTATCTAATTGGTTAAGAGTCTGGGTTCTTAACCACTGTCTGCATCCGCCTTTCCACTTATGAGCTGTGTAACAACCTTTATATATACCCCCCTATCTCAAAAATTAGGGTGGACACAAATAACAGCCACCCAGAGGGTTATTGCCAAGGTTAGACACTATATGTAATAGGTAAGTCATGGTAATTAGGGTCAGGCCTTGTTTTCGGATGCAGAGGCAAGATAATGGACATGCTGATGTAACACATGAACTATGGGGTGAGGAGCTGATGTCTCATTTGGAACCTTGCCTTTGACTCGTTCTTGGGCGAGTGAGAGTGACTACCCACACCATCAACACTGGTTACTCAACCCCTTCGTGC
This sequence comes from Myotis myotis, assembly GCF_014108235.1. Lineage (NCBI taxonomy): Eukaryota > Metazoa > Chordata > Mammalia > Chiroptera > Vespertilionidae > Myotis > Myotis myotis. The sequence goes on from NW_023416318.1 coordinate 5,675,317, forward strand.
ACCGATTACCCAGATGTTTTGGAAGGTCCCAGATGGCACCTTCACCTCCAGACAATTGGCCTGGAAAAGTCAGCTGTGACTTCACAGGGGGTTGGGGACTTGACGCTTTCTACAAATCAGCAGAAATCTACGTACATCAAAAGATCAGTACCAGCTCAGCTCGAATTGTGCATTTCAGCAAGTCATTTTTGTAATCTGGTGCTGGAGACACATTGCGCATGCGTGTGTGTCCTCAATGCAGCCTCTTCCCCAAGCCCATTCATCCAGCAGTTCATCTTTCAATCCCCCAAGAAGAAACTTGGCTGTCATCCTAAAATATCAAAACACATTATCCCCAATGTTCCTGCTTTTCCATTTCCAATGTCCTATCTTATCCTAAGTTCTCAATCTCTACACTATTTCAGCAGACACACACACACACACACACACACACACACACACACACACACACATGAGCCATCTTACTGGGAAAAACATACCAAATGAGAACTTATGAAGAGCCAAGGGAAATCCTGGGTGGGTGCATCAGTGAGATCACCCACATACAGATGGTGATGGCATTTATGTAAAATGTGTACCCTCAAAGTCAACAGAGCTATTTCATAGTTCTTCCTTAGAGTAAATAAATACAGTCTGAGTGTCATGTTCCTTGTTTGCTATTTCCTCTCTCCACTTAGTCACACAAAGAAAGAACTTCTGTCTGGAACTAAAGGCCCAATATAAAGATACTTCCTTGGCAAGCTTCAGTTCCTACCAGACTTCCAGATGATGAACTAAAACGGCCTCTAACTAACTAAAAGTTGACACCTTCACAGTAGAAATATGCTTTTGCATTTGCAAAGTATTGTTCAAGAGTCTGTGACACTGATAGGTTGGAACTAAAATTTTTAAATTTTCTTTCCCCAACCCCAGAACTGCCAAGTGTGTCTAGGCATCTCTGGTCTTATGTTAATGCATAAATCAGTGATAGTAAACATGTTTGCACATATGCATACTGTTATATCATTCCCTGGAACTGAATCAGTCACTTAGTAAAGCTATAGACATTTCTATCTATGGACTTTGTCTCTTCTTAACCTCAAGATGCCTTCAAGAAAACTTATTTGATAGCCCACTAACTCACCCTGTCCTCAATGTAGCCTCTTCCCCAAGCCCATTCATCCAGCAGTTCATCTTTCAATCCACCAAGGAGAAACTGGGCCAAAATATCTAAACACATTTCCCCCTATGTTCTCACTTCTCTATTCCCAATGTCCTATCTTATCCTAAATTCTCATAATCTCTACACTATTACAGTAATCTTTGGATTTGTCTCACTTCTGCCAATAAAAACATATATTACACAAACACATACACACACACAATTACACACTTTGATAACTTAACTACTCTGTTCAGAGAGCTTTCTTTCTCTTTTTAGTTCTAACATCTAATTGTGCCAATCTCTTCCTTAGTGTTTACTGTAGGGAAAGTTAATGAATTTCCCACAGCCAGACATGCAACACTTAAAAACACATAATTTCCAGAACAATTCCATATTATAAAATAGGGCTCAGTAATTATGCCTGTAGGCCAAATTCAGACCACAGCCTTTTTCTATAAATAAAGTTTTATTGGAATACACTCAGGCCCATTTGTTTATGTATTGCCTGTGGCTGCTTCCCTGCTATAACAACAGACTTGAGTAGTAGCAAAAGTGATCACAGGTAGCCCATAGCCTAAAATATTGAGTACGTGGCCCTTTAAAGAAAAAAGTTTACTAAACTCTGTTTTATACCACAAGACATTTTTTTACAACTGATGCAAACATTATTTCAAGAAATACATATTGAGCCCTTAATATGTGTTAGCCACTATTTCAGGCAGATCCATATTATATTTCATGTCCCTATGGAACAGATAAACAGGGACAGAGAGGTTAAGTTACCTGTCCAAAGAGTTCCCAAGAGGTAAAGTCCAAATCCTGATCACTGGACTCCAGAACTTATTTTACCTGCTATAATCACCCTCATATTTATCATTCCCCCAACAATCCAGAACAAATTTTCATTCCCAGGACTTTGCCCTTTCCCATGGCCATCCTCTGTTTCTTGGAATAGCGTCCTCTGTAGGACACACCACCCGATGAGCTGTTCATGTCCTCCATCAATTCCAAATGTTTAGTGCACACTGTTTGGTATTCCTGAGCAGTTCTCTCTCTCTCTTTCTCTCTCTCTCTCTCTCTCTCTCTCTCTCTCTCTCTCTCTCTCTCTCTCTCTCGACACTCTCCCTCTTTACCATGCTTTAAGATTATCACCATGTTCTCATTGGTACAATTAATGTGATATTTTTGTTCCAGCCTTTAGGGAATGAATACAATGATCCTAAAAATCTTTCAAATTCTCAGTTCCTTGACAGCTCAATCTTCAAGAGATGGAGTTTACTATGCACCTCATTTTTTTCAAGTATCAAGCAAAAGCTGTCTTTTATGGGTAGATCCCACCCTTTCAACCAATTACTCAAAGTTCACATCATATCTCATATCTCATAAAATTACACCTTGCAAATGCGGTTGCTTATTTGTTGAATGAATGAGTGAATGGATGAATGAATGATCCTCAGGCCAACAAGGGCTGACCCACCTGCACGAGAAATCTTGATAGAAACAGAACAGCATTAAAACTGGCAGCTCACAAAGCATGAAGCCTGAGTCAGGCCTCAGTTCTTACCACATCGTCTACCAGATTGTGTGTGTAAGTATCCCTGGCCCCCTGACACCCACTACTACCTTCAGCACTGATCTAATCACATTAGCACCTATTCCTGCACTTTGCAGACTTCTCTGGAAGAAAGAGACTATTCCCCAAGGTGTAAACGCAGCTGCCAATAATGCCAACCTCAGGAAATTGGTCAGTCAGCTTTGTTTTCAGAAGAGAAACACACAGAATTAATCACAAAGTTTGGCGATGCATTTCTTCTGCAAGGTTTTTCTTGGTGAGAAGATGAGAACAGAGACTTTTTTTAAAAATACATATTTTATTGATTCTTTACAGAAAGGAAGGGAGAGAGATAGAGAGTTAGAAATATCGATGAGAGAGAAACATCGATCAGCTGCCTCCTGCACATCTCCCACTGGGGATGTGCCCGCAACCCAGGTACATGCCCTTGACTGGAATCGAACCTGGGACCCCTCAGTCCGCAAGCCAACGCTCTATCCACTGAGCCAAACCAGTTTCGGCAAGAGAACAGAGACTTTTTAAAAGAGAGGGTGGATGGGTGGGAGGGAGGGAGAAACATTTATGTGAGCAATAACCATCAATTGGTTGCCTCCTGCACACACCCAGACTGGGGCTTAGAATTGAACCTGCAACACAGGTATGTGCCCTTGACCGGGAATTGAACCCACAACCCTTCCATGCACAGGCTGACGCTCTAACCACACAGCCTAAGGTAAGAACAGACACTTTTGATGAAAACTCTGGTGCAAGAATCAGGCTCTGTGTGAGGATGTCTTCAGGCACCTTTGCAAGCTTAAGTTACAGCAGAGACGTGTTGGGCTCTGCCCCCAAATCTCAGCCACCCTAGAACAAGGAAGGTTAGAAGTGGCAATCTGTGGGAAGTGTGGCTGTGGGGCCAGGGCCAGCGCAATGCAACATGTCAGGAGATGCCTACATTTTGGTGCCCGTGCTGCCTTCTTCCCTCAGAAGTTATGTAACTCTAACACGATACTATACTGAGAACACTTTCAAGTTCTTTGCCTTTTCTGTTCCTACTCCAAATATAGAAAGCTTTGGGTGACAAATGGGCAGTTGGATAGAGGGACAGTAGGTATAGCCATAGAGTTAAAAAACAAGTCCTGTATGAAAAGCATAGAATAAAGAAAGTCTAATACATGCAAATAAAATCTAGCAAAACTGATCCATTTGAGGCTGCATTTTCAGGTTTCGAAGATGAGTATTGAAAAGAATTTATCCCAGTTTTTCTTTAAATGTATTTGGATAAAACTCTAGACTGTATTTACTGAGGTCAATATTGTTTTCCCATCAGAACCCATTTCCTATTGCCAAAGAGGGCATATCTGAAATCGTTTCCAAGGAAACAGGTTACTGGGTATTCTCCACCTTCTCTGAGATGTGGAGGAAAAGATACATATACCTAGGGGACATGAGAGCAATTCAGGTTATTTAGATGAGAGTATCCCTATATGTTCAAATTGTTAAGCTCTTGGATCCTTGCCCAGGGCTCATCAAAGGGAGCACTCAAAACATCGGATGATGGAGATAATACAACACTGATAAACACCGGGAGCTTGCCCTGAAAAAATGTCTTTTAAGTAGGTTGAATAAATGGGTGGCCTTAGAGGCTAAGGGATCAAGTATATATTTATGAAAGTGTTCTCAGGCTCTGTGGACCAGAATTTTTCAGTCTCTGGAATTAACATACCAGAGCCCAATGAACGTCTTTCTCATATTTTCCTTAGTCCTCTGCCGGGAGCTGGTCCATCCTTGCTGTTTCAAGGGACCTGGCATATATGGCATACTGTTCTTAATATGTTTGCTCACCTTCTTGGCACTATGTGTTTTAACCAATGTCACCTATCTGAGAAAGGTTGTTTCCCCAGGTAGGGATTTTCCCCTGAAGTTAGGAAGGGAATAAAACCCCTTAAGTAAGTGCCAGGTGGGTAATTAATCACTTTAACTACGAACAATCATGCTTAAGCTACATAATCTTTACTCCCTGGAATGGAAATAAGAAACGCCCTAACCTTTGGAATAGAGATTGATAGGATTGGAATCAACTGGTATAAATACAGATGTAATAAGACAACAGAAGACAGAACCAAGAGACACAGAACCTACAGACAGAACCTAGAGACAGAACCTACACAGAACCTAGAGACAGAAGAACTTCGCTGGAGAGAACATGGCAAAAGATCCTGGACAGAAACTGGAGACAGAACCTAGAGACAGAACCTAGAGACAGAACATGGCAAAAGATCCTGGACAGAAACTGGCAACAGAACCTAGAGACAGAACCTAGCGAGAGAACCTGGCTGAAGAACCTAGAGACAGAACCTGGCTTCAGAACCTGGATAGAACATGGCAAGAGAACCTGACTAGAACCTGGTGACTGAACCTGGCTGGAGAACCTGTACAGAACCTGGCTGGAGAACCTAGCAAGGGAACATGGCTACAGAACCTGGCTGGAGAACCTGGAGAACCTGGCTGGAGAACATGGACACAGAACCTGGCTGGAGATCCTAACCAGAACTTCGCTGGAGATCCTGAACAGAACTTTACTGGAGATCCAGACCAGAACTTGGCTGGAGATCCTGGCTAGAGATCCTGGCTAGGCTGCTGATCAACTGAATGCTGTCTCCGTGTCATTCCTTCTTCGCCGACTCCGTCCACACCTTTGGGGACCCCTGGACCTGCTGGGATTGGACCCCAGCAGTCCTCATCAGACATTTCTTATACACTGGGCTTTAAATATCTGAAAACAGCATCTCTGTCCTTGAGAAAACGGTAATCCAGAGTAAAGGTTGGTACTCTTTTCCTGAAAAGTGCCAGACAGCAAATGTTTTCTACTTGCCTGTCAGATGGTTTCGGTCACAACTACTCAGCTCTGCCACGGTAGTGCAAAGGCAGGTGTAGACAACAAATAAAGGAATGCACATGCTGTGTTCCAATAAAACTTTATTTACCACATCACGCACAGGGCCAAACTTGGCCCATGAGCTGTAGTTTGTTGTCTCCTGAACCAAGCAGGTGACTCCTCATCCATGGGTAACACACTCCTGGGGGATCTGAAATTTACAGAAGCAAGTGTTCAAATCCATAGGAGCACCCAACACCAGGATGGTTTACTGAATGGAGATAACTTACATGTCTGTAATGAGGTTTTCCCAGTGTGTGTCGGTGCTACTGTGATGGACACACTTAGCAATAGCTTTGCTCCTCTCTCCCACCCTGGCTGCTTGAAGATCGGTGCCATCATGAACAACACAATAACTATCCAAACCAGGAAGTTCATGACCAACAGACTACTTCAGCTGAAACAAATGGTCACTGAAGTCCTTCACTCTGGGAAGGTAACAGTATTTGAGACAGAAACTCAGGAAAAGCTAGCCCATCTGTACAAAATTATGCCATTATTGGATTCAGAACCCAATTTGGTGGCCGTAAGGCAACTTCTGATTCCTTGGATATTACACACACAAAAATGAATTCAAACATCGACTTGACAGCCCAGCTGGCATGGCTCAGGGGTTGAACGTTGACCTATGAACCAGGAGGTCAGGGTTCGATTCCTGGTCAGGGCACATGAATGGGTTGTGGGCTCAATCCCCAGTAGGGGGAGTGCAGGAGGCAGCCATCCAATGATTCTCTCTCATCATTGATGTTTCTATCTCTCTCTCCCTCTCCCTTCCTCTCTGAAATCAATAAAAAAATATATGTATATTTTTAAATTATAGATTTGCCAGACATGGACTGTGTGAAAAGAAGAAGACCTCAAGAAAAGAGGGGATGGTATACAGGAATGGAATGAAGAAAGCCAGGGGAACTGTGAAGGCCAATGTTGGCGCTGCAAACAGAATGAGCTGGAGATGGGACAACAGAAGGAGTAAAGATCCTTCAGTGATGTTATCTGTGGGGACTGTGCAGGTTTTCATGAGAGGATTAATTCACTAAGAATTTTTATGTGAACAAAACAGCTTTGCTTGCTGTTAATTTTTTCATCACTCATTAGAAGTTGTGCGTGAGCAGTTTTGACAGTGTAAAATCAGACTGTACCCCAAAGGCTGAGAGCTCCATCTCCAGATTTTCACATGAAATTCATAAACTTCTTGCTATTTTCAGCTTCTCTCTGAGTTTTAATAGTTTCCCTCTTAGATAAAATGTTGCCTATCCGTCACCCCAGGAACCTGCCTGAAGAGGCTCCAACATCTATGTCAAGCTCACCCCGATCCTGGGGGAAGTCAGCTGCACAGGACTGACTCTGATGGATGGCATCAGGCTGATGGTTTCACCAGGTGGCCTTTACAAACTGCACATCTGAGAAACTGCTCCCATCCCAGGCACAACCAGCTGCTGATTAGCTTGCTAATGGGCAGAGGGGGGGACTGGGGGAGGGCGGACTGGCGGGGGGGGTGGGGGAAACCATGAGGCAGAAAATCCCAAACAAGAAGGCGCTGGGCTTGCACTGAAATGTCTCATCCAGGTGATCCAAATACTGTATAAATTATGCTTGGTTCAGCAAATGACCTTATGTTGCATTGCTTTTACCTTCATAATTATGTTTTCCTTAGACTAATATAATTTTCTGGCACACACCATCTGACAACAGAATGAGGGGTGCTAAAAATCCAGCTAGGCAGCAAAGAGAGCCTGGATAGGATAAAAAATTTGCCCTGAGTACTTGACCAAATATGACTGACAGGGTGACCTTGACTGTAGTTCACCCGACAGGTCACAAAATCAAGCAGAAGTGGCCTTTATAGTTGATCTCGTCCAAATTAGACAAAAATGGGTTAAGTAGTGTATCAGGGATTATTCAGCTAGAAGATATGAAATAATAATGATGATGACAATAATAATGATGACCCATCCTAGTCAAATTATACCACCATCACTCTCTGTCACAAGAATCAGCAAACTCCCCCAGTAAAGGGCCAAACAGTAAATATTTTATGATCTCTGTTGTAAATACTCAACTGTGCTGTTGGCATGGCTTCGTTCCAATAAAACTTTATTATGGGCACCAAAATTTGAATTTAATTTAATTTCACGTGTCATGAAACATTCTTCTTCTTTTGAGTGTTTTAATTTCAATCATTTAAAAATATAAAAATCAATCTTAGCTCCAGGCAGTCTAGAAACAGGTGGAGGGCCAGATGTGGTCCCCTGGGGCATCAGTTTGTCACCTCCTGCTCTATCCTACACCCTATTCACTTTCTTGCCTCAAATCCTCATCACTATTTGAAATGATATTGTATATGCATTTTCTGTTTAGATTGTATCTAGCCTTACTCAAATCTGAGTTCTTCCCCAACAGGGACGAGCTATACCTTTTCCAGATCTCTTTCAGCCTGGTATCTCCAGTGCCTAAAATAATGCCTGGTACACAATGGTCATTAAATGGTCATTAAATGATGGACTAACTGGTTAAATATTATTAGAAGTAGTATAGTTTTAAGTCTATACCTTTGTACAACCTTCAAAATACCTCTACAAAAAATATCTCCCTTGAAAATGTAGGGAAGAATTCCTTATTCCCATTTTACATTTGAATAAATAGAGACAAAGCAATGTACTGAAAAGCACACAAGTAGAAGGCAGCTGGGCTTGCACTGAAATGTCTCACCCAGGCCTCTGTGCACAACGGCATGCTGATGCTTACGTCACCACATAACCATGCCAAGCAGAAGGTTTGGGAGGAGCAGAGAACATTACGCTGCGCTTGGTCACTTCCCGGAATTGGGAATATCAAACGTGTTGAAAGTATACCCCCCAGTCACAATGCATGGTGGCCTGAGGATGGGAAGCTTTGCATGGCAGAGAGGACCTGGGGGGAGGGGGTGTCAAAAAGCCTGGCCATACATCATCGTTCAATCCGGTAAGAAACATCGAAACCCGGGGCTCCCGGAGACGCTGCCACCACTGAAACCAGCATGTTGATTTCACTGCTCAAGGTCCTCAGAGGCCAAAGGCAGCTTTCAAACATGAGGATGTAATGAGCTGTCTCTGGTGAGTCCTTCGGTTGCTAAGCCAAGTCTTGAACTAAGGAAAGCCATTTTATTTAAACTGAAAACCCTTACCCTGAGGACTATCTCTGTATGTACATCTACTTAGGTATGTGACAAACAGCACAACGCCATGCTTCAGGGAGGCAGCTGGATAGAGCCGAAAACTCTGGATATGGAGACATCAGGCTCCACGCTGAGCTGTCCTTCTGCAACGGACCGTCTGGGTAATGTGGGTGAAGCCACGTGACCTCTCTACAGTGGGTTTCCCATCAGTGAAATGGAACAATGCTCTGTCCTCGGACCACTCTATTAGGATCCGCTAACCATACCCCAGGAAGGCACATTTCTTTAATCCCACTGGTCAAACCTGACGGGCAGCAACAGCTGCCTGGGAGGCGGGGCGGGGAGGACGCTGAGTCCCTGCGTGGGCTCAGCAGGGAAGTAGACTGTGCTGCAGCAGTGGCATCTGCCAGGCAAGGGAGAGAGGAGAGTGGCAACGCCAGCATTTGCCATCCTCAGGGACAGGGGACTTTCTGTGAGTCAGCTGGCCAAGAACAGGGTGGGGGACGGGCAGAGAGGTCACTGCATGGGCTGTTAGTATGGGTTCTGATCTTCCAGCACCGGCCTGTACCCACAGACGTGCTGTGTGAGGAACCCAGTGGTTCCAGGTGGCAGCTTAGGAGCCAGAAAAGGGCGGCCACGGCGCCATCTTTCTCAGGGTCCAGGAGCTCCAGCTACTCAACCATAGTTCCCATCTGGGGTCCTAATATTCGCTGTCCCTCCAGCAGAGGGTTCCTGCTGCTGGCTTTTCCACTCTGCTTTGTCCTCATTCGAACGAAACGTGTTCTGGGCGGAGTAACACATTCAAGGACTCGCATCCAGCTGGTGCACTATTCATTTTCTTCTCCCTAGCAGAACTGCCTGGGGACAGGCAAGCCACCTGGCGGCTGGGCCACAGGGCACGGCCCGGTGCTCTGCGTCAGAGAAGATGAAGGTGGACGGTGCACAGTGTGGTGGAAGATGAGCCCCGCAGGCTGCTGTCAATATCGCACTCAGCACAGCTACCACATCCACATACGCTCCAACCAGGGGGCGGAGAGGGATTTTCCCTGCCGGGACCCCCACAGGACCAGCTGTGTGTGTCTCACGTCGGGGCTGAGACTCCTACCGGGATGCTTCTTCAACCTGACGGTGAATATTCCGGCCTCATTCTGCACGTGGCTCTCCTCCCTGAGCCCCCATGAGATCCTCAGCATCATTAGGAATCTGATGTTGCAAGCATCTGTCAGCTCAAGGCAGGTGCCAGGCCTTGCTGAGAAGTGTTAATCTGAGAAAACAGGGACGGATGGTGGAGGCTCTTTGCAAAGCTTGGGCTTAGGTTGGCGCAGCCGGGGCAGGAGCTGAGGGGAGCGCCCCTGGCAGAGAAGGAGGTCAGTAAGGTACCAAGAAACGAGGACTATTTGCGGAGCACTTCCTGTGCTGGGTGGTTATGTGGGCTATTCCATCCCGCAATCCCGTCTTCAGAAAACCAAAATTCAGGCAGGCTCACTCATTCGCTCAAGGCCACAGATGTAGTCAGTGAGACAACATGTGGGTCTAACTTGTGGGCAAGACCCTATTCTGCTCTGTGCGCAGCACTGAGTGCAGGCTGCCTGGTAAGGCTCGGGATACAACACACAAAGGCTCATTGCTCAGCCCTGGCTGGTTTGGCTCACTGGGTAGAGCATTGGCCTGGGGACTGAAGTCCTGGGTTCGATTCCGGTCAAGGGCATGTACCTTGGTTGCAGGCACATCCCCAGTAGGAGTTGTGCAGGAGGCGGCTGGTCGATGTTTCTCTCTCATCGATGTTTCTAACTCTCTATCCCTCTCCCTTCCTCTCTGTAAAAAATCAATAAAATATATATTTTTTTTTTAAAAAAAGAAAGGATCATCGCTCAGAGACGCAGCAGTGGAGGCTCCATACATGGATTTATTAGTTATAAACCTGGCTTTTAGATGCATCTTAAATTCAAGCTTTTATTGTTGTCATTCTTAATACTCACTGGAGGATTTTTTAATTGATTTTTAGAGAGAGTGGAGGGGGGAGACAGAGAGAGAGAAGAAACATCCATGAGAGAGAGACACATTGATTGGTTGCCTCCCACACTGGGATCGAGCCTGAAACCGATGTATGTGCCCTTGACTGGAATTGAACCTGGGACCCTGTAGTTGGTGGGCCGATGCTCTATCTACTGAGCCAAACCGACTTGGGCTTAAATTCAGGCGTTAACAGATATAGGTGTAGATTAATTCATCTGATAAATCCTATACCCAGGCAGTTCTTTTTTTTTTTTTTTTTTAAATCCTCATCCAAAGACATGCTTATTGATTTTAGAGAGAGGGCGAGGGAGACAGAGAAAGACAGAGAGAGGAGGGAGGGAGAGAAATAGACAAAGAGGGAGAGAAAAACACTGATTGAGAGAGAAAACATTGATTGGCTGCCTTCCATTTGAAAGGGGATCGAACCTGCAACCTAGGTATGTGTCCTGACCAGGAATCAAACCTGCAACATTTTGGTATATGGGATGGTGCTTGAAACAACTGAGCCACACCAGCCAGGCCTACCCAGGCAATTCTTAGCCTCTGGAGCAAAGAAGGAGAACACTGCACCACATCAATAATGCAAAAGAGCATCTAGTTTTAGGCCTTGCATTTTCACTGGGACATCAACATGCAGCATAACCGACAGGCATGGAATGGCCGGCCATGTGCAGGCCTGGACCGCTGACGACTTGCTGTTCTACACGTACACCTGATTCAACATGACCAACAGTTCTGCCGGTGTGTTCTCCCAGGAAAGAATTCCACATAGAACAGCAAGGAGCTGACCACAGTTATTTCATTTAGGCAACTCCTGGCCCTGACAGCCCCACTGCAATCGGTTTCCTTTCATTTTTAAGCAGCACTAAACTCTCAGGAACAGCAGCAAAGCTGAAAAACTGTTGACAATCAGCAAATCTCCTGGCAAGTTCCCCCCATCCATTCTGATTCATTACAGCCACTGGAATTTTAGGTCGCACCAGAGCCATCTGCGAGGCAGCCTCCCCAGATGATGAAAACACTCCTGTACAATGTGCACTTACAAATTGAAAATTAATGAGGAAACATGTTTAAAAATTGACTCTAGCTATCCAAGGGTTTAAAAACACTTTAAAATGCATAAAGAAATCACTTGGCTATGCAGTCCTCCTTAGTGACAAATAAGTTGCATTACTTCCCCGAATTACTCCTGCTGAATTAACTTTTCAATGTGTTGGTTATTATGGTTGCATCCCAATATCATATCTCAGAAACCACTAACACAAATCATCCCCCCACTCCTGCCCTCCGGGCTAATTCATTTTGCATCTTTCCAAAGCAAGGTAAATGACCCAGAACAAAGCAAAGATATTCCTCATGAATGACTGGGAGAACAACAAACAGAACTGTGTTGCGCCAGGGGAAGGTCTGCTCTCCGTTAGAAGTTTCTCTAGTGCTCCTGGCTGCAAATTCTCTGCACAATAGAGAGTCCCCTGCACACTGCTCTTTTATTTTTTTTTCTCATTTGATTTGGTCTTTCTCCTCTACCATCTTTGCCTTCAGTCTGGCATTCCATCTGGCAGCCTTTGGCTCAGGCATCTTTATTGGGAAGTTAGAGAGAAAAAGGAAGGCATAATCCATGTCCTCTAGGAGCTTGGTCGAAAAAGAGCAGTAAAGGCAGGGGTTTGTGTGAGGAACGGCCCTTTGACCAGCAACAAGTACATGCTTGAACAAGGCCGAGTGCTTTGTGTGTGTGAGTGCATTCAAGCACCCCACGCCACCTCAAAAACCTGTCTGATAGGCAATCTAGTATTACTCTTCATAAGTCAGAGGCTTGAAAAGGTTATGCAAACTGCCCAGGGTCACAGTAGACACAGTGACCGTGTGTAGACCTCACACAGGGGTGTGCATACACTCTGAAGATAACAGCACATGTACATCACTAGCAGATGCTCAGAGTAATGGACATATAAGTCAAGGGACACTAGGTCAGTTAGATGAGGACAAAAACCAGCAGGGAGTCACAGCAGGTGCATGTGGTGATCACTATGGACTGTACTGTGCCCACCCCCAGTCTAATGTTAAAGCCCTAACTCCCAGTATAGTCAGGGCCCATCAGGAGGTAATAAAAGTTACAGGACGTCATAAGGCTAAAGCCTTAATCCAATAGGAAGAGGCACCAAAGTTCTCTCTGCCACATGCACACACGCAAAAGAGAGGCCACATGAGGGCGGAATGAGAAGGTGGCCATCTGCAAGCCAGGAGGAGAGCCCTCACTAGAAACTGAATTTTTTGCACCCTGATGTTGGACTTCCAGCCTTCAGAACTGTGAGAAAATAAACATCTGTTGTTGAAGACACCCTGTCTGTAGGGCTGTGTTTGGCAGCCTGAGCTGACTAGTGAGGAGATAGTGAGAATCTAGAACAGGAAAGTCAGTCGTGTGTGACTGCAGATCAATGGCAGCGTAGGGTAGCAGCACAGGGCCCCCGCCCACAAGCTCAGCACAGAACCACTGAAGGAGTCTCCCCCTCCTCCATCGCCCAAGGGCACTGGCCGTATTCCTGGACTAGCACCGTGTTGCATTAGGTCAGTGATGGCGAACCTTTTGAGCTCAGCGTGTCAGCATTTTGAAAAACCCTAACTTAACTCTGGTGCCGTGTCACATATAGAAATTTTTTCATATTTGCAACCATAGTAAAACAAATATTTATATTTTTGATATTTATTTTATATATTTAAATGCCATTTAACAAAGGAAAATCAACCAAAAAAATGAGTTCGCGTGTCACCTCTGACACGCGTGTCATAGGTTCGCCATCACTGCATTAGGTCATGACTATTTTTGTAGGTCTGCCTCCCCCTGTCCTTGCCTGGGAGGGTGTCTGCAGATGGCACTGTGCCTCATTCATTCTTTTACCCTGCACACTGCTCTTTAGTCCTTTAGCGCAGCAGTCGCCAACCTTTCAGACCTCACGGACCACCAGTGGTCCGTGGACCACAGTTTGGCAACTGCTGCTTTAATGGACTGAGGGCTGGATATCAAAGATAATGGGGCAGGCCTATGCCTGAACATCTGTGAGATCCAGGTATTCATAGGGGTAATGCACCATCCAGAGTGACATCATCAAACCATTTGAATCAGATGAGTGTGGCAGCAGCACATGGGACAGGGCAGAGGGAGTGGACTGTGTTGCCTCCTAGAGCCCATCACCAGACTCAGAAGGTGAACTGGACATGGAACTGGGAAGAGGAAGATGAAAGAAACATTGTGAAGCTGATGCAAATACTGAATAGACACTTTCATTAATTCAGCTGATATCCATTGACAGCCAGCTTCCTCTCAGGCACTAGGCAGTGTCAGAGGAGCCATGGCTCAGGAGTGCAAACAACCATACACAGCACCATCTCTGCTCTCAGTGAGCTGACTAGTGAGACAGAAATGAACCCAGGAACCACAAAAATAACTTGATAATGACCAACTATGAGCAATAACATGCAGAAATACTGCACTGTCCTAGAAGAACCTACAACAGTAGAACTTCCCTAGTCTAGGATGCCCAGCCTCCCCAGCACCCCAGGGTAGGATCCCTCCCTCGCCAATGGGGTGAAGAAGAAGAGAACAGAACTGCTTTCTTGCACTCACAGCACAGAGACCTAGTGACAAGGTGCTTGAAGCTCTTCTAGAACACAATCAACTCCTTTCTCTAGTGCATCCATCACTCAACTGTCCCTCAAATACACCACTGGTCACAGGAGGAATCAGAGAAGCAATGCCCCCCGTATCTGCCCTGCTGCAGAGGGCAGACTGTAGAGCCAGTTTCCGCTGATGCTGCCCTTTGGCACATGAAAGATGGCACCTGGATTACCACCCAAGTCCTTTGTATTCAATGATGCCTCCTTGCGCCCTTGGAGGACTACTGGGATTGGGCTCCAGGCAGACACTTTGCTAACCAAACGTATTTCTTTTAGGTTTTTGAACGAATGTTTCAGAAGAAGATCATTAAAAAAGCATCAGCTCAAGTGAAAATTGCCATAGGTGTGGTATTTATTTTTAATGCCATGAGTCAGTGTGAAATGGTTTGGCAGATTCAAATCCTAATGTACAGTGTCAACAGTTTCCACGTTATCGATTTAGCATGGGCAGAACTTAGGTGACAGCATGGGCTGCCATCCGGCTATCACCATGCTCTTTAGAAAGGCCACCATGCATGTATCCTGGAGGGAAATGCATTAGGATGGACATTTGCAAAACCTTTTGCTTGTGGTGGTTAACATGCTAAAGGGGAATATCACAGCTATTAAAAACCCTCTGGGGTATTCACTGGACAGTTATCAAAAAACGTTTTCACTTGGATATTTTACTTCCTACCAAAAGGTATGCTCCTTTCTAATCAGACGTATTCCAGCAAGAAGTCCCATAAACACATCAGGAGAATGCCTTTAATGAGGCCTGGGAGAAACAATGGGGCACGAGCATGCATTTTTATAGCAGGTATTTATTAAGTCTGTTCTGTGAAGATGCCAGGAGAATCCTGGACTGACAAATGGAAGCTAGAAAGAAAATAACTTTCACTCACAACAATGAAGAAATGTCTCAAGTCAAACTTACCCAAAGATGGAGGCGGAAGGAGTGTGCTCGGAAGGTTGTAGGATCCCGTCAATGGTGGTGGGAACGCTGGATCAGAATGGTACAAGAGATGGAGGCCTCGGACGGTGCGTTAACCTAAATGTCCTAAATGGACCCTTCAAGCACCATGTTTATGAAATAACTTGGCCTGGCACTATGCCACATGCTTCAGACACCCTTCTTACCTGTTGGGGAGAAGAAACCCACATGCACAAGTGACGGTGAAACATACAATGTGTAATGGAGTCGTTTTCTGATATTGACTAGATTACAGTGGTTCTCAACCTTCCTAAGGCCGCGACCCTTTAACACAGTTCCTCATGTTGTGGTGACCCCCAACACAAAATTACTTTCGTTGCTACTTCATAACTGTAATTTTGCTACTGTTATGAATCGTAACGTAAATATCTGATGTGCAGGATGCATTTTCAGGGGTCGTGACCTACAGGTTGAGAACCACTGGACTAGAATGATTCCGAGATTTGTGAAAAGCAAATAGAGGAAGTGCTAGAAGAAGTTCCATGAAGACACCGCGACTCGAAGGACAGGCCAGATGGTGACTGGAGAAAACATCTTAAGGTGAGGCAGGCAAGACAAGGCAAGATTATCACCAAGGACCTTGCAACTTCTGGTGAGGAACCAACAGTAAGTTCTCCAACTAGGGATGAAAGCACCACTTGTGGAAAGACTGGCCTGCTAGATTCAGGGTGGGGGATCTGCAGTGTCTGAAAACTTCAGTAAGCATCAGTAAAGCCTGTGCAAAAAGCAGATCCAAGGGTCACAAACCCTAAGACTCTGATTCAGTAGGTCTGGGGTTGGGCCCAGGAATCTGAATATTTACCTTCCCTCTCACCTAGCCTACCCCCTCCTCATGATTCTTTAGCAGGCGGTCCCCAGAGCATAGTTTGACTAAATAGGTTTTTTGGAGAAGAGAATGAAAACCTAAGTTAAGTTACTGTAATGGATGCACCGGTACATGAAGTGGGAATGCATCTCCTGAAAGTACTTTCAATTGACCTGAAAACTTCATTTAGTACACATCACCCTGAAACTCAGATGCCATATAGTATTAAATCCCTCCTCCACATGGAAATCTTCTATTTTTTTTAAAAAAATATATATATTTTTATTGATTTCAGAGAGGAAGGGAGATGGAAAGAGAGATAGAAACATCAATGATGAGAGAGAATCATCAATCAGCTACCTCCTGCATGCCCCCTACTGGGGATCTATCTTGCAACCCAGGCATGTGCCCTGATGAGGAATCCAACCGTGACCTCCTGGTTCATAGGTCAAAGCTCAACCACTGAGCAACACCAGCCAGTCCACATGGCAATCTTTTAAATGTCTAAAGGTATTTAACATGATTCTCCCAAGTAAACACATCTCCAAGATGAATGCTTTGAGATGCTTCAACTGTTTCTCATAAGAGATGATTTCCAACCACTCCTCACCTCTGCTCACTCTTGTCTGATAATCTTCCAGATTATCAACACTGCCTGTGATAGGCACACTCATATGTGAACACAGCATCTGGAGTACTGTCCCTAGGCAGGCACACAACTTCCTTCTCCTGTGTTCCTATCAATGCAACCCAAAATCTCATTAGCTTTTTCTGGAGTCCAAATCAGGCTGTAAGTAGTAAAACTGGTAGAAAAAGGAAATTATCTTGTCAAAATTTGTTCTCAGGGAATCTGTGGTTTGACAACCAAAAGCATTGCCACAATTCCTTTAAGCATAACATCACAAACACATGAATAGATTCCTGTCTTTAATTTTGCATTTGAAATCAGGGTTTATACAATATAGATGTTCTAATTCAATGAAGATTTAATTTTAAAAACAGGTTCTCTGGCCTTTACTGTCTGTCCTCTAAAACCTCTGAATTAATCTTGGTCGGCTCCAGGAGACCCTCTGGATGGGACTGCAGCTGTCCAGACAATGGGAGCTGGAGGAAACGACACAGTCTCCTCCAGGAGAGACCTCGGCAACAGCAGCAACAGAGAGGCCAGTAGGAAGTGGCTGCGATTGTTTCCTAGACTATTGATTAAGCAATGTGTTACCATGGCAACAATGTTCTATTCCTGGAAAGGTTAGTGGGGCTGGATGGACAATCCTCCATGGTAAAAAAAAAAAAAAAGTTAAAATTAAACAGAGACCGTAACACTTCTTTTCTCATGTTACTGAAGAGCAATTGTCAACTGGAGTTTCTTACCTTAAGCATTTCATCACTTCAAAGAAAAATCCACTGGAAACATAAAGAACACACTCAACTAAACAACATGGCAAGTTTCAGGAGCCAGTGGGGAGGAGATGGTGATGGGCGCATGCCTGATTTTCTTCTACTGAATTTATAACACTGTTTCCACTTGCTACTCAGAGCAGAGAGAGCTGCCTGGTACGCCTGCTGATGAGGACAGGCCACTGCTATCCTCCAATAAGCATGTGTTATGCAACTATGTATTTGCAGCTGTGCAGACCGGTAGAAAGAAGCCATTGCCTCATGGTCTCTTGTGAGCAGAAACCAGAGGAAGAAAGGGTTGTAGATGCTCCACTGAAGGGGGCTGAAGGTAATAGAGAAGGAAATCAGTCCGAATGCAGGGTAGACCATGATTTACACACACACACACACACACAGACACACACACACACACACACACACACACACACACACACACCCCTATTGCTAAGGAGGATTCGTGGTGGAGGCTAGGGACAAAAAGGAATCAGACACACTTGTGAGGACTTCTTGGTGGATAAAAAGAACATCAAGGCAACAAACACTGGGGTATTGCTAACTCTACATTATTATAACATAAATTCAGCGCATCCCAAAACTGAGGATGGCCAGAGGCTTTACAGAGGTTTTGTGAAAATCAGTTAGCTTTTGCTCTCCTCTTGTCCTTTCTTGCTTCTCTAATCCAGCTGACTGCTCCAGCTCCAAGGGCACACACTTACTGGTGACCAGTAGGCATGGCTTAAACCCTAGATCTCAAACTACATTGCTCTCCATTTTTCTACTGTCCCTGATACCTGCTACCCCTAGCTGCCCCTCCCTGCTCTTACCCAGCCCCTCACAGTTGACACTTCTTACTCTTTTGGCATCTCCTGATGTGCCTAGCATAACCCTCCATCCCCAATCCAACTAGGTCCCTAGGATCTGTCCTAGCACTAGCTCAGGTGTCCAGTTTCCACCTAATTTACCTCAGACTGTTGACAGGGAGTAGCATGCTAACTCTAGCCCAGGCCCGTTCAGGTATCGCCAGGTCCTCCAATTATTTTTGCAACCTCCCCACACATCTTAGTGTTTTTGACAGATGGGTAGCACACAAACCATTATATCAGCTAGTTTTTCAAAAATTGAATCTGGTTCTGCAGACCTTGGAAAAATAATTATTTCTTTTCATAATAGCCTGGGACTACATCTGATGTGTGGGTGGACAACGACCCTTAAACCTTCAAAGAAAGCTAGAAAACAAGCCCAAATAGTAACAAGTCCTATTGATAAATTGGAGCTCTAAGCTATAAAAGTGCTTATTCACTGACCACGAGCCTTGCAATTTATTTTACTTTATTAGATGCTGAATCCTTCAAAAAAGAAAAAAAAAAAACCTGCTGCAGTTCCAAAAGCTTTGAATCTAATTATTATAAGTATGTTTAATCAAACCTTTGAAGCTACTTGGAATCTAATGCTGAAGTTTAGATGAGGTTACACCTCTCCACCACTCATATATGTTAATGAAACTCCTGAGCTTTGTGAAGATACAGAATAGACCCAACATTTAAAGAAAAGCAATACTTTTGATTTTAGAACATTCTCTGCAGATAATTCTTCCCTCGGCCATTACTGACATCCTATTTATCCTACTTATCCAATCTTGGGAATCCAACCTAAAATGTTGAGAAAGTGCACCCCACGAAGAAAGTTACAAATAAAAAAGACAGACCTCAGCTTTCGGAAACCTTAAAAGATCCATTTATTATTGGATGCTGGGATTTCTCCTATTATATTCATATCAAGGAGCCCTACACATGGATTTTTTCAGCCTCACAGTGCTGTCTATTCCATCTCTGCATATCTCTGACAATAAGGAAGCCTATCTATATATATAAAACCCTAACATGCAAATAGTCCAAACAATGGAACAACCGAACAATAGAACAACCGGTCACTATGACTTATGCTGACCACCGGGGGCATGTGAGGAACATGGTAAGCGTTGGCAGCAGGAGGCAGAGCATGGGACATGGTAGGCATTAGCTTGGCAGGATGGTGGAGTAGGTGAGCGGGGGCGCCAGATCAAGGTGGGGCACTGGTTGCTGTCATCGAGGCGAGGCTCTGGTGGTAACTGAAAATTCATTGTTCCCATGCACCGTGGTCCTGCTGGGCGCTTGCACCCGTGGCCGGTGGCCGGCGCTGGCCCCAATTGCTCAGTACTGTCAGCAGGTGTGAGCGGTGGCTGCTGGTCCTGATTGCCCCACAGGGCTTCTCCACCTACCACTGCTACTGGTGGCAATCAGGGTAGCAGCTGCCACTTGCACCCACTGCTGGTGCCAGCCCCAATCACTCCACACTGTCAGCCCGTGGGAGCGGGGCTGCTGGCAGACAGGGGATGGGGGCCACAGCAGGAGGGGCCGGGCAGGAGTGTGAAGGATGGGCTGAGACCCGCCCCAGTGCCCACCACAGCCTTGTGGCCCACAGTTCCTTTCAAGCTGCACGAATTCGTGCACTAGGCCCCAGTTCTTATATAAACTTGAACTTGTTTTATGACAACTCTGAGCTTATACTCACACAAATGCACACCGCTTAGAATAAGGTTCAAAAACTGAACACACTGTTTCACTGAATATGGAGAGAGCCCTGAGAGCTACGTGCAATGTACTTCACAGGCATCATCATGCTCTGGATCTAAGAACAAATTCACAACAGCTAGCATTCCATTTATTACCCAAGGCAGTGCTTCCCAGACTCCTTCAGTCCCAGACATCCCTGTGAGCCTGGTACAACACTGCTTGGTGATGGTGACAGTGGGAGGCTGGGGTCTGTTCCCTCTTTATTTGTCTAGCTAATTCCTCTCTTCTTGGCCATATGGCTTACACAAGCACACACTGAGCACCTGCAAACACACATGCACACAAACTGAGTGTGTGTTCAACAAGTGAAATGCACACACTCCCACACAGAAAGGAATCTTTCTCCACTGTGGTCATCACCGCCTCTTCACTTTACCCTCTAAGTTCTGGTATGAAGCCCCTCTTGAGGACACGCTGAAAGTCCATGCTGATCAAAACTGTTTTCTAGTGTGCCAACATTTGAACACCCCACCTGGGCGATAGAGAATACCTATCAGACAGACATCAAGGGGAATGAAAGTCCCCCAGTTTGGAGCACCCCAGAGATCCACACATCTCATTTCACAAAGATGACTTCTTTGTTTATCTGGGAAAGTCTGTAGCTTCTGGCTGGGAAGATGAGAACTTGGTAGAAAGTGTTCCTTAGATCTTCTCTAAAGCAAGGTCTGACCAAGAGAAAGGGAAATAAGAGTGGGGTGGTGGGTTGTTCACAACACGCTTGCAAAGGTGGAGGCTAAATGGTGCTTTCCCCACAAAATAGAGCCAGAAAGTGGAGATCAGAGACCTTGCAGAGGATTTTCCCACCGTGTGACTGTTTGTTTTCTGCTGTACCATGGTCAAGAGAAATGAAACCCTTAACAGGAAACGTGCCTGTGGAGATATTTTGGAAGTAGCAAGGAAAGGAAAGCTTGGGAGAGCAAGTTGAGTATGAAGAACCCCAAGAAAAGCAAAGGGAGCCAGGCTAGTGTGGCTCAGTGGTTGAGTATGGACCCATGAAACCAGAAGGTGATGGTTCGATTCCTGGTCAGGACACATCCCTGGGTTTGGGCTCCAGCCTCAGTAGGGGATGTGCAGGAGGCAGCCAATCAATGATTCTCATCATTCATGTTTCTATCTCTCTCTCCCTCTCCCTTCCTTCTTCTGGAATCAATAAAAATATATTTTAAAAAATGCAAAGGAAAGTGCTGGGATGAGAAGAGAAAACAGGGGGAGAAGACTAACATGCCAATGGCCCACACATCCTTTGGCCCAGGTGTTGGCTTTGTTGGCATCTCCTTTTCTTGTCATCTAGAGAAGCCCTTTGTGAAGATGCTAAAGAGATGGTCACTGGTGTCCCTTCCCCTTCAGATGGCCTTCCCACTTTTGCTCTCACAATTCTAGGAGAAAAGATTTTAAAACTGGCCCACACTGTGAGGCCCTGAATTTTCAGGACTCCCCCACTAGGGAAATGACAAGTTTGGAAGAAACAGCCAAGGAGAGGGAAAGTGCCCCCTTCCACAACAGTGTTTCCCACAGAACATTCCCTGGGCCTCCTAGGGAGGGTGACGCATCTTCCAGCTTCTAGGGAAGAAAGTTTCTATGGTCAAATCAGGCCAAAGATAACAGGGTTAAGCAAAGTGAAATGTTTTGTTGTGTTTCCTCCCCGCCGCCCCCCCCCCCCAACCTGCCCCACTTCTCTGAATCTTCAAGTTGCTGATGGCCATTGCGAATTTCCAAGCCTGGGTGGGAATCTCACGTGCAGGGAAAGTGAGCCCAAAGGAAAATGAGTGCTTACAGGAGAATCGCAGGTCTCAGTTGACAGCTGCTTAAGCCGGGCAAGGCTTCTGAATCCTTCAAACAAGCTTGGCTCTAGCTTTCTTCTATGGAGAAGCCGATCGAAACAACTGCTCTTGCTTTACTCCACTCCTTCACTTGTCAGTCCTTCTTTCCCATGACTGAATAGACGCAATTGAGCATCTATGTGCAATTAACCCTGCTCTTGACTTAAAGCAGATTCCAAATCAGACCCAAAATAACTTTATAAGACAAAGAGACCTTTTAAAAAAATTAAGTATAATTGACATAACATTATGTTAGTTTCAGGTGCACACTATAATAAATGATTATATATATATATATATATATATATATATATATATATATATATATATATAATCACAATAAATCCAGTTAACATTTGTCACCATACATAGTTACAATTTTTGTGTACATGCGATGAGAACTTTCAAGATCCACTCTAGCTGGTTTCCACTCTAGACGGTTTCCTTAAAAACAAAACAAAAACTATATGCATTTATTCCAAGTATAATAGCTTAATTTAAAAAGATGTCACTATGATCTGAATATATGTGTCTCCCCAAAATTCATGTTGAAATTCTAGCCCCGAAAGATGATGGTATTAGTAGGAAGGGCCTCTGGGATGTGCTTATGTCAGGAGGGTGAAGCCCTCACAAATGGGGTTAGTGCTCTTATAAAAGAGACCCCGGAGAGCTCCTTAGTTCCTGGGAACATGTGAAGACAAAGCAAGAAGGTACCAGCTACAAATCAGGAAAAGGGCCCTCATGCTGCCATGCTGCTTCCATGACCTTGGACTCGCAGTCTCCAGAACTACCAGCAATAAATTCCTGCTCTCTGGCATTTTGTTATAACAGTCCAAAGAGACTAAGACAGATATAGCACAGGCTTTTGAATTAATATTTTTAAAATATATTTTTTATTGATTTCAGAGAGGAAGGGGGAGTGAGAGATAGAAACATCAAGGATGAGAGAGAATCATTGGTTGGCTGCCTCCTACATGCCCCCTACTGGGGATCAAGCCCGCAAGCCAGGCATGTGCCCTTGACCTGAATTGAACCTGGGACTCTATAGTCTGCAGGCCAATGCTCTATCCCACTGAGCCAAACCAGCTAGGGCGAATTAATAATTTTATGTCCACTGATTCTATAACTGTATGCTGATCCCTTGGCTTGTCTGTGTGCAAATAACCACTAAGAGACAAAGCACTCATGGGTTAAGAGGGAGATTAGCAATGTGGTTCAGAGGCCTAGCTTTGGCATCAGGCTTACATTCCTTGTCTGTAAGTTATAAAAACTTACAGTATCTATATTATAGGATTCACATATGCATTAAATAAGATGATTTCATTAAAACACATAGTATATAGAGAGCCCACAATACATGGCAGGCATTATCATCAGTTATTATCACGCATATCAATTTTAGCTTTAAAAGGAGTTTTATTTCTCTTCCAAGAAAATAGTATTTGGACAATGACATCCTTATTTGTGAGCTCTTCTGAGCTCCGTGGTGCATTCTGAGGTGTAAGAGTTCTCATGCTCCTGGAATAGCAGAGTCACATCCAAGAGACGGAGAATTACTATGGACAAGAGGGGTCCCCGAACCGGTAGCTCACTGTCCCTGAGAACTGGGTGGTCAGCAGGGTCTGAAGTGATCAATGCTTGCATCAATCATCCCTGTTATATATATATATTTCTTCTTAAAACTCCATAATAATTTTTGTTGTACCCAAATGACTATGGGGGGTGGGGGGAGAGAGACAGACAGAGACAAACAGACAGACAGACTATGACACGCCTTTATGCCAGACTGGAAATAAGGGGACCCCCTTAGGACTCCAAGTGGGTGTGTGAACCAGCCCTCTGGGCACCACCTTGGAGCTTGCTACAAATGATGTCAGGCCCCAGCCCAGATTTAATGAAAGAGACCTGGAATGTACTCACAGGCACATTAATGTGTAAGAAATGCCACTTCAGAGCACCTCCATTTCCCCTGCAGTTGCCAAGCCTGATCACTCCAGAGAGCTGCCCACAGTTCGGCGAACGTGCCTACCCCATGAAGGCTACTTCCAACCAGAAGGAAGGACAGACAGACCTGCCTACACAGAGACATCCACTGGCTGCTTATGCGAGCCTGCCCCTGGTTATGGACTGCTGCCCTTCCTGATTAAACCTGCTTCTTTGTAACTTGATTTCTTACTGGAAATTGGCATATATTGCATCCCCTGCCATATCTACCTATTTTTCAGGACACAATATTCGATTTGATATGTTTTATTCATAAGAAACATAGTGCCTGCATCCTTATATCATTTAGGCTTTCGGTTTTGTAATTTTTACTCTTCCTTCAGGACACACGTAGTAAGCCTGCCACAGAATTCTCTGCGCCCTGAAGGGAGCATGCAGCCCAGCCTGTGGCTGCTGACTCAGCGCAAAGCCTTCCCAGATGCTCGGAGTGCCTTTCCTAACAGGCCTAAAGGCCACCGGTATCAGCCAAAGGAAGGTTGATGTAGCAAAACAAGTGGTGTCTGGCCTGCCTTCTAATAGGATTAGGCCACGGGACGGTGGGCCTGACTGCTTCCGAATAGCTGCTCGATTAGTAATCCTCAAAGCATCATCTAGAAGCTCATTTGAGTCACTGCATTTATTTTGAAAAGTCTCTGATAGAAATGCTGGTAATCCTGGCCTCCCAGTAGTATGGTTAAGTTGCACAATCAAATCAGTTTCTTGAGACCACTGGGAAAATGCCACTACAACGCTTCCTATCTTTTAAAAACGCTTCACAATTTATCCAATGCTTTCCCATACATTATCTCTCTTGGCTTCCTCCACAGTGAGCTTGGCAGGGCAAGCTACCCCCACCCCGGCACGTGCCAAGCCTTTACGAAGAGATGAAGAAACTTAACCTAAGTCAGCTTGTTCGGTTAGTAACATGTTAAGGTGGTGAGATAACTTATCCAGGATCTGAAAGGCTAATAAGTGCTAGAGCCAGAACCAAAGCCCAATTACTTAATTCCTATGTCAGTTTCCTTTCACCCACACTGCTCTGCTATCTCACAAATGATGGTCCACATATCACAAGGGGATGTCCAAATAGTCAAGTCTCTGACCAGGGATTTCTGGATCAAATTAATGGGGTTTTATAATGACGCTCAGTTCACCATCTCATTAGGCTGCTTATTATCCCTGCACATTTCACTTTTTAAATAAAAGTTCAAATCAGCACAAAGAGAAGTATGAGTGTATGTGTGCTTTTGGATTATTTAGAACAAGCCTAGCTTCCCCCTATAGAGGGAGGGAATGTTACTTTTCTACACCTGTGAATGCTATTTTTAGAAAAAACAGGAAAAACTTACCTTTCTTTAAATCCATTCATTCTTTTCTTTGACCGATGTTTTTGAGCACCCACTAATGCCAGAATCTGTGTGGCATCTGGGCCAAATTCATTTATCAGGGGAGCATTGCTTTTTTATTTTTTATATATTTTTATTGATTTAAGAGAGGGAGAGGGAGAGAGATAGAGAAACATCACTGATGAGAGAGAATCATTGATTGGCTGCTTCCTGCATGCCACCCACTGGGGATCGAGCCCACAACCCTTGCATGTACCCAGATGGGGAATTGAACCATGACCTCCTGATTCATAGGTCAATGCTTACCCACTGAGCCACCGAGTCCTGGCATGAGCTTTGCTCTTTTAGATAGCCAGATCACACTTTTGGCTTATATCACTTACAACAAGCTAAAACCTCAGGGAGGGGTTTAAGAATAATTGATTTCAAGTCAGATATTCACAAACCTGTGCACATATAAGTGATTTAGAAAACATCTGCACACAGAGCTATTTTTCCCTCTTAAGTTTAACCATACGCCTACATGCCCCATCAAGATCACTCTGAGTTCTGCACTCATGAAGTTAGCCCTCCCTGCCAGCTCTTTGCCACATGGAGATTAAACCAACTGCACCCCTTTCCCGAGCCCCTCTTCTTCTCACTCTTTAATCCAAGTCATTAATAAAAATACTGAGCAAAAGCAAAACAGGGAGTGAGCCCTATGCCTACTCATAAGAGAATCCTCTCCCTATATCTCCAAAGTAATGTATCAATATAGGTAAAACCCAGAGCTTAAAACAAAATCCACAGACAAATAAGATGCAAAAAAAAGGGGGATGAAATAATACCTTTGGTAAATCCCTCTAAAACTTTAAACAAATTGTACCGTTTCAAAATCACCCAGCCTTTAGAACGCACCCGTGATCTATGACTCAGGAGAGTTCCCCTGAGCACCGCTACTGGCCTTATTTTTCAATCACCATTTCCCTCTCAGGCTCTGAAGTAGAAGTTATTAGAGCTGTTCTGAAACATCCCTGTTCTCTTTTTTGCACCCATGATGAGATTGAATGCCTTTGCCCTTTTTTAATGTTGGCTTAGAAATGTTACCTACTTTGGGCAACGGAATGTGAATGGAAGAGGTGTTTGGCATATGTCAAGGATATATGACCACCCTTGGCCCCTGAGTGACTATGATGAGCAGAGCCCCTGCCAACCCACATTCTTTATGGAGTTTGACTAAGGAGAAAACTTGTTGTATCAAGATATTGAGATTTGGGGCATGTTGGTTACCTCAGATTCGCCTGGCCTATCCTCACTGATACATCTGGAGTGATCAATGGCTTCTCCCTGCTCATTAAAGATCTCTGGATTTCTTTTCTAGTATTTCGGGTCTTTTATAATTTGACCTGGATGTATCCCTCAAATATACTTGAGAACAATCACTCATATATCTGCTTCTTTTAGGAGTCCAACTCTTCTGAAAACTCCACCTTGAAATGTCACTTTTGTGGGTCATACTGTTGAGTACCACGGCTTAGGGGCCACACTTTCCTTCAGGTTCTTCTTCATTCCTGTACCCAATACATCACAGAACATCAGAGGTGAATACAAAATATAAGCAATTCTTCCCTTGACCATCTCCTTTGCTTTGTTCATAGAAACGTCTCAGGAAATACCAACCAAAGAGTAAGCAATACAAACCAGGATCAGTGTGGAAATTCTCTAAGTAGTTAATTAACGTACAGTGGGGCCTTGACTTATGAGTATCCCGACTAACGAGTTTTTTGAGATACCAGCTGTCTCTTGGACGATTTTTTGCATTGAGTTAATAGAGTAATTTGAGTTAACGAGCTCCTTAACGAGCTAGGTCTTGGAACGAATTAAACTCATAAGTCAAGGCCCACTGTACTCCGTGCAGAACTGTCCTGCACTAGCTCAGAAGTGTGCAAAAATCATGATTTCTATAGAAATAAAAGTTGCCTTTAGTTAATTATGTAAGCAATGCAACTACTTACAAAAACCCCTGAGGTTGACTTTGACAAATTCCACATGAGCTGCGATTGTGTGTTCCAGTTTTTGGAAGTGCTACCGCATGTAATCAACCAGGCCTAATGAGTTGGGCATTCCTAAAAGAGTGATTTGGACTCAAC
The DNA here is from genome assembly GCF_014108235.1 of Myotis myotis. NCBI lineage: Eukaryota > Metazoa > Chordata > Mammalia > Chiroptera > Vespertilionidae > Myotis > Myotis myotis. The sequence goes on from NW_023416318.1 coordinate 5,702,859, forward strand.
CAAATATAACATTGGACTTTCTAGAAAGTTCAGTTTGCCACCAAAGCATTGTGTGTCCCCTGGGTCAACAAGAATGTCTTATTGCAGACACATCTTCAGAAGTGTCAGAGAAACAGCTCTGAACCGGGTGGTGTTTCCACCAGACGGACACTGGGGCGGCCTCCTGCTTTTCGGTCCTGTGATTTCATTTTGCCTATTTCCCTGTATTTGTCTCTCAGTATTCCCTGCTGTTCCCTTCTGGCCTGCTCCTAAACCCCATTACAAACCACAGATTAAGGGCAAACAAAGAGGCCTTCATCTCGTCCTCAGTAATATGGGTCCACATGGGGAGGTATTTACAGACATGATTTGAGGAGAGCCCAGGAGATAGGGTTGGTGCAGAGGAAACAGGTGAAAAGCTACAAATAAATCCTCTCCTACAAATGCTTTTTTTGTCTTGCCAAATCACATGACCTCTCTGTGGGAAGCCACCAGACAGGCCAGCATTTACTACTTAGAGATTATGATCTGCTTCCCATCCGCCTGCTAGCATCCCTCCCTACCTCACAGAGTAATTTCTTCTTGAAAGATCTTGACAGGGAAATTAAAAATTCATAAACGTATTGCCTTTTACCCACAGCAAAAAACACCATGCAAATTTTGGTGAAGAAGTCTCTTATAGGAAGTGGGAAGAAGCAAGGTCACTTATGCTAATGATACCACAGCGAATTATACATACCCGGAAGTAAAAACATTCTAGCAAGGCTGGTGACTCAGACAGAGCTCTTCAAAATAGCTCTTCCAGAACATTCTCACTGAAAATGGAGAAAATGGAAGGACCCTTCCCTATTTCATGCTTGTCTGACCTCGCCTTTCCCCCTGACATCCAGCCCATATATTCAAACTGGCATCACATACTTGGAATTTCCAACTCCCATCTTTGCTTGGTTCTGACCCATGCAGGTAACTATAGAAATTCCATTGGTTCTTTTTCTCTTCTGTACACATCTGTGACCCAGGGCCTCAACAACCTACTCTCAGCTTCCTAATGTGGGAGCCCAGCAGCTTGCAGAAGCAGGTAACAAAACTTAGTATGTTAAAGGGATATTCCATTATTCCATTAGCCAAATGCCTCCATCCAGGTCCATTCTGATTTGGGAATTTCAAAACTAGTACTGAAAACACTTATATTAAAATTCCCAATGGCTACTTACAAGAGAAGATAGTTTCACACTTGTAGGACCTTAGGGAATACATCAAGTTAAATTCTGTCGGTGACTACACAGCCCTGATCTATTAATGTGGAAGAATTCCATAGAATCAAAGCAAATCATGTCTTAAAAGGCCAAGTTCCATGTTTGTTTCCTACATGAGATCAAAAGGAGGGATGTGATCAGAAAACTGATATTTCTTCAGTGATGGAAAAGTCAAATCACTTCACTTCACAGCGAAGCCATTCCCCCTCATTTCTGGAAGACAGAAATAACCCACTAATAACTATAATGCAATAAAATGGGGAGTATGAGAAGTTGCCTTCTGAGTGGAAGGAACCACAGAGAGCAGTCTGTGACAGCCCTCCACATCCTGTGCTGAACATGATCTAATTAGGATCCTGGTTAGACTGTCCAATTGTTTCCCAGGTGACAAAGTAGAAACTCCATTGCTCAAAAGAGATTTAAAACTAAGAACATACAGATAAGTAAAGAGAATGTTAATGATTTAAACCTGGCTGAGAAATTATATTCTGGTCATGTAGTAATAAAGGTGTTTTTAAGCTCTGTTTTTTTGTGTGTATTTTTACTATTTAGAGATAGGAGTAGTTTGGGTTTATTTTTTGTTAATCCTCGCCCAAGGATATTTCTCCAGAGTGAAAGGAAGGGAGAGACACACCAGAGAGAGAAACATCAATTTGAGAGAGACTCATCGATTGGTTGCCTCCTGAACGTGCCTAGACCAGGGCTGGGGATGGAGCCTGCAACCTAGCTATGTGCCCTTGGCCAGAATCGAACCAGGGACCCTTACTCCACTGTCTGACACTGTATCCACTCAGCCAAATTGGCTAGGGCAAGGGATAGGAGTAGTTTTTAAGAAAATAAAATATATCTACTACTTTTGACTTTTATTTTTTAAAATGTATTTATTGATTTTTAGAGAGAGGGAGATAGAAAGCATGAGCGAGACATTGATTTGTTGCTCTACTTATGTATGCATTCACTGGTTGATTCTCGTATGTGTCCTGACCAGGGATCAAACCTGCAACCTGGTGTACTGTGACAACACTCTAGCCCACTGAGCTACCTGGCCAGGGCAAATTTCGGCTTTTAAAACATTCCAACATTTAATCCAAATAGATTGCCATTTCATTTGAAGTCCCCTGCCCAGTGAACTCACCAGCCTAGAGTTGACCCAAGAGCCTGGAAAAAAAACACTGGCCCCTGGGCAATGTACACAAAGGCCAGAAAGTCTTTCTGGCAGATTTTTTGAATTTTTTCCTTTAGAGTATAAATTCCTTGTTGATATTTTCTGGGCTTTATTCATTTATTCATTGAACAAAATGACAGGAAGTGCATGCCATAAGCTATGCTACTTCTATTCTAGTTTCTGGGGAAATAGAGTCAGAGAAGCTAGGGCTGACTCTCCTCAGTGTGACTTTCAGGACACTTTTCAAAGGAACACAAAACAAACAAACAAACAAAAAACCTTAGTAAACTTTTTGGACAAAAAAAGAGAGAGAGAGAAATATCATTAATTCTCTAAAATTATTAAACTACAACAAAATAGCATCGGGTTATGAAGTATGACAAAGAACAATTCCTTTTCATTCAATACTTACTCTAAACCTTCAAACTAACCATCCACTGGAACCCTGAAGGGAAACACACCTAAACTCCTATTCCCATGTGCTAAAAACACCAAAATATCCATAAAATCCAAAGAAAATCAGACAGAGCTAAATTGAAATTTCATATATTTTGTCTCTTGTATCTAGTCGCTATCTTTTTGGTAATACAGAAAGAATACGGATGTGAAATCAAGCGGGCAAGACAGAGAAAAAGACAATGCATTTCTTTGACCATCAGATCAACAATATTTGATGGTAGTGTTTTTATTATTTCCTTTTTAACTCTTTTCTGTTTAGTCTGCATTTTCAAATATGGACTTGTTACTTATTTCCTTAGATAGTAAAAGTGCTTCTATACAGGTTACTTAGCTATGTCGATAGATTTCAAAGTTCCCAGGGTATGTACATGTGTGTCTGCATCTGTGCGTGTGTGTGCGCGCGCGCGCGCGCGTGTGTGTGTGTGTGTGTGTGTGTGTGTGTGTGTGTGTCTGTCTCTTAGGAGAGTAGTGACCTGGATGAAACACAGAGGAAAGAACAAAGTGGCATTAAGGAATAAAAGAAAGTGGGAAGGAGACTTATGAGTCTCAGATTCAAACCATTTTTTTTTAAAATATATTTTATTGATTTTTTTACAGAGAGGAAGGGAGATAGAGAGTTAGAAACATCGATCAGCTGCCTCCTGCACATCTCCTACTGGGGATGTGCCCGCAACCCAGGTACATGCCCTTGACCGGAATCGAACCCGGGACCTTTCAGTCCGCAGGCCGAAGTTCTATCCACTGAGCCAAACCGGTTCCGGCCAAACCAATTTTTAAAACAACTTATACCATGCCTTTTGCAAAGGTGAAATTCATTGGGGTTTGATATTTTATAGGAATGGGGAAAAGTGAGAAAGAGAAAAGGGAGGGAAGAGAAGGAAAAGAGAAGTTTCTTATCACTAGTTTCTGAAGGGAGCCTTCCCCTGCATTTATAGGTCGCCACTATCAGATAATAAAAACAGACCCCACATGTTTTAAAATCCCCCATTTAAAATTTAAATTCATTAGTTTATGAGCTGCTGGGAATTGACAGTTTTACATCCCAATCCTCCTTGAAATTTATGTTGAGGCTGCCATTAAATGGGATAGGGGAGCATCTCCAAGCGAAAACACCAAACACAAATTGCTAAATAAAAATGCAGCTGAAGACGATTTGCTGTGGGTCATATAATTGAGAATGTCATTTTTATTAAGGGGAAGTTCTTTAAGCTTTTGCTCCTCACACGGCCATGCCTTTTATTTTTTCATTTTTTTTAACCAACATTTGAAATATTAATGTACTGTTTTTATTGCTTCCCTCCTCTAACACTGTTTCTGTAACAGGCTCCCACATATAAAATATGTCCCACATATCTGCAACATGGCACGTGCTTCTTTCTTTTAATTTTTGGTAGTAGGAAGGTATAGGAGCCTGTAAGTGGTTTCTTTCTGACAGCTTGTATCAATAGACGACAGTGTCCTGACTTGGGAGATTTTAATTACAATAAGCTTGATATCTACTAGAGATTAGACTTTACATGGAGGTTTGTAGCTGATTTGCCTTCAATGTTAAAATTTACTCCTTGCTTTTAAAACAAGTTCATGGGGCCACAAATATAAAGCCATATGCTACGAACAAGAGAGATAGAAATGAATCAAGGAACCAGGTCTCCAAGTGAAGGATGTATCTGGAAGGGTCTGGACACAAGTTCTTTCTAAATGGGGACCCCTTAATGCAGGGGTGGGCAAACTTTTTGACTCGAGGGACACAATGGGTTCTTAAACTGGACCGGAGGGCCAGAACAAAAGCATGGATGGAGTGTTTGTGTGAACTAATATAAATTCAAAGTAAACATCATTACATAAAAGGGTATGGTCTTTTTTTCCAATAGTTTTATTCATTTCAAATTGGCCGGATCCGGCCCGCGGGCCGTAGTTTGCCCACGGCTGCCCTAATGGTTCACGCTTTCTGGATCATCTCTAAGAGAGCGTTGCCTGCCCCAATGCCACAAAGTTCTTCTCCAGTGTTCCTTCTAATAACTTGGTATTTCTAGCTTTTAGGTTCTGGTCTATAATCCATCTCAGGTTGACCTTTATATATGGAGTAAGGTAAGGGTCCAGGTTGTTTCCCTAGAGAATTATTTTTGTGGCCTAGTCAAAAATGATTTGACAATGTATGTGTGGGGTTACTTATTGGGTCTATATATTCTTCCATTGATCCATTTGTCTCTCTTGTCACCAATGTCACACTGTCTTGACTACTGGAGCTTTGTAGTAAGCTGGGTCAGATAGGGTAAGTCCTAAAGTCAGGTAGGGTAAGTCGCCCAACTTTGTTTTCCTTTAAAATATTGTTTTACTAATGTCATTCTTTTGCCTCTCCAAATAAAATTTAAGATCAGTTTGTTTCAGCTACCCCTTTCCAATGCCACCATGCCCAACACATTGGCGAGGGGGGACAGAGGAAGCCAGGTGAACAGTTGTCCACACCTGAACCTCTGGCTGACCTGGAGCAGGGAACCTATAAAACCCAAAGACATGAAGGGTTCTTCCAAAAGAACTATTTAAATCAGGCCCTGATTCCACAGCGCTGAGGGATCTTCCCAAAGATCAAGGAATAACCCAATAATAACAAATTGAAAAGGCTGACCTCATTTTACAGACTAATCTGCCTCCAGCACTACCTAGGAGAACAATAATCATGTGGCCAGGGAGCGTGGCAGGCCAGGAGGAAGGAGGAAATGGGTAATCCATCAAGCCAGCTCTCACTCACCAGCACCTCACAGAATCTGGGACACAGAGGAGACACGCAGCAAACATTAGCTGGTTGAAAGAGGAACGATGCTTTCTACCAATGCTCTCAAAGGCAGCGAGCGGCAGTGCTCAGCTTCTTTGCCTCAGTGGGGGAAATCATCCATGACAGCATTCCTTTCAGAGGAGAAATAAATAGGATTCATTTTTCCTACGAAACCTAAAGGGAACCATGTCATTCCCTGAGCCTGTGTCTAGAACAGAGAAAAGGGAAGACAGAAACATGGGGGGCAGGACATGTAGGTTCTTCCAAAAGAACTATTTAAATCAGGGGGTAAGGGGTGAGCACCAAGTGCCCTTGGCAAAATGAAACACAATGGAAACTAACCAAATGGAGCTGGAAGATGGCTGTTAAATATTACAAAGAGCCGCAAGAGGCCAGGCCCCAAATGCCCCACCTTCTCATCCCTTGCCCACTGGATGACCTCAGCAATCCCCTAACTGGTCGTTCTGCTCATGCTTGACCCCGTCAATCAATGCACCACACTGAGGCTAGCATGTCTGTAGGGAACCATAATTAATGCATGCCATTCTCCTGCTGAGAATCCCTCATTTACACCCAACAGAAAACAGGCAAAAGCCCAAATTTCTACAGCACATGGACCATGTCCACTTTTCTGCTCCTCACTGGTCACTGCTCACATGTCTGTAGTCTTCATTCCGGCCATAGCAACCACCCTGCCCTGCACATGCTGTTCCCTTGTGCCCAGAGCATCTACACCAGGGGTGGGCAACCTTTTTGTGAGTGCGGCCAAAACCAGCAAAATCTCTGACTCAAAATTCTTCTGCGTGCCAACCCTAATTTTTTGAGAACATGTTACGCCTACTTGGTATCTCTTAAGGTGTACGTATGTGGAGAACCTTGAAGAAATAATAAAATTCATTCGAGCGACAAAAACACAGTATATGATGATGAAAAATACCTTTATTTTTTAATGTATACATGTACACTGATAGTCCAACAGAAAACTTTATGACTCCGTTTGATATTATCAGTGGGACTTTTGCTGCAGCATCACTGATGACAGAGATTTTACATCAGGTTTATATTTCGTGACCTTCAGAGATATGCACGAGCTACTACTTTCATCCGTCAGGCTACTCCTATTACGAGACTTAACAAAATTAATCACTGGGAACAAAGATTCACAATTGTAAATGGAAGATTATAAGAGAGGGTTTCATGTGCCAGCAAAAGTTACTGGCGTGCCATGTTTGGCACGCGTGCCAGGGGTTGCCCACCCCTGATCTACACCCTTTCTCCTCCTAGGACTCAGATCAAACCTAACGTCTTCCTAAGAACCTGCAATGATCCTGCCAATAGAAGCGCCATGGTAACCATTTTGAATTGGTCTCCTTGTCAAAACGCAAATGTGCTGTGGTTACCCAGTCGCCTTCGATCTCTATAGTCTTGTGTGCCCAACGCCTGACCTAGCATCTGGTCAGTGTGTAATAAGTGGTTGAATAAACATTTGTGTGAATGTATAATGAGCCCAGTAAACAATGAACAGGTTTATTTGCAATGCAGTTATAATCCTGGATCTCTATTGTGTGGCACCTGAAATTGCTCCCTACCTTTTATTTTTTTTAATCACCATTACTGACTTATATTTTACATACTATACAATGTAAAATGTATATTCTGCTAAACAAATATATATATAATATATCCAATTTTAAGTATACATTCAAAAAGCTTTTAAAATTTACATATCTTCATAACTACCATCACAATCAATATACAGTATATTGCCATCACCCCCCAAATTCCCCATCTCTGTCAATGCTTTTCTATCTACTTAATCATTGATTTACTTTCTGTCACTTGGACAGGGCTCAAGTCAGAAATAATGAGAAGGAGGGACAAAAGAGATGCAGGTGGACAAGTCCACAGGGAGCATAATTAAAAAAAAGAACAACTAAAAATGTGAAATACAATGCAGTTTAAGACTGAGAACTCCATCTCTAAGTTGCGAGGCAGGGAGCCCAAGCTTTCCTGTGCTCCCCCCTCCATCCCCTGGGCTGGCACCGAGCACTGAAGAGGTCTGCAATAACCTTGTTGATTTCCTCTTGAGTACTTGGAAATTGAACTGGGGAGTACTTTGTGGCGTTCCGACCATTTTAAACAGGGGCTTGATAATTTCATAGCAGGAAGCCAAATATAATAAGGGAACAAAAAATTCTTGTATCTGTTTTTTATAGTCCCAAAGTCAGTCAAAAGTGAATGAAAGTAAAGTCCTTAAATTACCTACAGCCCCGTTCCCACAGAGCCTCTAGCCATGCAAAGTACATAACCGGCGATGAGTCAATACTGCACAGTTAAAATTGTATGTTAGAGTGTGGACCTAATATCAGGTTAATTCAGGGGGAAATGCCCATAAATTTATAAATATGACTTTATGGAAGTTAATTTTTGAGAGCTTTATGCTGTTCACTTCGCTAAGCAAATTATATGTAGTATAGCATTTGACCCTTATACCACCCAGGGAGATAGACACTATCATCACCCTCATTTTGCAATGGAGGAAAAAAGAGACACACGGAGTGAAATAAATTGCCCAAAGTAAAACAGCTAGTAAGTAGGAAAGTCCAGATCAGAATTCAGGTCGAACTGACTCAAAACTCTTGTTCTTGATCACTATGCTCTGAGTTTTGACAGAGGACAATTCAAAAGCCAGCCTGCCGTACCAACCTGCCAAAGGATTGAGGTATCTACCATTAGAGATTAATTTCTTTGGTGGAAACTGTGTGATGGTATTCTCAACCATCAACACCAAGGCATAGGTGGCTCTTGTCATAACAATAGCGATTACCTTGGATGGTACCAAACAGACAGTTTAGGACCAGGAACGCAGGTGTTTTGACTTGGAAAATGAAGGGAAAGGCTGGAGTATACTCATATGCCTACCTCAGTGACGTCCCGGGGCAGAGAAAGGACTGAATGAAGGGGCTGTGCATCAAACAGGGATAGAAAAGCAAAATCAAAAGGAGGGAGAAAATGCTCAGGAAAGGTAGATGCATGAGCTGGTGGAAAGGAATCAAGGACCAGTGATGGTCACCTACTCAGTGGACTCAGTTGGTTTCAGTGGACTCTGTACAATCTTAAAGAAACAGCACAGACTTCTGAAGAGCCTCAAATGTAGGTTCATGTGTAGGTCAGCCAGGATCTTGAGGAAGTTATTAAAATATTTGTGAGGCTTAGTCTTCTGATCCGAACATTGAAATGGCACAATTTGCAAGATTATTTTGGAGGTTCCATTAAGTTACGTGGAGAAATAGATCTTGTGAATGGTCCGCTAGAGACTATGCAATAAACTCATCTCGTTTCCTTTCTCCTTTTCTCCCTTTAGGTTTAAGCAACACCTATTACATAAATGGTCATACTCTGGGAAGAGCCCTGAGAATATCTACTCAACCCTGCAATTGCCTCCGAAGTGCAGGAGTGCAGTTGTTCGATCCGCTTTTGTTCTTACGGTACATCCTGCCATTCAAAGGCTCCCGTGCCCCACCCCACGCACACACACAAAGAGGGAAGTGGGAGTCACGCTGTCATTGTGCCACCTTCTCCAGCTCATCCACTCTTTGCAAATGACTGTCAAGATTTAAAATGGTGCTTTGCTTCCATCATATAAAGTGGGTAAATGCCATTCCTAACCCAGCTACTATCTGTTTAAATATTTTCGGATATGGAGATTTGAGACAGTAATATGTAACTACATGAGGTCAGTTCTTACGTTAAAACTAGGATTCTTGTCCTGGCTAGTGTTCTCAGTGGTTAGAGCATTGGCCTGTGAACTCAAAGATTTTGAGTTCGATTCCTGGTCAAGGGCACATACCTGGGTTGCAGGTTCGATTCCTGACCCCAGTTGGGTTTGGGGGTGGGAGGCAACCAATCGATGTGTCTCTTTCATATACTTCTCTTTCTCTTTCTCTATCGCTCCCTTCCTATCTCTCTCTCTCCACCTCCTTCCCTCCTTTCCTCTCTCCAAAAATCAATGGGAAAATATGTATCCTCAGGTGAGGATTAACAAACAAACACACCAAAAACAAACAAAAAAACCCTAGGATCCTTCAGGAGACCAATACGATGGAGTGTTCTTTGCATAATATGTTTGCTTGAGGAGCACAGTTGCTTTTTAATTACAACATATCTGCAAGCTCAAGCCATCAATCACATTGTTAAATAAATAGCACACAAGTGTGTAAATAAATATTTTAATGAGAAATAAAGTTAGAAATATTTTTAAATAATGTCAGAAATAAGAGATTTCTAACATTATTTTTTAAAAAGACGCATTGGAGCCCTAACCGGTTTGGCTCAATGGATAGAGCGTTGGCCTGCGGACTCAAGGGTTCCAGGTTTGATTCCGGTCAAGGGCATGTACCTTGGTTGTGGGCACATACCCAGTAGGGAGTGTGCAGGAGGCAGCCGATCAATGTTTCTCTCTCATCGAGGTTTCTAACTCTCTATCCCTCTCCCTTCCTTTCTGTAAAAAAATCAATAAAATATGTTTAAATAAATAAATAAAATTCAAAGTCTTTATAAAAAAAAAGCAATTCTAAATAAATAAATAAATAAAAAGACACATTGGATAACTCCCTAGCTCAGTCATTGGGTCAGGAGACTTCAGAATCAAAACAGATTGGAGGTAAAAACAAACAAACAAACAAACAAAAAACCTCAGGGCTCCATCACACATATCTGTAGGTCAGCATTAGAAATATTCAGCTCCCTATAGGAAAATATTAGAAACAGGGGATCAACAAATCATAGGAATGGCTCATTATGAAATAATATGCAGTCATTAAAATGTTTTAGAATGATTTCAAGTGACACTGAAAATTGTGATATTGTGAAAGCTGCAAAACACCATATGTGGTATAACTCCAAACCTGTATGAATGTGTTTGCATGTGTGTGTGTGTGTGTGTGTGTGTGTGTGTGTATAATGTCTATTTCACATATATGAATCACAGATGACCTATGTTTCTTGGTCCCTAGCTTGTGTATTTCTTCACTGTTAGCTGAGGCCCTTTAGCTCAAAAGCCTTACTGGTGTCAAACTCAAATTTTTACCTACGAAATTATTTTAAACATAGTCCAGATAAGCAGATTTTTAGCCATTTAGAGCCTGCCTGCTTTTCATACCTCAGGAAGCTGTTCTCAACAATTGTAGCCATAGGTAGATAGCCCAGGGCATAAAGACCCCGGTCACTGTTACCCTTCAGAGCTTCCTGACCCAGACTCCACATGCTGCTGAGCCACAGGCCCCAGATCCCTCTTTTCCTCGGAATCCTCTTGCCCTTTTGTCCTTGAGGTGCTGCCCAAGGCAGTAGCCTCTGGATAGACTCCTGCTTTGAGAAACTTCCCCAGGCAAACCTGACTTCAAAGTGCCCTTGGTCTTGTGTGTGTGCTACTGCCCCCTTGTGGTCATATCCTTTTCCTTTGATTAGTCCCCAAACCCCTGGATCCCTAAAAATATCACCTGAGGTCTCCCATCCCCATGAAATCCAGGGAAGACTGACAGACAGCAACCTTGTGTCATCAACCCACATCTCTCCAAATATTTTCAGTGCTTACTATTTCATTTTTACCTTTCAGTAAACCTCTGGCTTCTACTCATGATTGCTTCCCTTCAGTTGATACAGATAGAAAAATCAGTCTTTTTCATCAACTTCCACATGAAAAAATACACTTATACAACACATGTGTGAAGCAGACTTACCTGGAGGCTTGATACTGAGTTGGATGGTGTTTTACAATAACATCCAACTGAACATCAAACACTGCTGTTCTTGGAAGCCTTTGTCAGATGCCCTACCATCACAGGCTCCTCCCTGGCCCTCTGCCCTACCTATTTCCTCCTAGATTATCTCTCATGGCTATCTCTTCTCTCCCCCTTTGCCCACCATAAGCCATTAATCAGAGACAGTTTTAGTTAGATGCGGTATTAAATGGCAGGCACAAAAGGGTGAGTTCCCATCAGCACCATCCTCATAGCTGGTTTTGCCGACTTTTAAAGAGGAAAATGAGGACACTTTTAATTTGTTTACAGTAAGCTTTCTTATTTGTTGACCTAAGAAATGTTCAAACCTGTAGATATTTTATAAGAGTTTATTGGAGGCACAGTTACATGTGCCCGGGAGCAAGATCTCAAATACTCCAGAGAATAAGTATTTTGTAGCTTCTTCTATGCACTTGAAATTAAGGAGGGAATATAAGGAAAATTGGAGAAAAGCAGGCAGGAATTGAATTACAGGACAGTGAAGATTATGTGCTCTCTTGAGGGTTAATACCCCCTTTGAGGGATTATTACTTCTGGTATTTCAAAGGTGTTTAGTTAACCTAGATGTCCAAGAACAATGGGCAGGGTTGGCTTAAAACCTTTCACTGAGGAAGCCACAGGCCTGACTATGGAGGCATGACCACCCACATGACCTGCCCAGTTAGGAATTTACAGTCAGATCACCCTGTGAGGCTATTTTCCAGAGAATCCCTTTGTTTCACCCACAGCTCCTTCAGAGATATGTGATAAAAGAAAGACATAAAACCTTAAAGCTAAAATCCTTGTCCAAAAGTAAAAGAAATAAAAATATATAAGCAGTACAGAGCAGCAGCAGGGTACCAAGAAAGTACTTTTCAAAGCTTAAATGCCACAGGAATTGTGAGGGATCATGAGTCTCATGAGCTCCAGTGCCCAGGGACCTGGCGCCTGGCAGAACTGGAGCAGAACTGGGAGCTCCTGGTAGGGGACATGCTGTGGGAGAGAACCCGGGGAAGAGGAGGAGGACAAATGAGGTGACATTTCAGAGAAAGAATGTGATCTGTGCAAAGCTGCAACTAGGAGGAGTCCAGGGAATTCTGAGCAGCCCCATTGACTGGAAAAACAGCAGGAAGAATGAAAAGGAGGGGAAGAGAGGCAGATGGAGCTAGATTAAGGGGAGATTAAGATATCACGCTAACGTTTTGCATTATCTTTTAAGCCAGAGTTTCCACAGTTGAGAATTGAGAATGTGAGGCCCCCAGGTCTCTCTGTAGACTCCAGTTTCAGAAGCATTGCATGACTCAGAAAAGGGTCAAATCTGCAGATATACAAGACTCTCTTGCCAAGGCATTTGGGACTTCCTCTTCTCCTGAGCCTTAGTCTTAGAGTCAGTCTCTCTCTCTCTCTCTCTCTCTCTCTCTCTCTCTCTCTCTCTCTCTCTCTCTCTTAAAAACTTTGCAGAACTCTAACTTCATTATTTTCATTTGCAAATTGTCCCCAAATCCAGAAATCCCCATTATACCTAGATCAGAAATCTCATGTACTACCGCCTTTGAGACCAAGTATGCAATCACTTTACCAACCATCCCCCAGTCTGCCAATGTTTTCTTCTATTATAAGGTAGTACATCCAAGGCCAAAGAGCATTTTAGAAAAGAATCAACCCTTCCCTCACCCCCACTCTCCCCTCCCCCCACTAAGTGCAAGCTGGGACCCAGCTCCGGTTTATTGACTGCAAGGGCCTGTAATGACTTATCAGTCTGGGTGAGAGAAGTCTATTACCCTGCAACCATACTTCATGTGGTTTCCATCTCTGGTCCACAGGCCCTGTCAGGGAGCACCTTGCGGGAGTGGAACAGTAAATTCACTCTAGGGTTAATAAAACTTGGTTGTGGGCCACAGTAACAGACAAGGTCTCGATGGCAACATGTGAGATGGCAATCTCTGAACTAGTAACCAAATCTATATTTCAAAATAAAAACTCAGAAAGCTACAAAGGAAGGCATAAAACAGGGTAGGATTCTACAACTGATAGCCTGGAATGGGGAGGAGGTATGCTTCAGCAGAACGCCTTTTTTACTGAATTTACTGGGGTGACATTGGTTAATAAAATTACATAGGTTTCAGGTGTACAATTCCATAATATATCATCTGTGTATTGTATTGTGTGTTCACCACCCCAAGTCTCAGCAGAACTTGATTTGCCATCTCTCACTCCTTCCTTGCCACAATTCTTTCATCTAATGTGTTTTGTCCTACAGTTTTCAAAGACAATGGGGGTCAGTGCGCCTCCTTGGGGTCCACTAACAGCTGCACTAGAGAATCCGTGAGGAAAACATCAAAGTAGTGTGGAGAAGGAGTCGGGCTGGGGATGAAATGCTCTGAACCTTCAGGTAGTAGGCAGAGTCATGGCTCCAAAAGCTATTAGATCCTAATCCCTGGAACCTGAAAAGGTTACTTTGTTTGGGAAATAAAAGGGTCTTTGCAAGTATAATTAAGGGTCTTGACATCGGGAGCTTATCCTAGATTACCTGGTTGGGCCATAAATACACGTGTGTCCTTAAGGGGAAGCAGAGGGGGATTTGACACAGAGAGGAGAAGACAATGTGCCCAGGGAAACAGATTGGAGAGATATGGCCAAGGAACACCAGCAGCCCCAGAGCTGGAAGGAGAAACACGTTTTTCACTAGAGAACTCAAAGAGAGTGCTGGTCTACCAACACCTTGAGTTCCACATAGTGAAATGGACATCAGACCTCTGTGCTCCAGAACTGAAAGAATAAATTTCAGTTGCCTTAAGAAGCACAGGCAATGAATACACTTCTCAACCACAACCCCCTTATATGGGAGGTTTGGGGAAGCATTCCAGGGAGCATTTCTGCTGGGCATCATCCCACTGGTTGTAAAGTAGGCTTAAATGCAAAATTACCTTGTTAGGAAGAATGGGGTGCCCATCTCAATTTCACCACAACCTCCATTGAAGCAAATTAGAATTACCTTACCCACTACATCATGGGGTTAAACATGCCTGTGGCTAAAATCATTAATCACTCTGGTAGGAATATAAGACATAGCTTAACGTCCATGGCCCATGGCCCATTGTACCTGCCACTAGTCAGGGGTACAGGCCCTAAGTCTCTTGGAAGAACATATAAAAGTCCCTGGTATTACTCCAACAGGGGATAGAATCCTGGGCCCAGGAGAAGGCTCCAACTGGCCACTGTTTCCTCCTTTCCTCCTTTCCCACACTCTCACTCCCTAACTCCAAAGTAAAAATGAAAAAAAAAATCAAAAATGAATAGTCAAAAAACGTAGTCTCAAATAAATATGAATTGTAATTTGGCAATAGCCTCCAATCATATTCTTGGGTTTTCAGCATCAAAGAGGACTCGGGCTATTTTAATAAACAGTTAAGATGAAAAGCAGCGAGCCTACAAAGCGTGACAGGATTAGAAAAATCGTAGCGATGTGCAAGGAGTTGCAATTACATTTCCAGTTAAAGAGAGATGGAGGAAGTTCAACTCCATTTTCAGCAATTTGCATGTTTCCCACAAAGAGCTTCGCTCTAGTTAAAGGCCGAGATGATAAAGAAGGAAAGCGCAACCTCCGGGTGACCTGGTGCCGTTCGCTGCAGACTCTCCGGGCACTTCAAAGCACTTGGCATGCTCAGTTCTGCTGCCTCCCTTCCGGAAAACGACCTCCAGGACTGTGCCTACAAACACCATTGTGAGGTTGCTCTTCATCGTCCTCTCAGCCTCTGCCTTGAATCTTTCTCTTCCCAGCAGCCAGTGCATTTATGCTTTCTCTCCCCCACATCAAAAGTGCTGCATTAATTTCCACCCTTGCACCACAGATCACCCTGCAGCTTAGAGAGCTGAAGCAACAACAAACACGAATTGCCTCTTATAGTTTCTATGGCCTACAAATCGGAGAGCAGCTCACCTGAGTGCTGTGACTTTGTTCCCCCATGAGGTTAGTCAAGATGTTGGTTGGGGCTGCAGTCATGCCGAGGCAGGACTGGAGCTGTCATACCCATTTCCAGTTGGCTTACTCACATGGAGGCCAGTTTGTACTTGTTGTTGGCAAGAGGCTTCAGGTTCTAGATCAGCCGTGGGCAAACTACGGCCCGCGGGCCGTATCCGGCCCGTTTGAAATGAATAAAACTAAAAAAAAAAGACCGTACCCTTTTATGTAATGATGTTTACTTTGAATTTATATTAGTTCACACAAACACTCTATCCATGCTTTTGTTCCGGCCCTCCGGTCCAGTTTAAGAACCCATTGTGGCCCTCGAGTCAAAAAGTTTGCCCACCCCTGTTCTAGATACATGGAAGTCTCCATAGGTTTGCTTGAGTAGCTCTATGGCATGGCAGCTGGCTTTATTCCATAATGAGGAACCCAAGAGAGTAGGGTAGAAGCTGTACTGTCTTTTATGCCATAGCATCAGGAGTCATACTTCATTTCTGAAATATCTTTTTGGTTACACAGATCAGCCCCATTCAATGTGGGAGGGACTTTACACAACAGTATGACTACTAAAAGGCAAAGATCATTGGAGGCCATCCTGGCTACCAATAACTTTTCCTTAAGCTACAGTCTCTAAGTCCCTGCTAGAGAATCGGAACAGGTTCTCTCCTGTCCTCACAGAATAAAAGGCTGGGCTAACCTTCAAGTTGTTTGGGGATTTCAAAGAGGCAAGGACTTCTCTAAATGTAGATTCCATCTAATCTCCAAGACTATGTAAATTTCCATCACACCCTATATAAATCCACTGATTTCTCACTCAAAAAATATCTAGAGATATAAGCCATTAGAAAAGCTTTTAGTTGGAAGGTAAACTTGCGTTTGCACCAATTTATATTTAAAAAATGTGAATCCTTTATAATCGTTGCTCCTTCAACCACTACTTGATACACCAGTTTATTGAGATGGTAGTATGGCAAATTGTTGGCAAAATTGGCCCCGGAAATTTCTCCCCTTCTTTGCAATGGGACTTTGCCATGCTTTCCATCAAGAGGTAGGATTTATTTTTCTTCTGCCTAAGTCTAGATTTGGCATATGGCTTTCTTTTGGCCAATGAGACATTAGAATATGTAAGATTAACAGAGGCTTGAAAAGTGCTTGCCTGGTGCACTATCCCTCCCAGGTGCATGTCTTTCCCTTCTTCCTTTTCTTTCCTCACAGGCATGCAATCTCCTAAACCAGTGGTTCTCAACCTTGGCTGCACCTTAGAATCACCTGGGAATCTTTTTAAAATCCTGACTTCTGGGCCTCATCCTCCGTAAATTCTGTTTCTTTGTTACTAATGTTGTGGCCCCACCCCATAACAAAGAACAGAATTTCCAAAGGATGAGGCCCAGAAATCAGGATTTTAAAAAGATTCCCAGGTGATTCTAAGGTGCCACCAAGGTTGAGAACCACTGTCCTAAACTCTAAGGGACCACGGGAGGCTTGCAACCAGGGCAGCAATGGGCAGCGCCAGCTCGTCCTAGGCTAACTCCCTGAACCTGTCTCCAAGGCCCCCTTTTCTCTGACTTTCCAGTGAGCTCACAGCAGCCCTGCGTAGGCTCTCATCTGTTGCTTCTTCTATCCTAAGCCCTTTCCTGTTTCACTGTCCCCAACTTTAATAAATATATTCTAAAAATAAACAAAAAAGTGCTTGCACACTGGGGTTTGCCCTCTCTTGTTGCTGGGAATTTGAGAACACAAATGAAGAAGCCCTCACTAGCCTGCTGCCAAAACCACATGGGGAAGAGATGAGGTGACTTTGATTGACGGCCTGTCAAAAACCAGTCATGTGCACAGGACAACTTTGAGCATCCGGCTCCAGCTCAGCTGCCAGCATTATGAGTAAGCCCAGGAACACCAGTGAAAGAATCATCTGGCTGAGCCCAAACCACACTGCCAAGCCACCCTAAAACATGAGCTCACACATGACTGGCATTTTAGTGAAAAATAATAACTAATACGGCAAGGCTAAGAGGTGGTTTCTCAAAGTGTGGCATATTGAGTAGACCCCCTCCAACAGAATCATCTGTGCCCTAGTTAAAAGGCCACTTCTTCCTAAGATCCAATTCAGGAAAACTAAATCAGAAATTTGGGGTGATGGGCAGGAACCCATCATTTTATTTTATTTTTTCATCTTATAATTGAAAGTTTGTACCCTTTTACCAACATCTCCCTAGTTTACCCACCTACCAGCCCTTGGCAAACACCATCCTACAATTTATTTCTATGAATTTGACATTTTATTTTTTTTAAGATTCCACACATAAGTGATACCATGCAGGACTTTGTCTGCCTTATTTAACTTAGCACAATGCCCTCCGGGTCCTTTATATTGTTGCAAATGGCAGAATTTCCTTCTTTTTAAGGCTGAATTCTTTCTCTCTCTCTTCCACATGCGCACGCGCACACACACACACACACACACACACATTTTCTTCATTCTTTCACAGGTGAATACTTAGGTTGTTTTCATGACTTGGCTATTGTGAACATGGGAGTATGACTATATCTTTGAAATAAGGTTTTTGTTTTAGGAATCCATCATTTTACACAAGTCCCTAGATGACTTGAACATTTGATAATCCAGCCCTCCGGTTTTACTGGAAGGGGCCAGTGAGCTCATGTTGACTTACAATGGCAAAGGCTCTGCTTGGAGAATTGGGGGAACAAAAAAGATTGGACATTCAGAAAATTATGTTTTTGTGTTTTTTTTCCCATCCCCCTCCCTTATTCTCTCTCCTGATCCCCACCCTCCCCAACCCCACACATTTCTCTGTTACCAATACTTGAAATATCTCTCTCTTTTTATCGTATTTGCTGTGTATACACTGGTTTGATAGCCCACAGCCTGGGTAATGCAGTCTAGACTACAGAATGAACCTCCCTGGAGAGCCCTCAGAAGAGATCCATATCAAATACCTAGGGGTGAGCAGAGTATGAATTCCTATACTTTGAAAATGATAAAATGCTAAATAGTCTATTATCCTGGGATGGAAACAGCAGGTGATACAAATATAAATTCAGTGTTGAAGCTCAAGAGAAACAAGAATAAAATAGGCTGGAATGAATGTTCAGGTTTATTGATGCTGCAAGATACATACTGCCATGATATGTATCTAATTAATAGTTTCAGTCTTTCTCTAATGAGTTTCAGAAAATTTCCAGAGGTGCAAGCATTCTGGCTTCCTATTCCTCTGATGACTTCAAGACAAATACTATTTATCAGCAATAATGTGAACTGTAGACATCCAAGTGAGAGTGTACAAAGGTACATTCTACCAAAACAAAAAAGGCTTTACTGATCTGCCAGAAGTTTCTAAATAGTGGTAATCTTTTGTTGTTGTTGGTTTTGTTTTTGTTTTTGTTTTTTTGTGTTTTTTTTTTGCATTTACTAACTTTTGAGCATCTACTATTTTCAAAATCACTGAACAGTAGAGATTATGTAAACAGTCCCTATACACAAATTATTCATAATATTATTAGGAAACAAGAATGAAATTGAAGGTTACAAACCAATATGGAAAATGAACTTAGGGCATTTGAACTTGTCAAGAGATTAGGAAGGAGGAGGGGAGACTGGGGGAGAGGAAGAGGGACAGGAATAGGGACAGTGACAGAGATGGTGAGAGAAAGAAGAAGATGGAGGAGGAGAATGGAAGAGTGCTACCACAACTTTGCCTGGAGAGAATGAAGTATGTCTCACAGGTAATGATACCACTTTAATTAAACTAGTCTTCTATAATAATAAAAGGGTAATATGCTAATTAGACCAGATGTCCTTCCTGACAAAGCCGGGCCCAAGGTCAACCAGCCCGGGTCCCAGGTGCCTGCCAGTGGCCGAAGGAGGGAAGCAACTAGGGTCCCGGGTGCCGGAGGGAAGCCAGTGCTGGCAGAGGGGGTAAGAAAGGCCTACACTTGCATGAATTTTCATGCATCAGGCCTCTAGTTATTAATAATAGGAAAGAAGCAAAGGGGGAAGCCAGCCATTACAGGCATGTCATTTGGACAACTTCACCAGGAAACTACAACTCTACACTCCCCAGGGGTCCAACAAAGAAAAAAATAGACACATATCCAGTAAGTTTGGAGTGATACAGAAAAGGCATTTGTTTGTCAATCACAACTGGGAACAAACGTCATTGGCCAGAATGGGCATGGCCATTGCAAGTGCATGGAATTGAAAATATTTAATCCTCTGAACAAAGGAATTCACTATCTTGTGCTCCTACTGTTCTTGGGAATCTTGGGACTTGTGTGATTCTGGGTTTGTGAGGCTCCCCTTGGATTTACCCACATGGCCCATGGCTATGCAGATGCTACACAAAATGGACTAATAGGCTGCAACTAGCCTGATGCTGCACTGGACCCAACTCCGACATGGAAAGGAAAATCTGAACACTGGCTTTGCTTCTTGCTTTACTGAAACCCCAGCTACACTTCTTTTCTGACTGGGACTTTGGAAATCCAGGGAGGTTAGAATTACGCAAATGAAAATCAATCATTCTCCAGGTAAGTCTCAGAAAATTGTTTCCCTCAACATATCATAAGAACACCACCCCCAGCACCCAGTGGGACAAAGGACCTCCCACTTTGTCCAATAACAGTATTATAATGCCTGGACTTCATTTCAGGTAAAGATGTGTAGGCATCTGCCAAGCAGAGAAGGGAAGACACACAAATGCATGAGAAAAGGTGGCTCACTGGAGGAAGCACACATATTTCAGTGTACCTTGGGCTCACACAGGTTGAGGGGAATGTGTAATACTTCCATCAATAAAGATTTATTCAAAAAAAGAAAAAAGGAGAAAAAGAGAGGGGGGGGGGTTGGAAGGAAGCTGAGAAAGACTGAATAGCAGGGGCCAGTCTAAGAAGATTCTTATGCATATCATTAACAACTGTGATCCATACCCTATAGTGACAGGAAACCATGAAAGAATGGAGTTAGTTCTCTGAGTTAAGCCTTATTTAAATGTAAATATGTTACCTAGCAGTATTATTGCAAAGTTTAGCTCAACAGAACCAGCTAGTATCTTTGCAAAAACTGACTAATTGCCATTTAAAAGGGAAGCCAAACGCAGGTTAAAAAGGCCACACTCACTCAATTGTAGTTTTTTGTTTGTTTTTTATAAACATATTTTATTGATTTTTTACAGAGAGGAAGAGAGAAGGATAGAGAGTTAGAAACATCAATGAGAGAGAAACATAGCTCAGCTGCCTCCTGCACACCCCCTACTGTGGATGTCCCAGCAACCAAGGTACATGCCCTTGACCAGAATGGAACCTGGGACCCATCAGTCTGCAGGCCGACGCTCTATCCACTGAGCCAAACCAGTTAGGGCCACACTCACTCAATTGTACACTTTAAAATGGTTAAAGTAGTGAATTTTTATGGTTAAAGTAAGTGACTTTTACATCAAGTAAGGGAAAAATGTACTTTTTAGTAATTATAGCCGCAGCGTGAAGGAGCACAAAATAAGGTACCGCCAGCAAGTTTCAGATGCAACTTTGCAAAATTTAACTTAGAGAAATTAAACAAATATTCAATAAAAACATTAGCATTTAAAAAAATATAGCATGATTAGAAAGAATGAACACTGTCAAGCTGAAGATAACATTCATCACTAAATGGTATGCAAGTTCAGAGCCAGTCACCCCAAGATGTGTGTCTGTGGTATATGAACTGTTTTGAGCTAAAGGTAATTTTAGTTTCAGGTTCAGAAAAACTTCTGCAGCTCCCTTTAACTACCTAGAACAGGGGTGGGGAACGTCCGGCCCGTGGGCCATAGAAGGGCCACAAAATCGTGTGGTCTGGCCCTGCCGAGGCATTAGGGGTGACTTAACTAAATGTTTGGCCAAATATATAGGCTAACTTTTAAGTTGATAATTTTGTATGGCCTGTGAATGATGTTATAAATATCTAAATGGCCTGTGGTAGAGAAAAGGTCCCTCACCCCTGACAGGGAAGAACCTGAATTAGGGGTCTCTTCTATAAAAGAGATTGTAAGTGTTAAACTGTTTTTGACCCATGTATATGGCAGGACAAACTTCTATTCACTAAACAGCTGTTCTTCTTATCCTGTTATGCCCCCAGGTGCAGGATAAGAAACACCTTATCCCTAGCCCAGCATGTCTTATATATCTCCATCCCCTTTTCTATCTCTGAACCTCTCCTGCATGTGGGGTTTCTGACTGTCTCATGTATGCAGACTTCCCATACATATGTATGTATTATGTTTGGCTATTTTCTCTTGCTAATCTGCCTCGTGTCTATGTGATGTTTAGACCAGCCAGAAGTGTAATAGGAAATTGGACAGGCATGAGCAGAGTAGGAATGATAGGCCAGGTTCGGAAGATCACCTGGGTGGAAAGACCAGGTGCCTAGAAAGGAAAATTATAGAGTGAGACCTTGCCCCAGAGTGATCTTCCCTCCCCTAGCCCATCACTAATCATGGGGTTTAGATCCCTTGACCTTTCATACCACTGGTCATGCAGTTCAGACCCTCCCCTGACCTTCCTCCCTTGGTATATTCCTAGACCAGTGGTAGAACACCGTTAGAGGAGGAACAAGGGTGCTAAAGAATAGCCTCATATGACTCCCTGGCATGGCCACTCCCTTAAGGATTAAGCCCTAGAGATAAAATCTAGACCTCAGTGTGATTCAGCCCCAGATCCAGGAAATCAGCAAAGCCAGGAGGAGAGATGCCATGGATGACATCGGGACCAGCTGGGATGACAATTGACCCTTTGCCCTGGTGCAACCAGTGGAGACTAGGACCTTGAGGAGACACACCTGGAAAGCTGATGAATATTCTAATGAGATCCTCCCATGAGATCTCTCTCTCTCTCTCTCTCTCTCTCTCTCTCTCTCTCTCTCTCTCTCTCTCTCTCTCTCTCTCCTCTCATTGTCCAACATGAGTGGTCTAGCAAAGGTATACCGAGGTACAGCCAGTTCAGTGAGCCTATGGAGGGGGGCCTGTGCAGTGGGGTCTAGCCCAGGAGGCCACCAGCCAGAATCAAATGTACAATATGTACAGTGTGCTCCCATTGGAGGGAGAGGGGCACCGTGTGCTTCCTCAGCAAGGCTCTTCCTTCTCATCCCACCCCCCATCGTGTAGACCTGCCATGGTTGAGAAGTCCTCATCTAGAGAGAAAAAAAGGAGCCGTTTCCTATTTAGTATCCAAATAGTTTAATCTCTTCCTCCAGATTGATCAATTGATTGACTGGCTTCTGGAAAGGGAAGAGCTGAGCTTGAGCCTAGGGAATGAAACTAAAGCATGGTGGAAATATTTTCCCTGAATGCCCAGCAGGGTCAGAAAGACAGCAACTTAGCAGTTCTGGCTGCTATGAATTAATAAAGATCTTGCTCTTAAGGCCAGAAATCCCCATTGTTTAAGTTTGTCAGGCCTTATTAAGCCAGGGGCTCTGTGCTGATTGCTAACAGGGTGGGGTGGACAATAGAGCTAGTGTGTTGCCATGGTTACAAGAAGAGCAGTGATTTGTGTGTGCACAACCATTGTCTAGATTCTGGGAAGTTTATTTAGAGATAGGCTCACACACTGATGGGCAGAACTGACTCTGAATCTATTGGAATCATTATGGAATCAGTGATAGGGACCCACCATTCTAATCACATGCCAGTATCCAGGAAACTAAAACATTGCTTTTTTTTTTTATCACTGATCTTCATTTTTACTTAAATATAGTGTTCTTTGAAGAGAATAAACAGACAAAATAAACTTTGCACAGCAAATATTTTACATAAGTGTAAACATGCATGTCTATTTTACAATTAAGCAAATTAAACTTTTAAACACAAAATCTTAGAAAATCATTAAAGAATGAGATAATGAGCCCAAGACAGAAATAACAGAAGCAGCAAAAGCACACATTTCATAAAGCTTTAATTGGTCTTGTCTTCCAACCTACTGGTTAAGGCCTGAGTTTCCAAAATCCTACCTTCCCTGCCAAATGGAAACGGCCAATTTGGCTGTAATTAATACATATCCACATAACATAGTATTACTCTTTCAAAATAATGTAATAAATACACCACACATACACACACACACACACACACACACACACACACACACACACCCTACTTAACCAGCCCCTTGAATAGGGAAGTAAGGACTTTGAAGTTGTCAGGTTTTCCCACTACTGAAGCACATACATTTAATACCACACATAGAAAGAATGAGTCTGCATTGCTTGACACACTGAGGGACTCCAGGAGGCTCCTGTGAACCTGGCGCTTATAAAGCAAACAAGGGACTAATGGCTAAGTCAGGGGCTCAGATGCTGTTGTCTCAAATTCAGAGATTCAAGTCCAAAAGTGAAAGCGAGGTTTCAATGTTCATTTATTCATTCAAAAATATATATTGGGCAAAGGGTGCCAGACACTGTTCTGGGTTCAGTATGTTGTAAACACCTCATCCCACCTGTCATGCAGGGTGAGGAAGGCGCCCTCACAGACTCTGCCCTGCATGAGGGACTCGCTGCAATTTGTGACAGGGGCACCTGGCAAGGGCAGCTGGACTACATGCCAGGAAATACGGTGCGGGCCTGGGAGCAGTGAGCTCTGCCCTGGTGAACATGAGCTGGGCTAAGAGAACGGCATTCCTAAATGCAGGAGTCTGCACTGCAATTTTGCACAAACGCAGTGCCACGATGCTTCTCAGCAGACACTTCAAAC
This sequence comes from Myotis myotis, assembly GCF_014108235.1. Taxonomy (NCBI): domain Eukaryota; kingdom Metazoa; phylum Chordata; class Mammalia; order Chiroptera; family Vespertilionidae; genus Myotis; species Myotis myotis. The sequence goes on from NW_023416318.1 coordinate 5,726,970, forward strand.
ATATTATTGTGATACCTTAGAGGTGCTTTAAAGAAGAAGGACAAAAAGTGAAAGAAGTTTGGTGAATGAATTATTTCGATTAGAGCAGGGGTGCCCGCAAAATCATTTGGTCTGACCCTGCAAAGGCTTTAGGAGTGAGTTATTTAAATGGGTGAGCAAATATAGCAGGCTAATTTTTAAGTTGATAATTTTGTATGGTCTGTGAATGATATTATAAATGCCCAAATGGTCCTTGGCCGAAAAAAGGTTCCCACCCCAGAATCAGAGAGTTATTTAGCTGTTAACTAAAAAAAAAAAAAAAAAAACAAAAAACAAAAAAAAAACCCCTTCCAGGTATTATATAAAGCGGGAAGGGCAAAAAACCCTACCTGAGATGCATTTCTTGGTTGACCTAACATCAGTATTGCCCTGTACAGGAAAATGATCTGATGGAGCATAAAGGGGACCCCAGAACTGGACTAGCACAGTGCCCATCAATGGGGCCTGGCACAGGTCACTGTATCTCTGTGGTCACAGCTTCATTCATGAAATGAAGAGATTGAGTAGGAAGATCTCCACTTCTCGCTCTGATAGTCTAAGGTTCTAAGGCACTTAGCGTTTTCTATGGCAGAGCTCCCCGGACCTAATCCCCTAACAAAGCAGCCGGATGGTCATGGGCTCGGATTTGAAAGGTAAGGTTGTTTGTATGCCTCAAGGGCAATATCTTGCTGAGTTGGTAATCATCTGACTCCTTCAAAACAAAAGTAATTTTTAATGTTTCTCTTTCCCTGCTTGTAGTCAATAACTAGAAATAGGAAAACAATACAGCAGAATTGGTCAACGTGGGACAGCAGAAAACCCGGAATAAAAAAAGAGTAGAGTCCTGCCCTGCCACCAATACCGTATGACCTCGGGCCAGCTCCCCAAACATGCCAGTCCTCAGCTTTCTCTTCTGCCAACTGGGAAGAAGGAATACTGCCTAGGATTTAAAAACTCTAAAAATCAAAGAAACACGATTCTGGTATGGCAATATTTTCATTGTGGTGCCCTTAATCTCCTCCCTTCAAAATAACTCATTTTACAGAATAACGAGAACACTGGTATTCTATTACAGCTCTCCAGAGAACACACAGAGCAGATGTTGAGGATGACAAGGTTATCCTTGCAGAAGCTGGGAAATAGGGAAGATATGAAACTACTGTTTCTAGACACCACTCACTATACATACTTAATCACTTTTTCTTTTTTAGAAATGGATGAGTAAATGTTTGTCTGGGAATTACTGTGGGTTATTTTTCGGTTGTTTGGTTTGTTTTTCCCTAAGCTAGTCTCCCCCTCACCACACATACACTTTTAGTATGAAAGGTTTGTTGTTTTATTTTGTTTCTTAAAAACAAAAATGGTATCAGCTCCTGCAGCAAGGTGACACTCAGATCTCATTTTCCCATTTGGGGGCATGCAGCATAAAAGGATCATATCCTCTCCAAAACCAAAACACATACACAGGTTTTTCAAATTTGTTTGTTTTAAAATATATTTTTATTGGTTTCAGAGAGGAAGGGAGATGGAGAGAGGGAGAGAAACATCAATGATGAGAGAGAATCACTGATTGGCTGCCTCCTGCACGCCCCACACTGGGGATCCAGCCTGCAACCTGGGCATGTGCCCTGACCAGGTACTGAACTGTGACCTCCTAGTTCATAAGTCAACACTCAACCACTGAGCCACATGGGCCTGGCTCTCTCCAATAAATCTTACCACTATGTCTCAAGTTTTTCTTCTATCCATGGGTCCCCGAAATGCATTTCCCATGACCCCACAAAAGAATCTTATTTCCAGCAGCAACACATTCTCATTATGTGAGCCACTTTTTGACTATATCACTATGGAAGAATCCCCCTTGAAAATGCCCTAGAAATGATTGCTAGAACTAAGGACAGAAGGCCACTTGCCTAAGCCAGAAAAGCTGGAATAAGTCTGGATAAGTACAACACATGGTTTGCTTTTCTAGATAAAGGTAGGCTACAGTGAAAAGCCCCAACTTCTGCCTAAATCCCTGGTAACAGTCTGAAGGTAGTAAACAGCTAAGCAAAGTAAATAGTGAAAAGGAATTTTTTAAAAAATCATTGTGGATATATTAACTCCTCACACTACACCAAAGATACAGAGATAAAATGAAGCGGAAAAAGAGGAAACAATGATAAAAAGAGAATAATGGATAAAGGTAAATTTTAACCCACTGTTACTTAGTTCAACTCTATTAGGCGCACAAACACACAAAAACGACTTAGATCCTCATATGAAGTCTAGGGACTGGGACTGGTCTCCTTGGTAATAAAAAGGAAGCTCTTCTCAGATGGTCAGAAAAACACTTAACTTCTTTTATGCAAACAGCTTCTACCCATTTTAAAATCTCTCAGCTGAGGAGGCAGGTCAACAAAGGCTTCTGACAATCATCCATGAGTGTAACTACATAGTTACACCACTTAAGCTATTAAAGGTGCCTAGACCTACAGAAATGTTCCAAAAATATATTCACTGAACTTCTACTGTATGTGAAGGGAGGAGAGCTTCACAATATGCCCTTTATAGGAAATCCATTGTATAGAATATTTTCAGATGCTTGTATTGCAATCTGCAATTCCAACTGGCAAATGAATTCAGGTCTTCTACCAAATAGGTTATCAACTCTAGCAAGTGGTGTAGTGCAGGGCGGGTGCCTTGTTTGATTGACACAGGTCTCCAATACGGCTGGAATTATGCCTTTCTGGTATTTTAGACATACAGCACCTCTATGACACGCACATCTGTTTGTGGACTAGAGGCCACATGGGCAAATGTATGTGGTGGGTTTCACTATCTGGTCTATTACCATGGCTGCCTAGGATAGCAAGTTTTGGATAAATCACCTCAACATTTTAACCTTAGTTCTTTCATTTGAAAATGTTAGCATGCGAGCTGATATTTATAGCCCCGAACAAGTCAAACACACATGATTCTATGCTTGTGAAGGTCACACTCCAATTGAATGTGATGTGTCCATATTGCCCTTAAAGTCAGTAAACTATCTAAACCACTTACAACACCCACTTCTCTTAGAGATGGCATTGATTGAACATGGCTTTGTTTAGTGGAAAGATGCATTGCAGCAAATGAAATGTTCAATAACCAAAAAAGGCAATGACGGGTGTGTTTCTGATTCTGGGCCGGGAAAACGGAAGCCACTTTGATGCATCAGTGGAAAGGAATTTTCCTGCACATCATCCCTAAGGAGAGGGGCATCCCTTGGGACCCAGCCTCTCTCTTTTCAGATCCTTGGGAGATCTTTAGAAAGAGACACGGGTAGAGCAATGGCCTCGGCCAGTGGTAAATGGGGTCCCTTCCTATTCACTCACCTCTACTTCTTCATTACCTAAGCTAGACTTCGGTTTTTCTTGTTTTTCAAATTGATTTTTGGATCTATTCTGTTATTCCCCTGCAACTTTGCCAATATCAAAAAATGTAAATTTATAGACAAATGTGCAAGTGTAGCATTTTGCAGCAAAGACTACTGTTCACTTTTCTAAGAAATACACAGCAGGCTTTCACATGTAAAATAAAAATAATCTATTGGGCAGAGGAAGATTTATTAAATCCCTCTTTGCTATAATTTGCATGAATCTATAGGTGTTTTGAAACCATAGAAAACATGACCAACCATTCTCTCTCCCTTGAGATTACACAAGCTAACAGAATTCAAAAGACAGAATTAGATTAACCATTATGGGACTGACCTGTTGCTCTGAGTTCAAGCTAGCAAATATGGATCAACACATTGGACCTTGACATTGAGATATTCTCATGACTAAAGAAATAACTATTCGTGACTGTCCTGTAAGACCCTAGAAGTCTCACAAAATTTCCAATTGGTGCTCTTTACAAAGCCTCTTTGCTACTTGAATAATTGTGAACAGTACTTCCCATAACTCTGTGTTCTGAGAAAATAATTGCTGATGGGTCAGATTTTCTATAAGGTGTTTCTTTTTTTTTTTTTTTTTTTTTTTTTTTTTTTTTTTTTTTTAAATCAAGTTTTCTGTTTAGTAAGGGTTTGGGTTGAAGAAGTACTCATCAGAGCCTCTGTGACTTTTGAACCTGTCTGGCCTCTCCCTGTGCAGCCCCTCTGTACTAACTCCTCATATATCCGGAACTGGGAAGCAGGTCCTGCTATCGCAGCAGATGGCACATTCAGGCAGCGTAGCAAGGAACACAATGTAAGGGGCATGTGGTGGGCTGACTGTGCAAATATGCCGCAGGAGAAAAATGATTAGCCACATATGTCTGTGATTTATTGGTCAGCTGGAAGGAAGAGAAACTCAACCGACTGGATCTGATTTAAGAAAAGAAGGAAAACAAGGATTAGATAAGTGAGAGAAGCACGGGGCAACCTTGCTCGGACTCAGCGTAGCTTCACCTCCTGAGGACTATTTCATAGCTTTGTGGTTTAAGAAGACAGCATGGAGGTTTTCAATCAGATCTGAAAATCTTCATTCAGGCTTCTTCCATCTTCATATCCCTTCTGTGGCAATACCCATCACTATAGGAATTCACATGCACAGCATCGACTTGTAAAGAAGAGTCTTATTTTGCTCATATTCCCTACTCTATTTTATTGAATGGGAGGAGAGGAGGGAGGGCCGGGCAGGGAGGATTTGCTCCTCCTGTCAGGTGATGGAGGAGTCCTTTGAGAGGTTGTGTTGCAGTAACAAGCCTAAACCCAGCATAGCTGTGGTCTTTGGAGGGAGGGGCAATTATGAAGACTGTGGTTCTGCCTGACCCCTGTGGCTCAGTGGTTGAGTGTTGATTTATGAACCAAGAGGTCACTGGTTCAATTCCCAGTCACATGCCCAGGTTGCAGGCTCCATCCCCAGGAGGGGGCATGCAGGAGGCAGCCTATCAATGATTCTCTCTTATCACTGGTGTTTCTATCTCTCTCTCCCTTCCTTCCTGAAATAAAAAAATATATATGTATTAAAAAAATAAAACTGTTTTTGTTTTTTTTCTGCCAAGCTCCTAATGGGCATACATTTTGGTTGTATAGAGAACAGAAAAGGGAAAAGAAAATTAAAAAGAAACAATTTCATTAATCTCTTAAACACACTAAGGACAGAACTCCTGACAAAGACAAGGGTTCAGCTTTGGAGCCCTCAGTCGGCTAAGACACAATAGTGCCCGACAGAGAATAACTTCTGATGCCAGAAGAAATGTGCTATAAACCTGGTGCCTGGCATGAATAGCCTGGATGTAACCTTGTGTGGCCAGTTTCCTGAGCTTCTAGAAACAACTGTGAGTTTAACATTTTCAAGGGGGCTAGAGGTCCTAAATTAGCAGTTAGACATAAGAGCTATAGGTAAAAATGTGAACGAAATGAATGATCTCTATCAAAATTTATGACAATTTTTGTTTGAGAACTGCCAGGCATTTTCTGCCAAGGATTTTATATGTTTATCACTTTATTTAAAATTCATAAATCCCCATGAGGTGTGTACCATTGTTCTCCCCATCTGTAACATGAAGACTGATGTTGAATGACTGCTTTGGGGTGGCAAGGCCAGGGTTCATTTCCAGCACTATCTGACCCACAAGTCTCTATTGTTCACCTCATGAATGATACATGAACTCACAAATAAGATTTAAAAGAAATACTAGAGCCCAGCCGGTGTGGTTCAGTTTGTTGAGCATCGTCTCATGCACCGAAATGTTGCCAGTTCGATTCCTGGTCAGGGTACATGTCTCAGTTGTGGGTTTGATCCCCAGTCAGGTAGTGTATGATAGGCAACTGAAAGGTGTGTCTCTCTCATCTCTCTCCTCTCTCTCTCTCCCCCCAGGGTGAGAATTTAAAAAACAATTAAAAAAACAAAATAAAATAATTAAAAACAAAATAAAACAATAAAAAAGAAATACTAAAAAGGTATTGAACTACCAAATTTAATCTTACTATAATTTCAAACATTTAAAAAATATACTTTTATTTAAAATTGTATTATTTTTCCAAGTTACAGATTAGATCTTGCTTCTCCCCTGTTTGAATGCCTCTTCACATCCCCTAGACCAGTGGTTGGCAAACTGCGGCTCACGAGCCACATGCGGCTCTTTGGCCCATTGAGTGTGGCTCTTCCACAAAATACCATGTGCAGGCGTGCACATAGAGTGAGATTGAAACTTCATGGCCATGCGCAGAAGTCGGTTTTCAGCCTGGGCGAGTCTATTTTGAAGAAGTGGCCTTAAAAGACGTGGGGGGTGTCGGTCGGTCGGGCAACAGGAGACGCAGTGCAGGAGGGCCACGGGATACACAGCGAGGGGAGGCATGCGCAATTCATGCACAGAGTTGAGTGAGCCAGTCAGTCAGCAGTCTCATGTGCAGTGGTTAGTGCTAGTCACGTCTGCAAATCGCGCACAGGTGACAAAAGTACCTACTTGAAGCATAAAGTTACCTGTATTTTTCCAACCAGCTGCAAATCCTACAGGTGTTTTTGTCATCAATTTATGAATTATAATTATTTTGTGATGGTGGCTTTATTATTATAAAATGAAACATTTTTTTAGGTATGTTGAGATGGTTTGGACATACAGAGAGGATGAACGAAAGGAGATAGACGAAACAGGTATACGAATGTTGATGGGAGAGTTGGAAGGGGTCAACCTCAGCGAACGTGCCTCAATCAGATTGAGGACGTTTTTAGCAAAGGCCAGCTTAGGAGTACCCTAGTTAAGTTAATAACAATGTACCTACCTATATAGTTTAAGTTTAAAAAATTTGGCTCTCAAAAGAAATTTCAATCTTTGTACTGTTGACATTTGGCTCTGTTGACTAATGAGTTTGCCCACCACTGCCCTAGACTATAGCCTCTAAAGGCATGACTCGAGCCCATCTTTTAACCGTATCTCCATCTACCTTCCCACTGTCCATATCCCACATTCTGAGCACTGGTCAAGTTTGTGGTCACACCTACACCTTCATAAATAGTGCTGTGCTTTCTCTTGTTTCATTCTTCAAGGTCCAAGTTAAGAATCACTTCACATGCAATGGTCTTCTCTGAACTCCCAGGCACAACTAAGGACTCATGCCTCAATGTCATTACTTTAGATTTTGCTTATAACACTTTCTTTCAAACATTGATTTGCATGCCTGATCCTTCCAGAGAGCAAGTTACTCTAGGGCAGCGGTTCTCAACCTGTGGGTCGCGACCCCTTTGGCGGTCGAATGACCCTTTCACAGGGGTCGCCTAAGACCATCCTGCATATCAGATATTTACATTACCATTCATAACAGTATCAACATTACAGTTATGAAGTAGCAACGAAAATAATTTTCTGGTTGGGTCACAACATGAGGAACTGTATTAAAGGGCTAGAAGGTTGAGAACCACTGCTCTAGGGCATTAACTTGTCTTCTTAATCTCAGTTTCCAAGTTTATGGCATCATATATTTGGTACATAAGACTCACTCAATAAATTTATTAAACTGAAATTCTTGGCTTTGGCTATAACCCAGTTTACCTGAAAATTATGTTGACATAATCATTAACATCAATTAAGTTAAATGTCATTTTATTCCATGACCATTACCCCTTCCTTCCCACTTTCCCAAGATGCACATTCTCTCATCAGCAAGTATTCTAGTTTCTTTTAAGCTTGGCACACACAAAAATGGATCGCCAAATTAAATTTGAATTTCAGATAAATAGCAAATGAATATTTTAGTATGAATAGATCCCAAATTATTACTAGTATATGGTACATAATTACACTAAAAATTATTTGTAGTGTATGTGAAATTCAACATTTTTTGGGTGGCCTGTTTTTTGTTGTTGTTTGCTAAATCTGATAGCTCTGTTTCTTTATACTTCTTAAGTAGCCCCTTCTTCAGTCATAAAATAAAGCCTTGCTCTTAATGGATGCCTTTTCTTCATAAAGGTCACACAAAACACAACCATGCAGCTTCCCCAAATCCTCAAAGGCCCTCTTATGTTGGTGACATAAGATGACCAAAGAAAAATATCTACGTAACAAATTGCATGACTGCTCATGTATCCACATCTGGCTGTCTCTTATCCTTCAGACTTAAACTTGAGCATGGTTTTCTAGGTGTTTCTCTTGTAATCTTTCAAGCTCGTCCTCTTGCTAACCTTCTCCCGTTCTGGCTAGGTGTAGGACTCCCTACCCTGAATGCTTCTCCTGCAGGTAACAAATTTGCGTATCCCTGGACTTTAAGGGGAAATGGATAGGTCTATGTTTTTTCTTCCTAGGGGTCTCACCTACATTTTTCCTGCATTCAGGAAGGCCGTGGGCAGACCTTGGGCCAGTGGCTGCTCCCTGTCTGAACATGCTGGAGAACAGTTAACCAGGGAAGGCTTGCTAGTTGCCTACAGAGTCCGCAGTGAGCATTCCGGGAACTGCCGTCTCTCCTAATACAAGTGATACATCTTCATTCCCAAAGATCAGAACTTGTTAGTTAGAAAAGTGTTGTCTATAGCCGTGTTCTCCTACGGAACCATCTTTGATAATGGAAATATTCTATCCTGTGTATTCGACATGGCAGCCACCTGACATATGTGGCTATGAAGCACATGTCGATGTGTGCTTAGTGGTGACTGCCGAACTAATTTTTAAATTTTATCTAATATTTACTGATTTAAATTTAAGTAGTTACAGGTATTTAGAGGCTACTGTGTTGGACAGGGCAGCCCTATGTACCATGTAACTTGACTATAGGGACTGCAGATATTTTAGTTAGGGAAGGGGAAGAGATTCTACAGCTCCGGGTAGGGTCTACAAAGGTATGGTCAGAAATTGTCATCTGGGGCTTATTTGTCTTCACGGGACATCTAGCAATATCTGGAGACATTTTTAGTTGTCATTAAGTGTAGGTGAAGGTGATACTAGCATCAGAAGGTAGAAGCCAGGGATGCTACTAAACATCCTAAGAAATAATTATCCAGCCTGGCCAGGGTGGCTCAGTGGTTGAGCATCGATCTATGAACCAGAAGGTCATGGTTCAATTCCCCATCGGGGCATATGGCCGGGAATCAGGCTTGATTCTGATGTGGGGTGTGCAAGGAGGCAGCCAATCAATGAACCTCTCTCATCATTGAAGTTTCTATCTCTCTCCCTTCCTCTCTGAAATCAATAAAAATATACTTTAAAAAAATAATTATCCAGCTTAAAATGGCAATAGTGCCAATGTTGAGAACCGCTGCTTTAAGCAAAAGAGTAAATGAGGTGAAACAGATACAAAGCTTCTCTCAGCTAGTCCTCCCACCTCCCAGGGCCGCCATTCCCTTTAATCTCCAGGTCTTGTCACTATCCTTTCCTATAATCCTTATTTTTATTAACCTAATTATTTTTATTATTCTGACCAATGAGCCTCTAATTCTTGGACTTATCATGTGCTGATTATTGTTAAATGTGTGTGTGTGTGTGTGAATTATTTTATTGTCACAATAATGTGTCAAGATAGTTGACTTTATACCAATTTTATAGATGGAAACAGAGGCCTAAGAGGTGAAGTAAATTATGCTAAGTGAAAGAGCAGATACAAAATATCACATATCAGATGAGTGTACAGATATGAAATGTCCAGAAAAGACAACTGTGAACTAACAAAAAGTAGATTCATGATAGCCAAGGTGGGGAAAGGGAAGGAAAATGAGGGAGTGCTAATAGGTAGGGGGTTTCTTTTTGGGGTGATGAAATGTTCTGAAATTAAATAGCGGTGCCCTGGCTGGTGTGGCTTAGTTGGTTAAGTGTTGTCCCATGTACCAAAAGGTCACCAGTTCAATCCCTGGTCAGGGTATATGCCCAGGTTATAGGCTAGATCCCTGGTAGGCGTATGTGTGGGAGGCAACCCATCCATGTTTCTCTCTCACATCGATGTTTCTCCCTCTCTCTTCCTCTCGCTCTAAAAATCAATAAAAACATATTTTAAGAGATATTAGATAGTTGCACACACTGAATACACTAAAAAACACTGATTTGTGCACTTAATGGTGAATTTATGATATATCTAAAAATAGTTAAAAGTCATTTTATTCAATGTATAAATATATTGTCATTGAATTTGTAAATTAAATTTAAAAAAATTTAAAAGTAAAACAGCCCTAGTCGGTTTTGCTCAGTGGATAGAGCATTAGCCTGCAAACTGAAAGGTCCCAGGTTTATTTCCAATAAAGGGCACATGCCCGGGTTTTGGGCTCCATCCCCAGTGGGGGACTTGTAGGAGGCAGCGGATCCATGATTCTTTCTCATCATGGATGTTTCTATCTCTCTCTCCCTCTACCTTCCTCTCTGAAATCAATATATATATATATATATATATATATATATATATATATATATATATTTTTTTTTAAAGTAAAACTATAGAGGTTAAGTGGTTTACCTGGGTCGCACAGGGGGGAGTCAGGATTAGAGGCAGGTCACCTGATGGCAGGCCTGTGCCCTTAGCACTGTCCCACAACTGACCTGTTTCTTCTCTTCATTCTCCTCAGAGTGTCGGAGGTTTATATTTCAAACCAGGAGGATCTAGATTCAAATCCCTGCTACCCTTCCTATTCTGGGCAAATGATTATTCTTTCTTCTTTTATTTTTTAATATATTTTTGTTGATTTCAGTGAGGAAGGGAGAGGGAGAGAGAGATAGAAACATCCATGATGAGAGAGAATCATTGATTGGCTGCCTCAAGCACACCCCCTACTGGGTATGGAGCCCGCAACCCCGGCATGTGCCCTTGACCAGAATCAAACTTGGGATCCTTCAGTCTGCAGAATGATGCTCTATCCATTGAACCAAACTGGCTAGGGCTCTTTCTTCTTTAAAAAAAAATGTTTTATTTTATTTTTTTTAGAACATGTAACAAGAGGGCTATATTCTTAGCAAAATTCTAAGTGCACAATGAAATATTTTTATGATATGCATAATGTTTTACAATAGACTTCTCAACATATCTTACTTAACTGAAACTTTATGATGAGTAACTCCCCCTCCCCCGCCCCTCTCCCCCTTGACAACCACCATTCCACTCTCTGGCTCTACAAGTTTGACACTGCTAGATACCTCATATAAGTGGAATCATACTGGTATAATATCTGTCTTTCTGTGACTGGCTTATTTCACTTAGCATAATGTCCTCAAGGTTCATTCATGTCACATATTGCAGAATGTCCTTCGTTCTTAAAGGCTGAATAGTATCCCAGTCTATGTATACATCACGTTTTCTGTATCCATTTTCCTGTCTTCTTAGCTGCAATTTCTTCATAAAATGGTGCTGATAATACTCATACCACAGGATGATTGAGAACTGGAAATTGCCCAAAGTGTCTGACAGAAAATTCTCATTCAGTAAAGTGCAGCTATTACTGAACTGCTTAGTTGATAAGACTATGAGAGCATCTTCTTTGGGGTTTTTGGAGGACAAATTCTGGACATTGGTTGCTGAGGCACCCTTGGTTGTCTGGGGGGTGGGTGGGTCTGAATGGTCTCTTGTACTGTTAGAGTGATGTGACTTTTAAACTGCTTTACATATTGGGCTCCCAAGACAGGGTTCTGTAAAAAATTTGAACATAGCACCTCTAGCCGATATGTGATTCTAATGTGGAAAACTGACCAAAGGTGGGAAGAAGTGAGCTATTTGGGGGGATACTCATCTTTTATCACCTCCCCAATCAATCTACAATTGTAGATTTCATCTGCTGAGAACTTGTAAGTAGAGTCTTTGTAATTTCTTTTTCCAGTAGGTGAAGGCATATACACTTTCTGAATCTGAGAGATCTGATTAAGGCATGTGGGGGCCTAACCTCTCCTGTACAAGTGGCCAGAGAATTTTCCCAAAATATGCCATGGAGTCAAGGCCAACTCAAAACTCAGAGAGGCCCTAGCTGGTTTGGCTCAGTGGATAGAACGTCGGCCTGAGGACTGAAGGGTCCCAGGTTCGATTCCGGTCAAGGGCACATGCCCGGGTTGAGGCAGCCAATCAGTGATTCTCTCTCATCATTGATTTTTCTATCTCTCTCTCCCTCTCCCTTCCTCTCTGAAATCAATAAAAGTATGTATTAAAAATAATCAGAGAGGAACGCAAGCGGTACATGGAACAGCTTCTCAGCAACGTCCCCAATGGCTCCCATGTGTTATCACTGTCTTACATTTGCGGCCAGGGGCTCTCTTTGGAACCGAATTTCTTCTGCAAACTCTGAAAATGAGAACGGGGAGGAAAGGGCAGATTCTAAGAGGTTAAGCATTATGCAAGTGATGCACGGTTAGCACAATGGTTAACAAGCTGCCTTGGGAGCAGCAGACACTGGCCTTTGTGGAACGGTCCTGACTGTAATTTACAAGGGTTTAATCTCTCTCTTTAAAGCAAGCTTCATCTGTCCGCCGCTCTGCTGAACGCTCTAGTCCCACTTTTTGAGACGCGGGCTCATTTAACAACTGGCAATCAAACCCGCTTCGGCAGCCACAATGGAAACTGTCGAGGCTCATTACATTGGGAAAATATGCCATCTTTATTTCCATCCTATTGTTTCCCCAAAGATTAACAATACACATTTTTTTCAATGGCCTGTTTTCATGAAATTTCGCTTACATATATTTTGAAGCCCTCCCATCCAGATGGTGAAACTTAGGGTAAAATTTGAAGTGTGCTTCTTGGGTGCTATTCTAAGGCATGGCGCGACTATTCTGAACCAACTCAGAAAGAAAATGGCATCAGGAATTTATAATATAAAACAATTTGATATTGAAGGGTTTATGATGTGGGATAGGGAAATGCACTCTTGATTTAGATAGTGATTATTGATGATGATGATTTGATAGCAGTTTGCAGTTTGCCCCCTTATGTAACTGGTGCAGTGGGTTCTTGTCAGGTCCTTATAGTATTTATAGGGCACATAGTATTCTTCTGTTACAGAAAACATTTAAAGAGCTACCTTGTGGTATTGTGGAGGAGCTTGAAGAAGATATAAGGAAACCAAAAAAGTGATAAGCTATTGCAATTTTTTAAAATAGTAATAAATTTTGAGAAAAGGAGATTGTGCCTTTTTAAGTATGCCATGTATATGTATATGTATATGTATATGTATATGTATATGTATATGTATATGTATATGTATATGTATATGTATATGTATATGTATATGTATATGTATACACACACATATATATATATATATACACACACATATATACATATATATGTTTTCACTTGATAGGTGGGGTTCTTTCGGTATACTTACGTCACCTTTGACTAATAGATACAGCAGGAGGGACTCTGCCCTACTCCCAAAGCGAGGCCATAAAACATCATGCAGTTTTCACCTAGTTCCCCTGGGACGCTTGCTCTGGGAGAAGCCAACCACTTACAAAGTCCAACTGCTCTGAGACAACCATGCTGGAGAGGCCACGGCCTGGCTAAGCTCCCAGCTGGCAGACAGATAAACTGCCACCCATGGGAATGAGCAAGCCATTGGGTACCCAACCCCATGGAGCCTACAGATGACTGTTGCGCAGCTGACATCTGTGTGCAATCTCAGGAGAAACCCCACATGAGAAATACCTGGTGATCCATTCCCAAACTCTTCACCTTCCAAATTTCAGGCAAAATAAAATGGTTGTAATTTTACACCACTAGGTAATTTGGAGGTAATTTGTTGAGTTGAAATAGTAACTAGAATAGGTATCAAGTAAGCTCAGGACTGGACTCAGGTTTTCTCTAAATGTCTGTACAATGAGTTCCTATAGCAGCTTAGGAAAAATATTTCCAAATATAAAAGAACTAAAGATGGACAGTAAAATGCTCAAGCCAGTATCAGGAGTTCAGCAAGCACTGCTTGTAACTGGTGCACTGGAATCCAAAGGTGCTGCGGGTTTAGTTAGCCAAGGCTTGCAGTTGAGCCAGAGCTGCCAAAGGCCTAGATAGAATGGTCACTACAACTGGGTGATGGGATTTAGGATTTGCTTCACTCTGCTATAGCTGTCTTCCTCATGACAGGTGACTCAGCCTGCGTAGGTGCCTCCCCCGCTACCCCCACCCCAGCCACATCCAACCCCAGGTCCCAGGTTCTGCCACCAGGTAGGTGCCTTTTAAAATTTTTTTCACATTTTATTTTTTTTGTCAATCCTCACCTGAGGATATTTTCCCATTGATTTTTAGAAAGAGTGGAAGGGAAGGGAGAGACAGAGAGAGAAACATTGATGTGAGAGAGACACATTAATTGGTTGCCTCCCTCCCACATGTGCCCTAACCAGGGCTGGGAATGGAGCCTGCAACTGAGGTAAATGCCCTTGACCAAAATCAAACCCAGGACCCTTCAGTCCTTGGACTGATGCTCTATCCACTGAGCAAAACTGGCTAGGCCAGTGATGGCGAACCTTTCGAGCTCAACATGTCAGCATTTTGAAAAACCCTAACTTAACTCTGGTGCCGTGTCATATATAGAAATTTTTTGATATTTGCAACCATAGTAAAACAAAGACTTATATTTTTGATATTTATTTTATATATTTAAATGCCATTTAACAAAGAAAAATTAACCCAAAAAATGAGTTCGCGTGTCACCTCTGACACATGTGTCATAGATTCGCCATCACTGGGCTAGGGCGCAGGTAGGTGCCTTTTTAACAGCTTGACTGTGCTGTATTTAGTTAGCATCCACAGCCCTACCCCCAAACCAGAAATCCTAGAGTCTAGATTAAGTTATGGGCAGAATCTTCTGGGGCTCAGACATAGAGCAAAGACCTTTGATCTCTTTTACACATGTGACCATTACTGATTGTATATCAAGAATAATTATGATATGCATAACTACATAAATGTGTAATCACATATCATATATACTATTATACAATGTATATTATATTATATTATATTATATTATATTATATTATATGAAAAGTCTGAAGGGATCCCAGAATGGCAAGCACCTCAGCCTGCAGAACAGCTGGGCACAGCCCCAGAAAAGGGAGGAAAAGGCAAAGGGTTTGCTATTTGCTTCTCTCAAGCCCTTACTGGCTGCATTTTGTAATCAGTAGAAAATGAAATGATTTTAACATCTGTGTTTTTTTATAATGGGTTGTATTTTAGATGATTATTTGTTTCATACAATCATGTGAATTTTAACTAATCAGCATTCTGCATGCATTTAGCATTTGATTTTCTTCCCAAAAGCAGCATTTGCATACCCATATATGCAAATATTTTGCAAAGCAATGCCCTTTGCATTTTACAGCAAGGCATGCAGTTCAAAAACCAAAAGTAAAACAATATGGGGCACCTACTGTGTGAAAAGTGTGTGGTTACCTTATTTTCCTATCTTATAGGAAACCATTTTCCCAAGTGTGTTTTTAAATTATCTACTGATATGCCCAGCTTCGGTGGCTCAGTTGTCCCATGGAACAAGAGGTCCTGGGTTGGATTGCCGGTCAGGGCACATGCCCAGGTTGAGGCCTTGATCCCCAGTGCGGGGTGAGCAGGAGATCTCCAGTAGGGGGGCATGCAGGAGGCAGCCACTCAATGATTCTCATCTTTGATGTTTCTCTCCCTCTCCCATCCTCTCTGAAATCAATAAAAATATATTTAAAAAATTACTAATATATCACTGTCTTTACTACATATTTTTTAAATTATCAATAATAAATATCTTCTTGGCAGGTTTTAAATAGAGTCAGTAACTCTGTTCCTTTTGAAAAAGCCTATGGGATTATGTCAAATGCATGTTGCATGCATATTTAAAGTATTTTTTTAATGACTGGGGCAGTAGCTTCATTTATTTGCTATCTTTATCCTCCATCACATCATCTCCACTGAAATGTGGGAGTTCTCTCTCTCTCTCTCACTCTCTCTCTCTCTCTCTCTCTCTCCCCCCCCCCCCCTTACCACATTCTAGTTGGTGTGAAAGATTCTTCCCAGCACTTAAGGAAAGCACTGTGAGTTTAAGAGTCACATAAATGAATAAAGTATTACTGCCTTTTATGTACTGGGGACACTTGTTTTCTCTTCTTTCCCATCAGTATCAGAATATGGAATGGGGAAAAGGCATGGGTTTGCACCTGACTTCTATAATTGATAGCCCTCGTAACATCACATTCATTTCTCTAGGTTTCCAGTCTTCTATCAACATTATGGGAGAGTCCATCTCAACCATCTGAGCATGCCCTGGTGGTCAGATAAGATAATGTGAAGCATTACCTTTGCCAATATCAAGGCATCCCCCAAACCACCAACTTATTCAGAGAGTCTTAAGAAATCTGTTCCATTACCTGTGGGGTGCTCTACATTCAGCCCCAGAGGACTCTAGGATTGAGTACTGTTAGGTTTGATCGAGCAATTGAGTTGATAACACCCCCCTCCCCCAGAACTGGCTTTTCATGACATTTCACTATGGACATTCCCTTTGCTGAAGACCACTTTTCACTTGCAGTGACTACATTCCATTCTCTCCCCTCCAGGTATGCATAAAGAAGTGTCCACCCAGAAAAATCCCACCAAAAGTCCTTTAAAAGCCACTGACTCCCCTCACTGGGTGCTGAAGCCATCCAGGCTCAGCCACCTGGTGTGCAGATGATCGAATAAATTTATAATCCCTCACCACTCTGGCCTCAGGCGTTCCTCCTTTGGCGACCTAACATTTGGTGCCAAAACCTGGGAGGGTTCCACGGGGATGGGGAGCCATCAACCCGGCTTCAGTTACCCCGAGTTTGCTACTCGGAGAGCAGTAGGCAGCGGCAGCTCATACCGGGCTTACCTCCGAATCCTACTTGGGTGACTTGATTGGCAGCCTCTATCAGGCCTCCCTCCCTTATGGGCCCTCCCAAACTGGGGAAGAGGAGCCATCGTCCTGGCCTCAGCCACCCCGAGTTTGCTACTCAGAGAGCAGTAGGCAGCGGCAGCTCATCCTGGGCTCACCTCCAAATCCTACTGGAGTGACTCGATTGCTGGCCTCAATCAGGCCTCCCTCCCTTACAGGGTCTTCCCCAGCCAGCCAAGGAGGATGCTGGACCGGGAATCTCTCCTTCTCCATCGCTGACCCTCCATCCCACACCAGTCAATCTTCTCTAGGTAAGTGACATTCCACAATTCCCCTCATTTCGGGTCTGCTGCTCACTCTCTCTCACTGACTTCTCAGAAGTCTCTCTCATCTCAAAAGTCCTAGTGCTAGGCCAGAAGACTCCTCAGCCATGCAGCTTTGGGTCCTTCTGGATTGGGGACGCCCAATCCAGAGGGTCACCTCTCATTTCTCGTGGTGATTTGTTTAGCAGCAGGGACGCCTGCCCTAAACAGTCACCTTTGGATTTGTGATCTGTCACTCACCCGTCCTCTCTCGTAGGCCACTCCCTCTGCACACTCGTGGGGGAGATCATGCCCAACCACCTCACTTTATTCTGTAACACTGTTTGGCCACAACATAAACTAGATAATAAGTCTCAATGGCCTGAAAACAACACTTTCGATTTTAACACACTGAGCAATTACATAATTGCTGTCACTGCAATGAAAAATGGTCATAGATTCCCTATGTCCAGGCCTTTTTCACCCTTCGGTCCCAATCCTCTCTCTCAGTCCTGCTCTACCCATCTTACCCCTAACAATTCTGATTCTGAATCTACTCTTGACCCAGCAGACCACCAACCTCCACCCCCTTATACATCCTCTCCCTCACCTGCAGTAGATTCTCAAAACCCAGACCCTCTTAACCAGCAACCACCTTCTCCTCAGTCCCTGAGAGCCCAAATCCTGAGAACGTGAGCTCCAAAACAGCCTTTCCCATCTAACACTCATTCTTAGGCCAACCAGAGACTGCCTTCCTCAACAGCCTCTTCCATTCCCCAGTCCATTCTACCCCTGAGGGAGGCAGCAGGACCTGAGGGCATAGTCTGAGTTCACATCCCATTCTCTATGTCCAGCCTCACACAGATTGAGAGGCATCTCGGGTCTTTTTCCACTGACCCTACCACCTTTACTAAGGAGCCTGACCCAGTCCTATGTCCTGACTTGGCATGACATCTATGTACCCCTGTCCTCCTCTATAGAAATTCACCACCTTAGACTCCACCTCCCCAGAGGGAGCCCTTCTTCTAAACACCCATTTTATGTCCCAATTAGCCCCCGACATATGCTGCAAACTTCAAAAAATAGATACAGGTCCACAAACCCCTCAAAAAGACCTCGTTAACCTGACCTTTAAGGTTTTTAATAATAGAGACGAGGAGACCTAAATCCAAAAATAAAGGGAGATCAAGCCAAGGCTGAGGTCCAGAAGGAGGCCTTCCAGCTCCTAGACTCCGCTCTCATAAACCCCAAACGAAGTGCCGGGCCTCCAACTGCGGGTAAGTCAGGGGCTAAGCCTCCTCGGGGCCCATGCTTCCAATGCAGCAAGGAAGGACACTGAGCCAAGTCCTGCTCAAACCCGAGACCCCCGCCTGGGCCCTGCCCAAGGTGAGGAAGGGAAGGCCACTGGAAAGCAGACTGTAGTCTGGCCCTTCCGGGTTGGACCTCAGCCAGTCCAGCAAGGCAGCCCTCTGGATCCAGTCTGGAGCTCCCAGACCTCCTGGGACTGGCCACCAAAGAAGCTGCCCAGGCCCTGATGGGGCCCCACAGACTTACATCACAGGACAGAGCCTCGGGTAACGACTGTGGTGGCAGGTAAGCAGATCTCCTTTTTAATTGACACTGGGGCCACTTATTCTGCCCTCTCCGAATTCACTAGGACCCTTGTCCACTCCTCAGTCTCTATTATGGGGGTTGACGGATTAGTCTCACCACCTTTAGCCACCTCACCTCTACACTGCATCTTACTAAATCCCCCCATTCCCTCTTTTCTCATTCTACCTCGGTGCCCGGCCAGGGATACCATGTATCCCCTCATAAAGCCCAGTTGTCCCAAACCACAGTCACCTACCTCAGTTTCACTGTCTCACCCCACAAGGCCGAGCCATTCCTTAGACTGTGAACGGCTTATCTCCTTATCTCCACTACGACTGCCCCCTCCTCTGAACAAGAAATGTTCTCCTTTCTCAGGCTCACTGGGTACTCTCACCTCTGGATTCACAACTTTAGTCTTCCTATGAAGCTCCTCTGTGATATGACATGGTGAAGGGACCCCCTCTGAGTCTTTAGATCCCAAGGCCAACATTCTCACCCCCTTTAATGCTCTGAAAAATGTCAATCTAAGAAATGTTGGCTGTTTACTTTTTGGTTATCATTGAAAAATTAAGGTTTCTAAGAGTGAAGAATTCTAATACATTTTAAAGAAAAAGAAAGAATATTAGAGTAGATATACTTAATGGAAGGTCTGAGGCATGGTTATGCATTTTTGAAGGACATAGAAGGAAGGTTTGAAGGTTAATTTCAAAGTGTGAAATTTGTGAGGGTTGCGTATGTGATGAGAAGGAAAGGACAACTGTTGAAAGAAAGTGAGGGTTCAGTCTCCAAGCCTGGCAGGATGAGGTTGCTGGATACTTCTTAAGCTAAACCAGAATATTCAGAAAAACAGCAAGGATTAAGGTTCAGTAAAAATAAGAAGTTAAGCCAGTGAGCAGCAGATTATAACCTACGAAATTTAAAGTACTAAATTTGGCTGGTCTGAGTGCAGTGTCTTCCTTCTTATCCAACCATCCTGGCCCCTGGCCTCAACTGCCCCTTTCCTTCCCTTTCTCTTTTCCCTTGGATAACAGCCCCTTCTAACATTCCCTCCTGCTTTCACTGCAATAAAATCTCAACTACTCATCTATCACCCCATATTGGTAGTGCCATGGTGACTACCCTCTCAGCTTGGAGTGCGGAACTAGAAAAAGGAACCTCATGTCCTTTAGTCCACCTCTTCTCCTTACGCCTATCAGCTTGTCTCCACGATCAGGGATTCTTCTTCCTCTGTGGGGAAAACACATACACCTGTCTCCCCAACAATTGGACAGGGACCTGTACTCTCGTCTATCTCTCACCCAACATAGATGTGGCCCCCCAATAATCAGTCTTTACCTGTCCCCGTAACCCATCATATCTGACACAAAAGAGGAGTCCAGATAATCCCTCTCCTCATAACCCTCGGCATCACAGCTGTGGTTGGAACTGCCATAGGGAGCTTAACCACTGCTCTACCTATTTTATATTCTGTCTCAGGACTTATAAGAAAGCCTAGATGACATTGCCAAAAGTTTAGTTCAAATTCGGGATCAGATAGATTCACCGGCAGCTGTCACCCTCCAGAACAGAAGAGGATTAGACCTCCTAACAGCGGAGAAAGGGGGGCCTATGCCTCTTTCTGGAGGAAGAATGTTGTTTTTATGTCAATCACTCTGGCCTAGTCAGGGATGCTGCCCAAAAACTAACAGAGAAGGCCGCAAAGATCAGGGAACGGCAATCAAATTCATGGTACTACTGGCTAAAGAATATACATTGGTATACCTGGCTACTTCCCTTCATAGGACCATAGACATTTCTATTTCTCATCCTTGTTTTTGGCCCGTGTATTCTGCGCCATTTCTCATCTTTCCTTCAGGACTGCTTTCGAGCCTTCACCAACCAGTCTCTCGGGAAGATCATGCTGCTACAACCCCTTGCAACCAGAAGGAACCTATACAACATTCCAGTTGACTACAGTCAAAGGCCAACCCCCTGTGATCTTGACGTGAGACTCAGCAGGAAGTAATTACAGAAGATATGACCTTTGTCCCTATTTCATAAAACAAAAAGGCTGGAATGTTAGGTTTGATCCAGCAATTGAGTTGGTACCCTTCCCCTGGGAATTGGCTTTTCAGGTCATTTCACTATGGACATTCCCTTTGTTGAAGACCACATTTTACTTGTGGTGACCACATTCCATTCTCTCCCCTCCAGGTATGCCTAAAGAATTGTCCGCCCAGAAAAAATCTCGCCAAACATCCTTTAAAAGCCTCTGACACCCCTCACTGGGTGCTGGAGCCAGGCTCAGCCACCTGGTGTGCAGATGATCGAATAAATTCATAATCCCTCACCACTCTGGCCTCCTGCTTTCCTCCTTTGGTGACCTAACAAGTACATCTGAGGGAATCCCAGGAGATCGTAACTACAGAGTGAAGTTCTTTGGCTTCCATGGAACACACCACAGACTTAAAAGCCTCAACCCCAGTCCCAAACTGACCTGATTTTCCCAAAGCTAGAGGCCATTTCACATTCCTGAAAGTTCTGTAACCAAGGGTTTTAGAGAAAGATTAGGCCAATAAAGCCAAGAGCTTATGCCGATAACAATCACAAAGTCCTTATACTACACATTCCTCTAACCCCATCCAGCCTTAATTGATAAAATTATTTTTCTTTGATCTGAGTTGCATATGAATGTGCCAGATGGGCACTGCTGATCTCCACACTGTGACAGATGTCACTAATCAGTCAGGCTCCAGTTTCCCATTGATACTAGAGTCATCCGCAGGATCCTTCTCAATACATTGTCTCATTGGGTAGAATTAACCGTTTGGAAAAGCCTGGGCCTCCTGGCTTTCGGGAGAAGAGATTCCAGATAAAAGTGGTCAGAGAGGTTTGGCTCAGTGCAGTTCACCTCCATCTTACTTACTGATGTTTCTTTTAGGTAATTTCTTTTGTCAATAAGATAACTAGGCATATTATTAAACCTGGTCCTCGGTAGCATTCCGCACACTAGCTTAGGCTTTGAGGCAATTCTCTTTTCTTATAACAGATCACTAAGTATATAACTTTTAAGAAACATACACTGCTAGATTATCAAAGAAGAAACTGCTATTATTTCCAGTCCGTGAGAGAAATTGGAAATGGCTTTCTCCAAATGTATGTTCTGTTTGTTATCTGTCCCAGGGACCACCTTGATGCTAATCTCTCAAATCCACATTTCCGAAGGTAATGCTTCAGTTTTATTTTCCAGGGGTTTGAAACTGTATTATTAAAGATGAAAATAGTGCTTTGAATATAGTGTTTCACCTTCTAATTTATTTTATGTACTATCCATTCTATAAATATGCACTATTACTATGGGAACTCATCCCTCTTCAAAGACAAGAACGTACTGAAAATATTCCTCAATTATTCTATTCCTACGAACAAGCCACTTAATTAACAGCAATAACATTAGTCACGTCATGGGAAAAGTCATTTAGGATTTGTGCTAGGTAATGTCTTTATATACAGGCTGCTGCATTATCATAATGTGTCACTTATGTTGGAGGCCCCTCACCCCAGGTCTAATGAATTGAGCAAAGTAAACAGATATGTATCTACACAGGAGTCCATTAAATAGCCTTATTCATTTTTTTAATCCTTACCTTAGAACCTGCTTAGAGAGAGGAAGGAGGTGGGAGAAAGAAAGAGGGAGAGAGAAAGAAAGATCAATGTAAGAAAGAAACATCCATCTGTTGCCTTCTATACAAACCCCAACCAGGGATTGAACACGAAACCTTTCGGTGTGTCCCAACCAACTGAGCCGCTCCAGCTGGGCAAACAGGCTTGTTCTTGAGCACTTGAAGAATACCAAATATTCTTTTTTTCACACCACTTTTATTAAGACATCTTTTAACTTCAAAATACTTCATGTAGCTGTTCAAAGTGGGGAAATTCTTTTCTGCCTCCTTTCTTACCTTTTTCCATGATTTTAAGGAACATGAGTGAGTGTTCATTGTACATAGTAAACATTTATAAAAATTATTTGGAAGAAAATTGAAATCACTCATGATTTTATCATTAATTAGTATCATTAATACTTAGAAATTATCTATAATGATAAAAGGGTAATATGCTAATTAGACTGGACGTCTTCCGGACGTCCTTCCTGACCAAGCCGGGGCAGGAAGGAAGCCAGCCTGGGTCCCAGGTGCCTGCTGGCAGCCAGAGGAGGGAAGCTGGTGCCAGCAGCCTGGCGAAGGAAGGCCTACTCTTGCACGAATTTTCATGCATCGGGTCTCTAGTATATATTCTAAACATACCATATTTTTAATGGCATTTTTTAATTTTACAAAATATTGTAGAGATTTTTCCCTATAGGTAAACCATGCACTATAGAGCAATTTTAAAAAATTGTATGATATTCCATTGCATGGATTGACTATAATTCATTCAACCCATTCCCTGTGACTAGACCCTTAGTTATTTTCAAATTACTTTTTATCATAAATAACCTTGTTAATGCTTCTTTTTTGGTACATATATCTTTGATTTATTATCTGCATTATTTCCATATGGTAAGGTCTTGGAAAGAATGAAAATGAAATAAATCTTTTTGTTTATTTCAATTATAAAAAGTCCTACCCCTCTCCAATTTTCACCTGACAAAAAGACTATGTTGAAGACACATGTTTGCTTCTAAAGAATATGCTAGCTTTCTATTAGCAGGATCTTGGCCTTCTGAGGGCTCTCCACAGTCCTGGATATAGTCCATCTCCCCCTCCCCAGGTTTTTCTGGGGGTGGGGGTAATGCAAACTTTGAAGCCTGTGAGTTAGTTTGTATTTGTATTACACGAGCGAAGAGGAAACAATGCCATATGACAAGTTTGTTCATGTCCTCTCCCCAACCCTTCTAATAATAACAATAATATCAACAAATATTTAATGAAAACTCATTATTTTCCAGACACTGTTCTCAGCCCATTTTATGTCACCAGAAAGGCTTACTTGTTATAATGGGTACTTTTCATTAATTGATTCTGATTTCATTAATATCAACAATGAATTTGTCAAGTTCTTCCTTCATGCTCAGCATACCATAAGAGAAATTATTATTTCCTTAGTCACCAAATAACAATATATAAAGAAGACAGTAAGTCAATATTAAAATCTGACTTTAAAAAAACCCTCTAACATTTACTGAAACATTACTAAATGCCAGCCCTGTATATACCTTAGTACCTCATTCAATCCTCATAGCAACCTCAGAGGTGGGTGTCAGGGCATCCTACAAAGTCATGATGCTGTTGTTTCTTTCTAATAACTGTATTTTCTTGCACGGACTTGCGCGTGCACACACACACACACACACACACACACACACACACACGGACTACACATTACCCAGAGTTCTGTGTCACATTATCATTCTATTAACATCATTAACAATTTCCTCCTCAGTAGTCAACAAAAGGAGAATTGCTTGCCTTAGAGTAGTAATAAAATTAACAAGCTATTATGATGATACAGTACCAAGAATGAGTTCAGAACAGATCATTTTTTTAACTTGAACTGACAACACCACAATTACGAGGACATGGTTACTGACATGACAAATGAAGAACTTTCGCGTGAGAAACTGTACCTTATTGTGTTAGGAATAAGATCATAATTTCCATGGGATGGGACAATACTATTGTATTCTTACTAGAAGGCTACCCTAACAGGATTACTGCCTTAGGGTCCAAAACGAAGTCAAAGCTAATGTGTGACCTATATTCCCCCATCCCATAATATTTCTATAGTAAGCAGAGAATCTGAACTAGGAGAGCTATCAAAGGACTAAGTGGTCTATCCAGCAGCTGCCTTAATATTCAAATCTTTGGCTCAATAGTAGCACATATTCATCTGATTCTAGTTCCATAGTCATTACTGGACATGTTTCACTGATGTCCAAAACAACACACCAAAAAACTTTCCTATGTCGATATGCTTCCCAGTTTGAGTCCTGCCTTTCCCAAATTTCTAACCCAATTGTTTCTCACACAAAGCACCTGAGAAAGATTTCCCTCTTCCTCCCTCACCCCCCCCCCTCTCTCTCTCTCTCTCTCACACACACACACACACACACACACTACAGCACAGAATGAATGAGTGACTGAGCATGCTATTCTCCTTTGTCCTCAGTTTTCTGAGTCTCTCAGATGGCACAGTGCTGCTTGGTTGCCCCTCCTATAAGTTTCTAACCATGAGAAACTCCTAGCCATTAACAATGTTGTCCTATCTCATACTCACCTCCTTCAGTGTTTGTACCTATACAGTCCCCTAATCCTAGAAAGAGATATACTAGTACATTATCGCTTTCTCTGTCTCAATCTCCCTCACTGTCTCTGAGGCTGAGTCAAATTCCACCTCACTCCATCCCTTCTACACCCTCTGCCACCCTGACATGCTCATGTCTCCTAGTAGACCAGCCGTGGGCAAACTACGGCCCGCGGGCCGGACCCGGCCCGTTTGAAATGAATAAAACTATTGAAAAAAAAGACCGTACCCTTTTATGTAATGATGTTTACTTTGAATTTATATTAGTTCACACAAACACTCCATCCATGCATTTGTTCCGGCCCTCTGGTCCAGTTTAAGAACCCATTGTGGCCCTCGAATCAAAAAGTTTGCCCACCCCTGTAGTAGACTGTTGCACTAGTTCTGTCAGGCACTCTGCTAGGGTTGGGTGAGCCAAGTGGGGGTGAGAGCGGCCACCAGTCCCTCAGACCCTGAGTTATACCCAATCTTCAGAATGCGTTGAAGGGACTGTCATGTGAGACGGAATCAAAAGACGTGCTGTGGCTTATGCAGATTACATCTATTGCTTTTCTCCTATCTCTGTGACCTGCCATTCTGTCATAGGATGAAATTGAATCAGCCCACACGATTTTCTCTTTACAGCACCATGCTGGTTGCTTCCTAGCTCCTCAGGCTTCACTGAGATGAAAAATTGATTGCCAGATGCTGTGGTCTGGTGTCTTCCTAGGCACTGAAGGTGACTGCTGATGTGCTACAGGTGAAATTCACTTTATCCAGTTCCTCTGCCAATTCATGCAAATTCAATGTCATACAAATTTTACCTACTTCCTGGTTGCTCTTTTTAGATAGCTGATTTCGGATAGAGCTTTAATGATCGGTCACTCTTAATGTTTGAGTTGTAATGTTATCCTCATTCAATCCTAAGGCACTTAGGCCTTTTGCTAATGAGATATAAACACATAAATAAAAGCATTGTGTGAACTATAACAAATAAGAAATATTAGCAGGTACTATGCTGTCAGACTATTTCCTTTAGTTTATATAGTGAAGGCAGAGCCCTTTCTAATATTAATAACTACCCTTTTCTGAACATATTATGAACCAAATATCTTGCTAAGTGTTTTATGTGCATTTATCTCATTTAATCTTTCTAATACCTTTTTAGGTTGTAGCAATTAGCTCCATTTTTAGGTGATACCATTGTAGCCAAGATCATTGGTCAGAGGTCAAATAACTTGATCAAATTCATCCAGACATAAGTGGCAAAGACAGGATGGGATTGGAAACCTGGAAATATGAACGTGTTATTATTTCCCCTTTTGACATAAAATGCAGCTTACTACACGAATTCCTCTTCATCTGTGTATTCTCTGAACAGTATGTCTTGGAAATCTATCCAAACCCTCACATGTCGGGTGGCCACACCATGTTTTTCTTTTTCTTTTTCCCCAATTTACCTATAATATCCTCTTGTATGAAGGTTCCATATTCTAGCCATTCCCCTAATGACAGACATTATGTTTCCCCAAATATTTTGCTATTAAAACTAAAAGATGCAATAATGAACCTTTACAGGCCATTTCACATAATGTGAAGAACCAATTCCAAGCATGGAATTTCTCAGCGTAGTCTATGCATTTGAAATTTTGTAATCTGTGTAGTGATTTTTAAATAGATTTCCATAGGAGTTGTACAGATCTATCTCTCCCTATCCCCCTAGCACTGTATGAGAAAGTTCTTTTCCTTATGGTCTGACCAATGATGTATGCTATCAAATCTTGGATTTCTGCCAATCTGATAGGCGAGGGAAAAATAAAATAACACTATCTCATAATAGTTTTAATTTGTATTTCTTTTATTAAAAATGAGACTGAACAATTTTCGTATGTTTAACAGTTTGTAATTCTTTATCAGTGGCTATCTGTTTACATTCTTTATCAGTTTTCCTATTGGGTTGAAAGAATTTTCCTTCACAATTTCCAGTATCATTTTTAAATGAGGTAAATTAGACCTTTGCTTGTTAAATGTGTTGGAGATACTTCTCCCAGGTTATTATGGGTCCTTCGATATTTTCCCCCATGGAGAAGGGTTTTTTTTTTTTTTTTCATATGGTTGGATATATATTTTTCTTTAATAACATTGAATTTTAAGACATAGTTAAAAAAAACAACCTAAAATCCTTTTTATTCCAAGATTATAAAGAAATTTTCCCATATTTTCTTGTGGTACTTGGTTGGTTTCAATGTTTATATTGGCTTGCAATTTATACTGTGGCTTGACATATCATCCAACTCTAATTTTATGCATTTGTTTTAGAATGATACCGTATTTATTAAATTATCTCCTTTTTCCTCATTGATTTGAGGTGATGCCTTTTTCATACACTGAATTTCCATAGACATTTGGACCGACTGTTTGTAATTTCCATTCTTGTCTAGAAATCTGTTCACCTAATTCATATGGCATTTACGCACTCTTAGTTCCTTAATTGCTACACGCCTTCATTGATCCTTTTTGGTGTGCCTATAATTTTTTAATTTGTTTATTTTTGTATATGAACTTTAAAGTAAACATGTCTGATTCTACAGACTCATTATCTTTGTGTTATTCATTTTAGACAGGAAGGAAGAGAAAGACACACACAGAGAGAGAGAGAGAGAGAGAGAGAGAGACAGAGAGACAGAGAGACAGAGAGAGACAGAGAGAGACAGAGAGAGACAGAGAGAGACAGAGAGAGACATCTGATTCCTTCTGTATTCACCCTGACGGTGGATTTAACCTGCAAACTAGATATGTGCCTTGACCAGGAATCAAACCCTTGACCTTCCAGTGCACAGGAAAACACTTCAACAGACTAAGTCACACCAACCAGGGCCAAACTTGCTATTTTTAATGATATCACATTGCATATGTAAATTGAGTTAGTGACATCTGCCATCTTTATGCTATTGCATTATCTTATTTAAGCATGGTGGATTGTTCTTCCATTAGTTTCAGACTGCATTTTCCAATTTCAGGAGTGGTGGAAAATTTCTTTATATCTGTTGTGACAAAATAAAGTGTTTATTTTAAAGCATTTTCAACTTTAAGGTTGCTATTTTAAGCTGATGTTTTTCTACTATTGTATTTTCTAACCAACTATGTAATGGAAGCTATTAATTTTTTTCATACTAATTTCAGATACTGCTATTTCACTGAATTTTATTTATTTGTAGTAATTGTTCAGGTATCAATTTTGAGCCAAGACTGACATTTTTTATCACTTTGGAAAGGTATCCATGCATTCTAATTATTTTTTAAAATATATTTTTATTGATTTCAGAGAGGGAGAGAGAGAGATAGAAACATCAATGATTTGAAAGAGAATCATTGATTGGCTGCCTTCTGCACACCCTATACCAGGGATGGAGCCTGCAACCTGGGCACAGGCCCTGATGAGGAACCAAATCTCAAACCCCTGGTTCATAGGTCAATGCTCAACCACTAAGCCATGCTGGGCAGCCATGCATTCTTATTTTAAATGAGTCTATTTTCTTTAAAAAAAAAATCAAGACCAGTTGTTGAATTTTGACAATTTTCATTTCAGTATCTGTGGAAATTTTTTTTTACCTTTATGTAAGTATAATGACATATCAAAACACAACTCTGCACTGTTTCAATTAATCTCACCTCACTGAAAACCGTTAATAGTTTAATGAGGGGCTCCCTTCCGTTTAGTCATATTTTGGTAAGATTATGGCCAACAAGAGCTACATACAGGTTGGCCTGTGAAGTCCAGACCTGGCCTCCACAACCGGTCTTTTTGCTGGTACCCTCTGATCTCTATGCCGCTCCAAACTTCCCCCACACTCTACACATCTTCCTCCTCTTCCTCGCAGGCAGCTTTGGCTCCATCACAGTCCTCTAGCCCTTCCTCAAACATGTTAGAAAGTCTACAGAGTTTAGGAAATGCCAAGGAAAAATGGTTTAAGTTTTTTTCCTCTTCATTCTTTTCTGTGTGTTTCTAAGAGAGGAAGAAAAATGCTGCCCTACACAGCCACTTTCAAAGTTTACTTTCTACTTTCAGAACAAATCTGGTCTATTTTTTATATATCACTGTAAATTATATGTGGGATCATTGTAGTTATTTACATATTTGTTTAATCCCTTCTTTTCTGGAACGCCCTCAGTTACAATCTGTGGGTCACTACAACCATACCCATCAGCATTATTCAAATCTAGCAATTTTCTCAACAGATTTTAAAAAGTATGTTTATGACTATACATGCTGAGTTATACAGTTATGCCTGTGTTTTCATTATAAAATATTTAAACAATAGAAAATATAAACTAAAAAGTGAAAATTGCCCTTCTTATCTTATCTGCCATATCCGCTCTCTTCCTAGAGCCAACACTTTGAACAATATGGTGCATATTTTATGAGACTCTATTCTTCTGTACTTCTATACGCTTGTATCATGTGTAACATTTTAACAGATATGGGACCAAGTGAATATTCTTATGCACGCACTATTATATATATTTGTGTGTCAGTGGGATAGACGCCTACAAATGGGATTATTGAGGCAAAGACATACATGGCTAAAAACTGTTATAGATATTGTCTATTGCTCTCTGGAAAAGCTGTGATAATTGATCTTCCTATCATAAACATAGTTATTTTTCACGTTGCTGACATAGTTGGTTGGACACTATACATTTGTTTATTTTGTGTTATTTTTATTTCAGTTGGTATTTCCCCTTTATTATTGAAGCAGAACACATTTTTTCAAATCTATTGACCATTTATGTTTCTTCTCTAGATATCTTTCACACCTTTTGTCCATTTTTCAAATTTTTATTGATTTGTAGGAGCTCTTTAAATACACTGGAAATAAATCATTTAGCTGTTGCATATAGTGTGAATAATTTAATTCCTCCCAGTCCATCACTCAGTTTTTAACCTTAAATTTGCCTATACTGAAAATTTTATTTTTATAAAATCAACTTTCTCCATCTTTATTTTTTTGGATTCTGGATTTAACATGTTTACTTGTTTATTACTTAATTAAGAGAACCAAATACCTGGTAAATTCTTATGCAAAAAGTCTCTGCATCCCATCTTACCCTCCTGGCTTTGTGGATTGAGGACAATGAATTAAAGCCTTGGTGCTCAGTATTCCCAAGGTGATGATAGCATTTTACCCACAAGACCTTTGTTGTTATTAAAAATCTTATTCAAGACCTTGAAACTTCCATTCATGTACATTTCCCCACCATCAAGTTATTAATTTTGAGTTCTCCTTTGCTGACTAAAGATTGTGTGGGGTCATTACACAGACTACAAACTTTCAGTGTCCAAAATCAGGGAGAATTATACATGGGAGCTAACCCTGGTACATTCTGGGAGAGAGCTGGATTTTTTTTTCTACCTTTTTTTTTAAATTATCATCTCAAAATGTGTGTGGCTTTGGAAGGGAAACAGCATGTGGGTTCATAACAAAATATGTTAAACGAATTCCAATTATATTTCAGTCAATCCAAGTTTTCTGTCAATCTTTGTATTCTATTCATGTGTGCTTATTGTTTTTTTAAATATTTTTATTGATTTCAAAGAAGAGGAACAGAAAGAAAGATAGAACCATCAATGATGAGAGAGAATCATTGATCGGCTGCCTCCTGCACGCCCCCGCACTGGGGATCGAGCTTGCAACACTGGCATGTGCCCTGACCAGGAATTGAACCGTGACCTCCTGGTTCATTGGCTGATACTCAACCACTGAGCCATGCGGCTGGGCACTTATTGTTTTTTGAAGCTCCTTTTACCAAAAAGCACGCTGTTTCCAGCTTGCATTTCCCATCTTGTTTCCTTCAAACTGGGCAATTTCTCTGTGGATGCCTTGGGGACTTGGCCCAATTATTTCCCTTTGATGCCCTTCTCAGAGGCCAAAGCTAACACCACGTGAGTTGCCTACCTCGTGGTAACATGGTGGCTCACTCCTCTCCTCTGTGGAGGACAGTTTTTGTAAGTGTGCCTGTGGCCCAGGTCTTCATATTTAGAGAAAACTACATTCCTGAAGCCCTTCATTGTCAACAATGCTCTTTTTTATCAGAACTTGTGCACAGTTTTCATGCTCTGCCATGCCACTGTTCTGTAAGGAAAGCAGAGACCATGATGCACCTGTGTGTTTACTATCTCCCTCCTTCCTCCACACAGTGTCCACCCAGCCACCATAAGGTGCTTAGATCTTAACACATCTTGGTTTGTGAGTTGGAAAAAAATGCCAGGCTGGCTTGTCATAACTTTTTTCTTCCTATGTCTTTTGTCCCCCATTAACATGTCCAACTTAGTAAGCCAAGCCCTTCATTAAGAAATGTGCACCCAAAATAGACCCTTGGTTCTCCATATTAGTTAACTTTTCTTAATTCTGAAGAAATGCCCTAAAGTCCTCTTTCTGTCGTGAAGCTAGGAGACCCCTGAGACGGAAGTCAGAGCAGGGTTTCCAGAGATAGCAATGTGTAATGGAGGCTAGTGAACTGGGCATGCTCACTAGTTCAAGCCTTCCCCTCGCTCCTCCCTGCACCTGCCAGTGCTGACCATTGAGAACATCGTGGAGGAAGAAGTAAGCTGTACATTTAAAAACTGGTGTCACACTACCTGGCCCAGAATCCCAGCCCAGATTCTTTTTATGCCTCAGTTTCCTATTTTGTAAAATACAGATGACATGAGCAGATAAAATAGTGCAGGGTACAAAGTAATGGTCAAGGGCTGCCGGAGTAATAAAAGCCACAATGTCAGAGTATCCATGACCATAATCCACCGAAAGGAGAGCAGTGAAGTAAATGGGGGGGCTGAAGAAGCTCTTCCCATTAACAATATTTATCTGGTCTCAGCTCAAAGGTCACTTCCTCGGAAAAGAATAGTGGAATGCCAGTGCACTTATTTCCTATCATTCCGGTAACAAATGATCCAAAACACCATGGCATGAAACAAACAATACACACAAACACACACACACACACACACACAACTTCACAGTTTGGGAGGTCACACACACACACAACTTCACAGTTTGGGAGGTCAGAAATCCAAAATAGGTCTCATTAGACTAAATTCAAGATGTTGGCAGGGCCCTGCTCCTTTTGGTCGTTTTAGGGGGAAATCTGTTTCCTTGCCTTTCGTGCTTCTAGAGCAGCGGTTCTCAACCTGTGGGTCCCGACCCCTTTGGGGGTTGAATGACCCTTTCACAGGGGTCGCCTAAGACCATCGGAAAACACATATATAATTACATATTACATATTAGTTTTGTGATTAATCACTATGCTTTAATTATGTTCAACTTGTAACAATGAAAATACATCCTGTATATCAGATATTTACATTATGATTTATAACAGTAGCAAAATTACAGTTATGAAGTAGCAACGAAAATAATTTTATGGTTGGGGGTCACCACAACATGAGGAACTGTATTAAAGGGTCACGGCATTAGGAAGGGTGAGAACCACTGTTCTAGAGGCTTCTGGAATACGTGGCTCTTTGTTCCCTTTTTCCTTCCATCTTCAAAGCCAGCTCCTCAAATCTCTCTCTGTCTCTAGTCTTCTGGTTCCCTCTTCCACATTAAAAAAAATACATTTTCATAGATTTCTTTTAAGAGAGGTAGGGAAAGAGAGAGACAGAAACATCAGTGAGAGAGAAACATCAACTGGCTGCTTCCTACACCCCCCCCACTGGGGATCGAGCCTGCCACCTGGGCATGTGCCCTCACTGGGAATTGAACCCACGACCTATTGGTGCATGGGTTAATGTTCAACCAATGAGCACACTGGCCAGGGCCCCTCTTCACATTGAAAGGACCCTTGTGGTTCCATTATGTCTGTCCTGAAAGCCCAAGGAAACCTCTTTAAGATCCGCCGATGAACAACCTGCATTCCGTCAGTGACGCTATTCACCTTGCCATGTAACATAATATACATACAGGTTCCAAATACTAGCACATGGACATCTTTGAGGGGCTGCTGTTCTGCCTCTCCTGGCCAGCACTGTTGCTAGGAATGTATAAGGAAATTTTAAGACATGAACAAAGAGCAGGGAGGATAAAGCCTTGCTCCAAAAGGTCTCTGTGTTTGAAGTTTAGTTGTGATTTCCCCTGATGATGAACTAAGAATAAGAAAGGAAGGGCCTTGTTGTCCATATTTGAAGTCCCCAAGGAATTAGGGAGCTGGGGGAGATTATATATATTTTCCTTGGCATTCAGATTTGCTGAGAAAGCAACCCTTGAGGTTAATCAAAGGTGCATACCAGTTGGGAACAAAGCATATGGAATAAGGGATTAAAAAAAGAAAAAGACCGGCTTAGTAGCAGGATCAGAGAGAAGGCACAATACAAGAGTGATTCCTATA
Organism: Myotis myotis; assembly: GCF_014108235.1. Lineage (NCBI taxonomy): Eukaryota > Metazoa > Chordata > Mammalia > Chiroptera > Vespertilionidae > Myotis > Myotis myotis. The sequence goes on from NW_023416318.1 coordinate 5,760,265, forward strand.
TTTTAACTGGCCATCCCACCCCAGGCTCATTTGAGGAATCAGTTTGAAAGTCTAGGCCAGTGGTCGGCAAACTTGCGGCTCGTCAAACCGCAGCTCGCGAGCCACATGCGGCTCTCTGGCCCCTTGAGTATGGTGGTATTTTGTGGAAGACCCACACTCAAGGGACCAAAAAGCCACATGTGGCTCTCGAGCCGTGGTTTGTCGACCACGGGTCTAGGCCTTTACTATATAGTTTCCTTATGTTGGAAAAAGCCACACATCACTTTCTGAGCCTCACATACCTTTACCTGAAGTTAGTAAATAAATCTATATTTCTCCTTTTATTATTTCCTATTGACTAATATGGGTGATGAGACTCAGACTTGACGGGAGAGATCTGATCTGTTCTCACCTCTATTTCCAGTGCTCCCCATATCCAAGCCCCCACCTTCTCTGGCCTGAGCTGGTGAAACCGTGCCGATCTGGTCTCTGATTCCTCCGCTGTCCCAGCACAGTTCATTCTCTACACAGAAACCAAACGATCTAAACATTTTTGCCAGGTCACATCATTCATCTGTTGAAAGCTGCCTCCCATTTTCTCACTGGAAGAATGAAAATGGACTCTGGCCACAGTCTCAAAAAGGCCCCCTGTGATCTGCACCCCGCCCCCACCCCTCCATCACTCCTCCACACTCACTATGTTCCAACCACATGGCTTCTGTCTGTTCTTCGAACACACCACACTCAGGCCCCGGCCCTGGCTATACCCTCTGCCTGGAAAACCCGTTCCCGGTCTCTCTGCGGAGCTATCTGCTCTCAGGTCAAATTTCATCTCCTCAGAACAAGGTGTACTGATCACTTCCTCTAAAGTACCCCCACCCACACCTCTGGCGTTTTCATATTCATCTTACTTTTATGTCTTTACATCACTTATATTTGCCTGAAAGTATGTTGTCCATTTGTTAACTTACTAGTCCGTTGTCTGCACCTCCCGCTCCCAATGCCCATCCCCATGAGGCTAATTTTTTATTAAATAGGGACCAAATCTGCCTTATCTGTGGCTGTAGCCCCATACACCAGAATAGTGTTCCATACATAGTACATACTTTATAAACTTTTTAAACGAACATTTTTGAATACATACATTGAGGAGGTATATTTCTTTCACAAAAGAATTTTCACCAGTGTCTTTAAAATAGTAAACAGATATATTTATGCCAGCATTTCATTTATACTCTGTACCTCAGTTTCCTCGTCTATAAAATGAGACTTGGATTAGATGACAAGTACGGAGGGTCTTCTAAGTGATTACAGTTCCGTGATTATGACTCAAATCAAAAAGATTAGAGCTAATTTTCAAAAGGACAGTTACTAAGTAAAGTGGTGTCCACCCCTGTAATTTAGAAAATGATTCATTCCTGTCTGATTCATCCAGAGTGGAAATATCTCTTAACTCCTTCATTGCGGGTTTCTCCGTTTACCAAAGCTCTCCCACAACAGCAGCAGCAGTGAGCCATGGGGGAGGGGGAGGCAGCTACACGAACAAATACATATTTTTCCCAGGACCAGAAGGCTAAGTCAGAGCTCTAGAAATCAGAGAAAAGACTTTACTTCTCTTTAGTTGTCACCCCACTTTCCAGCTATCAATACTTAGGTCCGGGTGTCTCTGGCTCATGGAACCTTTGATATCCATTTCATTCCCTTGCAACTGAACCCATCCCCTTGCATTCTCCTCTTTTCTCAGCCCGGCCACACTGGCTTCCCTGCTGTTCTATACAAACACCCAACTGCTCCTCACTCCAGGGTTTACACTTGCTTTTCTCCTTCTGTCTAGGATGTTCTTTCCCTAGTTGGTTCTCATGGCTTGTTCCATCAGCTCCTCAATGTCACTCCTCAAGGACACCTTCCCCAGATGCCTTATCTAAATTGCAAATGTACTCCCAACTCACTCCCTGCCCCCTTGCCTGTGCAAAACACCTAGAAACACACTGAACCTCTGCTTACCTACCCCTAGTTGAATGTAAGCTCTACCTACCCTTAGTTGAATGTAAGCTCTAGGAGTTGAATGTAAGCTCTTGGAGAAAGACATGTTTTGTGTGCATGTGTTTTAAAAAGATGTTTATATTGATAGAGATAGAAACATTGATGAGAGAAAAAAATAGATCAGCTGCCTCCTGCACGCCCCCTGCTGGGGATCTAGCCTGCAACCAGGCATGATTGCTGACCTGGAATCAAACCAGTGACCTCTTGGTTCATGGGTCTACACTCAACGACTGAGCAACTCCGGCTGGGAAGGAAGACATGTTTGTTTCTTTCCTTCACTGCTGAATCTCCAGCATTGAGCACAGAGGCTGGGAGGGCAGATCAATCAATCACATGCATGATTGGTGACTTCCTGGTCATGCTGTATCGGTGCCTCCCTACAAACACTCTGACATGTCTGATAGAAGGAGATGTCACTATTCAGAGTTCATTCCATTACCTCAAGTAGAAAATTTTTCAACAGATTGAATCCCAAGTGTTAGAGAGTGGTGATTCCACGCTCAGCCCCTCCCTGCCCACTCCAGGACCTTCCATCAGTTCCTCACATGCTCCTGTGGTCAAAAGGCATGTGCAGCTCCCTAAGTCCATGTGGTTTTCTCCATCTCATGACTTTGCAAGAGCTGCTCCCTCTTCCTGGAATGTCTTCCCACATCTCATTAACAAAGACAGCTCCAAAATCGCCTTTATGAAACTTGATTTGGTGGAAGAGGAGGTACCTATACCTTCCTCTGTGTTCCTACACATACTTTCTTCTATGCATCACACTCTCATCAATGCTTCACTTATATGGCACCCTGTGCCCTTCACAACACTCCTTTGCCCCCTCCCTACCTAACAACTGAAAGATTTAATGCGGATGTAAGCTTTCCCAAGAAGCCCTTTCTAAACCCTTATGCTGAGTGAAGATCCCTTCTGCATGCAGATGCGTATCCATGGATGCGTCATATTTCACTGAAAAGGCCTCTGTATGGGCCCAAATCTCCTAGGAGGCAGCATTCTCCTCTTCCTCATCTTCATATTGTGTATCACAATCAATAAATATTAATTGAGGTAAGCTATATATGTCTATGTTATCAATCAACATATTTTAATTTTAACTATTTGTAAAATATATCCCATCACACCCTAGTAGACTCTAAGGACATATTTTAGGACCCTGGGGACAGGGGTCATTATTTATAATTTTGTATCTTCAATGTCTGACACACAGTAAGAGATCAATGCACATTTCTGAGAAAGTGAATTGCAGGTATTGGACTTCTTGGTATAGTAATTTCACAAAAGTCTTGCAATAACGATTAAGAGTCGTTATGTAAACTAATCAAATGTTATTAGAAAGTATTTTATTTTTAAAAAGTCCCCACAAACTGAAGCAATTTGGAAATACAGTAAGAAAAAGAGACAGTGAGAGAACCCTCCTGATCACTCTGTATTTCAGTTCTAATCAGGGTTATAAATGGCATAACTTAGAAAATGGCCTTCAAAATGGGCAGCACCTCCACGGACATTGTGCCCATGGTATGGAACTAAACAGAAATACAATTCCAGCATTAGAAACTGAGGACATTTTTGTGGCTCACAGGACAGGAAGGGACAGTCTACAGTCAGAATCCCTGAAAAGACAGGGTCTGCATCCACAGTCCAAGGGAATAATTGCCTACCCCTTGGCCAGTAGAAAATTTAATTAAGAAATAATTATAGAAATAATAGACACACACACACACACTTTATAGAATGGAACTCAGAGAACATTTTGGGTGCTTACAAAATTCATTAACTCCAGTATTAGCCACCAACAATTTCCTAAGTAAAGCAATTAGCCAGTACTAATGCTCACTTTAAATATTAGAAACTCTGAAATTTTAACATAAAACCAAAAAGAGAAAGCAATGACAGGAGATATAAAATGTCAAACCAGATTAAATTTGTGAGTTTACCAGTCACTCATTCTATTTTTTCCCCTAAGTTGTGTATTTTTAAAGATCTCATGAATATTTTGCACCATTTCTAGCCAAAAGATGCCCATAATGCCACATTTTCTATAATTTAGTGATCTGCATTATGTAAAAGCCTGCCATTGTCTTCAGCACCTACCAGTGGATCCATCTAGTGGCCCTTGTGCCAATAGCAAGACCTCAATATTGTCTGTCCATTTATGGGGTTCCCTGTCCTTCTTAAAGGCCCCAGTGACCCTAGAGCTTGACGATACCCCTTAAAAAAGTTTAGGACCTTGGCACTAAAAGTAAGACCAAAATTGTTTAAAAGGCCTGAAAATATGGGTAATATCTGGACCTTGCCTGTCTCTTTTACTCCTAATGAGAGATTTTTCTCCTTCCTTCCTCCTCACAATAATACCTTCATTTCCTAGAAAAAAGTCACCTTCCTATTGTCTCTCTTTTTGTTTTCTTCCTCTCCCCTTCCCCATTTTCATTCAATGAATTCTTATCCATCCTTTAGATCTAAGATCAAATGCTCACCTATCCCAGGGTTCACTTGAATAATCTCCTGTTAATGTCCATCATAGTACATATCATCATTACATATTTATATGTGAGGTCATTAGAGTAATGACTGCTTATGCACTTGACCTTAAGTTCTATGAAGGATCATGTCAATTTTATTCAGTCTGTATTCCCAGAGCCTAGATCCATGCCAGCCACATGATAGGTGCTCGATTAAATAAATACTGAATAAATGAATGGATGGGCACCTACAGGACACCAGGAGGGGCATATGGACCCAAATTATTAACCATCCTGACCGGGGGTTTCTAACACTGTAGTGATAGGCTTCTTTATACTTCCCCTTTGAAATGTCAACCTTTGTTAAACTGGTTAGTTTCAATGTCTCAAGATAAAGGACAGAGGAGGAAGATCTGGAGGGAGGGAACAGCAGACATTTGTCTTCTGAGAATAAAGGTGAGAAATATTTTGTTCACCACAGTGAACTGGATAGTACGGCCCTCAGATTTGATTAAATACTTTATTATTTTAACATTAGGTGAACATTTTTTTTTGTGAATGTATGGATGGCACCGATTCAATGAGTCCATTATTTAGAACATGTCCCTAAACAGTCATGTCCATTGGCAACTACTGGAGTGTGGAGTGTGGTGGTGTTTGGGGAAGGAGTGTAGTAAGACTCCAAACCCTAACACTGCACCCTTCTGCACTCCCCTTACCATCTTCTCATGTATCAGCAAGTAACAGAGTCAGAGAACATCAATCAGGTGATCCCTGTCCCAATTTAAAAGCTCTTGCATCCTGCCTACATATTCTTAGATAGGATAGAGGATGGGTAGTGCCACACTTTTGACCAAAGGGAAGTGGTATTTAGTGAGCCCTGTGAGGACCTTCTCAGGTTGCCTCACTTGGTCGGCCCACAGAATATTAAGTCAAATAGCAAGTAGAAACAAAATTCATAGACTAATGTAAACACTGTGTTCATGCTTTCCAAATTCCTTTTCCTCTCTCTCTTTTTTTTTAGAAAGTTGATGCTCCAGATAGCTTGACAGAACACGCCAAATTCAGGATAGAAACGGGCAAGTTGAGAAAAAGAAATAGAAAAATAGAGCAACAAAAAAATTTTATTAAGAAAGTTTTATTTTTTATCTTACTACCTGAAAAGGGGTTCCATGCATAGAGAATAGTCTAATCCAGGGGTGGGCAAACTTTTTGACTCGAGGGCCACAATGGGTTCTTAAACTGGACCGGAGGGCCGGAACAAAATCATGGATGGAGTGTTTGTGTGAACTAATATAAATTCAAAGTAAACATCATTACATAAAAGGGTACGGTCTTTTTTTTTTTTTTAGTTTTATTCATTTCAAATGGGCCGGATCCGGCCGGCAGGCCGTAGTTTGCCCACGGCTGGCTAATCAGTGGGATGGAAAACTCAGTGTCAATTACTTAAGTATTATATTGGTAATCATTAAAAATAATCTCCTCTGAGCTTGGTAATCCTGATTCTGTTCTTCACCTCTGATCATTTCTGAGTGCACTGAAAAAAGTCATTTGGGGACTGGCAAAATAAAAACTCTATATTCAACACTACACGTCAATGGGTATATTTCTTTTTTACCTCTCCTTTCCCTTTCTAGACCACATACTGTCAATGTTGTTGACCTATGACATTCTGGGAAACAAGTCAGCCAGATACCTCCAGGTGCCACGCACTTCCCTTGTGCTCTGCAGGCTTTTGATTGGCATAGCAACAGAAGGCCCCACAAAAGCTCCATTGCTGTGTCCTCATTCACTCTCCCTTTTGCAAATCACTTACCGTTATTGCCTGATATGCTTGGTTTGTAAATACCACCAAGGAAAATATCATATCTGCAGAGTGTTGCCTAAGATATAATTCCATTGAAATTTTAATTGCTGTGCTCTCTAGTTTGAGCTCCTTACATAATGGTGCACCTGCTAGCTTCTAGCAGGGAGAGTCTCTATCTTTTTTTAACTTCCTTTTTTTGTAACAGTGCATGACCCATAGCCCTATGATCCACTTGTCACAGCTAAAATTTCAGGAAACAGTGAGGGCCTTAGAGAATAAAGAGGTGCATAACTACAGGGGGTTAAATGTTTGATCCTCCCGAGACTATAGTGAGTCTATAAAATTTCCTGTGTCTGGACCCAATTAAACGCATCGCTTAGTTAGATCAGAGCAAGGAAAAGAGAACAGAAAAGAACAGCATTTGATTTGCAGGGCTTATTCAGGATGTCCCACGCCACTGTGTTGACACCACATTAGGAAGCTCTGAGCTGGTTTTAAGGGGCAAGCAATGCCCAAATGCCATCAGGGTGATGGTTGACAAAGACTGCAGTCAGCCAGCCACAAACAAAAATAAATGGCCTGTCAAGAAAATAGAGCTTCCTTAGGGAAGAAGACATTTTCTGAAAAGGAAATAAATCTCATTTTGGTTTGAATAATCCAAACTGACTAGTTGGCTTCAGTGAGCGGGTGAGCTAGGTGGTCCTCATTTTCATGGTAGCAAACTGGGGCACTCTTTTGTGGTGTCTGAATAGGTTATAGAAAAAGATGGAAACTTTTGACTTGTTTACTTTCAATTTATGTTAAGCACAAAAAAATCTCTTCTCAATAAAAGATATATTTGGTATTGAGGTGTATAGCAACCATTGCTGTTTTCTTGGTTTTAATCATGACTCAACTTATTCAAATCATCCAGTATTAACTAAGTATCTACTTTTATAAAATACTTTTTATTGATATCAGAGAGAAAGAGAGAAGGAAAGAGAGACAGAAACATCATAAGAGAGAGAAAGAAACATCAATGATGAGAGGGAATCATTGACGTGTACGCCACCCTCCAGGGGTGAAACCCTCAACCTGTGCCCTCACTGGGAATTGATTCATGGCCTTCTGGTTCATAGGTTCATGCTCAATCACTGAGCCATACCAGCCAGGCACTAAATATCTACTTTTTGACTCTTATCATGCTTGATTAGATATATTCAGATATAGGCAATGGTAAGCTGATAAGCTCTATCTTGAAAAGAGAAAAAAAATTAAAAAAAAAAAGAAAGGAAGGAAGGGAGGGAGGGAAAAGGAAAAAAAAAGCTCATCAGTCCTATTTGTTGATTTCAGTGATGTAAGTACTCTACCACAGTCAATTCCAAGTCCCTGAATTAGGAGTCAGAAGAGATGCACAAAATCAACCATCTTGATATAATGGGCTTCAGCTCCATAAGCAGAAGAAATAATTACAACAGAAAAAAAAAAACAAAAAAAACCTAACATTCGCAGTGTTTTAGAGCTCACAAAATACTTTCCTCGCATGTGCTCATCCAATTCTTACAGCTTTCTGAGACAGGTGGTATACTTGAAACTGAAGTTCAAAGAGTTTAAGTATGTAGATATATTTATTAGAAATAGTAGATAATGGATCTGGGATACATCCCTTATGTTTTTAAACCAAATCCCATGTCATCCTAAAGTTATTTCAAATTATATGCCCTTAAAATTACAATTAATAGAACATTTATACTTTTCTATTACAAACAATAATAATTATTGCTCAATGATTTGATAATATTTTCCAGTTTTTGAAATATATTTCCATCTATCCTCTTCACCGAATTTCACAAAAACATGGTGAGGTAGGAAGACATCATTATATCACTTTTAAAGATCTCAATCCTGAGGTCCAAAGAGGTCAAGAGATTTGCAGAAGATGTCAAAGTAGGGAGCACTATTTCACAATGTAGATGAAATTACCTCTTGGCCTACGTGACAGGGAGGCATAATGGCTTAAACCAGAACTGATACTTATTCAGTGTTGGGGGCCAGTGAAAGGGCAGTGTCTGGGATGAAACTGACCAGAAGCAGAGGTCCCAGGCCTCCTGAGACAGGGCTAGCATCTGGATTCCACCTACATCTGCACATTAGAATCACCTGGGGAGACTGAAAAATCTCACTCTCTGGGCCAGACCCAATGAGACAGGCTGAGTCTCTCTTAATGGATGGGAATGCTCTTCTGTCATTGTTTTTAAGCCTCTCCTAGGTAAGTGTAAAGTTTCTCTTCAGGCCCTTCCCAAAGATCTCCCTGTGCCTGTGTCTGCAGATGCCAGCTCACAGCAGGAAGCTGGGAAGCAAAGGCATCCACTCTGTGCCTGTGTGAAGAACCAGCCCCATGAAGTCAGACCCCGGCAGCAGCTTGGGAAGCCTTGCTTCCCAAAGGGTGTGCTCCCTTTTCTGCATCAAGTCCCTCCCTTTCTCCTTTCCCTCCACCTTGTTTTCAGTAAACCTCTTTGTTTGAATCTGTTTTGCTGCTTCTACTGATTTCTATCTTGGAGGGAGGAGGGGGCAAGAAAACCCTTTCAACGGGTGACACCAAGACCAATTACAGATGAATATCTGGTGGTGAGACCAGGGTTTAGTACTTACTTTTTTTAAATATATATTTTTATTGATTTCAGAGAGGAAGGGAGAGGGAGAAAGAGATAGAAACATCAAGGACTAGAGAGAATTATTGCTCAGCTGTCTCCTGCATGCCTCACACTGGGGACTGAGCTTGCAACCTGGGCATGTGCCCACTCTGGGAATCAAACCGTGACCTTCTGGTTCATAGGTTGATGCTCAACCATTGAGCCATGCTGGCTGGGCCAGGGTTTAGTATTTGCTAAAGCTTCCCCAGTTGGTTTACAGTGGTAAACAAATGTGTACAGAGAGATCAAGTGTTCTTTCACTTGTGTGTTACATTCATACCCTCCTCCACCCATCCATCCATGCAGCTACTATTGGTGCACACCTACTAGTGTCTTTTAGTGCCAGACCCTGTTTTGGATGCTGAGGCTACAATATGGACAGAGATAGGATTCACTCCCTCACCCTCCCATGGGGCCTGTTCTCTAGAAAAGAGTTTACCCCTCGGAAAGAGAATCGTGCATGTGAAGTATGCATAGTTCACCTCCAGCAGTGAGGTGATGGCTCTGCTTGTTGGTCTAAGGCTGGTGCCCTGAGGACTTTTAGAGGAAGCTGCTTTTAAATAGGATCAGGGACCCTCTTCCTTGTAATGACATTTCATCCTGTACATCAAATTAAGTGAGGGCCTTTAGTGGTTTGGGTTTAATCATGGAGGTACCTTAATTTATGCACTAGCAAGGCTCCTAAATTGCTCTGTGTAAATCATTTTTAAGGTAATGGTGAATACCGCTTCCCTATAACCTCAGATTATCATTTATCTTCATTACAAATGAACTTTAATTGGAAATGGCCCCTAACAAATTTAGCTACAAATGTCTCACTGGGCCTCTATTAAACACCAATCAATAAAAAAAATAAAAAATAAAAAAAAAAAACCAACAACCAAAAGACAAAAAAAACAATGACAAAAAGAAAACAATCTTCTTGTAAATGCATAAGAGAAGCTTATTTTTTTCAACATTAATTTCTACCTAGAGACAGATACTCTAATTCCCCAATCCTCTAATTCAACCACATGGGGAGATGTGCATGTAAATATGATACATCTATATTTATTCCTGTTAGTCAGGAAGCAAGAAATAATCTCTCTTCAAGACTGATCTGCTCAAATAGTTAATGATATCTTTTAAAGTGCCATTAGTTAAATAGATGACCATGTGGAGGAAATCAGCCGCATTCCCTTGACACTGGCCCTGCTTTCTCACTGACTCACTTGGCATAGAGCCTACAGTGCCCCTCCCTCCACAACCAACGTGGTGCCCTTATCTCTGAGGTACACAGCCCTCCATATTCACTCAGCAAACAGCACCGTTCACTCTGCCTTTAAAATCTCTCTCTCTGACTAGACTCCAGAGGAAGATGAGTGAGCCTTGCCACCTCAATCTCAAGGTCAAGGTCAGTATTTCCTTTGAATTGTTGCCCCCAAAAGGTCAAGAAATAAGTTAATGTTCTAACATTTATTTCAAACAATGTTGCTTCTATAATACACCATTTTCCATGGCCACAACATGCTCAGATGTTCTTTCTTAACCAACAGACCCTGATTTTATCAAGAAAAAAACAAAAGAAAAGAAAGAGAGGAAGGTGGGGAGGTAAGGAGTCCCCACTTTTGGTTGCTATTCCAGAGGCTTCCCGGGCTGAAGTGACTTGGAATTGCTGAAGGGTGCCCTCTTGGCTTTTCTTAAAGTGGAGGCGGTCCATTGAAGCAAATATGGATTCTGTGGACACCGATCATCAAGTCTGTAGATTAGTCATTCCTTTTGCTTCCGTCTTTCCTCTTTACATTTCCCTCTTGGCCACTTGATGGCATTAGAAAGTGGGGACAAAAATTGGATGGAACTCACTGAATACATACTTCATCTCAACCAAGGAAGCAATTTAGATGGGAGAGAAGAAAAGCCTAGCAATCTTCAATTCTGTAGTACTTGAGTGTTTATAAAAACTGCTCAATTAGGCATGATGTGGATTATCATTTTTGCTTTAGAGATAAGAACATTGAGAAGAGGAAGTTATTTGTCCGTTATAACACAGGCAGCTAGTAAGCAAATCTAACTCTCCTAATTCCATATCCTTTATGTTTCTGACCACATCTTGTGGATGCCACTGAGGCATACTCTCCTCACTCCTCCCTCCAGCACTCAACAATGGATAGTGGAGAAACAGCTATGATTTAACACATGGGGGACCCCTATCAGAGACTCCTTCAGAATGACAGCCCTCATGGCTTCAGGATCAGTAACCTGGTGACTCCACTGCTCCAGGTAATGGCTGTGAATGAGCCCTTCTCAGTGTCATATCTATCATTGAGAGGAATCGAGGCTGAAACTCTTTCTCTTTCAATTATAGCATTGCATTGGTTTAGTTTCAAATGCAAAGAGAGCAGGTACACAAGTAGAGCTAAAACAAGCAAGAAGGAGGGGGGAGGGATGGTATGTGATTATTAGGGCAGCACCAAATAAGCTCCATTCAGAACACATGGAAGAAAATTCAGGTTTAAAAAAGGTGAGAATGAGAAATGAATGTAGTGGTTATTATAAAGCAACCAGAAAGCATGCTGGTACTGTCCATCCATTACACAATTGCCTATAAAAATTAAATAGACACCCCATACGGTGGAATAGGTGATCCATTTATTGAATACTTTTTGTCCCAGTTTTGTTAAAGATAGTAAAAACTCCTTCCTAGCAATACTCTTGACTAGCCTGTATCATGGAGTCTCTGGATTATATCTCCAATTCTTGCACCCCTATCTTAAGGGAATTGGAAGAAAGAGATTCTCAACATAAAAAGAGAATGGCCATGTTGGCTGAATAATTTAATGTTTAGTATAATTCCAAAGCTATTACCTCATGCACTGCATGTATCTGCAGATAGGAAAACTCAAAAATTAGGTAGATTCTAAAGATCCCTCTTCTTCTTCATCATTGTTGATTGGTATTTATGAGAGAGAAGGATAGAGAAAAGTAGGAGGGGGGAAAGAGGGAGAGAGAGAGTGGGAGAGGGAGATCTTTTGACTTGCATCTGTGCATTGTTAAGTTAAAACAAACATGAAGGGTACAGTCTGGGTGTCATTGGGGAAAGTTGGCTGGCTGGAATGTAGTCTTTTAAGGTGACATACAGTTTGGTGTATTCACTATGGTAGTTCTTTGGTGAGGATCAAATGCTATAAAATAGCATATAACAGCACTTTGAAGAACGTAAAGAGTTACATAAGCATAAGGCTTTCTCATAGGCAATATATGTCTCAAGAGATGAGGGAAGCTTTAAACAAACAGAAGAGATCACAGACTGAAAGACTTTTATGAGTCCTCTCCACTTTCCTCTTTCATACCCCCCTCCGGAACCCTTTGTCAACCCAGGAAGAAAAGCACCCGCCTGGTTCCCTTCCTCCTGCAGCTTCCCCTGTACTTCCTTTAACATCTCATTTTAGGCCCCAGTGGCTCAGTGTTTGAGCATCAACCAATGAACCAGGCCATCATTTGATTCTCAGTCAGGGCTTGGGTTGTGGGCTTAATCCCCAGTGTGGGGTGTGCAGTTGCTAGCCAATCTATGATTCTCTCTCATAACTGATGTTTCTATCTCTCCCTCTCTGAAATCAATAAAGATATATTATGCAGCAGTGAAAAAAAAAAAGAAGAAGAAGAAGGATCTCTTACCCTTTGAGACAGTATGGAGAGACCTGGAGAGTATTATGCTAAGCAAAATAATCCAGTATGAGAAAGACAAGCATCATATGATTTCACTTATATGTGGAATCTAATGAACAAAATTAACTGTTGAAAAAAAATAGATCCAGAGACATAGAAACATGGAACAGTCTGTGGAATCTCAGAGGGAAGGCAGGGGTGAGTGGGTGGTGGGAAGCGATCAAGGAAAGAACTTGTATGCATAAATGCATAATGCAGGGGCACAGGTGGTGAAAGCTGAGGTGGGGGCTAGAAGGGGTCAATGGGGGAAAGGGGACATATGTAATACTTTCAACAATAGTTAATTTAAAAAAAAAATGCCTTCATATCCCTTTTAGGAACTGTTACAGAAATGACCACTATAGGATTTATTTATAGAAAAAATGAGGACAGTGATTTACTAAATATACTAATCAATAAACAATGAACTATATTGAAAAAAATAATAATGGTACCTAGTGATTTTGCAGATATATAACCTGATCAATACTATTCTTTTCTGTGGTAACAATTTCTAGATTTGAGTTCTGGTCCTACATCTTACATCCTGTTGGGATTTTAGGGAAGTCATTTTTCCTTATTGAACTTCAGCTGTCTCTTCTGGAAACAAAGAGACTGCACTGGCCAAGCACCTAGAAACCCTCCCAGGCCCAGTATGCTATGGACTGTTATCAGATGCCACTTTGGAAAGAGCCAGCAAAGAGAATTCATTTTGAGAGGCAAACTTTATGAAGTCCTAGTCACTTCAGACTTTTACTTTCATAATCAAATGTGATGCTGGAGGGTCGTATCAGGACATCAGCATGTGAATATAACATGGGAGAAAAATGTTTGACCCATCAACCCCATAATAGTATACATATGGGGGGGGGGCTATTTTCCCTTGGTGAAATGCCAGGATAAATGGCAGTGGGTGGAAGAGAAGAGCATGGCAGCAGGGATGCCCCAAGAGCAAAGGCAACCTAAACTGCTCTGCAGGCAAGTGTTTATACTTAAACAGTTGGGGAAGAAATATGGAGAAAGCAGGTTGGTGTAAGTATAGGGCTATGATGAAGAAATGTGCAATGGACGCATGCTAGTGATGAAATGGCTGAAGAAACTTTAAAAATTGGGACTACTTAATGTTCAATTAGAAGATGTCTGCATTCTACAATGTAATCTCTTTTCCCTTTGTCTAAATCTCCAGTAAAGATTGCTCTACTCATGCTTTAAATAAGTCTGATTCTTAATGCTTCTGATTGCTCATTTTTAGATAACAGAAAGGGGTTAACATTCAAAGGTGGATCTAAATGTGCAGAACAAAGACAACCCTGAGAATGTAAACTACCAGGGGATTTGAAGACCTCTTGGAGACTTCTAAGTAACATGGAAAAGGAAGACCAGTTCATGCTATCAGGCTAAGAAAATCGCAGTGATCATTTATTTTATCTATTTCATGAGGGGCAGGTAAGGAAAGACCAAGCTGAAATGTATGAGAACTTGGTGAGATTTCTGGATCATAAACTAGGACATGGGACAGCAATCTACAACCCATGGGCCAAATGTGACCCCCCATCTGATTTTGCAAATAAAGTTTCATTGAGATACAGCTCATTCATTTACATATTATCCATGACTGCTTTCATAGTAAAACAGCAGAGTTGTGTAGTAGTTGTGCCAGAGATCACGTGGTCCACAAACCTTAAAATGTTCATTATCTAGCCCTTTATAGAAAATATTTGCTGACCCCGGGCAAGAAACCACTTTGGTGAGAAAATGCCTTTTGATAGCCTGACTCAGAGTCTAAGGGAAGAGAGCCTCCTTCTTCCAAGAGGCAACACGACACTGTTTAATAAGATTCGCCTCAAAAATTGGCATAGACTTTCTTCATTTGCCCCCCATAGGCCATTATCTTGACAGAATGCCTTCTAAATAAGACAACACATATGGCAATGAAAGCAAACTTTTGAATTGGAAACTCTAACTGCTGGGCTTCCTTCCATCGTAACCACTTCACACTCATTTGTTCATCAAACATGAGCAAAGCACCTTCTCTCTGCCTGGCACCAAGCGAGGCAGCCAGAGCCCAGAGAGCCATAAGACACTGCCTGCCTTCCAAGTGCTTGTGAAGGAAAGGAGGCAGGATCCACATTGCTGGAATGCAGGACAGTGGTTACAGCACAAAGCGTACCTGCTCTAAACATCTCCTTGGTTGTCGGCATTGCTCCGGTGGTGGGAGGCAGTATATGGCTGCTCTCATTGGACGGAAATACCACATCATTAGTGGCCAATGCCTTCGAAGATGGCACTTCTGTTTGAAGCAGAGAGAAAGTCCCAGGATAACAGCTATGCATGATGTAGCGATTCCAGAGGGCAACTGGTACACATTAGAGTCAAGGCCTCCAGAGCTGTCAGAAGGTAGTAAGTGAAGACCTGATGGAGTCAGGGGAAGGGAGGCCAGTACCTTTATCTTAAATAGGAGAGAATTAAGATACTGACTAAAATAGAAGGAACAAAAAATAGAACTATAACTATCTATAATAATAAAAGCGTAACATGCAAATCGACCAAACGACTGAACAGATGACCATGCTATGACACGCACTGGTGCCAGGCCAGCCAAGGCAGGTGCAATGCGATTGGTTGAGGGCCCCCTCCATCAGCCCATGATCGCCCTGCAGAGGGAGGCCCTACTGTGGTGTGATGGATAGGGAGGCTCCACGATTGATTGCCCCAAAGAGGAAGGCCCAGGCCACCTGGCCAGCAGCCACAGAGGGAGGCCCAGGACACCGGCCAGCAACACTGTGGCAGGTGTGCAGGGCTGGCCAGTGATTGCCCCGCAGAGGGAGGCCCTGGCCAGCCAAGCGATCACACCCCATACCTGTCAACCGCAAAGGGAGGCGACTGGTGGCGGGAGAGGGGGAGCAGCACCACACAGATGGCAAGCAGTGGCAGTGGTGGGGCGGGGCCAGCTGCCAGCAGTCAGGGGAAAGAAAGCCCTGATAGGCCCTGATCACCAGCCAGGCCTAAGGACCCTACCAAGGGATCCCGGATTGTGAGAGGGCTGAAGCCCCCCCCCCCCCCCCCCTGCAACCACATACATGAATTGTGTGCACCAGGCCTCTAGTTTTACATAAAAAATAAATAGAAGAAGTAAAACATATGTAACAATCAATAGGACAGTGATGGTGAACCTTTGGAGCTCGGCGTGTCAGCATTTTGAAAAACCCTAACTTAACTCTGGTGCCATGTCACATATAGAAATTTTTTGATATTTGCAACCATAGTAAAACAAAGGCTTATATTTTTTATATTTATCTTATATATTTAAATGCCATTTAACAAAGAAAAATCAACCAAAAAAATGAGTTCGCGTGTCACCTCTGACACACGTGTCATAGGTTTGCCATCACTGCAATAGGAGAAAAAGGGGAGAGATTTCTACGTGTACCTTATCTTTCATGGCATGGGATCACTATTTATTCCCTTTTTTTGTATTAAGATAACCACCAGAAGAAATAAAAAACATGGTGAAAAATGGTAGTCTGAGCTCTGGCCAGGTGGTATAGTTGGTTGGAGCATCATCCCATGTATCAAAAAGGTTGCAGATTTGATTCCTGGTCAGGACACATGCATAGGCTGCAGGTTCCATCCCTGGTCAGGGTGCATATGGAAGGTAACTAATTGAAGTTTCTCTTTTACATTGATGTGTTTCTTTCTCTCTCCCTTCCTCTCTTTCTAAATTAATAAGCATATCCTTAAGTGAGGATTGAAAAAACAACACATGCACTCACCCACAAAAATGCCCTGGCCAGTGCTGCTCAGTTGTTTGGGTGTCGTCCAGTGCACCGAAAGGTTGCCAGTTTGATTCCAGGTCAGAGCACATACCCGGGGTGTGAGCTTGATTCCCAGTAGGGGGCATACAGGAGGCAGCCAATCCATGTTTCGCTTTCACAACAATGGTTCTCTCTTACATCAGTGTTTCTCTCTGTGTGTCCTTCTCCCTTCCTCTCTCTTTAAAAAAAATCAATAATATTAAAAAGAAAAGATAGTCTGAGAGACCGGAATCTGGGGTTGGAAAAAGGCAAGGAGACAAGCTATTTCCCCCGAACACTTCTGGACAATTTGACTTACTATTATGTACATGGAAATAAAAAATGCAAGTTAAAAATTAATGATACCAGATACATTCAGTAGGGATAGAGACTATGGTCCTAAGTATAAAGACTTTATAAAGGATGCTAAATTCGCTTACTAGTGAAACACTAATAGCCCAAAGCAAACAATTAAAATACTTTAAAATGAAAGCAATAATATATTTTTATACATTTATTTTTAGCACCTGACAGATACTGGAACCTAATAGCAGCCAAATCAATATTTGTTAAAAGCATACATGCAAAAACAAACAAACAAACAAACAAAAAACGTACAAGACGGTTCTGCTTCCATGTGGATATGAAAAGGAACACTCGATGGGAACCAATTACTTACAACAAAGAAAAAAAAAAAAAAGGCAGAGCAAGAGGATCATGGAAATCATTTGTTGAATTCCCTCACTGGACAGGAAGAAACAGGCCTGGCAAGGTCCCGAGTCCTTCACCTCGTCACTGGCCAAACCAGCACTGCAAATGGGTGTTTTGTTTAGTAGTTGGTTCTCTTTCCATGTCACCAGAAGTTTCCAGCCGTGTTCTGTGAGACTCTAGAACTCTGAGTCGGAGACTCAGGAAGAGAGTGTAGAGAAGGGAGAGGCAGCATGACAGTGGATGGGGATCCAAGCCTCCAGCTTCCACATGAATAACTCTTTATTATATTATACATCTGTATGCTGTGAGTTCTACCCAACACTTTCTTTGAGAGAAGAAAAAAAACACAGCAAAAAGTTACCGACCTATAGAACTGTACAAAGCTCTGTCCTTGGTCAAAAATGTAAAAAGAAATCAAAATGTCTTAGTATTAACTAAAAGGTTTCTGCAATACATTAAATTTAGTAAGTGTTCTAGGTTCTTAAAACAAGAATAAGCACAGGTCCTTTCCTCTTGAGGAGGGTAGAAATGAGTCTGTGCGGGGTGTATTTCTTGTGCTTGGGGCAGGGCGATTCCCCTCATGAAAGGCAGTAATGCCATGCTCGACTTGCCAAGGTGATTTATCACAAGATGACGTTGGTAACATTCCACTTAAGCCTTACTCTCAAGGAAGCCATTGATTCTGCACTTGAAAATCCATATGCGGAGAGCCTCAATCTTTCAGGGATTCTGCTGCTCTTCAATTCCTGTGTGAATTCTGGGTAAGAGCAAAGATTCTTGGAACAGTTGCACACATTTATTTTTTCGAAGAGGGCATGACCAAAACCAAGTGTGAGGGGCATTGCTTATAACATTGCCTTAAAAGACCATCCTGAACATGTGTGATGATTTCAAAATCTTTGGAAAGTGTTGTATTTAAAAAAAAAATCACGAATGCTATTGGCCTACAAGCTAGTTAAGGAGAGTGGTTGAGGGATAACCTTGAGCTCGGTCTCATTCTCCAAGAGGTGTCCTGGGAGGTCCAAGTCAGATTAAAATCAGGAAACCCCATGGCTTTTTAAGAGAGAATGGGGAGAAAGGGGAGAATTTCAATGCTCATTTACACAAATCCCCACAGGTACAAACTATTACAACAATCCTTCCTCTCATCTGTTCCAGGACCCCAGGTGATTGCCTAAAACCATGGGTAGTACCAAACCCTATATTTTCCCCATATACGATCAATGATGAAGTTTAATTTATGAATTAGGTACAATACGATGAACAATAACTGGTAGAACAATTATCACAACATGCTGTGATAAAAGTTATGTGAATGTAATCTCTCTCTCTCTGATAACCGATCTGATAACCAAGAGGGCTACTAGCAGGCAGGGAGCATACACAGGCCGGACACCTTGGACATAGGGGTGATCCATGTCCTGGGCTGGACAGAGCGGGATGGTGCGAGATTTCATCATGCTACTCAGAACTTATAAACTGTATACTTCTGGAATTTTCCATTTAATATTTGTAGACTGTGATTCACCATGGTTAATTGAAACTCCAAAACACAAAACCACAGATAACAGGGGACTACTGTATTTCTCAATGTTTGTCAGTCATTGTGCAAAGAATAGTTCATAGGATCACATTTTATTCTAACAGAGGTTACTGGAGGTAGGTGGCACTCTTTTTACTGATGAGGTAGCATAGCTTTATGAGTCTAAGTAACTCACTCAGGTTCATGCAACTTGTACAGGAGTAAAGCCAATATTTGAATTAATCGTGTTAACAAAGTCACTTCAGTATAACAACTCTTTAAGAAAGAGCTTCCAACTACCCCGTGTGGAAATCAGAGCTTATGAGGTTAGACTGTAAAAAACTTCTTAGATGAAGATGTATTTCCTTTCTCTCTTTCCCTTCCCCTCTCTCTCTTACACACACACACACACACACACACACACACACACACACACACCCATGCTGGGTAGAGTCCCTTATTGTCTATTGGTCAGGATGCATGATACCTATAATTAGGCAGAATCCCCTATATAATAAACACACATTCACTTTCTATTATTTTCATTTATAACTCGTTACATGTGCACGTGCATGTGTGTGTGGATGTGTGCTGGGAATACTGCTCAGCGTGAGCGCACAAGACAGCTGCGTTTCACAGTTGAGTCCTCAGGCAGCAATATTTTAGCAGAATGAACATCGAGTCTTCCCAATGACTTGCGAGCTGTGAAAGACATTGCAGCGAGCTCCAACTGTAAAAAATATATTGGCTTCAAAAGAGGAATGGCATTTGGAAGGCTGTGCTTTAAAACAATGTTGGGGGAGAGAAAAATAGAAGGCTGCAGTTCTCCTCGTGCAATCACCACACTGGGGGCCAGGGTGCAGAGCTGGGGGTGTAGGGAGAAGCTCAACGTCTCCTTTTCTGTTTATCAGATTTACAGCAGGTGCTGCAGGAAACCGCAGTTACAAGAGGGCTTTGGCTATGTACTGGGACAAGGATGCGATCCGGCGATTTTTTCCGGCCTCACCTTCTTCCCTTGCCAGTTCCCCAGGTTCCAGCGCTCTGCAAAGTGAAGAGAGACATTTCCCACCCCACCCACGATGTTTTTCCAACGCCACAGCTGGAGTCTTTTTCTTTGATTTGGATAGAACAGAGATAGCTCCCCCTGGCATTTGAGTGTCCCTGAAAGTCTGGAATATTTTCCGTAAGATCCTCCATACTTCGTCCTGCACAGAGTAGATGGGGAATAAAGGACTGACAAAAACATCCTCCACAGCCAGTTACTGAGAGGCAATTCTGCACTAAGCCTGTGTGATTTACAAATACTCAAAACAGCCCCACGGAGGGAAACAGAGCTATTTCTGTTTTGCACGTGGTGAAGCTAGAGGAACATCTAACACACAGTTAGATGGTCGCAGGGCTGAGATTCAAACCCAGGGTGTCTGAGTGCAGACCCTAACCCCGGGGGGAGACTGAGTCCAGCAGCTACACTGCCCTTTCCGTGAATTTGGGTCCACAGCCCCCTGGGCTCCTCCCATGCGTGACTACTCAGAGAATTAAGAAGGAAGAGAAGTTGATGTGCAAGCGATGAAAAAAAATGGGAGAACTGCTTCTGCAGACACCTACCAACACTGCCACCCTCCCCTTCATTAGTAGTAAGTGCCTGGGAGAAGGTTAGGTTTCCAAAGAGCCGGTTCACAGGAAAGCTAGGGAAACTCATTACTCCTCACCATGGGGGTTTGGCTCTCCCTCTGCAACCCTGGAGAAAAGCACAGCGGGTGACTGCGGGAGAGATCAGAAAACATAAACAACAACCATGCTGGTCTCTGCCCACCTCTTCCAGAGGGGGATTGGAAACACAGCTAAGCTGCATCTCCAGACCACGCAGTCCAAAAAAGAAGTGAGAGGACTCCATTCCTCCATCTGCTCCTGGGACAGCAAGGGGGGAAGCAGGAACGTCACAGAAAGCTGGGATCTGGGTCACAGAGCCCCACCACCCGGAACGCCTCGGAGTTCTACAGATTGCACAGTTCATAAAGCTTTTTCAAGTGCACGTTCTCATCCCACTTTTGAACTTGTGAGTCAATGGAGTGTGTGTGAGGCTGTTTCACAGGGTGAGACATGGAGGAGAGGTTGAGAAACTGTGCAAGAGTCTCCCAGCCCACAAGTGACTTGAACTCATGCTCTGACTCAAAGTATGGTGTTCCTTCCATCATACTCACCTCCTCACTATCGGTGGGAAGGGCTGGTGCACTGGGCCTTTTAGGATTCCAACCCTCTAATCACATGGTTGGGTTTTCCTACAAAACAGCCCCCCTATTCCTTGGTAAGATTCAAAAGTCACCGCATTAAACCTAACAAAATAAATCTTGATCTCTCTCAGGACTTAAGATTATTTCCAAATGTTTTAGAAGCTCTGTGCTTGCACTGGGGCTGAAGACCAAATATATATTTCTTATTATAAATCACAATACCACAACCCCATACAGTTAGCACTAAATTACGTCCTGTCTTTTATTATCTTCTAGCAACAGAGTCTGCAAGAAATATTAGTCCTATGAAATTGGCCTCCAAAAAGGTTACTATCCTCAGCAAAGTCTGGGAAGACTACACATTGTCTCTCTCATCTGGGAAGTTACAAAATGGTTGAGCACAGTAAAGGCTCTGAACAGTCCTGCATTTAAACAAATCTTTCAAACATTTTTAACCTCTATTTTCTGACCAGTGTGAGTAGAGGAACCTAGCTTAACGTAATATCTATTAAGAGACGAAAGAACTAGGGTATCTCGGTCACTTTGGAAAAAGCTGCCCTGCTGCTGGGTCCAGTGGAGCTATCTTCGGGGTGAGAAGGAGGGCCGATGCCCAGCCTGGCACCCTCATCCTTGCCCTGTTCCCCCAAAGCTGCCTTCCAGGACCTACAAAGCACAGTTAGGAAACGATCAACATACATTGGGTCAACTGACCCCCAGAAGGTAGGAGAAATATTCTCATCTTCATTTTCCAGATAAGAAAACTGTGGCTTTGAGTTTTCAGAATTGAATGGCCAGGCATAAGCCAAGTACCATGTGCAGAATCACTTCCAAGTAAAGCGCTCCTTGCACTGGGCCTTGCAGCGTTCTTTAGATGTGTAATAAGTGTATAGAATTCTACCTACTTCCTGTACTTGGGGACAGCTAGGAGATAAGAAAAGAATCCCAGCTCCATTTTCCCCTATGCTAATGAACATGGTCTCTTTACCATAATTATGGCCGCACATCTTTCAGGCCAGAGCCCACTCCTGAGGCCCAAGGAGGCTGCACTCTTCCCAAGGCTTTGAATTGGACTCTGCAGGAGTTGCATGCGTCCCAGCATCCAGTGCTGGTGGCTGGCATTTCCATTTGTCCTTGACCCCTCGACGACAGGCAAAGGTGATCATGCAGTCATGGGAGGGAAGGTGGGCTTAAGTGAATACACAGTCCAGCGAAGACTCTACCTTGCAGCCCACAAAGCTCTGTACTAAAGCCGACCCCCAAGAGGGCTTCTTCAGGACTGGAACCTGACCTGCTGGCATCAGGGGGTCCGATGGCCACAGGAACAGCAGCTCTCTTGTCACCACCCTCCTGACAGTCACTAACGGCCTGTTGAAGCTTTTAAAACACATTTCTCATTTGTTCATTTTCTCTTTAGTTTCAAGTGCCCTAGGAGTTGTATCAGTGAAAAAATTGCTTCGGCATATGTCTGAGATTTTGTTGCCTTTGGATTCTTCTAGAATTTTTATGGTTTCTCGTCGTACATTTAAGTCCTTTATCCATTTTGAGTTTATTTTTGTGTATGGTGTAAGTTGGTGGTCTAGTTTCATTTTCTTGCATGTATCTGTCCAATTTTCCCAACACCATTTATTGAAGAGACTATCTTGACTCCATTGTATGTTCTTGCCTCCTTTGTCAAATATTAATTGAGCATATTGGTTCGGGCCGATTTCTGGGCTCTCTATTATATTCCATTGATCTATATGTCTGTTCTTGTGCCAGTACTAGGCAGTTTTGAGAACAGTGGCTTTGTAATACAGCTTGATATCTGGTATTGAGATCCCACCTATTTTGTTCTTTCTCAAGATTGCTACAGCTATTCGGGGTCTTTTTTTATTCCAGATGAATTTTTGGAGAGTTCGTTCTAGATCTGTGAAATATGCCATTGGTATTTTAATGGGAAGTGAGTTGAATTTATAGATTGCTTTGGGTAGTATGGACATTTTTAATGATGTTGATTCTACCAATCCATGAACACAGTATGTTCTTCCATCTGTTTATGTCTTCCTCTATCTCTTTTTTCAATGTCCTGTAGTTTTCTGAGTAGAAGTCTTTTATCTCTTTAGTTAAGTTTATTCCTAGGTAGCTTAATTTTTTTGGTGCGATGGTAAATGGGATTTTTTTTTAGTCTCTCTTTCTGAAAGTTCACTATTGGTGTATAGAAATGCCATAGATTTCTTGGGGTTAATTTTGTATCCTGCTACATTGCCAAATTCATGTATTAAGTCTAGTAGTTTTTTGATGTAGTCTTTAGGGTTTTGTATGTATAATATCATGTCATCTGCAAATAAGGACAGTTTTACTTCCTCTTTTCCAATTTGGATGCCTTTTATTTCTTATACATCAAAATAAAAAGTTTCTGCACAGCAAAAGAAACCATCAACAAAACAATAAGAAAGCCCACTGCGTGGGAAAACATATTTGCCAATGTCATATCTGATAAGGGCCTAATCTCCAAAATTTATAGGGAACTCATACAACTTAACAAAAGGAAGATAATGAATCCAATCAAAAAATGGGCAAAGGATATAAATAGACACCTTTCAAAAGAGGACATTCAGAAAGCCAAGAGACATAAGAAAGCATGCTCAAAGTCACTAATCATCCGAGAGATGCAAATCAAAACAACAATGAGGTACCATCTCACACCTGTCAGAATGGCTATCATCAACAAATCAACAAACGACAAGTGCTGGAGAGGATGTGGAGAAAAAGGAACACTCGGGCACTGCTGGTGGGAATGCAGACTGGTGCAGCCACTATGGAAGACAGTATGGAGCTTCCTCAAAAAACTAAAAATGGAACTCCCATTTGACCTGTGATCCCACTTCTAGGAATATATCCCAAGGAACCAGAAACACCAATCAGAAAGGATATATGCACCCATATGTTCATAGCAGCACAATTCACCATAGCTAAGATCTGGAAACAGCCTAAGTGCCCATCAGTAGACGAATGGATTAGAAAACTGTGGTACATCTACATGATGGAATACTATGCTGCTGTAAAAAAGAAGGAACTCTTACCATTTGCAACCGCATGGATGGAACTGGAGAGCATTATGCTAAGTGAAATAAGTCAGTCAATGAAGGAAAAATACCACATGATCTCACTCATTCATGGATAATAAAGACCATTATAAACTTATGAACAAAAATAGATACAGAGGCAGAGCTGCCTCAAACAGACTGTCAAACTGCAGCTGGAAGGCAGGGGAGGGTAGAGGGGCAGAAGGGGGGGTGGTAAGAGATCAACTGAAGGACTTATATGCATGCATATAAGCATAACCAATGGACATAAGACACTGCGGGGTAGGGGAGGCCAGGGGATTGTCAAGGGTGGGGGAAAAAAGGAGACATATGTAATACCCTTTGTAATACTTTAAGCAATAAAACTAAAATAATAAATAAATAAAAATAAAACACATTTCTCCACCTAGCCCACGTGAGGGGAGCATGTCTAAGAAATGTGGAAATATTGGTGATGACAGACATTTGGGGATGGCATTGTGGAGAGTATAAAGAGACACAGGCAGGAGGGGCAATTCTTTCTGGAGGAAGGAGGGAAGGGAGAGGAGGCCAACCAGGAGGGCTGCACGGGGGGACAGGGCCTGACAGGCCCCTGTGGGCAGAAGCAGGCCAGAGAGGAGGCGTAGGCACAGCTCTATGCAAAGTGATGGCCAGGAACACACACCAGAGAGACCAGAGAGCAGAGCAAGGGAGCTGGGATGAAATGGATACAGCAGAGCGAAAGGGTTTCAGCATCCGGTGTCCTGTTCTGAGTGTAGAATGATCTCCACAGCAGCCTACTGAGTCTACAGTAGAATTCTCTTTCATCCTTCCTCCCCTCGCTCCCTCCCTCTCTTTCTGATTGCACGGCCAAGGTTCATAATTAAGGACTTCTGTTAAATCACCGCCTAGGATTTCACAGAGTAATAACGTACATGTTTGATGTAGAGGTCAGGGAAGTACTATAGACAGTGATTCAAAGCACCCGTTTTCCACTTGGCCAAATGCATTCTGAAGGAACTTCACTCAGACCTGACTGAGTCCGTCTCTCTTGACTTGGGCCGTGACTTTAGTGAAATCAAAACTGCTTCTCTGCCTGTCTCTGGGTTCCTCTGAGCGTAAGAGCACTCCATGCGGTGCAGACCCACTTCCACCCGTTTAAACCAATGCTTGGGCATTGAGCCCTTGCTCTAGGGCAGTGATGGCGAACCTATGACACGTGTGTCAGAGGTGACACAGGAACTCATTTTTTTGGTTGATTTTTCTTTGTTGAATGGCATTTAAATATATAAAATACATATCAAAAATATAATTTTTTGTTTTACTATGGTTTCAAATATCAAAAAATTTCTATATGTGACACGGCACCAGAGTTAAGTTAGGGTTTTTCAAAATGCTGACACGCCGAGCTCAAAAGGTTCGCCATCACTGATATAGGGGCATTCTTTAATGCCCCTTAACTAAGGATGTGAATCCAGATGGGAGTATCTCAAACGCAAAGGAGTGACCATTGCACTTCTCACACAATCTTATCGAGTCTGCCTGGACCATTGGGGATACTGTAGGGTCATCACTAAGCACATTTAAAACTAACACTGTTTAAAGCCGTAACATTTCTGGGTGAAATCAGTAGCTTATAAGAGCGTTGTTCACAAATGAGTGAACTTTGAGTTATTTAATGAAGCAGAATATTGTGTTCAGAGATAAAGTAAAAACAAAACAAAACATATAGTGTCCTAGAACTTATTGCCGTGGTTTTTAAACTAATTGAAAGCTATTATAGTACACAGTTTTCCCCATTGAAATTGTACATGGAAACACAGTACATAAGACCGATGACCACAGAGCTGCCCTGGGTGTCACAGGGTTCCGGGGGTGGGAGGAACCGGAGGCTGTGCCCACTGGGCCTCTTCCTCATCCTTCACCCCTTAGTATCAGTGGCCCCCAGAACTCAACCTGCAAACTGCTGAGTGCTTCATTGGGGTCCCTTTATGATAGACTGGAAAGTACTCTGGGTTAAGCATGCGCAGCCCTGGCCAATTACCAGCCTGATCCCAGGAGAAAAGTCCTTTAAATGGTCAGTCTGTTTCTTCTATTAGAAAATGTGAAGGAAAAATGTACACACACACACACACGCACTTTCACTTCAAAGATTCATTTCAGGATCAAACTAGATTTTAAAATGCCATTTTAAAAACTCGAACATTTAGAGAAATGTACAATATTATTGGCCATGCAGTTAGTATATCGCAACCTTCAAAAGAAAATAATAGAATGATAAGCTGAGTATTATGCTGTAAGGGAAGACAGAGGAAAGGAAAGCAATTCTGACTTTGGCCATAACCTTAGAGAGATATTTCACTTAGGAAATCCTCCCTGAATCTTTGACTGACTGTAGGGGCAATTATGATGAATTCAGAGTTCTATGGCGTAATAAAGACTCTGGGAAGAAAGTGTCATCAATTATTGATCGTCTGACTCTTTTAGACACATGAACAAACAACAAAGCTATGTGAAATGGAGAAAAAAATTAAAACCAAAGTAAGGAACTTATGTCGGGTGTGAAGGTCATGGCTTGGCTCTATCTTCACAAATACCCTTATTTGGGCCTCTTTTAGGAGTACAGTGGGGCCTTGACTTACGAGTGTCCCGAGTAACCAGTTTTTCGAGATACGAGCCGTCTCTCAGCCGATTTTTTGCTTTGAGTTGGGAGCTAAAATTCGGGTTACGAGCCAGCTTCAGATACCCCACCGCTAGTTGGCGCAGCGAACGTCACAGTGAACGCCACAACATCAACCCAGCATCATGTGTCTCATTCGTTCACTTTTTGATTTGACATACGAGTAATTTGAGTTACGAGCTCCATCACGGAACGCATTAAAATCGTAAGTCAAGGCCCCACTGTATTGTACTCTTACTGGTAGGAAGCATCTACCTGGAGCCCAGGATGGCAGCCTGCTCACACTTGAATGAGATCTTTCCTGTCAACCAGTGGTTCTCAACCTTGGCTGCACATTAGATTCACCTGGGAATCTTTTTAAAATCCTGATTTCTGGGCCTCATCCTCCGGAAATTCTGTTTCTTTGTTATGCGGTGGGGCCACAACATTAGTAACAAAGAAACAGAATTTCCGGAGGAGGAGGCCCAGAAATCAGGATTTTAAAAAGATTCCCAGGTGATTCTAATGTGCAGCCAATGTTGAGAACCACTGCTATAAACGTTGAACTCTCAATTGGCAGATACGTAAGTCGGTTGCTAACTCACCAATTCTCTCCTCTGGTCTCCCTTTCCACTGACCTTTTCTCTCTTTTTTAATTTTTTTTTTTAAATATATATTTTATTGATTTTTTACAGAGAGGAAGGGAGAGAGATAGAGAGTTAGAAACATCGATGAGAGAGAAACATCGATCAGCTGCCTCCTGCACATCTCCTACTGGGGATGTGCCCGCAACCCAGGTACATGCCCTTGACCGGAATCGAACCTGGGACCTTTCAGTCCGCAGGCCGACGCTCTATCCACTGAGCCAAACCGGTTTCGGCTTTAATTTTTTTTTTAAATATATTTTTTGATTTCAGAGAGGAAGGGAGAGGGAGAGGGAGAGAGAGAGAAAGAAACATCAATGATGAGAGACAATCATTGACTGGCTGCTTCCTGCACAACCCCCACCACCGGGGAGGGAGCCCGCAACCCGGGCATGTGCCCTGAAGGGGAACGGAACCTGTGACCTCCTAGTTCACAGGTAAACACTCAACCACTGAGCCACGCCGACCAGGTTCCAACCTACCTTTTCTCTTCAACGTCTGCTCAGGCTCTCTTTCAGAAATGTCCCACAAATGCCTCCACCGGAAAGGAAAAACAGCCCAGCAGGGGCCTTGCTGGCCCAGGGCACTGCCAATGAGCACTTCTCCCTTCCTTGGGGAATTCAAGGTCACCAGTATGCCCTCTTCTCCCACAGGCTTGTGACCTTGAGGCTTTAGAAAAATTAAAAGTCTGCACTTTTTACGCCCTGCAGAAAGTACCATATCCATGATTGATTTGGAGGGAATGTTAATTGGAAGGAAATGGCGAGCAGTGGAGGCCAAATAGAAAAATGATACAAATACTAGCAACAATTATAAACAGAAATAGTTTTAAAAATGCTGTCCCTAAATAGCAAAAGGGTAAGCTCTCTTGATCCCAGAATTCTGCCGTGATTGCTATTTTGTTTGCTTATTTGCTTTTCATCCTCTCCCTCCAGCAGCAGCAGAAATTAACTCACCTTTGCACCCAAGGCTCTCTTGGTATTGTCAAAACTGCAAACACTGATTGAATGCATTCAAGCAATGCTATAGACAGGCATGCAATGCTCCAGCTGTGTCTCTCTAATGATGGGATGTTTGTAAGTCACTGTGACAGCACGGGGTTCCTTCTCCATTCCCCTCAACTCTCCAAAATATGTTTTTGAAGGGAATTCCAGACTCCTGATTCTCTAAACTTAAAACCACAGTCATTTTTGAGTCCCCCCAACTTTACTCTCCACATCCCTTCCATGGCCAAGAACCAAAGATTCTTTATAAATATTCCAATACCCATCCTTCCTCATAATTCCCACTGCCACAGTCTTCTCCAGCCCACATTATTTCTCGCCTGAATTACTGCAACGTCTTCCCAACAGCGCCCCTGCCATAACTCTCCCCACCTCAGTGTAGGCACTCACTGAGTTAAAATTTCCTAAGGACCACTGTGAGTATGTTGGTGTAGCACTAAAAAGGGCCTGTGACCTTCCTCTGCTTACAGGAGACTTAATGATAAAACTGTAGATAATATATTTTTAAGTGCCTCTCTCTCTGACCAGAATGTAAGCTACATGAGAGTGGCAACTGTGCTGGGCACATAGTAGGTGCAATGAATATTTGTTGAATGACTATGTGAATGAAAAATGAGTGAACAGTTGGATGGATAAATGGATGGATGGATGGATGGATGGATGCATGGATGGATGCATGGATGGATGGAGAACAACTGGGTGGATAAATAATGCCTGTTTAAGTGATGTGTTTACAGAATTAAATACAATAATGCATTCAAAAGTGTCAAGCGCAGAGTTAAGTTATTTTAAATGTTGGTTCTCTTCCTTGTTTTGTCTATTGCTCTCCATCCTTATCTTCCAACCATGGAAAGTCAAGAGCAAACCATGGAAGGACCATGTTCTCCACACAGAAGGCAAGGGGAAGATACTCAGCTTTGGGTCTTTCATTTTAGGGGACATGCCCTTGGCCAATCTGTTAGGAATCAACAACGGTGGTGAGATGGGACACAAGAGGCTACATACAGACGCTGGGTGGGCAGTTATGGGGCTTAGAGCAGAACAGTGTTAAAAATATCCGGGGCCGGCACCAAATGTGGAAAACAAGGGACACGGTGGAGAGAGAACTGGGAGGCAGAACTGGGAGGCTTGCTGGAGATTGAGACACAGAGCCCCCAGTGCTTGGGGCTCTCAAACTTAGCCCAAGGCCAAGGCGCAGGGTCCCTTATGTCCTTTGTCTTTTTTGTTGTTGTTAGTAATATTGATGGTAGAAATAATTTGGCGTTTGATAGCTGAAAGCGCGCAACAACCCAATCCTGTTGTAGCAAGCTCCTGCTGCCTTTAACCCCTCATGTCCTGGGGAGGTGTGAACTCTATGGAGAAGGCAGAAATGCCAAGGTGCAGGCCGCCCTAGAAGGAAAGTGTTTCATATGGCACTTTTTTTAAAAAAAGCCCATTTTGTGGGAGAAACCAGCTGTCTCTTAATTGCTATCTGCACTGTGGTTTCTCGCGGGAGCTGAGGAAGGGAGCAGATTAAAGAAAAGTTTTGAAGGCCATCGGCATGAATATCCAAATGATATGAATTTTAATACATCCCTTTAAAGGGGTTAGGCAGTGATGGGAAGGAAGATAGGGTTGCTTTCCTTTCATTTCGCTGTGAAATTAAAAGTCTAGCTTTAAAAGTGCAGTGGCTACCTCTCTGAAAACATTGCAGGGTTTTAAACTTTGGAAAGACTTATCTTTCACAGTCACAAATCCACACAAAAGCCTCCGGCTACCGGAAGCCCAGGCTCCCAGGCAGCGGTACGGCAGGGGCTTACACACGTGGCTGAAAGGTAACTCACTTGGAATAAGCACCCTTCCATTTAGGAGTGAAGCCACCTAGTTATCTAAATGAAACAGAGAGATGCGTGAACTATTCTCCTCACTTCAGCTAGATAAGAAGGCTGAGCTCTCAAAATGTTATTCATAGTCTATAATTTAAGAATTTTGAGATTATCAACTACAGCGTTTCAAAAAAAAAAAAAAAAAAAAAGTAGTTCCAAATAACACAGTAAATCTCATTCCCTGCTCTATCTGAGCTTCTGAAAAGAAGAGGCAACAGGCATGCATTTAAATCGCGTGTCAAAGAGATGCATCCATGTTTTATTGCTGCTATTCATCTTGGCTAGTAAATGGTCTCCATACCATTCTTCATTCATTAAAAATGGTTCATTTCCTTTGGCCTTTATTCATTGCCTAATATTCCTAATGAACTTAATGTAGCAAGTGATGTAATCAGACAAAAGAACTGTAAGAACGCTTTTCTGCCACTATAAGCAGAATTAAATCATATTTAATTAGGATTTCAGAGTTCACTGAAAGTCTCAGTTAACTATTTAGCACCCACACTGCTGTTTATTTCAAACATTGTTTCTTCCTCTCACTGAAGGGAGAACAATACTGTCTCTTGGGCTCAGTCTCTATATTGGACACAAAGATCTACCGAGGCAGGTACCTACCTAGGCCCAGTGGATGGTCAGTCACTGCGTTAAGGTGACCCTTGATCCTCCGTGGCCATGGATTTCAGAATCGGTGTCCATGAGAAAGAAATGTGGTAACATCAACAGTGACTGATTTATAATCAGAGCTGAGAAGGGTCTAGCGCAGTTGAGAAGACTTGAGAGGCAGTGGCTTCTGGGTACATTTTGCCAAAAATTGACAATGCATTTTGGTGAGGGTGAGAGAATTCTATTTCCAAAGAGAAACACTGAGAGTACAACATGGTGGGGAATAAGAAATCTGTGTCGAGAAGGCACCGAGGAATACGGTACAAGAGGAACCAACCAAGCTGGGGATCCGGCCTGGAAGGAGCAGCAGGCCTGGGTGGTTTGTTTTGTTTTGGTCGGCTTTGCTTTCTTAGAGAGATATACATGGTGGAGAGGCATTCTGAGAAACAAGATTTGGTAGTAAATAGTACAACTGGAAAAAACAATGAGGATTTTTTTTTTAAAAACACCAGAGGATATTTTTCCATTGATTTTTAGAGAGAGTGGAAGGGAGGGGGGAGAGAGAAAGAAACAGCGATGTGAGAGAGACCATCGATTGGTTGCTTCCCACATGCACCCTGAATGGGGCTGGGGATCGAGCCTGCAACTGAGGTATGTGCGCTTGACTGGAATCAAACCAGGACCCTTCAGTCCGCCGGCCAACGCTCTATCCACTGAGCCAAACCCGTCAGGGCAACAATGAGGATTTTGCAGTTGTCTGGCCAGGGGGCAATAAGGTCTCGGGCCAAGGTGGTAGCAGTGAGGTACCAAAACGGGGCCTTCTCCAGAGGACCTGTGCAGGAGGAACTGGTGAAGAGTTGGACAGCCCTTGCGGAGAGGTATAGGAAGGAGATGCACAAAAATTGCTAGACGAGTATTGAACTGATTCTTACTCTGGCTCCCACCATGTCTGTCCTTCCTCCCCGCACCACCTTTCCTGCGCAGTCATCTCAGAGCCACTCAGATGAGCATAACTCCCCCCCTACCCCACCCCCACTGAGTGTACGCAGCACATAGGGCCAGTGCGGGCCATATGGCAACCATCCCACCCAGTCTCGGATGGTTTCTAAGTAGGTTTCCTCTCTCTCTAAGCTCCGTGGGGCAGCCAGTGCTCTGCAGCATGTCTGCTATCATTACGGCGCAGTGCCTGGTGCACACTGCACGGTAGCGGCCAGGGAGTGTTTACAGAAAGAGCAGTGAGAGTTGAACACCATAGTGGCCCTCAAGTATTTCCAATAGGGGTTAATGCCCGGCGAAGTGAATCAGGTGTCTCCTCTGTATAAACTCTCTATAGTGACTCCGAGTGATCATTCTCTGCCCAGAATAGCTTCCTGATAAAGGTCAAACAAACTTCAACAAAAGAAAACAAAACAAAATCTCCACTGGATTTGACATTTCAAAAGAGAGCTGAGAGGGTCTCAGTAGATGCTAACCTCTATGTTCAGCTCCACCTTCAGACCACCAGGCAGGTGCAGCAAGACTCCTCACCAACTCAGGCATGGATCAAAGTCATTCCTCATTGGGAACAGTTCAAATATCAACCCTCGGTTTGCATGAAGGACTAACTCACTAGGATTCTCTTTATGCTGTGTGCCCAGTGATATAACCTGTCTCACTTACAGAAATAATTGTATTCGGTGCTCACATATTAATGAGCTAGCGGGAGCACAATATAAACTAAGTTCTTCTGATTTAGGCGAATACTATGTTTTTTAAAATATATTTTATTGATTTTTTACAAAGAGGAAGGGAGAGAGATAGAGAGTTAGAAACATCGATGAGAGAGAAACATCAATCAGCTGCCTCCTGCACATCTCCTACTGGGGATGTGCCCACAACCCAGGTACATGCCCTTGACTAGAATCGAACCTGGGACCTTTCAGTCCACAGGCTAGCGCTCTATCCATTGAGCCAAACCAGTTTCAGCCTAATACTATTTTTTAAGGCTAATACTATTTTAAGGATTATTAGGGGACACCAGTAACTTCACAACTGCAGCACAAGCATCTTTGGTGTTGAGTTGACATCTTGATGCTCTCTACGTATCTTAGAAGCCAAGAGACCTTTACACTTCAAAAACCACTGCCCATGTCCATTCCGGCATAAGTCTGAAAAAGAGAAATCTTGAACTGGTGCCAAAGGGGATTGGCATGTAAAATGAATAGTACAAATTAGCAGCTTCCTTTACAAACCAAGTCTTCATCACATAGTTTTATTCTCTATGTAAAGTAAGTTCATCTAATCAAAGAGTGTCTACATCCATGTTTGAATCCAGGACTCATTCCAAAGCAAAGCAAACTTTAAAAATGTATGAACCATGTTGCATTCCCCGTGTTTTGGATTCATCAGGGCTGATAGTCTGGATTTGGCCATCACTGGGGGAAATGATTCTAGAATACAGAAGCTAGACGACTGCAAAGGGGCTAGACTCCTTCCTCAAAGATGCCAAATCTTTGGAGGAATGAATAAATAAGCCGCAAGGAGCTGATTAATGGGCATTCCTTCCCGAGTGATTCATACAGCACGCCTGCCTGTGTGACCATTATAGATTTATTAACATTACAGCGATGCTATTCAAACAGATCTCCAAGCATTTTAATGGGATGGAATGCTGGATGAAATATTATTGCTACCTCTTAGCACACTGAAACCGGCCGAGATCATTGAATTGCAAAGGCAAACTGACTCAGCCTTCAGGTGCCATTTAAAGCCCTGAGTTTTGTCTTCCAAAACATTATTTGGTGTAATAACAGCCTAATGCTATGCTCAGAATTAGCTTCCCCCATATTTGGTAGATACTACCAATTGCATCCTCTCTGCTCCAATTATATTTTCTGAGGCTTAATATCAATGAGGAAGCCCAGGCTGGGAGCTTCTGCCCACAGCCTGCATTTGCTGGGCACTTCCTGGCGCAGCCCTGGGGCTTCGAGGCAGGGGGTAGGGGGAGAGCCACACAGTGGAAACCTGGACCCAGACTCTCCAACATGTCAAGAGCTGGAACATGTGATGAGTTGAGAAAAAAACATTAAGCACAAGCCCAACAAGTGCTGACTGCCAAATGCAAGCGAAGACATGTCTACAAAATAAACCAAAAGCCTTCCTTTCCATTTTTTTCAGAGCTATCTGTGTTTCTCAAAATAAAAATTAATTTCTGAATTTAGCTCTTTTCTTCTTACATTCTGTTTCCCAACCCACCTCAGCCTTCAAACATCTATCTCTGGGACAGAAAGAGGCATAGCGATGCCTGCCTTCAGCAAACTGCCCGCCACATGGGGATCTGACCACTGTTCATGTGAGAAGTCAACTTGCCATCCGAGGCCGTGTGGTCACCTCAGCCACTGTCAGCAGGCCCCTCTCCGAAGGTGACAACCTGTATGTGACTGTCTATGGATGGGGAACAAGAGGAAAGCAAGGACAGGTCCATCAGGTAAACCCAGGAAGTTATATTTGAATATAGTCGCACTATTTTACCATGTTTAGTACGAAGGCCACATAGGGAATGTTCCTGAGATAGATCTATGACCTCAGGGAGGACACTAGGTTATTGTAAATGGCAATAAACTCTCTCCTCTGGCTCACTTAGTTCTGCAGCTGTAGGGGCTTGGTGGGAGGTTCCTTTTTTTTTTTTTTTTTTTGTAATATATCTTTAATGATTTCAGAGAGGAAGGGAGACAGGGGGAGAGAAGAAACATCAGTGATGAGAGTGAATCATTGATCAGCTGCCTCCTGCATTATCGGGGATTGAGCCTGCAACCTGGGCATGTACCCTGACTGGGAATAAAACGGTGACCTCCTGGTTCATTGTTCAACATTCAACCACTGAGCCACCACAGCTGGGCCTTCTTTTTCTCTAAACATGTCCCTCAGTCTCCAAATTCCTGAGCACGTCCACCCTCAGGCCTTTGCTCAGTCTGTCCCCATGGACCCAGTGCCCTTCTCCTCTCTTTTCCCTCTTTATACCCCCCCCCACGCCCCCCTTCCACCGTCAACGGCACTGCCTTCCTACTCTGGTTTCCTGAAGCATTTGTCATTTTGTCACTTAATCATTTA
Organism: Myotis myotis; assembly: GCF_014108235.1. NCBI lineage: Eukaryota > Metazoa > Chordata > Mammalia > Chiroptera > Vespertilionidae > Myotis > Myotis myotis. Next base: position 5,795,078 of record NW_023416318.1, read on the forward strand.
CTACCTTTGTTGTTATTCCACATCCTCATGCAACTGTACACTGCATCTTTGATGAGATCTCAAGATGCCTGAGGACAGCAAATTGCAAACTCCTGGCCGGGTTTCAGTGCTTGGTAAGGGACCAAGCAAAGTCTGAAGTCATGCCAAGGAGCCATGGCTCACCTCGCAGCCCATGTGGGACTCGAAGGAATGGTGAAAGATGAGAGGGAGGGGAAACAGGCCAGTTGGCAGAAACGTGATTTCAGAGCAAGGTCTATGCCTTGTAATGTCGCTGGAGTTCCAGGGCAGGTTTCAAGACAATTTAACCACAGCACTAATGCCTGCTTCGTGTGGACACAGGATTAATTTAAGAGCACGAATCATAGATGAAGTGAACAAACCTCTGTGGGTCTCAAGCTGGAGAAGAAGAAGTTAGAAGGTATCCATTCTGTTACACTTTGGTGATTTAAAAAAAATTTCCTGCTCTTCTCCTCAAATTGCAGGGAAAGCTTGGGTATCCATTCAAGAGAAAGGAGGTGATGCAAAGAACACAGAGATGGGGGACTCAAGAAGAGAAATAAAGAAGGTGAAATTTTGCAGTTTCACAGTTTGGCCAGGACATTTCCACATTCCACGGGATCCTCTTAAAGGGAAGGGCCAAGGGACAGTGTTCAGTTCTGGCCCTACCTTCCCACTTCAACAGATGGAAATTCAAAGAGCTTCTTTAAGAGTTCAAACGAGCTGGGAATTTCCATTCTCCCAGTTTGGCTATCCCTATTATACTCAAAAGGCGATCCTAGTAGATCTTATCAAATTGAGACAGAAAGTTCGACTCAGGCACTTTAGAAATTTTGCATCTACGATTATAAAATCATCACTTACCTAAATACAACAACCAGTAAGTGCAATCAATCGGAATACCTTTCTTCACACATTTTGGATTTGGAGCCGTTTTACTGCCTTCATTTCACCATATGCAACATGAAGTAAGTCTAATGTTCAAAGCAGATAATGTAATTATTCTTTTTCATCAATGAAAACGTTGGGGAGAAATAATCACTAACATGAACTTTTCCATTCCAGGTTGCTAAATTCAAAAGAATACAAATGCTGTTCCCTCGAAATTATCTTTCTAATTTGAGGCTTCGGCCCTCGCCTTCAAGGTTCGCCCTTAATATTCTCTGAAAGATAGATTACATTATTATCTTAGGAAAGTCTGCTGAAAAATCACCGGCTTTTTAGTTCTAGAAGCTGAAGATATTTCTTGTATGACAAAGTATATCAATACTTGTCACTGACACAGAGATTGGATTTTTACGGCATTTTTGGAGCAAAAGAAACAAAACAAATTTTACCCAGGCGTTCATTTTAAAGCAAAACATCTAAATAAATCAGATCTGGCTATGAACATACCTGGGCTTTGGCTGGATTTAATTACACATAGAGATGGCGAACCTACAGTCATAATCAACAAGCAGACAAAACATCTCCACACCGACACTTCACAGGCAGCTGACTTTCAGACACAGGGGAGGCTCACGCCTTGGTGTAGCCAGAGCTGATGAGTAAGTATGGTGGCCGTCAGAGCGTTTTTCTGCTCATTGGCTTTTAAAGCAACTTTCTCTATTCTAGACTTAGTCTTCCAATTATCGCTGTCTTTTGATGGTAGAATAGGAATTAAGGTGAGCACAGCCAATGATAACAGAAACCCTTATGGTTAATTAAATGCTGACTACAGGTACAATGTTCACTGCCACATATGCATTTCATGGATTCATTTTGTTCAGAACTCACAACAAACCTCCAGGTTTGCTATGTTACTCATTTCACAGATACCTGAGACCTAGGAAAATTAAGCCAGTTACCCAAGGTTACGAGTATAGTTAGTCCATGTGTCCAAAGACATATTTGAACATATTTGAAGAAAAGCTCACAAAAAAGAGGGGATGGGTGAGAATCTAATGGAATTCAGAAGAATATTTAAATCCCATTCCTTATAATGTGTTTCTTGTGTTCAAGTTTGACTACCAGGAGACTCGAGGTACTAGTCTCCCATCCCCAAGTTCAGATGCATGAAAACTGTAGTTTTCTTTCTTTTTATAAAACTCAGTAGTAACAATAATAGCAAATACAACACTTTTATTCTGTACCAGGATGTATTCTTAACACAGTATTATTATGATGCCCATTTTACAAGGGAGGAAACTGAGGCAGAGAGGTTCATTTGCTCACTTCCATGCGGCTAGGAAGCGGAGGCCTGGGGAATTTGAGTGGAAATAATCTGACTCCAAAGTCTATTTTCTTAGCCACCACACATCAGTAAAACTCTTTGGCTTCAACTTTCTCAAACATCTGTGTTTACTGTGTTGGTCCTTCCCTTGGTGGGGCCTCAGGCTACCTGGGTTCTCTGGGAGCTTTCGACACTCCATCCTACTCTTGGGTGCACAGCAACCGTTATACTCCCTTGCACCTTATTGACAGATATTCTGGGAAGGTGCCCAGGCCCACCTTAGGAACATTACCCTAAAGTCATTGTTCCCTGGGGTTGCGCTTCTCCCCGAGTTCTCCCTAAAGAATGAGGCGCATGCCTTCCCAAATCGACCTAAGGATCCTCTGTTGCCCCATTCCTAATTCCCAGCCCAGGTGCCCAGAAGGGCTCAGAACATCTTCTTAGAGACACATCCGCATCTACTCTTTGTTTGTTCCCACGCCCGGGAGGATTTTATTCTCAGGCCCTATCCTTCATGAATTTAATATCCTAGTTCCAATCTGTATCAGATGTTGGGGGTGCGAATAGGAAGACAACACGTGAAATTGTCTCTGCCTTCATTAACATTTCAACAGAGGCCCACAGGTCTCCATAACCATTCAATTTCCTAAGCTCAGAGGTGCCAGGAGGCCTGGGATGGCGTCATGCTGATACTGACACATCTCCTGGACACCCTCTGAATCTAGGACAGAACTTTGATGTGACTCCAGCTTCTGCAGAAAACTGAGAGCAAAGAAATATAAAGGAAGGAACCAGGCCCAGAGGGGTTAATCACTCAAAGACTCTCAAATACAGGCCCCCCTCAGGCACCAGCACTCCAATTTTGAAGTGTTTTCCATGAAGGTAGGAATAGTACTTCCATTGTGAAACCAAGAGCAGGCTAAGAGACTGGAAATATGCATCGGGAATATACCCAACATTATCATTTCCTTTGAAGCATATTTTAAAAATGTATTTGAACTAAAAAATCCTGAGTGTTCAAGAATTTCTTGGAGGAAAACTGCCCCATAAGTGCCTGCTCTCTTTTCCAGGTATCACAATCACTTCCAGCCGTCTGTCTTCTTTGGCTCAAAGTAACAAAGCAATTCCTGAAGTATTATGTTCATCCATTAGAATTAGCCCAACAATGAGCTACAGTTCAAGGCAAAGGTATTCCTGTAACTAAATCCTTAGAGTTACACAGTTAAAAGGACTTTAGCATACCACACAATAGGCATTTTTCTAAAATGTGTACTTAGGGTTTTATTTTCTCATCTTGATTCATGAGCCTTAGATATGCAACATTTTATACAAAGAAACCTTCTTGAACATATCACGTTATCCTAGGCTCAGGCTAATTAACTGATTTTTCATTCCTTAGAGTCACAGAGATAAGCAGACCAATTACTTATATCTTTTTAAAAAATCACTACCCACCTGAATCTTAGAATCCCAACCCTGGCAACAGTGGGAAAGTTACTTTTCTAAATGAGCTTTGTAAAATGAGCTATTTAAAGTACTCAAAACTCTCACAGACGTACTTTGGGTTAAATACAATTATAGATACAGAGTTCTTAGCATAGTGTCTAGCACATATTATGGGAAAGCGGCACAAAGAAAATGAAATCTACTATTTTCTTTTCCAATGTAGCCACTTAAGGATCTAGCCTCCAGGTCAATGGATAGGTCAAGCTTAAAAGTCACCTGCTGTATATTCAAGCAGACACATCACAGAGGCTGCGGCGTTGCCATGATGATAATGTGGATGATGCTAGCACCTTTCTAAGCTCTTACCGGCACCCTGTGATGGAAACACTGAACTCTACCCTATTTTACAAATGAGGAAATGGAGGGTTCCAAAGACTCCCATAGCCATAGAGATGGTACATGGAGTGGGCAGGACTGGAACCCTCATGCTCTTCACTTACACAGTTCATGCTCTTCACTTACACAGAACAAATTGTTCCTCCTAACCCGCCCATAGTCTAGTTCCCACGGTGATACAGGCACCAGTTGACTAAAATGAAAACCAAGACAGTCTGCTGTCCCATTAACTCTTAGGAGGGACAAAGGATTGAGATCCCCCCAGGAGGTCTGGCTAGCTTTCCCTCCAACCACGTAGGGTTGTTTGGAGAAATGGCTCGGGTAACTGAGTGCTCCGGGTAACAGAACAGGCTGTGCTTTCGGCAGCAGAAATGGCTGGAGCTGACTCTGGGCCAACTTTAAAAACAACCTGAGAATGACGGGCAGCGCTGCAGGCTCTGCACCTTCCACTTACCACCTCTCATCGCAGAGTGCTTTCAAGTGGGCGCCCGCTGCTTTCCACCCGGCGGCATGGTTGTGGTTGAAGAACTATTTTCAAAAATGTTAAAAGCAATGAATGCTGAAACAAGTACCTTAAGCACCCCTACTATCACAGTAAAAAAGGACATTAAAGTATTGTTTATTTATTTGTATTATTAATGGTTGTAAATCAGGGGTGGGGAACGTCTGGTCTGGGGGCCATAGAAGGCCCCTGAAATCATTTAGTCTGGCCCTGCCAAGGCATTAGGGGTGAGTTAATTAAATGTTTGACCAAATATAGCAGGCTACCTGTTAAGCTGATAATTTTGTGTAGCCTGCAAATGATGCTATAAATATCCAAATGGCCCTTGGCAGAAAAAAAGGTTCCCCATCCCTGTCGTAAATCAAGCCAAGCAGTGAGACTCTACATACGTGCCATTTGGAGTTTCCATTTATTGAGGTCCTCCTATGCGTCAAAGTTATTTTTATTTCTCACAGCCATTTTAGGAGTTACATATGATCACCTTCCCTTTCACGGATGGAGGGCACTGAGGCTCCAGAGAATAAGTAACTTGCTCAATGTCACAAGCAGAGGGGGGACTTGAACTCAGTTCTGTCTAAACTCAAGGCCTTCACAGCATCTTTCTATCACATCAAGCTGCTTCAGTGAGATGCTAGAAAGTTAAGACAGTGAGCAAGCTTGAGACAAATGGGGATTTGAGTGCAAACAGGAAGTGTGGCTCTCATGCATGGGCCCTGCACCTTTCAGACCATGTCACTCCAACACACACTGCTCATACTGAGGACAAGTGTCAGGACACAGGGGCTCAAGCCATGACTGGGGGCAGGGGCCAGTGCTGGGCTTGATTTTCCTGGGGAATCATGGTCTTGAGTCTTGGAACAGAGACAGCTCCCATCAGAGAAAGAAGCAGGTTCTGTGAGATAGGACACCCCACGTAATCCTCTGGGCCTGGGGCAGGGAGGACATTCAGGAGAAGCAGGCATAGGCCTGCACACACCCCCAATAGTTTCCACCTCAAGGCAGCAATGTCCAATCTGTGCTTCCAATTCCTGGGTACTCATTCCTGTGAACTCAGGGTCGACAACCCTGTCTGCTATGCTCTAGGTTAAATAAATCCTTAAAGACAGTGTGCGGAAAGAGATGTGGGAGGTAGCTCCTCTGAGGAGCAGCTTGGGTTACTTTCCTGCTTCCATCTATTTATTTTTTTTTATTTTATTATTTTATTTAAAAAATATTGTTATTGATTTCAGAACGGACGGGAGAGGGAGAGAGAGGTAGAAGCATCAGTGGTGAGAGAGAATCACTGACCTGCTGCCTTTTGCACTCTCCACACTGGGGATAGAGTCTGCAATGCAGCATGTGCCCCGACTGTGAATCAAACCATGACCTCCTGGTTCATAGGTCAACACTCGACCACTGCGCCACACCAGCTGAGCTATTTAACCTCCGATAATTTTTCTCCATCTTCTTCTTTCCCTCTCAGCCTTCCTCAACAATGGCAGAGGGGGAGAACCAAGATGGCGGCATAGATTAACGCCGGAGTTTGCTGCCTCGAACAACCACTTCAAAAATACAACTAAAAGACGGAACGGCCATCACCCAGAACCACACAAAGGCTGGCTGAGTGGAAGTCCTACAACTAGGAGGAAAGAGAAACGCATACCGAGACTCAGAGGAGGCGCAGTGCTGAAGTCAAATACTAAGGTGTGGAGTGCATGCAGAGCGGGCTGATGGCGGAGGGCGCGGTTGGCGTGTTCGATCGGGAGGGAGTCCCAGACTCTGAGCTCTAGATCCAGGCGAGTCTTTAGGGACCCAGACTCAAACAGGAGAAGCGGGACTGTCTGGCTTCGGTCAGAACTCGAAGGCAGCTTTCTCTCCAAGGTTTGCAATGGTTGCTGGGACTCAGAGAGGCAGAGCCCCTGGGGATGGGACTGAGAGCAGCCATAACTGCTCGCTCCGGCCCACCCTGTTGATCCCGTGCCACCCGCCCCGCCCAAGCCCTGCACAGAGCCATTTGCTGGATAGCCTCAGGCAAAGGCTAGATTAGCACCTCCCTAGAGGACAGAAGTTCTCTCACTGCAGACACAGCTGGTTCTCACAGCCAGTTGGCCTGGAGGTCAAATTCCCGCCAGTATTACCTACAACAATGACAGAAAACTTCCCCCCACCTGGTGAAAGAAGTAGACTTACAGGTCCAAGAAGTGCAGAGAACCCCAAACAAAAGGAATCCAAAGAGGACCACACCAAGACACATCATAATTAAAATGCCAAGAGCAAAAGACAAAGAGAGAATCTTAAAAACAGCAAGAGAAAGAAACTCAGTTATCTACAAAGGAATAACCAAACGACTGTCAGCTGATTTCTCAACAGAAACTTTGCAGGCCTGAAGGGAGTGGCAAGAAATATTCAAAGTGATGAATGCCAAGAATCTACAACCAAGATTACTTTATCCAGCAAAGCTATCATTCAGAATTGAAGGTCAGATAAAGAGCTTCACAGATAAGGAAAAGCTAAAGGAGTTCATCACCACCAAACCAGTATTATATGAAATGCTGAAAGGTATCCTTTAAGAAGAGGAAGAGGAAGAAAAAGGTAAAGATACAAATTATGAACAACAAATATGCATCTATCAACAGGTGAATCTAAGAATCAAGTGAATAAATAATCTGATGAACAGAATGAACTGGTGATTATAATAGAATCAGGGACATAGAAAGGGAATGGACTGACTATTCTTGGGGGGCGGGGAAGGGGTGTGGGAGATGCGGGAAGAGACTGGACAAAAATCGTGCACCTATGGATGAGGACAGTGGGTGGGGAGTGAGGGCGGAGGGTGGGGAGGGAACTGGGAGGAGGGGAGTTATGGGGGTAAAAAAGAGGAACAAATGTAATAATCTGAACAATAAAGATTTAATTAAAAAAAAAAAAACAATGGCAGAGGGAAGAGGCGACTGGAATGGTAGAATGCACACTGGTGAGCCTGGACAGACAGGAGATGACAGCAATATTCTGATAGACGTATCTGTGAGGCTAACTGGTGCACAGCCTCTGAACAGCACCCCTCTCCTCACAGGACCCTGACTTGTAGCCACACTCTACTCTCAGGTTCTGCAAACTAAGGTGTCATTCCCCACCCAGAGGCATTTCCTAAAGTGCTCACTGCCAAAGAAGTTGTGTAAATGAAGTACAGATCAGTGGGAGGGTGGCTTGTAAATGTGACAGGTGTGGGAGATGGAAAGGGTGGTATGTGAAGGAAAATGTGGAAAATCAGGGTTTGATTACAATAAAACAGCACGAGAAATGAGTCCCATCAGCCCTTTTTTTCTTTTAATATTGAAGTGAAAAGAAGGACTTTGGTCAAAGGACCTATCAGAGACTAATTCTTCTCCCCCTTCTCAAAGCAAAACTAACTTGCTAAATAAGGATATAGAAAAAACAACAACAGATACCACAAGCTTCCTGGGCATCTTTCTGAAAGGAGAATACAAACAGAGGCTCTGCCAGTCCTACTTTCATGAAGACAAAAAAACAAAACAAAAACAAAACAAAACAAAGCATGCATAAACTTCTACAAACCAGAATTAAAATGTATGTGCCAACTCTAAATCTACTATTATTCAGAATCCTATCCTATACAATAAAAGTCTAATATGCTAAGTGTCTGGTCATCCGATGACGGGTTGACTGTTCAAAGTGTAATATGCTAATGATATGCTAAGGCTGCCCAATCACTCCCTACACCGACCACCGTGGGGCAGTCAACTGGTTGACCAGAAACGATGATGTGCACTGACCACAGGGAAGAGGCAACTGGAATGGTAGAATGCACGCTGGTGAGCCTGGACAACTGGTAGGTTAGCTTGCTGCTGGGGTCTGGCCAATCGGAACTGCGCGAGATGGGCCAGACATGCCCTGGAGCAGTCCCTCTCTAGCTGGCCAACCTCCCATGTCCCTCCCTGACCAGCCAGTCCCAATCGGCCCCAATTGGGACTGGACGAGACTGAACCAGACATGCCCTGGAGCCCTCCGCCTGGCTTGTGCTCTCTTGCAATCAGGGACCCCTGGGGGATGTCAGAGAGCCAGTTTCGGCCCAATCCCACAGGCCACTCCCCTTGGAGGGCACCAGATGCTGGGCTCACAGCTGAGGAGCACTGCTGTGGTGGTGAAAGCCACTTCTGATTGGTACTGATTAGGCATGAGCCAGTGGCAGGCGCAGTGGGGCTAGGATGAGTGGAAGCGGCAGGTAGGAGCTGTAGAGGGCATTGGACTGCGGGTTTTGGCCCTATCCCTATGGGCCCCCAGAAGGACCCCACCTGTGCACAAATTCATGCACTGGGCCTCTAGTGCATAATAATAGGACAAATCTAATCTTTAATACAGCCTCAGTGGAAACCAATAGTTTGGAGAATTGATTTTTTGTTTTGTTTTTTATAAAATGGTGACCTGCTCTAGGACATCCTAAAATGTAGGTTGTCCCCATCTTAAAAAGAACCATGTTGCAGAAAATGTCTGCAATTTGAATATTTTCTCTCAGAAACATGGTATAAATATGAGTTAGTTCCCAGGCTAGCCCTTCAAAGGATTATTTAAACCCAAAGAAATGAAATGAAAAGAGTAGGAAGCAATAGCTTTGTGGTACCAGTAATTAAGCAAATCAAAAGCAATTGAGATTAGGAAATATATTTATAATTCTCTTAAAAATAGGGAGCTTAAGGAAATAAAGAGAGACAGAGGATTCATTTTGAGATTCTCATCAGTTATAGCTCCTTCTATCCTTGTTCATTGGATCCCAGACTCACCAGCTTCTTTTCTGGTCTTTGGAGACTCCTAGTTTGTTCTTGCTACGGGGTCTTCATAATTGCTGACCCATCAGTCAGGAACAGATTTCCAAGAGACTGATCAGTGTCTACATCCTTCTGATTTTCAAGGTCTAAGAAACCCTCCCACCCCAGGCAGCAGCTGTACCATCACCCTCAGTCAATGTCTTCATGGTTTGTTTGAATAACTGTATTATTTACTTTTCATTTAGCATACTTATTTACTATCTGTCTCCTCCATTCGTGCACAAATTTTATGCAGACAGGGACTCTGTCTTCTTTATAACAGTAATTATTCAATTATTATTATTTACTTTTGAAAGGCCCCTGAAGGGATTTTTGAATACATAGCTGTTTTCCAAATATTCTTCATTTCATGATTTTCTTATTTGCTCTAATGTAATTTTTAATTTTCTCCAATTTTTAATTCCAAACTGATGTCTATCCATTTGATAAAAGAGACCCAGGCTGAGAATCATTCTCTCAACATTTATTGATCAACAGTAAAAAAAAAAAAAAAAAAAAAAAAAAAAGTGGTTCCTCAAAACTAGAATAGTAGTGGTCAAGAATGGTGAGAGGTAGAGAAAAGTGGGGTTAAAAACCACCTATTCATGTATTAACAAAAAAGAGAGTATAATGTTGTTTCAATTAATTGCATGTCTGTAAAAGGCATAAATATAGGGGAGATAAGTGGGTAGAAGCAAAATTTTTCAAAAGAGGCAAAAGAAAGAATGACGGACCAAAATACTGTCATAGACCTCCAGGGAAACCCACTGGCAAAGTGCAGAGTTGCTATTCAAAATGTATTTTATATTGAGTAGAGAAAATTATGCTAATGAGAAGAAAATAGCAATGAGAATAACATTTCTTTAAAATCTATCATGAGCCAAGAACTTCGCCAACTGTTTTCATATTTAATTTTTACAACAATCTTTTGAAATTCAAATTATGTTATCCTTATTTCTCCAATTGAGGAAACTAAAACTCAATGTTAAATAATTTAAACCAGAAATCTCCCTATGACATTTCTCCAGAAAAAACACACATTAGCTAGATATTCACCTTCATAAACATGAACATCAACATTTACAGGACAAATAAGGAGCAAGTTTGAGTGGGTATGGTTAAAACAGCAACAAACTTTTGCTTAATAAAATTGGTTTAAATTATAATAACAGCTAGCTATTCTGTTGTCTGTGAGAATGATTTTAATTATGTACAAAAAAATTGTGCACTGTGGCTGTGCTCTCTAATTGTCCCCTGTAACACTTGTCAGGGTTGGCGGTTTTTAAATAACAGATTCTGTTCATGAGTTATGGGTACCACGTCCCTGTCCCTTCCTATTTTCATGACAAGTGAACAGATAAAACAGCTGAAAAATTACATCCACAGAACCCAAAGCAGGAAAAAGAAAAGATCAAATAGACAATTTTCCTATAGTAACTTACTGCTTCCAGAATTGGAGCTCTGTCTGATTTTGCATGCCCCATGTCCTAACCGCGGCTGCCATGTTGCCCTCGTATAGATGGAACCAAAATAGATCAATGAGAAAGAAAGAAAGTGACTTTTCTTCCTATCTCTCTGTCCACAAGAATTGTAGTATCTGGTGTAATCGTCAATGTAGGCTGGCGATAGATCAAACCTAAAAAAGTAGCTATGGGCATTTTATTTGATTTCCTCTAACTCTAAAATTGTGTGCTTGGAAATGAAGCTCCTTGGATTTCGGTTTTCTGAGCTCTGATATGTTTTCTTTCCCCTGTTTACTTAGCTGTGTATCATTTATTCTCATGCTTTACCCTGCAAAATAAGTGCAACTCAAGCTCTTTCAAAGAAATCAGGACCTAAGTGAATGCATCATTTTGACAGTGGAAAATGACAATACATCTTTCAGAGTCTCTCCATACTTGGCTGATAAATGAGCCACATCAACTACAAATTCTAATACCGAGCAAAGACTAGTGAAAACAAGTGAGCCCATTCAGAAGATAGCAAGGAGGGCTGCCAGAGTGTTTGATGGTTAGATAAGAAAAAAGATTGATTCTTTGTTGATCAGTAAAAAATGAGCAAAATGGAAAATGAGTTAGACTGCAACTTAAAGCTCTCAGCTAATTACTTATTTACCAAGGCACCACTGCAAAGCAATAACCATGCAGCCTTTGTTTGTAAATTAATTTCAAGTTGCTTATCTTTTTCTAAAACAGGCAGTGTGAAAATTTTAAATCTACAGGAATTAACAGAGCATACTATAGTAATGCACATACAAATTCAAACTCCCCCTCTTGGCTCTTAACATTTTATTTTATCTAAAATATGTAAAATAACTTGTAATAATTTTTATATAATGACTAGAGGCCTGGTGCACGAATTCATGCATGGGTAGAGTCTGGGTGGCCTGCCCTGATGGGGGCCCATCGGGGGCAGGGTCGGCTGGGGGAAGGGACCGGAGGGCTCCAGGGTGTGTCCGGCCCGTCTTGCTTAGTCCTGATTTGCTGGACCCCAGCAGCAAGCTAACCTACCAGAAACGCTTTGATTGGTTGAATAGCCAACCAGACGACTGGACACTTAGCATATTAGGCTTTTATTATATAGGATAATGAGATTTTAAAATAAATGTAGATATGATAGTACAAATAAGTTTTTAAAGTTTAATTATAAAACTGATAAAATAGCCCTAACCGGTTTGGCTCAGTGGATAGAGAGTCAGCCTGCGGACTGAAGGGTCCCAGGTTCAATTCCAGTCAAGGGCATGTACCTTGGTTGCGGGCACATCACCAGTAGGAAGTGTACAGGAGGCAGCTGATTGATGTTTCTCTCTCATCAATCTTTCTGACTCTCTATCCCTCTCCCTTCCTCTCTGTAAAAATCAATAAAATATATTTTTTAAAAAACTGATAAAATAATCAGAAATCTCAGTAATAAACCCTATAATTTTAGAGAGACTGAATCACTAGAAGCCTGATTTGTGCTATCGCAGGCCTTTGGGGATAAAAATCCTTCAATGAGGTAGGCATTCACAGTTCTAATCAGTATTGTGCTTTCCTTTATTTTCTGGGCATTAAAAAAATAGATGAGACTACTGACCAGTTCTGGTCAGTTATGAATAAAAATAATGATGCCAGCCGAAACCGGTTTGGCTCAGTGGATAGAGCGTCGGCTTGCGGACTGAAGGGTCCCAGGTTCGATTCCGGTCAAGGGCATGTACCTGGGTTGTGGGCGCATCCCCAGTAGGAAGTGTGCAGGAGGCAGCTGATCGATGTTTCTCTCTCATCGATGTTTCTAACTCTCTGTCTCTCTCCCTTCCTCTCTGTAAAAAAACAATAAAATATATTTTAAAAAATAATAATAATGATGCCATTTCAGGACCAAGGCTGTGTAGAGCCTTTATGGATTCTCCAAGGACCTCTTTTTCTGCAGGGGGGATGTAAAAGCATAGTTTTTGAGATCGTGGAGTCACCATGTTGCATCAGCCTGGTAAAAAGCTACCTAGAGAAACTCAGGATCGGCAGATTTTTTTTTTTTTTTTTGTAAGGGAGAAATAAACTTCTATTATTAATCTTTCAAGGTTTTGGGTGTTTGTTATTGCAGCACAACCTCTCCTCTCCTTTCTAACTGCTACTGCACATTACAGCTTTCTTTTCAGACCTGGGGACCCACCTTTGTGAGATCGCTAGATTTCTAAAAGTTGTAAATAAAAATAAGTTTGAGTAAGTTGAATAAAAATGTCCTATTCATCACTCTATCATATCAGAGGTGCTTTCTCCTGATTTCTGATAGAGCTCCAGTATGTAATAACAAATTAAGCCTAGGACTTTATCTTACTCCATGGAAGACATTTCATTGTATTTTTTTAGACTATGAATTCTTTGCTGGGTCAAATGGCCACCAATAGGTAAAATAGAACAACAAGACATATTGGGTCTAAAAGGTCAGGAAATTTGGAAGAAAACAAATAAACAAAAGAGAAAATACTAATCTAAGAGAACATAAGTAATGACTCCCTTAAAAATCGGAAGGTGTGCATTACGTTTAAAGTCCTGGACGCACAGAGATGGAGAACTCAGGGGCTATCAAATGTCACAGCTCTAACTGTAGATGAGAACAGGGAGGCTCAGGTTAAACTGACTTCTTCAGTTTCCTAGTTAGGTTCCTACTGAGGAAAGGGGTTTGCTTTTATATTGCTGAGCAGCATCTGGCCAATCTCCCTTCTTTGTATCAGTCACTAGTAATTAATATTTAAATATGTGGTCTGGAACATGTAAGTATGCGAGGCCTTAGAGCAGGGGTGGGCAAACTTTTTGACTCGAGGGCCACAATGGGTTCTTAAACTGGACCGGAGGGCCGGAACAAAAGCATGGAAGGAGTGTTTGTGTGAACTAATAGAAATTCAAAGTAAACATCATTACATAAAAGGGTACGGTCCTTTTTTTTTTTAGTTTTATTCATTTCAAAAGGGCCGGATCCGGCCCGCAGGCCATAGTTTGCCCACGGCTGCCTTAGAGCATGCTATCTCTGGCTTTATCTTAGTTTTTTCTTAAAAGTTATACTTATTTTCCCTTTTCTGGCTTTGTTACTTCCTTTATGTCTTGTCATACTTTAGTTTCATTACTAACCCTCTTCAAATGTTACCTGCAATAGGGTAGTTATAAACAACAAATAAAATTAAATAATTTCAAAAGCGCCTTCCAATTCCGACATTCTGGTTTTCTAGGAAATAAGGGAACTAAATATTTTAGATATTAAGTTTAACTATAATTTATTTGCTCAATTATATGAGTTGCTGCAAAGCAAACGATCAATGGGAAAGTGCTCAGTCCTGTTTTAGGGATGCTGTGAGGATGGGCTAACATTCCAAATCCCACATAGCCACTTTATCAGAGTTTTCCTAGAGGCATTGCTTTCATCCAAGATCCATCCCATAGAGATGTATCAAAAAACAGTCAATAATGAATAAATGAGAAGAACCTATAGACAGACTCGCTGGGTTCGAAATGACGAGCTCTGCCATTTACAAAATCGTTGACATTGAGCAAATGGCTTACACTTTTTTGAGCACCAGTTTCTTCCTGTGTCAACCAAACATAATGATAGAGCATTCCTACTTGAGAAGCCTTAAATGAGATAACAAACTATTCAGAATGGTGCCTGGCACTGCTCAATGCATATTAGCATTTCTTGTTAGTAAATGATTACGAGGCACCATGAAAAGATGAAGAATGAGTGACACCAAAATTAACAGCTTTTTTCAGTAGGAAAAAAACCTAGAGGGATTTCTCCAACTGCTTAACAGTAGCTGTCAACTCTTGTAGCATTTGTGATCAACTGGGCAAACAAGACCTGGGAGCAAATGCCGGGTTTGAAACTACTCTTGTCCTTCCCTAACATCCCATGTAAGCTTTACTAGCCTGGTATCAAATTGCCTGCTGCTGCTGAGTGGCAAAATAAAAGGCACCTAATTCTTAAGGCTTGGATGGTTTGAGATTCAGAACTATTGGTGGGGACGGGGGAGTAGTGTCCTTTGATGATAGTCATCGCTATACAGAGCCCACTGACAGAGAACACTTTTGCCCTCCTAATACAGGTCAGATGCAAACTTCTGACAGGTGACCTAGGCTCCAATCGTTGACGGAGCATGAAACCCCATCAGAGTAAACAGGAAAGTTAACAGATGCCCCAAAGTCAGGAATAACCAGATAATTATGACAGACAGGACTCCTTCCCTCTAAGTCCGCCTTAAGAAATGTATGCAAGACATGAGTATGTCCAAAACGAATGGTCTGGACACCTTTGCATAACCATTAAGGAATGAATACAAATAAATATCCTGCAACAACAACAACAAACAAAAACAAAAAAACACACAGCCTTTTCTTCCAGAAATAAAAAATGAGTCTCAATGCTATAAACTGTATCTTATACAAGCTTCAATGAAGACCTGCCCATATGGGCCACACAATCCAAGAAAACTGCGCATTGTTTGTTTGGGGCCAGAATCAGCTTCCTGACACTATTATTTCAGCCGAAGACACCTGCATTAACCCCTTCACTCTGCCCTCACCCAAGGCTAAGTACCTAACAGGTACCCAGTAAAGACCCACAGATGAATTCAATCAGGGCTGGGAAGACTACGTTTCCTGCTGGCTAGATACATTTTCACATTGCAGACAGTCAAAGTATACTGAGGCTGAAAGTGCAGAAAATTCTAAAGAAAAATAATATAGGAAAATACAAGTAAAATTAAGATGTTTTAAAAAGAGGTTTATATTGTAGTTTCCCAACGGGAAAAAAAAATTCTGGTGTGTTTTTTTTTCCCAAATAGGTGTAAGTTTATAACTTCATGAGCGGCAATGCACATAGCTAAAAATATTTTTGACATTAGAACAGAAATATTTTCTGTAAACACAGATTGATCCCAAATCAAAGTTGCTGGTAAATATGGCGATGTTAAAAATAGACAAGCCTAGATGGGTACTCCTGACATTCTGGGCTGCGCGATTCTGGCTGTGAGGCTGTCCTCTACACTGTGGGATACTGGGCAGCATCCCTCGTCTCTAACCACTAGATGCCAATAGCAACCCTCCCCTCAGTTCTGAGAACCAAAAATGCTTCCAGACATTGCTAACCGTTCCTAGCGGGGCAAAATCGCCCCTGGGTCTAGAAGATAGCTCTATCACTCATAGCAAAGAGGAGTAAGAAGTGGAGTGTGTGTGCGTGTGTGTGTGAAGGCATGCCCGTCACTCCTGCATTTATGGGTTCAATAAACTGTGAGAACAAGTCTCCTATTGAAAGCTCGGCCACAGTGCAAGGTGGCGAGCCACGTCGTACCTAATGCTTCACAGCACTATAGGCTTTGTGCTTTTTCCTTCAAGAGGGCAGGGCGATTGCTCTTCTCTGTGCTCTTCTTGCTCTCCCCAAGGGCGGGCAGAGTGTCCAAACACTCTACGTCTACCGACAAGAGAGCACCATCACTCCACCAAGGGGTCGGCTGGTTCTCCGGCACTGCGCTTTTCCCCTTTGGAATAACTGACTAAGCTTCTCAAACCATTGCTATCTATGAACTGTGGGTAGCATACCTCTCAGGGTCCTTGTGAGTTTAAAATGTAACCATGTAACAGTGGCTGATACTAAAGCACCTGGTGAGAGCTTATGAAATCTGAAATGTATGACACAAATAAAATAGTAAGTAAAGTGGGTATCCACTGGCAATTTTTGAAACTGTGCCAATGAAAAGGCCTAAGGAGGCCCTTTCGCTGCCAGAGAAAATGGACGCCCTCTTGAGTAGAGAGACATAACCCACCCCCATCTCAGCGCGGAGGACGGGAGCCCCGCGGCACCAAGTCCTGTGCATTGGCTCATGATTCACCTCTGGGGTACAGAAGCCTGCGGTTTCATTCTTGTTCAGCCATCATCCATCTCCTGTTCAATTGGCCTGAATTGCTCCTCATAGCTTAGTGAGAAGCAGCAGGAAAAAAGCCCTTATTACCCCAGAGATAGGCATGAATTATATTTATATGGAATTGTTACAAAGATATGATCCCAGTAGGAAAAAGCTTACAAAGCATTGCCTTCATACATCTGAAGAGTGAACAGTGAACAATGAATGATACAGGGACTCAGGGAGATTCCAGCTGTGAAGAACAGCTGGAGACCAGGCTCTGGTGGAATGATACTAGGGCTAGAGTCCCAAGTCTGGGGCTAACTCAAACTCACTTTGTTACCTTAGACAAGTCACTTCTGTTTATGTGTGTATGTATGTATGTATGTATGTATGTATGTACATAGGTATTTACTTACTTCAGGTGATTAGAGTGTATGGAGATTGTTGTAGGGACAGAAAATAAGACATCTCTTCAACTCTCCTCCTCCCTCATTCAGTCTGCTCCAAGCTCAGTGGTCTCCTAGCCGGTCCTGAACACACTGGGCCCCAGGGCCTTTGCACCTGCTACACCCTTTACTTTGCCTGATGCTCCTTCCTCCGGATATCTGCATGAAAAGCCATTCCAGTGATGTCTTTGGAGCTACCTGAAGTAAAATGTCAGCCTGATATCTCATAGGCTTAGTATGACTCCTTCCTGGTTTCGCTTCTCTTTTTCATGTTTATCATGTAACAGTCCACAGTTTACTTCTTTATATTTTTATCATCGATTTCCCACACTACAAAAGAAGCCCAATAGGAACTTCTGTCTATTTGTTCAGGTTTTGCCTAAAAGAGCAACTGATACATTGTAGGCCTTGAATTAAAATCTGCTCAAAAATGCATGCGAATGTGAGCCTGGTCACATTAGGCAGAAAAAAAAGTTGTAGCTTCCTCCAACTATAAATTCACCTTTGGCTGTGAATTCTGCTGAGAAATAATGTTGAAGGTTGGAGATCAAGAATTTAATTTAGCCCTAGCTGGTTTGGCTCAGTGGATAGAGAGTCGGCCTGCGGACTGAAGGGTCCCAGATTCGATTCCAGTCAAAGGCACATGCCAAGGTTGCGGGCTCGATCCCCAGTGGGGGGTGTGCAGGAGGCAGCTAATCAATGATTCTCATCAATGATGTTTCTTTCTCTCTCTCCCTCTCCTTTCCTCTCTGAAATCAATAAAAATAATTTAAAAAAGAATTTAATTTAGGCCTAGCCGGTTTGGCTCAGTAGATAGAGTGCCAGCCTGCAGACTGAATGGCCCCAGGTTCCATTCCAGTAAAGGGCACACACCCGGGTTGGGGGCTCGATCCCCAGTAGGAACCGTGCAGGAGGCAGCCGATCAATGATTCTCTCTCATCAATGATGTTCCTTTCTCTCTCTCCCTCTCCCTTCCTCTCTGAAATCAATAAAAATATATTTTAAAAAGAAGTTAATTTAATTCAAGTGTGGTCAGTTTGAGATTTGGCTAGAGACAAGAAGTTATTTTGGTAGCAGAAGCAGTTATGGCAAGGTCCAGCAGGATGGTCAAATTCTGTCTTATGTCACAAAAATAGTGGTGCCTGGAATAAAAATGCGTTTTTCCTGGTCTCTGCGAGTCCTACATTAATCTATTGGCTTCTATGGGGCAATCAGTACTGATTTATCTTCTTCATTCAAGAATCAGGCTCTGTCTCCAGCTCCAGTTCTCATATTTTATATTCACAGGTTTTCACTATTATCCCCACTTTACAGCTTGATAAACGGAAGATAAAATAACAAAAGAAATACCTCGTTAAATAAATTTCCCAAGGTGCTACAGCTTTATAACTGTGCTTTTAGTTTATTTTCACCTGAGTAAACCCTAGTCCTCTGTTACTAGGCTCCGGAATTTTCCCCCCCAAAAATCTCTGTTCTGCCACTTTCTCACCTGCTGGCCTCATGCTCCTTATTTCACTTGGGTGAGCCTTTGGTTTGCTCCTCTAAGTGCAAGTGACAATAACACCAACATCTACAGCTTGCAAATACCCCAAAGATAGCTCTCCTTATCTCCTGACCTTTCAGCCACCGCTGGACATTTCCTCAAAGCCACTTCCTTTCAGGAGACATGCAAATTCCCAAGGGCATCCAGCAGCCTGCAGGCCAGCCCTGCTTTGCAAGAGCAGCCAAGGGAGCACTAGTCAACCACTGATTTCCATCAGAATAGGAAAACAAAACAATTTTAACAAGAGAGAGGGAAATTAAAATATCCAAATGTGAAAGAAAATTCCAAAAGCATCAGGAAGACAGTAGTCTTTTTAGCACTCCATGGAAAGGAAAACAGAGAATTTATTTCAGGGCAATGGAAAAAAAAAATAGACTTTTCCCCCCCTCGGTTGAATGAAGCTGCCAAGTGGCTTCTTTTCTCTCTTTCTCCCTCAATGGAAATTTGAAGTGGGAAAGTTTCCCAAACAATTTTAGATCAGTCATGAGTTCATATGGTTTTGACATCATAACTCTTGTCATGTTGCCATGCCAACATGAGGAGTGAGGAGATGAAAGCTTTTTGATGATATGGAAATGTAGGGCTTAGATGCCATTTAGTTCTCCATGGGGTGATCACTAACAATACTGCCAACTATAAATAACGAGGGCTTTCAGACCATCCTCTCACCCCTCTCCCTTGTCTTTTTCAATGAGCACTGAAAATAAGTGATCTATTTCGGAAACGAAATCTGAACATCCACTTCCCTAAACGTAGGCCCTGCTGTGTAATGAAAAGTTACATGAATCTTTATTGCTGCTCTTGGAATAAACCACCAGGGTAACTAGACACCCCCAGCTCCTACCCCACGTGTAACATAACCCCAGCATACCTGATTTTTAGCTTTCATCTGCATCCAGAGGTAAGGATGTGTATGGGTTTGAGAGCTGTGTCCTCAACTGTGAAAACATACAAGTTAAAGTGCTTAAAATAAAGGGGCGGGTGTCACAGAAGCTAGAATAGAGCGTACTGTGGTCCCTCTCATTAAAAATGCCCACACTGTTTTGCTTGTGAGTTCATTGGGTTGATTAGATTCCACATATGAGTAAAATCATATGGTACTTGTGACAGAATCCCAGGTAGAGAGGAGGCTGATAGCTGGAGGGGGTGGGGTGAGGCTGACTGGAGAGGGGTGCAGGGGTGGAGGAATGGAGCAAAACAGAGGGAAAACTCATGGACCCTGACAACAGTGTTGTGATGGCCAGGGGGAGAAGGAGCGTGAAGGTGGAGGAGGGCATAGCAGGGCTAAATGGTGGTGGACGGAGACTTGACTTGGGGTGGTGAACACACACTGCAGTGTTCAGATGATGTGCTGTAGAATTGTACACCTGAAACCTGTATTATTTTGTTAACCGGTGTCATCCCAATGATCTCAATTAAAAAATGCCCACAGAATGAGCATGCCGAATCGTCCAAGGTGTGCGATGTTTACACTCATCACTCTTGCTCGTCAGTTCGTTTGGGTGTGTTGTTTGCGTGGGTTTCTGCTTGAACTTCTGGGATATTAGGTATGTAATAGAGCAAAAGCAGAAGCTGCATCTTCCCTGTCTCAATTTCAGCGCTGGATCAATGGTAATAAAACTTACACTTCGTGGATTCCTGGATAATAGCAAAAAGCGATGGAAGAACGCGTTGCTGTCTGTGTGGTAGTCCCTTCACTTGGAAGCATTCCTGTGAACCATGCCTGCTAGTGTTCAGGTCCTTGTGTGGCCCCTCCCTTGACCCTGGGCAGCCTGTGACTTGCCCTAAACCAAAGGATGCTTTGCAAGTCACGCAGTGCCAATCTGGAGCCCAATTTGGAGCCCAATTTGGAGCTTAGAGAAGTCCTGGCATCTCCCTCTCCCTCTTTTGTGCTGTGAGAAGCCCAACCTAGTACTGAAGAGAGGCATGTGGAGACGCAGTGAGACCCCAACGTACAGCACCAGCTGACACCTAAGCCAGCAGCCACAGCCAACCTGCAGCCCTGGAGGCGGGGCCTCCCTGGCCTGGATCTCCGGTCCCAGCAGAGCCACCCCCACTGATGTACAGATGAGTGGTGTCTGCCAAGTCCTGTCCAAGCAGCAGAACTGTACAGAAATAAGCCGTGGTTGTGTTAAGCCACGGAGTTTTGGGAAAGTTTGGTCCCTAGCACTATGGGAGCATAAGCATGACATACTTGTTAAGGAAGAAGTACAGTACAGCTCCTCAGGCAGGCAAACCTGAGGTCCACTCCCTCTGACTTCCTTTTGCTGTGATGTAGGGCTGTATGCTAAAGCCCCAATTCCCACACATAAAAGGAGGGAAAAATCAAAATACCAAATTCATAGGGTCTTGAAAGGAGCAAATGAGGTCATCCATGTAAAGGACTTAACACAGTACCTACCTTAGGATAAGCATGCAACTAATACTAGCTATTATTTTTTAAAGCATATTTTTATTGATTTTAGAGAGGAAGAGAGAGGGAGAGAGACAGAAACATCAATGATGAGAGAGAATCATTGATCTGCTGGCTCCTGCACGCCCCACACTAAGGATCAGGCCCACAACCTGGTATGTGCCCTTGACCAGCATGGAACCTGGGGACCTTCAGTCTGCAGGCTGATGCTCTATCCACTGAGCCAAACCAGCTAGGGCAATACTAGCTATTCTTAATGTAATTTTTCCAGGCATCGTGGAAATAACAAAGATTCACTCTTGAGAAAAATGTCACTTAAGACAGGAAATAAGAAATATGTGTAAAACAATTAAAAAACAATATCTATCTATCTATACAAAACCCTATTATGCAAATAGACCGAATGGTGGAACAACCTAACAACCGAACAACCGGTCGCTATGATGTGCGCTGACCACCAGGGGGCATGTGCAGTACATGGCGGACAACCGCCATGACAGGATGGTGGAGCAGGTGAGCAGGGGCACCAGACTAAGGCAGGGTGCTGGTCACTGTCATTGGGGCGAGCCTCTGGTGGTTACTGAAAAGTCTTTGCTCCTGCGCGTCATGGTCCCACCCAGTGCTTGCACCTGCTGCCGGTGCTGGGCCTGCTTGCACCCGCTGCTGGTGCCAGAGCCACTTCTCACACCCGCTGCCAGCGCCTTGCATGGCCCTGATCACTCAGCGCTGTCAGTAGGTGCGCGAGGTGGCTGCCAGCCCAGATCGCCCCTCATGGCTTCTCCACCTTGCCCTGCTCCTGGAGGGGTGATCGAGGCTGGCAGCCGCCTCTCGCACCCGCTGCCGGCAACGGCCCTGCTCGTACCTGCTGCTGGCGCCGGAACCACCACTCACACCCACTGCCAACGCTGGCCCCACTTGTATCCGTAGCTGGCGCCAGAGCCACTGCTCGCACCCGCTACTGGCGCTGGTCCCAATCACTCCACGCCATCAGCAGGTATGAGCAGCTGCTGACCCCATTCGCCCCTCAGGGCTTCTCCACCTCTCCCTGCTCCTGAGGGGCGATCGGGACAACAGCTGCCACTCACACTCACTGATGGCACTGGCCCCGCTCACACCCACTGCTGGCACCAGCCCCAATCGCTCTGCCCCTTCAGTAGGTTTGAGCGGGGCTGGTGCCCGCTGTTAGCACGTGGGAGCAGCAGCAGTGGGAGCAGGGCTGCTGGCAGACAGAGGACCGGGTGCTGTGGCAGGAGGGGCCAGGCGGGTGCAGGGAGGATGGGCTGAGACACGCCTCTGTGCCCACTGCAGTCTCCTGGCCCACAGTTCCTTTCAAGGTGCACGAATTTGTGCACTGGGCATCTAGTAGGAAAATATGATACTAGTGATGATACCATTTTATATGTGTGTCTTGAAGAAGGGAGAAGAGGTGAGGAAAAAGAAAGTACTTTTGAGTGGAAAGTTAAAGTACTATGTCCATGGATTTGCATTTGGATTTATAAAAAAAAAAAAAAATGCTATCAACCAATGAATGCATAAGTAAGTGTGACAACAAATCAATGTTTCTCTCTCTCCCTATCATGAACAAAGGCATAGAGGAGTAAAAGTCCTTATTAGTCAGGCTTAAACCAAGAGATAATGGAACCCATGGTGGGACTGACAAAACTTCCCGGCATTGTGCATCTTTTTATACAGAAGAAATTCAATTCTTCTAACCCCAGTCTGCTCAGTTAGACTACAGAATCCATTTGTGTAAATGTCCTTGCTAAACTGATAGGATCCAGGAATAAAGGCTGGGGCGTTCCACAGGTGCATTCATCTTGGAAAGAAATAATGTTGTTACATCTCAGTACCACCTCGAGCCCCTTCTCTGAGCTGTGATTCCCACCACACTCCCAGGCCTCTCCCTTCATGTGTGACTTTCAATTTTTTTTTCTGTTCACACCTAAATTTCACATTCAGCTTTCATCAGTGGACGGAAGGATGTCAAATTGCTTTCCTCACAGTAATTTACTGCAGCCCTCAATCCTCCGGTATGGCCTGCCACCTATTATTATTGTATCTAATAACTGGAATTCTTAGGGAAACCCTCCCTGCTGCAAGTGGAAGGTGGTAAGGTACTTAGCAGAGAATGTGTGGATCCAGGAATCCGCTTGGAAACAGTTTTCCTTTTTTTCCTAAAGAGGCAAAGCATTCAGCCAGGGCGGTGGCAGCAATGAACGCCCTGGGCCACCTGGGGTATAGCAGAGGTTGAGCATTTATTGACTGAATTTCAGTACTATCCCTAGAAGACTGGTGCTTGAATACAATAAGCATAGATAGGATTTCTTTCCCAAGGCATTTTGGACAGAAAGAAAGAAAAAAGAAATCTCAAACAGCCTCATATCAGTGGAATGGAAATGCCTCATCCAGTTCCTGCAGCCCCTTGCCATCTGATTTCCCTTTCTCTAGACTGCTCTTTGCAGAAGCCCTTCATCAGCTAAGCCCCAGGAAAGGGCTTGGTTCATGGGGGCCTAAGCCCTCGCTACTCTGAAGAAAATGTGCCCATTTGCTACAAAAACCAAACCCTTCACAAACTCAAATGAAATAAGGTTAGAATACCAGCCACTTTCCTCGGGGGTGGGACTATTCTTTGGGCTCTTTCAAGTCATAACCTCTAGTAAGTTATTTCCACCTGTTCTGCAGCTAATTTGTGTTCATGCCAGATAAATGCACTTCATAAAAAAACAACATTTTTGGCATGCTGCATAATTTTAGAAACCACAAAGCCAGACGGTATCTTGCACTGCATATTTAAACTTGAAAAGAAAGCTTTCCAGTTCCACTGACTGTACACAGGCCGATACTTCCAATAACCACTGGCCAAGAGTGAAAGAAAAAGCAAGCACAGGAAGGCAGAGAGGGAGAGGGAGCACAGAGGAGGTGGCCTCCTGAGAGCTCAGAGTCCTGGGTCATGGGGCTGAGGCTGGAGAATCAACAAAAGGGTCTGTCTCTAGGTGGTCTCCTTCAACTGCCATCTCCAGGTAATTTATTTATGGTCTTTCTTATCTCAGTTTATTCAGAAGCATTTCTACATCTGGAACAAGGATTTGAAAAGGAGCAGAGATCTGTAATTTATTTTTGACCCCTTCCAACATCTTTATTAACACACTAGAGGCCCGGTGCACAAACTCGTGCATGGGTAGGGTTCGGCCGGACAGCCCTGATGGGGGCCGATTAGGGCTGACCCAGCGGAGGGGATGGGATGTAGGAGTTTGGCTGGCCAGCCCACCCTTGATTGGGACTGGGCCAGTCATGGGGAGGCGGGCCGTGGGAGGTCGGCTGGCCGTCGGGGGGGGGGGGGGGGAGGTTGGCCCGCTGGCTCTGCCTCCAATTGAGGTGGGGGAGGCGATTGGGGCTGGACAGGCCAGGGTGAAGGGCCGTGGGAGGTCAGAGGTGGGTGATCGGGCTGGTTGGCCGCCACAGTGCACATCATAGCGACCGGTCGTTCCGTCCTTCTAGTTGCTCGGCTTTTGTATATATAGAGGGCAGACAGATCACAAGAATTCTCTTGTTTTCTGTTCTAAGGCTTGTGGTCAATGAGGACAATTCTTTAAAACAATAGTAGCTTAGAAGAACATGTGATAAGAAACTTGAAAATGCAATGGGTGTTTAATTTTAAAGCTCCCAGGAGGCCGCCTCCTCTGTGCTCCCTCTCCCTCTCTGCCTTCCTGTGCTTGCTTCTCCTTTAACTCTTGGCCAGTGGTTGTTGAAAGTACAGTATCCGTCTGTGTACAATCAACAAAACTAGAACAGCTTTTCAAGTTTTAATATTTATGTAAAACTTTTTTGTACTCGTTCAATAGAAATTTAACTGGCCACTGGGTAAAACTAGGAATAAAACTGCTGGTCCACATTAAAATGGAATAGATGGAGTCATGGCTGGGTGGCTAAGTTGGTAGAGCATCATTCTGTGCACTGAAAGGTTGCTGGTTCGATTCCAGTTCAGGGCACATGCCTAGGTTGTAGGTTTCATATCTGGTAGGGGAGGCAACTAATTTAATCAATGTTTCTCTCTCCCTCCCTCTCTCTCTCTCAAAAAAAGAAACCAATAAAAACACATCTTTGGGTGAAGATTAAAAAAAAAAATGGAGTGACTGGAAGGACTGTCCTCTCTTTAGCCACTTTCTTATGCAAAGTGCTTAGTGAATTCAACTTAATCAAGAACAAATGCATGTAATTTGCTGTCCTTGAATTTCAAGAGTTATCTTTAGAGCATGTTGCTCACAAACTACCCATGAGGGATGGCTGGCTTACTTTGTTGTCCCCCAAAACACTGAGCTCAAACCTCAGCCAGTTGCGTAGTAAATGTGTGCCCTTCTTATTCTCCTTGGAATTTTGTTAATTTCCTGGCTGAACCTGAATTTAGCTTTTGTTGGTGGTAGTAGACAAGAGGGCAGGATTCCTAGGGACAGCCTCCCAGTTTCAAATGGAAGGTGGTATAATGTAGTCATTGGACCTGGTCCCTGAAGTCAGCACTCTGAACTCCACAACCAGTTCTGTCACTGAATAGATAGTGTGACACTGGAAAAACTACTTAGCCTGCCTGAGCCTACTTCACCATCAGTAAAAATCAGGATCATCACACTCCCCGTCCCCAAAGGCTATTAAGAGTATAAATTTGAGCCCTGACCGGTTTGGCTCAGTGGATAGAGCGACGGCCTGTTGACTGAAGGGTCCCCGGTTCGATTCCGATCAAGGGCGTGTACCTTAGTTGTGGGCACATCCCCAGTGGGGGGTGTTCAGGAGGCAGCTGATCAATGCCTCTCTCTCATCGATGTTTCTAATTCTCTATCCCTCTCCCTTCCTCTCTGTAAAAAATCAATAAAATATTTTAAAAAAGAGTATAAATTTGATTAATCTCAACCCTTTCTCTAACACATTAAACACACCTAAAAAATGCCAGCTATTATTATGACCTAAAACACTGACAAATGTGAAATTAGAAGAGGGTTGTGTGGTGTTTTTTTTTCAGAAAAAGTTTTTATCTCAAAAGATTTTTTCTTAAAAAGAAAGCAAGGTTATCTCCTGCTGTTTCATAAGAAATGTGTTTCAGGAAGACAACGGCAGATAATCAATTTGCTTAGAAATAAGGGAGAAGCAGATCAGGGGCATTAAGATATATGACTCTCTTGCCTCAGCTGGCCTGGTGGCTCGGTTGGTTGGAGCATCATCTCATACACCAAACAGGTTGTGGGTTGATTCCCAGTCAGGGCACACACCTAGGTTGCAGGTTTGATCCCTGGTTGGGGCTCATACAAGGAGGCAACTGATCAGTGTTACTCTCTCACATTGATGTTTCTCTGTCTCTCTCCCTTCTTCTCTGTCTAAAATCAATAAACACATTCTCAGGTAAGGATTCAGAAAAGATATATATATATATATAATCTCCCCAGGAAGCATTCTGTCACCTATTATTATTGTATCTAATACCTGGAATTCTTAGGGAAACCCTCCCAGTTGCAAATGGAAGGTGGTAATGTACTTGATGGGGATTCTGTGGATAACTACGCACACCAGGCTGCCAGGGAAGAAGAAAAATGGTTTTTCCAGTGTCTCTGTGTCCAGGGAGTTAGACATGGGGACCCTGGGAGACCCAGGCAGTGACAAGGCTTAGTGACATGTGTAGATCCAGTTGTCTTGGGAAAGCAGACTGGAAGCAAAGCTGCCAGCGACTCTGTGTCAAGGGAAGAAGCTAGCCAAGTGAAAAGCACACATGGTCTGGGAGGATGGGGAAACAAGAGGCCTGGGTAGAATGCAACCAGATGCATAGAACTAATCTCATTCCATACATTCCAAGCACAAACTGGGGAATATTGGGAAGATGCTGTTCACTATGTCAAGTAAAGCTGAGAGGTCCACACCCTTCTGATTCAACTCGTTGGGTGAGAGCAGTTGGACTGTTAAATCCAAAACCTTGCCACAACCTGATACCCTGGGAGGCTGGGCTGTCCGTAGTCCCAAGAAGGCTGGGCAGCTACAAGGTCATTAGTGATATCTGGAATAGGACAGGGGCAAGGAAGGGATTCAAAGTCTAAAAGAAGAATGAACATGCCATGAAAACATTGGGAATTCAAATCCTGCAAAAAAGGCAAAGACAAATATATGCAGGGACTAACATCAAACCGTCAGATGGAATGGAATTTCTGGTCCTGAGATGTTTATTGCCTTTGTACATGTCTTTATTTTGCATATATATATATATATATATATATATACATATATATATATATAATTATATATATATATATATATATATATGTAATTTAAAACTGTATTACTCATTATTCTATTTATTCACTCAAGATCTAGTCACTATTTCAAGGTGTCTGCTAATGCTATTTCCCTGGTTATATAGCAGTGAACAAATTCCCTGTCTTTATGAATCATGTGTTTTACTGAGAATGCTATCAATACTGGCTGCTCTGAGACTAAAAAACTGACCAAGATGACTCTAGATAGGCAAGTAATATGAATAAACTCTGTTTGGGGTGTGTGTGTGTGTGTGTGTGTGTTTTAATTGAGGTGAAATTCACATAACATATAATTTACAATTTTAAAGTAAACAATTCAGTGGTACATTCATAATGTTGTGAAACCACCACCTTTGCCTGGTTCTAAGACATGTTATCATCCCAAAAGGAAGCCTCATACCTACTGAAAAGGTACTCCCGATTCACCAGAACCTGGTAACCACCAACCTGCTTTCTGTCTAGATGGATTTATCTGCTCTGGTATTTCATTTAAAGGACTCATACAAGTATGACCTTCTGTGTTTGGTTTCTTTCGTTTAGCATAGTGTTTTCAAGATTCATCCACATTGTAGAATATACCAGTTCTGTGTTCCTTTTTAATGGCTAATTAATATTCAATTGCATAGACCATTGGTTCCCAACTTTTTGGGGCCATGCCCCACCTAAGTATCTCTAAAGTCCTGATGCCCTCCTGTGACATGTAATTCTTATTATTCAAAAAGTTCACATGGAGTAAGCCTAAAAGGTCATTAACTTGGTCTAAACAAGCTTCCAAAGAACATGGCATCCATGAAAGAGAAAAACAAAAGAATGAAAGGACAGTGGAAGTGCTGAGGAAGAAATCATTAAGAAATTGTTAAAATAATAATAATATGAAGTGATATGAAAAATAGCAAATAAAGTTTCAAAAATATAATAGAGAACTGAAATGCATAAATATGTCACAATATATATTTATATACTGTATATGAGGCCCCTTAGAACCATAAGACATGCAAAAATTCACTGTTAATAACTCATTCTCGAATTGCTCCCCTTAAAAATCAAATTGCCCCCCTGTGGGGTGGGAACCACTGGCATAGACAAACCACATTTTTTTTCTCTCTATTCATCTGTTAATGGGCAGATGAATTGTTTCCACCTTTTGGCTATTGCAAATAGTGCTGTTATGAACAGGTATGTGCATGTATTTGTTTGGGTGCCCATTTTCAATTCTTTGGGGGTATATATCTAGGAGGGAAATCACTGGGTCATATAGTAATTTTATGTTTAACTTTGTAGGTAATTCCTCAAACAATTGAGATTGTTTGTTGTTATGGGATTAACTAGCTCATCTTGTTTGACCCATCACATAAAGACCTGGGATTTTAGTCTGTAGGGTTTGGACACAAAAATGACAAGATTTTAAGTGCATTTGCTAAAGGTCATCCTAGCTGCTGTTTAAAGAACTGATTGCCATGAGGCAAGAGAGAAAGCAGAGAGACCAGACAGAAGCTTAGCAGTTTAGGGGCTAACACTAGCGGCATTGGTGAACATCACCAGACTGGGATATTTTGAAGAAAGAGTCTATAGGATGTACAGATGCACTGGACGTAATGTGTGAGGCAAATGGAGATGAGCAGTTTGGTGCCTAAAAAACTGGGTTCATGGTTGTGCCTGCACGGAGATATGGATGGCCGGGAAGACCAGTTTCAGAAGAAACAGGCTTCACTACAGAATGATTCCGTTTTCAACATACATAGTTTAAGCTGCTTGCTAATCCTCTAGAGATCTCAAATGGGCAGTCTTCCTCTCTCTCTTTCTCTCTCTCTTTCTCTCTCTCAAGCTCAGAGGAGAAGTCAGGGCTGGCGATATAAACTTGAGAATCATGAATGGACAGGAGGCCTTTAAAGCCTGGAAATAAAAAGAAGGGGCCTGCTAAGGAATGAGTGTAGAAGGAGAAGATTCCGGCACTCCAAAATGTAGATGTCGGGAGCTGAAGAAACTCCAGGAAAGTGGTTGTTAAGGGAGACTCAGGAGGAAGGAAGGAAAACAAGAAGGAAGGGAGGGAGGGAGGAAGTAAGTTAACTTCAACAAGGGCATAGTAGTCACCTGGCTTGAAGCTGCAAAAAGTCAAAAAAGATACGACATGTCGAATTGGCAAAATGGAGGTTACTGATGCTTTGAAAAGAACAATTCCCATGAAGTTGCGAGGACTAAAATAATTTTAATTTTTTTCTTTCTTTTTTCTTTCCCTTCCTTCTTTTCTTCTTTCCTTCCTTCCATGAACACAGGTGTGTCTTTTTTCTGAGTGTTGTTAGGGTTAACGATATAGGTGTAAAAACAACGTATAGAGAGAGATAGGTAAAAAGAACATAACCATCAAATACAGCAAAATAAATAAATACTTAGTCTAAGAAAATTAAAATGCATACCCTTTTAAAGATTGCCCTGACCTCAATAAATGATTTGAATATAACTCAACATAGAAAAACTAGTGGGTTGTTAATACCACTTTTGCATATGAAAGACAACAAATAGTATGTGCCCAGAATTCCGTGGGCAAGAAAAAAAAAATGTGTCTATAACCCCATGCCACTAATTATTTTATTTTTATGTTTCAAGATACCGATATCTCCATTATTAAAACTTGTAAGTTGGTATTTGGAACATCTACCATAAATGACTCTCCCAGTGGTGCAAAGCCATTCATTATAAGACTATAAAGTCACATTTAATGTAGCAAATCCATATAGTAGAACTCAGATAAAATATCGATTTGAAATTGTAGAAAATGTCTTAAACTTTTTAATCCCGAGAGGAATCTGACCCACATAGTCCATTTCACATTCCCAAGGGATAGAGCGGCATATGTCATGGCATGCTGGATGTCACACAGCCTGGCAGCAAAAAGTTTCCCTTCACATCCAGTGGCACTCAGCTGGAGCTCTCTTCAGTAGGTGGCCGTCCAGGGTGTGTTACAGGCAGTGCTTGTCATTTCCATGCCATACACCCATGGACAAAAAGGTGAAAATGACTCCTCAAAGCCTGACATGAACAGAGAGAAAAGTTCCTGCAATTAACAATGCTTCAAAATGCCACTGAAGCTCTGGGATTTGATTCTGCCAATTTCTAAAAAGCCATACTTAAATGGAGTTTCACTTGCAGTCAAGTATCGTCTCCTGCTTAGTATGGTGTACTGAGGTCAAATGTTGGCAACCCACCCACATGGGATGAGTTATGTCATGACACTTATTTTCGATTAGAGAGAGTGGGGGAAAGCACCTTGGATCACCACGTAGGTTCCACATGTGTCTAATTCTCACCTTTCCTGAGAGACTGATCAGGGAAAATGAATGGGAGAGATGAGGTTGGAGGGCAGGAGAGGGGGGTGTAATGTGAACAGGATGATCTTAGAGCAAATCAGTCTGCACAACAAGGCTATTGGTAATTATCTACATGTTTCCCCAACAACATTCATAGTTCATCTATTTGCAGCATCTGGAAAATTACCTTAACTCTCTCAAATCTATTCTTTAGTAGAGTGTCATAAAATAAGTCACATTTTTCATAAACCAGAACCCACAAAGATTTGGATTATTAGAACAAAAAGGATATTTTTGATAATATTTTTAAAGAAAAACTTTGTAAAGAATTTCTCCTCATGACTTGTTAAACGGGGGGGGTCGGGGGGAACAATACACTTTATTGAATTTTTTTTCAAACCTGAATTTGAATGCTGGCTCTGTCATTCATAAATATAAGCAATAATGTCAAAACCATGGGTAAGGGCTTTACACTCTATGCGCCTTAATTGTCTCATCTGAAAAATGAGATAAATAATGCCTGATTCAGGGTCATTGTATGGATTAGATGAAATGACTGTGAAGGTCTTGGCACATGACAAAAGGTCAGGGCACATTAATTTCCTTTCCCCTTCAATAAGATAAACCTAATTTAAGTGAGAAAGGGACAGAAGATAAGGGAAAAATCAAGACGTGGCGTTTCTGTGATTAATCAGCTGGCCACATCCTGTCTGAGTATACAGTCTTCCAGCTGATGGACGCTCAGGGTATTTTTAACTGGTTTGATGCTAAATTCTCCTCCATTCCAAGGCTATTCTCGGTTTCCTGGAGGCACCAGCACCCACACAGGCTGAGAGGCACAGCTCTAGACAGACACAGAAGCAGAAGCTTGGCTAGACATCAGTCAGGAAGATCAGTGCCTGCTGATCAAATTCCTGAGGGAGCTCCTGGCAGGGGTTTGGCTGCCCTTGGTACACCATACAGGTCATTTTCTTTTTTAAAAATATATTCTATTGAGAGAGGAAGGGAGAGGGATAGAGAGTTAGAAACATCGATCAGCTGCCTCCTGCACACACCCCACTGGTTATGTGCCCGCAACCAAGGTACATGCCCTTGACCGGAATCGAACCTGGGACCCTTCAGTCTGCAGGCCGACGCTCTATCCACTGAGCCAAACCGGTTAGGGCGTCTAGGCCCATTTTCATGGGCTAAGGTAAGAAGCACTTAGCACTGACTCAATCATAAGGGAAGGGGGCCTTTGGCAGCAAGGTCATTGCTTCGCCTGCTGTTTTGCTGGGATAATGTGGCTGGGCTGGCGGGTGTGGCATGTAATCCTGAGGCCCACATCACAGCCACGGCTATTTCTCCTGGTGGCAAAGAGAGCTCTACCCCTGGGCCATTAAATCACCTGCCCAGGTAAGAGTGACAAAAGGTTCCTAACAGCATGAGAGTGAGGAGGGACTGAAGGAGGTCATTTGGAATTCAGTGCTTTCATTCAAAAGAAGCTGTAATCAATCAGTGACATCTACAGGCCCCCAAAGAGGGATCAAGCAGCCCACATTTGTCCTCCCTTCGTTAGGGATCCTGCTGTGCGGGGCTACCCAGTCCAGTGGTCCCTGAATGAGCCCCCATCAGCACCGCTGGTCTGCTGGATGTGGACACAAGGATGATAGTCACACAACACAAATGACCTCATACAGGCTTTAGGATGAATGTGGGACTATGGGGTGCACTCCAAAATGACACTGGACACTGACAGATATTCATTTACGGCACACACTTTTAGGCATTATGTGGAATATAAAATCCGTGCAACATTAGTTCTCTATAAGAGCACTCAAACCTCTACCCCTGGCCTCCGTGTGCACCAGCACGGCCTGCGATCACGTTTGTCAGACCACAGGAGGGTCCTAGTGATCAGAACTCAGCCAGTCCTTGCCAACACAGCTCGCTTTCAACTGTGTTGAGAGTTAGTAAGACGTAATGAGCATCATGATATTGTGAAGGCTAACCCCTATTTTGTAAAACTACTGTTTGGAATTCTCTGCTATTCTTTAGACGGCCTCTTATTCTAAAAAATAACTTTGCTTTCTAGCCTGCTTTAGCCTGCTTGAATAATGAGGAAGATAAACTTAGCTGTCTGACCTTGTAGGCCAGAGACTAGATATGCCCAATGCTATGCCAGGTGCATTTTTTAATTGGATAGAACTGTGTAGTTTTCAAGGCCACCAGCAAGATAACCACTAAGCACACAAAGGGCTGGCTCTTTCATAACAAGGGAAGTTCTGCTTGTAGCTCTGCTTAGAAATTGAATTCATTTTCTCTAAGCCCACCGCGGTGAATAAAGTGTAACTCCAAACTCTCTGAGCGTTGCTTGGTTCTTCTCCAGTTTTTCTGTAACAATATGACTAAAACAAAATAAACACCACAGCTCTGATTATTGACCAATGAATGCAGCTTGGTGTGTGACAAACCAGGGGAAAATGTAGACAATCTGAATCTAGATTCCAAAAAACAGAAGGTGCAACTGCAGAAGAAAGTGACTCGTCTGGGGCATGTTGTGCTCTAAGGCCTCAGTGGCTTCAGAATGGCCCCTTTTCATTAGAAACAGGTCAAGACATAGTTACTGTGAGTCTACTTCCCAATCTACCCCCCTCCCCCAAGTAAGACAGTACTCATGGGGATCTTTTTTTAAAAAATATGTTTCCATTGACTTTATAGAGAGGGAGGAAGGAAGAGGGATAGAGAAATAGAAACATCGATGAGAGAAAAAACATCATTGACCCGTTGCCTCCTGCATGCTCCCTTCTGGGAATCAAGCTCGAAAGCCAGGCATGTTCCCTAACTGGGAATTGAACCAGTGACCTCTTGGTTCCTGGGTGGATGCTCAACCACTGAGCCACACCGGCCAGACTTCACAGGGATCTTTTAATGACAGCTGCTGAGGCACCAGGTCAGTTATCTGAACTAAGTAAAAATGAGCTAACAGGTCAGGGAACATCCCACTTTAATCCCTTCTATGTCAGCCCACAAGATTGGCAACAGGGAGGCTGGTACTAGTAGGTAGATGGTGCTTGCCTATTCCCTACCAGGCACATTGTTCACAAGCCCTGGCCACTGAAATCAGCAATCTCAGTTTGCCTGGATGGGTCATGGTGCTCTCTACCAGGACAATCCTCTATTAAGCTTGAGTGGAAATGGGGGCCATGCCTCAGATCTTGAGTGACATACTACTGGGGCTCCAAGGGGCAGGGATGATGCTAAGGGAGACACAGGCAGCATAAAATGATGGTTCACGTGTCAAGAGTTTGTTATGTCAGTGCCCAGCACAGAATAGAAGTTCAGAATATTCCAGACTGGCACATACTATATAATGTATAGTATAGTCTAATGAGCCTGCAGCTCCTCACTTTTTTTCAAAAAGCTTGTTGTTGTTTTTTAAGAATATATGTTGAGATTTACAAACAGAACTTATTTTCCTTTTCAACTCTTTACTCCGTAATAAAATATATGGACAACCTAATTCATGCAAGAAAAAAAATCTAAGTTCTGTGAAAATGGTACGGTGCTGTTGATCTTCTATTTCTAAAGATCTTTCTTTTGAGGCCTGGGTGGCCATGTAAAGGTCACCGCACCCCCCAGTGATTACTGGATTGGGAGCTGCTGCAAATACATGCTTGTCCTTTACACACAGCAGGCTGTAATTCACCCTCACGGGCCAGCGAAACGACTTATACTGCTAAGAGTTCAAAGCAGAGTCCTTGCTTATCGCTCCAGTCAAACAATTTCATTTCTATCAGCTGGTGGTTGTACTTCAGAGTTTATGGATCCAATGGGTCTAGTGAAATTTTATTACCCTGCAATACAACACAAAGAAAAAAGCTCGGGGGGAAAAAATCGATGTAATGTTTAAGGGTCTTTGTTACCTTTATAACCTCCAGTGTTCTTTTACATATAAACTAATAAATCAACCTTTTAACAGAAGAGGCATTCTTCAGGGCTTGCTCAATACTAGGTGCTAAGTCCAATCATAAAAACTATCAAGAAGTGAATAATGGATTTGCTACCTGAACAAGCGCAGTTAAAGCAGAATCAATTGCAGGACAAGGCGATTATTGTTTTCAGGTGTCTTTTCCTGGTTAGTATATGGTAATAAGTTGTTACCAAATGAGGGTAGCAACTTTAAAAAAAAATGAGAGAGCTTTTAAAAACTCTATTGCGTTTGCAAATGCAGGCAAATTAAATGAAACATCTCCAACATCAATTCCTTACTTTGGCCACTTCTCAGCTGCAGGAGAGGTACTTACTTCTTGAAACTTTAGAGTTGAGTCAGCAGAACTGAAAGACCATCTTTCCCACAACCTTCAAGAGAATGGCTTTTCCTTATGTCAGGATCTTGGAAATATGACTTGAGTGGATAGTCTCTGGTGGATTTTAAGAAGTAGTGATGAAGATGCTAAGTATTACAATAAAACTAAAATTAAAACCTTCTATTCATTTCAATGATGAATATATCTGTTCTCATAAACCTCTTTGACCTGGCACACGCTGAGGACTGGTAATCTAAACTCAGAACCTTTTGGACATGAATTAGCACCAAGTAGCTAATTTGAATATTCTGCATTAAATTAAATTAAATGAGAAACAGATTTGGGAAAGTAGTGCACCTATTTATTATGAACAGAATTTTATAGCTCGCCATATAACATAGTAAGTACCATTCGGTGGTTGAGACAAATTGATATGGACCTCATTCCAAGCAAGTGCCTAGAAGAAAATATGATCCAGCAAAAAGAGCAAATCTCGCTGGCTCCCACGTGGGTAAATGGCTTAGAAGAGGCCACCAGGTTCCTAATGTCCCAAGCGACATTGTTTACTTGATGGACACCCATAAGTGGAGTTATTTCTGCAAACTCTGGAAGGATCATTCTTTTCTGGGGTCCTGTATACCCATTCGAAAGCAAACCAAAACGCTGGCTTAAGACATATCCAGTTTAGTTATTGTGGGAGAGAAAGAAATTTTCCTCTAACCTTCTAGGTTCTTCTCACTGCTCTGATAATTAAATCAACATAGACAGATTAACAGGAGAAAGTAGTCAAGTTTTAATTACATATGTACTAGTATGTATGGGAAGTCCACATACATGAGCGAGTCAAGACATGAGATTCCAAGGCAGAAAGTTAAAAAGTAGGTGTGTGTGACATTCTGAGCTCAGGATGAGGTATAGTGCCCGGGGCTTCAGAAAGAAGGAAGGTCATTTGCAGGACAGGATGGTGAGAGCGGACGTCTAGTAATTATAAGTTCATGCTGCCCTATCGATGGGTCATAAAAAGTTATTTCTTGCCCTAACTTGTTTGGCTCAGTGGATAGAGTGTCGGCCTGTGGATTGAAGGATCCCAGGTTCAATTCCGGTCAAGGGCATGTACCTTGGTTGTGGGGCACATCCCCAGTAGGGAGTGTGCGGGAGGCGGCTGATTGATGTTTCTCTCTCATCGGTGTTTCTAATTCTCTATCCCTTTCCCTTCCGCTCTGTAAAAAAAATCAATAAAATATATTTTTTAAAAAAGTTATTTCTGGTAAGAACTCTTATTATGGGCAAGGCCCCGATTTAAGGGAGAGATAAAAGACTCTTATCAGTCTACTGCAACCATGTCAAACTCAAAGGCTGTCATGGGCCAAATAAATGAGGCATGCGGCCTGTGAGCCGGGAGTTTGACATGCTTGGTCTATAGCAGCAGTTCTCAACCTGTGGGTTGAGACCCCTTTGGGGGTTGAACAAACCTTTCACAGGGGTCGCCTAAGACCATCAGAAAACACATATATAATTACATATTGTTTTTGTGATTAATCACTATGCTTTAATTATGTTCAATTTGTAACAATGAAAATACATCCTGCATATCAGATATTTACATTACAATTCATAACAGTAGCAAAATTACAGTTATGAAGTAGCAACGAAAATAATTTTATGGTTGGGGGTCATCACAACATGAGGAACTGTATTAAAGGGTCACGGCATTAGGAAGCTTGAGAACCACTGGTCTATAGAGTCTCAATTACCTTCAGCTTAAAATAATCGCCTTGCCAAAGTAGCACATCTCAGGAAGGCTTCTTTGCCATTGGAATCAAAGAAAAATTAATTCATGATACTGTTTCTTTTTGCTCTTTAAGTAAATTATCAGGCTATCACATAGTCATAAGGATGAGATTGGGATTTTTTATTTAAAAATATTCTCAATTATGCTCTAAGTTTTTCTCTAGCCTAATGTGTTATCAATTTACTAGAATGGTAGATTGGGGAGGAGGGATACATTTTTCTACATATGCTTCTGATATTTTTTTTAATGTTAACATTTTTTCCTGGTAGTCTAGTGAGCAAGGTAGATGAACAGTAGCTGGATGATGACACAGTTGGGTAGGGTCACAAATATTGCTGATTAAAAAACATGTTAATTGGGAGAGAAGTACAATGTCAAATCTTTGGGCTTTTATCAGGTTCCTGACATGGCCAATATCTGTATTAGCAACATGGTTACTGCGCTGAACAAAATTATACGTGAATATTTCTTACACAGAAAGATAACACACCAGACAATGAAACATGCCTGAAGATATTCTCAACATCCTGGAATAAGGAGATGCATCTTGAGAAAAGACAGAAAAATGAGACCACTGTTCCACACGAAAATGGATTCATCCTATCTTGCACTCTAATGAATTGCCAGAAACTCAGTGGCATGTAATAACCAAACCTTATTATCTTACATTTCTGTAGATCAAAGTTTTGACAAGGGTCTCACTGGACTGAAGTCAAGGTGTCAACAGGCCAGCATTACTGTCTGGATGTTCTAGGGAAAACTAGTTCTTTGCCCTTTTCAGCTTCTAGAACGCCTCCCACATTCCTCAGCTCAGGTCTGCCTTCTTCCATCTTAAATCCAGTGGCAGCGAGTTCAGCTCTGGCATAACATCACCCCGACCTCCTTCTCTGCCAACTCCTCCACTTTTGAGGACCACTGTGATGACACTGATCCCATTCACAATCTCTTCATCTCAGGGTCCGGAACTGAATCACACCTACAAGATATCCTGTAACATGTAAGGTTCCAGGGGTCAGGACATGGAAATATTTGGGGGTGTCATTAGTCTGCCTAACACACAGGGTTTAAAAAGAAAAGACCTGGCCAAGTGTCTTCATTGGTTGGAGTGTCATACTGTACACCAAAAGGTAGAGGGTTCGACTCCTGGTCGGGCACATACCTAGGTTGTGGTTTCCCTTCCTTGTCGGAGCATGTATGGGAAGTGGATAATCGATGTTTCTCTCTCACATTGATGTTTCTCTCTGTCTCTCTCCACTATCCTCTCTCTCTAAAATCAATTAAAAAAGAGAGGGGGGAAAAAAAGCTGCAGTGCAAAGTTTGGCGGAAAAGAGAATTGTTCAAAAAACAAAAAATGTGAACTACTGTTTAATGAGACGATTCCTGTACTATTGAGTTATGTTCTGAACATTACAGTGAAGTGAGGACAATCTTGAAGTGGAATATGTTCAAAAGAGTGAGCAGAAAGCAGGGACACTTTTACCTAGTCATGTGAATGATG
The DNA here is from genome assembly GCF_014108235.1 of Myotis myotis. Lineage (NCBI taxonomy): Eukaryota > Metazoa > Chordata > Mammalia > Chiroptera > Vespertilionidae > Myotis > Myotis myotis. The sequence goes on from NW_023416318.1 coordinate 5,833,378, forward strand.
TTTGAAGCAATTCAGACTGATTGACTCAGAGAAGCTAAGGCCTCGGCACAAATGCCAGTGTTTTCAAGGATCCAAAGAGCTGTCAAGGATTAGCTTTACTCTTTAATACGATAGGAAATCATTGTTAATAGAATTTAGGAACAAGGAAACTTAAGCTAAAGATAGTAACAGACAAACCCAAGTGAAAAGGAATGGGGAGTTTAGGGCAGTGCAATTGAAAGGAAATATTTGTATTACTCCTTATCCTATCTAATAAAGACAGAATATGCAACTTGACCTTCACTTCATGACAAAGATGGTGGCGCCCACAGCCAATAAGGAGGGAATATGCAAATTGATGTGACAAAGATGGCGGCGGCCAGGCCGGAAAGCTTGTATTGTTGCCATAGCGATGATGCAGGCTTTCTGCCCTGCCCAGGTCCTTCCAGGCCTCTGGGTAGGGTGTAAAGGCGGAAAGGCAGCTCTGGGCTGGAGCAGGGGAAGGAAGGCCTATTTTTGCATGAATCTTTGTGCATCCAGTCTCTAGTCCTTTATAAAATGCTTTCATACATTATTGCGTTTGAATTCCTCAACACATCTGAGAGAGAACGAGGTCATGGACTTGGATGAGACAAGGTACTGGCAGGAAAAAGAAAACCAATGTAGGCAGCTCCAGACACTTTAATAAAGGAAAGTTTGACAGAGAGGCAAGAGCAGAATTAGGGGAACTAACAGCAGCATTTTTTATGACACCCAAGATACGGACGCAACTGAAGTGTCCGTCAATAAATGACTGGATATAAAAGATGGAATATTATTTGGTCATAAAAAAGAATAAAATCTTACCATTTGTGACAACATGGATGGACCTAGGGTGAAATAAGTCAGACAGAGAAAGACAAATACTATGTGAAATTTAAAGAACAAAATTAACAAACAAAACAGAAACAAACCCATAGATACAGAGAACAGATGACTGCCAGACAGGAGGGGTGGAGGGGCTGGGTGAAAAGGCTGAAAGGATTAAGAAGTGTACAATGGTAGTTACAAAATAGTCACGGGGGTGTGAAGTACAACACAGGGAATATAGTCAGTCATATTGCAATAACTACATATGGTGCCAGGTGGGTAAGTGTTATACATGTCTAATCACCATGCTGTACACCTGACCCTGATATAATATTGAATGTCCAATATAATTGACAACTTTTTTAAAAAGGAAACTGACAAGGGACATTGAGATTCTCAGAGATTGCCACAGCAGGGATTGGAAGTCTTAGTACTCCTAGGCCTACAGAAGCAGGGGGAGAACTAACTCCACAGGGGCAGGTAGGGGCCAGGGCTGCTGACAACGGCAGACAGGGAGGGTGCAGCCAGAATCGGCAGCCAGAGGAACCAGAACAGAGGAGAGGACCTCTGCTCGCCTTTCTGGTGCCCCCATCCATCTCCTGCTGGGCCCTTCACTGGCCCAAGCCATGAGAATGCAGGTGGCAAGGGGACATGGAAGCTGCTTCCTGAAGAAGTCAGCCTTTCGGGCACAGAGCAGGACAGACTACAGCAGAGAATGGACAGGGGACAAGGACAGACGGAGAATGGCCAGCACAGGACTACAGCATTTCGTTGACATCGAAGATACCAGAACTCGGTGAGGCTAAACCACCTTCTTAGGGCCTCAGCCTTGGGATCACCGAATGCTAAGGGCTTCCCGGGTCAGGGTACCCTCCCCGATTCTCAGGTGCTCCCTATCACTGGCGTTTCGGAAGAAGGAGCCAGGGGTGTTGGAAGGGGATTCATATCTGTGATGGGGGTTTGGATGAGATTTGTCACTTTGTAACCCAGAATCCTCTGATGATGTGAGTCAGACTCAACATATTCCACTGCATTTACCTGGCCTTTCCATTTCCTTTCAAACCCAACTACCTTAAATAGCTTTGAAAGCTGCAGAAAACACCGCACAGCAAGTCCTCCCCCGACGTTGTGGATAGTTTCTTGGAAACTGAAACTTAAAGAGAACTGACGTACAGCAAAACCCTTTTCATCATAGGCTAAGAGGTGGGAGTAAACTGGAATTAAGTTTCTACGGCATATTGTGGTCACAAAACCATCACCAAACTTCTACATAAAGACCCAAAACACTTCTAATATTAAACATGGAAGTAGATGAGGGCTATCCATACATTTAAGAAAGAGGAATAAAAACCATGAAGATAATTCCTTTCCAACCTGTTTATTCCAGTTCAGGATGGCAGGTGGTCGGAGCCTGTCCTGGCAGCTCAGGGTGCCAGGAGGGACCCAACCTGGACAGGACACCCTTCCATCCATCCCAGGGCCACACCCGTCACACTCACTCAGCCTGGGGCAGGGTAGACCCACCAGTGCACCTAGTGCACACCTTTGGGATATGGGAGGAAACAGAGTCCTCTGAGAAAACCCACTCAGACATGGGGAGAATGTGCAAATTCCACACAGATGGTAGCCCGGGCCAGAAATCAATTTTTTTTTTCATCAACATTAAAACAAAACAATATTGAATGCAATCACATTACTCAAGGACCTACTGTACTCATGGTAAATCACAACTATTAAAGATTCTGCAGACTCTCTGACTAAGGCAATGTCTTACCTTCTGTCTTCGTGATATCTAGCTTTACCCGCCCACCCTTCCATCCTTTAGGGTGGCCAGGGAGTGTTCTGGGGTATGCATTGAAACAAGATAATTTGAGACTTCCAAGATAGTTTTGAAGATTCACAAAAATGGGTTAAACAATACCATTTTTAAAACATGAATTTTATGTTCATTAAGCAACCCCTAGAAGTTGGTAATCATTACAAAATAGCATTCCCTGTCTTTGTTGCCCAAACCTTCAAAAAAAGGAGTCCTTTATATTACACTAGAGGCCTGATGCAGAAATTTTGTGCAAGAGTAGGCCTTTGCATCCCTGGCTTCGTCTGGAAGGTCGGCAGTTCAGTCCATTTGCATATTACTCTTTTATTATTATACTAGAGACCTGATGCACAAATTCATGCAAGGGGCTTGGCCCTCACAGCCCCAGCTGCCTCACAGCCCCAGCTGCCTCACAGCCCCACAGCCCCACCCACTGGTCATTCTGGAGGGTCGTTCTGGAAGGTTGTTCTAGAAGGCCGTCCAGCCATCTGGTCTAATTAGCATATTAGCTCTTTATTATATATAGGATTATATAAGGTACGGTATGGCTCATGAAAATATTTCTCTTTTCTCAAAGTTCATTTCCCCATCACTTTCAATATATAATTATATCGTTAAACATAAAAACAGCCCCAAGGTATCACAATATCATTTTTTAACAGTAGGAATTCATAAGTATTCTGACAAAAATAAAATATTTTATGTGTGACTAAAATATGTCATAAAATAAAAATGTAAAATACTGATTAGGGCAGAAACAGCATCTCAAGCAAAATTTCCTGGAGTTTCAGTGCATAAAACAGATAGAGTCAACTTCTTTGGATGAATAGGTATGAAGGGAATAGAGAGTCACTCATTCAACCTCTCACTGGCCCCTCATGACAGCCCCTGAGTTTGCCACATGTTGCTTCACATCCCAGTTTTTTCTTCATTGGTTGAAACCATTATAACCATATCTATATATATAAAAGGCAGCCCACAGCCCAGCCCAGCCCTGAAATGGTCCCTGTGGGCACCTGGTAATGAAATCACGTAGCAACGCCTGGCTTCCTCTCCCTAGAGACTAGCCTCCTTGGAGTTTCTTCAGCCCAGGAACCCGACTTGCTTTACAGTCAGGTGCAAACATTTTACAGTTTAACTAAATGTTTGGAAAGTGTTTTACTGTGCCTCATCTCATTTGATCCTCACAGAAGTCCTGGAGTAGGTAGATAGGGGACTTGGTGGAGTCCTATTTTCTTTTCATTAGCTGGAAAACGGAGGTTTAGAAAGCTTAGAAACTTGACCCAACTGAGAAGAAGTAAGAAATGGTGGACCTTGAAAATGACTTCAGGTTTTCTCACTGTGAAGAATATAGTCAAACACTGCTATAGTTAAATATTTTACCCTTTGTTCTCCCTGTGTGATATACAATAATAATCTGCTTCATGTTGATATTTACTGCTGTGCTGCTGACAATTACCTGAAAGAGAAGTTGGGGTGCTTCACTGGGCTGGAAAAAATTTAGCTAAATCAGAAAGCAGGTCTAATTAAGCAAATTTATTCTACATCTATAAAAGACTAAGTTGACTTGCGCATGCACGATACATATAAAGCTCTCGCTGGCGCCAATCGCAAGCATGTGTTTCGATCTGTCATTGTCGATCATGAATTTGGTCGACACTTCTATTATAGAGAAAGGGCAAACAGCAATATTAAAATATTTCTTCTAATTAATTTCCTTTCAATGTGCACGAATCTGTGTACCAGACATTAGTGCAGTGATGGCGAACCTATGACACGCATGTCAGAGGTGACACACGAACTCATTTTTTTGGTTGATTTTTCTTTGTTAAATGGCATTTAAATATAGAAAATAAATATCAAAAATATAAGTCTTTGTTTTACTATGGTTGCAAATATCAAAAAATTTCTATATGTGACATGGCACCATAGTTAAGTTAGGGTTTTCCAAAATGCTGACACACTGAGCTCAAAAGGTTCTCCATCACTGCATTAGTGTGTGTACATCCTATATAATAAAAGGCTAATATGCAAATTGACCAAACTGAAGAATAACCAATCTCTATAATGGGCACTGACCACCAGGGGGCAGACACTCAACGCAGGAGCTGGCCTCATGGCTGGAGAGTGCAGCGGCGGTGGAGGGAGCCTCTCCTGACTCTGCAGCAGTGCTAAGGATGCCCACCGGGAGCTGGCCTAAGCTGTCAGTCGGACATCCCCTGAGGGCTCCTGGGCTGTGAGAGGCACAGGCCGGGCTGAGGGACCGCCCCCCCCATCAAGTGCACAAATTTTGTGCACCAGGCCTCTAATATATATATATATATATATATATATATATATATATTTAGTTAGTTAGTTAGTTACTAGCCTAAAGCTACATAGCAGTTTGAGTAGAAACACTGGTGAGTGGCTCTCTCTAAGACCATGTGATCCAAAGGGGATAGAGGCATCTTCTCTCACTGCCAACAGATTCCTGAGACCCCCATTCTCGCAGATGGCTGGCAGGAAGTAATGATGGATAACTAACTGGTGGACTACTACCCTAGCAAAGGGCAGGTGACTCCTGTGAGAGCAACCTTGTGTGTGAGCTCATGGGACATCACCTGGGACTCCCAGAAATGTTTGCAGGCATATTGTAGGGAGCTGAAATCCTGAGTGAGCAGGTAAGGGCCAGAATCAGATGTATTTCAAATGTTCTCATTACCGTAGCCTTCTCTACCCTCTGAACAGTGGAAGCAAGATTTAGGTTTCATGAAGCACATTGAACTAATAAATAAAAGGCCACCCTCTCCCTTCTTTCAAAATCTTTCCTGGAACACTGCAAAATCCTAGCAGAAAACTCCATTTGGTTGTTCTGACTTTATGTGACTTTATCTGGTTTAACATGTTAAATATATTAAGGAAAAAGAAAGATTGAATCACAATGATGGGAAAATAACAAAACCGGGGAGGGAAGCCTTTACCAGGGTGAGGAGAATTAAACATATGGTGAAGCAAATATTTAATATGCTCCCTACCCTGCAACATCCGCCACAGTAAAACCTCTCAGACAGCCATATGAAAAGCGTGCTTTAAACTGATACTCTAAGATTAAAGTGCAACTTCCACTTTGGAATTAAATGACATCCAAGAAATGATGACTAACATAGGATTGAGGCTGCATTCATGGAAACCACTGGACATCATTTTTATTTTCAGTGTTTCTGAAGAAAGGGATATTTCTTCTGAAGTTGAAATGCCAACTGTGAAACAGCACATTTCAGGTTAAATATAAAAAGTGTTTGGTCTCATACATCTTGTAGTCTCCTGAATAACAATGACAGTGAATAGAGAAAACCCACAGGTTCACATTTTTAACAAAACGGTTGAAAACTGGTTTATTCTTTGCATCTTGGCAAAATAACCACAAACCCTTACGCTTATGCTCAGGATTTATGGAGCAGGTATGCACAATGCAGTTGATCCAAAAGTTTTGGTTCCATTTGTATTGCTTCTTGAGCCTTGCAATAAAGTAGCATGTCAAGGTAAAGTATGCTGAATCTAATCATGCTTTGAAGAGTTTAGATAATGTGGGTAGGAGGGAATTCTGAGTAACAATCAGGTGAGGTCGAGAGCTTCACAAATAGGAAGACAGTTACATCTGTGACATGTATGAATGAAAGGGAGGGATGTCAGAAGTGAGTCAAGAAAAGAATGGATTTGAGATTAGTGGTCTGGAGTGGGAGAGCTAAATTTAATCCTTTATAATCATGGGGCTGGAGATAAGTCATATCCTTTTTCTGGTTCCACTGCAAATTGGTACCTAATCAAGAACTTTATAAGATTCTACAAAAATAAGAAATAGGGTGGAGATATAGCCCTGGCTGATGTGGCTCAGTTGGTTGAGTGCACTGAAAGGTTGCAGGTTTGATTCCCAGTCAGGGCACATACCCAGGTTTCAGGTTAGATCCCCAGTTGGGGCTCGTGTAGGAGGCAACAGATCGATGTCACCCTCTCCTTGTCCTCTCCTTCTCCCTCACTAAAATAAATGAAAAGATGTTTTTAAAAAACAGAATGTAGATATAAATCATATGATATTGGACCTGATTCTAACAAACTGAAACAAAAATTAAGGAATGACCTTTGAACTAATAATCAAAGTTGAAAGAATCATGATTAACATGCTTTGACAGTGCCATTCGTTATGAACAATTCATTCATCACAGAAACCCAAAGAATTGGTTTCTATTAGTTGCTCATTTTTAAAAATATGTTTTTATTGATTTTTAGAGAAAGAGGCAAGAGAGGGATAGAGAGATAGAAACATTGATGAGAGAGAAAAGTCATTGATCGGCTGACCTCCTGCACGCCCTCTACTGGGGATGGAGCCTGAAACCCAAGCATGTGCCCTGGCCAGGAATCAAACCTTGACCTCCTAGTTCATAGGTCCATGCTCAACCACTGAGTCATGCAGGCCGGGCAACAAAGGTGAAATTCTGGCAATATCTGCGATATGACATTCCTTGTTGACATAAAAGGAAGTAAACTGTGAAAATCAAGTGCAGGCAGCATGAAGATGAAGTGGGAGGGTCAGAAAATTGGCTGCCGCTTCTTGAGGCCAGGGCTGCGAACCCAAAGGCACACACTGCCATTTCATCTCTGTGCCTCTGGTCTGCAGTTGCAAAGGCAGAGCGTTCAGTTCATGTTCTTGAGATGAAAATTATTCAAATTATTTTCAATCACGGTTCAGTGAGGGAAATGGCTTCCGAGAGAGGCACCACGTATAAGAGGCGGTGGAGAGTGGAAGCCTTCCCTTCCTGTAGGTAAAGGTGGGGACTATATGTCAGCAGAAGGGCCCAGAATGCCTTGCAACCAAATACTATGTCTTTTCTTAACAAAAACTCTGCAGAAAAGGGGCATCTTCACTTTTTTTAGGTCTTTGATTTCACAGAGCTATATCCTGAGTCATCACCAAAACAAAACAAAACAAAAAAACCCTTATCATTGTCAGAAGGACTTTGTGAAGAATTGTAGCTGCTCATGAATATGTAGTAGAAATGCTACAAGTCAATATAGCTTCAAACATACATTCTAAAGCAGGGCCAGCAAACTATTTCTGTGAAGGATCAGACAATAGATACTTTAATCTTTGCGGAACAGTCCCCGTCTCCACGACTCCACTCTGCCCTTGTAGGGAGCAAGCATCCATACACAATATATAAAATTCCCTTCACAAAAACATGTGTTAAGCCATAGCTCACTGGCTGTGTTCTCTGTTTTGTGTAGTAATAAGAAGCACCACAAACTCCCAGTCCTCACAACACTCCCAGAGTAAAATTCAATTTTGCTCTTATACAAATGCTGTATCTTTTGTTTCTGGCTAGAAAAGTAAAATCAACACAGAAATGTCTTTCATAAAACCTTTTAGTGTGATGACAGCTTTATTGAGATATAACTTATGTAACATAAAATTAACTCCTCTAAAAGTGTTTGATTCAGTGTGTGTGTGTGTGTGTGTGTGTGTATTTTTTGTATATTCACAGAGATCTACAACCCTCACCACTATGTTTTGCCTCTTTTTTGACCAAAGTCATTCAGCCTGTACTATCTGCCATCCGGTGCAAGGCTGCTGTGTTGTTTTGCTTTGCTTATTTGGCTTGGCTTGTCTTAGCTTGATTTGGTAAAGGGTGTGGATAGGAGTCATGGTAGAAATAGAACACACAACATGTCTGAAGCAATCAGCTAACAATACAAGGGAATAAGCAATGCCCTGGCAGTGGCTGTTGGCTGACCATCATCTGTATACCAAAAGGTTACAGGTTCAATATCCTGTCAGGGCACATACCCAGGTTGCAAGTTTGAGTTGGAGTGCATGTGGGAGGCAACCGATCAATGTTTCTCTGTCACACTAATGCTTCTCTCTCTCTCTCTCTCTCTCTCTCTCTCTCTCTCTCTCCCCCTCTCTCTCTCTCTCTCTCTCAAAATCAATAGAAACATTACTCTGGTAAAGATTACAAAGAAAATAAGCAATGGGGGAGGCAACGAACACAACAGCATATTGCTATAGAAGGGCCATGTGGAGGACCCTAAGGATTAAGGGAATAGTCTTTGAGAGAGAACTTGGATTTGAATGAATGACATGCAGCAAGAGGAAAGAGTGGATTCCAGGGGAAAGGCAGAGCTGTGAGCAAACGCCTGAGAGGAGAACAGCTGTGGCTGAAATGAGCAGCTACAGGATAGCTCCAATGGGCGTGGGCCCAGTCGGCAGAGGCAGCTGTCCAGGGAGAGTGGCCCAGCAGCTTTTGGACCATAGGAAATGGAGCTCAGAGCTGATGGGGTTGGCATCAGTACCTTCAGAGGCTATGGGCCCTAAGGCTCCTGGTGAAAGGCTTAATTCGAAGACCTTTATTGGAAGATTTATTGATAGTTGTGGGTACGACAGTTTGAATGGAGAAACCTCAAAGCCTTTTGGGCAGTGATGTTAACTGTGAGAGTAAATGTAACAATTGAACTGAGATTATTAACCCTGGTTGTACATTAGAACCATCTAGCACTTGTTAGGGTAGGGTCCCAGTATCTGTACTTTTAAAGAAGCTCCACGGAAGATTATAATATCTAGCTAAGAACCATTTTTGCAGGGGAATAGACAGTGAAACTATAAGTAGCATCTTTCAAAGAGGTTTTCTGCCTCTTTTTCTAGAATATGCACATTAATTATATAAGAATCCCTTACACCATTCTCAGATGTTTTGCATTTTATGGCACAACCAACAAAGAATGCAAATTTTAAAGGCACAGGGGCTGCATATATTATATGGCATATTTTGGCAAGTTCTTAGAATATCTCCCTAAAATAAATCCTTAAACCCAGGCGTGTTTTAGAGATTTTAAACTTTAGACTTACACTACAAATAACACTGCTTGCTCCAGAGTCCCAGGCAAGGCACAACCCAGACACCTGTATATGTCGGGTAAATGTTAATGAATTCTGTCAACAACAGATTACCTTACATGGCTAAATTACTCCTTGCCATTATCTGTACCAGCCATCTGTACACCTAATCCTCTCTGTGTTCTAAAATCCCAAGCGCCTGCTAACTATTTTTATATTACATTCCTGCATAAATCTGTTAAGCTCAATATGTTACCGCAAATTCTCAAAAATCAAAGGCAATCTGCTGGCCTATAAAACACTGGTTACTGAAAATCGAAGGGTGTAATATGATAGCAATTCAAGCAGTCAGTAAGCAATCTTTATAGGGATGGGGCGGAACCACAAGCTAAATGAACCCCTGGGCCACGGCCTGCCATAAAATGAGTTATGTTCTTTCAATACGCAGTGCAGGCCTGAGCCCATTGATGTATTTCCTATCTAATAAAAATCTGAACAGTTGGCCTGATTAGATTTTAAGTGATGCAAATTTGGAAATCAAATAGGCAAACTCCCTTTAGACTTCATCTATTTAGACCGTAATTGTAAAGAACTACAAATTACATTTTACCACACTATTGAATTCCCCAGAGATTCAATATGAAATTTACAGAAAGGGACAAATATTTGCAGGTGTGGTTTTTTTGTTCATAATCAATACAATTTTCTCTCACATAGGAGGCCTTATCCTGATGTTGCTACATTTTCCTTAATGTAACCAGTAAATCAGATTTGTTTTCACAAAGTCTTTATTGATCTGGAATTATAATGCTAATTCTTACATGCAATGCCAAGTTATATTTTAGTTGAGATTAAATTTTCCTTTACTTAGTAATTATGAAGCACATATTTGTTTTTCTATTTACATTTTCAGTCATATAACTATAGGTCTTGAAGAGACACCTAGAAATCTACCCTCTGAAAATACTTCTATAAAAGTTTAGAAGGCAACCCTACCAATTATAGTTAATACATCAAAGACCATCTGGCTCATAATATTCAAATAAACATCAAAATATGCAAAAAAAATCAGCATCTGAAAGTACTATTTGTTTTTTAGCATTACCAGGTATTTTAAAAGTTAACCCACCTCCTCATTCTTTTTAAATGAATTCTATTATCCTGAAATCGGAACAAATACCAGTTCTGAAAGTTAAATGGTCCTCCATATAACTCATGCACAGGGTTAACATTTTCTGCATAAAGCAATCAGTCTAGGATTTTCCTATTTCATTTGAAGTATTTTCAAACATCAAAAAGTTTACACAATTATAGAGGCAATAAACCCACCCCTATTGTTCCCTTACCAAACCTAAACTAGGCCTTGCGGGTCATTATAATCTTGCAGTTTACAATATGAAGTATAAATGGTGTCCTACTGTGACTTGAAATGCAAATATTCTTTCTGTATACTGTTTCTTTCAAACCCATCTGCCTTTGAAAATGTGTATACCTTTTTTGTTCAGATAAAAATCTCCAACTTCTATGGCTGATATTTATAAACAACTTGATAGCGAATATCAGACTGATCGGTGATTTTAAATGTTTACCATTTAGCCAGTATTTTCGGTATTTTCTTGGAATAGACACAGAGATTGCTTTACTTGGATGGATACATGGTCTAGGATTTCTTCTAATTGCCATAGTTCAGCTCTCTCACATTAATATATTCTCCTTATGGAAATGAAAAACAACAATACAATATGCCAGGCACTGGTTGCAGCCCCCATTTGCATTAATTCATTGAATTTTCAAAACTATTAACTATATACCACCATTATCCCCATTTTACAGATACAGAAACCATGTCATGCAGCTCATGCCTGGTAAAGCCAAGAACGGAACCGAACCCAAGCAATCTGCCTATAGAGTAACTATTGTTAGCCATTAGGCTATACCACCGTCTTAATGACATGGCAGTCCATTCATTTATATTTCAACACAAGATATATCAGCATTTTAATTTCATTAGTTTAGGCAACCTGGTGGGGTACACTGAGACTCACCAACTGGCATACATGGATGTACTGCAGTGAGCATCCTTTGTACACAGCTCTGCGCTAGGGAAGATGAATGGAAATCAGGGTAGGCCGCCCGCTGCTCACCAACAGGATCTCATACTCTTGTCAATGAAATAACTCCCAAATAACTATGGATTTTATTATAACATTCGCCTCCTTTTATTTATCTAGCAAATATTTTTTGAGCCTTGATTGTGCATAAGGTGCTGTGCAAGGAGGAGACTCCAGAGACCACTGCAGGGCCCGAGCACACCTTCCCTACAGGTGGGGGGCTGGAACTGCGGGTGTCTCAGTCAGCCAGGCCACCTGCGGTCCCAACTGCCACACCATTCCTTGTTGCTGCCTTCTTTCGAAATGCCTTCCTATTTGCCAACTTCTCTTCGTACAAACTTATCAAAGCTGCCTCTTCGAATCCATAACACATTCTGCTCCCATCATGGAGTTCTTCTAGGCCCGTTCACCTCCTTTTCCGCCCTCCCTTTGGGCATTTATACCACCTCATGGTATGGCCTTTGTGCACACGTTTTCTAAATGCTGGATTTATGACTAGGCAGGAAGGGCCTGTATCATAAAGCCTTTATACCTTCCCACCCCCAGCATCAGCACACAGCAAACATCTGATGCTAATTATATTAACTTATTTTGGTTGAAAACAAATTTACCTACTCTGAAATTAATCTAAGGACTTAAAATGCCACAGCTATGCAAATACTAAATTGCTGGGATTCTTTCCTGAGGCAATTTCTATACAGAGGGATATGCTTCATAAAACTGTCTGTTCTATCAGTGCTTCTTTCATCATTGCAACTGTAGGGAATTGTTTTTTAAACCTTAGAAAGCATACTGGAACTCCAAATCTCCACTTTCAGAAAGACCAGGAAAATAAACCCTGAACCACACTGGACACAGAACTTATTCAGCTTAACTAGGAAGAAATGCCACCCATGTGTGTGTAAAAGAAAACTCTCCAAAATCCACCAATGAGGGACTTCAGTGAAGTAAAGAAAATACTCATTATTGAGTCAGAATCTCCACTGAAATTGATGATATTTTTTTTGCATGAATGACTGCTGCAATTTATTTTAACATTCCAAATATTATCCTAGAAATCGGAAAGTGACCTCTGCTTATGTAAGATTCAAAATTCAACAAGGGCCCAGCATCAACCAGTGAACCAGAAAGTCACAGTTCAATTCCCTGTCAGGGCACAGGCTCGGGTTGCGGGCTGGATCCCCATTACTGACGGGGTAAGAGGCAGCGGATCAATGATTCTCGCTCATCATTGATGTGCCTCTCTCTCCTTCTCCCTTCATCTCTGAGATCAATTAATAAGTAAATAAATATAACTAAATGCAACAAGGTAGTACTTTAAGCCCTGGGTAACATAATCAATGTAAAAATATATTTTATAAATAAAATTTAGAAAATCAACACATTAGAATTCTTAGGGTACAAGGTTCTGGTTATTGGACTATCTAAGGCTAAATTAGTCCCCTTTCCTTCCACTCAGCAGAATATATATATATACAACTTTGAAGGTTGGTATCTTCCATGCATGATGGCCACTGCTATAAGTATTAATTTTTGGTGTTTTTTTCTGAACAATAAAAGTCTTGGCTTATTGTGTGCTGACAATGGAAATGACTTTCAAAAACAAATCTTTGTTGATTTCATTTCAATTATAAGCTGCTGACGGGCACCCTTCTTACTGAAAGTAACAAAGCGTTCTCTGAGCCCATGGTGGGGGCTCAGAACATAGTGTCCAGCATGTTATCAACTTGTCTGATAATGTATCTCTGTCTCATAATTTCCCTTCTGAAAGGAAAAGCAAGGGCCACAGCGTCCTGGCTATATTTGGTCTTGGACTATGCCAAGCATTTATTTATCTTGATATCACTGCAATATACATTTCCATACATTAGTTTAAGACAAATACTGTTTGAAAAAATATCTTTATTGGCCAAACAACTAGACTCTCAGTTCAGTGCTCAGAGTAATTAACACAGTGAACCAAAGGGTCTCAAAATATTTCTATTCTTGTGATGTGTTGTGGATCATCCCTCTCATTTGATGTCAGATATGAAATGGAGTGGGAAGGCTTAATTTTGCCTTTTTCTCTGGCAACAGCTCCCGCTCTGAGAGGGTAGCATGGAGACATGTCTTTAGCTCCAGTCTGGACCTTGTTTGTCATGTGAACTTGAGCACATTCCCCTCTCTGGGCATCAGTTCCCTCATCCAGGAGGAGAGGGCATAGGAGTGGATGCCTGGAGAGAGCTCTGGCCGTTCCGATGATCCATGATTTTTATTCATTTTCTTTGCCATGGACTTCCCTTTGCCTAGAATGTCCTTTCCTACCGTTCACCCACCTGCTTTAAAAATTAGCCCAACCCTCACCTTGTCCCAGAACCATTGCACTCCTAATTCCCTAGGTCGAATTGAGCAGCTCCTTTTTCCCGCTTCCATAGAAACCTGCATGCAGCTCTGTCCTAGCGTGGATCACGTGACAGAGGCACAACAGATCACTGGGAGTCTCCCCTAAGAGACTGCCCTGACCACTGGACTCGTGGTGTCCAGCACTATATGGGGACACAATGGACACATAACTAAATATCTGTTGGATAAATGAATTTCTCGGCAATCCCAGGGCTTGTGACTTAATTGGCCATTCATCTGCAGGACCTAGCATGGTACTTGGCATGTATCAGTTACTCAAAGAGAGAAATGGATGTAATTTAATAACAAACCAAAATAACTAGTGCTTGCTGATTTATGGTAGAGAGCTAAATTGTCACATGAAAAATAAAAGAGACAAAATTAAACGCATTGAACACGGGACATGCAAGGTGCTAACTACATAGAGAAGAGCATCAAAACCTTCACAAAGAAACATATTGGAAAGATTTGCATCTAATGTTAAAAGCAGCTGAGTTTGGGTGAAATTATCAATTTTTGGTTACTTTTATTTGTTGGACATCTTTTTAGAATTTTCACTGCTACTATGAGTGGGGGGCATTGTCTGAGCCCCTTTTCTCTTTCTTTACTTATTGCACATGACAGTTTCTTACGATTAATACATGTAATTGGAGTGTTTCACTCATATACACCAGAATTTTCTTCACACCCTTAGGGTGTGGGTATATTTCAAATATACGCTCATGCATTGCCTTGTTCGGCCCTTCGCTGCACTCACTCTCAAGCTTCCTTTTCGGGTTTGCCCACTCTGCCCTTTGTGCTTTGTGACTTCTGTACCATGACCCACTGCTAGAGGCCCCAAAACTATCCCAGAGGACCAGTCGCCTGTGCAACCAGTTGCCCACTTCTAGAAGGGTAACTGGAAACACAGACATCCTGATGGAGTGAGCGCCTATAGGCCCAAACTCTCCTCTGAGTATCTGGCATATGGCGGGTACTATCACCACTGGACTCATTGACTGCATTTAAAAAGTATCCAATTCCCTCTTTTTGCAACTTAAATGAAATCAAATACTTTCATTCAAAAACACTGGCTACATCCAGTGGGTTGTCTCAAGGTGTTTTTTGTTTTCTTTTTAAAATTTATTTTTAAATTACAGTTGACATAGAAGATAAGGTTTTTGAATTAAGTGAGTTGACTGGGCAAGTGTATAAGGATAAGGTCTGTGTTTGTCTTGTTCCCAGTGGCCCCTCCCATGCCCAGCCCGGTGCCTGGCAACTAAGAGGCTTTCAATAAATATCGATCACAGATGGAGCCATTTTAAAATCTCTCCTTTGTTTATTTTTTTCTAGGAGTTGTTTTCTCTACTTAGTTTCCGAATTCTTATTTAGAAACAGATGTATGCAAAGAAAATTGGCAGGTTATAAGTCAATTGTGAATCTATGCTCAAAAATCTGTAATCCTTTAGCATATCATACCAAAATTAATAAAATCTATATATTTTCTCACCAATCTTTAAGCATATATCATTATGCCCAAATTATCAATTTTCGGTTACTTTTATTTGTTGGACATCTTTTTAGAATTTTCACATGCCCTGTGGCAAAGACTATCAGTTTTCTAACCAACATCCATTCTCAGGCTGGACTTCTCCATGGGTAAAGCCCCTACGTTGTTTGGGGTAGCAACACGTATGTGGTATGAAGAGGAAACTGAGCTGCCAACATTTTCTGGCAGGCACTGTGTTTCATGTACCAACATGCCTTTCCCACCTGGACTGGGGCTGAGGAAACTGAAGCTGAGTCTCCGAGGAGTGGAAGTCAGAGCTCAGATATGGAAGGAGCCCGGGCCACGGAGGACATCAGGCTGTCATCAGGAGCATGCCTGTCTCTGGGCTTCCTCTTTTACATGAAATATGAATGAACATTTCTCCTTTTGAAGTCACTGTTATTTGTGTTGCTCACTCTTCTTAGCAGTTGGATGCAATTCCCAACCAATTCCTGACTTCTACAGTGAATTTGCTGGAGAATCCTGACGTGTTAAGTACCTCCTCTGAAAAGGTGTTTTGCACGTTATTTGTTCTGCATCACTTCTCAGAAGCCAGGTTTCAATGAAGCCTGAAGCCCTATGTCCATAAACGGAACCTCATGTTCTCAGTGTATCGCATGGACCAATCCATACAGGGTTTTCATTTCCACACTGAGTCTCCGATGAGTTTCCTCCACACAAGGACAGAATGTGGAGCACAAGGGGGATTTGCAGCCAGATAGATCGAGATCCAAATCAATCCTGACTCTACCACTTACGGGGGATAATTGCTGCCTCTCCAGGTGGGTAACGGGCAAAATGTGGCTCCGTGTCTGAGAACAATGCATGTTAGACGTTATCTCCTATGTCACTGGCAGGGCCCCTTCTGTTCCTGCCAACAGGGTTCTGGCCTGGCAGATTCAAATTTTAGTTTTAGATTCAGGGTTCAATGTGTTTTATTTCTGCTACCTTCAGAATCACCTACTAGCACAGTGATGGCAAACCTATGACACGCGTGTCAGAGGTCACACGCGAACTCATTTTTTGGGTTGATTTTTCTTTGTTAAATGGCATTTAAATATATAAAACAAATATCAAAAATATAAGTCTTTGTTTTACTATGGTTGCAAATATCAAAAAATTTCTATATGTGACACGGCACCAGAATTAAGTTAGGGTTTTTCAAAATGCTGACACGCCAAGCTCAAAAGGTTTGCCATCGCTGTACTAGTATAATATTTTCCCTTTGGTTTTCTTTGTGAAAACCGAGAATAATCCTTAATTAACAGAATCTACAATTTCACTGGGAGAGGCTTGCTGGGCAGCCATGGAATCCATGGGCTTGATGACTTTGACCGGCCCTGCCCTGAGTAGACTGTGTATGGTTTTTGGGGAAACTACCCTTCCTGGACCTAGGTTTCCTGATTTAGATCCGGAGTTGGAGTCCGGAGTCGGCCTGCATGGACCTGACTCGTCCTAGTGCAGGCACTAGCTGGTGGCAGGGCACCGGGCCGGGTGGCGAACTTTATGCTCAATGTTCTCCACTGTGAGTTCTGGTTAATAACAGCGCCGTCTGGCCCAGCCAGCAGGGCTCAGTGGTTGAGCGTTGACCTATGAACCAGAAGGTCATGGTTTGATTCCCGGGCAGGGCACATGCCTGGGCTGTGGGCTTGATCCCCAGTAGGGGGTGTGCAAGGAGGCAGCTGATCAATGATTCTCTCTCATCATTGATGTTTCTCTCTCTCCTTCTCTCTTCCTCTCTGAAATCAATAAAAATATATTTAAAAATATAATAGTGCCTTCTTATATTCTTGGGGTGATGATTGAATGAGGTTACTGATAGAAAGGACTTAAGCCTGGCGTATAAGTTCTGAATGAATGATGGTGTGGTCACTATTTTTATTTCTAATTCCAATATGAGAAGTTGGACTCTAGGATCTTTAAGAACTTCCACAGCTCTTTTACGAAAGTCCTTTTCTCTTCTTGCACTACACTAGTACACTTTAGAAACACACCATCCATCACTCACCACCTAGACACCCATGGAAGGCCTACGCAGTGGGAGTCCTACTCCTGTGAAGCAATTTCATTAGTGAGATTTATGTGTGTTTGTTATGAAATAGCAGTCTAGGTGCCCCATGGCAGGTCCCAGAAGGAAGTCAACCACCCAGAACAGTAGGCCACTGCTGGACTACTCTGTCTAGACAGAGCAGAGCAGAAATAACGGATAGTAGCATGATGCAGGTCTGTGCAACCTGTTCGAAATAGCAGTGATGAGAACAGGGTAGGCAAAATAAATGAGTATAAGACCACAATGAAAGGCCAATTTTCAAATCTAGGATATGGTGAAACAAAAGCCATTATTAAAAAACAAGCTAGCCAAGTGGATGAAGTTAATTTTCCAATGATGGTGCAAAGAGCAGAGTCAAATAGCCAAACCTCCTCCCTCTCCCTCCCTCCCCCCCTCTCTTTCTCTCCCTTCCTCTTCCTCTCTAAAATCAATTTTCAAAAAAAAGGAAAATAAATACAGAAACTCAAGACTTGCTACTCCAAAGACATGCTCCTCAGCAGGCTTGCTGTGGCTTCTGAAATTCCTACTCTAAGGATCATTCCTCTGGGATAAAGCACTATTGCTAAAACCCCTTTTTAAAATGGAAATGTGTAGCGTAAGAGGAATACCCACTAGCACAAACATGTCAAACTCGTGGCCCACGGGCCGTATGTGGCCCGCAACAAATATTTTTGTGGCCCAGCTAATATAATGATATGTAAGAAACATTTTAATAAAAATTTTGTCACTTAATTTTTACAATATCCTGTCAAAATTAATAATTATTAATAATGAACTACAATATTCAGTAATGACTGATTACTATAAACGTGTTGCATTCATTTCCCTTACACGCACACGCACCATTTCTCTCCACTAATACCGGCAGTGAATATTTTAGCAATTGATTGCCCCATCATTAGCCTTGGGACTGACTTGTTTGGTGTGTGCAACAGGAAATATTCTGCTTTCGGAGAACAAGAAAAATAGGTTTATTTGCGTTACGCTTATTAATTTGTGTAGTTATTCAGTGTCTGGTAAGTTAATGTTCAAGAAAAAATATGAGTTTTTATTAAAATGTTTTATTATTTTATGCTAACGATTACTCATTTATTTCAGCCCTTTGTATTCATTCTCTATCGAAATAAACCTACGTTTCTATGAAAACTGAAGCTTTTGGTTTTTTTGCGGCCCGCATCAACTTAAACCTTGTTTATTTGGCCCGTGTTAGCCTTTGTGTTTGACATGCTTGCACATACCAGATGAACAAACATTTGTTTATCTCCTTCTCAAATGTCACTTCCAATGGAAGATAACACAGCAGGGAAGCCTCGATGTTGAACAGTGAAAGTAAGGTGAACGCAGAATAAGAGGCTAAAGTCAAGGAGAGAGACAGGGCAAGTGAGAGAATTTAAGAAGGATGTTTAAATGGGCAGGACAGTGGGACAGGGTTCTGAGTTTCTATATACCTATCCAAGAGACAGTGAAAATCCACTAGAAAGACACGTGATCTGCAATACAGACTCTGGAGGCCATTGAATGTTACTCTGTTTCAATTATTCTCAGTCTTGCCCATGGGATCCCATACAAATGGTTACAATGGGAACTCTGTGAACAGTTGCAGATTGAAGCATAGAAAATTCCCACTGCTACTGGAAAGGAAAACAAGTTTAAACATTACATTGCTGCTAGGCCAGTGATACTCACATGATTAAAAGTTTGGGGATTAAGAACTGATGTTTGCACCCTTTGCAAATGGTGCACATCCCTGTGTTGTAAGGTTTTCAAAGGTAGCATACTTGTTTGGGGGAATTAGCTCACGTAAACGTTTCTAAATTTTGCCACTAAATCATCCTACCATTTTGGTAAGTAATTTGCACAAAGACCAAAGTTGCAGTGGTGGGGTTAGACTAGGTTAGGGTTTTCTCTCTATCTTAGTGGCTCATTAATAAAGTAGTAAAACCTATGTATGAAATACAGCCGGGTCACTGGAAGTTAATGGAATGACCTTCGCTGCCCTGTCTATACAGTCACTACTATGAAGTCATGGCTTCCCAACCCCCTTATTTTGTATGAAAATAACAAAGCATTTATTTGGGGCCTGGAGTCTCAGAACTGATGAGTATTTATCACGTTGCTAGGATTAATAAGAGTCACCATACGCACAGAGTAACATCTTGCATGCAAAGGTGTGTATATGTTTGACACTGATTCCTCTTTGTGGCCGGTGCAGAAAGACTCTCCTGGGTTAGAAATTATTTTCCCTTCCCTTCACTTCCCCAATAGCAGGGTTTTATAAAGCACCTCTGCCCTTCGTTAATAGAATGCACGTGGGTTGGGGACCAATCTTTGGATGCCTTGATAAAAGTAGGTGCTAGTCAGTGTTCACTGGCTGAACTGGGCCAACACGTGTTTCTTCAAAATTGGAGACAGACTCTCTTGCCTTGTTTCCAAGATGGGCACCTAGTGGTCACAGCCCAGAGAGCTTTTCATGGAACTGAACTGGGTAAGCCCTGGAATGTTGGCCAAACTGGGAAGGTATGCCAATGAAACACACTTGTCACATTAACAAAAATGTCCCAGAGGAAAGTGGCACAGCGCTGGAGAGAGAGACAGCCCTGACAGCCAACACATATGTCAGGGTGCCTGTGCCCTGATTGACTGGTGGTTCTCATGGCAACCTTCTCCTGCCGCCTGCTGTCTGTCTCGAGATGCTTGGATGGCTGCCACCTTTGTTCGGGCTCCGAGGCTAAAGCAGAACGTGGACGGGAGAAGTGGGGTTGGGGTAAAGCATTAAAACAGGGATAATGGTATTCCCAAGCAAAAGTGGGCCCCAAGTCATTAAAGAGGTATTTATTCATATTTTCTATTTGTAATGAGCACTGTCAGAAAGTTCCAGAAATATTCTAGAATGTTTCTAGAAATTGTTGGGGTTTTTTCTTTCTTTCATTTTCTTTTTTAATTTTCTATGCTTATAAATTTGTTCTCAGGCTCTATAAGCTCATGCTCCTAAATAGTAAAATAGTAATGATGTAATTTTCAATTCTAATTTATGAGAAGCAAACTCAATATTAGTCTTTGCTGAACTATGTTATACAAATCACTAACGTACATGGGTGCCTAAACAAAACCATAGCTTCAAAAGTCTATGGGTAGTAATTTTCCTCTCTTATATTTTACTAGAGGCCCGAGCAATACATTCGTGCACTGAGGCCCGAGCACGACATTCGTGCCCGACCTTTGCCCTTTTGCAGTCCGGGAGCCTTGGGGGATGTCCAACTGACTGCTTAGGCCTGCTCCCCGCTGCCATTCCCCACATCCTTAGCACTGCTGCGGAGAGGGGAGAGGCTTCCACCACCGCTGCTGCACTCGCCAGCCATCAGCTTGGCTTCTGGCTGAGCGGCATTCCCCCTGTGGGAGTGCACTGACCACCAGAGGGCAGCTCCTGCATTGAGCATCTGCCTCCTGGTGGTCAGTGCACGTCATAGCTACCGGTCGTTGCACCATTCAGTCTATTTGCATACCAGTATTACCCTTTTATTATATAGGATAACTGTTGTTTATATAAAACATTAATTTCTCTATACCTAAATCTAGATTTGTTACTAAAAAAGAAACAAAACAAGCAAAATGAATATAAAACTCCCAAGACAAACAGCATTTTTTAGGGGAAAAGTAATCAATGTGTTTAAAAGAACAATCCGTAAATGTTAAGAGTATTTTTTAAAGACTACAGAGCCTTGGCTGGTGTGAGTAAGTGGTTAGAGCACCCT
The DNA here is from genome assembly GCF_014108235.1 of Myotis myotis. Taxonomy (NCBI): domain Eukaryota; kingdom Metazoa; phylum Chordata; class Mammalia; order Chiroptera; family Vespertilionidae; genus Myotis; species Myotis myotis. The sequence goes on from NW_023416318.1 coordinate 5,854,716, forward strand.
CCCACACACCAAAGGATTCCAGGTCAAGGGCATGTACTTCAGTTGTAGGTTGGATTCCAGGCCCCAGCTGGGGTTGGGGTGCCTGTGGGAGGCAATCAATCAATTCTCTCTCTCTCTCTCTCCCTCTCCCTCTCCCTCTCCCTCTCCCTCTCCCTCTCCCTCTCCCTCTCCCTCTCCCTCTCCCTCTCCCTCTCTCTCTCTCTCTCTCTCTCTCTCTCTCTCTCTCTCTCTCTCACACAACAATCTATCTCCCCCACCCTCCGTTCCACTCTTTCTAAAAATCAATTTCCTTGGGTGAGGATTAACAAGAAAAAATAATAAAAGACTACAGAAAACAAAATTACTTCCATGTATGTAGTTTTAAATCATATTAAGAGAATAACCATTTAAATGTGCTTATATCCATGGAAACAGGTGAAATATAGAAAAAAATGAGAGGGACTAAAAAATGACCAGGCTCACACAGAAAGTTAAGTCTTAAAAATGCCTATGTCTAGACTTGCAATCAAATTCCGTAAGCACTACAATTACCCAGTCTCTACAAAATCAGGCACCCAACACACTTCAACACAAACAGCTTGATGCTGTATCTTAAATTTTTGTCTTAAAAAACACTAACAAAAAGTAACACATTTTATGTTGGAGAAGTCCTAGCAGCATGATAACGTTCCATTTCATTCTGTGTTCAAAATTCTGTAATGCAACTAAAAGTGCAGTTCGGGCCTCTGGTTTCCCACTGCGCCAGGTAATACAATTATGCTGGACCACAGAGCTCCCACCTCTCAATGTCAATCACTCTGGACTGCTCTGTGTCATCGTTTATCAGTGAGCGTTGCTTGGTCATTAATGCAAGAGCTTTAGAGAACCAAAGGCTCTATTGCATTAATATGTTTCTGACTAATTCTACCTTATCTACGTACTCACCTTAGCTTTAAGACACAATTACAATCTAATTTATCTGATGTTTGGACTCTGAACACTATTTGGCAATGAATCTAACAGCCTTGTAGTAACTACATTACCACACATTGTGCCATAAGGTGTTCTAGATAATACTTTTAAAATTTTGTCACGTGCAATTTAAAGCTATAGCAATTTCTTTGGCGCAGCCTCCATCTCATTTAAAGGCCACATGCTTTGTCCATATGCAAAAACTGCATATGATTTAATACCTGTAATTTTAGTTATAATTCATGTGCATAAATGTGAATAAATAGATCATTTGCTTTCCTTAAATTTTGACTCAGGATTTTTTAAAATGTCAGATAATAAAATCTTCTGATAGCTGCAGATTCTTCCAACACACACACACACACACACACACACACACACTACACACACAAATATGTCTTTCAACGTTCCAAATTGTGAATATACTCATATGTATAAATGCTACACTGAGAAATCTATTTAGAATGTCAGACCAAATAAATTCTCACTACTATGTTTCTGATACTCCATTTTCTGAAACTGTGAAAAAAAAAAAAACACACACCCATGTAATACTGATACTAATTCAGTTTTTTAATATCAAGCTCTAAAATGTATACTTTTATTCACATCTATATATATAAAGGCCTAAGCAACCGTTGGGCCCTTTGAGTGTTAGCTATAATGTGTACTGACCACCAGGGGGCAGATGCTCAACACACAGGCATGGAAACATGGAACAGACTGATGAATCTCAGAGGGAAGGGGGAGAGGCGAGGGCAGGAAGAGATTAACCAAAGATCTTATATGCATGCTAGAGGCCCGGTGGACACATTTTTACACCAGTGGGGTCCCTCTGCCTGGCCTGCGGGGATTGGGCTAAAACCGGCTCTCAGACTTGTGAGAGGGTGCAGTCCAGGCTGAGGGACCCCACTGGTGCACGAATCCATGCACCTGGCCTCTAGTAATTACATATGTATAAAAACCAAGGGCTCATGTGCCTTTAAACATTATATATAATGAAACAAAGGCAGTGAGCAGATTGCCCCCCTGCCTACCCCCCGTTATTTCTTAGCTCCTCCCTGGTTGGGAAGAGGGGTCTGCCTTTTTGAGGGCCAAGCACTGTCCCTGGCATTTTTACATATGTGGATCTTATGACACACAATAATCCTGAGACGTAAGTGTTAGACCAATAAAAGCTGAGTAAAAATATGTAAAATATGACTTAAAACAGTAACACCCATGTGTGCCTCAATGTTTCATGACTTATAATTCCACGCAGTAATAGGCTAATGGGCTGGATCTCACAAGACATGAAGAATCGCTACAGAAACAAATGGAAGGACTTTCTCCAGCAGAATTTCTCAAAGGTGATCTTGCAAGAACCAGGATGAGTCGCTAAGAACCACAGAATCACAGTATTTTCCTAGCTTCCTTTTTTAACAAAGAGAGCAACTTCAGTATTGTTTAGTAATTAACTTCTGTGTGTTTATTTTTTATGGTTGTTTCCACATGATAACAAATGATACTGGTATTCTTTGAAGGCATAGTCATATACCACGAACCTTCTAATTACAAGAATTTAAAGGTGAGGAAATTTAGAGAAATATGAAGTAACGGGAGGTGTGTACAGACATGACAAGGCACCACGGGAGTGAAGACGTGTGCCTCAAGACTGCAGACACACACAAGGAACACTGCATGGAAAACCAGATTGCCTTCCAGGTTAGGTAGACTGGCCCATTCTCACAGCAGGCTGTATTCTCAAATTTCATTTCCAAGCCTGTTATCTGGAACACAGGTAGCAGTTTCCTTTACAAAAGTGCTATAGGTGCCCTGGTTGGTGTGGCTCAGTGGGCCGGGCCTCATCTTGTGGTTTGATTCCAGGTCAGGGCACATATCTGGGTTGAGGGCTTGATCCTTGATAGGAGGTGTGCAGGAGGCAGCCAATCGATCTTTTGCTCTCACATGGATGTTTCTCTCTATCTCTCTCCCTCTCCCTGCCTCTCTCTCTACTAGTAAATATCAATTAAAAAATCTTTCAAAGAAAGTGCTATACATGGTTGTTAGTTTGTATAGCCAGGCCAGAAAGCCCTGACTTAAGAGTACAGCTAGCCTGGCCAATGTAGCTCAGTGGTTGGGCGTCCACCTATGAACCAGGAAGTCAGTTTGATTCACAGTCAGGGCACATGCCTGGGTATCAGGCTTGATTACCAGGAGGGGGCATGCAGGAGGTAGCAAGTCAATTATTTTTTCTCATCATTGATGTTTCTATCTCTCTCTCCATTTCCCTACCTCTCTGAAATCAATAAAAATATACTGTAAAAGAAGAGTACATGCTGAAGTGGCATGTAATTTTAAATTAAAATTGATTTTTAAAATACATTGCAACCCCATCCTATATAATAAAAGCCTAATATGCAAATCGACCAAACAGCAGAATGATCGGTGGAACAACTGGTCACTATGACATGCACTGACCACCAGGGGGCAGACGCTCAACACAGGAGCTTCCCCCAGCCTTCAGTCCCCAGGCCAACCAAGGTGGGTGCAGGGAGTCCCCTCCCCCCCGCCCCCCTCCTCCCGATTGCCCTGCTGGTTGCCCCCACAGATCAGCCCTGATCACCAGCCAGGCCTAGGGACCCTATCCATACATGAATTTCGTGCATTGGGTCTCTAATACTATTATAATCTGATAATTAGGCAAACAGAGAACATATTGAATAAGAAACATCTCCGTCCTCTTTCTGAATGCTTGTTTGTGGGATAGGGATCTGATTGAATTGAGAGTGAGGGGGAAAGATTATGAAAAGGCCTCCAGAGGTCAATGGGATAATTCACTGTATCTAATTTTATCTCAGAATGAAAGGCCAAGACTCAGGCCAAGACTCAGCACCCAGGATAACCAGGGAGGCTTTTTATTTTTATTTTTTCCTTACGTAAGCAACAAGTGGGCTGCATGACTGACAGAGAGGGAACGATGAGAGATTAAAGCTAATGGATTTGAAGCTTCAGGGCTCTTCCCTGCCCAGTCATTTCCAAAGCGCTGTATCTAATATTTATTCATACTTCTCTAGTCTTTTTGTAAACAACGACCTCTCGTTAAGTTAATTCTTATATCCAGACCCATAATATGGAGGCTACCTTAGTGACCCGGCCCACATCACAAATCCAGACCTAAGTAAGCCAGCACCAAGGGAACCTAGCATACACCTATCAGAATCCTCCGGCTCACTCTGGCTAGCTCACCTGCCCCTGGAGAACCCGACCTGCTGGCCTCCTAAGGAAACCCCGCCCTCCAGCCAACCATGCCCTGCTTCAGCGTGGCCTGTCGCAGGGCTCGGTAACAGTCTCTCTTCCCCCAAACTCCTCAGGAAGCCTGCCCGCTGCTGTGAGGCACGGCACTCCCCCAGCCCATGGGCTGCTTCCCCTTGAATAAAGGACATCAAACTCGTCACTAAATGGTTTTAGTTGTGTCATCAGACACCTCCAAATTGCATAGGCTTCAGACATCTATCCTCGGAGACACTGTGTAATTTCCCCAACGTAACCAGCCAGAACCAGGAAGACGGGTGAGGAGGAGGGAAATGGTTGTGACAGTGTCCAAAAGAAAGAAGTTTCCTAACAGGTGATTCTAGAATCCAGTTCCACGGTGTGCATGTGTCTGTGTGTGCTGAGTGGGGGAGGGGACCAACAAGCAATGCTCTGAACACCCACCGGATGCCCATAATGCAATTCAGTCTTATACTATGCACCCCGAAAAGCATCACCTCCCACAGGCTGAAGGCTCAGTCGCTTCGGATGCCAGGTGTCAGTCCAGGTTGCCACCTGGGTGTCTGCTTCTGACCAACAGGTTACACATTTGGAGATTCCAACAACCCCAGCCTTGGGTTCAGGTAATTTGCTAGAGTGGCTCACAGAACTCAAAGGAACATCTGATTGACTACATTATTAAAAGTGATAACTCAGGAACAGCCAGGTGGAAGAGATACACAGGGCAAGGGATGGGGGAAGGGACAGCGCCTCCATGCCCTCCCCCAGGGCACCACTCCCCCAGAATCTCCACATGTTCTCCAAGCCCCATCTTTTTCTTTTTGGTGGTGGTGGTTGCATTACCAAGTATGGTTACTTAAAGCATTTGCCACCGGTGATTAAACTCCATCTCCAGCTTCTCTCCCCGCCCAGAGGTCATGGTGGGACTGGAAGTTCCAAGCCTTTAAGCATCTCACTGGCTCCACTGGCAACCAGCCCCCACCCTTAGGTGAGTTCCAAAAGCCACAATGTCATGGACACAACCAAAGGCACATTTCTGACTTTCAACACCTAGGAAATTCCAAGGATTTTAGAAGCTCTGTGCTAGAATCAAACGAGGAGGAATGTAATCTATTTTTATGATAAATCGCAAAAATCACAATTCTCTAAACAAAATTAACAATGTGTACAACCTAGATGGGTGAAAGATGCTAGGAGATAGACTCTGAGTTCCCAGTGAGAGCCACAGGGAGGGTGCCAGGTGGGCAGAAGTCTGTGGTGCAAAGTGCGGGAGGTGGGTTGTATACAATTATGCTCCTCCCTGGCAAGGCCAGAAGTAGGTGTATAACTACTGAGTTTTCACTCGCCCTCTTAACAGCAGAGCAAATGAAATAGTACTATAAACTTTAAATTCACCTTTTGCCTTTATAAAGTGTTCTACCTTCAAAAAGCATTCACCACTGAAGTCGCCTCCGTGACTGGGGGAACATCCCAGCATGAGAAAAAATTAAAAAGCAGAAAGAACCTTCAGAAATACTGATCCCGGTGCCTTGGAAAGAAAAACAGATTAAAACAAATGTTCTCTCCGCATTTAGAATACGCTGAATAGAGTATATTGTTCTCATAAACCTTTCAACCTGGTGTCTGATTAGAAATCTTGTAAACAAAACTTAGCCTTCCGTTGTATTTATTATTAAATTTCTTCTCATCGCCACTGTACAGGGCAGCGTGCAGATGGCTGAGACGCACAGGAGCAGCTGCAGCGTGCGAGTCTGCCCTCTCCCGGAGAGATGCTTGGAAGATCTCAAGGCAAACTAGAGACTTGCGTTTCGTTTCTGCCTCAACAATTTTGTAAATAAACAAATCCACAGAAAAAAAAAATGCCACTCCAAAAGGAAATCTCTACAAGGCAAAAGACTACAAGATGCATTATTTATCAAAGCCAGTCTTCTGCTAATATCCTTGGAATAATAATCAGCAAAATCAGAATTATTTTCGAAGAGCAATTTTCTTTTTTAAAAAAATAATTTTTTATTGTTGAAAGTATTACATATGTCTCCTTTCCCCCCCCCATTTCCCTCTCCAACCTGCCCCTGACCCCTGCCTCAGGACCTCACCACCCCATTGTCTGTGACCATGGACCATGCACATATGCATACAAAGTCTTTGGTTGATTACCTCCCACCCACCCACCCTCCCCTGTAGAAGAGCAATTTTCAATGAGGTGGTCATTTCCCATCCAGAAGATCTTAGGTGGTAGTCTCATATAGTCTTTATATAACTAGAAAATTTCAAAGATATTTAAATTTTAGAATTTCCCTGGGGTGCTGAACAAGGTGGGCCACAGTGGGGCAGATAATCCAGGAATCTAAAAATAAACAATGGCCTCTCTTTTCAGGGAGTGTGTGTGCTCTGAAATGGGGTAAAACACTTATAGGCAAATGTAATTCTATAAAGTTGTTCTTTGCACTTATTTTTTTTGGCAGCTGTTTGTAAATTTGAATTTATTACCAAACAAAATGTTTATTTAAAACATGGTGCTATATACAGACTTGTAACTTAGAATCCACATATGAAACCTACATGTTCATGATGACCAATAAAATTTATTTTAGAAATAAACAAAAAAAAAAGAAAAGAAAGAAAGAAAAGATAACACATGTTCTGTGTAGACCAGACCCACAAAACTTACTGCAGACCTGAGCCTAGAACACAAGCCTCCCCTTATATTTATTGTGGTATGGTTTCTTTTTTTCTTTTTAAATATATTTTATTGATTTTTTACAGAGAGGAAGGGATAGGGATAGAGAGTTAGAAACATCGATGAGAGAGAAACATCGATCAGCTGCCTCCTGCACACTACCCACTGGGTATGTGCCTGCAACCCAGGTACATGCCCTTGACTGGAATCGAACCTGGGACCCTTGAGTCTGCAGGCCGACGCTCTATCCACTGAGCCAAACCGGTTAGGGCTGTGGTGTGGTTTCTGTTACTTCATATGACTTTTCTTTCATTTTATTTTATACTAGAGGCCTGGTGCACAAAATTCATGCACTGGGGATTTGGGGGGGGGGCGGTCCCTTAGCCCGCCTGCGCCCTCTCGCAGTCCAGGAGCCCTTGGAGGATGTCCGACTGACAGCTTAGGCCTGCTCCCCGCCTAAGCCGTTAGTTGGACATCCTCAGTGCTGCTGTGGAGGCGGCAGAGGCTACCACCACTACCCTTGCGTTCGCCAGCTGTGAGCCCGACTTCTGGCTGAGTGGCACTCCCCCTGTGGGAGCACACTGACCACCAGGGGGCAGCTCCTGTGTTGAGCATCTGTCCCCTGGTGGTCAGTGCGTATCACAGTGACTGGTCGTTCCACCATTGGGCCGAAACTAGCTCTCTGACATCCCCCGAGGGGTCCCAGATTGCGAGAGGGCACAGGCCAGGCTGAGGGACCCCACTGGTGCATGATCAGGGTGGGGAGGGATATGAGAGGGCTCCAGGGCGTGTCCAGCCCACCTTGCTCAGTCCCAATAAGCCAGATCCCAGCAGCAAGCTAACCTACTGGTTGGAGAGTCTGCCCCCTGGTGGTCAGTGCATGTCATAGTGAATGGTTAAGCAGCTTTAGCATATCATTAGCCTATTACACTTTGATTGGTTGAACAGCCGACTAGACAACCAGACACTTAGCATATTAGGCTTTTATTATATAGGATCTATTACTGATCTTTAATTGTGTCACATACACTGTCACCTGGAGATGGTTTCAAGCTGTCATAATTATTCATAAAACATTAAAGATCTAAAACCACAGAAAATGTCAAAACATAGGTGAAGAACAAACACATTTGAAACATGCTTAAAAGTCAATTGGTGGTGGGGTCATGCAAAGAATAAGGGTTCCAGAGTCCCAAAGACCTGTGTTTGGATTTCAGCCTCATTATTTAGGGTTCTGGATTAAACTCTATGAGATTCAATTTTCTTCTTTAGAAAATGAAGATAAAAATCCCCACCTAAGGAAGGCTGAATGTGATAACATGTAACATTCTCTGCACATAGCAGGTAATAAATGTGAGTTCTCTCATCCCACCCCTTTTTATATCAAGCCTTTAAATATATGATGGATCGGATAATCTCTACACAATTTACACTGAGATAGTTCAGTAAATACTAATGTGATGATGGTGATGTTGATGATGATGCTAATAGAAACCAAAGCCCTATAATGCAAGAAAATATTATTTTAATTATTAAAGATACCCAGGAGCAAAAATATCCCATTAGACCTAGCCAAATGTATATGCATAAAATCCTCTTTGGTAGCAGAGAACACACCTGGAATGACATATGTACATAAAAATAGCAAATTAATGACCCGTGAAACACACATTTCATGTCAGAGTCATGGGGGTCAGTGCACACTATTATAGTGGACACATTCAAGGTCCCTTTTCTGGGCATGAAAGCTTCTCATGCCCACAGCATGAAACATAAAGTGAGATGGCAAAATTGACAGGATGAAAACAGAGTAACTTATTAACTTTGTACCTCAGTGTATCTAATGAAAATCTGAGGGTCTACTTTCTCAACATTTTTTTAATGGGCCTTGTTCAAACTTACCATAGTCTTGAGTATTCTTAAACCAGGAAGTACGTGAAATGCAAGTAACTCGCATTATTTATTACTCAGTCTTGAGGGTGATTTTAATATCGTCGGTTGTGTGGTCCACAGGCAGAGTATAAGTCAATTGGTGGCCCACTGGTATCACCAATTCAAGCTGAAATATTTTAAAAACAAATACCAAAACCAAAGGTTCATTCCAACTGCTATACAATTAAGGAAATATTAAAAGGAAGGAATTTCACACAAAAATACTTCAGCCTCGGTGGCTGTGAAGGGTCCAAGATTAGAAGACAAACTCTTACAGGTTTTAAACTATGGTCTGGCCTATCCTCCAGTACCAACTTCACCCAACAGTTCCCTCCTCTCTTACCCTTTCTGATCTTTTTCTTCTCTTTTCTTCCATCCTTTCCCTTTCCTTTCACTGTAAAACTGTAATAAGCCAGTACCTTTTCAAAGCAAGGGAGGATGCAGGAGCTAGAGGGTGGAGAGGAGAGCAGTTCTAGACAACCTTTGTCACCCATGCTTTTCAGCCTGGGTGTGCAGGGGTGAGGTGCCCTTCCCTAGACCCTAAGTGGATGGGGCTCATCGCCACAGGGACCCCTGGACTGGAGGACCTCAGGGTCCTTAGCTCTGTGACTAAACCATGAAAGGATCAGATGAGTGAGGGAGGCTAAATGGGCAATTTGAGACAACGTACATATTCAATGGTGCCTTTGAGAGACAACTGTTCTTTTCTAGAAGATTAGCATGGAGGAGTTTTGGCACCATGTAATAGGGTAAAGAGAGAGGGATTCTGAGGGAAGGTGATCTAAGATCCTCAAATCATATTTGGATTCAGAAGCTTGGGAAGCATTCAGTTTATCTGCTTTATCTATATTGCCTTTGGGAACATCTGTTTATCTTTGTGGGTGTCTTGTCTGCCTCCCTTCCCTCTTTTCGTATTATCATCGGAAAGTAGTACTATCTATAACCCAAATTTCTGAAAGAGGCACTATCTATAATTTCAATCTATTGCAGACTGATTAACTTTGGTGAAATGCAAAGAAATTGTTGTGGAAATGTAAAAATTCTACAAACATTTCTAAAGGTTAACAATGTCTTTATCTTGTTGTGAGTTAATAACTAGTTTATGGACTAGTATTGGTCCTCAGATCACACTTTAAGAAGAATTGGTACAAACTAATTAAGAAACACATTCTCCTTCATTTAATTTTATATTTTCAAAGGTATCCAATACCTATAAGATGTAAATTTAACTAATAAAAGACTAAGTGTAACTTATATAAAACCATATCTCATTAGAGAGTTTATTATATACAAGGTTTTTTGAACTATTACTGAACACAGGCACACTGTCTAAGGTTGCATTGTACAAGATGCTGAAATTACCCAATCTATTTCATATTTCAAAAATTATGTGATCAAAATCACCATATATAAAAAATCAGATCCTGTTTGTAGTCAACATGTCAAACCACACGAACGCTGAAAAACAAGGCAAATCCCAAATCTAACTGCTCAGTCAGAAAGCAACAGGTCAAGGATGTTCTAAAGACCTGTCTAATTCTACATTCCAGAGGAACCACTTCACCTATTTAAAAGTAAATATTACTTAATCTGATGCTTGAAAAAGACCCATACTAGACTTGATGTCCATAGACAAATGAAACTACATGAGGAGGGTCTTTATGGGATAAAACTGACTTTACCGGTGACAACCTCAGAAAACCCAGTTGCCAGTTTAGTCTGTGGAGAAAACTTGCCCAGGATCATTATCGTTAATTGACAATCAACTGGCCTTTGGCCGTCAGGGCATCTGCAGTGGTGGCCAAACTCAAAGCACACAGCAGAAATCTGAAATAGATGTCCGGGCATGAGGGTCCCACAGTAATGAGGTCCTTGTTTGACAGCAGCTCCATGTCCCACAGGATGCATCAGTACCCAGCAGTCTTTGTCTCCAGGAACAGAAGCGAATCTAGGGGGACCCACGGTTGTGTCAGCGAAGCCAAGGAGCCTTCCCCAGGGAGGGAGGATGCAGCTGGCAGCCATGGTCTTCCTTACGGCAGGGGCACATTATCCTCATCTTTGCTAAATCTTTCCCAGGTCCCCTCTACCTAAGTCTCTAAACTCAGCCCGATGCTAGATAAGCTGCAGGATTGTTCTGTCAAGGACTGATGGATCAGAAATGTGGAGCTGAATTTCATTTCCATTCTGATCTCAAAGTTCCCAGTTCCATCTCATTTTTCAAACCAGCCTCATGTATAAGATAAACCAGGCAAGTGGCATTCAAGGGACAGATAATTTGCTTTGATGGCGGTGGGGTCAATCTAAGGCCCACAGGTGCCATTCTACAAAATTAGAGAAGTGATAACTTTGGGGCTGGAAGAAACCGAGAAGTTCAACCTCATGTGTGAATGTCTTGCTACAGTCCCCTGCTAAATGGTCACACATTTCAGAGCAGGGCACTGGCCTAGTGAGAGAACACACTAGTCTTTGAGGCAGTTTGCAGTGCTTCAGACAACAGGACCAATGACAAGCTCTTGCTATTCTAACGTTTTGCTCTTATACTCAACCTGAAAATTTTGTCATCTTTTTTTAATCCCTTTTTTCTTATGTTTTCGTTAATTTTTGAGAGAGAGAGAGGGAAAAAGAGAAAGAGAGAGTGAGAGCAAGAGAGCGAGAGCGAGAGAGAGAGAAAGAGAGAGAGACATCGGTCGGTTGCCTCCCGTATGCACCCTGACTGGAGACCACACCTGCAACCTGGGCATGTGCTCTGACCGGGAATTGAACCAAGGACCTTTAGGGGCATGGGACAATGCTCAATCAACTGTGCCACACCTGCCAGGGCTTTCTGTGTTGTCTTACAGACACTTTTGGATTCATATAAAGTAAGTCTCTCTTTTTCTTTTGCATAATTGTTCTTCAAATATTTGTACACAGCCATTCTCCCCACCATCTTGCATAATCAAAACCTCCCCTGTTCCTTGATTCTCACTGCTTTGAGTCTCTAGCACCTGATAACTTTTTGGAGATTACTGCCATAAATCTTCCTCTGGAATCAATTTAATAGCCGCTTTTGAATTCAATGATTTAATCAGTTTCTAATCCACCAAAACGCCCAAAGAGCTACCCAGAAAGACATTAAAAATGTTTTAAAGGCTTTGCTGGAACCTCAACACCCATCACATCTCCCTGAGAAAGGAAGAAATGAGGTTACCCTTAAATGGCCTGTATTTAGCAAATCCATGTAGGGTTGTAGTAATTTCAGAGTTTTCATTTATGAGATCGTAAGTCTCATAAATAATGGGTCCTATAATTTTGCCTGTAATTATTATGAAACAACAAGGTCAGGCATATTATAACTACTGGCATGTTTTTTCAGCACTGGTTGGACTCTTTCACTCAATATTGTATCAAGGGAAAAAGTCAGTTTCCCAGGGAGATCCCAAACCATAGAAGAGGGGCTGACCCTACCAAATAAGCCTGCGTACACATGGAGCTGCTTCATAGCAGCCGTCTCTCTCACCTATGCTAAATGACATGGGCCGGCTGACTGGAAATTAGGAAGATATATCCGTTTCCTGTGGTAGGTAATAGTCCCTTTCTTGGATAACAATGTATCAAATTTCATCTGGATCAGACTCATCTTCATCAAGACAATACTTCATCGCTATCATGTCATGAATAACCACGTTGTTCAAAATGTAGCCAAGAAATCAGAGATTATGAAGAGAGTAGTGAATTTCTGGACATTGCAAGGTCTAATTTCCTCAGTTACACACAGTGGCTCTTCCAACCAACTTTGTATTTCTCGTAGTCCCTGGAAGAGATATTTGTTCATAATACATAGCAAATAAACATCTGAACACTGTTGCCTCATAGAAATAGCACCTTGCTTAAATCAACAAACGGCACGGTAATGAAAAGCACAGCTTTCATGGGCAGAGATAACCTACAAGAGGACTCCAGGTGGCAGATCACCCTTAGATCCTTGCATTTCTGAAAGGGCGTGTCTGAGATCTTTGTGAAATCACTCACTCACAATATTTCCCTGACACACAATGCTAGATGTCCAATTAAAATGTATCTGAGAAAGTTAAATGACCCATTCAGATTTAATAAACCCAAGACAAACATAAGTATATCCTTTAAGGCCATTTTTTTTTTTTTAACAAAATAACGTGTTTCATTTTTAAAATAACATCTTCAAAGCTACTCCTATACACTGTGGAGAATGCTCACCTGAGGGGCTGACACTGGGTATTCTGCAGGCCTGCTCTCACTAGGCCGGTCATGGCCAGGAGACCCAGCCTGTACATGGACCCTGGATGTGTGAGGTGTGAAATTCACAACCAGGACTCAGTGGGGCTGCAGCATGTTCATACCATGAACGTTTGGCAGCTATAAAAGGTAAAACCAAGGCATGAATGACCTACTGTGTGACTATGATAAAGAGCAGAAGACACATACTTACATAGCAACATCATATGATCAAATCCAATATGTGGCAGACTTCTTAAAAATATATTTTTTATTGTTTCCAGAGAGGAAGGGAGAGAGATAGAAACATCAATGATGAGAGAGAACCACTGATTGGCGCCTCCCTGCAATGGGGATCGAACTCACCACCCGGGCATGTGCCCTGACAAGGAATCAAACCATGATCTCCTGGTCCATAGGTCGATGCTCAACCACTGAGCCACACCAGTTGGGCTGTGGCAGACTTTTAAACACTGTTAAATGCTTTTGTTTTTTTTGGGGGGGAGCAATCATATTGTCAATGAATCAGATCATCCTCAACTTAGAGACACGTTAGTTTTATGAATAATTAATAGACATATTTCATGAGAACATAAAAGCAATATTTATTTTCTTACTCCTCTCCTAAAAAAAAAAAACCCACCAACCCATCAGAACAGAAATTAAGTTACTTCTAATCCTTTTCCTTGAACCTGTTTTGCTTCTTTTCATTCCCATGACTTTTCCCTTGTTCAGATTCTATCGTTCTCTGTCTGGCCTTCCCTAAGAATCCCCTAACTTGCCTCCGCACCTCCAGTCTCCAGTGCTCACTCTCAGAGCTGCTCTGTGCAGAACGCAAGGGGGCTGATCCCTAACACTGCGAAGGTTACCCCGTACTACTCCCACGTACAAACTAAGCCAAACCAAACAAACAGAAAGAAACTGTCAGTAAACTGCTGTTTACCAAAATAAAGCATGCATTTCTCAGTCTGAATGCAACTCCACTATAATCTACTCTCAGTCTTCCTTTGCAATTTGTTTTCTCTCTATTTTAAGTCCTTTCACCTCATGAAGCTGGCCTACCCCATGCTGATGGTGTACCCTTCACATTTGTATAACAAATTTTACCTAGAGCGTTCCTCACCCTTAAAGGAAAACCAAGTAGCTTCTCCATCCCTGATTAAAGTATGCTTTTTCTACAAACCTTCCAAACAGTTCAAGTGCTATCCCTTCGTGAATAATTCAGCATCTTGACCCAGTTGTCTCTCTCTAAACCTGATTCATATCTACCTACTTCTATCTTGCTACCTATTTTTTGTTATTATTTGGAGGGAATTTAATAGTCCTACAACACTAACAAGTCCAGAATAAGTTATTAGTTCCGCTATATATCATTCTGTACTATTGTATCCTAAAGTAACTCCTAAAACATAACAGACACTCAGTAATTCTGAATATTTTTTTTTTCAGTTTTAGATGCTCAATTCTAAATTTTATTTTTAAAGAAGTAAAATGTCCCTCACCCTGTCAGCGTACAGCCCTACAGCAAATATTTTCTGTTACTAGGATAATTTAATATGAATTTAAAACATTATCCCCAAGGTTATTAATTATCATTTCCTTTTTGTCTGAAAGAAAGCAAATAGATTGATTTACCCAGCAAGTGAGGAAGCATTAGTTCTGCTAAACTGAATTAGTATAATTCAATTTATCATTACAACGTAAGAAAAGTCTTCCGATTCATTTGTGGCTATCAGGGAAGAAAATGATACACTATAAAGAAAACAAATAAAATATTTTATGGAGAAGTTTTAGCACATATTATGTTTGTGCTACCTCTAAAAACTGAAAATCATTATAATTTTTTTAAAAAAAAATGATGAAAATGATGAGTGCCAAGAGTTTTGGTCCCATACCTTATAATCAGCATGCTGTTAAAGGGCAAGGCACAGCGTCTGTGATGAGTGAGGAGGGAAACTGCATGGAGGGGCAGCTCAGAAACTCAGGGCCGAGGCAGAGAGGTGGCCAAACCCACTCTCTATTGTTTGGATAGATTTTACACAGCTGGTATAAACCCATAGCCAGAAAGTGGTGATAAGCTCAGAATTTGTAGTCACCTGGGTATTTCAGTAGAGGGCTGTCTATATGCAAAGCGATGGGCTCCCCTACCCTCCCATAATCTCAGATCTATGATTATAATCACAGATTGATCAGATACCTAAGTAATCAATGCCACAATTAACTTTCCTGTCAATTATCTGGTTACTGCAGACAAACATCTTAGGGGCATAAAGTACATTCTTTTTCAACATCCGCCTTACCCTCGGGATCTCTATTTTCCAAATGGAATTTTAAAAAGAAAACCAAACATTTACAGCATTTAGTATCAGGACGGCTCAGGGAGAAGTAGGTATGGGGGTGGGTGGAGTGGAGGGAACCGAGTCATGGTACTCCTATTTGTCCTCACTGACGCGTCTAGGTATCCAGGAAATGCAGTTCAAAACCACTGAAACAGCTAAGTAGCTTTTTGTTGTTTTCTTAATATATAGATACGTATCAAATCACATGTAATTGTAGTCTGGCAACTGTACAACTGCTATCAGTCAATAACTAAAAAGATGATAGCATCAAGTAGACTTAAAACCATTCGTTTCTGAAGAATTCTTTTTTTAAAATAAATGTATTGAGGTGACAGTGGATCATAAGATCATATGGATTTCAGGTGTGGATTTCTATGTTCTAAGATCAGTACATTGCACTGTGTGCCCACCACCCAATGTCAAAGCATCTTCCATCACTACATATTATCATGCGAGAAGCACTTTGCTCCTGTAATTCCCCTACATAAACCACAAAGACAGGTTTGCACAGCCACATTTCCTTCCAGGTCTAAATTGGAAACAATCTCTTTAATGCTCTGGTTAGGAATAGTATGGACACTGAAATTCAACAGACTGCTCAGATCAAATGAATTCCCCCGTCCAAGCTTTATCCCAGCACATGATGTCTCACCTGTACTCTATCTAAAACTCTCACTCACTTTGAAAACGTATTTTTATCATCTTAGCTCCATTCATCTCTTTGGTCAAGTCAGGGTACGAATGAACAGGGATCCTAAATAGAGCCACAGAAAGAACCTGCAATCTTCCTTAAAATAAGAGGTGTGGCTGAAGACAGCAGATTTAACACACACTCTTATCACACGCTTTTCTGAAACCCCAATAAAATGACCATGAAGCAATTTTCTGTTAAAGGCACCGATCCTGAAGGACAAAGACAACAGGAGGTGGGAGGAACAATAACATGTGAAAGGGAGTATCAGGGGCAGGGCTGCCAACTCCTTTAGCAGGTCTGAGAAAGCTGGGTCCCAAGCCAGCAACTGGGAAAACTCAGAACGGCCCAGCTCCTACTGCAAATCCTGCCGACAGGGGGATGTGAGGCATAAGCTTCTGAAGAAAAGGGTGGAGAGCGGTCAGGTTAAAAACCTGATGCTTGCCCAGCCAGTGCGGCCCAGTGGTTGAGAGTTGACCCAAGAACCAGGAGGTTGCTGGTTCGATTCCCAGTCAGGGCACATGCCCGGGCGTGCAGGAGGCAGCCAGTCGATAATGTGGCCCTCTCTTATTGATGTTTATATCTTTCTATCCCTCTCATTTCCTCTAAAAATAAATAAAAACATATTAAAACAAAACAAAACAAAAATGAGATGCTTTCTTGAAACTTCACTTAAAAAGCAGCTAGAGCCCTGGCTGGTGTGGCTCAGTTGGCTGGCTGCTGTCCCAAGCGTCAAAAGGTCCCGGGTTAGATTTCTGGTCAGGGCACATGCCCAGGTTGTGGGCTGGATCCCCAGTGCGGGGTGTGCAGGCAGGAGGTAGCTGATCCATGTTCCTCTCCCTTCCTCTCTCTCTAAAACCAATAGTGTTTTAAAAGCAGTTAGACCCCCAGGCAACTAATCCAACAGGCAACTAAAGGTTTATTTTCAGAAAAGGGTAAAGGCAGGTCTTTGGACAGACATGGAGAGTCAAGAGCAGAGCCACTGCTATGAACACCTGGGTGGCTGCGGGAAAGCTGGCACACCAGTGCTGGCTGCTGTGGTTATGGCCCCTACTGCTGTCTCCTGGAAGACTGGCAGCCTTTACTTGGAGCCAGGAGCCAGGAGCCAGGAGCCAGGAGCCAGGAGCCAGGAGCCAGGAGCCAGGAGCCAGGAGCCAGGAGGGTCTGCACTGCTGAGAACATCAGATGCAGTTGTCTGCTCCTCTAATGCCCTACTCCTGCCAACAAAGGGTCATTTGGGGCCCTCATTGCAGAATTCTGGTGAATGTACACCATAAGGTCACTGTCGTCTGCTTCCTAATAGGATTTTTAAAGGGTTCTACTAGGATCTAGAGATGCTTGCAAAAGGGGGAAGATTTGTCCAGAATACCATGTAGCTAACCTTGAGGGATCAAAAGAAATATTAGGGAAGAGATGTAGGATTTAAATGGAGAATAAGAGCATGTTATATCTAAGTCCACTAAACTATCTATAATAATAAAAGAGTAATATGCTAATTAGACCAGACGTCCTTCCGGATGACTTTCCAGATGAAGCTGGGGTTGCAAGGGAGGCCAGGGTCCCGGGTGCCAGAGGGAAGCCAGTGTCGGCAGCCGGGGGAAGGAAGGCCTACTCTTGCATGAATTTCATGCATCAGGCCTCTAGTAGTATATAAAGTAATGGGGAAAAAAATCAAATAAACCAAAAGACCTGGATTCCAATTTAAGTTCCAGTTGTTACCCTGACTATGTCCTTAGCCATTTGATAATTTGCAGATACCTTGTTGCTTGTTTTCATCTAAAGGGCCTAAAATCAGAAAACAGAGGCTTTAGGAAAAATAAATAGTGGTTCTGTAAGATCCTAAAAAAACAGAAAACACCTAAAAACTAAAAAATAAAGTAGAAATAAAGAAGGGATATGTTTTATAGATTCTACAATGGTGGAAGCAAAACTAACAGGGAAATGGAACAAATAGAAGAGATAAGAGCATAAAATTAAGCCAATGGTGAAAAAAAAGATGCAGTAATTCTGATAAGATGAAATTCAGAGAATATTTTTTATTTGTGAATGCCTCGTGGATATAGAAAAAAACATCTTTCCCCAAAGATTTGTGTATCTATTTAGCAAGGATCAAAAGTGTGAAATTAGCCACCAGACTGCTGAACACGTAACGGATGCCTCCTAACCCCCAAGTGTGCAGACTGAATAATAAATAGGCTGATGTTGTCTTCTTCTCCTTCTTCTTTTTACTGAGATGAAATCCACATAGAATTCCAATCACTGTTGTGTTCCTGAGGCATTTTAGGGGAGAAAGAGGAAGGAAATGGGAATAAATCCCTGCAAGGTTCCTCCTGGTTCCCTGGCAGAGGGGTTGGGGGAAGATGATTTGGAGGATGAAGATAAATAATAATAATAAATAACACTTTGAAAATGCTATTGAGGAAACCAAAGAAAAGGAAAATTCTGGCACGTGTCTCTGAATCTAATGCTGTTGACCCAAGGCTGGCCTCGTCCAAGGCTGGTACAGGGCTGGAGGCATGAGAATTCCTTGGGAAACTTGCTAATAACATACAGATGGCCAAGCTCAGTCCCTGGGGATTCTGCTGTTTGAGAACTGGTGAGGCCTACAGTATAGGTTCTTCAAAATCTCCTATGTGGTTCTGATACCTAGACAGATTTAAGAATCCCAAGGGAGGCCAGCCGGCATGGCTCAGTGGTTGAGCATAGACCTAGGAACCAGGAGGTCACGGGTTTGATTTCAGGTCAGGGCACATGCCCAGCTAAAGAGCTCAATCCCCAGTAGGAAGTATGCAGGAGGCAGCCAATCAATGATTCTCTCATCATTGATGTTTCTATCTCTCTCTCCTTCTCCCTTCCTCTCTGAAATCAATAAATAAGTTAACTAATTTTTAAAAATCCCGAGGGAAATCAGCCAAAATGCAGCTTCCTCTGGAAAACAGTACCCTAGAACAGTCACCAAAAGAACCCTGAACAAAAGCTCAATTCAAGGGGTGAGCTGCCAAAGGCAAAGCTCTGGATTGATGCTATAAATCTGTCAGCTGCAGCCAAACCTGCAGAATTAGTAGAAACTGAAGTCAGCAATTAAGCTGTTAGGAAAGGGCATTTAAAATAATCTGTGAGACTCACTATTCCAGTCCTGGCACTTACTGAGAACAGTCCTTCCGAGGATGATAAATTGTCTTTGTACAAATGGGGGAGTAGACGTGTAGGAAGAGGTGTGTTTGAGGGAGGTGAGCTTTGTAAAAGAACAGCTACCCTTCAATTAACAGATTACGGGGGAGATGGTGGTTCAGATTTGCTTGTATATTTCTAAGGCGTTCAAAGAAGAGATTCGCCCCCCAGCTTCCCAAGTCTCCTCTGAACACTTGAGTGTCCAGGGTAAGGCATCTACAGCTCAGGAAGACTTCCCTAGAGAGATTTCACTTGACGCTTTTGTACAAGAGGATTTATCCCCATTCACACACACACACAAAAACCAAACCAACAAAACACCCATTTAAACCCATGCTAGATTGAATTAACAACTCTAGATTTGGTGCACTGACTTATTACATCAGGCGTTCCCTAACCTGCCTGCTCTGAGAAATTACTTCCTACACTTAGAGGATCAGCCCCCTCTGTAATCTGGAGTCTGAGTTTGGCCTCGGGGGACAGTGCCTAATTTTTTTGTTTGTTTTTGTTAATCCTCACTCAAGGATATTTTTCCATTGAGTTTTAGAGAGAGTGGAAGGGAGGGGGAGAGACAGAGAGAAACATCAATGTGAGAGAGGCACATCGACTGGTTGCTTCCCGCACGCACCCTAACCAGGACCAGGGATCGAGCCTGCAACCAAGGTACGTGCCCTTGACCAGAATTGCCCTTCTCAGTCCTCAGGATGACACTCTATCCACTGAGCCAAACCGGCCAGCATGACAGTGTCTAATTTTTAACAGTGATATGTTGACCCTTGGCTTCTGTTAATTTATCTCTTGGGTACATACACAAAACTCTTTCATGCCCTTTAGGAAGTGATGAGTTAAGTAATTTCTGAAGTTCTCAGTTGAGCCTGCAGAATTCTACAGAACTGAATAGTTCCCCTGAAAGTCCTGCCCAAACAGCTCAGCCTGGAGGAAACACCAGGCAACGGCAGAATCTAGATTGAGCTGCTAGATGGAGCTCTTTGATCTGAAAAGCAAGCAAGTGACATGTTTCATATTATTTTTGTCTTTACCAAGAGTTATTAAGATTATTTTAGGCCTTTCTAGAAAGAGTTGATGTGGGCCTCTGCCAGGTCTTCAACATATAGCTTTAACTATAGGGAAATGTCTGGGTACTTCAAAGTGAGTCATGAAGACTCACATGAGGTACCTTAGCTAATTTACCTACAGTTTTATCTAGGTAGAACAGGAAAAAAAGTGAATCATTTTGTTCCAAAACACGGAACTCAATAAACTAAAAACATATGGGTTATGTTGCTGTACTTCTGTTTATTCCTCCTCCTCTACCTCCTCCTCCTATTATTGTCATCATCATTATTGAAGAATGAGAGGGAATTCATGTATCCATTCCAAAAATATTTATTTACTGTCCCAGACTAGCTACTCTAGATCCTGGGGATTGTGAACAAGATAAGATCTGTCTCATGAGAGTTTAAATTTCAGTGGAGGAGCAGACACAACAAACACAAAGAGATGATGTAATTGTGGAGGCTGGCTGGGGCTAGAACATAAATCAATACACTGATGTGATTAAGAGCAACATCTTCGAGCTGAGACTGAAGAGAAGGAGCCATCCATGCAGCGTTTGAGAAAGAACGCTCTGTCAGATGGATGGGAAGGGCAAAGTCGCTGCATCAGCAAAGAGCTGGGTGTGTGTGAAGCACAGGGAGGCATCTCCACCGATGAAACACGTAGTCCTTAGAGTGCAACAGTTTCCGACATGAAACAAAAGAGACTTTTCAGGATGGATTCAAGGCAGCAGGAGACCCAAGCAAAAAGGCCTCTGAGCTTACCGTGGCACAACCCAGTCAAGAACAAGCAATCCAGAGTTCTGGGTTTCCCACATCCTTTGGAAACACAAAGAAAATGTTTATCCAGACTCGTGAGTGTGATGGTGGAGTGCAGCTTCCTGCTCTCCTGGACATTTCTGGGAGGTCTTCCTTGAAGTACCAGGAAGGCTCTTCAAAGAAGACCAATTGATGGATTGTGCTGTCCAGGCTTGTCTTACCTGGGATGGCCAAATCTGATGACTGGGCAGTCAGCTCTGTCAACACCCCTGCTCACTGACTGTCACAGACAGCTCCTAACTGTCTTCTAACACTACTTCCTCTTCCTCCTCATATTGATTGACCTGTACGTTTCAGAAACAACTTTCAAGGACTCCGTGAAGGGGTGTCTTTGTAAAGGAGAAAATTCTTAGCTGGAATTCTAAGTATGGGACTTGATTTTGTTGTTAAGGCTGATTTTTACTTTCACCTCCTGTTTCATTTAATAAATTGGTTTCTTTCCATCACCAAGAAGAGTTCCTTACAGAAGTCCATTGTGGAGAAGGTGAGTGATATCCAACCACCAGGTTGCCATGAGAGATAACCAGTTTAATGGAGAACCTGGCCTTTGTCTCTCCGAAGCCTGAGGGACTGGGAAAAGAAAGGCATCTCATTTACTAACTCAGACATGCTGCTATACATCCAACTTCTAACAGCTGAAGGGCCTGGTCCTCCTGGTGTTTACTTTACTTTTCTGGCTTCCCAGGAGTGCAGTCTCAGTTGGTTTTCTCTCAGTTCTCTAAAAAGCAGCTCATTTTATAAGGGCTTTCATTTGTTCGTTTCCTGGCTTTGGCAATAGTGGTGCTCACAGTATTCATCCAGGCAGGGTCACCCAGCCAGATGCATCCCCTTTCAGGGACCAGCAGGGGACCAGCCCAGTTCAGGCACACCTTGCCTAAGCTTATGCAAATAAGAAGGGATAAGACTGAAATTTGAACCTGAGTACAGCTGGCTAAAAAGCACAGGCTTATAACTCTGCTAAACAAAACCCATCCTGGGAAAGTTTATATAGAAAGGACTTTTCCTGGCCAAGCCGCTGGAATGTGAGGTTGCATTGAGAACTGACCTTGACTATCCAAGGGAAACAAATCTAGTTAGACCCATCTGGCCTGAAATCCTTTAAGTCATTTAACTGTATGTCACAAGCTGATAATAAGTAACAGCAAACATTCATACAGCAATACTTACTTTTCAAAGGGCCTCAGTCCCTCACCAGGATAAGTGTACCATCTTGGGTTCTTTAAGACCCAGGAGATCTGCCGTGTTCCCATGGGCCCTGGATGCCACCTACACCTGTGCTCTACAGCTACCGTGGATGCTGTGTCCAGATGACGCCAATGCCATCAACCACCTGCCAGTCTGGATCTCCTCCTGGAGCCTCGCACGGCACCCTCATGCTCTGAGGGATGCTTGATGCTGGGACAATCTCTCTCACACTCTCACCCTCAAAATCCCCCCAGGGAATGTGTCCCACCAGTAGGGCTGGACATCCTCCCACCACCTGGGCCTGAGTCCGTGCCTCCCAACATACCCATCCATACTACTCCCTTGGCTTTCTGAGATCCCATGACAGCAAACTCAATGGAACACCATTAGAAAGGAAGTGCAATAAATAACATAAGAAAAACATAAGATGTTGCATGACTCTATACTGATCCCTGGGTACCTCTGGGAGTCACACTGACAACTGCCTGGAAATGCCAGCAAGCGGATTGCAAGGGCCATAATTCAAGGATGCAAATGCCATGCAGAACCCAAAGACTTCCCCTCCCACCCATATTACCTAGGGAGAGTGGATTCAAAGGATAGTTTTAGAGCTCAGAGAAAGGGTTGGTAACCTCACTGTACTGTTTCAATGCCTCAGTAAGAAATGCCAACTAAAAAGGAATTTGAAAACCATCTTCGTGGAGCAAAGGTTTTATAGGAGAAGCATACTTGCACAGATGAATTTGAAGCTCAACATTAATAGAGATGAGGGCACTGATCATATTTGAAGGGCAAGAGTAGAAAGAGTGATAAGAAAAGATGCAAATGAGGAAGGCAAGGAAAACTTTCTCACCACAGGCACCAAATATGGGATGTTAGAAATCTTATCCTTGAATGAAGCTACCAGTCCTATTAAGACAACCCTTAATTCCCCCTTAAAGTGGAGGGTCAGTATGGGCAGGTCTGGGCAACATTTGCACCTCTATGGCCCACAAGTGTTTTTAAAACATTACTTGGTATTCTGTTTTAAACTAAAAGTTTTAATAGAGAAGCTTATTATTAGCTGAACTGATATTTGTGAGTTTCACCCCCTCTTTTACACCTTAACAGAAAGTAGAGAAATGAGAAGGCCTAGATCAGTGATGGCGAACCTATGACACGCGTGTCACAGGTGACACGTGAACTCATTTTTTTGGTTCATTTTTCTTTGTTAAATGGCATTTAAATATATAAAATAAATGTCAAAAATATAAATCTTTGTTTTACTATGGTTGCAAATATCAAAAAATTTCTATATGTGACATGGCACCAGAGTTAAGTTAGGGTTTTTCAAAATGCTGACATGCCCAGCTCAAAAGGTTTGCCATCACTGGCCTAGATAATATTGGAAACAAATTTTATGCTTAACCAATAATTAGCTTTATTCTCCAGTGATAACAACTTTTCAGTCTTTCTCCTATCTTCCTGTCCAGGAGAAATTGGCAATATAATTATTTCTATAACCAAGTTATTTTCCTATTTTTTTAAAGTATATTTGTATTGCTATCAGAGAAGAATGGAGAGGGAGAGAGAGATATAAACATCAATGATGAGCGAGAATCATTGATCAACTGCCTCCTGCAAGCCCCATACTGGGGATTGAACCCACAACCCAGGCATTCCTGACCTGGAATAAATCTGTGACCTCCTGGTTCATAGGCTGACGCTCAACCACTGAGCCATGCTGGCCAGGCCAAAATTATCTTTCTGATGACACTCCTTTCCTAAGCTTTCTATGCTTTCTCTGGGACCCTACATCAAACCCACTTGTGAATAACTTGTTCTGGACCCCTCTTGGCAGTCCTACTTGTAGCCCACTTAGAGAAATTCCGGTAAATGAAAACCAAATTTATATAGAAAATCAACATACGACAGACAAGTACACATGAGAGAGTTTGAAGTAGGGCCCGAGGCATTAAAAAGTTCTTCACATAATGAAATTTTCATTGCACAGCGTTTTCAGAGATCCCCTCTTACAGCATCTGAGCTGCAGAGCTGTTTGTCGCTCAATTCTTGGGTCGCGCCTCAGGAACCGCCAGCCAGCCGGCCTTCCCTGCACGGCTGTTCCAACACCCTTCTGAAAAAATACTCTCCAAATGAACTGCTTCTAAATGAATGACCACATATTTACATAATAAAATGCTATGTAGCCAGTGAACATAAGGTTAGAGCATGTTTATTAAAACGGTAGCATATTCACAATACAATAAGTGAAGAAAACAGCTTACAAAACACCACTTACAACGAGTTCATTTTCTTGAAACTCAAGGCATAATGGACATGTGTGTAGTTGTGTATAAAGGGATCAGTCATATAAGTTTAAAAACATTAGAAAGCTATACAAAATCATTAACAAGGATTATCTTTAGGGGAGGAGATTATGAACGAGTTTTTCTTCTTACTTCATGTTCTTGTCCTTTTCAATGAACATATGTTTCTTTTGACCATTAAAGAAACAAATAAAAAGTGTGAAAGCTCACTATTTTCAGAGCTCCCCCAGCCCTGGGTGTCACTTCAGGGGTTATTCACATGGTGTCCTTTGCTGGAGCCTTGGTGTGGGGGGAGCCCCAGAACTAGGCTGGAGGGACCTCAGCCCTCACAAATCATATCCATCAGAAACTCCCTGTACATTGAATTCCACTCCGTAGCAAAGGCTATGACAATGGCACTTCAGGCACTTATAACGTGTCTGTGTGTGTGTGTGTGTGTGTGTGTGTGTGTGTTTCCACATCGATTTGTCTTCATGTGCTTTTAACCTGTGCTTTATACTAGTGCTTTACAAATGGTCCCCAGAAATTCACTGATGTGCTTCAAGTGATTTGAAAAAAGTTGGATTTAATATATTTTGAAAAATAGACCACTCTATTATTTATAAAAATACAATAAAAAATAATCTGTCACATTTCTACACAGCAGAGACCAGCCAGTCATCACTTAAGGCAACCTGATTCTCTGCCATCACTGTGCAAATGGGTAAACTTTAATTGTACGTTTGTCTAAGAACATTGTAGTTCTGTGTGAGTCTTTAAAAAATAATCCGGAGAAACGCACTGTGTCTATGCAGAGAACACTGAACCGGCTGCACAGCTCCACACACAAGGTCCAGGCAGATCTGCTCCTCACATTTCCCCGAGGCCCAACAGTGACTAGTTAACAAGGAAGTAACAGCCTGCCGTGGTTGGCAAACTGCAGCTCGCGAGCCACATGCAGCTTTTTGGCCCCTTGAGTGTGGCTCTTCCTAAGCCTTAGGAGTACCCTAATTAAGTTAATAACAATGTACCTACCTATATAGTTTAAGTTTAAAAAATTTGGCTCTCAAAAGAAATTTCAATCGCTGTACTGTTCATATTTGGCTCTGTTGACTAATGAGTTTGCCGACCACTGGCCTAGTGCATCTCCCTACTGTTCTTACAAGAAAAGGTGCAAATGAGGACAGCAAGGAACACTTTCTACAGCTACCTTTAGGCCTTAGTATAAGTATTACATTTGTCTAGTCTTTTATATCTATAAGAATGTGATCCATACTTGGATATTTATGATGATACAACTTAGAAACTTTTTTCCCCACTTAACTCCCTTTTCAAACGTAATCTGTGTGGCGGAGTGTCCAGGCATTGCGAAGTGTGCTATTTACAAATTGTTGCTACATCCGAGTAAATCAGAATTTTCTATGCAATCAAAACCCAATGAAGATACCAACTGAAGATACCGTATTAGCGTGACCGAGACCGCTGCAACTGTCCTCAACACTCCCATGTCCATTTTGTGTTCATACAACAGACACGTTCTTCTCACTGGCTGCTTTTTAAGCAAACTGTTTCAAATCAAGTGGGAATTTGAACACTGCTACTGCTACCACTGCCCCCAGCCACCCTCCTCTCAGGAATAGTTCCAGTGTCTCCCCATCGGCCCTCTTGCTTGTTTACCCCCTCTGCTCCTAGGCCCTGCCTTCAACACCTAAGGCATGGCATTCTCTGCCCAACACTCCCCAATGGCAAGTAAAAGTCAGATTCCACATAATGGAGCTCAGCCTGACACCTTGTAACCATGCAGATCCCATTTCCCGCAACTCTCCACTCACTTGCAACAGCCACATGAGGTTCCTCAAACACCTGGGCACTCTTCTCACATGAAGGCGTCTCACCGTGCACTCCTTCATGTCCCAAAGATCTCTGACCAAATGTCTTCTTCTTAATGAACCCTTCCCAGGCCATCTACTTTTAGCTGTACCCACACTTTTTGTCTCCAGGTTTTGTATTTCCCCGTTTCACTCTTGCTCAAATGAGTTATTTATTATTGCCTGTCTCCCTCAACGACAGTGTAAGCCCTGTGAGATCAGATAATTTCATCTATTTTGCTCACTTCTGTGTCTCCAGGATCCTAGAACAATGCCTGGCACAAAAATAGCAAAGCAAACAATCCATATTTGTTGAATGACTACAATCTTCTAAATTTGAATCCACCACAAAAGTTTAATCAATAAAATAACATGTTTAATTGTTTCTTATCATGGGGCCATTTTTAAGATTGTGTGTGTGTGTGTGTGTGTGTGTGTGTGTGTGTGTGTGTGTGATGAAAAAAAGAGTTTTACTGCCCCAGAAAAAAAAAGCTGAATAAAGTGACAAATTCCAGAGAATAGATTATGTCTCCATTACCATTTGCAACTACTCATCATACTTGGCATAACAGTCCAACAGCCACACTTCGTTTGGAAAAGGAGTCGCTCTCTGCCCATTAGCTTCCACATATGTACAATAATGACTTTCTAGTTAAGCAGAGGTTATTTTTAGGACTCTTCTCACTTTGAGATACATTATAAACTTGATGAAACAAATTAAGGGCAACCAGGCCTTGCCTGCAACTATCCCAACAGTCTCTTCCAGTATGGCTACATTCCAATACTAATCTTTGCCATGTGCTTCTGTTCACCCAGCCCTCTGTTTTATACCACAGTCTCTTTCAAGTGCACAGCTTTTATTACATCTTCAAATCACACACACACACACACACACACACAAACACGCACTCATTCATTCATTCAAACATACCTTAGTGGAAATATCTAACCCACAACTGAAATCCCGTTGAGTTCAGTGTAACCTATGTGGCTAGACCAAGGCTCATGCCCCACGCAGACTTCCTTTTCCTAGTCACTGAGTACACAGCTCCTCTCCCCAGCTTCTCTCTCCCTTCGCTCCATACCACTTGGCATGTATGTGGTTTAGAATAGCTTCACCTATAAGTGAGCATCATAAGCTGAATCTTCATCAGGGGCTCATCAGGAGAGTTTTAGAATCCAGAAATGTCAGTTGTGTCCATTTTTATTTATTTTTTCTCAATCTAATGTCTTCTTTATCCTAATGATACTGTCTAGGACAGCAAGATGAAAATCTACAGGGTGTCAATTTGACATTACCTTTATTCTCAGAGCTTATCATACTGAAAAAGAAATACCTTGTAACAGCCTAGGCACAGCTGACTAATTTATTGGTTGCTGTTAATATCAATGGACTTTTCAGTCAGGACACAGATGGGTGTATGTTTTATATAAATATATGATGCTGTATCAAAATAAATATAAATTGACATTGTGGCAGTAAGAAACGAAGGTACTGGATAGGGATTATGGAGCTTGTCTAGTCACGTCCAATTCAACCTTAAAATCACCGAAGTGTGAAGTTCAAGTAGATTTTACACAGTTTATATAAAAGTCAGTAGAAGGTGTTTTATTTCAGCCTTTGATCTTGATGCTTTAATGTGAATAGAATTTGCACACTTGGAAACCTAGCACTAAACCCACCTATGTATTTTCTTTAACCATATCAATGTAGAAACCAAGTTTTCAATAAAAATACAAAATATTTCTGAACCACAAGAAAGACAAGTAACCGGAGTCCACAAAACACAAAAATCCATCCGCTCTGCCGATCTGAATGAGTTTACACTGAAAGAAAAAACTCTGGTCGGCAGGATTCTAGACCCTAAACTGGAAATCATAAGTCACATATTAACCGACTCCTCCTTACTCACATTCTGTCATTTCCGTTCCCTGGAACACCCTTTTCCTCTGACTCTTTTACACTGAGCTCTTAACCGTCAGTGAGATCCCTTCTGTTACTACTTCTGTCTTTGGCAACGATTCTTCTTTGATAGATATTACCAGCATGTGTTAATATAAAACCGCATTCCACATACAAGTCATTAGCCTGTTGCTATTCTAGTAAAAGCAACAACAAATCGAGTACCAGCTTCTATAAGCATTCTTTTCTCATTAAATCTGATATTCCAAAGACTCACTCAAGATGGGAGACAGCAGCGAACAATATTCCCAGCTTCCTCCTGCATAGCACTGTGGGCCCGCATTGCAGAGACTGCTGGCCATCCAGCACCCTACAGAGAACCCCTCATTAGCAACTGGGTACCACGGGACGCAGCCACACCTATTCTTCGTGCCCTGAAAATGAGCAAGTCTTCCAAAATCAAAGAATCTGAAGGGTCGTCATGAAAAACCCCCCACAGATTTTTGTTGTTGTTTTTTTAGTTTGCAAGACATTCTACATCGCTTTGTTTTCTGGCTCCAAGTCCTCTGGGGAGCCCACAGGAGCAGCAGCGCTCCTACCCATGGCTGGTGGCTTTGTCTCCAAATTGCCTCTGAGTGTCCCAACAGGATGCAGGCTGGCCTCCAAGGCTGAGAGCAGATTTTCATAGTCCCTGTTCCCTATCTGACCCCTACACAGGGCCTGCCTTTAACGCGTAATGTAAAGACCTCACGTCACCTACATTTTCCCCTAAATTCTCGCACACCCGGGAGTCCAGCACAGAAGGAACGTGAGGTCTTTCACGGTGGCAAGTTCTGGGCATCAGCAACATCACACCGGCTGAGTGAATGTAGCAAATCAATACAGACATGATTCAGTGGCTTTCAGAGCAAAGAATATGGATTTCATCTCCTTTTTATAGTTTTCATTGTACAGGAACAGACACACTGTATAACTGGAGGAGAGGCCAGCTTTTATCTGAGCTGCAACACAAGCAGACACTATTGTCACCGTTTGGAAAACTTGGAGCCTCCCTCTCATAAGAATTTCTAATCGCCCGACGAATCAATAACTCTCCTGCTGGAACATTCCCACCTTGCCCAAGTGCACAGAAGCATTTAAACCCTATGACACCTCTTAATGCCTCTTAGGATGGAAGATTAGCATCGGTGGCTATCCTTAGCTTCAACCATGCTTTTTGTAAAAGAGGACATCAGGGTCTCTTCGGTGATTTCCATCAACCATCTGCTTTCACCAATGGAACCTTTACCTCAATCAAAGGCCAGACACTACAGAAGCCTAGAACTCACTCAAGGAAAAAGCCAGAGTTTCCCTAAAATGATTTTCCTCTCCACTAATCGCTTCCATACCAAAATGCTTCTTGAGAGGACATCAGGCGCCCCCAGAGCCGTTCTCTAGTTTCCCCCAACTATCTTTGGGGAGCACCTGTCCTCTTTTCACATTGTGCCTGCTTTCCAAGAGCCACCAGATCGCGCACGGGAGCCCCCCGCGACATGAGCGCGGGTGGCCGAGGACTTACGTTGTTCATGTACTCGCTGAGCAGGTCCTGGAGCGCCTGGCGCACGGCATTGCACTCGGCCACGATCCTCTCGCGTCTGTCGTCCCGGGTGCAGGAGGAGTCGGCCATGAGCGCGGCCCCGCTGATGATGCTCTCCAGCCTCTCCTCCAGGGATGGCCGGAACCTGGCCTCGCTGAACGTCATGGGGTCCAGGATGATCTTATTCTGAAAGCAGTACAGTAAGAGAAATAATCAGCCAAGGAGAGCGACTGCCTTCGCCCCGTTTTCTGCACCAGAAATATCTAAGGCCGGGACAAGACTCTCTGTGGAGAAGAAGCCGGTCCCCTAGACAAATCCACAGGTGGCCTTGACAAAGTAGCAGCTTTCTGGAAGGCAACGTGCCCTAAATCTAATCCCCAGGGAGAAACATTGTTTGACGCATGTGTTCTTGGCAAAGGCTATCTCAAGTGACATTTTCAAATGAGACGGGGACAGTGGCTTGGCATTTCTTAAAAAATGTGTAGCCTTCAAGGAAAGGCCATTTCATGCAGCTCTTGGGGGACAGGGGAAGATGTGAGGGCCCCGGAGCAAGAACATGATATGTAACTAACAAGTTGGGATGCATCTGGTGACTGCTGTACATATCGCACCGCCTTCTGAGAAGCGGAGCACCCTATGGCAGATGCCTTTGGAAACCTGGGCAAACAGCATCCAATAGGCACATTTGGCACGGGGTGTATTCCCCTAGGAACTAATATCTTTTGTATAAAAAACTAGTGCTCAACAAAAGGATCTGTGTGTGTGTGTGTGTGTGTGTGTGTGTGTGAGTGTGTGTGTGTTATTTGTCACAGTTAACTGACAGAGCCCTGACAGAGATACTAACATGTTCTGAAGAAGCTTAGATAAAGGGGGAAATAGAGATGTTACCTTAAAGCAGCGTTTCTCAACTTGTGGGTCGAGACCCCTTTGGGGGTCGAACGACCCTTTCACAGGGGTCGCCTAAATACATCCTGCATATCAGATATTTACATTATGATTCATAACAGTAGCAATATTACAGTTATGAAGTAGCAATGAAAATAATTATATAGTTGGGGGTCACCACGACATGAGGAACTGTACTAAAGGGTCACAGCATTAGGAAGGTTGAGAACCACTGCCTTAAAGGAAGGTGTCATAGAGAATTTCAGCTTAGCTTTGCCCTTGATGAGTCTGGAAATGTGTAGCTAGAGATGTCCAGACGTGGACAGAAAAATGCACCCAGAATTCAGGAGATGTATAAGCCTGAATAAGGATCTGGGAATTGCCCGGGAGATTTGGACATAAGGTAGCAAATGGCTTACTAGTAAAGCAAATAGAACAAGAGGAACAGGCCAAAGAAGGCCCAGTTAATACCAATTTCCAAGGGTCTGCTGAAGGAGAAGAACCAAATAAGTAGAAAACACAGCCAGAGGGATAGGAGCACAACCTGAATAACACTCTTTGCCGATCGAGGAGTAGAGAGGCTGAGGAAGTGTATGATATGTAATGGCATGAAATGGAGGAATGCTGACTTTGTCCAATGGCTGGTTTCCACCAGGGACCACCTTTCTGCTCAAAACAAGGAACAAGGGTAACCGAAGTGGAATGGCCTTTTGCAGGAGGAATATGCTCATCTTCACTGGATGAGCACACTCAGAGGTCCAAGGACCAGCATGGCGGTGATGGAGAAAACGGTCTTCCAGTCCTAGGATCTACGGTGGGATTGCCATTCCTTCACTGTTTCCTTTGATGTTCATTATCCCTTAAATATTCATCAAATTTACATATATATATATTTACATCCCATGTATATTACATATATATGAAACTATTTACCTTACATACAAATTCTATATAATAAAAGCCTAATATACAAATCCACTGAACAGCGGAACAACCGGTCACTATGACATGTACTGACCACCAGGGGGCAGAGGCTCAATGCAGGAGCTGCCCCGAGCCTGTAGGCCCAGGCTGGCCAAGGCAGGTGCCAGTGGGGGCCTCCCAATCGCCCCGCTGGTTGCCCCACAGATCGGCTCCGATCGCTGGCCAGGCCTACGGACCCTACTCATGCACATATTTCATGCATCAGGCCTCTAGTATAATAGAAAAGAAACTGAGAGTTGGTAGTCATACCTTTGCTCAGTACCTAGTATGTGCACTTACTAGAACTAGAGTGCTTAGTGCTAAAAAGAGAGTGGAGAGAGTAAAAGACACTTGTGTGATTTTTTTTCCAAATGCAATATAAAATAACTGCTTAGTCATTACAGTCTGGGTTCTGCGCTTGGGGAAGGCTGGCCTTACCTCTCCAGAGCACCCTAAGTTATTTCCTGGAGGTTGTGCTTGAGGCATCGGAGTCTCTAATTCCTGGTAAAATGTAAATCTCCATAACAGAGAGCTCTCTTCAGCACAAAGACTATGAACTCCTGAGGAATGAGTTCAAGCAGGTGGCAACTTAGAAAAAAAGAAGCACCCACTAAACACAGCCCAGGCCTGAGGTCCACTGGAATCTTGGATTTCCTAGGAAATTACTTATTGGTCAAAGTTCCCTCTTTGACCATTGGTGAGAGGGCCAAAGCACAAGGCCATGCAAACAGGAGGGAAGCTGTTCTGCGGCAGGTTTTGGCATGAAGACCATCTTCACATTTGCACTCTCTTGGATCTTACAAAGAGGGTGAATTTTACTGAACTCAGAATACTGTTACTCAGACCCTGTCTCTTGTGCCCTAGTAAACTTCCAAATATTCTAACAAATCATGGAAGGCCTCAGGACAGTGGATGTCTGCAGGGTAAACCACTACAGCTGAGATTCCCAAGGGAAAGCTGAAGGGAGCACAGTGCTCCCACCACACCTGCTATCTGTACATTTGTACGAGAGCTGCATCTGCAAGGACTCTTCCCAGTAGGGACCTTTAAAATTCTGTCTCGTTCTCACTCTGTCTTCATTTCTACTGCTTTTCAGTTGCTGCATTCATGATACTTTTAATTACCATGTAATACACAGAAGTACTGTTATTCTAACTAAAGATACACTTGGCTCTGGCTTGTTTGGCTCAGTGGTTGGAGCACTGGCCCATGGACCAAGGGATCGTGGGTTCGATTCCTGGGGACATGTACCTCAGTTGCATGTTCCCCAGCCCCGGTGGAGGCGCATGTGGGAGGCACCCAGTTGATGTGTCTCACATTGATGTTTCTCTCTCTCTCTCTTTTCCCCCATCGCTCTCTCTTTCTCTCCCCCTCCTCTCTCTTTTCCACTCTTTTTAAAAATAAAAATAAACTACACTTGAATAAAACATAATTAAACTATGTTCTTTTATAAAGGTTACTGATTTTCAAAGAACTCTCTTACAGAAACTCATATTACTATAAAGCATAATAAAAATTATTTGTTCAGTTTTGAGGTTTACAGGAGACCCTAAAGAACCATATATTGGCTGATTATTATATTTTGGACCAAAAAATATAAAGAAGTGCCAATCTGATGAAAACACACTGAGGTAAATTTGGACTCTCCAATGAGGGCATCTGTAAAACAGTTTCTCTGCAGAATAGAGGTAAATGTACTACCGCCATTAGAACATTATTTCCTAAATTATTTTCCATGGAACACTGAGCTTAGAGATGTAATGTTTTGATGAAAAAATAAGTTTTTGTACCAAATATGCATTGGAGATCTTGCTTGGCCCAGAGCAAATTATCACATGAAATGCTTTGGGGAGCTATGCATTACAGAAGTCAGTTTACTGTAGCATTCCTCAAACCTACTTGAGTGTAAAGATGCATGCACTTTAAAATGCATGCACTGCCTGGCCAGTGTGCCTCAGTGGTTGAGCTTGACCTATGAACCAGGAATTCACGGTTTGATTCCCAGGCACGGCATATACCCAGGTTGTGGACTTGATTCCCAGAGTGAGGTGTGCAGGAGGCAGCTGATCAGTGATTATATCTAATCAATGATGTTCCTATCTCTCTCCCCCTCTCCCTTCCTCTCTGAAGTCAATAAAAATATATTTTAAAAAATAAATAGATTTTAAAAAATAAAATGCATGCACTATGAGGGAGAACCTAAGGAACACACTTTGGGAAATGTTGCGAGAGAGAACTTGCAGTGTCAGAGGAATGAGTTTCCCACCTGCCTGGCACGGGGGCAGTCAGGAAAGTAAATGCACTGAAACATTGGGCATACAAATCTCCGCATAAAAGTTACACTGTTCATCACGTTTCTAATGGAGTTATTAATTATTTATAGATCACAGGGGGAAAGCTTTTTAAAAATTCTCCCTGGAAAATAAACAATAAATTTACAATATTCCAATCTATATCTGTGCTGGAGATGGGGAGCTTTGCAATGATGGATGAGAAAGTCTAGAGGGGAGAAGCCACTCCGGGGAGAGTGAAGGCATAAAGATAATGGGCAGTAAGAGAGAGTGAGAGAGAGAGAGAGAGAGTGTTTCTGTCTGTGTGGGGGTATGGATCACCTATGTGTATTCACCTATAAGTGGGTAGGTTGGCGTTGTGTGTAATGGGTAAAGGGGGAAGTGTGAGGGTGCCTTGTATGAGAGGGCATATGGGATGTTGGTGTGTGTGTGTGTGTTCAGAGAACTTGCCAGATCTCAAACAGGCTTTAGGATATGAGAAAAGAACAAGAAAACAGACAGAGTCAGGCAACTAGAAGAACTAAATGAAGCCAGGAGCTTAGAGGAAAAGATTACAGTTGCTAAATTAGTAGAAAAAACAAACTCCTAAGCTCAATCCTGAGTAAGATATACAGAGAACAAAAGCCAAAGCAGAGTATTCAGAAGTGACTTACAAAATAAACACCTCATTAGGTTCTCTTTGTGACCACACTTCAGGGTCCTTTGAGATCAGCAAACAGATCCCCTCCTTTCCCTGAATCAGCTCAGCCTGGCCTCGCCTCTGTGCGGCTGCCCTCTACTGGCGGGAACGGGCGAAGCAGCAGCCGCATCCCTCCCTGATCAAAACTCCCTTCCCTGGTCACTGAGGAGACTGCAGGCACCAAACAGAAAGGACAGGCCAAGGCTCCCTGCCTCTCCTTCATGGCAACTGTGCTCCTGCGAGAGGATTTGATGCTGTACTGACTTATTTTAATCCACAGAGATTGTACATTTTCAATATCTAGGTCTCTTGTTTGCATTCTTAAAACTCCTTAAGTTGTTTAATCTTTTTGTTCTCTCAGTTCCATCTTATATTGTCAGGTTACTTCATTTGAAAATTGTGGACCTACATTTCTTACGTTATCTTTTTCTTTTTTTTAAATAAGACTTACTTTAATATCTTTTTATCTTGTCTGTTTTCATTCTGCTTTTTTGACCTGCCTATTTTGTGTTTTGTAATTTTACTTATATTTTAGCAACATCTTTTCTTTTAAAAAAATTACTGTTTTCATTCTTACAATTTATGGAGTGGCAACTGGAAAGCATGGCCTTAAAGAAAGCAGCCTCAATAATTCCTACCCACGCAAAGAAAGCTGGGATTCTATTCTGACATCAAGTCAGCCCTGTAATGGTCTCTCTAGTCCTACATAACTGATTTCCCATTATTTCCCTTGTTGAACTCTATAAGAATTTTACCTTGAAATAAATCAGTAGACCATACAGTTCAAAACTACTTCTCAGAATAATACATTTACCTGTACTCACTGCACAAGCAATTGTCAGGAGGTGCAATTGTTAAATCACACCTATCACCCGTTCTCTCCGCAAAGAGTTATATGACCTAAGAGTTCAGAACAATCACGGAACATTGAGTTATGCTTGTCGCAGGCCCTGATACAACTGGAGGCAGCAGGCAGACCTCTGCAAAAGCAAGAAGTTGAATGCAGTACAAACAGCGTGCTAGGTCCACCATTCTGTGTCCTCAATATTACTATTCCCATCCCATTGAAGTGGCAAATGATGCAAGGATGTTGTCTCATGGTCATACAGCCTAGAAATGAGGACATCAGGATTTGCACACAAGCCTTTTGACATGAAGCTCAATGTGCCTCCTACTGTATCAGACTGCACACATTCAGTGGAAATGAGCCTAGTTAATCAGAATTATAAATATATATTTATTACTTAAAAAGCTATGAAACTCTCTTAAACCAAACATAATGACATAAGTACCATCTGTCATACTGTCTTCTTGTTTTTCATCTGGATCATCTTGCCCTTCAAATGGATAATAGAGAGTACAGCCATTCATTTCAACAAATGGGTGCCAGTTACTATGGATGACTGAAGGCACAAAATGAATAATTCTTTATTTCTAAAAATTCTCTGTCTAGTCAAAAACAGAAACATGTGCAGCCAATTGTAATTTGGAAAATATACCGATGGTGTTAAGAAATGGCTGAGTAATGGCAATTTGCACAGTTGGGAGGTGGGAGGTAAAGAAATTGTTCTGGAGACGATTACTCCTCAGCTAAGATTCCAAGAGTGAAGAACAGTTGGCCAAGCAAAGTCAGGAGCAGGAAGAGGCAATGAAGACAGAACAGGAAGCAGAGGCCAGTGTGTGGAGCTCTGTGAGAGACAGCACCGTAGAAGAAGAGTATTACAAGAGGTTTACCGAAGCTGAATTGTAAAGTGTGAAGCCACGAGTATGGTGCCATGGAGGTTCCCCAAGCAACTCTCCTTTGAGAGAATCTTCTACTTGAGTGTAATTTCCTGACCTGCTCCATCTGCTGGACTTGGAGATGCATGACAGTTTCACAAGGAGTCACACGTGCCCCCAGGCAGCCCCTGCCAATCCCTGAGCACAAGCAGGCCATTCCTGCCCCATGGAGACTTCTCTCTCCAGCAGGCAAACTCCGCTCCTGCTCTGCACACCCCACTGGCCTGACCAAGGCTTTCTCCAAACTGTGCTGAGGCGCTTCCCACTCAATCCCTTCTTTCTTGCTCGCCTTTCAGAAGTGTTTGGCCCGCACTGCAGTCAACAAGCTCTCTCGGGCTATTTCTGCTGG
The DNA here is from genome assembly GCF_014108235.1 of Myotis myotis. Lineage (NCBI taxonomy): Eukaryota > Metazoa > Chordata > Mammalia > Chiroptera > Vespertilionidae > Myotis > Myotis myotis. The sequence goes on from NW_023416318.1 coordinate 5,891,605, forward strand.
TTCTCTCCCACCTTTCCTTCCACGGGGAATTCCTCCTACATGTCTAACCCCATCTACCCCGGAATTTGCTTCTCCAAGGATCGGAAGGGACAAAAAAAGGAAACAGAAACAACGTCAGCGAGGAGACCAACAGCCATGATTTGCAGAGACTTCTATGCCAGCTCGGAAGCCTTCACTTGTGGACATCCCTTCCAGTGGTTCTCAACCTCCCTAATGCCGCGACCCTTTAATACAGTTCCTCATGTTGTGGTGACCCCCGACCATAAAATTATTTCTGTTGCTACTTCATAACTGTAATTTTGCTACTGTTATGAATCATAATGTAAATATCTGATATGCAGGATGTATTTTCATTGTTACAAATTGAACATAATTAAAAGCATAGTGATTCATCACAAAAACAATATGTAATGATATATGTGTTTTCCAATGGTCTCAGGTGACCCCTGTGAAAGGGTCGTTCGACCCCCAAAGGGGTCGCGACCCACAGGTTGAGAACCGCTGCTTAAGACACTGAAGAGTCATTAAGAGCATTTTAAAGAAATAGGAGTGGCATAACCCTGTTTGGTTTTAGAGGTTTTCCTCTGGACATTGGGGAAGGCAGCTGGACTAGAAGTAGAAGGCAGGGGAGGCATTACCAAGCCTCCAGAACCCAGAAGAAATATGGAAAGAGTACGAGATTGTGTTTGTATAGGGCGCATATTGGGGCACTTTTAGAATGTCATCTGCAAAATTTAGAGATGTGCAGGCTGTGAGGATGAAGAGGTCAAAGATAAAACCTAAATTTCAAGCATGAGCAACATCAACAATGCAGGCATCAGCAAGCTACATCCTGCATGTCAGCCTTCTATTCTGTAATTAAATTTTTATTAGAATGCAGATCCATTCATTGGCATACTGTCTATGGCTCTTTTACACCACAATGGCAGAATGGAAGTTAGGACAGAGACTGTGTGGCCCACAAAGCTTGCATTATTTACTACTGGCCCTTTAGAAAAACATTTGCTGACCTTGAACAAGTGTGATAGATGAAGAGCAGGTTTAAAATGCCTGTGATTCATTTAAGTTGAAAAGGCTGGTGGGAAGTTAATTATAAGTGCATAAAAACACACCAGGTATAAAGATTTAGGATCATCAGAATAAATGCAGAAGTGAAAGGCCTGAAAATAGATATGATTCTCAAGGAGAAATTACAGAATGAGAAGAATAGTGAGTCCAGGGCACAACACTGGAAAACCCTCAATGTATAAAAGAGAAAGAACCCTCCAATGACACTGTAAAGAATGGTCAGAGAGATCTGACTAGCCCCAGGAGGTTGTATGGCCATAGGTGACAAGGGAGAACAGCAGGGAATTCTACAAAGAGGGTAAATAAGATCAAAACTGAAAATTTCGATTAATGGAATTTTTTACTAGAAAGTTACTAGCAATAAATTGTGGGCCTACACGTGTATATGTGTACTGTATGTAGTTATAAATATCGTCATCCAAAAGCTACATCAGGTTCAGTGGAGAGTAACAGAAGCAATCTAGCTAATATTGGGACAAAACAAATTATTTTCTGCCCAGCCAGCGTGGCTCAATAGTTAAGCCTCAACCTATGAACCAGGAGGTCATGGTTTTGATTACCAATCAGGGCACATGCCTGGTTAGGGGCTCAATGCCCGCTGTGGGGTGTGCAGGAAGTGGCTGATCAGTGCTTCTCATCCTTGATGTTTCTATCTCTCTCTCCCTTCCTTTCTGAAATCAATTTAAAAATTTTAAAAATACATTTTCTAATTCATAAAAAAATCATATAATATTTTCTCTGAAGGTTCTAGAAAACACTAGAAAAGAGAAAGAATTAAATGGTACTAAAATTAGACAGAAGATAAAACTACAATATACAGATGATATAGACTGGAACACTTGAAACCTATATAATTTTATTAACCAATGTCACCCCAATAAATTCAATAAAAAAGAACGTAAAACTAGAGTTGACCCTGCATGGGTCCACTTGCACATAGATTTAAAAATATATATATGTAGTTGGCTCCCTGTATCCAGTGGTTTTGCACCTGCATATTCTACCAAACCAGCATCAAAAACTATTTTTCCAAAGTTGGAAATCCGTGGATGCAGGAGGCCGAATGTACGCACTACTCTTCACCGTTTTATATGAAGCATTTGAGCACCATGGATGCTGGTACCCACGGGGGCCCTGGAACCATCTCGGGATACCAAAGGCTGACTATTTCTGATTGCAGGTGTTACAACTGTTTACTTGGGGGGGGGGGGATGAGAATTAACAAAAAGAAAGAAAGAAAGAAAAAAAAAGAACTACAAATTAAAAGCTTTTTCCCCCATGAAGGCACTTATATCATGTGTGAAATCAATTGCCTTCATATATACAAGGAATACCAAATTGGAGGACCGAAGTTACTATAACAGAAAGTACAAAATAAAACACAACACACAAGGATGCCAACTAGAAACAGGACGGAAGGTACTCAGAGCGGTGAGTGGACTGTCCAGGTTCACAGCCAGAGCAAAGGACAGAGCTGGCGCTGGGAAGCAGCCCCTAGCTCCAGGAGCTGCGATCAGCCACAGCACCACATCGTCTTCCTCTGCACCTCTCTGGATATTTACAACATCATTCAGGGCCACACTCAATTATCAACTGAAAAATCAGCTGCTATATCTGGTCAAACATTTAATTAACTCACCCCTAATGCCTTAGGGCAAGACCAAATGATTTCTCGGGCCTTATACCAGTGATGGCGAACCTATGACACGCGTGTCAGAGGTGACACGCGAACTCATTTTTTGGTTGATTTTTCTTTGTTAAATGGCATTTAAATATATAACATAAATATCAAAAATATAAATCTTTGTTTTACTATGGTTGCAAATATGAAAAAATTTCTATATGTGACACACCACCAGAGTTAAGTTAGGGTTTTCCAAATGCTGACAAGCCGAGCTCAAAAGGTTCCACCATCACTGGCTTATATGACCCCTGGGATGGACATTACCCCCCTTCCCCCAGATAAACACTGAAATAGCAGTAGCACATGATTCATTCACACTTTTAGACATTGTAGTAAAGTGAACAACGACCAGGAATGAATGCTCCAAACCCCTACTTTATCCTATTTTTAAAATTTCTCACCTGTTTCAAACTGGCCGGCAGGAATTAATACACCATGAAGGAAAACAAATGTATCTTAGTCTTTCTTTGGCTAGGAATTAACCATCTGCATTCCAATAGCCAGTAAAGAGAAGGTCTTTTCCTTTAGTAGCCAAGCACCTGCTTGTTAGACTGGGAGGAAATCTCATTTATTATCATTAGAATTTATGGCTTGAATCATTAGTTAAACTCCTTAAAGAATTACTTAAGTCATCTCAAGAATTTTTCAAAAAGTCAAGAAAGACAAGGAAGAAAACAATTTGATAAGAGTATGGACTAACTTAATCATTTGTTTTCTCAAAGTTAATCTTATAACACAGGAAAAAAGCAAATGGTAGGAGAAAGTCCTGTGGGTTTCTTTGTTGTGTGTGACCAGCTTGTAAGAGACTGTGTCCTGGATTTTCACTACTTCATAGTTCAAGGTAGCAACTGAGGAAAATAATGAATTCTGCTCTAGCTCACAAACACCAGACCCTTGCCACCTGCTGTCCAACAAAAGTACTTCGAATCAAACAAGCAGAAGAAAGAATAAATGCCAACATGCCCTAATCCAGTCATTTACTTTCATTTTATAAAGAGCTTAAAAAAAGAATCTCAAAGGAAGGTACATTAGTCAAACTCCTTCCTCGAAAAGAATATGTCCTTCTGATATGGCGCGATTAAAGCAATGAAAGACAAAAAACAAACAAACAAACAAACAAAAACACACCTAAATAACAATGCATGTTTAGGTGAGAGAATATTTATCCTTTCATTATTCTTAGCTTTTCCCAGGATTAGGCAATATTGTGTACACCTTCACTTCCTTTCTTTTGCACCTCTAACATTAGCCCATCCTTCTATCAACCTCTGCCTATTAAAATTGTGTAGTTTGCCTTGTCTGCAAGTATAACTGGGTAGGTTTTATGTTTCAGCCCTTCCTTACTTTCTCTTTCTCAAGTATACAATTCAAGAGTCCTTCTGTGTCCGGCTACATGAGGAGCTCAAAGCCATGTGGTCTGGGGGTAAGGCTGCCTTAGCCCTGGCGAAATCTGGAGATGACTAAGCATTTGAGAAATTCAAGCTTTGGCCTGGCTGGCGCGGCTCAGTGGTTGAGCGTTGACCTATGAACCAGAAGGTCATGGTTCGATTCCGGTCAGGACACATGACCAGGTTGTGGGCTTGATACCCAGTGTGGGGAGTGCAGAAGGCAAGCCGATCCATTATTCTCTCTCATCATTGATGTTTCTATCTCTCTCTCTCCCTCTCCCTTCCTCTCTGAAATTATATATATATACACACTCAAGCTTTGGTTTAACTTAGAGCTTCATACTGTCTTTAGAAATGGCCTAGAATAGACCACAAAAGGTCCAGAGTCCCAGTGGGATCAAGGCATTAAATTTCATTTATTGTATTATTTTGCTGCACTGATACAATCTAAAATAAAATAAAGCCAAATCCAGGCAGTACCTATTGATTACTCACTACAGTAAGTTTGAGAAATGTCTTATCCAGTTTAAAATATTTGACTAGTGACCCCTGAGACAGTCTCTCTCAGTTTTCCATGAAAATGACTAAAGATAGAAGAAAAAAAAGAAAGAAAAAAGGAATTTTACAGCCCTGAACATGGAGACTGAAAGACATCTACATCTACTAACAAGGAGGCACAATCATAATTCTGGCTCTGAATGCTCTAAAGACTTATTTTAAAAACTGAAGTCTGAGATAAAAGCATAAATCAAGATGATTTAAAAAAAAATTAACTGAGGTAGCCAAACCAAAAGCATGTTAGCTGTTCAGTTTTAAACTATTATTCTCTCTGTAGTGTATCACTAATTAACACAGATACGTTTTCATCGTTCTCGCCCCATGCCAAGCTCTCCCAGTGAGAATCTTTCTTTTTTTATGTGAAATGTTACTCGTGGCCTAACTGGGGTAACATTTGCAATGGAAAATACTGAGAAGGTGGAGGTTCAATCACCTACTTTTCATTAAATCGCAGAACAATGCTAACCTCATTTTAGATTTGCCTTAACTTAAAAATTGCACAGTATCTTATTGACTTCTTAGATCTCTGGCATATGCTTCAAAATAAACTAATTATGCCATTTATCCAATATATTATTTGTAATCAAATGGTTCAGTTTAATTGGAAACACATGCCAAAGATTATAACCAGATAATTAAGACAGCACTTTTTATTCTTAGATATTTAATGTTGGGTTTTGTGTTTTTTTTTTAACAAAGAGAAATATGTCTAAGCTCACATCAATTCCACTTGACAGGAGACCCTGCTATTTAGGTAGACAGCCACTCACAAAGGTGCTGGATGAGGAACCAGGCCCAGGACAGCCTCCTGGCTGGCGTCACCTGAAACCCGCTCCCTCTCCCTTCATTCATCATTGCGCGCCTTGCTGAGCTGCCCTGGGGCATTTCCTGAGCACAGTCTCCAGCTCTGACAAGGACACTAGCTTACGACTAATCACAGTAAAGCAGGGCAAAGGCACTCACCCTGAGCTTGACGCTATGGGTTAATTAGAAAGCACGCGCCTGAAATGTATTCAGTCAAATCAAGTCTTTAGAGAGTCATGCAAGGGAAGCTTGCTTTACTCTTCTGCTGAGAAAACTGGCATGTCATCTCTTCATTCTCTTTGGACTTTCTACATTATTGACCATCTTTTTGTATTCAGTCTTCATTTTTAAAAAATCTTTATTGCTGAAAGTATTGCATATGTCTTTTTTCTCCCATGGACCCCTTATAACCCGCCCCTGCCCTCTGCCCCAGGCCATCACCACCCTAGTGTCTGTGCCCGTAGGTTATGCGTAGATGCATACAAGGCCTTTGGTTCATCTCTTCCCACCCACCCATCCACCCCCGCCTTCCCTCTGAGATTCCACAGTCTTCATCCTATTTAACCTCTGTGTGTTACTTAACACAATTTAAAACCATCCACTCCTTAAAGGGAGTCTCACTATGCTTAAGGGGACCCTGCTCTACTGGGGTTCTCCTCATACCCTTCTGACAGCTTCTCCTCCCATCTTTTCCCCAGTTCTTCTTCCTTGACCTCCCCCAGCAGGTGGTATTTCTCCAGGACTAGCTGTATAGGGCAGGAGCAGAGCTGACCTTCTGGACACCTTTTGACAACCCATTATGAAGTCAAGGCCATGACAATAACTGTTAAGTAGCAATATGCCTGAGACTGAGGAAATAAGCTGCAATGGAAATGCACTTGGCATAGGCCTAAAACACCCCAAATGGAATGTCTGGACACTTGGATAAGGGCTCCATCTGGACACCAATCTGAGAGAGACCGCCACCCACTGTGGGCCATAAGAACGCAAAGCTCTGACCACCCAACACTCAAGCTTGGCTGTCACGTGCGGAGCCCAATGGGACTTCCACTCCCCTGTAGGAGTGCGACCTGGTTCCAGCTGCCTGGTTTGATACTTTGGATGCGGCCAGTGATCAGGACTTTGCACTGGATGCTCCCTCTGCTCACTCTATTATGTAAGATCTTCATGTAACTTGCATGTAACCCTATTGGCTTATTAGGGGGGTCTTCCCTAATATAGCTGGCATTATGGAAAGACACAAACGTGTGTGTGAATCCTTTCAAGGATGCCCCCCTTGCTTGTGACACCTGCTCCTTGTCCTCAGCTCTCTCAATATCCTCTTTCTTGAGGACCTCAACTACTCCCACACCAGAGTCATCACGTGCTTGTGAACAAGAACTCCAGTTCCACGTCCAGTCATCACCCTCCTGAGACTCAGCTCTGTACTTATGGTTGCACACTGGGCTTTGACAGCTGGAGGTACGATCACCTTCTTAAGTAGGTGTCTAACAATGAACTCTTCATTTTTCTCCAAAGCCTAGCACCTTCACTTCAATGGAGGAAAAGCAGAAGCAGGGAAATCATGGGAACCTATAATCGCACTTTATTCTCCTAATGCAGTGGTCGGCAAACTCATTAGTCAACAGAGCCAAATATCAACAGTACAACGATTGAAATTTCTTTTGAGAGCCAACTTTTTTAAACTTAAACTATATAGGTAGGCACATTATTATTAACTTAATTAGGGTACGCCTAAGGCTTAGGAAGAGCCACACTCAAGGGGCCAAAGAGCCGCATGTGGCTCGCGAGCCGCAGTTTGCCGACCACGGTCTAGTGCAGGGGTGGGCAAACTTTTTGACTCGAGGGCCACAATGGGTTCTTAAACTGGACCGGAGGGCCGGAACAAAAGCATGGATGGAGTGTTTGTGTGAACTAATATAAATTCAAAGTAAACATCATTACATAAAAGGGTACGGTCTTTGTTTTCAATAGTTTTATTCATTTCAAATGGGCCGGATCCGGCCCGTGGGCCGTAGTTTGCCCACGGCTGGTCTAGTGCATTCATGAAAAATTAGAACCACTGAGGAATGCTCAAGCATCAATATTATCTAGGACCAGGTGTGAAACAGCACAGAGTTGGATGGCCTGGATTAGAATTCTAGCTCCAACTCGTAGCTGTAACTTCTAGCTGAGCAGGGTGCTTAAAGGAGACATGTTTCGGTTTCCTCACTGGAACAGTAAGAATAGTATCAGTATCTATATCAGTGATGGTGGACCTTTTGAGCTCGGCATGTCAGCATTTTGAAAAACCCTAACTTAACTCTGGTGCCATGTCACATATAGAAATTTTTTGATATTTGCAACTATAGTAAAACCAAGATTTATATTTTTGATATTTATTTTATATATTTAAATGCCATTTGACAAAGAAAAATCAACCAAAAAAATGAGTTCGCGTGTCACCTCTGACACGCGTGTCATAGGTTCGCCATCACTGCTCTATACTATAAGGTTGCTGAAAAATTAAGTTGTGTAAAGAGCTTAGGATAGTATATGACACATAGAAGCGATACCTATTAACAATGAAGTCCTTTGAAATAGCTCTTTTATATAATCTATACTAATAAAAGGGTAATATACTAATTAGACCATCTGACTTCCTTTCGGACAAAGCCATGGTGGTGGGGGCCAAGACAGAGGTGGTTAGGAGTGATCAGGCCAGCAGGGGAGGGCAGTTGGGAGCCATGAGGCCAGCCAGGAAGTTGGGGGCCATGAGGCCGTCAGGGGAGGGTAGTTGGGGGCCAGCAGGCCAGCAGGGGAGCAGTTAGGCGGCAATCAAGGCAGTAGGTAGGCAAGTAGTTAGGAGCCAGAGGTTCTGGATTGCGAGAAGGATGTCTGACTGCGGATTGGGCCTAAACCAGCAGTCAGACATCCCCCAAAGGGTCCCAGATTGGAGAGGGTGCAGGCTGGGCTGAGGAAACCACCACCCCCACCCTCCCCACCCCCGTGCACAAATTTCATGCACCGGGCCTCTAGTAGTTTATATTTTCATTATCACTCCATCCTCCACCCTTTATTCAGGGCATTATCGACTCCCATTTAGTCCATCATCAAGACTCTAAATTGACCTTTCTTATACAACTTATTTTCCCCCTAATGGACCATTCTTAACATTTTGCTTAACCACACTAGCGTGTTGGCCCAAAATATTTACTGGCTCCCCAATTACCTATTATCACCAACCATCTGACAACTTACAGATGTTGCAATCTTACCCAGTAGTTCTCCAATTCTATTTCTATCATTCCCTTTATAATATACTAGAGGCCCAATGCACAAAATTTGTGCACTTGGCGGTGGTGGGGAGGGGGCGGGGTCCCTCAGCCCAGCCTGAGCCCTCTCACAGACTGGTAGCCCTCGGGGGATGTCCAACTGCCGCAGAGGCTCCTGCCACTGCCGCTGCGCTAGCCAGCCATGAGCCTAGCTTCTGGCTGATCAGTGCTCTCCCTGTGGGAGCGCACTGACCACCAGGGGGGAGCTCCTGCATTGAGTGTCTGTCACCTGGTGGGCAGTGCGCATCATAGCAACTGGTCATTCTGCTGTTCAGTCAATTTGGATATTAACCTTTTATTATATAGGATGTCACAATTCCGAATGGAACTAGGCAATGGGTTGCATTTTTCTTTCAACCCTCAGAATTACAATGTCATTTTCAGCAAGTATAGCCTAAAGAAATATAAGCTCACATCCATTTACTCCATGTTTAAGATCCCTGACCTTTAACATTCTCAGTAATCTGACATGAGCCCCTGCCTCTCAAAGGTCATCTTCCAGGACTCTCCTCATGAACCCATGGTTCCAGCCACAGTGGCCTCTGACTGCCTCACCCTACCTCAGTAAGCTTCATAAGTTACTGTCTTATCAATCTTTCTCTATTGAATATTTCAGTACCAACTTCCTCCCTGTTGCTTCTCGGAAGCCCATGTTGACCCTACTCAGGGAAGGCTCACTTCAACTCTTAGTGTAGAAGGCTCTCTTTCATTAAGTCCTATTATCGAGCTCAATGTCAGTTACCATCGAGCTTACCCATTTGGCTCTTGTCCCAGCATTCTTATTGGTGTGTGTGTGTGTGTGTGTGTGTGTGTGTGAGAGAGAGAGAGAGAGAGAGAGAGAGAGAGAGAGAGAGAGAGAGAGAGAGAGAAGAAGAAGAAGAAGAAGAAGAAGAAGGAGGAGGAGGAGGAGGAGGAGGAGGAGGAGGAGGAGGAGGAGGAGAAGGAGAAGGAGAAGGAGAAGGAGAAGGAGAAGGAGAAGGAGGGGGAGGGGAGGGGGAGGAGGAGAAGGAGAAGGAGAAGGAGAAGGAGAAGGAGAAGGAGAAGAAGAAGAAGAAGAAGGAGAAGGAGAAGAAGAAGGTGGGAGGAGAAATAGGAGGAGGAGAAAGAGGAGGAGAAAGAGGAGGAGGAAGAATAATGAAGTAGAAGGGGAAATCACCAATTACAATGCTTTGCTAAACTCTGGTATATCCTATGGCACCCAGCTGAGTGCCTCTCGAATAAACAGCTGGTAAATATTTGCTGATTAGCAGATTTAGGGGTCATGAACACAAATGTCCCTTTCTCCAATGGCTTCTGGAGAACAATAGGGCGCACAGGGAACCTAGCCTTTGCAGCCAAATGCATGTGGGTGGCACTTCAACTAGAGATGTACATTTTGGTCCACACTTGTATGTGATGTGGCTCAGTGACCCGAGACTCAGAATTCTTAGGGTGGAGCATGTCATCTATCAGGATGACGAGTGTTGGTTCTGCTTTCAGTGTGAGGCAGACTAGCTGAGGCAGCCAGTTCTTCTGGCTGGTGAGACACGACTGTACAATCCTAATCATGATTTATCTGAAAGAGGGAACTATTTTCAATTTCCATACTGGGGAAGCTAAACCAACAGGCATTTTCAGTGAGTGCATTTAAGTACAGAGTGTGAATGTGTGAAGAGGGAAGTGTTATTGAAAGAACAGTGTCATAGAAATAAAAATTCCGCAAACATCTGAAAGTTTCATATAAAGGTCTGACTAAACCACCATTGGTAAACAATGGCTCCTTGGCCAAATTAGGCATGCTATCCATTTTGCATGGTTAACAAGCTAAGCATGATTTTTACATCTGAAAAGCCATGGTCCTACCAACATGTTCCATTTCTGTCTAGAATCCTCTTCCTTATTACATCCCTAAAGAGTAAGATGGAAAGTAGCCTGGGGGGCGGGGAATGAAACTATGACATGAATCCAATAAGCCAGCAACTGAATAATTAGTTACTAGATTATCGATGGTTGAATTTTTAAAAATATTTTATAAGAGAAACAAACTTTTTATCCCAGAAATTATTTACACTCTGTCTTTGGTTTGGAATGTTAAATGATCCATTTAAAATGCAAAGTCAATTTCTATTTCTCAGAAGCAATTATGACTTAATTGCTGTTATCAACCTAATAAATTACTAGGTGGTTTCCACAACTGGTTATACACTCACATTTCATGTCTGATGAAAGAATAATTGTACCAATATTCTGCAAATATGAAAAGGAAATTGGTTCATTGGTCACAAGGAAAATGCATACACCTTGAGTGTAAACGCATCTATCTTTCTCCGTCTATTTTTAAGCAGGCAAATTAAGATGGGAAAGAAACAGTTTGTGTCTCACAGAAATAATGTGCAATGTGTTAATTGCTTTCCAAGAAACATAGCATGATTGAAAAATAGTCTTTGTGCTTAATGAGATGTCATGTTCTCCTCTGAACTCTGGATTTTGATGTATATCTGTTGATGATGATTTAAATTACATAGATTCTTTGTATAACACTGGATAACATAGAATGGGTTAAGCCAATTAAGAAGATCATGGTTGCCTGATAGAACCTAGTAATGTAATGAATGGATCATGAAGGCATGAAATGTCTATTGTGGAGAAGTTGATTTGGCATCTTGCAACAGTCTAGAAGGTTAAAAATAAATTACAGGTGCATAAACTGGATAGCCAGAAGATCAAAGCAGAGTATATTCATTTAATATTCATTAAACATTAACTTTATGTCTATGTGTTAACCATGCTAATAAGAGTATGCATGAGGTCTGGTCTCTCGCCTCCTAGTGTTACATTGAAGAGACAGAAAGTGGAAATAATAACATGTTTAATATTAATATGCACAAAACATAATCATAACATAGAATAATTAGCAGCTTAGTTATTGGGAGAATTAGCTTCCTCAGCTAGGATGAACATAAAAATATTAGGTAAGAGAGATAGAAGGAAGTTCAGCCAGAGGAACTAGCATGAGAGACAACCTGTGAATGAAACAGCAGTTGTTCATCTTAAGAATAGTGAACAGTTAATTAAGGCAGAACATAAAATGAAAGGTGATTAAAAGGAGGATATGGGATGAAAGAGATAGTCAGGGCCCAGTGAAATGATTTGATGTAACTCTAAGGACTTTGAAGTTTATCTTAAAGACGGCATCTCACTGGTGAGTAATACATAAGACCTGACTTGAATTTTGGGAAAGTCAAACTGGCAGAGATGATGAATATAGAGAGAAGGTGTTGGGAGGAGGGTGGGGCAAGTCGCTAGGAAGTTATTGCAGTGATCCAAACAAAAAATAAGGGCCTGAATAACCCAGTGGTCATCAAGATGAAGGTGAGAGAGCCACGCCAAGAGTCTAAAAAGGAACCGAACTCATAGGTTTTCAAGATTAACTGGAGAGAAAAGTGGACCAGTCTCTAGATTGAATGGCTTCGTTAAAAAGGCAGTTCCTTGAGCTCAAACAAGAAATACAAGGAGAGCAAAGGTTAGGCTTGACAGAGGGAAAATGCTAGGTTTAGTTTGAGAACTGTTTAGATGCTTAGAAATAATCCAAATTACCATGGCACAGATAGAGCTGGACACAGGCCTGGGCCTCAGAGAGAGACTGGGACTAGAGAAGATGTAGAGTACCTGGGGTCCCAACAATGCCCTTTTAGGGAGAATCCAATGGGGTAAAGGATACAAGTTTAGAGAAAAGCCATATTGAGGTGGCAGGAAAGAGGAACAAGCCAAGGAGAGGGAGATGTAATGGTCAAGGAGGTGGGGGAAAAATAGAGCAACATAAAGTTATTGACCTTGACGGAAGAAGTAGTTTATGGAAAGAGATGCCAAGAGTTACCCGAGAAGTGAAACCTACACAGAGGCAGCTTTCCAAGACTGATGCCTTGATGGCTTTTATTTAAGTTCTCCAAAATCCAAGGTAAAAGCTACACTGATTTAAACCAAAGGGCTAAAGCACATGGCAAGGTAAAAGATACATTATTTTATTATTGTCATTATTGTTATTATTATCAGTAATTTTGCACTATCCACACCATTTCTTCTCCCTTCAATGTAAATAAGTTTTGACTGTAATTATAATCCTTCAAGTAAACTGAAGGACTCATTTTGCCTCATCTGCCACCCAGCCCATACTGTCATTCATTCTTTCTTTCGATTAACAAAGATTGGGAACTTACTATGTGTCAGCCAGTGTTAGGCAACAGAAGTAAAACTGCTACCACAAAATAATTTTTAATGATGCACATTTCAAAAGAATATGAAATTAAGACATGAAGAACATGGGCATCTGCTGCTACTTTCTACTGTTCGTGGCAGCTCCATGTGGAAAATCACAGATCAGGGATTGCTTGAAAAACAGATTATTCCTTTTGAGCAATTTACCATCTAAGAAAATGCAGCCATTAGCTTTCTTACCCAAAGGAGTGCTGAGTGTGAGGTGCTAATTGTTAGCATGCTCCTCTGGATCTCTATTCCTTTAGGCTGTTGCACTTTATCCAATAGGGCTATGTTATTTTTGCCACTGAGACTCCTTACACACCCCCACCCTCCGCCTTCTCTCCCACCACTTATCTCCACTCTGCACCTGGCAGCCGGGTGAGGCCTGCAACACATGGCAGCAGGGCTGAGCTATATGAGTTGAAACTAGTGACATGAGGGGTTTTGCCATGGCTATTGTTTATCTCCCAGAGTTATACTCCTGCCTGGCAGCAGTTAACCGATGAGAAAATTGGCCTTTCCTTACTATAATTTACGAGGTAGTGCAAAGCTTAATTCGGCTGGACACAGAGACGGAAGGCTGCTAGGACATCATGAAGGATCTGGCCACTTGCCCCTCCGCCCATCCCTGTCCACAACACACCTTCTAAGTGCTGATTTAAACGAATTGATCCTGACCTAGAAATGTAAACAGTGGTCACTAGGACATGACCACTTAAAATACGTAGCAATTAATCTCTGATAAAATTAATCTATGCCCAGCTGGTACTTGCATAATTATAAATGTACAGTCATAAACTAAAAGCATAATAGACTTAAAATGACAGCAAAGAACAAACTGCTGAATTAGGATTATTGACATTAGCAAAAGAAACGGATGGTAAATGGAAGTTACCGGCAATGATTTATTTGGGAAACAATTTGTTTGAAGGTTTGGGGCCAAAGACTGATTGCTACACAATGACTTATACCTTATTTTCTGGCACTGTATTCACCAATAATGAATCTTTTCCAAGGATGTGGCAATCTGACCACCAAACATGACTTATCTTTCATTGTAAATATCTAAAATGATAGTCCCTTTTGAGGAGTTGGTCAGTTTTAACTGAATTTGCAATATAGCAAATCTTGAAAATAAAGATCTCTATTAACTAAAATGGTGAATTTAGATCACTTTTCAAAACATAAAAGTCAAGGTGAAAAATATTTCTTTAGTGCAAAGAGATCATAGAAGAGTATCCATTGTCCAGCAGCACCCTGGCTAACATATATTTAGTGTTTACTCTACCTCAGCTGCTCTACAAAGTGTTTTCATTAAGTCTCAGCAAACCTCAGTGGCCACCTCAGACCCATGTTACCTATGGGGAACCGAAACCCACAGACCTGCTCAAGCACCAGGGAAGCTGAGAAGTAACCAAGACAGTCCTATTTGGAACTCAAGAACCAAGGGCATCCTCTGTGCCCAGGCCCACACACAACAGCTGATCTCCTTGTAGTGAGTGGGGACCGCGGACAGAAGCTTAAACTATTTGTGTGAGCAGAGCAGAAGAGAAGCACGGATACTTATGGGTTTTAGAAAGATGGTTTAGTGTCAATGTGAGCAAGAAGAAGAAAAAATGAAAGGAAAGCAAAATAATACCGACATGACCATCAGTGATCGGAAAAAGCTTAATAAGTGTGAGGGCCCAGCCAGGTGTGGCTCAGCAGCTGAGAGGCAACCCAAGGAACCAAGAAGTCATTGGTTCGATTCCATATATGTATATGCCCATTGTGGGCTTGATCCCCAGTAGGGGGCGTGCATGAGGCAGCTGATCGGTGAGTCTCTCTCATCATTGCTGTTTCTGTCTCTCTCTCCTTCTCCCTTTCTCTCTGAAATCAATAAAAATATACTTAAAAAAAAGTGTGTGATGAAGGTTACAGAAGACAACAGTAAGGTATTTTCAAACAAGCAGATACACATATGTGTTTCTGGTCTTTCCAAAAGACCAACTAAAGCAGAGGCATGGAAATCGAGCATTGCCAGCTCTGGAAGTTCTTCGTAGGGCAGTTTTCGGAGAGGGAGCCTAATTGGGAGAGAGACAGGACCGGTCTTGAAGCTGCATCCGCAGAGCAAGCACCTCTTTTACTCAGACTGCAAGATTGCTGGGGGTATCTTTAGGAAGTTGATAGAGAGTGAGAACATAATACCTCCTTCACCATTCTCTTCAATGCTACTGCAATGAAAAGACCTGCGTTCTTACCTTGGTTATGAGAATACTTATTTGTGTGCCTTTCAGCAATATGTCTGATGTCTCTGGAAATCACTTTCTGGTTTATAAATCAGATAATATGAACTGTACAGTAACAAGGGGACTTTTAATGCTAGTGATCTTTACTTTCTGAATCATCCAGGTATTAGCTATTCTGTCTACTTATACGAGTATGTCCTAGTCTACAAACTATGAATCCACCCTCAATCTAGGATGAGGGGAAGCCCTCCCTACTCTTTGTCACAATTGAGTGGTTTGATCCTGGAAGTTTTCAAGAGAATATCATTGATGGAAAAGCTGAGTATCAATCAAAAGTAGGATTTCACAATGCCTTTTCACATCATTTTATTTTTTCTTATCATTTGCATTACATTCTTTAAAACAAGTGTCATGTCTTACTAATTAACTGGAAACAGAAAGATGTCATTTATGGAAATCATGTTGTTAAAAAAATAATGGTAGTCCTGGCCAGTGTTCCCAGTGGTTAGAGCATTGGCCTGCACACTTAAGGGCCATGGGTTTGATTCCTGGCCCCAATCAGTTCATGTGCAGGAGTTAACCAATCCATGTGTCTGTTTGATCTCTCTCTCTCTCTCTCTCTCTCTCTCTCTCTCTCTCTCTCTCTCCCCTCCTTCTCTCCCTTCCACTCTTCCTAAAACTCAGTGGAGAAAATATCCTCAGGTGAGGATGAAAAACAAAAATAATGATAAATTTCTTTATGCTGAGGTTCCTAGATGAAGCAGGAACACCAACTTATGCCATCACTTCATCTTTTATCCTACCCTTTCGGTCAGTCCCTCCTCTTTCTTCCAGAGGTACTAGGAGCAATCTTCAGAGACCACTAAACCTGAATAAATTTGATATTTAATGTGAACCTAAAGGTTTTCACCACGTCAGAAGCTACTAAAGCAATGAGAATTCCCAAATAACACCACAGAGAAGCTTACACACTTAGTGTTAGCAGTGGCCTTATGAGTTCTCACTTCAAGATTCATCAGGTTTTTGTGCACTGGGGGGTAGATAAGGGAGAGCAAATACCATTATGGTATCTATAGCCACTGCCCAGTGGCATTAACAATCTTTCAGTTAGGAACTGTCCCCAAAGGCTTTTCTAGGGAATAGCTTCAAGGCTGGCGTTGGATAGATGATGTTATTATCGGAAGGAGAAAATTATCTAACATCCATGAGTGTCTACCATTAGACACCTGGGATCTCATAAGGTTATTATTACAAACTTGGAGTCAATATTATTACCCTATTTTATAGATGAAGAAATAGAAGCATTTCTAGCTGGCTTGGCTCAGTGGATAGAGCATTGGCCTGCAGACTGAAAGGTCCCAGGTTTGATTCTGGTCAAAGGCACAGACCTGGGTTGCGGGCTCAATCCCCAGTGGAGGGTGTGCAGGAAGCGGCTGATCAATGATTCTCTCTCATCATTGATATTTTTATCTCTCCCTCTCCCTTCCTTTCTGAAATCAATAAAAATATATATTAAAAAAAAGAAACAGAAGCATAGAGGGATGTGGTTGGTTCAAACACAAGCTTGTTCTGTTTGCCCTACACTATGCAGTCCCATTGTCCACTAGCAGGACCAGCACAGGGCCAGCACTGGACTCATTTAAGCCCTTGGTTATGTCAGCTGCTTAAGCATCTCTGGGTAACCATTTCCCTAAAGCCTTAGCTCAAAGAATGTATGTAGTAAGCAGAATATCAGAGAACACATACCATTTTGTTCTGACTACACTACATACATTAGGGAAATGAACAATGCGACTAAATCCGTTTAGGTAAAGTTTCTAGAACATGCTGCCAGAGGTGAAGTTTGGGAAGAACATTAAGGAGTTTGGTTGATTCAATCAAATGGTTTTGCAGGTAGGGGCAGGACGTGTGTGTGTGTGTGTGTGTGTGTGTGTGTGTGTGTGTGTGTGTGTGTTTACTTCACCACTGAATCAAAGTAACATCTTATAAATGGGTACCAAGTACTTTCCCATGAGAAGCATATGAGAAGGGGAAAATACAACCTGCAGGCTAAAGACAAGCACCACTAACATAAAAAATCAGAAAAGAAAGGAGGCAGACATTTTAACTAAACCACATTTTTCACCAGTAAATAGTTCACTCGATTAAAGAACTTGTGTGGTTCCTAAATTTTAAAGTATGACTAATTAATAAATGATAATCAAATGGCATCTGCCATCACATGTTTAAACAACTTAGATATCTATATATCAATTGATGGCATGATATTGATATATGATTATCATATGTGATAATCAATTACATCATATCCCCTGTTATATTTACTACTAATTATCTGAAATAAAGATGAACTCAGACTCATAGACTCTGTCAATATTCTCAAAAGAGAATATTACCCTCATGGGGAAAAATACAGATGCTTACTTTTCCCTTGTGAAAAAGAACTAAAACCAGATTGAAAATGTAATAATTTTGATTAAAGACAAAAGGGAGGCAAACAAATGAGAATTTAAATTGCAATTTTAAAAATAATATGTCAAATCTTATTCTGTTATTTGCTTAATTATATTTGTAGCTCCATATTTATTGAAGTATAAAAGAGAAAATTAAATTGTGCTGGGATATTTCTTTGGAGGAATTATTTTTTTAAAAAAGCATGATAGAAAGGTAAGTTATATTATCAGAAAATACTCCTGACTTCAAAAGTCAGAGCTGCCATGGTGGGTGTGGCTCAGTTGGTTGACCAAAAGGTGCAACTAAAAGTCAGGGTTCCAATTCAGGGCACATGCCTGGGATGCAGGTTCCATCGGTCATGTTGTCTGCGGGTGGTGGCCAATCTATGTTTCTTTCTCTCTCTCTCTCTCTCTCTCTCTCTCTCTCTCTCTCTCTCTCTCTCTCTCCTTCTCCCTCAGTCTCTCTCTGAAATTAATAAAAACATATTTAGAACAAAAGCCAAAGCTGTCTGGAAGCAAGAAGATACAGGAGATGCCAATATCCCAGGATAAGATTTCTGGACAAGAAATAAGGATACTAGATAACCAGGACCTGGAAGGGATGTAGCTGGCTCTGACGCCTGGGTAATTGGTTGTCCTAGATCAGCCGTGGGCAAACTACGGCCCGCGGGCTGGATCCGGCCCGTTTGAAACGAATAAAACTATGGAAAAAAAAGACCGTACCCTTTTATGTAATGATGTTTACTTTGAATTTATATTAGTTCACACAAACACTCCATCCATGCTTTTGTTCCAGCCCTCCGGTCCAGTTTAAGAACCCATTGTGGCCCTCGAGTCAAAAAGTTTGCCCAACCCTGTCCTAGATGCTGGCTGACCTGGCCCCACACTCAGTCAGCAGACTCCCTCACCTCTCCACCCTGTCTGTGCTTCTCTTTCTACAAACTCACCTGCATCTGTATCTACTTCACCACTTTCCTGGGGCTAGAAAATTTTCCAAAAAGATTAACGTGACTTTCATTGCATAACATTAGTGTACGAACTGGGTTTGGGCCCATCGTATATACTTCGTCTGTGCTATGTTTACAAGTATACAGGCACCTGCTGGAGTGTTTCTTCATGTTCTGTTTGGCCACCAGGTGTCACTATATGATAAAGAATGCTATACCACCACTGGCTGTGTCAAGCAGGAAAGGACTACAAGGTAATTCCAATTCCTTTAATCTGCCAGAATGGAAAAGAACATATAGATTCAGAAGTCCATTTTGAGAAGATACAGTGAAGAGCTAATAATTGCGGGGCACTACTTACCCCCCTGTTATTGATACTGCATTCTACCAGATTGGGAAATGTGCTTCTATTTTTAAAAAAAATGTGTATAAAAGTATTTATTTTTAATTTTCTAAATGTAAAATGAGCACACTAAGCAATACTATTGGGAGATAAATTAAATATAAGTAGCTTTAACTATATTTGAAAAATGCTAGATGCTGTAGAATTTGGATTAAGAATGTTTAAAGTATATATCTACATAAATTATAGGCATTTAATAATCATACTGGTGGGTATGTAAAGTGAACTAAGAAGCAGAAAAAAAAAACACTTCTATTCTATGCAAGAAAGTTATATCATGCAAAAAAAAAACAACAAAAAATAATTTCCCACAAATCACTGAAAGTTCTAAGATTGTTTACTTAGAATTATTAAAAAATTGGTCTTAACTAAAGCTTTCTGTAGAAAACATTAACTCTTTTGATATATGAAGATAAAAAGTCAGTCCTCGGGCCTCTTGATTTTACTCCCTCAATACGGTTCAGGTTTATCCACTTCCTCCCATTCCTACTCCAAGCACACACTTCAGACATTCATAATTTCTCACCTTACTCACTCTCACTGCCCTGTGGCTTTGACCCTTTCAAATTTATTCTCTACCCTGTGGCCTGAGGGGCCCTTCTTATTTTAAATTTCACTTTTTTAATTACAGTTGACATTTAGTATTTTTTTTTATTAGTTTCAGCTACACAGTATAGTGGTTAGGGTAGGCGATCGCATACTTTACGAAGTGATCCCTCTGATATTTCCAGCACCCACCTGACACCATACATCAAGTTAAGATATTCCCTATACTATGCTTTTACATCCACATGACTATTTTGTGACTACCAATGTTCAGTTCTTAATCCATTCACCTTTTGTTACCCAGCCCCAAACCCTCCAAAACCCCTCCCTCTGGCAACCATTAGTTTATGAGTCTCTATTTTGTTTGCGGAATATTACTTGACCATAATAAAGAATGAAATCGTAATCATTTGCAACAGAATGGGTGGGCCAAGAGGGTTTCAACTAAGTGAAATAAGTCATAGAGAAAGACAAATACCATATGATTTCACTTATATGTGGAATCTAAAGAACAAATTAAAGGGACAGAGGGATCTTGTAAAACAGAAATCTGACCATGCATTTCCCCGCTTAGCTCACCAGCACGTTCCCAAGGCTCTCAGGTTGAAGTCCAGCCCCTTGCAAGTCCTCTAAGGCTCTCCAGGATCTTCCCTCTCTTCACCCACCTAGCCTGATTTCTCCTCTTGCCCTGGCTCCATCCAGGGGATGAATAATTTATGCACACTCTATCCACCAGGCCTCCATATGCAATTGATGTTCCTTCAGTCTGAGAAACACTCATTCATACTTCATCAAGTTAATTCCTACTCATGCACCACCTCCTCCAGGAACTCTTCTATGATTTCACCCTCCCTAACATTACCACCCCATTGCCTCCCGCCTCCCCCCCCCCCCCCCACACACACACAGAGTAGTTGCATTTCATACTATACTAGAGGCCCGGTGCATGAAATTCATGCAATGGGGGGTGGGGGGGTGGGCGGGGGCGGTGGTCCTCAGTCCAGATTGTGAGAGGGCACAGGCCAGGCTGAGGGATCCCACCAGTGCACAATCGGGGCCAGGGAAGGATGTAGACTGGCCAGCTGGGGAGGGACAACAGGTGAGCTCCAGGGCTTGTCCAGCCCGTCTTGCTCAGACCTGATTGGCCAGACCCCAGCAGCAAGCTAACCTATTGGTCAGAGTGTCTGCCCCCTGGTGGTCAGTGCACATCATAGTGAGTGGTTGAGCGGCCTTAGCATATCATTAGCATATTACACTTTGATTGGTTGAATGGCCAACCGGACAACTGGATACTTAGCATATTAGGCTTTTACTATCCTATATAATAATGAGCTAATATGCTAATTCGACTGGACGGCAGAACAACCTTCTGGAATTACCTTCCAGAATGACCAGTGGGTGGGGGGTGGGACAGCGAGGCCACAAGGCAGCCAGGGCCGTGAGGCAGTTGGGGCTGCGAGGACCGAGCCCCTTGCAGGAATTTTGTGCATCAGGCCTCTAGTATGGATAAATGCATACCACTGTATTTATGCAAGCTGTTTACTAAGCAGTTCTCCTTTCCATCCTACACATCCTATCTAATAAAAGAGAAACATGGTAATTAGCCATACCTCCGCTACCCTTCCCATTGGCTAATCAGGGTGATATGCAAATTAACTGCCAGCCAAGATGGCGACTGGCAGCCAGGCAGCTTCAAGCGAATATGAGGCTTGCTTGCTTCAGTGATGGAGGACTCCAACGTTCCCCGCCTGCTGCTGCTGGCCTCTGAGCTTGCAGTTTGAAACATTGTTACAAATATAGAAGCTAAACAAAACCCCATAAACCTGCTTTCAGTGAGCAGGGATCTCAGAACTGGAGTTGAAACAGTGTTTCGATTATAGAACCCAAACAAACCAGATACTTGCTTTCAGCAGCGGAGGCCTAAGAGCTGGAGCCAAGCCTCAGAGTTAAAGCTGGCCCAGAATAAAAAAGAAAAAAAAGAAAAAAAAAGAGCGGTTGGTAGCTTCAGTCACCCGCCAGCCTGAAAACAGCCCTCAGCCCCTCACCCAGACTGGCCAGGCACCCCAGTGGGGACCCCCACCCTGAAGGGTGTGTGACCAGCTGCAAACAGCCATCAGCCCCTCATCCAGGCTGGCCAGGCACCCCTGTGGGGACCCCCACCCTGATCCAGGACACCCTTCAGGGCAAACCAGCCAGCTCCCACCTATGCACCAGGCCTCTATCCTATATAGTAAAAGGGTAATATGCCTCCCAGCACTGGGATCAGCGGAGCCGCGAGGCCTCCCGGCACCAGGATCAGCGTGACATGGGGCAGCGCCCAAACCCCCTGATCACCCTGCGGCTCTGTGTGTGTCAGGGGGCGGGGCCAGAACCTCCCTATCTGCCCTGCTCTGTTCGTGACAGGGGAAGGCGCCCCAACCCCCTGATCAGCCCTGCTCTGTGCCTGATGGGGGGAGCTCCCCAAACCCCTGATCACCCTGCGGCTCTGTGTGTGACAGGGTGTGGCGCCCCAACCCCCTGATCAGCCCTGCTCTGTGTGTGACAGTGTGCGGCGCCCTAACCCCCCCCATCCCCCACGGGCCCTGCTCTGTGTGTGACGGGGTAGAGCCATAACCTCCCCACCGGCCCTACCCTGAGTATGACAGTGGCGGCGCCCCAACCCGCTGATCGGCCCTGCTCTGTGGGTGATAGTGGGCGACGCCCCAACCGCCCCCCACGGGCCCTGCTCTGCGTGTGACAGGGTGGAGCCATAACCTCCCCATCGGCCCTGCCCTGAGTGTGACAGTGGCAGCTCCCCAACTCCCTGATCAGCCCTGCTCTGTGTGTGACAGGGGCCGGTGCCCCAACTCCCCTATTGGCCCTACTCTGTGCGTGACAGGGCGGAGCTCCCCAACGCCCTGATGGGCCCTGCTCTGTGTGACGGGGTAGAGCCATAACCTCCCCATCGACCCTGCCCTGAGTGTGACAGGGTGCGGCGCTCCCACCCCCTGATCCGCCCTGCTCTGTGCGTGACAGGGTACAGAGCCCCAACCCCCCTGATTGGCCTTGCTCTGTGAGTGACAGGGGGCAGCACCCCAACCCCGATTGGCCCTGCTGTGTGCGTGACAGGGGGTGGCGCCGCAACCTCCCCATCGACCCTGCCTTGAGTGTGACAGGGGGCGGTGCCCCAACCCCCCAATCGGCCCTACCCTGAGTGTGACTGAGGGTGGCATCGCAACCTCCCGATCCACCCTGCTCTGTGCATGACAGGGGGCGGCACCCCAACTCCCCAATCAGCCCTGCTCTGAGCCTGACCAGGGGCTGCACCTAGGGATTGGGCCTGCCCTCTGCCACCCGAGAGCAGGCCTAAGCCAGCAGGTCATTATCTCTCGAGGGGTCCCAGACTGCGAGAGGGCACAGGCCGGGCTGAGGGACCCCTCTTCCCCCAGAGTGCACAAATTTTTGTGCACCGGGCCTCTAATCTTTATTATATTTCACTTGGCACACTGTAAGCTCTCAATGAATGATCTTAGCCTTCCTGTCTCTAACCCCTAGTGCAAGGCCTACAATTAACTAGAGATATTATTTGAGTAAACCAAGGTCATACATCCTTAGTTATTCTGCAGAGCATGGAGTAAGATCCAGATACATGGATCCAAGCCCCTGGCCCTTTCCAATGTCTGGGCTACTTCCAATGGCCATTAAGTAGAAACTACTTCATAGGAACATAGCAGACATCATTATTGAGAAGTACTGATTAAAGTATTAAAGAAAAATAGACATAATAACTACAGATGTTAAACCTTTCAAAATATTGGCATGCACGAAGATAGGGAGAACATTGTTGATTTGCCTGCTCTAACTTTTTGCTACCTAAATTAGAATATGAAATTGCTTTCCACAAGCTAAATGGTCCTGTTTACTGGCCTTCATTTGTATGCATTTGGCCTCCTGCTTAATTGCTTTAGAACACTAGCTATATCTTGTATTTGCCTTAGCAGCATGTTTACAGTATTTTGATAGGGCCCCTCTCCTCTCCTCTGCCCGCCCTCACTCTAATGTCATGTAATGTGTAGGAAACTTACAGTCCTCATAACCTGCTATGGGTATTCCCAGATGTCTGCAGTCAGAATGACATAGAATGTCACAGAAGGAGATGAGGTCTGGGGTAAGCTTCTCTGATAAATATGTTGATTTCCACAGCAAAAGAGAGGTTTAGACCTGGGAAGGGACTGAACAAGACGCTCTGAAAATTTACTTCACCAAGGAGGCATTTCTCCTGGCCTACTGTTGTAGGGACTAAGAGTCAATAAAAGCCAGTAGGAATCACTGAACCAGCTGGAACTCAGATTCATGGATCCTTAAAGGGCCAGTACTTCCACAGGAGCATCAATCTGGATCAAGTAGGAATAAAAATAACTATCTCACTATTCAAAAAGGGTAAGAGTGATATTTGGAGAAGTGGGACAACAAACTCATCTTTTCCTTCAGCACAGATCTCCAAGGTCACACATCTGGGTTACCGCTTTAGCACCCCAGCTCTCCACTGCACCTATATTCTAAACCTGGATCCCAAACCCTGCTCTCAGGCAGCCAGAAAGCTCTCCTCCATGTCCCCCACGGGCTGGGTCCTGCTGTGAAATGATTACTACAACCTAATCTCTTGCTGGTCAGTCTCCAGAAGATCTGTATACACCTATGAAGAGCACACCGTTGGCACAGCCTCTGGGAGAATTCCCCAGGGGAGAACTCTCTCATCAGGGGAGTCAGCCTAGGTCCCTAACCTTGTCAGGTCCAGATCCTTGCCATCCCCTCGGGCCTGTGATGCAGATGACTTGTCATTGCTTATGCTCATATGCCAGTATTTCCATCCACTGAGTACGAGACCAGTAAGAGAATTATAGATCAAGAAAAGGAAACCCATTTAAAGAGAAGAAGAAGAAAGAAAATCTGAGAAGATAGTGGGGGTATGAAAAAGTAGGTAAAATAGGAAGGATGACATGTTCAGTGTTGGTATGTCATGGTGACATTTCAGCTCCATGTTGCTGCGACCAGACTGTCCTACTTCCCAAGTACAGATATTTAAATCTTGCCCGTTAGAAATAATAACGAGAAAAAGCATGGTTAATACTATTATGAATGCCCCCTCTTCCAATGTGAAGCAGTTAAGAACTGAAAAATAAAAGATTTATAAGGGAGGTGTCCCTAGAGATTCTCAGATACAGAATCACAGAGGAGGGGCAAGGGAGGATGGCAAGGCTGAGTAAGGTATGAGCTAGCTGGCAGCCAAGAAATGGAAGCAAGGATTAGAATCTGCATCTCAAAGAACTCTGTAAACAAAAACAAAAAAGTAAAATATGAGAATATGGTAAATATGGTAGCCTAACACTTTTTTTTATGGTTGTCTAAGAGAAATACATTTTTCTGTAGGTTGAGGGGATGGAATCATTGGAGAAGGAGAAACTAAATGTACAAGGAAAAGAAAATGTTTAATCAAAGAAAATTCCCAAGGCACATGGGAAATGAAAGAAGCAAGGTCACAAGTAGAGAGTTAGAAGAATTTGAGACAATGTTTATTGTCTGATTTAAAGAAAAACTTTAAAAAGGAAAGAACTATCCATTATAAAGACTGGGTCATGAATGGTATTAATTTCCATTTTTTTCAAAGTATTTTCATCTAAAAAAGAAGTTTTAAAAATCCAGATATAGTATGCTCCCTTCTCTTTAATAAAATGAAGCAATTCTATAGGAATTATTTAATTTTCCTCTCTTTCAACCCTCGAAAGTTTTCTGGCAGTCAAAATTGACATTATAATGTGGTTTATTCTGAGCAGTCATTAGAGTTTTCTAGAAATTCTTTTGAGTATCCCTTAGCAGACAGTTTCACTAGATAAAAGTATTCACCTCAAGCTTCCACATTTTAAAGAGAGGCTGATTTTTCCATTGATTAGCTGTCATTTCACTCTTTGCTGTTATATCATCAGAGATGCATTTGACAGTTTCAAGTTGTCAAAAAATGCTGGGTTTTTCCTTCATTCTTTTGCTTCATAAATCATCCCCATAGGCAGAATAATAGTGGCAAGAATACATACAGTGCCAGGCATTGAGCCACAATCATAACTACCCAGTTAGAAATTCAATCCTATAATTTAGACGAATGAATAGAAAACTACTAATTTTTACCTTGTTCTTCCTCAACCATCAAACTCTCAGTCCCTTCTGCATCCTACCCCACCCCATGTTTGAAACATGGAGGATTATTAATACACAACAATCTTCAAATTCAACACTAGGGCATATTAGCTATGCTGATATGAAATGATATTGTACATTTCTGTGATTCCCTTCACTTCAGGATATCAAAGCACTTGACTTTTTAAAATCTCACCTGGCATGGCTCAATGGTTGAGCATTGACCTATGAACCAGGAGGTCATGATTCAATGTGCAATCAGGGCACATGCCTGGGTTGCAGGTGCAATCCCCAGTATGGAGTGTACAGGAAGCAGCTGATCAATGAGTTTCTCTTCTCATTGATGTTTCTGTCTTCCTCTTCTTCTCTCTTCCTCTTTGAAATCAATAAAAAAAAAATGTATTTTTAAAAATCTCCATTACATTGGCAAGCCATTAAACTAAACCTCAGGAAGTTTCCCATTCCATGTAATATCAATTTGTTTAATATCTGAGAATAGCATTCAGAATTCAGGACAGATGCCTGTGAATTCTAAATCAATTTTAAGTCAATCTGCCTGGGAAGTAAAAAAAAAATCAAATTATTCATTATGAAACTGAAGAACAGAAATGTATAATGCTGTTACAAAGTAAAGAGAAATGGAATATTATTTTTAGGAAAAGAATTTCAAATAGCATTAGGACTTGTAGGGTTGCTGGTGTTAGAAATAGATCATCTATAAGTGGTTAATTACCTTATATGCTATAATATTCAATCATACTTTCCTAGCATTTCTGCTTTTGAGAAAGTAACTTAAATTAATTGCATTTACTAAATAACAATTTTTAGTGACCCACGCCAAATGGAATTACTAACTACGAACTGCCAATTTAGACAGCTGCACATGTTCATTTTTGTCAAGCTTGTACAAATAAAATTTTAGACATTAGATAATGCTTTATATAATTCATGTAGCTAGAGAACCAGTATTCATTTAATAATAAAATATTACAGGGTTAATATACTAAGCTAATAGAATATGTAGTTACTTAGATGACATATAATACACTTAGTTAATACAGTAAGTAATAAAAATTACTTGGTCTCGTATTTGTAATACCATATGAAGTGAATAAAGTACAATTAGGGAATTCCATGTGTTATAAAAAGCATCTTCTATTGTTATCTTTATGTGTTCAGCTCCCAAAGCCTTAACTGTGCAGCATGAGAATGTATCACCAGAGTTGAAATTAACATATGTCCACATTCTGTACTAATAGATTTTCCCCACGTGGCCTTAAGTATTATGAATGCAAAACTGTTTGTAATACTCTCAGTGAGTCCTCACTTTTTAAATTCACTTGGAGTAAAAGCTCCTTCTAATGAAAATGGTCTGGATACAAAGAGACAGGAAAGCTGGAGGCTTCATCCTCCTGGGCAGGAGGTGGCAACAGGTGAAGGGCTCTGTATGCTACACTGCTGGACTGCCATGTCCGCACTTAGGATTTGACTGTTTACTTTTCTTTATTATAAAATAAACTATGATCATAAAGATTAAATTTTGGCAAAATCTGATTAAATAATCTACCTAGTGTTAATTTTTAAAAGCACCATTTCAAAAATAATTTTGTATTGACATTGTGATTTTCTATTCTGGTTAACAGATGAGGCCTTTTTTGTTCTAATGCACACCTTAAAAATTAAGGTAGCATTACAATGCTTTAATGTGTTCTGAGTGCAAGACCTGCTTATTTTCATTTCCTTAAAATATAGGCTCATCCATTCTTATTCCAGGGAAAGGAAAACAAAAACAAAATCAAAACACACACAAAAGACAAAGAAAAGTTTTATCACCACTTTGTTTCCAAAGAGCCCTGTTAAATTTTTTATTGGTATTGTCTAAATATAGTATTATAAATATTGACAGGGTCAATATTTTTCCTACCTGTGATCTTGACACCATTTACCAAAAAATAAAACTTGCACCTCAGTAAAACAATATAATTTTCTTTCCTAGGTCCTTCATAACTATATCAGGATTATCTCTAATACATAAAAGGAAATTAAATTAACTAGTGAAATAAAGCCAAAATTTATTTTTATTGTCTACTTTGTGAACAGGATTTCTTTTCCCATTATTCTTTCTTTTCGTTTTTTGTATGATGGACATCTAGTGACTCCCATTGTTAATTTAAAAATTGATAACCTTACTGAGCTCTCTTACTAGTTCCAATAAATTTTCAGTTGTCTCCTGACACCTCATGAATACAATTACATATCAAGGCCCAATTTCTGTGGTAAAAGCTTTAAATTTATTATCATATTTAATCCTTACCAAAAACACCTTAGAGAATAGAGTATGATCTAGGTTCAATATATATTTTTGACTAAGAAAGAAGGGAAGGAAAAGAGGCCCTGTGAAAACTGCGAAGAGCTATCTGAATGTAAACTATTACAATCATTTCTGCATCATATCATCCATCTCCCTTCACCTTTAATAACCACTTGCTCCTAATCCTCTTTTCCAGCAGTCAGCCAGTGATGCCTGCCAACAAGCCATGTCAGCATATCCAGAAGCAAGCTCATCATCTTCCCCCACAGCTGGTAAGTAACCTCTTTCCCTCCTATGAATTCCCGTCACATTGTGTTTATCACTTAAAGTGTGTAGAGAACATTCTAACTCCCTCCTCTCCCCTATAGGAAAATAGAACCCTCGAAAGCAGATACTGACTATTTTATAAATCTTTGTAGCTCTCACAACACATGTAGAATTTCACTTAGCATAGTATGAACTCAGCTGAATTTCAACTTCTCGCAGGTGAGCCTATATCCTGACCTTGGGGTGGTAAGAGCTGTCATCCTGGGATGCTGATGACATGAGTCCCTCTCACCCCCTTTTATACCTTGAATATGCCCAGGAGCAAGGAGACATCCTCATTGAGATGAATCCCCAGAGACAGCAGGTGCAGAATGCTGCTACCCAAAGAGGCAACATATGCAAGACCAGGATCCCCTGTGGGGTCACAGAGCAACAGCGCTTGTGTGCCACTGATTCAAAATGAAGAAGTTGAGGACAGTTCTTCACCAGGGACAAGAGAAACACAATCCACACCTGAGCTGCCCATGACATTTGTTCCTTTAGTAATAATGACTATCATCCAAATGATGACTGTCCCTAAAACTGCCCACAGTGTACAAGGTTTCTATTTGCACGGGGCCAGGCCTCTTGTTAGATCCTTTAAAGACAAGTAAACTAGGTTTTGCCAATATGCCAAGTTCCAGGGAAGAGTGATAAGAGAAAAATTCTTCGAGGTCTCAAATTAAATTGCAGCAAGCTGAACGGTGCGAAGAAGAGACACAGAGTTAGTTAATGGGGCCAGTGGCCAGAAGCTAAGGAAGGGCTGCTCATATTCCTGAATGTATGTTGAAACTTTGAATGACTGTCCAGAGAGCTTATTCAGCCTTTATTTAAAAAGGGATAGACAAGCATTGATCAGACCGTCAAACCTCAGAGGGAAGGTAGGGGAGGGTGGGGGTGAGGGGGAGAGATCAACCAAAGGACTTGTATGCATGCATATAAGCCTAACCAATGGACACGGACACCAGGGGGGTGAGGGCATGAGTGGGGTGCTAGAGGGGGACAATGGGGGACAAGGACACATATGTAATACCTTAATCAATAAAAAAGAGCAACTGTCCAATTAAAAAATAAAATAAAATAAACATAAAAAGGGATAGCCAACCACCAGACTCCACTGCCTTCTGCTCACTCATGAACTTTCCGGACTAGTGCCCACAACCAATCAGAAGGAGCAAACACTTCTTCCTTAGGGACTAGGCACCTATCCCAGAACCACCCTTCTCCTTCCCTGGCCCCCTTTATCTGCAGCCAGTGTAAACATTTTCAAAACGACTTACATCTTTCTTCCCCAAACTCATTATGTCGAACAGCCCTCCGCCCCAGGATGGCCAACCTGTCTGTTTTCTCCATCATCTCAGCTGCTGGTGGGTAGGCCCCATGGCCCAGGGCCTGGTCCCTTTCCTGGCTGTCAATGAACCCTTTCTTTCAGAGAAACTGTCTGCCTTGAAGGTTTTTTGTTGAACCGCAGCAACACATTATGCGTGGTTCATCTTACTGCCCAAAGCCTTCAGGAATGTAAATCAATAAATACTATGATGGTGGCCCTTCATCCCCAAGACACGTTTTTTTCAAGGAAAGTGTGCAGCCCTCTGTGTAGGTCACTCGGATGCTTACATCAAACTCATTCAGGGCCGCAGCCAGCTCCCCGATGCCCGTGTGGCCCTTGGCCTCGTCCGTGGGCGAGGTGGCTTGAGCAGCATTGGAGATGCCGGCGATGGCCTCCTGGACTTGTTTGAACACGTAATCGCGGTTGGCTCTTGTGGCGGCCACGTCTGGGTGGCGGAGGAAGGCTTGGGAGGCCGTGTACAGCATCGTGGCGTTCTTCTTCAGGGCCCCTCGGGCGGCGGCCATCTCGTCCCGACAGTGGGGATCCTTCAGCTCCTGCGTGTGCAAAACACGACACCTGTCACATCCATGGCATTTGCCATTGAAGTGTTTGCAACAGAACTTGGAGCCCCCGGTGCGGACAACCACGCTGAATTTTAGGAAACACCTCCTGGCCCTTGGGCTGCCTCTAGCTGCCAGGACATCGTACATAGTGCTCTTTCTATGTGAAATATGGGAGCATCCCTCCTCCACCCTAGCCTTTCAGCTGAGGTGTTCCATCCTCCTAGGGCCCACTCCCCTTCCTACCCTCTAAGCTGTGCCCCCTTCTATCTGCCCCAAACCATACTCCCTCCCACCTGTCACCCTCATCCTGTATTAGCTCTCTTACTTCAGCAGGTGCCTCCCTCCTATACTAGCTGTCCCGGGAGACCGGGGAGCCCTGTCTGTCCTGTATGGGGGGCTCTTGAGTCACCAGCAGTGTCTGGCCCATAGAAGGTGTGCCGGGCACGTTGCTGAAAGAACACAGAACCGGAGCCACCAAGGTAAGCAGCTTGCCAGGATCTGACTTTGTCATCAGCAGCTGGGAAACCAAAACTTCATTCCAGGTGTGAACAGGGGAAATCAAACTCCGGATTTTTGCTCAGGGCATGGCTGCCACTTCATATCATTTTCACAACAGGGTTTGTGTTTTGTTTTTTTTTTTCCCTTTAACTGCCTTACTGGCAGCTCAGTGAGTTTAGGGAATAAAAAATAGGATTTGCTTTTCTTGGTTTGGAATATTAAAATAACACCATGGGGGCATCACTCTATTTTTAGCTTTAAGGGGTCTTTTAAGAAAATGTTCTGAAACATGAAAGGCAGCGCTGTCTCTAAGAGCCATCTAGGGTTACCAGCTGAGTATCTCTGGCAGAATATTTTCCAGCTTCAAAACATCATCAAATAGTATATGATCTACTGGGGCGTTTTGTTTTGTTTTGTTTTGTTTTTCCTATTCGCTCATTTAGTACAAGACACATGGATGACCTGGCCACAATGAACTGCATCTTCTCCTTTGTGAATCAAAATAATTCTAGATGAGCACATTTTATCTGATATCTAGGACTGTCCAGACAAACTGACGATAAGCAGTGACTGAACTGTCTGTCCTCCTTTGCTTAAAATAGCAGATTTCTGCCAGCCAACACAAATTCGGAATTGGGATTCTTTATTTTTAGCCCCAGATAAGCAGGCAACAAACATGAGAGTATATTCTCGAGTCCAGGCGGTAGCCATGCAGGCATCGCAGGGGGGAGCTGGCTCCCAGCCGCCATCAAGGCCTCGTTAACCTCAGGACACCTGGTCCCCAGGTTCCATATTTCACCTGAGGAGCTATGCGGAGGGAAAAAGCCTGAATATGGAAGTGAGAGATGCCAGGTAGGAAATTGTTAGTTATCTCCATAAAGATACTTGAGAAAGCATTCTGTAATCACACACACACACCAAAAAAACCCCAAAAAAACACACAACAAAAAACAACAACTGAAAACCATCTAAATGTTGAATCATGAAAACTGGTTAAGGAAACTACTGAAGCATGCATTTGAGGGACTATTTATGTAGATATTAAAATCCGTTTCCAGAAAAGCAATAACCTGGATCATATTTATAAGATATATGAAAAAGTGGAACACGATATACATACTTTTATACACAGAATAACTGCAAATATGCTAAAATATGAAGATTATTACAGAAAGGCAAAATACCCGACTATCCCCACCATTTTGCTGAGGGGTTGGGTGTTAGGTGCTTTTTCTTTTCTTTCATTTCTACTCTTTTTCTAAATTTTCTTTAAAAAGTCTGAGCTAGAACTTAAGTAAAAGAAAAGTAATAATAAAATAAAAGTGAATAATGTGTATGGGTAGTCTCATACGAATATCTTATCTGTGCCCAAGGATTTAATACCCATTACATGCTGATGACTCATGTTTCCATCTCCAATCAGCATCTGTCTTCCATTTACATTTCTATTTAGATTTCTATTTAGATATTTTATACGTTTCTCAAAATCAATGTATCTAAAGTATGAAATCTTTCTTTCTCATTCTACCTGCTCCCTTTCCAGTCTTCCTGATTTTAGTAAATTCAGCACCACCTACCCATTTGCTCAAACCTGAAGCTTAGAAGTAAACGGTGGCTGTCACTCCCTAACCTCACACATTCAAATTAACAGCAGGTTCTATATGTTCCATTTTCAAAATAAACTGACTCCCTATTGCTTTCTCCATTCCCGCTGCTACCACCCTGACTGAGACCACCACAACTCGTACCTAGACAACTTTAGCCCTCTATCAACTACAGCCAGTTTCCCCTCTTGCACACCACCCCCCTTTTTGTAACACAGAATAACATTAAAGTGTACATCTGAGACACGATCCCAAACGCTGAACTATTCAAGTCCTCTCCACTCACAGTTAAATCCAAACACTCTGCAAAGCTCTGCGTGTCCCAGGTCCTGTTTATCTTCCAGCCTCTCCCAGGCCCACTGAGATAAAGATTCAACCTATTCTTTTTAAGTTGTTTAACAAGCCAGTGACTTTTGGTTTTGGGTCTCACACCTGTGCTTCGGAATAACATCAGCCCCATCCACGTTCCACTGGGGCTGCCACACAAGATTCCACGTGAACAAAGAATTCTGCTGATAACCTTAAACGAGATCACGTGTGTGTGCCTGGTGACCAGTCATTGTAAACTCTTTGGGGGCAGGGACTGGATGGATGTTGGTCAGCTTTGCACTAACAGCATCACCCCTGCCTGGCCCAGAATGAACACTAAGCTAAGGTTTGTGGACCGGGACTTTCTAGTTGGTCACAGAATATTTTAGAAAAAGAAAAATTACTAGGAATTGCCTAAAAGGTGGAAGAATTCTGGGAGGAGTCAAGAGGATGGGTGGACACGATTTTAACCAATAGCTCCACATTTGCAATTTTTTTTTTCCCCTGGGAAGAAAAAAAATGTTTTGGGGGAACAAAATTCTCATGGTACCTAATGAGTAAACAGAGCTGGCTGAAATTGAGGGTAATATCTCCAGAATTTCTGGAGGATGGGGCCCAGAAATCAGGATTTTAAAAAGATTCCCAGGTGATTCTAATGTGCAGCCAAGGTTGAGAACCCCTGCTGAGGGGCAGAGAGCATCCCAGGTCAGCCACCTTCATCAAAGTGACTGGCTTGCACCTGTGCTCCTCCTCCCTTCTGCATTCCTCTTTCTCTCGGCCTTTCCTCTCATTTCCTTCCTCTCATTCACGAAAGTTCCACTCCACACCCTGCACATCGTGGGTGAGGCTATGCATGCTGGTGTCCACAGGGCTGGGAAATAAAAAGTGAGGGCAAAGGGTGATGTCCAGGGAGTGGCCAGAGCATCACACCGCAGTATTGAATTTTTTATTTGACTGGGAGGATTTCCTAGAGAGGACAAAAAGAATGTGGTGGGGTGGCTAGGGGGTCCCCACCAAGGAAGCAGGAGACCTGATATCTCCTCCAAGTAGGCAGGGACCAGACAGCACCCCAGGGCCCCTGGTGGTATCAGACCTGGCCCACGCAGGAGCCGTTTTTGGGATCCCAGGTCCTGAGGCTGTTGCTAATTGGATGGCCAGCAGATGCAGCTGACCCGCTGTCCAGGCCAGCAAAGCCTCAAGGTTCCTGAGCTCACACGTCCACTCCCCAGCATCTCCAAAACATTCCCCACCTGCTGTCTCCTTGCTGCGACGTAGTTAAGTTTCACCATCTCTTTCCCAAATTCCTTGAAGCGGTTTGCAAGGTCTTGCTCATTTGTAGCATTTTTGACAGCTTCTAGGGCCTCCTCCACCTGAAGTGATAAAAACAAGCACATTTATACCTAGAGAGTATTTAGATGTGCTATACTTGTTAGAATGGGGAATTCATTTTTAAAAAGCGCACACACTAATGTATTAACATTTAATACATATGTCTACATACATTTAAATATGTGATGAACATATAGGGAAAATGATCCTTCACGAGCACTTACAATCAGAATAAACATTTGTTCAAGGATTGTAGAATATTTTTTCAATAAGAAGTAATAACTGCTGAACTCTGGGAGTCTATAAAATATGATTTTTTGTATTTTATTGAGTTATCATTGTAATAAGGAAAACTGACTTTTAATTTTGAGAAGTCATGGTAAAGGAAAATATGTGTATATTTTTTTAAATGTGGAATTTAAAAACTATTTCTAGAAACCTTCAGAGGAGGAAGTGGTTGGCAAACAGAACCTGAAGGAACTCCCAAGCTGCTAAAAAAAAGACCGAGAGAGCTGGAATCTGCGACCCGTTTTCTTGGCAACAGTTCTGAATTTGGGACGAACAGGGCCGTGATTTTGAACTAAATTTACACCTTGCCAGCCAACGGAGAGAGGAATTATTGAGCCTCAAGAAGCAAGTGAAATCAACATTTTTGTTGCCACTAACAGAGGCATCAACTGGGGTGAACAGACTGATAGCATGCACTCTCCTGCTTCCAAATTCCTGCACCTGCCATCAATTTTTTCCCACTGTGGCCTTGGACTTGAATTATGAATTTCACTGAAAATTCCTTTGTAAATATTTGAGGATTCGAGAGGCACTAAAGTTTCCTCCCCTCCAGAGTGATCTTAACTTTAAACATGATGTGATGGCTTCCACCACTGGTAACCCTTTAAGGTTTTAATACCTGTAGACTCAATTAAAATTAAAACTAAAATTAAGATATTATCGTGAACTAACCCACTAAGTCATTGTCAGTAAGACTGCATCCTTGTAGAACTAGTCAAGAATTTTTTCGGGATAAATAGCCAAGAACACAACCCTGAGTAAATAAGGCTTAATACAGCTACATGTTCACAAAATCAAAATTTCTTAACTATGGCCCTTGCCGGTTTGGCTCAGTGGATAGAGTGTCAGACTGGGGACCGAAGGGTCTCGGGTTCCATTCCAGTCAAGGGCACGTAGCTCAGTTGTAGGCTCAATCCCAGGCCCAGGTTGGGTGGGTGTGGGAGACAACCAATGTGTCTCTCACATCGATGGATGTTTCTCTATCTCTGTCTCTCCCCTCCCTTCCACTCTCTCTACAAAAATCAATGGAAAAATATCCTTGGGTGACGATTGACAACAACAACAAAAATTCTTAGTTACGAAGGGAGCCTGGAAGAGAGGCAACAACTCACAGGCTTCTGAGAGAGGCAGTAGAAAAAGGAAGGTGGCTGTAATGAGAAAGGCGGAGAGCACGTGGGTTGCCTGCAGAATTCTGATTGGCTCTGGTAATTTGAACCAAGGCTAAGGACAACATACAGACAGGTGATTGTTTGACAAGCAGACATACACATGACTATTAAAATGGCTGGGAAGCCACAGATTCACAGTTTTGAGCTATGAAGATACATCTTTGCTGAAGTTTGCCACAATGGCAATGGTGGCTAATCCAACTTCCTTATCAAGTTTCACTGACTAGAGGAAGAGAATAGTGTGTGCACACCAGTGATAATGGATATCATTAAAGTTTTCACTCCATTGATACCATTCAATTTACTAAATAGACTAATTTTATTAAGGAAAAAGTTGTAGCAAGGGAAGTTCCTCAGAATGGTAGTAATCTAGACTCCACACAAAATTTAATGTCTATTCTCACCTTCTATGGAAATTCATCTTTTTTTCTTCCTAATTGTAAAAATATAAAATGAGGATTTAACTCCTCAGTGTTAGCATTTTACAATCCCTATCCAGGCTCTAATGAGACTCAAGGAAAAGAAAGATATGTAGCTGAAAAAGGGACTGCTGTGTATTGGGATGTTTTTAGGGACCGAAATAAAGTTTCATTTTATGGTAAGGAATGGCCCATTTAAAGCAATTTTATAGTTTAACTAGAGGCCCCATGCACGAAATTTGTGCAAGAGTAGGCCTTCCTTCTTCCAGCTGCGGACACCAGCTTCCCTTTGGCACCTGGGACCAGGCTTCCCTTGCAGCCCTGGCTTCATCCTGAAGGATGGAAGGACATCCAGAAGGACATCTGGTCTAATTAGCATATTATGCTTTTATTATTATAGATGAGAAACTCCTACCTGAAATTGTTAAAATCAGAGCTCAGTGATGTCTGGCTTTCAAATGGGCTTATAGTCATTAATGTGGAATCAACAGCAGCACGAGAGGACTGCCTGGGCAGATAATTTGTTCCTTCTGCTTATTTGAGTTTTCAATTTTTTCTCAGGACATAAAAACTGGTTCCAGGGAAGAGCAAAATAATTATTTCAGAGAGACTAACAAACCTTAGATTTGTTTCCTAATATATACATACATATAAAACAGGTTTATTACCTGTTGTCATTCAGACCAATTTGGAGTATTACTATTTACATAACTTACTTTCTCATTGGTTTTCTCTGAGGAATCTAGATGCTGGTGTGAATTTGTTTCTAATTCAATGAAATTCTTTTGAAAAGAAACACCCATGATGGAGTCTGTGTAAAGGATGACTTAGTCATTCTCAGGGGTTTTTTTTGTTTTTTTAAAATATATTTTATTGATTTTTGTAGAGAGGAAGGGAGAGGGATAGAGAGTTAGAAACATCGATGAGAGAAAAACATTGATCAGCTGCCTCCTGCACACCCCCTACTGGGGATGTGCCCACAACCAAGGTACATGCCCTTGACTGGAATCGAACCTAGGGCTCTTCAGTCAGCAGGCTGACGCTCTATCTACTGAGCCAAACCATTTAGGGCAGTCATTCTCAGTTTTAACCTTGAAGGACCTGAGAGGTCACCATGTGGAAAGTTCACATATAGAAAAATAGGCTCAGATCCCATCCCAGGTACCACAGGAATGAAAATATTCCGAAGTCTGGAATATTGGCACACACGCTGCTGTTACACAACTAGATGATAGAGAGGGAGACGGAGATAGAGAAGAGATAGAATGTCCAAGGGACATGAACAAAAAATGGGGGAAAATAGAGTAGGACAGTCACAAGGCACTTTTGCGAAATCAAATATAATATAAAAGTCAAGCATTGATTTTTGAACAGAGCCAATGACCTCTTTTTCTTTCAGGCTGTCTGGGGAAAGGAAATTGGCTTCTATATGCCAAACAAGCACACATTTTTCCAAAAGCTTTTACTCCTACCTGAGGCCACAGTGATGGGCATGTTAGTAAAGTGTGAAGGGCTCAGGCTCAGATGGGTCTATATTGGAACCCCAGCTCTGTCATTCCTTAGCTCTGTGATCTAGGGAAGCCACTTAACCTTCCCGACCCCCAGTGTCTTCATTACTAAAATAAAGGGAGTGTCTACATGCTGCAGAGGTTGTTGTAAGGTTCACAGGAAATAAGAAATAAAGAAAAGAAGGTATATAAATGAAAAAAAAATGAAATAAATGGCCAATTAAGTCCAAGTATAAAATAAACATAAATGGACCAAATGCTCTAATTAAAAGACAGAAACTCTCAGATTGGCTTTTAAAGAGATCCAACACTGTTCTCTCAGAAGCCAATTTACACAATAAGATACCAAAAGTTGGAGATGAAAGAATCAATCAGTCTACACTAATACATTTGAAACCTATATGATAGTGGTAAATTCTAAAATATATGAAATATCAATATTAATACAAAAAAATAGAGAACTAGAATAGATCAAAGAATGTTATCAAAATGGAAATGGTAGCCAAGGACTTCCTCTCTACCATTTCCCCAAATACACCAGGCATAATTTATATATATGCTAGAGGCCTGGTGCACAAAAATTCATGCAAGAGTAGGCCTTCCTTTCCCCAGCTGCCAGCATCGGTTTTCCTCTGGCAACCTGGACCCGGGCTTCCCTCCCTCTGGCTGAACATAGCTTTGCCTGGGCCCCAGCTTTGTCAGGAAGGACATCCGGAATGACATCCAGTCTATCTGGTCTAATTAGCATATTACCCTTTCATTAGTGTGTGTGTGTGTGTGTGTGTATATATATATATATATATATATATATATATATATATATATAACACCACAACATAAAATAGCAGATATGTAGCCTGGTCTGAATTGGGAGCTCCTCAAAGAGTGATATTGACCTGCTGCTGCCTAGTGTCAACCGGGGGAGAAATATAATTTTGAAGAGGAAAGGCTTCATCTTACTCTTGGGACGTCTGCAGATGGCAGGGCACTCTGAGGCGGAAGGAGCAGTGTGGCTAGGGCACAGGCAGCAGCTGCTGGGGCTGGCACTGAGGAGGAGGCGGTGCTAGTGGGGGCGGTGCCAGGGTAAGGGAGAGGTTTGGGAGACTCTATACCCTGGACTGGGAAATTGTCTCCAATAAGCTGATGAAGGGAGCCCTTGGAGGCCCTGACATAGCCTTGCTCCTCACATGTGCCCTCATGACCTTGGACAGATGACAGACAGCTGTTCCCTCCCACAGGCAGGCAGGGCTCATACCAAAGCCAGGACCCTGTGCTCAGTCAGGTTTTCCTGTCCTTATGATGAGGAATCTGTACACAGGTCAAGCTTAAAACATGAAAACTTCTAGAAAAGAGATTAGAATGCCCTCCCTAATTAGTGGAATCAGATATTCACTAATTTCAGAGCTTGTCACTTAAACTCTTAAAATCTGGATCTTCTCACAGAGCTTGTTCAACCCCCCGCCCCACCCCTATTCCTAAAGCAAGCCTGCCTGCCGCCCTAATTTAGTCCACAACCGTGTCAAACTGTTTGAGACAGACTCCTTCCATCAGCCTCCATTTTCCTAAATTAAATAACTCTCATTTACTTTGATATAAAAAGTAGCCTGAGAATTTATTTATCCATTAAGAACTTATAAAGCACCTGCTAGGATCCAGGCAGGCATGTTGGGAGGGGGCGCAATAGTATTGAACTGAGGAGTCTGACCCCTCCCAGCCTGGGCAGTGTGATCTGGGTCTCCTGTCAGCGTTTGCTGCCCATAGCAGCGCTTTAAATCACTGTTGTCATGATCAGGCTGACCTCATTCCAGGGTCCTACTACTGCTACCCAGGTGACTGAATTCTAAGTGACACCGATGAACCTATTGAACAAGCCATGTGCAACTCTCTTGTTAGAACCTAGGTTTACAGCTAAATTAAAAATCATTTTTTGAAAATAGAGTTGGCCAAGTGAATGAATGAATGAATGAATGAGCATTAGATTATGCATTAAAGTACTTGGCTTGTTTAGCCAGGTACCCTGGTTTGACCAAGGGTGTCTCAGCGTTATACTTAATCTTTTTTGCTTCCTCAAGAGGAGATGGCTTTCCCGATCACATTTTCTGTTTCCTTGTTAACAAGTGAGGAAAATGATTTCATCAGCAAGCAAGAATGATGAAATACTACTGCCACTTATTCTTCAAGTGCCATGTCTTATAAAGCACATTAACAGAGCTTCATGTATTTCCAAAGTTATTTTCAGCTCGTGCAAGAAAAATGACACTAGCCAGTGTCGCTGAGCACTCACGATGTATCAGACATTATTCTAAAAGGTTTACATCGATCCCACTCGGTCCTTGTTTAACTTTCTACTTTTTTAAAAAAAATATATTTTATTGACTTTTTATAGACAGGAAGGGAGAGGGATAGAGAGTTAGAAACATTGATGAGAGAGAAACATCAATCAGCTGCCTCCAGCACACCTCCTACTGGGGATGTGCCCACAACCAAGGTACATGCCCTTGACCGGAATCGAACCTGGGACCTTTCAGTCTGCAGGCCGACGCTCTATCCACTGAGCCAAACCAGATAGGGCAACTTTCTACTTTAAAGAGGAGAAACTGAGGTCCGTGTGATACAACCTGCCTCAGAGGTCTCACAGCAAGTGCGTGCAGAAGCCTGACTGTGAACCTAGAAGGTCTGCTCCAGAGTTCACACAACTCCTGTCCTGGCTCAGCTTCCCAGAAAGGATGGGTTTATAAAGCTGATAGGATCTGGGCTTCAGTTATAATGAATAGCTGATTCCCGAGGACACAGTGAGAGCCTGTCCTATCTGAGCAGTCCAGGTACTAGTCATTCTCCCTCTTTCATAGCCCTGAACTTGACCCCCTCTTCACCATTTCCCACTGCCGTGCCTTTGCTCAGCTTCCCCTCCATTCACTGGCCTGAATCATCTCAATCTTCTCTTAGTCTGTTACCTTGCTTGGGCTTTCTCCTCTTTTAATTCCTTCTCTAGGTCGCTACCAAAAAATATTTACCTAATGTTTAAAATTACTCAATGGCTCCCCATAATCTACCTATGGATTATGGGGAGCCATTGAGTAATTCCAAGCATATGTAGAGTCTAAACTAATTGTCACACTATCCAAGACATTCAGCCTAACTGTTACTGCGTCTCCCCACCTGACCCTCTATGCTCCAATGACTCAGAATCGATTAAATTATTGTGGACTCCCCTACCCACCAAGTTCCCTCTCTGGCTCTCATGCTGTTTTTTTCCTTGGTTTGTGAAGATCTCTGCAGTGAAAGTCTTGCCTGACCTGGATCCGCCTTCCATCTATGGCAAGAGCACCCCAGGTCTGAGCAGTAGCACACTCTCTCCCTGGGCCAGCTATCAAATCCAAATTCATACTTTCTCCCTGCTCCGTGGAAACACGGCCCGGCCCCTTACATAGCATTTCTTCCCCTAATGGCCTGATGTTAGGCTTTGTCGGGAGAGACTGCTGGGCAGGCCACAAAGGAGGAAAGAGTGTGTTCCCCTGGTTCTGTGTGATCCGGGGGCAGGTTCTGCGTGCTCCGGGGCCAGGTTCTGCTGGAGTGGGGAGGGGCGGGGCCATGGTGGAGGTGCTTCTCCAACAGGCAGGTGGCCAGCAGCTCATGGCCCTGGGTGACTGATTGTGGGATGCCTCCTGGGAGACACCACTCCATGAGCAGTTTTCTTTGACACCTTGAAGGGCAGGTTTCCAGCAAGTTCCATTCACTTGTATGGCCCTGCAGTGACTTCTCTGAGCCCGTGAACTAAGGACATCCGGGTTTCATCCAGGTGGGAGGGAGGATGAGGGCTCTCCCCAGAGTGCTCTACCTCAGTCCTGTGGGTGGTGGCTACTCCTCAGAGCTGCCATCGCCATATTCCTCAGAGTTCTCTTGTTACTAGCCAATCCCTTGTTACTGTAGTCTGACATTAGAGTTAATAATGCTTTTGTATTTAATTTCCCTGCTCAAGTTACTGTGTCATTTTGCTGCCATTATTGGAGAATGACAAGTCCCCCAGCTCTTTTGATGGGGCCAACTTCTTTTCCATCACCTTCAACTCTTAGCCCCTCGCTTCAGGCTGGGATCTGTGGACCCCAGCCTGTTCAATCTGGTCCAAACAGTTGGTTCCAGGAAAGGCAAATATCCTGCAATTCAGTGAGACCCAATCCTGAGATGTCCCTCTCCCAGCCACATCACCCTTCCTCATATCATCCTCAATTGATCGACAATACATTTTGGTTGAGTTCATCTCATCCTTGGCTTTGGGGATGGGGAGGAAAAGGAGTAGTGTTAAGCAAATTAAGAAATCAGCACATCCCATTTCCTCCCCTCCCCCTAAATAATTAACTCAGAGATATACACCTGATTCCGAGGCCAATAGGACTACGACGATTCTGGAACTTTTATGTGAGCTATCAGGGAAGGGAATTCCCTCATTCTTGCTATGCTGGCAATAGTTAGCAGCTATCTTGAGACTGTGAGAAAAGGGCCTAGAGAAAAGAGTGCCCTCAGTGTAGAAAAGGACTTAGACAAACTACATTGCGAAGACTGGGGAGGGTTGATGGAGGGTGGGGTAAGAGATCAACCAAAGGACTTGTATGCATGCATATAAGCATAACCAATGGACACAAGACACTGGGGGTTAGGCGAGGCCAGGGGAAGGTCAAGGGGGAAAAAAAGGAGACATATGCACTACTCTTTGTAATATTTTAAGCAATAAATCAAAATTTAAAAAATATATATTGCAATGAGAAAAAAAAAAAAAAGGACTTAGAAACTTAATCCTTATCATGTATTGTGCCCTATCAACCCTTACCTGAAGCTATTGCCTTATGGACTTTTGGTTGAAGAGCCAATATATTTTCTTTTTAAAAGATCAGGTGAAGTTGGGTTTCTGTTCTTTAAAATGGAAAACATCCTAATTATTGTATTTTCCCTCTACGCGAGTCCATACCAATGTGCACATTCCCCGGCATTAATTGCACTCCTTAATGTATCTGCCCACGAGCCTATAAAGTTTTGAAGGTAGGCTCTGAGCCTGTCTTACCTCTGAAGTTATATGCTTGGCACACCGTGTCTTACATACGGTAGGCACCCGATAAGTATTTCTTGAAAGGATTACTAAATGCATACATTCTGAACAACCCAGCTGCATAAGAGCTCAGACAGAAAAGCTACACTAAGAACATGGGCAGCAATTTCTAACTTTATCATCTGAGACGAAGGTATTTTATTCCAGTGGACTGCTGTTGTTCGAACACAGGAGACACGTGAGAGCTGGGACTAAATGGGAGACTGCTTGGAGTTAATATGTTACTGAGGATGCACAAGAATAGCTGATGGTAGTGGCACCAAAAGCACAGGTGATATTAGTCACCGTGCCACATCCATGGCCCCAAACAATGGCCAACTGTGAGGTCGCTCTTGGTAGCCACTAAGAAAATATGCCTTTCCTGAGAAGTTGGCTAAGGACTTGCTGTTTTCCATTTTTTCCCTTCCATTTTGTAGAGAATGGAGAACGTTGTTATTCTATGCCCTATCCTGAGGATAGAAAAGAAAAAAAAAAGGTGATTGTTTTCTCTGACACACACGCCTAGATGTGTTCATGTGCAATGCCATCACCAAAGCTAAAAATTGACAATATAACCTGATTACATTAATTCAGAGGCCAGGGAAATAATACCCCTGTTCCTCACTGATTGAAATGCAGGATTTCTTTAGAAGTCTGAAGTGCCACATGCCAACCTCACACACAATGTCCACTGATTGCAGGAGACATCAGGTGTCTGGCTAGGGAATCAATCAGCAGTGACTTCAACAATAAATGCAATTACTGTTCAGTATTTTAAAAAGATGTCTGATGTGCAAATGAGTACTTCAGCTTTGCTCAGGAACATCAAATTCCTATTTTGGTGATAATTCAGCTTCGAACTCTGTCACTTACTATCCCATCACTAGGCTCCTAAATTGGAAACAAGTATAGCAAAAAAAAAAAAAAAAACCAAAAAACCAACTTTGGCAGTCATGTGGACCCTTAACAGAATATGCTCAAAATCGGGTTCCACATAAAAGCACACAAAAACACAAGCATGATAGAACAGGTAGCATCATATGGACAACTAGCATATCTATAGTAAATGAGGAGATAGACATTTTAGCAGCCATGGGATCTTCAGTTTCAAATGTAATCATAAGGTAACAGGATGCAGAGACCCTGACCAATCACACCGCCTCTCAGAGCGCCCTACTCTCTACTCCTTGTGAGAGGGTGGGCGATTTCGGCTCACGGTGACTCGATTTGCCAACATTACCTATCTGGTTGCAGGGCAGGGGATGATGGGTATTTTAGGAGACTAATGGAACGATTCTTCATCTAGTCAGTGAATTATTGATGAAGAAACATGAATATAAGCTTCTGATAAGAATGCAATTCCCTCTACGTTCCTGTAATTTACTCAGAAATGAGAAAAAAATAAGTATCTGGAAAGGGCAGCAGTAAAAAATATGCCATATAGCTTAAAAGACAAAAATTAAAATGTTACGTGTAATGCTTAAATGTGAAATAGCCATGCAGCGGTTACCACGCAGAAAGCTAAGGACTCACTATAGAAAATGGTGAGTCCCATGTGCCTCATCTATGTTTTATCATCTATATGATGAAAAACACTTTTTTTAATTTGAAAAAAAAAACCTCGATAATGTTATAGATGATAATTCTAACCTGCTCATCAAAATACAAGAGATTCTTCATGCTGAAAACAGATAAATA
The DNA here is from genome assembly GCF_014108235.1 of Myotis myotis. Lineage (NCBI taxonomy): Eukaryota > Metazoa > Chordata > Mammalia > Chiroptera > Vespertilionidae > Myotis > Myotis myotis. The sequence goes on from NW_023416318.1 coordinate 5,935,817, forward strand.
GATGCCGGCAGACAACACTAGTTTGTTTATGAGAGGATTCACTTGTATGAAAAATAAGAAAAATGCTACTAGGAAGAATTATATGCCTTGTTCATTTGCAATTAAGTGTTAACACCTTGTCTGAAACCCTGACTGGCCAGAACCGGAAGTGCTGGACCACAGCCCAGTAATTCAGCACCAGAAGCTGCAATTCCTCACGTGGGCCACAAGGTGGCCACCTTCCACCGCTGCTCTTCGCGACCAGGCTGCGCTCCAAGTAGAACAAATGTGTGTGTTAGTCTGCAATCATTTTTAATTTCACTCCTGACAGTCTGACAGGACTTCTTAATACTACTGGGTTGACCTTTTCAGGCTTTTGTGCTAAATCCTTTCTTTAAAATTCCTTTAATGTGCCGTGTTGAGAAAAGAATACAATAGACTCCACAGGACAGCAGGTTGCAGTGATGTCAGCCAACAGCACTGCTCAAAACAGGTGGGTGGAAAGGCAGGAACGCACGCAGCAGCCAGCGCCTTACATCACATTGCAGGCTGGGATGTAGTGAGCACCATCAGGATCGGAGAGTTCAGGGAGGATGTTAGCCTGGCCTCGCTCCCCAAGAGTGGCTGCCCAGGGCCTTCCACAGCAGGGAGAAGAATGACATGTGGGCTGCACAGTTAATTTTTTTAGGCTCAGTCCTAGTCTCTCCCTGTTAAAGGAAGATTGTTCATCTGGGGAAGGATCCTTCTTAAAATGTTGCCTTTGAAGTCTAAGTAGGCTGTATGGGGGGAGAGGGTTCGGGGGGGGGGAGGCGGGGGGGCAGAAACTTTGTCTCCAACACACTTGTGAACAAAGTTATCATTGCCTAAACCAGTGGTTCTCAACCTTGGCTGCACATTCGAAACACCTGGGAATCTTTTTAAAATCCTGGTTTCTGGGCCTCATCCTCCGGAAATTCTGTTTCTTTGTCACTAATGTTGTGGCCCCATCCCATAACAAAGAAACAGAATTTCCAGAGGATGAGGCCCAGAAATCAGGATTTTAAAAAGATTCCCAGATGATTCTAATGTGCAGCCAAGGTTGAGAACCACTGGCCTGAACGATGCATAGGACTCACAGGTGGGGCTGGAGGAGAGCCAGCCTGCCCTGCCAGTGCAAGAGGTTCCAGGGATCTTAGAACTGCAACACAGTCCCCATTCACCCAGCACTTACTTTGTGCCAGACCCTGTGATGCATGTTTCATAAGAATTTCCCCAATTTCAACCTCCCACAACACTGTGGGCTGTCCTGTCATCAGGCCATGTTAACAGAGGAAGTGTCTGACATGTCAGAAGGTTCTATGGTGGGTTACAGCACGGCTGCCAGGCAAGTGGACATCAAACCGGGATTAAACCTAGGCAGTCTCACCCCAGTGGCCAAATGGTTCATCATAACGCTGTACTTCCTCTCAGTATGCTCTGACGTAGGTAAAGTCTCTCCTCATACAGCTCACTTCATCCTATTTGCAAGACCCTGCCCTGGCTCTCGCAGGGACTCCTCTCAGAAAACCCAGAGAAAAACTCCCCAGCAAGTGCTGCTCGGTGCCTCTGTGCCCCTCAGCACCTGCAAGAGAGCCCACGACGCGATCTGCAGTGTAGGAACCTGGAGCGCAGGCTGGAGATGCTGCAGTTTGAGGTGTTGACTCGTGGTGCAGAGTTTACACATAACTTAGAAATCTTGGATGCTTCATTAGGGTGAACTCAGAGAAAAGATCAGGCCCAAGATTTTTTTTAACGAAAAACACTTGTGGTTTGGGAAATTCCTTTGGAAATGACTGGACAAAGCTGAGATGGCAGGTGAAGAGAGAGCAGACTCTCATTATTCATTTCCCATCTCAGCAGCCCCTGATAGTTTATTCCATGACAAAGTAAGTACGACCTTGAGCGTTAGCTAGTAGGGAAAAGGATGGGCCAGGAAAGGCTGGAACTAGGGGAACTAAGCCGGCAATAGGTTGGTTCCCCAAAAAGGAAAGTGCATGGTTCCCTTCATCTAAGACCTGAAGTCAGTCCAGGGTTGGTACCAATTGTCCAGGGATAAGATTCACTGAGGGCGTGGAAGAGAGAGTCCAGGTGGCAGCCATATTCCTAAGCACTTACCTTCATCTTAATTGATCTGGTTGAAGCAACTTGATTGCAACTAGATCCCAGTCAGTAACTAGGAAACTAGACAAAGGCCTAGCTGGCAAGGACTGGGAAGGTGGCCTTGGCCCCTGGTCCAGTAAATCTGTGAACAGGGTAGGGCTCCATTTTCATTAGGAAACAAAAGAGTTAAAAGGAACCAAAGAATTGTGAAAAGCAAGACACACATAATGGAGTTCTACGGGTTGGTGGGGGACGTAGGTTCCACAGACCCAGCCCAGGTGTGACAAATGTCAGACATGGTGTGACAAGATGGATTCTAGCTATGGGAGGTGTGATTGGGCTCCTTTTTATTACCAGACGAAGACAGGCTCAAAGCCCATATCTATATTAATAATAGAGAAATATGCAAAATATCTGTTACAGTGTCATGCCACAACTGGATCAGCAGGCTGCATCCCCGCCCTCTATTCAGGCAGCTGCAAGGCCCGGGGTAGGATACGATATAATAGGAGGGGATAAAAAAGGAGAGAGAGAGGAAGCTGGCCTTTTTAAACTACCACATGGACCAGTGTTGCTCTCAATTTCAAGACAGGGTCACACCAAGTGCCCTGTGCTCAGCCCCTGCGGCCTGCATGAATGCAGGTTTGTACTCCAGGAAGTCGGGGGGAAATCCAGACTCCGTGTTTTCAAAGAAAAATAATACAACTGAATCGTCTATCACTTTTAAAATATATCATTGAGTTAACTGTACTATATGAAAAAGTTGGGGCAGTATCCCACATGGGTGAATGAGCAAGTGACCTAGTGAGCACTGAAGTCTTTTATAGAGTTCAGCGCTGGGATATACAAGGTCAATAGCGCCGCCCACATAAAGCAAGCGTTGGTCAATTATACATACGTACAATTTTCAGATGAGATAAAAGTCTCATGACATCTGCCATGTCTGCCAGGATGAGTAGGCGGGTTACAGCTGATAGCAAAGCCCTGGCCGCCCGCACCATGGTGCCACGCTTCACGGACGAGCACGGGTCATCAGCAAACTCGGAAGAGGCGATGCGCATGGTCTCACCTGGAAGACAAACACAGAAGGCACGTGGGTGGACGGGAGGCTCGGAGGCTGGCATTCCTGAAGGTCTGTGGATGGACGATCCTTGTTCTCCTTGCAAAACTACCAGTGACCACTCCTGTGCTTGCAACACAGCCGAACCTTTCACGGCGAATGCATCCGTGCACATGGATCCGTGCACATGGACAGGTGCTGTGGGCAAATCAAGGTGCTCATTTCCCATTGAGTGTGGAATTATGCTCTCAGCATCAATAAGGAATGTATTTAAGTCAATGTGTCTGATAGCTGAGAGGAATTTGCCCTTATCTTAATCATTCTCACTCTTCATTTCTCTAGGAACCAATGATACTTACTAGGCAGCTAGGTGAGGCTACTGACAGTTCAGGTACAAAATGTACAGCTCCACAGAGGAATGAAACTTAAAAGTTTATGTCTCATTAACACTGTACCCTTAATTGAATTACATAGTAACAGATTATAGAAGATACCCTAATTTAATCTTTTTTCTCCCCCTCTCAGTTCAGAATGCAGAGCCAAGACTAAAACTATAAGAGAAAGTTTATTTATTGAGAAAGTCACAAAGGTAGGAGTGAGCCATAGAAGACATGGGCCCAGGAAACAATTACAGAGGCAAAAGAAGGGCCAGTGGAGCTTAGGAGAAAGAGAGAGGCAAGCCCTATTTTAGTTTTTTAATACTGTTTGAGACCTGCTTTCTAAAGTAGAGAGCACTTATGAGACAACTGATCTAATCCAACAAATGTTTACTGAGCACATACTAGTACATACTTGTGTCAGATTCTCCACTAGGTTCTGGAACGACAAAGGTGACTGAGAATGTCCTGGTCTCAAGGAGTTCACAGTCTAATATGGAAACCAGTTCTAAATTCATACCCAGAATGCAATGATCACATGCCATAACAGACATATGATTAAGAATGCAGGCAAAAGAGAGGAGGGAGTGACTGACTCATTTACTGTGATTCTGTGGTGAGGCTCTCAACTCTGATGGGTGGGCTTGGAAGAACTAAGAGGTTCACCGGGAAGACGAAGGTGGGGAGGGCACCTTGGACAGATGAACTGTGTGGGAGGCTCGGAAACCTGGAGAGGGGGGGGCGCTGAGGGTAGGGGACTGCAGTCGCGGGGAAGGCACAGTGAGGAAGGGGTACCGGGAAGAGAGGTCGGGGTGCTTGGAATGCTATGGGAGAGATCTGGACTGTGTCCTCTGCAAGGAGGGAGGTGACATGAATAGATTTTTGTTTGAGCTGCGTTACATAAATAGACTGGAGGGGACATGGCTGGCGCAGAGAAACCTGTTAACAGGGCAAGTGCAGCTGTAATCTGAGAGCAGTAATGAGGATGAGGGCCTGGCCCAGGAAAAAGGCAAGTGGTACCAGGAGGGAGGGAATATTAATGAGATTTGTGGTAGAGAAACAACAGACCCCGGGATGGATGAGATGTGGAGAACAGAGACAGAGAAGGTGAAGTAGGTGGTACCAGGAGGGAGGGAATATTAATGAGATCTGTGTTAGAGAAACAACAGACCCCAGGATGGATGAGATGTGGAGAACAGAGACAGAGAAGGTGAAGTGGATAGTGAACACTGACACCATACAATTGAGGGGTTCATATTTGCACAAAGAGACCCCAGGAATGGGAACCAAAAGAGGATCATTAACTAGGAGGGCAATGGAGTGGGTATCCGCCTGGGGCAGAGAGGACTGGGAGAGGCATAATGAAGCCTCCCATAGCAGAGCATACACAGGAGCATAAAACTTCACTAAACTAGAAGAGTAGAGTTAATATGAGCAATTATTTCATGTAGGGGAAAACAATTCATTCAATATTTTCTTTACAGAAATGACTACTTCTCATCTATTAATCAAACCTAGCTTATTTAAATAAAGTCAATTAGATCATCGAAAGCCTGAGTGCACCGTAATTTACCCTCAGATACACGGGAACATTTACAAGCACACATCTCCTTCCATTTTACAGGCAGATCAGAATATAATGTGACTCGCTCCGTTAGCGTTATAGCGTGCGGTGGTGCTTTTTACATTTGGGAAATGTGGGCGTGGAAGGAAATGTATTGTGCTGTTGGATTTTTAAAAGAGACTACAATCTACAATAAACATATTATGTTGCTTACCAGCTTACTCTTTTTTTTTTTTTTATGCCTATGCACCAACAAATAGCTTGATACATAAGAACAGATGGGGAGAAACTTAAAAATCCATTAGGGTGCTGGCACCATGGTGAATTTTCAGGATGCATGGCCCTAGAGGACCAAATAAAGTTTAAGACGGAGGCTGGCGGTTAGGAGCTACATATTCAATCCAAGAGTCCCACCCTTGTGGCAGGCTCACATACAGTAAACCTCCTTCTCCTCCCGGCTCCTCCAAAAGACTCATTAGCCAATAGCTATGTGTTCTGGAGAAGAAAGCTACCTCACTGCCATTCTGTACAGCAGAGGTTCTCAACCTGTGGGTCGCGACCCCTTTGTGGGTCGAATGACCCTTTCACAGGGGTCGCCTAAGACCTTCGGAAAACACATATATAATTACATATTGTTTTCGTGATTAATCACTGTGCTTTAATTATGTTCAATTTGTAACAATGAAATTGGGGGTCACCACAACATGAGGAACTGTGTTAAAGGGCCACGGCATTAGGAAGGTTGAGAACCACTGCTGTACAGTGTGGCTAGAAAGAACATTACACACCAAGGCAAACCTGATGAAATTTTGAGAGGGTCACCACAGATACGAGTAAGTGGAATGGACCCACCCATTCAAAGAAAAGGGAAATTTATTCTGCACATGAAACTAGGGAGCCACACAGTGGATCCCAAATTCTGCGGATTACATTGGGATGAGCCACAGCTTGGGTAAGAGTAGTGGCACTCAGGTTGGGCGACTCTCAGCACAAAGACACCCCTCCCAGCACGCAGAGGAACCATGCCTAAGCAAACGAATTTGCAAGCTCAGGTTTTCATGGAGAGGGTCAGGGTAATGGCATGTCAGAGGCTGGCCATTTGGTCAGCAGTACAGCTCCAGAGCCAATGGGCGCCACGTAGTAAAGAGCTCTCAACTTGGGGCCCGCAGTTGGCACCCATGGAAGAAGCTCAGGAGATATAAATAAGAGAGGAGAGAGAGAGCGAGAAAGCGAGAGAGTGAGAGAGTGAGAAAGCGAGAGAGCGAGAGCGAGAATGGGGGGTGGGGGGGGGGAGAGAGAGAGAAACCTACATTTGTAAATGCGATTCTGCAAAGGGAAATCTCATGCTAAATTCTGAGATTTTTCTAAGATAAATAGATGTTTTAATTCAATTCAAATTAAAACTAAAAACTCATTTTAAGCAGAGACGAATGTAATGTTATTAAATATTTAAAAGGAAAGCAATCTGAAGTTAGCTATAACTTGAATGCGCTATATATCCATATAGTTTTAGGTTTACTGAATTAAAATGGAAATTTATATTACAAAATGGTAAGCAAATTTATCAGGTTAAAATTAGCAATTTTCCCAGGAAACTGCTTTTCTATAATACCATTTAGCTAAGAAATAGCATGCCTGTATAGGAGATGGAAGGGAACAGTGGAAAGAGGATAATAGATCTGTCTGTTTCTTTTATAGATACCATTGTATTCGACCTCCTTTACTTGATCATAGACCTAAACACAGAGCACTGTTTCTATGGTAAAGCCTTTGAGCTCCTCAAGCCACTTTCCTTGGTTGGAAAGAAAAGAAATTAACATTTCCAAATAAGTGACTGAAGGGAAATAATAACAATTAAATTGTATATAGTATTTCTACATAAAGATTTATTATATAAATATTATTTTAAAAGATTTGCCCTGGCAGGTTTGGCTCAGTGGATGGAGCGTCGGCCTGCAGCCTGAAGGGTCCCAGGTTCAATTCCGGTCAAGGGCATGTACCTCGGTTGCAGGCACATCCCCAGTGGGGAGCGTGCAGGAGGCAGCTGATCGATGTTTCTCTCTCATCAATGTTTCTAATTCTCTATCCCTTTCCCTTCTTCTCTGTAAAAAAAACCAAACAATAAAATATTTTTTAAAAGATTATATATGTATATATACTAGAGGCCCGATGCATGAAATTTGTGCACTGGAGGGCAGGGGGTCCCCCTCAGCCCAGCCTACACTCTTTCGCAATCCGGGAGCCCCAAGGGCATGTCCAACTGCCATGGAGGTGGGAGAGGTTCCGCCACCACCACTGCCCTTGCCAGCTGTGAGCCAGGCTTCTGGCTGAGCTCACTGACCACCAAGGAGCAGCTCCAGTGTTGAGCGTCTGCCCCCCTGGTGGTCAGTACACGTCATAGCAACCGGTCATTCTTCCATTTGATCAATTTGCATATAAGCCTTTTATTATATAGGATATACTCATAAATTTAAAAAGACTACATTGTTAAAGTCATACAGACCTACAATCGTAACCCAACTCCACCCCAATCATTACTAAATATGTGCGCTTGGTGATGAGTCAACCTTTGTGTGTCAGCCCCTGCAACTGTAAATTAGGGGTGAAAATGACGACAGTTGCCTTGTGGACTGTGATTTAGGAGTAAAGGTTGGAGATGATGTATTCAATGCGCACAGCACAAGACTATCCCTGCAACCAGGGCTTACTCACTATCATCACTGATGCCCCTGCAACCACCATCACTCAATCCTCTCCAGTAAAAGAATTGTTGGTGAACTGGTCAAAGTTTGGAAGCGTATTTTTGGTTGATTCCACTACTCATATACACAATAATTTAGAAGCAAGAAAACATCTGCCCAAACATGCTTATTGCTTTAAATCAGATTAACCCCCATCCCCCCACCCCTCCCAACCCCCACCAAAAATGGATGTTAGTGTTTGGTTTTCAAATCAGTGATTGTTCTGGTTCTTACGCTACCTAAAGGCATTAGGATGGATAGGTAAGTGTGCATACACGTGAGATAGCATCAACTCAAATGTGGAGTGAAGCAGGACAGTAATAATCAATGGAAGAGAGGGCTGCCATGCACAGGACCAGGTCTCAGGAGCCGACCAGGCACTTAGGAAGCAATCATAAACCAAGGACATGAGTGTCATGTGGCTCATCGCCTGAAGGGCGACTTGCATTCCAGGTAAGCACTCTTTAAACACTTGACAAATGAATGACTGGAAAAGTGTGAGAAGCAAAGGGGAAGGTAGGGTACAAAGCTAGGTTCAGAGAAGGAAGAGTGAAGGCATGGAAATCTCAGGAAGTGGATGGTTCTAGATCAGGGGTGGGCAAACTTTTTGACTCGAGGGCCACAACGGGTTCTTAAACTGGACCGGAGGGCTGGAACAAAAGCATGGATGGAGTGTTTGTGTGAACTAATATAAATTCAAAGTAAACATCATTACATAAAAGGGTACAGTCTTTTATTTCAATAGTTTTATTCATTTAAAATGGGCCGGATTCGGCCCGCGGGCCGTAGTTTGCCCACGGCTGTTCTAGATGCTGATGAGGATATAACTTGCCCTGTCTTTGCACTCCTTCAGCAACCACAGGCCCTGGGCTGGTCCCCTGGAATCATACGATGAAGGCTGGAACCACAGTGAGAAAGGAAATGAAGAAACATGCAAGCCACAGAGCAAATGTAATGAAATAACCAGAGCAAGAGTAGATTAAGACATACAAAGCCAAGTAGGCAAATAACAAAGCACCTACCATACGTTGTGTGGTAATTTACATTGTTAATGTTTTAATTATAAAATAAAGATTGCTCCTTTGGAGAACTGAAAACTACAGATAATTAAAAAGAATCAAAATGGCATACACCATTCCAATAACCAGAGACAACCAACCACCAGGGAACATGTGATGAGCTAGCTGTCTTCTAGAAAGTTCTCTATGCCCATATTTTTAACCAGTAGTTATACAATGTATTATTACAAATGCACATTCAACTTGGTCTAATTACACATATTTTCATTTGTCTGGTTACATAAATTACCTGGCATAGAATAGTTAATGTTCTTGCAAATCTCATTACAGAATTCTTAGAGCAGATGAGAGAAAAACAGCAAAAGGTTCCAGTCCTCTTAGGGAAGGTTTGTTTTCTTTACACAATAACCCACGCCTGTCTCAGAACTTTTCCCACACATATTTTCCTCAAGGTCCAAATTTTAAAGGATACTGAGAAACAGCAATGCAGGAAAATGCAATACGATTTTAGAGAAGAAAGCAAGATTAGTGTGGTAAAAAACCTGACCACGGCTTTGCCAAGCCTTGGCTAGTTCTGTTCCCTAAACCATGCATCGTCATGGAGCCACACTCGCAAAGCCAGTGCAGGAATAGACATAACTGGATTTTAGGGTGGTAACTGAGTAGGCAGTGGACATCTCCTGAACGCTTTATCATTTTGATTATATTGTAGAGTCTATGAAGGCAAAGCAATGTTTGAAAGCCACTTACTGCTCTGGTTAGCTAATTTTCAAAGCAGGTGGGAAAAGACTTATCTTCATTTGAGATAAAGCAAACAGAAATGTTAAATGAATGGTCAATATGGAAAACACCACAGAAGTGACAATGTTATTGGAGGCAAACTTGGCATAGTACACCATGCCTCCTGGTTCCTTTTGAGAAGACATAGGTGAGTGCTCCTTTGATAGGAATCATGCAGAACTGGGTGATGTATGAGAAAGGATTACGTGAGCGGGTGTTGATTTAGCCAAGGACCTCTGAACCCACTGCATTAGCGAACACTGAGGAATCTCCACTTTGGGGATGGTGCCCACAAGGTGGTTCAAGACTCCCTCCATTTTAAGATCTAGTAGGCTGTGTCTGTTTGGAGTTAATATAGCAATATGTGCTCTCTGATCTCATTCCTAATTAGTATAGTTCTCTTTCATTTAGAGCTTACAGTGTGCCAAGGCCTGTTCCAATAGCTTTACATGTTTTAATTCCATTACTGCTCAGTGAAGTAACTGCTTACATTGTCACCATTTATACCGAAGGGAACAGAAAAGAGAGAGGGAAGGGTACTCGGCCAAGGTCAAACAGCTGGTAAGCGATGGGGCCAGAATTCAAAGCCAATTTGGCTCTAGAGTCTATGCTCTTAACGACAGTGCTTTAGAAATGTTTCTTTAAAGTTCTGCTGACTGTGTTAAAATTATTTGTTTACATATCTCTGTCTGGACCTCTATTATGAGGTGAAGACTTGTACACTTTTCTATTTAGTTAGTGGAGTATTGTAAGGAAAGAAAGGAGGGAGGAAGGGAGAGAGAGGGGAAGAGAGGGGGGAGAGAGCGAGGAAGAAAGGAAGGAAGAAAGGAAGGGAGGGAGGGAGGGGAGAACTAAACAAAAACCTTTTTACAAGTATTCCCAGGCTCCACCACTCCCTATTGTCTCTTATCAAGGCTGTGCCTATATATATTTGAGTCTTCACCCCTTTCCCAAGACTGTAAGCTTGGTCAGAGTGGAGATCATAATTGCAGCTTATTGATTTCTTTTTTAAAAAACGATGTTTTTGTTGATTTCAGAGAGAACAAGAAAAGGAAGAGAGAGATAGAAACATCAATGATTAGAGAGAATCATTGATTGGCTGCTTCCTACACGCCCCGGACTGGGGAACCTGCAACCCAGACATGTGCCCTGCCCCAGGAATTGAACTCTGACCTCCTGGTCCAAAGGCCAACGCTCAGCCACACCAGCTGGGCAATTTGTTTATTCATAGTATTTAACATATATTTGATGAGGTACATTTACTCAATAACTATTGAGAGGAGCAAAGGAAGGCCTGCCTGGCACCTAACATTTGAAACATATCGAGTTAACGCTGGCTCAAGGACAAAATAATCCCGAGTGCTACACACTTAATGAAATAATAATTTGAATATCTTCTTCTTTTTCAAAATTGGACTTGTGATTTCAGCCAGCAGCCAGGAACTATAGCAATGAGAAGGGCAAGTGCTAGTAGAAGCAAGTAACTTCTTTGTTTCTCCTTAGTTTTGCCCACATAGGCATTTGCTATTAAGAGAAAGAACTGTTAAAACATTCAAGAATTTGAGAGAGCAAAGCATGCATTTCACCCAAGAGTGGCTATTACTCAAACTCAGGATTAGGGGGAAAGGTTGACAATCTTAAATTTTCAGAGGCCCAGGAATGATGAAATCATGTCTTTTCTTAAGCAAAATCTGCATTAAATAAGCTCCCTCCTGCAGACCCTCTCATTTCTAGCCCTGAAAGTTGAGATGTTTTTGGTACCAGAAAGCAAGATAACTGTGGCCTAAATATGTGAAATTGAAAAGAAGAGCCTTAAATGCATATATTGTTTTTTAAAAAGCAAGTACCATACAAACCACATATAAACCATGTAAATGTTATTAAATGAGAATGTTGCTTTGTCCTCTGACTTTCCCTCAAGTGTAGTCCTTGGTAGAGGACTCAATCTTTCTTCAATTTTCCATATACCTCTCTGAGCAAATGAGACATTAATTGAAAAATGAGAGAAGGCTGATGGACCCACTGTCTCTGAAGGGACTGTGAGACTGGAGAATTTCTGATCTGGGTGGGCCCGCCTCATGCATCATTCAACACCTCACTTTCATCTGACCTATGAAGACCCAGAACCCACCCAAGGATATTTTTGCTGGAGGTCAGGCAGTTGGGTGGGGCCAGTGTTCTGGTCTCCTTACATCCCAATTATGGGCTCTGGGCACAGCCCCAGAGTGGCTGGGAAGTCATCAAAGCATCATGTGACACCAACAAATCAAAACTTCCCCCTCACCTAATAAAATCCCCAAATACTCACACGACCTTGTTACAGCCCTGCCTCAGTAGCTAGAGCAGCTCTAAAGACAAAAGTGCATCTTCCTTTGGTGAGACCAAGTGCTCTTTACTAAGGTGGGTAATGGAATCTGTTCCAATGCAAGTTCCCCCATTTAAGATATGTTCAGGACAAAAAAGTGCTACCAATGTCAGTGACTGATGATTAAGTGTATTGAGTGTTATGAGCTATTAAACATTGTTAGGGATGGTAATGTGCCACCTTGCAGAAGGCACAGATCATTAAGCATATGGATTTTAATGATTTCAGCTGTAGCCTTTTCCTGGTTTGAGAGGAAAGGGGATACGGTAATTTTGCATTGTTGTCGCCAGAGAAATCAGCAAGCTGCAATATGGCATATTTCACAAATGAGATCTTCACAGAGACCAGTTAAATGTAGCAAAAGCCACATTCCATAAAAAGGTGATTATTGTCTTGGGCTCAAAAACAGTCAAATACCATAAATTTGGAAATGTTAAACAGAAATATGCTAAGCTTAAGAGAAAAACAGAGGATAGAAGATTAATACAGAATCCAATGTCACTTAAAATTTTCACAAAAATTAAGAGAAAAGAGTTGATAAGTATGTAAATTTCAGTGTACAAAATAAAAGTGTTTCTGAAATAAGAATACTGTATCATATATATATGATACTGTATCATATATATACACGTGTGTATATATATATACACACATGTGTATATATATATATACACACATATATATGTGTGTGTATGGCCTATTGTAAGAAATTAAAGTTATGTCATTCAAATCTTAAAATCTGATCATTGTGATGTTTTTACCCTCAAACCAGTAAAGAAAATCAGATTTCTCCATGTGGTATTTTAAAACATGACTTAATTGAGCTGTAATTTTACCACACCATTTACCAGGTTTATAGTGCCTATTACTTGGAATATTTGTTGTTTGGTTTCTACTATTAAAATGTGTGGAAGAGATTTCCATCCACAGTCAACTTTTCTCATATGAGAGTTGTTCCTGTGTTTTTGTTTAGCCAAAGACTACATCAGGCTTTCTATTTTACAGTATAGCAATTTCAAGTATAGTTTATCTGCAATCTATTGGTGCAGATTATATAATGTGCCTTCTTTTTGCTTCCCATTTGCTTTTCTTTTTTTTTTTAAATCCTCATCCAAGGATATTTTTGTTGTTGTTGATTTGAGAGAGAGAGAGAAACATTGATACCTGGAATTGAACCAGTAACCTAGGTATGGGCCCTGACCAGGAATAGAAGCTCACAACCTTTTTGGTGTATGGGACAACGTACAATCAACTGAGTCACCTGGCCAGTCTCCCATTTGCATTTCTTCGTATTTATATGTTAGCTAATATGAAGCCAGTGATTCAAGTATTTTTTCGTTGTACTAAGGACAAATTTGAAATACCACAGTAACTTGCAAATATATTTGTACATAAACAGAGTGTCAAGACATCCAAACTGGTATAAAAAGGCTTAAATCATATGGACTAGCTTGGAAACAGTCAGTTGTGAATTTGCAAAAGCATATCAGAAACAGGTTTCTAAAGAAATTAACTACAATTTAGTAAATTATAGAAAATGAAACTCAGAGTGACAGATCCAGTTCCTGGTCTGGACTCTGCCCCTAGTTGGCTTTGTGACCTTGAGCAAGCCCTGTAAGATCCTTGATATTTGTCTTTCTGTATTCCTCCACTGGCTAGCTTTTAAGCAGTCTGAGAGATGGCAGAAACCAACTACACATGGCCACCCCACCCCTTAACTCTCTGGTAGGTTGATAAAGTACAGAGAGTAAAGAAGAGAATGTCCCAGACAAAACACTTTTCATTAATTCGTTCCTTGGTCCCACACTCGGCAGGTCTGGGTCTCTCTGTCCTCTTGACATTAAGGCCTAAATGAAAAGTGGGCTTCAGGGTTCTAGGACCCCTTTCCCATTGGTGATTTCATTTTCTCTAAAATTTCCAAATGAAAGAAACCTCATCTTATCACACCAGTTTCATGAAATTAGAGGGAACTATAGAAAGAAAAGAGTAAAGGCTACAGAAAATCAGTGACTATTAATCTTTTCTTTCCTTCCACTGGAAATGTGATCCACTACCTCTTTCAAAATAATCTTGGGTACCCAAAATGCCAGGAAACATACAAAATTATTTTTTAAAAGTATGCTTAAATTTCCAAACCTCCACACATAATTTCTCTTAAAAAACATAACACTTTAAAGCATGTATCCAATTGTTAAACTGAAACAAAGTTGGATAAGTGCATTGTGTTCCGTGTTAGCAGACCTCTTGGACAGTCTTTGGTCAGTTGGACTCATCTTCAGCTTCTGTTGCCAACCTCAGAGTCGTCCTGCCTTTTGCAGGCTGCTCCCCAGCAAAGAGCGGCCCACTCTGTGCTTCTTCATGTTTATTTCCTTTAAAGTAAAAGTGGGAAAACTGTAATAATAACTTGAAAAATTGCCCTATAGGCCCTGGCTAGTGAAGGTAAGTGCCCAGTCTCTTAGTAAACAAATAACTTGCTAGAAATTAATGAACTCACATTGAGAGTATTAATTTAACCTCCCATGTCGGTCTGCCTATAGAGAGGGAATACCCTGGTCATGCTGATGTTAGTATTCCACACAGTATGATAGCATAATGATTAATAAACTAACATGGAATTTTAAAGCAACGGTGTGATGTTTAATTTCTACATCACTTACATATTATGGAGATGGAGTGTCTGAACAGCAACTGCCCTCGGGCACTGCTGGGAAATGTCTGTGGTAAGCATGGGCACTGGTTCTGAACAATGAAGAGAAGTGACTTTCAATTCCTACTACTAATAGCAAGTGGTTCTTCACACCAACAGGAGTTTAAAGGAAAGGTTGGAGAAGAAAATACAGATGTCAAAGAACCTGTAGGTATGAAGAAGTTATTTTAGAGGCAGAGAACTGAAGCAGAACAGAGCATTCCTGAGCTTACCATGCACATGTTTAAGTCACCTCCAGATAGTTAGTATTCATGGAGCAAGTAGTCAGGAAGAAAAAGCAGGCATCCAGGCACATTGGACGGGAGACCATGGCAGACCAGGCTAATTCAGCCCAAGCCCATGCACAGGTCACCACCTGGTTACCTGGGTCCAAGGCTGTTACTAAGATTGAAAAAGGCCTGTATGAACCCACTTTGCATCCTTTATAGGGTGTCCTATAAAACAGTGGGCAGTCAACTATATTTAATTCACAAAGCCGATTGTGGGTTCAATCATTTTTAATAGATCCCTTTGTTATCTTCACACAATTCCAAGTTAAAGGATCTTTTCAGGATTAAATGCATGAGCACACACAGGCTTGTCACATAAGCGCCCACTAAGTGTGCCATATTTCAATACTCTAGTCAAGGACTTGGCATGAAGAGCTGGCAAAACCAGTAAATGGAACCATTTGTAGAATTTAGCCTCAAGGCTTCTTATGCTTCCTGAGCAGATACACATCATAATTACATTTGAGAATCCCCAAGCCTAATAACTTTCAATAATCAACAGATGCAGCTTGAGATCATTTCCAAAGATGGCAGCGTTGCAAAATCTATTTTGTCCTCCTCTACCCTGTATGGATCTCTTCAATGTAATTAATGGTACTTCCTCACATCTAGTTACCTTTGGCTCATTGCCTTCTTCCCCAGAGACTAAAAACAGATGAGTAAATGATTTCAAGAACACTTTCCAATTTCGGGGACTATGATACTAAACACAGTAACAGATACTACTTATAAAATGCTTACTATGTACCAGGCACAATGCTAAGTACTTTGCAAATATAGTCCTACAATAAGATGGACAACATTATCTCCATTGCACTGATTAAAAAGAAGGTATGGCATAGCTTAAAAAATTAATTTGTCCAAGGTCAAATGTACACATCTATAATTAGGTTGTAGCAATATCTGGAAACTGATCTTTCATAATCTGTACACTAAAATCATGTCCTCCTGTGCTCTAGTTTTAAACAAATAAAATTATGAGGGGTAACTAAAATAGGCAGGGTAACATAAAGGGAAGATAGCCCTTGTCTCTCAGTGTAAAATCAGACACCTAAGCACTTAGTTATGTCTTGATTCATAGATGCCCAACTAACAATACTGTAGCTATTATGTTATCGATCCCATGTCCATTTTTTCCTAATTTAGAGACAACTTTAGAAACTTCTTTTTCCTGAAAATAGGTCCAAGGGTAAGCAAGAGCTTAGGACGTCTTTTAAACTGTAGACAGTAAAGCTTTGCATTGTGATGCCTCTTCCATTCAACATTTCTTCACTGAGACTGCAGACATATTCAAAGAACTGGGCCCTGATTGGTTTGGCTCAGTGGATAGAGCATTGGCCTGCGGACTGAAGGGTCCCAGTTTGGATTCCGGCCAAGGGCATGTACCTCGGTTGCGGGCACATCCCCAATAGGGGCTGTGCAGGAGGCAGCTGATTGATGTTTCTCTCTCATCGATGTTTCTAACTCTCTATCCCTCTCCCTTCCTCTCTGTAAAAAATCAATAAAATATATTTTTAAAAAAATAACTGGGTTTTGTCTCTAAAATCATATCAGTGAAGAACTTGGACTTAGACTTCTTGAGTGTAAGTCCCAGTTGAGATATTTTTTTTTTTCGAAAATGTGTGTGCCCTTGTGCAAATTACTTAACTTTCCTAAGACTCATCATTAAAATGAATAAAATCACAAGCCACGTCAAAGTTTGAGGAAAAAAATTAAATGGGAGGATGTGAGAGACTAAGTAGCAGAAAATATATCTCCAAGACCTTTGTAAATGCATGTGAAACACAGCAAACAGCCTTATAAATGAAAGGGCAATACCTAAGCAAAAAATAAAAATAGAATATGCAGCTTTGAAGTAAAAATGGTGACCTGATTGGAAACACTGACCATCTTAGAATTATCTGCACTCTCAACAGGCAAGAAGCCAGACACCTGGGAAAGAAAAATGTCTTGACTAGAACTGTAATGCCCACACAAAATAAACTTTAGATTCTTAAAGTGCTATATCAGTGAAAATATTAACTAGAAAAAAATGTCCTTTGACAAACAAAAATGGTAAAGAAACATGTCTGTACCAGCTCAGAAGAAAAACGAGGTGGTTTCAATTATCTATATATATAAAAGCCTAAGTGGCCAAACGACCGAAAGACCAGAACGACTGGTCACTATGATGCGCACTGACCACCAGGGGGCAGATGCTCAATGCAGGAGCTGCCCTCTGGTGGTCAGTGCGTCCGACAGTGGGAGTGCCGCTCAGCTGACCAACCCCTCCCGCCAGCAGCCACTCCCTCCCTCTCAGCAGTCTTGAAGGTCCAATCTCCAGAGAATGGGCCAGGCACTGACAAACTGGCACCGCCAGCATGATCCCAACAGCGCCGCCAGCTTCTTGGAAATTGGCCTCAGACACCATGGCCGCTTCCTCTCCCTAGATGCTCCACAAGGAAGAAACGATCTAAAAGCTGCTGCCAGGTGGCTCCCAACAACCAGCGGGATAGATCTCGATTCTGGGCTCGAAGGGCTGATCACGTCTTGCCCTCCGCCCCCAAACCCCTCAGATCAGGTGCCAAACGCAGGGCTCAAGGCTGGCGAGCACTGCTGTGGTGGCACATGCCTCTGCCCATCAGAACTGACTGGGCATGCGCAGTGGGGCCAGGATTAGTAGGAGCAGCAGGTGGCAGTGGACTGCGGGTTTTGGCCTGATCCCCGCAGGCCACCCCGAGGGACCCTACCTGTGCATGAATTCATGCACTAGGCCTCTAGTCCTATATAATAATAGGATAATATGCAAATTGACCCTAACAGTGGAATGACCAGAACGACCACTCGACCAGTCACTATAAGGCACACTGACCACCTCTCAGTCCCTTTCCTTGGCTGGCAGGCTCCCATCGCCTGATGGTGAACAGGGAACTGGAGTGGGTTGCAGGGGACATGGGCAGCACCAGGCCAAGGCCCCTACCCCACTGGTTGCCCCACACACAGAGGGTGACCCATGGCGGGGGTAGGGCTGGTGAGCAGGTGGGAACAGCTGACTTCTCAGTCCCTCCCCCCTGTGGTCTGGCTCTAATCACCTGATGGCAAATGGGAAATTGGGGGTGGGTGGCAGTGGGGGCAGGGCCAGCTACTGGCAACCGGGGAAGATGGCCCTGATCGCAGGCCAGGCCTAGGGATCCTACCCACGCATGAATTTTGTGCACTGGGCCTCTAGTAATTAATAATGACATTCTATAACCAGAATGCTGTCCTCATGTATTTGTAGGAAACTCATTTACACTACCTGCATAGACTGGGAAATTAGATCAGAGAAATTATTCTGAAAATAGTTTCTGGTTGGTGGTGTCTGGGGGTCCCTGACAGAGCAAAATTAAATGTGTTTTGGAAGGAAGCATAGGACTCTCAAATAAAGCTTCATAAAAATAAATACACATTTCAAATACAGAACATGATAGATGCTCTCAGTGGCAGCAAAATGATCTTAAAGAACTTAATAATTAAATTAAAGACATTAATAAGTAAAGAACTTCAGATAATGGAACAATACTATATAAAATATACAGTAATTATTTTAAAATATTTACAAAACTAGAATAGAAATTTGAAAATATGAATTATGAAGATGATGTCTTGAGCCAAATAATTTTTCTTTAAATAATAAAACAATTAAATCTCAAAGGAAGGACTCAATAATAGGTTACATACAACTGATAAGAAAACCAGTGAAATGGAAGATAGCTGAAGAAATTAACCAAAACAAAATACAAGACCATAAAATCAAAGGAATTAAATATGAGAAATATACAAGCATAGAGAACATAGAGAAACTTTCTAACATAAGCCTAATCAGAGTTGCAAAGAAGAGGACAAGTAGAATGGAAAAGAGACAGTTTTTGTGAAATCATGGCTGAATGTTTCAGATTTTAAATAATGCCACAGTCCTCCCCATTTCTACAGCCGTTATCCTAACAAAAACTTTTGCCATACCACCCAAAACCTTACCAGAGTGCCCAGTCAGTTCTCCAGTTTCTAGGCTTATGCTCTTTCTACCCATCCCAAGCTCAGCAGCAAAAATTGTTGTTAGTCAAATCATGAGAATCAAGGCCTAGTATAATCATTAATCCGAGTATGTTCTTCCATTAAATCGAAAACTCTCATATATAAAGAATTCTACCAATTATCCTCCCGCTTACCCTTTATTCAGTCACAGCCTCTTAGTGCTTTGGTGCGTACTCACTGTGGCATCGGAAACCTTCCAGCTTTCACTAAAGCGTGACGCTCTACCCATCTCAAAACTCCTGCTACGCTTTCTCTACCCATCACCCCCACTTGTCTTTTTTTTCATGATCCATATAAGCTCTACTTCCCTAACCTCTTTTTCATTTTCCTTAACTATAGAAAGCTAGGTTACAGAATTCTAGTTATTTCGAATAATACTGTCTTTTAAATCCTTAGTGAAATATTAAACTGAGCTCAAGGAGTATAATTATTAAATTAATTGCATTTTGTTCATTTCTAAAATATTAGTCTATTTAATGAATATAGTATAACCCTATTAAATGGAATCTTTTTTTTTTTTTCACCACTCTGGACAACAGAGAAAGGACCAATCAATACAGAGGACTTAAGTATCATCACAATACATATTTACAATTGGCCCTAACCACAAACATCTTAGAACAGAAATTGCATAACATTATTCTTTTTTCTTTAAACTTGGCAATTTTCTAAAAATCAAATCAACAACTCATAGAAATTACAAAGGTCTGAACAATAAAGCATAAATCTTTAGGAAAAGCTGGGTTATTTCCCCATAGACTAAAACTGTATTTTCAAACATTGATTTTTTTAAAAAAAATCCTCTTCCCACTTTTTAACCATAAATTATGAAGGGAGAGTAAGAATATAATAAATGGACTAGGGGAGAAAAAATTTGTTCCTTGACACCCCCCTCTCCGCCCCCCACATACACCTAAAAAAAAAAAAAAATCACACAATGCATCTTCCAACCTACATCCCTATGCCATCATGTTCACCATTGGTAAGTAGTGTTATGGGTTGAAATGTGGCCCCTCCCACCCCACTAAAGATATACCAAAGTCCTAACCTCCAGTGCATGTGATTATGATCTTATTTGGAAAGAGAGGCTCTATAAATGTAATCAAGTTAGGATACAGTCCTACTGAAGTAGGGTATGCCCTGTCCAATATGACTGGTATTCTTGAAGAGAAGAGAAGAGAAGAAGAGAAGAGAAGAGAAGAGAAGAGAAGAGAAGAGAAGAGAAGAGAAGAGAAGAGACCAGATACAGACACTCAAGGGGAGAGCACCTGAAGTAGGAGGAACTACTAAAGCCGCAAGTCAAGGGACACCAAGGACTGCTGCAAAGTTCCAGAGCTAGGAAGGGACACGGAAGGACTTTCCCCTCCAGGTTGCAGAGGGACATGCTTTTCCAACACCGTGATTTTGGACATCTAACCTCCAGAATTATGAGACATGCATTTCTGTTGTTTGAATCAACCCAGTGTGTGGGACCTTACTTATTACAGCAGCCCTAGGACTGATAGAAAAGGAGCCATGTGCACCCCCTGTATGCGAAATACTGCATTTTTGATGTATCCTGCATCTCAGCTTTGGTTGTCAGATCACTGAAAACTTATTCATCCTTCAAGATGGCCCACAGAGTTTGGGCAGAAACCATTCAAATTCACACACACAGTACAATGAAGTCATCCAGAATCTCAAGTTTCTCTAATGACTGCTGACCCGAAAGGAGGCAGGGCTGCAGTGTAACCAACTTCAGGAGTGAAGAGCAGCCTCCCTGAGTGCTGAGGAAAAGAGACATATTGCAAAGAGGAACTGATGCTCCAAAGATTAAACCCAAGGAATGGCCTTTGCGTGTCTGTCATGCTCTGATTGACAGGAATTGTCTGTGAAAAGTCCTCCCTTCCATGCCAGGCTGGGAAGTGAGCCGGACGTGGCCGGGGGCAGAAGAAACAAGAAATGGGTAAACTGGACTCACAAGGGCAGCACTTAGAAATAACTCTGGGGCAGTGAACAGCAGGCAATGCACTATGGGTCAAGACGAAGAGAGTAAAATAGAAAGAGAGGCAGTTCTGTAGAATGGAAGGTGTGGTATGTACCCTTTATGTCTCACCTCTAATCGCCTCAATCTCCCTGGGATACAGAAGACATAGGTCAATTCCACAGTATGCAGGGTGATAGTGTCTGAAAGCTAGTAAAATAGTCACCCATAGGAGCAAGCCAGGCTAAGGGGATATCAAACATACAGTAGCTCACTGTACTCAGTAACTCTGGCGGCCACAATAAAGAAGACTTACAAATGACGGAAGCCCTGCCAGTGTGGCTCAGTTGGTTGGGCATAGTCCCATGCACTGAAAGGCTGCCGGTACGATTCCTGGTCAGGACACATACCCAGGTTTCAGGCTTGATCCAATGTAAGGGGAGTGCAGGAGGCAGCCGATAGATGCTTCATTCTCGTGTCGATGTTTCTCTCTCTCTCCCTCTTCCTTACTCTCTCTCTCTCTTTAAAAAAAAATACTGAAAATTTCCTGCCTATGTTGGAGGTTTGATTCTACCTACAAATTGCATTGCTATTCCAAATATAACATTGTATTAGAAATATGACAGAAAAATAGATTCATCAATGGATTCGGTACATAAGACTTTTTAAAAAATAACTTAAAAGTTATTTTGTCTAGAATTCTAATAAATATCAAACCTTAAAAAGTTCCTTATAAACAGAAGATGGCCTAGAACATAGTATAAAACTTGTAACTTATCTTTACTATTCCAAAATAACACCACTGATATTTGTTGAATTATATTTGTATTGAGTATCCATTATATGTCAGGTACTATGCTAGTCCATAATGAGAGTGTCAATAGTGCTTGATATATATCCACCTCCAAAACCCTAAGGCCTAATACATACTTAATCAAAGTTATCCTTAAGGCCACTGGAAAAAATGAAATGACAAATACTATTGAAAAATATGTTAAGTCAAGGCAGGTGACTGTAAATGTGACCAAGTGGTAATTTTATAAAGATAAGAAATATCACTTAGAAGGGAGGTTTCTTCAGGACCTGAGTCATTTTCTAGGAAATACACACAATGTATTCCACTTACAGCACACCTGTATGAAAAAAAAGACTATAATCTAAAACCCAATTCCCATCCATCATGTTCCAGAAAAACAAATTCCAAAACAACCATGAGAACTATATTAGGTATTTTACAGATATGCAACCAAAACCCAAGTATAACATATGAGTTCATGTTTATGATAATGTCTCTGAGGCATTAAAAAGTGTTCAAATACAGATACACATTATAAAATTTTGATTATAATAGCCATTAAAAATAAAGCAAAAGAAATAAAAACTATAAGTCCCTAGGAATAAAACTAACTTAAAGGATAAAAATCTTTATGGACAAAAATGTAAAACTATTGAAATACATAAAATAAAACATCATAAAATTGAGACATATGCCCTGATAATAATAATGACTCAATAGTTAAAATGTGGAAATTCTTTGAAAATTTATTTGTAAATTTAATGTGACCATAATCAAAATCCTAACAGAGTTCTTTTATAGGGTAATTAACAAGATGATGCTAAAAGTCAGATTGAGGGAAAAAAGGGCCAATAAAGAATAGCCAAGATGATTCTGAACAGCAAAAAAGGGATGTGGTCTTGCCCTGCCAGATATCAATATTCATTAATAAGTTATGGTAATCAAGTTAGAGTGGTGTGTATACTGAGACTGACCAATGGGATAGAATGGAATGCCTCGCAACAACCCAGCCATGTGCGAATATGACTCACGACAAATAGGAGATAGATGAACTGTTGCACTGGCGCTAAACATGAAATAAACTAGATCTTATTTCACAAACTAAAAATCAAAGATAGAAACAAATATAAAAGCAAAGCTTTTAAACATTGAGAAAAGTGTTTAGGAATATGTATTTATGATATAAGAATAGAAAATAATTTTTTTTAATCCTCACCTGTGGATATTTTTTCCATTGATTTTTCTTTTTTTTGAGAGAGAGAGTGGAGGAGAGGAGGGAGGGAGAGTGAGAGAGACACATTTATTGGTTGCCTTCTACACGCACCCTGACCAGAGCCAGGGATCGAGCCTGCAACTGAGGTACATGCCCTTGACCAGGAATCAAACCCTTCTGAGCATGGGCCAACACTCTAACCACTGAGAAAACTGGCCAGGGTGAAAATAATTTCTTAAACAGGATACAGAACACTCAACAAAATAAAGATCAATAGAATTAATTAAATTATTATTTTAAAAAAATATATATATAAAAAAGCCAGTGACTGGAACGCTGTAAGGACCAGACCAACCAGTTGCTATGATGCCCACTGAGGCAGCAAACCAGCCTGATCAGTGGGTGGGGCGGGCTGGCCAACCTCCACAGCCCCTCCCCCTGGCCAGCCCGCCTCTGATTGCCCCCCCACCCTGATCGGGCCCATGGGCCCTCCTGCTAGCCTGCTCTGCCCCCAATCAGCCCTCTCCCACTCTGATCAGGGGCAGGGCCAGCCAGCCAACCACCCATGGTCCCTCCCCCAGGCCACTGACCCCCAATCGGCTCCTCCCACCCCATTCGGGGGTGGGGCAGTCAGCCCACCACCTTCAGCCACTCCCACAGCCAGCCCCACCCCCAACCAGCCCCCCAAACCCAATCGGGGGTGGGGCCTGACGGCCAATTGCCTGTGGCCCCTCCCCCGAGTCTGCCCGGCCCTGATCAAGCCCTAATTGGGGCAGGCCAGCCGGCCAACCTCCTGCCATTTCCTCCTCCTGACAGGCTTGGCCCCAATCCTGGCCAGCCAGACCCCACCCATGCACAAATTCATGCACTGGGCCTCTAGTCTTTATATAACAGGCATGAACAAGTTAAAAATACTAGTAACAGACCAGGAGTACATATTTGCAAAGAAAAAGTACATAAAATGCAAAGTTTGAGTATCCAAAACATAAGTATAGCTATTTTGGGTGAAGAGGAACAAACAACTCATAGGAAAGTAATCCAAGAAAATGAAAAACAGTAGGCCCAAATGGCTGACAAATATGTGAGAAGCCCAACAATTGACGACACAGAATTTAAAATAAAGCAAGATACAATTCTGTACCCATTAGATTGAAAAAAAAAAAAAAAAAAAAAAACTGACAAATTTTAGCAAGGATGTTGATAACAGGAAATCCTATATACTGCTGGGAGGAGTATAATTTGCTACAACTACTTTAGAGATTGTTTTCACAGTGTTTAGTAAAGGGATACGGTAGATATCCTAGGACTCAGCAAGTCTACTTGTAATCAGCCTATAAGAGAAAGAAAAAAATATCTAAAACCAAATGATTGTCAGTTATTGTCCCAGGAAGGCAAGTAAGTTCCAGGACAACTGTTAGATCTTGTATCTATTTGTGGGCTGGGTTATTTAATAATTATACTTCTAGGTATTGACACAAGAGAATCTTATGCCTGTTCTAAGAAGCACAGAAAGATTTGTTTGCTGCAGTTCTGTGTATTATAAACAGATACTGGAAATGCCCCAAGTGCCCAACAATAATAAAATAGTACTTTGGTGCCTCTAATGGAATAATGTAATGAATTATAAGAAATAAACGCGGTTCATTTAGTTAAAATAGGAAAATGTAACTTGGTAAATGCTACTTCCAGGATAATACTAATGTAAATATTAAATAAATTTCAATTAATAATATATTATTTGTGAATGGATTCATACATTGCCAGAGAAAATCAAAAGATTATGCGTGGCAAGGCTTCTCTGTGACAGGGTTTAAGAAAAAGAGCCCAGCCAGTGTGGCTCAGTGGTTGAGCATCAACCTATGAACTAGGAGGTCATGGTTCAATTTCCAGTCAGTGCACATACCTGGGTTGTGGGCTCGATCTCCAGTGTGGGCATTCAGGAGGCAGCCGATCAATGATTCTCTCTCATCTCTGATGTTTCTATCTCTCTCTCTCTCCTTTTCCCTTCCTCTCTGAAATCAACTAAAAATATTCTTTAAAAGACTCATTTAAAAATAACAATAATAATATTTTTAAAAACACTCTTGAGATCCATGGAATTGGGTTTTACAGATCAAGCTTTCAAGCAAATTCTCAAAATCTGATTCCAGAGGAGAGTGCAGTTGATCACATGCCCTGGATCATTCATTTCTCATTTGTGTTTGGTGAGCTCCCAAATTTATAAAGACCTTCATATGTTTACAAATGTACCTTTCCCAAGGGCTTAAGGTAGGCTAACATTTAAATTAGTTTCATTTCCTGGGAACAAAACAAGCTGAAAGGGATAACTATAATTCATAGCAACAGAAGACAAAATGAGATGAAAAACTTACAAGAATGGAATAAACACAGTGGTTGATGGAGACATGGCTGGATGTACTGTTGACACCCCCACATCTGTGACTGGCCCTGCTGAAAACCACCTGGAGGCCTTGCGGGGGCACACGAGGAGCCTTGGACAAATGCTCACTCTGTTTAATATTCATTGAATTCAGGAACGCGTGCACTGTGACTGCTGAGATGAAATCGCAGACAGGCCTGCTTTTGTTTGGATGCGTATGAAAAAAAAGCGCAAAGGCTCGGTCTCTCAAGGTCTCTTCCAGCAAAACAAAGCCTGGGCCACCTATAGAAAGATAGTGGCCAGAAACTGCCACCAGGACACTGCCAAGTTCACGAAAGGGAAGGAAAGACAAAAACCAATGTCCATGTACATGGAGCGCTATTTAGGAGAGCTGATTGGTATTCTGGCTGCCATAAAAGACCTTCCTTGGCTGAAGTTAAGGGAAGAGCATAGTGAGGAATTGTTAATGTGACCAATTTGCCATGCGGTGAACGCCGCATTAGTAAATGTTTTATAGAAGTGAGGGAGGCCTGGCCCCAAGTCAGAACATTCACCGCAGGGGAGCAATCAAGTATGGTTTGAGATAATAGCCCTGGAACCCTTTCAAGCTCCTCTAGGTGGTGGAGGAGTGCCTCCTTTCACACTCTGCTGCCTGTCGCATGTGGCCATAGGCGAGGCAGGCTGTCCCTTTCAGAAAAGCGCCAAGAGTGATGAATGAGACTGAACGTGGGGGTGCGTCCCAGAAGGAGCGAGCCCAGGACCCAATTGTGAAGCCTGATTAGGAAAATGATGACAGGCACTTTATGGTAGAGCTGAAACTTGCAAAAAATGCCAAAGGCTTTCAGAAATGAGCAAACTACAATATGCCTGAGAAGATTATTGGGGAAAACTGGAAACGTCAAGTATCAAAAAGGAAATGAAACCAAACAAAATGCAGAAATTGTGAATCGTCTGCATGAAAGTTACTGGAATGTTTGTAATGAATTAGAGGTCACAATAAGTAACCCTGGGATGAAAAGAAAGATTGGAATGCATTTTTTTTTTTCTTTTAAATTGAAAGGTAGAAGACTGAAATTGCTCTGGTAATGTTTTTTTTCAAAAATGTGTACTCTTAGTAAATAGACAGAGAACAAAAGAATACAGCACGTTACAGTGATCCTAGGAATTAGAGATGAGGCATGAGGAAATAAATAGCTTAATTACCAATTACCTTGCAACAACCTTTACAGAGAAAAAGCTAGAGTGCTATTCAAATGAGTTATCCTATTTCCATTATGATTTTAGAGTCAAATGGTATTAAGACAAAAAGTTGGAACAGAGTTAACCCCTACAAAAACAACAAAAACAGAAAAAGAAGGATAAAAACAAATTCTGGATTATTAGCATAAAGGAACTGAATGATCAAAGGCCTTCAAAGAAAAATATTATAAAGGTGGCTTAAGGGAAAATAATTGAAAAAAACAGAACTATGATATGCTTGAAGGAGGAAAAAAAACCCTTTTCTTATTCTCAAATGTACTTGATATTTTTTAGCCTAAGGACTAAAACCAGCATTTAATAGTTCTTATTAAAATCTACTTTACTTGAGGAAACTATAATTTATTAATGAGAAGAAAACAATATTTTTTTTCTAAAATGATTAAGCAAACTGTACTGATTTGGCCTGTTAGGTTTGTATCGACCAAAAGGACAGAGTGATTTATGGTTTTCAAAATTATGGGTCTAAAAGAGAAAAAGAGGGGTGGGGATGAGGAGTGGCAATATGTCACCTTTGTAATTAAAAGCACTCAAAGACAAGCCAGTTACCACTAGTGCCTTTGTCAATTATCATGACATAGTAATTCTAACATTTCATAACATACACATTCCACATTCTAGCAGGCTTGGTATTCAGACAGGGCAGAAACATAACATAATGCCTTTGGAGACTTGCAGGGAACTTTCTGGAGGTGTCAGAACGTGGTAATAGGAATGGGCATCGGATCAAGCCTGGGCAGGTGGAATTTAATTGGTGGCCTCCATAAACACCAGGGCCATCCTTTTTACAGCCTGCATTTGTCATGTTGAACAGAAGCCTGGAGCTCTCGTTTTCAGCTTCCTGCTTCTAGACCAGCTTGTCAGACACCTCAGGCATGGAGCCATAATGCTTTCATTATCTTCCTGGGTGGATCACAATGTCAAGTCCAGGTGAGCATTAAATAAACGTGCCTGGGCCATGAGAGCCAAGATCTCGCCTGGATGACGCTGTGAAGTAGAGAACAGTTTACCTTGGGAGTCCCAGGATTCTTTTTTTAAATGTATTTTTATTGATTTCAGAGAGGGAGAGAGATAGAAACATCAATGATGAGACAGAATCATTAATCAGTCACCTTTGGTACACCCCCTACTGGGGATCCAGCTGCAACCCAGGCATGTGCCCTGACCGGAAATCAAACCTTGACCTCCTGGTTCATAGGTCGATGCTCAACCACTGGGCCACACCAGCTGCAACCAGGATTCTTGTTTAGGTTTTGATTTTTGAATATCTCTTTATTTATTTATTGCCTAAGGTGCTGCCCCTCTTAAACCTGGCTCATATCTCCTCATAACCCCCTTTGCCTTGTGCACCTGCTTCTAAGTCAGCAGTAGGACTTTTCCTGGGCCTTCTCTGTATTTCTAAGTGGAGGTAGCAGAGAAATAATTCAATTCTACATCCACTACCAAGCTATAACCAATGACAGACAAGGGTTGATGATTTCCTGCCTAAATACTCCACTTCCTTTAGACCTTCCAGTAGGATGACTCTGAGACAGGTTTTACGCTGTGTTTCAGAGGGTCTGTGATACAGCAGAAGCTGTTGCTGGCTCCGTGTCCTTGTCTGTCTCTGTCTCCAGTTCCCTGTCAATGTTTTCTGGGATCATCTTCAAAATGAATTACTTATGCTGGAATCTTACTCAAAGTCAACTTCTGGGACAATGAAAAATACACTCAATCAATCTGATATTTTATATAATAAAAGGCTAATATGCAAATTGTCCCCTTGGGAGTTCAACCAACAGGGAGTTCGACCGCTCGCTATGAGTGCGCTGACCACCAGGAGGTGGCGTGGAACACCCAATCGGCCCTGATTGCTGGCCAGGCCTAGGGACCTTACCTGTGCATGAATTTCATGCACTGGGCCTGTAGTCATTAAATAATGGAACAAGGTCATATATTCCTTACCACGCCTTTAGGCGAGCAAGTTTAACCTATTTTTATAGATTTTATATCTTAAGACATCTATCTAAGTGAATACAAACTGCATTAAAAAAATAAAAAACAGATATGAGTAAGCAGGTGAATAGGAGGCACTTTTATGGGAACAAATTATTCACATGAGGAAAAAGCAATTTCCCATGTTATTCTCCCTGCAGAGCCATCTCCAATCACCAAATGTAAGATCCAATTATTTGAAATAAGTATAGTGTGATGAAGTGGCCAGATCTCAACTGCCTTCATCTTCATGTTCAAGCAGAAACTGGCCGCTTTCACAGAACTCACAGGGGTGGGGCGGGGTAGGGAGGGATCCCAAATGTTTCACTGTAACTCCAGCCAGGAAAGAACAAACTCAGTTTAAAGCCTGTTGACAGTTCTTCAATCTAAACAATGTGATCAGTTCATCTGGGAAATTCAGACAACTATCCAGTGCAGAGTAGTGGTTCTCAACCTCAAGTCTGTGTCAGAATCACTTGGGAGGTTTGTGCAAACACAGAACTTGTGATTCAGTCGAGCTGTTGTGGGAAAGAGAATTTGTATTTCTAACAAGTTTTCAGGTGATGCAGATGCTCGTAGAAGAGGAACTGTGCATTGGAAACCATAACTGGAGAAAATTCTTATATTCTCCCTCCAAATATTGTATCTTTAAATTCAACAGATTCTTCTGCAGTAGCTTCAGTAAACACAGCAACAGCAGACACCTTTTTCTCTAGGATTTTCCTCCCTTTTGATTTACTGCCTGCCTGAAAGGCAATGCTATACAACTGATCCTTAATAAAGATTTTTCTGTATTTTTCTTGCCTGCTAAAGTCACCTTCCCTTCTAAGCCATCACTCTGTATAGTAAAAGTAAATTCACCACTTTCAGTCAACAACAAAGGTAATTTTCAGCCAGGCAGTAAATATGACAGACATGGTCCCAGCACTAATGTGTCTGCTCTAGTTTATAAATGATTTGCATTATTTTGTATGCTCTCGTTTATAAATGAGCATAAGTAAAATGGCACAGGCTGGCAGGGGAGAGCAGTTAGAGGGATCTAATCATACTGGTTATATGTCAAAAAATGCTGCATGTTACAGTTAGTTGGCAAAGATAGCATTTGGCAATATGCTGAAAGTGTTGTCTTCTGTATAGAACTAAGATAACAAAAATAAAAGACCTTCAAGTTATTTTAATATAACAACTTGAAGGGAAAAGTTATCAAATGCACAAGATCTTTAATAAAAAAAAACAACCAATGCAGAAGGTTATTACCTTCTCAGAGCTTCCTTTTAGCCTCACAGGTAAGTCACTGCATATACTCTGTACTATAACTAAATGTATATAACACAGTATAACTGGAAGGCAGCTACTTAAGATCAACAAAGAAAATAATGCACAAAAGGCATTTTAGATCAAGAACATAATGTTTTAAGTGGACCCGATAAAAAATATAAAAATACAATTTGGTGTTCAGAAAATAATGTACTAATACCAGTCTGTTTTGAGATAACTCTAATTATGGATAACTTACATGGGGCTGCTGGTATTTACCATGCAATGCATCTGGCGTGACTGCATGACAGTGTGATAATCATCCTCACTCATTCCAGACCCCTTTTCTCCTCCTATTCCTTTGCTTCTAGAAATTATTGTTACTCTTGTTAAAGCATAAGACTAAAAAAATCATGTAATTATGCCCAAGGGTATAGAAAAATGCATCTTCCTTTTAAGAGCAGCCAACAGAGTTGCTTTATCTACAGAAAAAAAACGTCTATATGTGCAATTCTAAAGCCTATTTCTATTCCTATCTGTCTCTTCAGTAACGATACAGTATTCCACCTGGCACACACCTACCTGGTCATCACCTGTATGCAGGTTCCCTGCTCCTTGGACGGAAGGTTTATCAGTTTGTATTTTGGTATCTAAGGAATGGCTCCCCACTCTCCTAGGCCTGCTAACATCCTGGGTGACTCCTTGTTGGTTTTCCATCAGCAAAAGCCAATTAAGCTTTGCCCAATCTTCAGCTCTATTCCATAAAATATCCTGATGGATTATCTGTCTTTAAAATAATTACAACCTAATTGTTTTTGGGTAATTTTGTTCTAACTAAATATTTTCAAGCTACCAGAGCAGTCTGAACTTCAGACACTCTTCCATGTTCAAAAATATAAAATTTCCTTGAAAAAATGCCATGTGGCGGTATGCCATGAGCTTGGCTGTCTTTAATAAAGTGAACAGTAACTCCGAAGCCAATGTAATGACTCCTCATTGTCTTCCGGAGTCTGGATGTGACTTGATAATCTCCTTTCATTGAATTATGCCACTTTTTAAGCCCAACTGAAAGCTTGTCCCAGTAAGTCTTTGTTCTTTTTCCTGAATGATTGTGTTAGAAGGTGATCACACATAAAGTCAGAAAGGAGGCAGTACACAGACCACTTCTTAAAAAACATGAAGCCCTAACCGGGGTTTGGCTCAGTGGATAGAGCATCTGCCTGTGGACTCAAGGGTCCCAGGTTCGATTCCGGTCAGGGGCATGTACCTTGGTTGCGGGCACATCCCCAGTGGGGGATGTGCAGGAGGCAGCTGATCGGTGTTTCTCTCTCATCGATGTTTCTAACTCTCTATCCCTCTCCCTTCCTCTCTGTAAAAAATCAATAAAATATATTTTAAAAAAAGAAAAACATGAAGAAGGGTTAAGGTGATGGAAGCAACTGCCTTTGTCTAATAAATCTCTCATATAAACATATGTGTGCATGCACATGCAGCTGAGCACACACACACACACACACACACACACACACACTTCCCTGTTTCTTGGCATTATGACCTGTGACAGCAAGGGACATTCTGAGCTCTACCCCTTGCTGGGTCCCCGAAGAAACCTGTATAAAGATAATGGTGGCACAGATGCTCCAGGAGGCATTAAGCACTTAGTCTGGTGAGGCCAACCTCCTTAGTTCTCTATAAATACTCCCACTGTGGCACTGAGGGTAAGGCTAAGTCATAGAGACACTTAATCTCTAGTCACATTGTCTCTGACAACATCTGGACACTTGTCTCTGATCTAATAATCCTTTCTCTTTTTGCATCCAGATAATCTTATCTGAACTTTATCACACTTTTCAATGGGCATACATATAACTTAGCTTTGAGCACTCTCTCTCAAAACAGTATGTATGAAAGGAGAAATGCACCATGTAACTGGTCACCTGTAGAATCTGAAGGACTCAACTAATTGCCATATGAGTTTTTCTTTGTACTCTGTATTAGGTCCGTAGTCGGCAAACCGCGGCTCGCGAGCCACATGAGGCTCTTTGGCCCCTTGAGTGTGGCTCTTCCACAAAATACCACGTGGAGGCAAACACGTACAGTGCGATTGAAACTTCGTGGCCCATGCGCAGAAGTCGGTATTTTGTGGAAGAGCCACGGTGAAGGGGCCAAAGAGCCGCATGTGGCTCGCGAGCCACGGTTTGCAGAGCCGCAGTTTGCCGACCACTAATAATTAGGTAATACAAACGGTCAGGGTGCCACATGGATATAAGTATGTCTAACATCTAATTATTTTCTCATTTGCTACCATATATGTCACTTTGTATCTAGGATATATTTCATAATAACTTACTTATTTTTATAGTTTTGGAAAGTGAGTTCCAGAGACCCAAACAAAACAAAGCCAAAGAGGGCGGAATAGCATTTATAGTTCTTCCATCTCAGCATAATATTGTAATATCACACAATATACAGCAATGCTATATAATACAATGACATATTGATATTTACAGCATTATAGTATGATAAAGCTCACTCTGCAGGCTGCTGTCTCGGCCTCAGAAGCAACTCAGCTGCTGTTCTTCTCACGATGAGACCTCTCAGTCTTCAGGTCACATGAAAACACACCTCAGACTTGCTGTCCTGCCATCCTCTCTGCAGTAATTCTCTCCTGATATTCACAACCTTCTCACTCATTTCATTTACCTGAGATATCACCTTACATTGTATTTTCTTGTTCCAAATCTGTCTCTGCTCACCTGGCCCTAAGCTCTTAGAGGCTAGGGGCTATTTCTATTAGGTTCGTGCCTATCACATGCTGCCAGCAAAATGTTCAGCTTGTAGTAGGTGTTTATTAAAAATGTTACACATGAATAAATATGGTAATGCTGATAATCATAATAATATCACTATATTAGTTCTTCTTAAGATATAGACACTGTTCTAAGTGTTTTGTGTATATTAACTCATTTTAAAAGATAAGTACTGTTACTTTCCTTTTCTGTACCACAGAGGTTAAGTAACTGGCCAAGTCATAAGTAGTAGAGCAGAGATTCTAAATCTTTGCCTCTGGCCCCACCACCCAAACGCTTAAACATTCTGCCAGGCTACTTGCTGAAATGTAAGGTTGAACAAAGATCAAGGAATCCAAGGGCAAAATATAGGGTTGGGGAAAAGTAGGTTTATAGTTGTTCATATGGAAAATAATTCAATAACTAATAAATAACATAAGAATGAATTGTTTCGCATACTCACAACTCTAAACCTACTTTTGCCTGCCCAACCAGTGTAGTCAATAAAAATAAAAAATAAAACACAAGGATTCACAAAGGCCAAGGAACCTGAAGACAACATACATATAATACAAAAGTTTTGATTTGGAAGGTGTATGTGGGCCATGAAACATTTCAGCACATCATGTTGATAACTGGGCATCGGAATAGCTATGGAATGTAGGATACGAGTCCAATCTCACTTGACCCTGTGGAATAGCTTATATTTAAAAAATATTTTGTATGAGATCATTCAGATTGATTTTCACTTTTACAGAGGTTTCCAAGATAATGTAAGCTGTTTGACCACATGAGACTAGATTTTGAGAAAATAGGGGTATAATAATACTAGGTAGTTTTCACACTCATAAGCACTGGAATAGTAGACCTACTCCTTGAAAGGCAATCGAGAGATATGACATGGTTTGCACTGTTCTCAAATGAATGTCTCATCATAAGTTTGGTTATGATGTTCTCAAAAGTCACCATTCAACCCCAAAGCAGCTCAGAGACACACGCATCTACTGTCTCATTCAGCTACTAAAAGTTATTTCCAATCACAATGACCCATGCTTGAGGCATGATAGCTGCAAAATAATGCGGGGAGGGTTAGGAGAAAGAAAGGAGGAAGGTGTTTGGCCTCTGCGTAATTCAGAGAAACCATATCTGGCAACAGCAGTTGTGAAAGTAACATTCATCAGCATCAAACCCAGACTTCAGGGACAATCTGAGATAGAGACCACTATTTGGGCTCTCAGATCTTCAAAAGTTGAAGAGTGGTAGATTGTTTGAAAAGATAAAGACTGGGCTCTGCCTGTTTTCATTTCTCCCTAGTTGCTTTTCAAAATCTCATCTCATTCCCTCTCCCACTTTTAAGTGTGATTTCTGTCTTCTTTCCTAAACAGACACAGCTCCCTGAATTTAGCACCATTTTGGCTTCTTGAAAGGTGTTTATATTTAATCCTCAGGAGTAAACAAGCGTCTTCAATCTCTCTAAATAAAACAAAATCTAAAACCAGATAGCTGGTTTGTTATCTACTGGGAGCCATGGGTCACATTTGGCAGGTATAATGGGAAGGGGCTCTGAAAAAATAAGCAATTTTATTTTCCATGTATTTTTTTAAACTGGTAATAGCATATACAATAACATCTAAATCACAACTATGCAGGCATGATCGACTAGTAGTTAAATAACAAAATTCTTTAGGGTTACATTTGTTTGTTTTTTAAATATATATATTTTTTATTGATTTCAGAGAGGAAGGGAGAGGGAGAGATAGAAACATCAATGAGAGAGAATCATTGAGCAGCTGCCTTCTGCATACGCCCTACTGGGGATTGAGCCCGCGTGCGGGCATGTGTCCTTGTCTGGATTCAAACCTGGGACCCTACAGTCCTCAGGCTGATGCTCTATCCACTGAGCCAAACCAGCTAGGGTTAGGGTTACATTTGAATGGGAGTTTGACCTCATAGCCCATGAACTTTTAAGCTTCTCTGCCAGTTTCTCTGACTGTTTAAGAGATAGACCATACATAATCTCCATGAGATGGGTTGGTTCTGTCTCTTTAATAGTTCATATTCATGAGATTTTAAAATGTAAAGCCCTTTTACTATTCATAGACTTAATAGATAGTTATCAATTGCCTGCTATTCTTCTGACTAAATCCTACACCCAGGCAATAAAATCATAAGTAAAGGCAGACAAGCCTCCGGCCCTGATTAAAGAAAAGTCACAGAGAGGACAAGAGCTGCACAGTATGATGCTACAATGGGAGGGCCTGACCCATGTAAAATTGTCAAGGAACCCTTCTCTGAGGAACGGCATTTTAAAGACATGAACATCTCAAAGCTGAGGAGGAGAAACTTGGATTCAGGCAAAATCCCAACATGTGGCAGGAGAGAGCCCATCAAGGTCAAATGTATTATTATAATCTATGTACAGAGAGTAGAGGGCAAGGGTTGATCTGAGATGTATCTTGAGGAAGAGGAAGGAAAAAGATCACACATGGCCTGGTAGGCCAAGCTTAGGAATCTTGTCTTTACCCTTAGAATGCAGAGAGGCTTCTATGTTTTAAATCAGGGGGCCAGGTCATGAGTGTGGGAAGCCACCGCTTGCTCATACTGTCAGTGCACCAAGGAACGCGGAAGGCCAATGGGCATTGGGCGTTAGGAGGGCTGCTGCTAAGCACCTCATCTGTTGAGATAGTGGTGGCTCAAGGCAATCCCCTAACCTGATAATCCTTTTACTGTTTACCAAACTTTACCTTTGATATCCCTGTATGCATTGCTAAAGGGCAAATGTGTATTCAAGTAAATAAATAGTGGACCAGGCCAGAAGTCAGTGTGCCTCCTCAAGAAAGAGGTCTCCAGCCCTGATAAGTTTGGCTCAGTGGATAGAGCCTAGGCCTGAGGACTGAAGGGTCCCAGGTTCAATTCCGGTCAAGGGCATGTACCTTGGTTGTGGGCATATCCCCAGTAGGGGGTATGCAGGAGGCAGCTGATCAATGTTTCTCTCTCATCGATGTTTCTAACTCTCTATCCTACTCCCTTCCTCTCTGTAAAAAATCAATAAAATACATTAAAAAAAAAAGAGGTCTCCACCTGGCTCCCCGCCACTTAATAATTCATATTTCTTATCTAGTGTTTTCATTTGTGCATCGGTCGCTCCTTCATATCCTGAACCCTAGCAGTGCAGGTAGTAGCACATGAGGTCAAGGAACCCTTCTCTGAGGAACGGCATTTTAAAGACATGAACATCTCAAAGCTGAGGAGGAGAAACTTGGATTCAGGCAAAATCCCAACATGTGGCAGGAGAGAGCCCATCAAGGTCAAATGTATTATTATAATCTATGTACAGAGAGTAGAGGGCAAGGGTTGATCTGAGATGTATCTTGAGGAAGAGGAAGGAAAAAGATCACACATGGCCTGGTAGGCCAAGCTTAGGAATCTTGTCTTTACCCTTAGAATGCAGAGAGGCTTCTATGTTTTAAATCAGGGGGCCAGGTCATGAGTGTGGGAAGCCACCGCTTGCTCATACTGTCAGTGCACCAAGGAACGCGGAAGGCCAATGGACATTGGGCGTTAGGAGGGCTGCTGCTAAGCACCTCATCTGTTGAGATAGTGGTGGCTCAAGGCAATCCCCTAACCTGATAATCCTTTTACTGTTTACCAAACTTTACCTTTGATATCCCTGTATGCATTGCTAAAGGGCAAATGTGTATTCAAGTAAATAAATAGTGGACCAGGCCAGAAGTCAGTGTGCCCTGGATAGCCCCCTCTGCAGGGCAGAGAAAAGAACACAGGGGCCTGAGTGGATGCAGGTAACTCTGTGAGGAGGCCACTGCAGAAGTCAGAGAGCAAACAATGATTTGGACTTAAAGGTCCTGAGGAAGCCCAAAAAGCAGAATGATTTGGGGGAATATTTAGGAGGCACAATGAACCGGACTTGGGGAAAACTGGAAATCAGAATAGAGAGACAGTGTAGAGAATGACTCCCACGTTATTCTACCCCTCATACCATTTAACATGCATTTTACCCTAATGTATATATAAAACTGTAATATGCAAATACAACGGCGGAACAACCGAACAACCAAACAACTGGTCGCTATGATGTGCACTGACCACCAGGGGGCGCACGCAGAGCATGGCAGGCATCAGCCACAGTTGGATGGTGGAGCAGGTAAGCGGGGGCGCCACACCAAAGCAGGGCACCAGTCGCTGTCATTGGGGTGAGCCTCTGGTGGTTACTGAAAATTCTTTGCTCCCACGCGCCGTGGTCCTGCCCGGCGCTCACACCAGCTGCCAGCATAGGAGCCGCCACTCGCATCCACTGCCAGTGCCCCCCGATTGCCCCTCAGGGCTTCTCCACCTCCCCCTGTTCCTGAGGGGTGACTGGGCCAGCAGCCACAGCTTACAACCACTGACAGCATTGGCACCACTCGCACTCACTGCTGGCACTAGCACCAATAGCTCCGCATCATCAGCAGGTGTGAGCAGGGCAGGCACCATCAGTGCGTGGGAGCAGTGGTGGAGGGAGCAGGAGTGCTGGCAGACAGGGAACTGGGGGCCATGGCAGGAGGGGCCAGGCAGAGGCACAGAGGATGGGCCAAGACCCGCCCCTGTGCCCACCGCAGCCTCATGGCCCACAGTTCCTTTCAAGGTGCACAAATTCATGCACTGAGCCCCTAGTAATAGATAAAAGTGGTTAAGGGAATAGTATGATGATATAGCACTATACTATCAGACTTTTATGCTAAATATAAATGTTTATATTTGCATATTGTAATGAAGTACTTTCTTAGATTTAAATTTATTTCCCCTTACTAAAAAAGAGTTTTGAATTAATGACATTCACTGAACTAAATTAGCAGCACAAAATATAATGAGCTCACTTACAATAATTTTATGAGGAGTTAAAAGCACTGAAGTTTTACTACATAGAGAAATAATATTAGTTTCTGAACCATGATTTTACTTTAATTACTTACCAAGAAAAAGAAACACTGAAATCAAATATCAACATCCAAGGAACTGGCAGAAGAATTCTCATTAGTGTAACTGTAACTTTCAGAAATAAAGCTACCAAAGGACAGGCAGATAATTTGTTTTAAGAATAACATCTGAGCGAGTAACATAGAATAATAAATGCATCATATTCTTGTCAGTTAAGAATAAACTATAACTGAAATGATTAATGCAAAAGGTACAAGGGAACATTCTATTTCAAGCACCGAGTCAACCATTGGTATGCTTTTCTGAAGTTTTAGTTTGTAAAATATATATAAGAACTAAAATACAGCTCTGGGCTTCAGAGTCTAGCAAAGTTCAAATTACTGCCCAATGTAGTAGGTGTAGAATAAATTCTGATTTAAAAAATGCAAACTACAATCTCTATATGGAACAAACCCTTTAGTTTCCTATCTGCCTATCATATTTTTTATTTATTTCAAAAACTAAATCCATAATTCAGCTATCCCAGGAAGACAACATGTCTTGCTTTCTTCTTCAATATTTGCTGTGCAGTATAGATGGTGGGTTTGAACTGCGTGGGCCCACGTATATGTAGATTTCTTTTTTCATCTTGTAAACAGGCAAGGTAAACTTACAGTATTGACAAATACAGCACAGTATGTAAATATGTAAATGTGTTTTCTCCCTCTTATGATTTTCTTAATATGGTTTTCTCCAGCTTACTTTTTTTGTAGTAATATAGCAAATAATATAGATAGCATACAAAATGTGTTAATCAACTGTTATTGCTAAGGCACCCAGTCAATAGTAGGCAGGAGCCAAAGATTATACACGGATTTTTGAATGGTCGGAGGTGATCATCCCAGACCCTGTGTTGTTCAAGGATCAACAGAACTTGTTCTTATTCTTTAATTTTTATATATCTCAAGTTCAACTATGTGTATGCACTCAAGATAATTGTGTATTTTCCTCATTTGTTAGAGTGTTTCCTCATTTGCTTGAGTTAACACACTTAACTCAAGCATAACAGGACATGACAGAAAGAATGAATGACCTGTAATTTACAGGGGAGATAATAGTTCACACCAAGTTGTATTTGCCTGTTTTGTTTTTCTTCTTAATGGTGACAAGTTATAACATCCTTAAAAATGTTTAATTACCAGTTTTTGTGACATTGCTATGAGGTTTATTTTGCTTATGTTAGACTAATATTACTAAAACTCCATGAAAAGATGAACATATTAATTAAAAGGCAACCAACCATCTTAGGAAATACATAAAAGATACTATCCTTAACAATTTCTATAGAATTTTCATTTGGGAAAAAAACCTTTCTCATGTAATATTTCAGTTAGCGATGGGAAAATAAAGATGAATAAATATTGAACAAGAGAGTAGAGATTCTATGTTCAAATTTTAACTCTGTAGCTAAGTATCAATATTTGCTAGCATAAGTCATTTCATTTTGAAGAGCTAGAGATTTTACTGAAATTGAAAGAACTGTGAACAGACTTTTCAAACAATAAATATAGTAAAATTCAACCGTCCCTTTTTTCTCCCTTCTTCCCTTTATAATACAGTTATATAAACAATGCCTATAATTTTTGAGAGTAAACATACATATACACAAAGTTAAAAGTAAACATATCACTTTGACTCCAGGGAGGCTAGAACTAAAAGATTCCCTATTTTTTCAACTATTATGAGTAACTTGAAAGATAAGGACTTTGGCCAAGTGGGAAATCTGCAGCCTCCATCTGTCACGTATGGGTTTAGTGCTTGCTCTTGTCATAGTGTTTCCTGGAAACTGAACTTCCACTTTGAAAAAAATAAACCTTGCTCTGAGTGCTACAAGCAAACTGGGATTAAAAAGTCCAGATGTGCTGAGAGAAAGAAAAACAAACACAATGATATCTGAATCGCATTTCCTACAGAGCTTGGGATAGAAGGTGCACTAACATGGGCACTACATGTAGCAGAAGGAATAGAATCAAACAGTCATGGACTGACACTACAAGCCTTCACTGTTGTGAACAATAAGTGACCTTTGCGAAATCTTATGCGGCATTTTAACTATTTCCAACCAACTTCCATTTTAACTTTGAAATGTTTTCTTTCACTTTAATTCATCTCAAAACATTAAAAGGATCTGTCATTATTTTCTGATGTTCTTAACCCCCATGTAGATACTCAAGTCCTTAAGAGACTCACAGCATAGAGCGAACTCCAGGTATTAATTCATTGGTTTTTCAAGTGCCTATCATTCCTGACAACTGACTACATACACTAAGGACGTACAACAATGCAATTTGATGGTTTTAAATTGGAGAGAGAGAGAGAGAGAGAGAGAGAGAGAGAGAGAGAGAGAGAGAGAGAGAGAGAGAGAGAGAGAAGCATCCATGTGAGAGAGAGACATCTATTGGTTGCCTCCCATACCTGCTCTGATGGGAATTGAGCAGGTGACCTTCAGGTGCACTGGAGGACATTCAACCAACTGAGTCACACCAACCAGAGTGCAAGGTGTGCGTTTTGTTTTTTGTTGTGTGTGTGTGTGTGTGTGTGTGTGTGTGTGTGTGTGTGTGTGTGTGTTTTAATTATAGAGGTTTATATAAGACAGAGAAGGAAAAAAGTAAATAAATAATTGCAAGAGAGTGTAATATATGTGGGCATAGCAAAAGTATGCAGGGGAAGCCCTGGAACCCAGAGGACAAAGTTCTGTGCAGTTCTGAAGATGGAGACAAACAGCAGGTAAGACCAAAACAATACTCCATTTTTCTGCAATCAGTGCTTTTTTATAGTTTGCTTGAAATGTAATGATATCTATCTATCTATCTATCTATCTATCTATCTATCTATCTATCTATCTCTGTCACTGCATTTCAAATCCTCAAGTATATGATACAACATTTGCAACAAAACTGTTAACAAAACCTAAAAAAGCAACAGACAAAAAACCCTCTATATAACTTGCCTAAAAGAGAACTTGGGCAATAAAGGTACTAAAATTTCAAGATTCCCTGATTCAAGGATCCTTGGTCCTAATGGAAATCAATTCATAAACAGTATTTTAGAAAGAATTCAAACATCTATTGAAGAAAAACACCAAATATTGTGATTTTGATATTCAGACTCTATCCTTAGTAATACTAAATTATGAAAAATGGAAAGAAAAATTTTTAAAAAATATTTTTATTGATGTTGAGAGAGAGGGGAAGGGAGAGGGATAAAGAGATAAAAACATCAATGAGAGAGAAACATTGATTGGCTGCCTCCTGGACACTCCCAACTGGGGATGGAGCCTGCACCCTGGGCATGTGCCCTGACCAGGAATCAAACCCGTGACTTCTTGGTGCATGGCTCAGCGCTCAACTACTGAGCATAGGGTCAGGCAAAAGTGAACTTTTTAATGGAATCTGTTGTCATCTGTTTTGGTTCTATAATTGTTAAGCATTATTTTTAAGTTAAAGAGCACTCAGAAGCAGTTAAAAAAGACTGCATATATAACCTTAGGGCTAATGAGGCTTCCTGAAAAAAGGCAAATAAAAAATTGAAGCCGGATATGTAAAAGGGTAAATGTAATTTTATCAGAGCACCACAGAATTCTTCACCACACATTGAAAGTTCCATTCTGGGAGCTGGGGTAATTTGCACTGATGGCATCATATGATTTTGAGGCAATGGCCCTCCCGCTGGGTGGATGTTTTATCTCCCTTCTTTAACACTCTATAATAATCCCGTGTCAGCATCATTTTGTCATTCGCATTCTGCCCTTATTCAAGTAACAGCTTGCCTTCTGTCCTTTTCAGATCCTCAGATCTCAATAAAATCAAATGCATGTTGAAGGCAAAGCTCGTGTCTTGCTCATTTTGGTTTTACTTTTGTTGATCACAAAAGAAGGTGACTGTGATTTGGGGAATTTGGGTGCTGAAATATGAAAAGGGGTCACCAGCTGCAAGGGGAAAACCCATAACAGTCAGAGCAACGGAGAAGGAAGCACGGACAGGTCAGTGTGGTTGGAGTACTGCAGAGGCAGGGTGGGCAGGCGACGCACCTTGAGAAACTAGGCTGGAAGTGGAGACAAGAGCCTGAGCACTACTTTCCCATCCTAGTTATTAATAATAGGAAAAGAGCAAAGGGAAGGCAAGACATTATAAGTATGGCCATTTGGGCCGCTTCACCAGGAAGCTGTAGTTTTACTCTCCCCAAGGAACCACCAGCCCATTCCCTGAAGATCACAGAGGGAAGGGGCCCAACAAAGGAGAGATG
This sequence comes from Myotis myotis, assembly GCF_014108235.1. Classification (NCBI taxonomy): domain Eukaryota; kingdom Metazoa; phylum Chordata; class Mammalia; order Chiroptera; family Vespertilionidae; genus Myotis; species Myotis myotis. Next base: position 5,977,697 of record NW_023416318.1, read on the forward strand.
GGCACAAGCTCAGTGTGTCAGGGTAACAGAGGGAAGGTACTTGCCTGGGAACAGAGATCATTGGCCAAAGTGGGCAGAGCCACTGCAAGACCATGAAAGTTTGTGAACACATAATCCCCTAGACCCATAGGCGGCAAACCTCGGCTTGCGAGCCACATGCAGTTCTTTGACCCCTTGAGTGTGGCTCTTCCACAAAATACCACATGCGCTCTCGCACGTACAGTGCGATTGAAACTTCGTGGCCCATGCGCAGAAGTCAGTATTTTGTGGAAGAGCCAGTATTTTGTGGAAGGGCAGAGGGAAATGAGACCTTAAAAACCAAGGAATTTGATTCTACAGAAATAAAGCTTTTACAATATCTTATCCTCCCATGGGAGCCTCAGGAAATTTTTATTCCAGTGGCATCCCAAGAGCCCAACTTCCACCAACAACACCATTACAAATAATTCCAAAAATAGTTAGGCATAAATCTAATGAAATAGGTACAAGATCTGTGTCTTGTTTTAAAAATATATACAAGATCTGTACCAGCTTTCTGTTGAAAACAAGTGAGAAATTTTTAAAAGATCTAAACAAGTTGTGAGATATATTGCGTTTATAAACTGGAAGTGTCAAGTATGTTAAGATATTAGTGCTCCAATAAATACATCGTTTCAACACAATACCAATCAGAATTCCAGCTAACTTTTGTTTTAAATAAAGATGCCAGTTAAAAATTATATAGAAAGCAAAGGAAATCAAATATCCAAAATTTTGGGAAAAAAATCAAGTTGTATAAATCATAATACCTGATTTCAGAATTTAATATAAAGATGAGACTAATCAATATACTGTGGTATTGATAAAAGTATAGATGAATGGAAGAGAACAGATTCTATAATAGACCCTCACATATATCATTGATTGATTTTATTTTCAAAAGAGCAAAAGCAATTCAATGGTGAAAAGGTAATCTATTTTTAAGAAATGATGCTGGCACAAATAAACATGCATACATAAAAAAATAGTAACGTTGATCCCTAATATGCTCATATGTAAACATTAGTTCAAAATGAATTTAAGTCCCAAATGTGAAACCTAAAACTATAACACTTCATTAAAAAATAGGATAAAACGAATTTAACAATTGGGTTAGGCAAATATTTCTTAATAGAAAACCAAAATCATAATCCATAAAAAAATTAAAGTCAATAAACTGTGCTTCATAAAAATAAAAATGTCTTCCCTTTGAAAGACGCTGTAATGGGAAATGAGCCAGGAATAGGTGACACCATCCAGTTGTGGAGGCTTTGGGATCCACCACAGCTTTCAAGCCACAGACATGTTTTCCCCAAGCAGCTCTACCAATGAGTGGGGGTTGACCATTTCTGTTTAATGAATAACTCCTTTAAAGGGCAATGTTAGCACTGGAATTCCCCATGGGCCAGCCCAAGGAATTTTTGTAGCTATACCACAGTCTGAGGGTCTTCCTACCCAATCCTCCTTCCTTTCTCCCTTCCTACTCCTATTCCCTGTACCCTTTATCTCTCATACATGCAACCCCTAGTATTTTTGCATTTCTAATGCCAGAGGGCACAATGTGGGACAGTAAGTAGCGCCCCAGTCACATAGGACACTGTAAGCCACTGCACGGGTTTGGAGACTTATCCCCTTAAAAAGAGTTTTCTGAAATAATTTAAGGTGCACTCATCATGTCCTAGGATGAGAATCAAAAATAAGTAAATACAATAAAATAAATAAAGGAAGGAAGGAAGATGACAGTAGCAATCAGCTACTTGAAAAATCTAAAAAGTGATGCTACTTTGCACATTTGGGTTAGCCACTTATACTCTCTTGATATCAAAGTAAAACATTTCATCAATTAAAAAAAAAATCCAGTTACCATACTAGAAAAGTACAATTTCCTTCTAACATTCTTAGTTTTCCTTTCCCAGACCAATATCTTGGTACTGACAATTCATAGAATAAAAAGCATTGTGCTTTTTGAAGCCAAGAGGAGCAGCGGTAACTTCAATATAAAATTTTAAGTACATCAGTATTTTCCTTCTTTAAATATGTAATGTAATTGCTGTTCATCAATGTAAGCAATTTAATTCATTTTTTAAAAACTTTAACAGCATTCAAGGAACTACTATATTGTTTGAACACTGAATGAAATAAATGCAGCAAGTCTGGGAGAATTAACATTGTGTTAAGCCAAGTGAAATAGACCATGTTTTCAGTTAGTAGGAACAATTTAAATAATTTCTAATCAGAAAAAAAAATGGTTAAAATTAAGATGAGAACATTGTTTATAATATGCAAAAAATGCACATTATAACAAAAAGCTATTTTAGCAACAATCCAAAGAAACCAAAAGTTTGATTTTAAATTTCTGTAAATATCACTTTTTTAACAAATTATAAAAGAGAGTTTATTTAGGAAGTCGCAGAGACAGAAAAGGCGAGCCAGCTGGGCTGCGTGGGCCCAGGAAAGGAGTTAAGGGGGGCAAAAGAAGTGCCTTCGGAGAAATAAAGGCAGAGAGAAGGCACATGGTGGTAGGAGAGGGGCAAGGTGCAGGGGTATTCCAGAGAGAGCATGCCCTGGGGAAAGGGGTTGAGGAAAGTCATGGGAGTGCTACAGAGAAAGAGAGAATAGGTCAACATCACTTTTGAAGATTATAAAATTAAAAGCCAGAGAATAGAGAAAGAGGGGCTTAGTGAGTTGTCTTTTTAGACAGAGAAGGGGTGTAGTGAGTTGTCTTTTTAGACAGAGAAGGGGTGGCAAGAACATTGAAGGATAAAAACCATTTATCTGGAGAAAAGAGGGAAATGAGGAAATACAGGGGGAAAAGAATTCCAAGCCTAGCAGAATAAGTCAACAAACCAATAAATACTTGTATAAAAATATGTTCTTCGGTGATCAAAGTGAGAGCTATTTTTATTAGAATGATGGTAATGGAAGACAGCCCAGAGAGCTGAGGAGTGAAGGTGCTTGCTGGAGAGGGCCAATGTAGGCACTCTCAGAGCCATCTGGTCGTGAAGAGGAGCAGAGGGAGCTGGAGGGGGCTAGGCAGGAGTCAGGAATAGAGTTTTGTTTTAGGATAATGAATGGTAGATCATATCAGTTGCTAGAAGCAAGAACCCGTGTGAGAAGGATACTTGGCAGTCAGCTTGATTCCAATCTTATCGATTATGTGATACATACCCGAGACAGTCCATGCAAACTCGGGCTCAGCTATCCAGAAATGCTGTAACAGGAAGAGGTGGGATTTGACAGGAGTCACCACCATGAGACCCATAGTTTTCCAGCTATAAGCTCAGCCAGGGAGGAGGCAAGCAATAGAGGTCCGGGCACCACAGGGGTCCCGAGACACTGAGGACTTGGGAGGAGGAAGTGTGCACACGATGCCCTCTGTTTTCTCAGGATAGCAGGGGAGTCAGGATCACCTCTGAGGTGCCCAGTGAGGCAACAGGAACAGGGCAGTGCAGGGGCGAGAGGGGTTCCAGTCACCTTCCTCTCCCATTCTTTTCAGGAATTACTCCAAGCTATCACCTCCTCCTCATCTCTTCACTTTTAATAGATTACCTTATCGTCTATTTTATGAATAACCTCATAGCAATCCCTCCTTCCCTTACCTAGAGGCTTGCACAAGCCCTTTAAAATCTGCACCACTCGCACACCCTCTAGAACATCCTCTACATTGCCCCGAAGTTATCTACCTCACAGATCTATCTATCTATGCAGATCTGCTCCTTTCACTCCCTCATTTAAAAGATGCTCAGTGACTTTAAGTTGACACGATTTAAAAAATTAACCTCCAGTGGGCAAATGGCTCTACTAATTGGCTTTGTCCATACTCAATGCCCATTTAAAATAATCAGAGGGCCCTGGCCTGTGAATCTCAGTGGTTAGAGCCTCTTCGCCCCACATAAGGAAGAGTCCTGAGTTAGATTCTGGTCAAGGGCACATGGGTTGCAGGTTTGATCTCCTTCCCTGGTCAGGGTGAATGGAGGAGGCAACCAATTGATGTCTCTCTCACATTGATGTCTCTCTCTCTCTCTCTCTCTCTCTCTCTCTCTCTCTCTCTCTCTCTCTCTTCTCTCTACCTTCTCCCTCTCCCTCCCTATTTTCACTCTCTCTAAAAATCAGTGGAAGAAATACCCTTGGTTGAGGATTTTTAAAAAAATGAAGAATCAGACGTATCTACTGCAACATGTCATCTTCATCTATGTGTGTACTACTGAGCAACGTATGGCTAAGCTTTTTAAGAGAGGCAAAAATAATGTATATTGACACCACATGGAAAACTGATAAGGAAAAAATATGCTCAAATGATCATTGTAAAGCTACAGTTCTCTGAAACTAATGGGCTATTCCTTTTTTTCTAACCACCTGATTGCCTCTGAATACCCTTTATTGTTAGAAAAATTCAACACTCTGCAAAACAGAAGTCTTAGCCAAAATTAGTCCTCGGACAAAGGCACCTTCTCAAGTGTTATTATCACTCCAGGATACTACTTGGTAGGGGAGGTGATCTCATTCTTGGGCTTATCCAACAATCCCCCCACAAAAACCCTTCATAACTACAATTTATCCTCCCAGCTTCTTCTCAGCATACCATCAAATGTACTTTGTGTTCAATTATTAGTGGGGTCCCGCTGATAGCACTCCCCTCCCTCCCCAATCTCTCAGCTCCTTCTTACTTACCCTTCCAGACTTTTCACTGGGGTCATCTCCCCTGAAATGGTTTCCCTGACACTCCTGCTGCTTAGAACTGGAAATTTTAAGGTAGTCTTGGTATTTTATTAAATCGGCTTTAAAAATGATACTATCTGCAGCATTCAAAATGTGCTTCAAACTACATTTTTAATTTTTTTTTAGCATCTTTAAAGAAGATATTTCTTAAGCTCTAATCCCACCTTATATTATTATTTAAATATATAGAAAAATAGTTTGTTATCATCCTTAGGATAATCTACGGTCATGTTCCATGATGTAGATTAAAGTTAAACCATAAATGACATTGATTTGGGCCCATTGCAGTTCTTAACCTCAAGATTTGCTTCAACCTTGAATAAAAGAAAAAGTTGGTCACTGCTGCAGTGACCATTCAAATAGTCCTAATTAAGACTGCATTTTTTATTTTATTATTTTCTATTGCTTTATTTTCATATTGTTCAAATAGAGAACCAGGGTGCAAGTATAAGAAAGTGTTATAGTATTACTGTGATTCTGCTCAGAACAGAACAAAATCAGCTAGTGTGTTTTGTTTTGTTTTTCATCCAATAGGTTTTTTTTTTTCTAGGAGTGCAATTCATGTTAAAAAATAAACATACGTTTTAGAATTTTTAAAAAATGAGCAATTTATGAGTAAATACAGTTTCTGTGAGACCTAAATAATCACTCTAAGATAAAAAGAAGAAATATACTGAAAAAATATCATGTAACAGAAAAGTATTTCCATATTTGGAAACAATTATTAAGATTTCAATTTTTAACTTCCTTTGGGGAAGAAATAATCATTCCTGATAAGTTTTAAACACATTTTTTGAGCTGTAATGGATTTAAAATTTGGTTTGGGAAACCAGTGACCCAACTACCAATATGATCAGAGGCCTTTTAGTCCAAACTTACTCTTTATTTTAGTATCAGTCAAATAATTATTATCTAATCATTTTCTCATCTTATAAAATATCCCTACCAGAATATTCCTTTGAATTAGCCTATTAGAGTATTTTTCTCTGACATGCAAACTGTAATAAAACTTAGACACTTGCTCATAGCGAAATTGTTTGATGTTTTCTATCCTGGATCAATTGAAGTATAAGGGATTATGCCATGGTTTAAGGCATTTATCAACCACACCATTTTTTTAGAATGGCAAAAAAAAAAGAGTGTAAATGAAGAAGAACAAAAACTCAACTATGTGTAAAGGAGACAAGTCAAGTGAGTTTTAAATCTTTTAAAATAGCAAAAATCCCCATGGAAAAAAATAGTGTAAGTAAATATCACTCTAATAACACTATTACCGATGAAACATACATTTTATCATCACATTATCTGTAATATTAAATCTATAAGAAAATTACTTTTGTATAGCTTTCAACGTTTCAGAATGTCAAAGCCATTACCCCATTTCATCTCATTTAGTTGGTGTTAAAACATAATTCTGCTTTACTTGTTCTTGCACATTAAGAACAGAAAGTGTAAAGGAAAGAGTAAAAGTAATTTTAAAAGCATTTTTCTGCTGCCACAATTGTCAAGTCATAAATAGTAATAAACAAAAGGTATATAAGCAAGACATTTTACCCAACAAGAGAGCCTCCAAGTCTATCTTTCCCGCCATCCTTTGAGTCTCCTAATTTCACTCTCCTCCTTTCTACTCCTATAATGACAGTCTTTGTTATCATTTTTTTCAGAGACCCACGTAGGGTAGTAAACATCTGTATCCCACCTGTATGACTGGAACAGTGAGGGCCAGGCGGAAGGAGCTCACTCACTCGGTAGCACTGGGCATTACTCAACCCAAGAATTGGTCACCAGGCTTCCAAGAAGAATTACAAAACGAGCGAAAGTAAAATTTGGCATAATGGACTAAACCGCTCAATGATCTGACAATATTACCCATTTAGCTGTAGCACTCTCTTGTTGACATGATTAAATCCTAATGCTCTACTCGTGAGTTGAGGAAGAAATAATGTATGTGTGTAACTGGTGTTACAACTTATGTTTACGACTTTATCTCTGTGTACCTGGATGATAGTTGCTTTAAGAAATCTGTGACATTTTCCCCAGTTAGCATAATCTCTGCTGCTGAATGTGACTGTTCAGAACAAAACTCATTCCAATACTTATTACAAAGACTCAATCTAATTAGTAGTCAGTGGTAAGAATAATAAAAGCTAACATTTGTTGAGTATCTTTTAGGTGCCAGTCACAATTCTAGCCCTTCACATGGAGTATCTCATTATCATCTATTAATAGACATACTACATCTTAGAGATAGAAATTTAAGTCTCTAGCCTTCAATGATTCAGAATTAATTTTCCTTTCCCTTTTCCTTTGTGTGTGTGTGTGTGGGGGGGGGAAGGTTTCTCCCTGATAACATGCTTCCATGCTTTAGCCCTCACTGCTGCATTTCATGTTCTTCTCTCTCTATTCTTGTACTTTCATGACTATCTCTCTGCCTTAGACCAAGTCAGTGCTCTGCTGTGGAAGGCAGTGGCATATACCCGAACCACAGGGTGTGCCTGCCGTCCTCCTCTTGGAGCTTGTCAGCCTCGTACCCATCACACATTGCATGGCACTCTTGGATCTGGTGGGTTACACGTTCAGAGCGACAGATTTGCCATGATCCCTCTGTTTGTTTCAGAGATTAAAGAAATGGTACTATGTATGAATGGGCATCACAAGCCCTACATGCCCACATCTTTGCTGGTGACACTAAGCTATGCAATTCCTCCTGGGATGTAGTACTAGTTCTTATTTATCTGACTCATCTCATCCTGGGTCAGAGATGCATAACTTTTTCTTTCCTCTCATAATGATTTTTTTCTTCCACAGATCAGACAATTAATCTCAGGGTTCCACCCACTGCTAACTATACCGGTCTTACTTTTGTGCTCAAAAATCAAAACCAAGGAAATTGTCATAGATGAGGTCTGCGACCCCCTGGGAGAACTGTGAGACAATCAAAGCGTATGTGATGCTTCTGACTGCCTAAGACCATCACTCACCACCTCACATACCATGCAGTCATCTGTTTCAGATCATTTCACAGTCTCATCCTGAGTATTGTTCTCTGGGGCTACTTTTGGTGCAAGTAACTTGGTTTGAGTTCCTGCACAGAGCAGACCCTAAGAAAGGGCTTGTGTAGATAATATGCATTTTTTAAAGTGTTCCCAAGAAGAACTGGGGCAAGTGAAAAATTAGGAAAAGGAAAACAGGGTAGCAGGGAAAGTCAACCTATTGGGTGTGTTTTCAAGCTGATTCCCATGGGCACTTGGGACTTGATACTGCTGGGACCTTTGCTGAGACATGCAGATGCACCTCAGCATTGTCGGCCCAAAGCAGCCACTATCCACTGAGGCCAGCACCTCCATTAGCGGCAGCCTCAGTGCCCTGGAACTCAAGGTGCACACGTGACTCAGAATGACATGGTTCCCCACAATCACTGTGAACGTCTGTGGCAGAAATGCCCCTGAGGAAGACAGTAAGAGAAAGTGGATGCGGTGAGCCAGTTGCTATTGGGTTCCATCTTGGGAAGCTGGCCACCACAATGACTGAAGAATATGAGGAGGGGCCAAGTGGCATCCAGTACATTCTCCCATACTGTTTAAAAATAATTTCCCCTTTCTAAGTTAAAATGTCGAGAAACCGTTCTGAAACTCTGTCCAGCTTCGCTAAAGAGCTTTTAATTAGCAAATAGACTGCCCTCTGTTACCTTTGCTTGGATGACAAAGCATTGGGTTCAAATGCTATCATGGCTTCCCTGATAGAGTGATCTAGAAGCCACAACTGAATATTTTTCATGGTTCAGGAACCAGTTCTTTTAAGTCCATCTCTATAACTGCTTTATGCCACTTCTAAATGAGCCTTTCTGACCAGAAGCAAACAATCAGTGGTCTGCATCACTTTGTAACTAACTAATAATTAGCTACCATCTGCCCGGCCTCCCAAAGAAGCATGCATCAGACTATACTTGGACTGCAGCAGGCGAGTTCTCGGGAAATGTGCAGGTTACTCAACACTCCCCCTTCTGCTGTGCCTAGACTTCAGTGTACTCTGGGTGGACTCCTATCAACACACGTAAAACCGAAGGCCCTCCCTCCTTGTCATTGCCCCTTTGTGCAAGCGCAAGTGACCTGTCTTTAGCACCTGCTGATTGGTTCTCCTAAAACCCCCAAGACACCAGACAGTCTTCCCAAGAGAGAAGCACTGTCAAGATGGTCTGAGCTGACTCTTTCTGGCATTTCCTTTACTTTTTAACTAGAGGCCTGGTGCATGGATTTGTGCACTGGTGCGGGGCATGGCCTGCAGGGATAGACCCTGGTCAGCTGAGCAGCACTCCCACTGTGGGAGCACACTGACCACCAGGGGGCAGCTCCTATGTTGACTGTCTGCTCCCTGGTGGTCAGTGCGCATCATAGTGACTGGTCAAGCAGTCGTTCTGTTTGTTTCGCTGTTTGGTCACTGGGCTTTTATATATACAGATATGGGAGACAGGCTGTGGAGATTCTGACAAGTAGAGGCAAACTAATTACAAATGAGAATCAAAAAGGGAGTGTCAGTGTTCACTTAGAGCGAGAATCAGAACTGAATCTGAGGTGAGAGTGCACATATCTGAATGAAGTGGACACTTGCCTGGAGGTGAGAAAGGAGGTGAGAGAATGAGGGTCACAGTTCAGGGCAGTCAATGGACAAGGCTTTGGTGGATTCAGTCCACGCTCCACAGAAAATGGGCCATTTTATCCTTAATGTTGCACATAAGTATGGCACAGGGACCAAAAGCAGACACAGTCTTCTTTCATAATATAAAGCTCAAGTTTCCCAGAAATTCTTAAAGTTTTCTAACTTTCCAAACTACTTAAAAATCTCTTGCTATAAAAATGAAATATTTTCTTTCTAAATTCAGATTCCAGTCTCCACACAAGTTCTCTCTTGCATTTTATTTGAAAGTAATGGGATTCGACAAAATCAGAAATGTCGGCAGAAGTCAGAGTGTAATCCACATGTGGACGTGATGTTCCATAGGAAACCATCCTGTGTAAAATCTGAAAACCTGTATCAGTGGTTTGGCCTTTCAGATTGTGTGATTATTTCTCCTTTACTGCTCAGTTCCACATCCCTGAACCTTTCCCTTTTAAGAAAAACTGGCATTATTATATCATTGCACAGAGTAAGTTATTAACATGACTACTGACCTCTATCTGTGTCTAAGATGTTGCTTTCTTTATAACAGATGGGGAAAAAAAAGTACGTTTTTATAATGATCACTTCCATAACCCTGTGGGAAAAGAAATTAAATATAGTTTATAAAATGAAAATTATATGCTAATGTGACATTAAGACTATGGATCTGAGGCTCTTCTCAGTTCAATGATGCTAAACAATTTTAAGGGAAAAACTTTAAAAGCTACAGTAATAGTTTTCTTGCTCTCTCCTTTTCTAAGCTTCATTATTAGTTCCAAAGACATATCAGCCTAATACCTCTAAATCCGCATGTTTAGTAAAATGGTGGGGACTTCAAATTCTGCAGCATTTTTATAGGTTGTACAGAATGAGATTATTCCAGAGTATCTTCCTCATGGCTTACTTCTCCATGCCTTTAAGGACAGGAAGGCAAGGCGAGCTTTTGGCATTTTTGAGGACAAACTCAGAACTGGTACCAAGAAGGTCCCTTTTTAAGTGTGAGGATTTGCAGAAAACCTTCATGTAAAAACTAATCCTATCTAATAAAAGAGAAACATGGTAATTAGCGTACAACTGCTACCCTTCCCATTAACTAATCAGGGAAATATGCAAATTAATTGCCAGCCAAGATGGCGACCGGCAGCCAGGCAGCTTGAAACTAACATGAGGCTTGCTTGCTTCGGTGACAGAGGACTCCAAGTTCCCCGCCTGCCGCTGCAGGCCTCTGAGCTGCAACTCTAAGCAACTATGTAACAAATATAGAAGCTAAACAAAACCCCAGAAACCTGCTTTAGTCCGCCGGGCTTTAGCCAGCAGGATCACAACATTGTAAACAAAGGCCAGAAACCTACTTTCAGCAGCAGAGGCCTAAGAGCTGGAGCCAAGCCTCAAAGCTAAAGCTGGCCCAGAATAAAAAAAGAAAAAAATGAGTGGTTGGGAGCTTCAGGCACCCCCAGCCTGAAAACAGCCCTCAGCCCCTCACCCAGACTGGCCAGGCACCCCAGTGGGGACCTCCACCCTGAAGGGTGTGTGACCAGCTGCAAACAGCCATCATCCCCTCACCTAGGCTGGCCAGGCACCCCAGTGGGGACCCCCACCCTGATCCAGGACACCCTTCAGGGCAAACCAGCCGGTGCCCACCCGTGCACCAGGCCTCTATCCTATATAGTAAAAGGGTAATATGCCTCCCAGCACCGGGATCAGCAGAGCCGCGAGGCCTCCCGGCACTGGGATCAGCGTGACAGAGGGCAGCGCCCAAATCCCCTGATCACCCTGTGGCTCTGTGTGTGACAGGAGGCGGGGCCACAACCTCCCTATCCGCCTTGCTCTGTTCATGACAGGGGAAGGCGCCCCAACCCCCTGATCAGCCCTGCTCTGTGCCTGATAGGGGGGAGCTCCCCAACCCCCTGATCACCCTGCAGCTGTGTGTGTGACAGGGTGCGGCGCCCCAAACCCCCTCCCCCACGGGCCCTGCTCTGTGTGTGACGGGGTAGAGCCATAACCTCCCCATCGACCCTGCCCTGAGTGTGAGAGTGGCGGCGCCCCAAGCCCCGATGGGCCCTGCTCTGTGCGTGACAAGGGGGAGCTCCCCACCCCCTGATTGACCCTGCTCTGTGCGTGACAGGGTAAGGAGCCCCAACCCCCCTGATGGGCCCTGCTCTGTGTGCGACAGGGGGCCGTGCCCCAACCCCCGGATTGGCCCTGCTCTGTGCGTGACAGGGGGTGGTGCCGCAATCTCCCCATCGACTCTGTCTTGAGTGTGACAGGGGGTGGTGCCCCAACCCCCTAATCGGCCCTACCCTGACCTTGACTGGGGGTGGCATCGCAACCTCCCAATCCGCCCTGCTCTGTGCATGACAGGGGGTGGTGCCCCAACTCCCCAATTGGCCCTGCTCTGAACCTGACCAGGGGCTGCACCTAGGGATTGGGCCTGCCCTCTGCCACCCGGGATCAGGCCTAAGTCAGCAGGTCGTTATCTCCCGAGGGGTCCCAGACTGCGAGAGGGCACAGGCCAGGCTGAGGGACCCCCCCCCACCCCCCGAGTGCACAAATTTTTGTGCACCGGGCCTCTAGTGTAAATATAAATAAGAATACATTCTTAAGGACGTTTCATTCAAGGAAGTCCACACCAGAGAACAATGTAATCCTAAAGCAATGATAAAATCAGATTGAACATTGTGATTTCTGTCCTAAAATTTGGATTAGTAAAATTGGGAAAAAAGCTAAGATTTACTTTAAGATGCTTCCCCTCCATCAGGATGTTGGGAGACAATTCTCCACATGGGTCCCTCTCCTTTCTGCAAACCTTCTGAGCAGGGGTACTAGCTGCCCCCTTGTTTCAGATTCTACTGTTGAGAGATGTTTGTATAGTGGAAAGCCTTGGAAGACAGAGAGGGCAGAGGGCAGTTTGCTTATTATTGAGGACAATAGAAATAATGTCTCCTTCAGAGCCAAGGACAGGCATGCTCATGGTCCAATATAAAACATTCGGGCTCCTTTAACTCAGGGACCCTCAGCAGGGATGCAACCTCACTGCATACACAGCTCCCATGAGCCACTATCTCTCTCATCCTCCCTGCCACCTAGGACATTCGTAGGTGGGGGAGCAAGTAGAATTTAGGTGAATATTATACTCATGCTGCTTGCTGTGCGAATAAATGAGTAATAAAGGCCTTTGTCTATAACCCCAGTCTGTGTCTTCCCACTGCATATGTGAAACAGTGGTGAGCTAACCTGTTAGCTTACCAGATGTGCGGAAATTATGCATGCTTAACAGTTCTCATCACAGACTCCAGGTTTTCCCTCATCACTTCCCATCTCAACATCACTCTGCTGCCCACCAGACATGGTCCACTTTGGGCACATCTTCTGGCGATTTTCACCATACTAAACACACATTCCACCCAAAGTGTCTCTATGCTGCACAGAATAGTTATCCAACACAGCACATCAAAGATATTTCATTGATTTTTGTTAAGTAAAAAAATAAATAAATAAATGTAATAATAGATGGGAAATGTTATCAACAAGTTCACATTATGTAATAAATGCCTAATGAAATCATAAGGCATTGTCCAGCATAGTTAATATAAAAACAAATATACTTATGTACATTTTTATCACTGATAAAGTTATTTGGATTTCATAAATACTCCAAATTGGCCATGTCATGAATATCATCACACATGTTTTACTGATGCGGACACAGAAAAGCAGACTGATTAAGTAACTTTTCTAATATAAATCATAAAACCATGAACTGTTCAATCTTAAATAAGAATTGTGACCCCAAATTCTGGGATCTGTCATTATTTTCAGACTTCCCAAGAATAATTGTAAAAGATGGCAGTGGCAACTCATTGGAATGAATCAGTGTCAGGAAACGTAGCAGGTAAAGTGAAAACAAGCGAGGACACATGCGCGCGCAAGGCCTCGCCCATCCATCTTGCCACACTCAGGACGGCTGCGTTCTCCACTCGGCCTCATTAGAAACCTCATGACACTGGGAGCTGCCACCTTTCATTTTGAAAAATGAACACTGTAAATCTGAGTGAACTCTCTGAGAATTGCTTCATTTCAAGTATTTTATGTCCACAGCCTAGTCCTTAAAAGCACATGTTCTTGAATCAAGCATGGATTTGAACTGTAGCCCTAGGATTTTCCATGACCTCAAGCAAGTTACTTTACAACGTCTCCTAAGATGATAAAACCCACCCCACTGGTTACTATAGTGACGAAAGGAGAGAGTAACTGCAAATTTTAGTACAGTGGCTGATCTAAAAAAGTGCTCCACAAACGTTACTTATTATTGTAATTATAATTATACTAGAGGCCCAGCGCGCACTTGAAATAACAGGAGGAGGCACCCCATGGGGGGGCGAGGGGGCGGGACTGGCACCTGACCCACGTAGCACCGGCCACAGCCACCGGGTTGTGTCCACTGGGGTGGGGGCAGGCAGTTGTGTCTCCACTCTGGCCCACCCCTGCTGGGATGGCGGGGGGGGCAAGCAGTCCCCTCCTGCCCATCTGCCTGCAGCTCCTCCTGAGAGGTGGTGATGCTAGGCTAATTAGCATATTCCCTGTTTATATGAGATTGTTACTCTACCTGCAAGCTACAAAAAGAGCCTGCCACAGTTCCATGGGGCAACAGTTTTGTTTTTGGTTGTTTTGTTAAATCTTTATTGTTGAAAGCATTACGTATATCCCCCCTTTCCCCCCACTGACCTCTTCTAGCCCGCCCCGACCCCTCATGACAACAGTGTTATGTGGCTGGGCATAATGTGATGCCCGTACCCACATTATGTGGTTTGTGTTGCAGGAGAGGAACTCAGCCTAGGGAACCTCAGTCATTTATGCACAGCAAACATACCTGGCCTCTGTTCCAGGGGAGATATTTTCCTTCTTTTTTATTACACTTCACAGTTGGCATGCCTGCTCTCGGCTCTGAATGGAAGCACTATCTCTATCTTCTAAGGATGCAAACAAACCTGCCCTTTGCCCCAGAGGGAGACACTATCCCTTTTTCCATAGCCATTTACTCTAAACCGTCCTTGAAGAGATAACCTGGCACAAAGGGCATGCGGTGCCGCTGCTCGCTAACTGCAGATGTGAGAGACCCCGGGAGAGCTGCTTCTCAGCACTGGGTCTATGAGAGCAGAGAGCAAGCCGTCACCTCCAAGGCTATACTCCCAGGGCTGAGGCAGCACAGGCCTTAGTAGAACAAAAACGCATAATTTTTAAATGAAAGAATTTTAACAGTCGGTACAAATTTACATCCACAATTACACTGTGTAAAAATACCACATTATTTAATTTTATTTAAACCTGGCTCCTAAGAAATTGAATGCAAAATTCAGAAACCACTCTTCCTCCCTCTTTTTCTTAATATCTTTTTATTGATTTCAGAGAGGATAAGAGAGAGAGAGATAGAAACACCAATGATGAGAGAGAACCATTGATTGGTTGCCTCCTGCACATTCCCTACTGGGGATGGAGCCCGAAACCCAGGCATGTGCCCTGACCCGGAATCATTTGCCCTTTTTTGACCCCTTTCTCTCCTCAAATGAGCTACTCTTCCTAACTGGCTCATGTCATCCCAGGAGTTTAATTTCCACCTTTCTGTCACAGATTGACAAATCTGCATGTCCAGCCCAAATATCTTCTGAGCTGCAGAACCATATGTTCAACTGTCTACTGGGGCATGTCCACCTGGATGTCCAGGAAGCACATCGAATTCAAAATATCCAAAAATGCATATGCCATCTTCCCCAAAGTTCCATCTGCCCTCTCATAATCATAATCTCAGTGAGAGACTCCAACTGAGAAGGCTAACCCCTATTTTGTAAAACTACTGTTTGGGATTCTCTGCTATTCTTTAGATGGCCTCTTATTCTAAAAAATAATAATAATAATAATAATAACTTTGCTTTCTAGCCTGCTTTAGCCTGGTTGAATAATGAGGAAGATAACCTTAGCTGTCTGACCTTGTAGGCCAGAGACTAGATATGCCCGTACTCTCAATGCCATACCGGTTGTGTTTTTTAATTGGATAGAACTGTGTAGTTACCAAGGCCACCAGCAAGATAACCACTAAGCACACATAGGGCTGGCTCTTTCATAAAAAGGGAGGTTCTGCTTGTAGCTCTGCTTAGAATTTGAATTCATTTTCTCTAAGCCCACCACAGTGAATAAAGTGTGACTCCAAACTCTCTGAGCATTGCTTGATTTATTCCGGTTCTCTGTAACACAACATCCACCAGGTTGTCCAAGACAGGAACCTCTGCTTCCAAATTTCCCCCATCCCCATTACCATTCACCACATGTTCTCAATTCTGTCATAAGAACGTTCCACATGTTTGTCCTTTTCTTGATCACCAGTGCTGCCAGTGCAACCTCATAAACACAGTGCGCATCCTTGCTAGCTAACCTATTGAACTAGACTCCTGAGTGTTCTTCGTGCCTCCTGTCTTCCTCACCTTCCCTTAAGCCCCCAGGAATGCAGCCTTCATTCTGTTGCAATGAAGGCTCTGCTGACATGCAAGCTGAATCAGCTCACTCCCCAGCTCAAAAGTATCCAGGTCTTCCCAGAAGCCACGCGATGCATGCAAACTTTACAGCAGGGCTGCAACCACCTTTGGGGGTTGACCTTCATGTTCCTGATAAGCCTCCTCTGTGGCCATTCCTTCTGGTCCTTTAAAACCTGGCACACTTGTCATTCCGGACACTTTGTGCCTTCTCAAATTTCTCAGCTTTTCCCAATGCTGTTCTTCCTTTGAATGCCTTTCACATTTATAGACCTGTGAAACTTCATCCATGAAGTCTCATTTCAAGGGTTATCTCTTCCAGGAACATGTCCCCAGTTCGCCCAGGTTCTACTCCATGAGTAGTAATGTGCTCTCAAACTTTGCACTGCTATGTGTTTTACACACAATACGGATGATGACTGTGGGATTTAGTCAGTGAACACATTTAAAAGGCTGAATTGTGCTGAGCCCATAAGATTAAAACTGAATAAATATTAGCTATTCTTATTCACAATTGACATGGTATATCATTTTTTGCTTACATTTGATATTAAACTCTTTAGAGCAAAAACTACATCTCATTTTTGTAATGTGGAGGATTGATTTTCCCCCCTCAATGGCTTTGAGTTTCTTTTAAATTTAGATAAGATCAGGTATGGGATGTGTGCAAAGAGAGATTATGAAATGAGTCTGAGTCTGCATGAACTGATATGCAAGAAATGTCTGTGTTCAAAAGAACACTAATAGCTGGAAATTTTGACATTTTATACCGTTCTACCCCAGTCACTAACGTCAAAAAAGTGTGTGCGTGTATGTTTGCATATATACATATATGTCTGGCATGCTACATATTTATGTAGCATTCTTTATGCATTATTATTAGCATATTGTATATAAACATATGCAAAAATAAATTTGCAATTTACAATAATTTCTGGATGTACATTACATATTATATATTAATGATATTATATGCAGAAATATATATATATATATATATATATATATATATATATATATATATATGCAATTACTCAACCACTCTTTGGTATTTGCTCACTAAAATTAGCATCTCTAACATCTCCCAACCTTTCCTATTAGCCTCCAAATACTAGTACATATTTTCAAATAAGAGTGTAGTATGTTTTCTGTATCATTATTGCAGCATCTGGTTCTGAGTCCAATACAGGTGTGTGTCACAGACATCAATAATAGAACATAATCAAGCTCATCTATGTTGCCATTTCTGATACAGCCACCTGAGCTAAAAACTTCAAAATCATCCTCAACATTCTTACCTCCTCACATTCAAATCACACCAAATCACCTCCAAAATGTCTACACTCCAATTCCATCACCACTCTCTCAGTTTAGGTTCTTAAACTAAGCCATCTTTAGTCAGATCTGCAAGCAATACAGCCTTTTAATGTTAGGTCTTTTAAGAATAAGCCTGCAGCTGAAACCGGTTTGGCTCAATGGATAGAGCGTCGGCCTGTGGGCTGAAGGGTCCCAGGTTCGATTCCGGTCAGGGGCATGTACCTGGGTTGCAGACACATCCCCAGTCGGGGATGTGCAGGAGGCGGCTGATCGATGTTTCTCTCTCATCAATGTTTCTGACTCCCTGTCTCTCTCCCTTCCTCTCTGTGAAAAATCAATAAAATATATTTAAAAAAAAAAAGAATAAGCCTACAGAATACAAACATTTAGCAGCAGAAAGCCAGCTCCTATTTGAGTAAAACGTATTTTCCCCAGACTTGGCCACTGGATGGAAAGAGAGGACAGGGAGATGTAGGTGAAGCTGTCAATCAGCAGACACACTGTTTGCTAAGTGACATTCCTATCTAAATAAGCCCTGACTTATTCCATTCATTTATTTCAATATGAAGAAGAAAAAATTGAATTTCCGCCTTAAGCATAAAGCTAAAGCAGTTGCTTAACATTTTTAGGAAATGAAAATATATGTTTCTTTTTGACAATAGCTTTCATTAATGCATGAAGTAAGGCTCAATAAATGTTGAATGAATACTTCCATACAGAATTCAAGAGTACTTAGTGACCACTGTGTAAATTTCACTGTGATAGATCCGTGAACATTAAGAAACCATGCTTACAACCTGGTTGGAAGAATGAAAAAATTCTATTAAAGGCATCAAGATAAGCTGTGTGCATGTGTGTGTGCGTGCGTGTGTGCGTGTGTGTGTGTGTGTTTGTGTGTGTGTGTGTGTGTGTGTGTGTGTGTGTGTGTGTGTGTGTGATTTTTAGTTGGGGGCAAGGAGATATGTTCTGTTACCTGGGAAGTGGCCTATCTCTTGGGACTGTAATTCACAAATTTACAATAAGAAGGTAAACCCTGGAAAGGCTGAGGGTAAAAATCATGCTCTCCTGTCTTGACCACAGGCCAGTCCAGTATCATTCAGGAGGCACCTGGGTCCCATGCTGTTGTCTGTCTCTGTAAATGTGCGATAAAGCAAGGAATGTGGGCAAGGTGGCTGGAAATTTGAGGCATTTTTTTAGATAACTATGTAAACACCTCAATTTTTGAAAATAGTCCCTTTGCTTTCTTCCTTGTATGTATATATATATATATATATATATAGTGAGCTCATAGTCAGGAAGAAATGGAGGGAGACTGTAGAGAGTTGGAAAGAAGGGGCTGAAATCCTCCAGACAAGCAAGGTAGGGACAGTAATAATTATGCAAACAAACAAACAAGATATGCTGGCAGTGGCAAGTGTAGCACTAGAATGTTGGTGCTTGAGTTCTGGCTGAGAAAGAATTGAGAGCCAAGACTCAAACTATAAGAGAAAATTTATTTAGAAAGTCACATAGGTAGCAGAAGTGAGCGGCAGAAGAAATGGGCTCAGGAAACAAGTTAGAGGCAAAAGAAGCTCCCTGGAAGCTTAGGAGAGAGAAAGAAAATGCGCCTGGGGAAGAGGGTGGGGAAAAGGCTTGCTTCATTGAGAGAGAGGCACTGTGTCCTCTACCTAGAGAGTATTTATCTGGAGGTCTCAAGGGAGGATCTCAACAGACTATTCGTCAGCTTTCCAGGTGAGTCTTTTCAGGGTCATGGTCACCACTGATTGGTCAGTGCCAGGGCAGGAGGTCATTAGTCAATGCAGCTGGTCCTGAGGTCAGCCATGGCCCTAGCTTGTCTTGTTCTGCAGCTTTTCTGGGACTGGAGCTGAAACACAACTGAGATCTAGATGTATTTGATGTAGGTCAGAGCTTCTTTGTCCTGAGGGCTTAAGGGCTATTCTCCAGCCCTTTTGTTTACTCCCTAAGGGCGTCTCACCCACATGACTAGCAATATATCAGGGAAGGAAAGGTCAGGGGAGGATCCAAACCCCATGACCAGCGATGTGAAAGGCCAGGGGGTCTAAACCACATGATCAGCAATACGCTGGGAGGGGAACGATCACACTGGGGTGAGTCCTTGTTTCCCCAGTTTTGCCCCTTGCTAGGCACCTGGGGCTTTCCACCCTGGTGACCTTCTGTACCTGGCCCACTGTCCTTGTTCTGCTCATGTCTGTCTTACTCAGTGATGGCGAACCTTTTGAGTTCGGTATGTCAGCATTTTGAAAAACCCTAACTTAACTGTGGTGCCGTGTCACATATAGAAATGTTTTGATATTTGCAACCATAGTAAAACAAAGACTTATATTTTTGATATTTATTTTATATTTTTAAATGCCATTTAACAAAGAAAAATCAACCAAAAAAAATGAGTTCGCGTGTCACCTCTGACACATGTGTCATAGGTTTGCCATCACTGGTCTAAGTACTGACCACAGATATCACTAAAATTTAGGAGGTAAGGGGGCAAGCTTCTCTTCACACTCACGATTTTCCTGCAGGGCTTACTAGAAGGGCTGCCACAGATAGTGAGTGATGAGTTGTCAACTATGAAGAATATAATATACGGAAGTCCTGAGAAGAAAGGAAAGAATCTCCATTGGGGACGTTTAAGAGGAGTTTTGAGGAAAGGTGAGAGTAGAGGAGGGGCCATGCAATCATACCTCTAGGAGAGATTTCACTTCTGTTAACTGGCCACACCACCAAGCTGCCTCCAGCCTGGGACTCTGCGGCTAACCACTTTGTGCAGTTGGCTGAGTCACAAATGTCACAGGACTAAATCCAATTAACTAGAAAGCTCCCCGAGCCTCACACGCTGTCCCTGGCCCCCTGTTGGCACAGGGTTTCTAGGCTCTGGCAGCCCAGAGGTTCCCTAGGCTCCTCTTTCTCCACTCAGCATATTAAAGAATTTCCATCAGGGTGGACAGAGAAACCACAAACGTCAAGATGAATTCTAAAGGTTCAAGAGAAAACTCTGTTTGGCAGCTGACTGCAGACCAAAAAATTACTGAGCACAACTGCAATTAGGGGGATTGCCTAGAAAAGAGGAAGGGAAACTGGCAGAGAGGCCCAGCCCTGTGAAAATCAGAGGAAGGAAACGGGTCATAGAAGGTGACGCGGACCAAGTAAGAGCGGTGGTGGGGGCGAAGCCAGGTTTGAAACGTCAAGGCCCACTGCCTGTACGCCATCAGTGCCGGCCCTTCCCTTGCACACGAGGCTGCATGCTTTCCCTGCCAGGCCCCAAACTGCTTCTTAGTTGAGCCTCTGCTGCTCAACAGCTGCTACATTTTACCCCAGAGGCAGGTGCATGTCATTGTTGGGCAGAGTGATTCTGATGCAGAGATTGAACAATTAAACACTCAGGCACCCTGCCCAGGAAGGAGGGCAGCCAGCATCACCACCCAGCATTTGTGGGGAAGGAGAAGTGTTTTCTTCTGCAGAGTTCAAGGAAAGAAGAAAATCTTGAAGCTGAGCGCACCTCTGAAGGCAGGCAGGCAGGTAACAGTGCCCTTAATGAGCTAATCTCTTTCAAAAAGAAAATGCTGCATATGAAATTAAGCACGGAGAATTATTTTAAACACATCCTAGGAAAACCTAGAAGCTTGGCCAGCAAGTAATGCAAAGTACTTATTTGATGCCGATAAACTAGAAAATAATTTATTATAATTTGTCAGTTTTTATTTCACTGCAAGCACTATAAATCCAGGTACCAATGTGAAATCCCATAGAAAGTCTGTTCCTTTGAAACCAAATAGAGGAAATATAAAAGGAAAAGGATTTGGTAATAGGGCTCTGATTACTTTTAGATCCCCATTAAAATATAACAGGGTGAACAATACACAATAGAAGTATAATACAGTTCTTATTGCATAGTTTATATTGTTTCAATAGGCTCTTTGGCTTATCTGAATATTGTAAGTTTGGGAACCTATCTTTTCAAACTAAATAGTGTCTGTTTTGCCTTGAAATGTAGCCATTTAAGAATAGTTGTTGATTACACATGCACCAATGCGCAAGCACACACACGGTACTAAAATTTATGATGATCAGTTATGCATACACTTATCCCAAAGTTTCTGTAAATTTGAATTCTGTGGAAAGCTTACTTTTATCCTCTCTTTGTTTAGCTCCTATTCATACACTTTTACATAGAGTAGCTATTAGATACCATTTGATCTCCCACAGGTGAAATACAAAAATCTATGACATTGTACAGTGGAACCTTGTTTCTCAAACTTAATTCCTCCCTGGAGGCTGTTCAAACCTGGAATCATTGTTTTCCAATTAGATATAATGTGAATTGAATTAATCCATTCCAGACCCCCAAATGATTCCCTGTTTTAACCTTTCTTATATACAGTACACACCTATTGTACTGTTTAATCTATACATAAAAACTTAAAGTATAGTAAAAACAAAAAGGACACGAAATATAAATGAAAATTCAACAAAAAGAAAGGGAATATATAGTAAAAAAATGAAAATGTAACAATAATTATAAGCAACAATAAAAGCAAAAAAAATAAATAAATAAACACCAAAATATTCATAGTACAATATCCTGAGATTTTTACAGGGGTAAACTGACTCACATTCACACATTCTCTCCTTTGTTTGTCACCTGAGAGATGCATGAAAGGGTTGTAAGCATGAAAGGTTGGCAGGCTGAGAATTGTTCCAGATGGGAGATGTTCGAGAAACAAGGTTGCATTGTGTTTAA
This sequence comes from Myotis myotis, assembly GCF_014108235.1. Lineage (NCBI taxonomy): Eukaryota > Metazoa > Chordata > Mammalia > Chiroptera > Vespertilionidae > Myotis > Myotis myotis. Next base: position 5,999,687 of record NW_023416318.1, read on the forward strand.
GAAACCATTAATTAGTGTCACCACGTAAGAGCATGTCTTATACTGCTTTTGGCAAATGTGATATATACTAAAACTCCTAAGACACCCCTAGTATTTTTCTTTTCTTAAAAATTGTTTTATTAGGCACTTCTTAAAAAATAAAATATTATACTACCTTGAAATTCTCTCCCTTGAGGTGCCCGAGACAGCACTGTCTTCCTATCTTTTTTTTTAACTTTGATTTTTCTGGGAAGAATTCTTTTTTTTTTAATATATTTTTATTGATTTCAGAGAGGAAGGGAGAGTGAGAGAAAGAGAAAAACATCAATGGTGAGAGAGAATCATTGATCGGCTGCCTCCTGCATGTCGCCCACTGGGAATCAAACCCGTAACCTGGACATGTGCCCTTGACAGGAATCGAACCCAGGACCTTTCAGTCCACAGGCTGATGCTCTATCCACTGAGCCAAACCAGCTAGGGCCTGTCTTCCTATCTTAACTAAGAGAAACGACTGCTTGGGCTCATTCATGTTTTAACACCCTAAGCCATTTAGAGGACTACACCAGATCAGACATTCTTAGCCTGGGGTCCAAGAATAAAAGTTCACAGAAAGTGTATAAGCCTCTGAAATGTATGCAAAGTGTCTGAATGCGTATTGTGTGTCTGTATGTTTGTGTGTTTGTGTAGGGAAGAGAGTCCTTAAGAAGTTCTTATTAGGCCATCAACTGGATCTGTGTTCCCCATGTAAAAGCTTAACAACTATTGAGCTGGACAATCTCTAAGATTCTCTGAAATCGCCCAAGTTATCAGATGTCTCAGAGTCAAATTGATCATCAGGTAAATGTGAACTTTGAAGCTCATCGTTCAACTGCTCCTCTCTGAGTGACTGTCATCTGGTAATTTTATACTCAGAACAACACATCCACGGTGAACACAGGCAGCACAAAGACGTCAGGAAAGTCCAGCATATTAAGATTGTCTTACACACACACACACACACACACACACACATTTCAGTCTTTTTGCTTTGTTTCACAGTGGATGAAAAGAGTAGTAGGGAAGGAAGAAAAAAATAGAGAGTTAAGAGTTAAGGCGGTTAGGTAAAGGGGAGCAGACTTTGCCACCCTTTGGGCATGCCTCTTTGGCATAAGGATTATTTTAGACTAAAGTGTTTTTTTTTAATTGAGGTATAGTATACAAGATAATGATTTAATATTTGTACAAGGCTGGTTATTTTTAAGAAACAGCAGACACTGGAAGCTAAGAAGTTTCCCTTTCATAAGAGACATTTACATTCAGAAGGGAAAACTTCACATGTAAGGGTGTCTTCCTCCCGGTAAGAGGATGACCAAAATTCAATGGGGCAGACAAAGACTTCAGTGTGCATAAGAATCTTACCCTCGTTCCTTGTGCTTTGCCTGGTGACCTCCCATAACTGACTCTCCCCACACCCAACACCCTTTGTCCCAGCTAGAGATGGTATTTAAGGCAGCGGCTTGGGCCATTTTAAGAGAGTTACATAGTTTTCCTGGTTATTGCCCACATATACAGGGGATATTACATGTCATTCAACTTCTGTTGGGTTTTCTCCTGTTAATGTCTTTTATTACAAGTTGCGGGGGAGGGTCTCAGATTAGAACCTAAAAGAATAAAGGGAAATAACCTTCCTCCCCTACATAGGAAAGGGAAGAAAAGAAAGAATGAAACATGTCTGTTAGTCCATCTACCCCTTTTACACTTTAGGCAGACACCAGATTTGTCTCGGGCCATCACACTTTCCTACCGGATAGCAGTTGTGAGTTCACTCCCTGTCCCAGGCAGAGACAGCTAAGGCAGATAAGCTTTTTTATTTTTTTTATTGATTTTTTACAGATTTTATGATTTCTTATTCTGAAATCTGTTTCAATTCTATTTGGCACATAGTAGACATGCAAAAATAGATGTTAGATGAATGATTACATGAATGAATCATTCATGAAATAGGCAAATCTATCCTATCCTTTATCCACTTCCTCTTTCTTCGGATCGTCTACAGACCATACCTCTCAAATGTCTCTTTGAAGGCTGAGTTCTTTTCCTAACATCCTTCTAAAACTTGTTCAGGGCTCATCTCATGCTTGCAGTTCCTGTTTATTTTTATTTTTTAATATATTTTATTGATATCTTAAAGAGAGGAAGGGAGAGGGATAGAGAGTTAGAAACATTGATGAGAGAGAAACATCGATCAGCTGCCTCCTGCACACTTCCTACTGGGGATGTGCCCACAACCAAGGTACATGCCCTTGACCGGAATCGAACCTGGGACCCTTGAGTCCGCAGGCTGACGCTCTATCCACTGAGCCAAACTGATTAGGAAGGCAGATAAGCTTTTGTAAAAGCCATTCTTAAATACAGCAGGAGGCTTCAGTCTACTGTGCAGGTACCAAAATTATTTGAGAAGTTTAATTCCTAAGACAGGTACAACCTCAAGATTATTTTTCCCCCATTGAAAATGTCTTTCAAATTAGAAGTCAAACAAATGAGAAAATGTATTTGAAGCTATAAATATCTGTTTCTCTTACTTTCGAAACATTGCAAAGTGAGGTTACCTACTATGTAAAGGCCATGTCTTGTCCCTGGGTCTTAAAGGCCTTTATAGGGGCCATGACCATTCAATGATGACTGTTAGACCCATTTCAGACCCTCAGCACACACCAACTTTTACATATAAAACCAAGTGGGTCACCACTTGTCATTCTAAATGCCTAGCTTGGCACAACAGCCTGCCCTTGGCTGGAATTAATTCATTTTTCTAACCAAGGGACTATATCAGTGATGGCGAACCTTTTGAGCTTGGCGTGTCAGCATTTTGAAAAACCCTAACTTAACTCTGGTGCCGTGTCACATATAGAAATTTTTTGATATTTGCAACTATAGTAAAACAAAGACTTATATTTTTGATATTTATTTTATATATTTAAATGCCATTTAACAAAGAAAAATCAACCAAAAAAATGGGTTCGCGTGTCACCTTTGATAAGCGTGTCATAGGTTCGCCATCACTGGACTATATGGTCCTATGTCTCAAGGCCAACACCTTAACACAGAAGTTTGCAAACAATGGCCCACAGGCTAAATCCTGCCTGTCACTTGTTTTCATCATGCCCACAAGCTAACAATGGTTCTTGCCTTTTAAAATAGTTGTTGAATAAGTATCTACATAATAAGCCAATTTTCTCTCTTGTCCAGAAAACATTAAATTATGTCTTGTTCTTGATAGAAAAACAGGTTTGCCTATTCTTTGTCTAGGAAATACATATCACAGTTGTGGGGGAGGAGGGTTAGAAAGTGAGTTTAACCTAATCTCACATATCCATATGGATGCTAACATTTTAAATAAAATATTGAAAAGTAAAATATCTCAAATTATTAAAAATATATATCCATTAAGACCAAGTAAGTTTTTCCCCCAAGAATTCAAGAATGGTTAAACATCAGAACATCTTACAAGACTAAATGAGAAAACCTAGAAGCATGCAAAAAAAGCCCCTCAACAGAATATGAAACTGATGAATAGGGTTGTAATGCGAACAATGACACATAATTGTTTGATTCTGACAGATCTGATGATGGCATGTCATTTGGGTTATTGGAGTTTTTACAAAAAGCATCTTTGAATCTGTCTCTGGCAAAGCAAGCACAAAAACAAATTAATCTGGTGGGCGGTGGACTTGCGCTGCCTGCACATTTCCTCCTTGCAAATGTCTAGCTATCCGGTCATTGTTTTCTTTGCATACCCTCATTTGAAGAAGTATTAAGGGCTGGAAACAAAAATGTAATTTTCTTTTTTCCCTCTATGGGAAAAATCAGTTTGGTTGGTATCAGAGAATTCATTCAATGAAATCTGAATTCCCACACTTTTGTCACATATATTAAGTCTAAATGACAAATGAAATTGTAAGGCATGTGAATTGCATGGCAGGTCCTTGAATATATCTTTTGTTCAACAGAGTTTCATTGTAAAGCTGATGAGAAAAAAAAAATCGATTCCTGGCCAGGAGCGCTGTCTGAGTGGAGTCTGCACATTCTCCCCACCTGTGTGTGGGTTTCCTCCATTATTCCAGCTCCTCCCACATCCCAAAGGTGCGCTCATGAGATGAATTAGCATGCCGTCCTGTCCCAGGATCAGTGTGTGTGTGTGTGTGTGTGTGGTGTGTCCCTGTGATGGAATGGAGTCCTGCCTAGGATGGGTGCCCACTTGGTGCCCTGAGTTGCTGGGCTAGGCTCTAGCCACCGGTGACCTTGAACTGGAATAAGCAGTTGGGAAAGATGATTTTACTTGTTTTTGTTCATCTTTCTTAAATGTAGTTACAGCTCATATTTATTTCTTTGTTTAATATTAAAAGCACTTTGGCTCTTTATTTAGAAGTTTGGTAAATTTTTTGTAACTAAGAATACACTATAGGAACTTAACACTTATTTATATTAATTAGCTGAGGGCAGCAATTTTCAACCGGTGTGCCAAAGAATTTTAAAACATGCAATACCTGACTATTTACTCGGGCACTGACCTCTTTCCCTTAAATTGTCAAGTAAAAAAAATGACAACAGCCAACACAATAATAGCCATCTGGTTTGAATGTATCAATATTATATCTATCTTTTTTTTGGTCAGATCAGCAAAAACTATAGTTTTTGGTGTGCTGCAGAATTTTAGTAATGATTCATTTATGTGTGCCCTGAAATGAAAAAGGTTGAAAGTTGCTGGCCTAGGGTAAAATTGGTTTCATTATACACTGTTTTGCTTAAAGCCACAATTTACAAGAACCTATTGATAACATTAAGACTTACTGTACATCTTTGTGATTAATATACTATATACACATTGTGAAAGGATTTCCCCCAACCTAGTTAATTATCACATCCATCGCTTCACATATTGATCTTTTTTTTGTGTGAAAACACTTAAGTTCTCTCTGAGCAAATTTTAATTATATAATAGTGTTAACATAAGTCACCATTGTTTTACATTAAATCCTTAGACCTTGTTCATCTTATAGCTGAAAGGTTATACTTGACCACATCTCCCTCTTTCCCCTGCCACACACACTTCCTCTGGGGAAGGCGGATCTGCCTTCCACACCTCATGCTCCCCCAGCAAATGCTGCAGCCTTTTCTGCAGGACAAAGAGCAGTGCAGGGGGAGAGTGAATACTTGCTCTAGTGATTATTAAACTGTGACCTTGGAAAGTCACTCTGCTCCTTTATGCACCAGTTTCCTCATTTACAATAAAAAATGATAGTAACTTACTCAGAATGTGGTGAAAAGTACAAATGAATATATAGGTGCAGACACACACACACACACACACACACACACACACAAACTTGAAAACTGACTGGCATAGAAAAAGAACTCGGTAAATATTGGTTATTCTTATAGCAGAGAAATCATTCCGTTGTTGACAGACTGATTTTGTTTCAGATGGTTTTCCAGGTAAGGGACCCATGAGGCCCAGCTGTATGGTGAGTAGATTCCCATGAACTCCACTCTAGAATTAAGGTAAGTTCCTTCCTCTTCCGCTGGGTTGTGTGTAGCTTAAATCTCAGCAATAACACTCTGGTTAAAAGCTGGGCCACTGGCTGCACAGACTTGCTTTATCCCAGCTGGTGTGCCAGCAGGTCTCAGGCCAACCTGCATACATCAAGTTGTCAGCTAATTCCAAGGGAGCATTTTCAATATTTGCAAAGAGCTACTCACAGATTATGCTCTTAGCTCTTTATAAAGAAACAATTCAAATTGTACCAATCTAAAAAACTCCATGTGGCTCTGGCTCAAATGACTAAAAGAATTGGAGATTAAGCTAATTCTTTTATCTCCTAGGCTACGTAATCAGGAAATGTATTATCTGTGAAATATAAGAGCAGCCATCTGTCTTCAACTTAAAATTATATGGTATCATTACAAAAGATGATGTCACTGTTCCACTGTTTTTGAATCCGAGTAACAAAGTGGTGAAAGATAGTTGAAATTTTAGAATTATTTTATTATGTGTAGATTTTAATTCCTGATGTGCAGATATATTTGGCAATGATTCTATCTCAGTTGAACAGATGATGGCTTCTGGCTATGCCATCTCCTAATTGAGTTTTGGCTTTTAAGTTGCAAGGTCCTCCCCCGCCCACCTGCTTATAATACAGTTGACTTGTCTTAGTACTTCAATGTAGCTTTTAAAATAATATATGTCTTGCTCAGCCAACATGGCTGTGGTTGAGTGTCAATCTATGAGCCAGGAGGTCACAGTTCGATACCTGTCTGGGCACATGCCCGGGTATGGGCTTGGTCCCTGGAAGGGAACATGCAGGAGGCAAACAATCAATGATTCTCTCTCACCATTGATGTTTCTATCTCTTTCTCCCTCTCCCTTCCTCTCTGAAATCAATATAAAATGTATCTTTTAAAAAAGAATGTAAATCTGGGAAGGCCTTAGTTAGCACAAAGATAATTCTTACCATTGTGACTGCTTTAGTGGTCCCCAGACAACATCATACCAAGAAGAATCACATAGTACCTTTCTACTTTTCTATCCTGTATTCATTATGTTTTTTTAAATACCAAAAGCTTAACAAGTTGGCAGAATTTCTTAAGCATTTAATTCAGAGATCTACAAACAAAACAAGTAAAAATAAAAACCTTGTCCTTACCCTTAACAAACTAGGCAAAGAGCAAGGACTGTACCTCTGACATCAGAGATGGAGACTGGGTGGAGAAGGCAAAGAAAAACCATTGGTGGCAGGTGACTAATCAAATTTTAATTATGTGAGGATTTTGCATTTTAAAATTCCAATTAAATGAAAGTTGTTTTTCATTAATCTGTGCCTGAACCTCTCTTTCTGCTCAACTAAATTTTCCAAATCTGCAGCTCATATGGCAGGAACATAATTGTATGACTTGTCCATTTATAATTAACAAGTAACTCTCAGGGTATACACTTACATGGCATTTTCCTTACTCATACCCTTACTGGCCCTTGAGGTTATTTTGAGTTGAGAGTTCAAGTACTTCCTAATCTTCAGGTAGGTGGCAGGTTGGTCGTTGGCCCATAATATGCATTATCTACTTGCTCTATCCTTTGGAGGTATTACCTGGGCACATGGCTAACAAGCCAAAAGCTTCATTCCAGCCTTGTCTGCTGTTAGTGTAACCTTGTGATTAGATTCTGAACAGTAGGATGTGAGTGGCAGTGATGTATGCCCTTCGGACTATCAGGCCTGTGTTCTCCTGGCCATAGCACCTGTGTCACGGGCTAAGCGATGGTAAAAAAAAAAAAAAGGGGAGCAGCCACCTTGGGCCAATAAGCATATGCCACATGCACAGGATGACATAACTGCCCACCGGACCTCGACCGCTCACACACCTCGGGACTGTTGTTACCGAAGAGGAAAAGAAAATGTCTTGTCTTGTTCAGGGCACGGTATCGTGCATCTTTCTGTTATAACAGCCCCTCATATATATTACCTTCTTTGACACGAATGAAAAACTAGCTGTGGAACACAGACATTTAAGAGATTGGATCTTCAGGGGAGGAGGTTCAGGGTATGAAGGGATCTGGTGAATGTAGTTTCATTAATAACAAACCAATTATGGTCCCTATCCTCTCCCTTTGTATTTCCAGGGTTAACTCAGCATCTGACATATTGTAGGTAATCAATAAATATTAGTAAAAGGAGAGAAGGAAGAAAGAGAGAGAGTGAAGGAGGATGGACAGAAGGAATAAGGGCCAAACAGAAATGAATTCCAGGATCTCACACTATAGTAGGTCTTATCTGCCTCCACGCCCACCTCCACCACCAAAAAAAAGGGGGAAATGTTAACTTGGAGAAAAGCTCATTATACCACAAAACATATGAAATTGTTACATCATGTAATATAGAATGGTCACAAAGATGTAATCATATTCATGTCTCCGATATACAATCAGTACATGTGAAAAAGGGCTCAAAGAGAATTCTTAGTTTAAAAGAGCATTGTGTATCAACAGGTGAGATAATACTTCAAGAACACCATACCCCTGTGTTCTGTGCTTCTACTACCAGCTTAATGATTCTGACTTTTCAGTGTATTGTTTTAATTTTGATGCCATGCACAAGAAAAAAAATTACATAAGAGGATACATTTTTTTTAAAAAAAGTACAAGTATACACTTCTTTTAACTGAAAGGGGCTGAAAAATTTATGTCCCCATAAAAATACAAGCATGTTTATAGCAGCTTTATTCAAAACTGACGAAAGTTAGAGGCAACCAAGATGTCCTTCAGTACATGGGTAGATAAACAAACTGGTACATCCGACAAGAGAACAGTACTCAGGACTATTAAGAACGGAACAAGCAAGCCATGAAAAGACATGGAGGAACCTTAGTGCATATGAGAACTGAAAGAAGCCAAATTGAAAAAGGCTACATACTATGTGATTCCCACCATATGACATTCTGGAAAAGGCAAACTTATAAAAAATACCAATTATCTGCAGGTGGGAGGAGGAGAGATGAATAGGCACAGTGCAGAGGACTTTCAGGGCAGTGAAATGCTCTGGTCATATAATTATGGATATGCTATTATTATACTTTTATCCAAAAGAGAGTAAAACCAATGGACTTTGGTTGATTAGGATGTGTCAATGTAGATTCATACTTAATAAAAAAAACACACATACCATTCTGGTGTGTAATGTTAGTAATGGGGGAAGATATGCATGTGTGGGGGCAGAAAGTATGTGAAAAATCTCCGGGCCTTCCCCTCAATTTTCTTTACCTGAAACTGCTGTAACAAAACATACATGCATATATATATATTTCATATATATATATAAAGAGCCAGGGTCCGTAACATCCACAACGACCAAAGGCTCAACCAAACACCAGGCTGAGCGCACAGCATGCCAAGCGGGCCGAACTGCTGACCTCTTGGAGAGAGAGAGAGAGGCAGGGATTTGCAGTGGGGACTTGCATGAGGCTGCCTCATGGCACCCTGCATCCCTCCCTAACCAACCACTGGGACTCCAAGCCAGCGAGGGCCGCCTCCAGGCCACAGTCCCAGGTCCCTAGCCCCCTCCCAGGCCAGAGAGCGCAGCACCAGGCAGGGTGGGCCCAGAGGTCCGAGAATGTGGTGCAAGGGGCCTGCGCGGCATGGGGGTGGGGGTGGGGGTGGGTGTTTATACCACCAAGTTCCCTGCTTCTGCCCTGGCCTGCACATCCCTCCTCCCTCCCCTTGGAGGCCCAGCTCCTGCCTACATGCTTGCCGGCAGGTCCGACTGCACCAGGGAGTGAGCCATGGTAACGGGAAGGCCAGGCTGCGGCAATTCCCGAGGGTAAAGAGGCCTGCGGAACACACGCAGCCCTCGGGTGGCGGGGGCAGCCGGCCAAGCCGAGTCTGGCTTCTGTGGGACCAGCAGGAGTCCAAGGCCACCGCAGCGCCACAGGTCCTGGGTGGACAGACAGTGGCTCAGCGGCGAGCGGTGTCTCCATGCACGGCACCTAGGGGTGACCATGAGCTGCTGTGACCCCGCTGCCCCATGCTTGGGGGTGGGGGGGGGGAGTCTGGCGGCCACTAGCACTCTAGGCTGCACAGTCTGCACCAGCCACCTGCCAGGCTGGGCAGGGTCCAGAGCGGGTGAGCTGCTCCCACCCCCTGGTGGTGGGTGGTGGAACAGGGAGGAGGGCATTGGGTGCAGGGAGGGGACCTCAGCCAGGATCCTCCCAGCGGGGGGAAGGGGCCCGGCCTGAGCCCAGTGGGGAGCTTAAGAAGTCTGGCTAAGCAGGCACTGGTTCATACAAACTCTTACTCTGCCATCTTCCTCCAGTTCTCCAAGCTAGCCCCCCTGCCCCCCAGCCCCACCTGCCCAGGAGAACGGGCTCTGGGCAACCCCCGGAGCGCAGACTGTGGACCCAGAGACCTCGAGGAAGAGTGCCCGGCTGGGCCAGGGCAGGGGTGCTTCGTTGTCTCGGTGAAGTTTGCAACAGACCCAAGGAGAAAACCCACAGGGGAAAGGCTGAGAGGCATGAATTCCCAGCACTTTAGTCACTTGAAAACAGCCCCGCTTGGAATGTGAGGCAGCTGGATAGTCAGCTGCGAAGTGAGGGGGCTGAACCCCACCGTCGCTGGGCTCCTGTTGGTCCGAGGCCAAGAGCGTCCACCATGACAAGGGAAAAAACGGAGGGAGGGGCCCGGAGGAAGGGAGGACAATTGAAGAAAACCGTGTCTAGACTTTCCCCAGCCCCCTCTCTCTTTCCACTGCCTACAAAAGCCCCAGGCCTGGCCACAGTTCTGTCTCCACCTTTTAGTGCCCTATTCGCCAACCACAGAGGAAAGAAATAAGGAAGGAGTCTATGCTGCCTTCAGAAAGTATCTATATAAAGATGGCCGGTTCCGTCCCTGAGAGGGAGGCCAGAATGCGGCTTAGGCCTGCTCCCCACGGGCCTGTGAGAGGGGGCAGGCTGGGCTGAGGGACACCCCCTCCCCAGTAAAGTTATAAAAATGTAAGTACAACCCACAAATGTTCCCCACATGAGTCGCCACATAATAGGCAATTTGATTTGAAAAGACAGAACAAAACATAATAATCTTGTCTTTCAATGACAAGTAGGTTGTGATTAGAAATTTCAGGGGTTAGAAGCCTTTCAGCTCAGTCTGGATTCTAACTCTTGCTTTTGCCATTAGTATGTTACTTGGTAATCCTCTTAAACGCTCTGCGATGGTTTCTGCATCTGAAATTCTAACAAGGTGGACTGTACTAGTTAGGAATATATTTCACTTACTTTGGGGTAGGAATTAGGTTTAAAAGCTAACGATGACTAGCTATCAGAACTCTGGCTGGTTACTTAAGCTCTGAAGCTCAACTATAAAATGAGTGAAACAGAAAATCACTTAACTACCCACACATAATCAGAAATGCAATGAATACTGTCTTATACTTCTTGTTCTCTAGGTTAATTTAAAAGTAGATTGCTCCTATTTTGAAAATGATAAAAACTTATATTTGCCTTAATAATCTGAAGCAACTTTATATACATTGAATATGCCTCACTATGTGCAGACAGTGTTTTGATGATATGCCTGTCCAACTTTAGTTACTCCTTCCTTATGGGGTGCGGGTACAGTGTTTTGGCCAGGTTCAAGCCTCGGACTAATGAATGGACAGGGTCCTTCCATTGCCATGTGCAAGTCCCAGCTGGAGGGCAGGGCCCTCCCAGCACAATTATAGCCAACAGCTATGGTTATAAGCTTGAACCTATGGTCCAAACACGTGGCCCCACATGCCTTGTGATAGACTTCAGGTGCATGTAGTTAAGTGAGGTTGAAACTCAGGAGAATGCTGTAAACAACGTGATCACGCCCCTACTTTGCCTCGCGGCATCTGCTATAAAATAAAGACACAGCTTGTGGGCGGTGGCACTGTCTCCTCATCAGGGAGCAGCATCCCACCGAGACCCAGCTTTCATTCTCTTGTCTGTCTTTTCTCAATCCTTTCACCCCCCCACTCAGGGTCACTGAACCAGGCTGAGCTGGCATGGCACATAAGGCGCCCTGGGGCTGAGTATACCATGGCCGTGCCGGCTCCCCACACTTCCTTACCACAGTTTACCACTTTGGCAATCTTACAAAGACTATCACTTTAATTGTATGTCTCCTAAGTACTTAATCAAGTAAGTCCTTCTTTAAAAATAATCCACTTCCAGTGCTTTTGGTGTCGACCAGTTCGTCTCTCTCTTCCAGTTTTGTTTCTGCAGTTTAAAGGCCATTAACTAAGTAACACAGAGGCGCATGTGCACGCGTGTGCGCGCGCACACACACACACACACACACACACATACATACACATACACACACGCAACACAGTTTTAGGCACTGCGAAGAGAAAGCCATCTTCATCTACAAAACCATAAACTCTACAGAGGGTTTCCCAACCTCAGCTCTACTGACATTTTGTGCCAGATTCGTCTATGGGGCAGCCCTAGACACGACAGGATGCTTAGCAGCATCCCTGATCACTGCCCGCTAGATGCCAGAAGAGCACATACCCCTAACAGTGACAGCCAGACATCTCTAGATAGAGTCAAATACCCCCTGGAGGGCAGGGGCAGAACGCCACTCTGGATATAGGCTGTCCAATAAGGGGGCTATTTAAAATTAGTGACATTAAATAAAATGAAAAATGTACTAGTCCCTCAGTCACAGGTTCACATGGTAAGTGCTCAGTGGCCTCATGTGGCTAAGTGGCTGCCGCATTAGACAGCGCACATATAAATCATGTCTATCATTGCAGTAACTTCTATTGGACAGAGCTGCTTAAAATGAAAGGATATGACAAAACTATTACCAAGGGAATGATAGTAATGGTGCCATTCTAGAATTTCCTCCCTTATAAAACCCCTAATTATCCAAGAGATCTGTTCAAACTTAATTCCTCATATAAAGGTTTCCTCAATTCATCTGTTCTAACAAGAATTACCAAGAGGCTTACTCCTAGTAGTTCAAAATGTAACTAATGATTAAGGGCAATTGCAAAACAAGTAATTATTGGAGAGGAACAAGGATAGAGCTGGGTACTGGTTAATCTCTACTGATAGCTAAATTAGGAAGGAATGTGAAAAGAACCTTAACCAGGTATATAACCCAGAAGTTTCTGGAGACTTGATATGGCTGAAGACCCTATTATTAAAACAAGCATAAGATTTTTTTAAAAATCTATTGACTTATGGAGGGTTTCACTTCAACAAACCAGAAGTGCCTGCAGAGCCCTCCAGCTTTGAGGATGTCAGTCTTTTGAGCATCATAGCCAACTGGCCCAAAGGAAATTTATTGATTAAAGAATTCTCCTTGTTTCAAGATCAAATGTTCCCTCAACATGGTAAGACGTTAATGAGGTCACATTTAACGATCCAGAAGACCAGGACAAGCTAAAGTCAATATATTTTTTTATTTTTATTAAAGAAAATAAAAAGGATCCTATTAAAGAAATGTTAAGAACATTCACACCATCTACCTCCAGCTTCACAAAAGCCTGAGTTGGGTTTTTACTGGCTATGGTGCACTGTGTGTGTGTGTGTGTGTGTGTGTGTGTGTGTGTGTGTGTGTGTGTAGATTAGAGGGAGTACTTTTGTGTGCATTATGGTAAGCTTCATATTTTCATATTTAATAATCTCTTGAAAACACCAAAATATTCTCTATCAAACTTTAATTTCCAAAGTGAAAAAACACCACTTCCTTTTATATTTGATAATTTTAGTCCTATGATGTTATTGTGGATTCAGGCTTTCAGAAAGTAGTTATTGAATATTTACCATGTCCTGTTTAATGACAAGAAGATTGCATAAGTTTCCAGTACTGAATTCATGTTTAAAAATACATTCCTACTAAATGCAACATGTACACTAGGCATTGTGTACATGGGAATTATACACAGTTAAGAACATTCTCAGAGTAATTATAATCTTATGAATGGTAGGAATGCAAAAATGAGCAAGTATGTGAATAACATTAACACCAACAGAACAGAATATACCGTTAGAGTCACACAGTGTTAGGGCTGTACAGAAAGAGAAAGATCACATCTCATTGTGGAAACTCAGAAGCAATTCTAGAGGTGGCCTTTAAACAAACTCAAAAGGACTAGATAGGATTTTGCCATATTCCTGTGGGAAGAGATGCTATTAAAATGTTTCCATAAATAGAGGAGATACTCTTTTCTTGTCCTGTAATTTTTAAAGAAAATGAACATCATTTCAACCAATGGTCATCAAATGTTAATAAAAGCAAACACTGAACTAAGTAAGGACTTTCATCTTAACCACATTGTGCACAGATATGTTTTGGGGGATACTTAAGTATTCTTTTTAAGTATGATGAAAGAAATAGCTCTGATCCTTAATTTCCAATTCTTTTACCAACCCCTACCATCACCACTAGTTATTCCTACTGTTTCTAATTTATACACTTACTATATATCACAGACATCACAGAGGGCCTCCAAGGAAAACTACCAGGTGTCACCTCAAGTTTTGGTGCCCATCTATCTCTTCCTAGCTGGGTGGACTGTACAGAAACCTATGATCCCTTCTCCCTAGACTCTGTGGTCAGCTCATGCTCTCACTCCCTGGGAAAAGGAAGTTTTAAAAATGCACTGGGAAGATACTAGTCCTAAAGCTTAAGGATGGAGTGGTCTAAGCCACCCACTTCTTTCTCCTTTTTATGGACCATTCTCTCTAATCTCCAAGCCTGCTTATTCTGTGGCCTCTAGAGGATCAATAACGCTTTTTCTGAAGGGCCCGGAAACTTATTAAAGAATGTTAATTTTGTCTTTGTTCCTTATAGATGAGTTGTTTTTGTTTCTTACAGGAGCATTTTTATCAACTTTCATTTCAATGTTCAAATTATCAGGGTTAAAGGCTGGAAGAAACTACCCCAAACCTCAGTAATTTAACACAATAAAAGTATATTTCTTTCTTGCCATGGTCCTATGATGGACAAGTGTGGGAATGGGGAAAACCTGGTTATTTAAGGACCCAAACTCTTGCTTCCTAGGGCCTCAGAGACTTGCATTGGATGTTCTTCCTCATTTAACAGGGGAGATTGAAGGTACAGGATGGCATGGGTGTTGTAGAGCCTGGGATTGTCAATGGTATAGGTCAGTGATGGCGAACCTTTTGAGCTCGTCGTGTCAGCATTTTGAAAAACCCTAACTTAACTCTGGTGCCGTGTCACATATAGAAATTTTTTGATATCTGCAACCATAGTAAAACAAAGATTTATATTTTTGATATTTATTTTATATATTTAAATGCCATTTAACAAAGAAAAATCAACCAAAAAAATGAGTTCGCATGTCACCTCTGACATGCGTGTCATAGGTTCGCCATCACTGGTATAGGTCATCCCTGTCAACTTTCTATTGGCTGCAGCCCAGTCACAGGCCTCAGCTAACTTCAGAGGAAGGTGGTAAATGTAACTTATTTTAATGCCAGGAGGAAGTCTGCCATCTCATGTTGTCAGTATTGATAGCTGCTGCTATTATGCATTCTAAATTTAATTATAAATCACTGTTCCTTTATCCAATTCATTATTAATTTAGTCTGTTGCAGGATGTTTAAATAATGTTAGTGATGCATACTTTTTCAGCAGTATTGTTGGCCTAAAAGTTTCAATGACTAGACTTTCATATATGTATATGCATATGTAGCAATTCAAATATGACTCTCTACATACTTATTGCTAATGCAAACACACAGTATTTTATTACTTGAATGAAACTTCATAAGTGATGTGTTACTTGTAGCTCTGTTCTACTGAAATAACTGAACGCAAATGGCTAAAATAAAATAAAGTTATCGAATTATCTTTAAATTTAGAAGATATTTTAATATGAAATCTTGCTTATAAAGTAAAAGGTAATTCATAGATATTGCCCACAAAATTTTATTATAACTTGTTCAGTTAATTCCCCTCCAGTAGAGAGTAGAGATTTAAAGTGTCCTTTATCCCACCTATGCAGACCCACTAGGACAGTCACCTAACTGTGTAACTTTGAATCTCCGAGGGTCCTATTGTCCATTTTGTCACTGACACATTGCACTATTCTTATTGTTGAAGGGGACAATGAGTGGATGGAGTGGGATGCTGCATCCCAAGTACCACACAGCCAACAAAAACCTTTAAATTTAACTACCATCTATTTGATTATGTCATATTAAACATTACAAAAAAAGAATATCATACCTGAAAACTCATGTTCGAGCCCTGATCCTTCTCTACAAGGAATCTAATACATCTACCAGGCAATTACTAAGAATCATATTTCTCCTCTTTAAAATACCAAGAAACAATGCAGCCTTCAAGTTCCCTTCAGATAAAAAATTATATGACTCTATGATTGTGGATTAATTACAAAATAAGTGGATGATATTATCAGATAATATTAAGTCCCATGATGACTAGCCCAGAAATGGAAAAAATTACACAGCTATGTAGAGATGTAAGAAAACTATGAGAAATAGTATGTGGTTTGCTACTTCTAATGCATACCGTACTTTTTACCCTGAAATGCTTTTTGAAATATAAGAGGAAGATAGGGCACAAACAAACATTTATAGTAAAGGTGAAAAAAGCGTATAAATCATGAACACCAAAATAGTTATTTTCTGGATAGAAAAGACAATGGAGGAAAAGCTACATAGAAAAAAACTGGGGATCCAAGTGTGCATTAATTCAAACCAATTTCTGCCATGTGGATGAAAAATATCAGGGTCATGCAAGATGAATATAAAGTTGAATTATTCAACAAAACAAGGAAGAAACAGCAGCATCAATCTTATTCTATACCTGGAAGAATTGGCATGAGCTTATAATGTTATTTCAACATAGAGAAATGAAAATTGAAGATTATAAAGAAAACTGACCAAAAGTATGAGTGGCACAGGTTTGATTAAGAATGAAAGAGAAAAGGATTGGGCAGAGGGGGGAATGACTAAATATTATCTAAATTGCCAATCACAAACCTGTCAAATAACAGGACTATTTCTAAACATCTGAAAAATATAAAACTTGTACTGGCAAAGGAGCATTTGGGTAAAAATTCTAGTAAATTAAGAGTGAATTCTGGAAACAAACAAAACAGTTTATTTCAATGCTTAAAGGTATTTCTTTTGTTTAGGGTGGGGTGCCCTGACTGGGAATCGAACTGGCAACCTTTCAGTTCATGGGACAATGCCCAACTGAGACACACTGGCCAAGGCACTTGAAGGTATTTCTAAAACATCCTGACACTCTAGGAGTAGGAGATACTCATTCAGAATAAAAAATAAGCAACATAAAACTGTGTGGCTGTATAAATTTTCAATATCTAAACTATATTAATACTACATTGAAGACCATTATTAAGCTCATATAACTGCACGTTTCAGAATTTATCTTTTTCTTAAAAGCTGAACATGGAGGTAAAAAGAGCAGATTAGAACGATACTCAATTATTTTAGTGATTATGTTCATTTCAATTGAGAGAGAACATTCTAAGTGAAGTGTAAATGTGAATTAAAGTATGCTAATTTTTAACCAGTTCCTGCCTTAAAGCTGGGAGAAGTAGGTCGATTATCTTCCAACTGTTTCTAATACGCATTTTATCTTTCTTGTTTAAGCTCCGGAACACTTTATGCAGAGAAGAGCTTATCCAGAATAAAAAACAAAACTAAAAAAAAAAAAAAATACCATGAAATCTACTTATATTATTTATACTGATTTATTATCCAATGCTGAAATAAAAGAGATAGAAGGCACCTCAGCAAAGGGTCTGCATTTTTTAAAAAAATGTTTATATATTGACTTTTCTTTCACAATGTCTTTCCTGGCACTTGTCTTACCTTCAAAATTGGAATGGAAGGCAGCTATGCTCACACTATACCACCAAGTGATAGCAAGTGTTGGACAAGTGACAAGGTTGTAGAGAAAAAGGAACCCTCAATCACTACTGGTGGGAATGTAAACTGATACAGCCACTATGGAGAAAAGTAGGCAGGCTCCTCAAAAATTAAGAATAGCCCTAGCCGGTTTTGCTCAGTGGATAGAGCATTGGCCTGAGGACTGAAGGGTCCCAGGTTTGATTTTTGTAAAGGGGACATACCCAGGTTGCAGGCCTGATCCCCAGTAGGGGGGCGTGCAGGAGGCAGCCAATCAATGATTCTCTGTTATCATCACTGATATGTCTCTCTCTCATGATTCTCTCTTATCATCATTGATCTCTCTCTCTCTTGCTCTCTCTCTTTCTTTCTCTCTCTCCCTTCCTCTCTGAAATCAATAAAAATAAAATTTTTAATAGTCCAGCCAGAGTTGTTCAGTGGTTGAGCATCAACCTATGAACCCAGGGCACAAGCCTGGGTTGTGGGGTCAATCTCCAGTGTGGGGAGTGCAGGAGGTGGCAAATCAATGATTCTCTCTCATTATTAATGTTTCTATCTCTCTCTCTATCTCTCTCTCCCTCTCCCTTTCTCTCTGAAATCAATAAAAAATATACCCTAAAAAAGTTAAGAACAGAATTATCATATGACCCAGCAACCTCTTTTCTGGGTATCAACTTGAAAAATTTAAAAACATTTATTCACAAAGATACATGCAAATTACAGCATTATTTACAGTGGGAAAGACATGGAAACAACACAAGTGTCCTTTGATAGATGATTGGGTAAAGAAGATGTGGTACTTACATACAATGGAATACTATTCAACCATAAAACAAAATGAAATACTGCCATTTGTGACAACATAGATGGATCCTGAGAATATCATGATACATGAAATAAGTCAGAAAAAAATCAAGAACCACATGATTTCACTCATATGTGGGATATAAAACTAAAAGCAACACATGAACAAACAAGAAAAACAAAGAAACAAAACACATAGGCACAGACAACAGTATGGTGGCAAAAGGGGTGGGGAGTTAGTAAAGGGTTAAGGAGATCCAAACATAGGATGATGGAAGAAGATCTGACTTTGGGTAATGGGCACACAATGCAATATTCAAATGATGTATCATAGAATTATACACTTGAAACCTATCTAATCTTGTTAACCAATGTCACCCCAAAAATTCAATTAAAAAATTGGAAGAGAAGCTCCTTATGGACTAACCATTTCTTGGTTGACTAGTCAAAATTCAGAACAGGCACTCAACAAAATGAAAAAGTATCCTACAGATGGAATATTTGCAAACCATGCATCTAGATATACAAGAACTCATACAACTCAATAGCAAAGAAACAGATAATCCAGTTAAAAAAATGGGCATAGGATCTGAATAGATGTTTTTTTTTTTAAAGAATGTATGCAAATGGCCGAAAACTATATGAAAAGATGCTCAACCTTACTAATCATCAGAGAAATGCAAATCAAAACTACCATGAGACATCACCTCACAACTGTTAGGATGTCTATTAACCAAAACACAAAAGTTAATAAAAAAAAAATTTAAACTACCATATAAATCAGCAATCCACTTCTGTGTTCTTATCCAAAGGAAATTCAATCATTATTTTGTAGAAATATGTGCACCCTCATGTTCATAGTACCATTATCCACAATAGCCACAAGTGAAAACAACCTAAATGTCCATTGACAGATGAATGGATAAAGAAAATGCGATATGGATGTGTGTGTATATATATGTGTGTGTGTATATATATATGAATAGTATTCAACTTTTAAAAGAAGAAAATTCTGTCATTTGCAACATGGATAGAGCTTAAGTGCATTGTACTTTGTGAAATAAATCAGACAGAAAGACAAATATTGTACAATCTCATTTATGTGTAGACACTAAAAAAGCTGAACTCATAGATTATCGAGTAGATTAGTGGTTGCCAGAGGCTACCAGAGCAGGGAAAATGAGGAAATGCTGGTCAAAGGGTACAACTTCCAGTTATAAATAAATAAGTTCTGGAATGTAAGGTAGAGCATGGTGACCATAGTTAACAGCAGTGTATTGTATATTTGAAAGTTTCTAAGAGCAGATCTTCAATACACTCACAATAACACCAACAAAAAAATAGTCACAATGTGAAATAAAGAATGAGCTAACTAACCTTATTTTGGTAAACATCTTGCAATATATATAAATATATATAAATATATATATATTCATCACACCATGTACTTTATACTTACACAATGTAATATATCAGTTATCCTATCTAATAAAAGAGAAACATGGTAATTAGCGTACGACTGCTACCCTTCCCATTGGGTAATCAGGGCGATATGCAAATTAACTGCCAGCCAAGATGGCGGCCAGCAGCCAGGCAGCTTGAAACTAACATGAGGCTTGCTTGCTTGAGTAACGGAAGAAACCAACGTTCTCCGCCTGACTTGCCGGCCTCTGAGCCTGCAGTTTGAAACATAGTTACAAATATAGAAGCTAAACAAAACACCAGAAGCCTGCTTTCAGCGAGCCGGGATCTCAGAGCTGGAGTTATACATTGTTTCGATTATAGAACTCAAACAAACCAGATACCTGATTTCAGCAGCAGAGGCCTCAGAGCTGGAGCCAGAGCTAAAGCTGGCCCAGAATTAAAAAAAAAGAAAAAAAAGGAGCGGTTGGGAGCTTCAGTCACCTACCAGCCTGAAAACAGCCCTCAGCCCCTCACCCAGACTGGCCAGGCACCCCAGTGGGGACCCCCACCCTGAAGGGTGTGTGACCAGCTGCAAACAGCCATCATCCCCTCATCCAGGCTGGCCAGGCACCCCAGTGGGGACCCCCACCCTGAAGGGTGTGTGACCAGCTGCAAACAGCCATCATCCCCTCATCCAGGCTGGCCAGGCACCCCAGTGGGGACCCCCACCCTGAAGGGTGTGTGACCAGCTGCAAACAGTCATCATTCCCACACCCAGGCTGGCCAGGCCCCCTAGTGGGGACCCCCCACCCTGATCCAGGACACCCTTCAGGGCAAACCAGCCAGCCCCACCCATGCACCAGGCCTCTATCCTATATAGTAAAACGGTAATATGCCTCCCAGCACCAGGATCAGCGGAGCCGCGAGGCCTCCCACCACCGGGATCAGCGTGACAGGGGGAAGCGCCCAAACCCCCTGATCACTCTGTGGCTCTGTTTGTGACAGGGGGTGGGGCCACAACCTCCCTATCCGCCCTCCTCTGTTCGTGACAGTGGAAGGTGCCCCAACCTCCTGATCAGCCCTGCTCTGTGCCTGATATGGGGGGAGCTCCCCAACGCCCTGATCGCCCTGCGGCTCTGTGTGTGACAGGGTGCGGCGCCCCAACCCCTTGATTGGCCCTACTCTGTGTGTGGCAGGGTGTGGCGCCCCAACCCCACCCCCCGCCCCCTGACAGGCCCTGCTCTGTGTGTGACAGGGTAGAGCCATAACCTCCCCAATGGCCCTGCCCTGAGTGTGAGAGTGGCGGTGCCCCAACCCCCTGATAGGCCCTGCTCTGTGGGTGATAGAGGGCGGCGCCCCAACCCACCCCCACAAGGGCTCTGCTCTGTGTGTGATGGGGTAGAGCCATAACCTCCCCATCAGCCCTGCCCTGAGTGTGACAGTGGTGGCGCCCCAACCCCCTGATCTGCCCTGCTCTGTGTGTGACAGGGGGCGGTGCTCCAACTCCCCTATTGGCCCTACTCTGTGAGTGACAGGGGGGAGCTCCCCAACCCCCTGATGGGCCCTACTCTGTGAGTGACAGGGGGGAGCTCCCCATCCCCCTGATTGGCCCTGCTCTGTGTGTGACAGGGGGCAGCGCCCCAACCCCCTGATTGGCCCTGCTCTGTGTGTGAGAGGGGGTAGCGCTGCAACCTCTCCATCGACCCTGCCTTGAGTGTGACAGGGGACGGTGCCCTAAACTCCCAATCGGCCCTACCCTGAGCGTGACTGAGGGTGGCATCGCAACCTCCCAATCCACCCTGCTCTGTATATGACAGGGGGTGGCGCCCCAACTCCCCAATTGGCCCTGCTCTGAGCCCAACCAGGGGCTGCACCTAGGGATTGGGCCTGCCCTCTGCCACCCAGGAGCAGGCCTAAGCCAGCAGGTCGTTATCTCCCGAGGGGTCCCAGACTGCGAGAGGGGACAGGCCAGGCTGAGGGACCCCCCTTTCCCCCCCGAGTGCACAAATTTTTGTGCACCGGACCTCTAGTATCTCAACAAACCTGAAAAAAACATTTTTAAGCCCAACACAGTATTGAGCATATTTATACTTCTTAATTCTCTTCCTCTTCCTTTTTAAAAATCAGGACAAAATATATACATTACAGAGAGTAAGAGAAAAATTTCATGTAAAGATTTGGTTTTTCACATGAGAAATTAAGAGCAGAGGTAAGGTAGACTTGTTCAGAGAAATACAGCTTAATCACGAAACCATCCTGTTTTCCTTCTCTTGAGGAAAACAAACTAAACACAGTACAGCTCACAGGAGATTATTAGACCAAGAAGAGCAACCACTTATAACTTAGCACTTTGGGCATGGAAAGGAGACATATTAGTTATGATAGTCGCATATATATTTTAAACATTGTGTTTTAAATTTATTAGGTAATATTTTAGATGACTACTATTGTTTCAATGGAAACCCACAGAGAAATAGGTCAATATTATTGGTTGAGACATTTAAGAAATTACCAAAGTAGTAAGTTCATAAAGTCTACAATAGAATGTAGACCAATTAGTTTTTCTTTTCTGCTTATATTAAAAGATCATTCTAATGAATGTAAATATTTAATATTTTGGAACTTTCATCCCTTAAATACTCCCATATGAATCTGCATTAGTGAACAATCCGATCTAATAAAAGACAAAAGGGTAATTAACCTTCCGTACACTTCCCATTGGCTAATTAGCGAGATATGCAAATTAACTGCCAACAAAGATGGCAGCCGGCAGCCACGCAGCTGAAGGAGGAAGCCAAGGTTCCCCGCCTGGCACGGCCCTACTCTGAGCTCCGAAAGCTACAGCTCCAAAAGCAACAAAGTTTCAATTATAGAAGCTAAACAAATCCTAGAATAAAAGAAAAGAAGAAAAAAGGAGAGCCTGGGAGCTTCAGTCTCAAGCCTGCCTGAAAACGGCCCTCAGCCCCTCACCAAGACTGGCCAGGCACCCCAGTGGGGACCCTCACCCTGAAGGGGGTGTGACCAGCTGCAAACAGCCATCAGCCCCTCACCCAGGCTGGCCAGGCACCCAAGTGGGGACCCTCACCCTGATCCAGGACACCCTTCAGGGCAAACCAGCTGGCCCCCAACCATGCACCAGGCCTCTATCCTATATAGTAAAAGGGTAATATACAAACTGGCCCTAACAGCAGAAAGACTGGGAATGACTGGTCACTATGACACACACTGACCACCAGGGGGCAGACACTCAATGCAGGAGCTGCCCTCTGGTGGTCAGTGTGCTCCCACATGGGGGAGCTCTGCTCAGCCACAAGCCAGGCTGATGGCTTCCAGTACAGTGGTGGTGGTGGGAGCCTTTCCTGCCTCCTCAGCAGCGCTAAGGATGTCCGACTTCAGCTTAAGTCTGCTCCCCGCTGGCAAGTGGACACCCCCCGAGGGCTGCCGGTCTGCCAGAGGGATGTCTGATTGCCAGCTTAGGCTCAATCCCCTGGGGAGCAGGCCTAAGCCAGCAGGTGGTCATTCCCTGAGGGGTCCCAGACTGCGAGAGGGCACAGGCCGGGCTAAGGGACGCCCCACCGAGTGCACAAATTTCTGTGCACCGGGCCTCTAGTTACATATTATAAGAAGCAACAAACTGCAGCCCATTCAAATACAGTGCACATTTTAAGGGCTTTTACGGAGGCAATGTTATTAAATACTTTTATGCTATAAAAAAGCAATCCTACTTGAGCTCAAATTACATTCCATCCATGAAAGCACAAAGAGAACCTGAAACTAATAGGATATTTTATACCAATTACACTTCAAGTTAAAAAATAAAGAGAGTACAAAGAGAAATGACATAAACACCGAAAATACATCAACTTAAGTAGCAATAATTATTTTAAGAAATTCAAAATAGAAGGCCAGTTTGGCTTAATAGCACCAACAAATCTGAGTTATTCTCTGATTATTAGAAGTATTTTTTAAAAGTATAACTTCAAATAAATCATACCCACAGTTTATTAAATTGTTTTGATTATCCACATTGAAATGATAAGAAATATGAACCATAAATAGAAAAATTATCTAAGTCTTTCCTTAAAATATTTAGCTTTTCAGCTTATCTTCTTGTTTCATAAAGGAAAAAATCATGCCTTTAAGACTAATTAAATATTAACTTATTCAATTTGAAAACTGATTCATATTTTCTTAAATTATTTAATTCTGGTATTTGACTAATTCTTAAAATTTTATGGATTGGATGGAACTGAAATCATTACCTGACAAACAAGAATTCTGACACAAAATGGCTGGTTTACAACAGGTCACACAAGTGGCTTTGGCAGAACTGAACCTCCACTGTCCCCCAGAAGCACATATGCAAAACCACAGGGGACCGCCCTCATTGGCATCTATACCACAGCCTCCAGTTGGTAGATTAAGGCTTTTCCAAGAGAAATTCAGCACTGAGTGGCAACCTATTTCCGAAAGCAAGCTCATAAACACTACACAACATGGAGGTTTAGGGGAAAATATATATGTATATATTTTTTATCTCTGTATGTAATTGTTGCAAATTTATAATTTCTCAACTGTTCCCTCATGATGTGTCTACTTGGCTCGGCTACATGACCCACTTACTTGATCAAGCACTCATCTAGGTGCTGCTGTCAAGGCCTTTGTAGATGTGGTTAAAATTGATAATAAGTTTACTTTAAGTAAAGGAGATTACCATTAATAATGTGGGTGAGCCTCAACCAATCAGGTGAAAGGCCTTAAAAGCAAAAACTGGGAATTGCCAGAGAAGAAATTCTGCTTCAAAGCAGCAGCACTGACTCCTGTCTGAGTTCCCAGCTGACTATTCTTAGCCCCAGAAGCTCCTGAACAATTCCTTAAAATAAAAGTATTTTATCTATATCTATATCTACCTCTATATCGCTATATCTCTATGCCTATATCTATCTAGATCAGCGGTTCTCAACCTGTGGGTCTCGACCCTTTTGGGGGTCAAACGACCCTTTCACAGGGGTCGCCTAAGACCATCGGAAAACACATATATAATTACATATTGTTTTTGTGATGAATCACTATGCTTTAATTATGTTCAATTTGTAACAATGAAATTGGGGGTCACCACAACATGAGGAACTGTCTTAAAGTGTCGCGGCATTAGGAAGGTTGAGAACCACTGATCTAGATGATGATAGATAGATAGATAGATAGATAGATAGATAGATAGATATTCTATTGGTTCTTTTTCTTCAGAGAACCTTGACTGATATACACTTACCTAACTTCTCTTTTAGTTGGCTTAGAGGTCAACAGCAACAAAAAAATATAGGGTTTTTTTGTGTGGAAAAGTTAGGAAAGAGCTTTCTGAACAAGTGCTTTAAATTGGCATTTATATAATGATTACTACGTGTCAGTCACTGATTTAAGTGGATAGGTACCATTATTATTTCACTTTACAGATGATGAAAGTGAGGCCTGTGGGAGATTAAGTAACTTACCTAACATCACACCGTTAGTAAAGGGTGGGGTCAGATTTCAAATGTAGATTGACTTCTTTCATAACCTGTGTTCTTAATGGCTAAGCTATAGTGACTTAAAACAAATGGATTTAGGAAATATTTTGTAGTGATGTTAAAATTATATCAGGGCTTTGGATGTGAGGAATGAGGGGAAAAGAAGTAATGTGTAACTCTCATGCTACTCACTTAAGCAAGCAGGTTGTTAATTCAATTTCTAAATGGGGAAAACGATGAGGGAGGTTTGAAAGGATCTGAGTGAGGGCAATATTACATACAATTATCTACAGCTAAGGTCCAGACGTTAACATTTGGGCATCTTTGCCACATAGAGTGAGATGACTGATAAAGAAGAAATAAAGCCCAGGTACAAGCCCTGGAACATTCAAATATTTAGAATTCTCAGATGTGGGACCAGAAAGCGGAAGGAGAAAAAGGTGGTATTGCAGAAGCCAAGAGAGGTGAGAAAAGAGGGTGGCTGAGGGGTGATGGGTGGTTGTCGACTCCATGTGAGCAACAATGTAGAGAAAGACATGGACAGATGTGACCAACAACCAAACCCAAACGACTGACCAGAGCAGGTTCCATGGGCGGTCAGCTGAAAGCCAGAATGGTGTGGGTGAAAAAGGGACCGCTTATCTGTAGAAATTTATTTTTCAGCTTATGGAAAATAGACTTGTGATGGAGCTATGGTGGGCAAACTGTGGCTCGCGAGCCACATGCGGCTCTTTGGCCCCTTGAGTGCGGCTCTTCCTAAGCCTTGGGAGTACCCTAATTAAGTTAATAACAATGTACCTACCTATATAGTTTAAGTTTAAAAAATGTGGCTCTCAAAAGAAATTTCAATCGTTGTACTGTTGATATTTGGCTCTGTTGACTAATGAGTTTGCCGACCACTGTCAAGTATAGCAAAACGTTAATGGTAGATTTGGGTGGTGGTTTTGCAGATACAGGAATTCCCTGTAAAACTGTTTCAAAGTTGCTGTGAACATTTTCATAATAAAATGATGGTGAAAATGAATGAGAAATACAGATACCCAAATTCAGGACTATGGTCGCCTGGCCCAGGTTGGGCACTGGAAGCAAAAAGGGAAGGAGATACAGACATTGAAGAGGAAGCAGGCAGCTTCCACTGCATGGGAATGTTTTATTTATTAAGGGGGGGTCTGCATACTGGTTTTCTGATTACTCCTCATGTTGTTCTTGATATATTATATTGCACAATAAAAAGGAAAGTGATTGTGAAGTAAGAAAATCAAATGTGTGAGTGTGAATTACTCCTTGAAAGATTCTGTTTTAAAGGAGCGGAAAAGTGAGGCAGCTGTTGGAGGAGGTTTGCAATTAGGGCAGGCTTTCTGTTTGTTTTAACGTATCAAGTTTGCATGCTGTTTGGACTGTTACAATAGAAAGGGAGAAACTGATATTTCCAGAGTGGGATGAACACTCAAGTGCAATCCTCCAAAAGGCGACAGGGGGAGGAGCCAAGAGCTCTAGCGGAGGGTCTATTTTCCTTTTTGCTTTTTTTTTGGGGGGGGGGGGCTGTAAAATATAATTTATTGATTTCAGAGAGGAAGGGAGAGGGAAAGAGCGATAGAAACATCAATGATGAGAGAGAATCATTGATATGCTGCCTCCTGCACGCCCCCTACTGGGTCAAGCCTTCAATCTGGGAATGTGCCCTGACCGGAATCAAGCCATGACCTTCTGATTCACAGGTTGATGCTCAACCCCTGAGCCACAATGGCTGGGCTTCCTTTTTGTTTTTTTTATCCATGAGAACACAAGAATAGATATACAGTATCAGGCACTGAGCCCAGGTTTAAAAAGAGGTCATTCATCCCCTGCCTTTCCTATCTGACCTTTTCTCCCTATTTTAACTGGAAATCTGTTTTCAGCTTCCAATGGGTAAGACATCTGCTTAACCTTGAAGTGATGGGGTGGCATCTCCACAGTGTATTGGAAGATCTGACTTTTACGTTGCCTATATGTCACTCCAGAAGGCCGGTCCTCTGGGACCTTATATAAGCATGTGCTTAACAAGATTCAACTTGGTTTAGAAGCTTTTGCCTTGCCCCATTTATTTGGTTCACCAAAGAAGCCTGCTTCCCATCTAGAAGCCTCAGCCTCCGTTTCCGTGGGGCCTGCTGCTGATGAAGGAGGCCTGGCCCTCATCAAATTGCCTGCATGTATCCTAATTAGGAATGCATCCACAAATCAGCATCGTCTTGCACAATCTTATCCTGTTGTTATTCAAGATGTTTATGTCAAATGCATTTTTGATTGAATTACAGGCTTAGCTACTAGAAAGAAAATGCTTGCTAACCAGGTTTCTTTATCTTTATGTGGGAATGTAGACTATTTCCTTTTTTATATATATATTTTTTTTTTATTGATTTTTTACAGAGAGGAAGGGAGAGAGATAGAGAGTTAGAAACATCGATGAGAGAGAAACATCGATCAGCTGCCTCCTGCACATCTCCCACCGGGGATATGCCCGCAACCCAGGTACATGCCCTTGACCGGAATCGAACCCGGGACACTTCAGTCCGCAGGCCGATGCTCTATCCACTGAGTCAAACCGGTTTCGGCTAGACTATTTCCTTTTATGCATGGTTAAGGTCAGATGTTTCATTTAAGGAATTTCCCTTCAAAAGAAAGTGAATTTCAAATGAAATGGAGATGGTGTAGTGATCCACCTGAAAGATTTCATATTTTCATAACAAAGGTCTTTTTTAAAATATAATTTTTATTGATTTCAGAGAGGAACAGAGTGGGAGAGAAAGATAGAAACATCAATGATGAGAGAATCATTGGCTGTCTCCTCACACCCCACACTAGGGATCGAGCCTACAACCCTGGAATTGAACTGTGATCTCCTGGTTCACAGGTTGTCGCTCAACCACTGAGCCATGCTGGCTGGGCATGATAACAAGTTCTATAAAACTTTACATTTTTAACTGGTCTGTTAGACAGCATATGAGACCAATTTGTTACCCAGTTGTATGTAACAAATACAACAGCAACGATGATAACAATAAAGGCAAAGGCCACCAGGCTTTAGAGCAGCGGTTCTCAACCTGTGGGTCGCGACCCCTTTGGCGGTTGAACGACCCTTTTACAGGGGTCGCCTAAGACCATCCTGCATATCAGATATTTACATTACAATTCATAACAGTAGCAACATTACAGTTATGAAGTAGCAACAAAAATAATTTTATGGTTGGGTCACAACATGAGGAACTGTATTTAAAGGGCCAGAAGGTTGAGAACCACTGCTTTAGAGCCTGCAGTATGCTAGGCTTTACATGCCAAACACTTTACATACATCCTGTTGCCTCCTCTGCACAGCAGTCCTGAAATCCTATGCATGCGTACCCCACTTAGCTCATGCAAACACTGCTGCAGAGGGAATAGATAGCCGGCTCAAGTCCCAGAGCCCATGCAGCATGACAATCACAGAGATGAGATTTAAACCGGGTCCACAGCAAAGCTGCGGCCACCAGCCCCAATGCCCTCCCCGGGTGGGTAAGCACAGCACAGCAGGCCTGGCCCGGCTGTGTATATGCATTAGCCACTTTCCTGCTCCTCTCTGGTCTCTGGCCTTCCTTTCCTTTCTTCTTCTCCTTGGATTTCTATTTTCTTTCTTCCTGTGTTTTGTGTACCCTTGAAAACTTCTTTAAATCTTTTCTGTGAAAGGCAGGAATGGTTTCACTTAGGCTGACAACTCTGGACCTCAATAAAGAACTTCAAAGGAAACGGTCCTGAGTTGGCAATCTTCTAAAACAGAGTTCTCATTGGATTCATACAGAAGTACGATCTACCACTCTTTGCAAGTCAGTTGAAGAATAAGAATAGTTCAGCATCTGCAGTATTTGTTCTGTCATTTTTACTGAACACATCACAGAAAGTTGTTTTTTTTTTACTATTATGCTTGCCTCTATTAACAATGTGTTAATATTGGAACATTAATTGTGTCAGGTGTACATTAGTAATGTCAGGTATTAATAATAGACTACACTGAGAACTTTCTGTGCTATCTTTGCAAATTTTCTATAAATCTAAAATTATTCTAAAATAAAAAGTTTATTTTATAAATGGGATGGGTTTAGGTAATTTTGTGTAGACATCAATAAATACATAGGATGCCGAAACCGGTTTGGCTCAATGGATAGAGCGTCGGCCTGCGGACTGAAAGGTCCCAGGTTTGATTCTGGTCAAGGGCATGTACCTTGGTTGCGGGCACATCCCCAATAGGAGATGTGCAGAAGGCGGCTGATCGATGTTTCTCTCTCATCGATGTTTCTAACTCTCTATCTCTCTCCCTTCCTCTCTGTAAAAAATCAATAAAATATATTTTAAAAAAATAAAATAAAATAAATAAATACATAGGATGAAGTTTACTGGATTATATGATAATTCAGTGTTTAGTTTTATTTAAAGAGGGCCAAACTGTCTTTCAAAACAGATGTATCATTTTATATTTGAATGAAGGAGGATTTCTGTCATTCCACATCCTTGCTAACATTTGGTATTGTCAATATGAGGAATTTTATTGATTTTAGGAGTTATATAGTGAAATATCATTGTTTAATTTCCATTTCCATAATGATAAATGATGTTGAACTTTTTCTCATATCCTTATTGGCCATCTGTATATCTTCTTTGGAAACAGGTCTGTCCAGGTATTTGCCCATATGTGAATTGTTTGTTCCTTTCATTATTGTTGATTTTTTAAGAGTTCTTTATAGACAAGCAATTTTCACCAGAAATATTTTCACCAAGCCTATGTCTTGTCTGTACTCTTCCACAGAATATTTTTTTTTAAATTAATATTAGGCTCTACATCAATTTATTCTTTCACGTATCATGCCTTTGGTCATACCATTTTTTGAATACTCACCTGAGGATATATTTATTGATTTGAGAGAGAGGGGGAGAGAGAAATATCAATGTGAGAGAGAAACACTGATAGGCTGCCCCCTGAACGTTCCCTAAAAAGGGATGGAACCCACAATCTAGATATGTGTCTTCACTGGGAATGGAACCCATACCTCTTTTCTTTCTTTTGGAGACAATGCTCCAACCAACTGAGCAACCCAGCCAGGGAGGTCATCCCACTTTTAAGTCACACTTCTATAGCTTGAAATCAGCACTCTGCTTAATTTTTTACTTATGAATTGCCTGTCTCAACTCAAAATACAGTAGTCCTATAGTTAGGGAGTGTCTGTTTTCTTTATTCTATATTCCCGGCACCCAAAATAGTGCTTGTGCACAGTAAATACTCAATAAATAGATAATGAATGACCCAATTAATACACATAAACATTTTCAGCATCAATAATGTTTTATGTTAAATATGGATAATAATTCTTCAAATGACTAACAGAATGTTGAGAGAATATATGCAAAATGTCTTACAAATGAAGTGGCCACCAATAAATGGGAGCTATTGTGATTCTTGCTTAAAGACTAAAGAGAGGGGGTCAGATGAAAGAATAATCTGCCATAATCTCCCAACATGTTGCAACAAGGGCCACACAAAGGGCTCCAGGTTGACATAGGGCAGCGACTTCCAACCTTTGTGCTGCAAGAATTGTTAAAACAGGCAATACATGAGTCTTTAGTCAGGAGCACTGACCTCTTGTCCCTTGGATTGTCAAATAAAAAAAATGACAATATCCAACACAACAATAGCCATCCAGTGTGAACGAGTCAAAACTATACCTATTTCTTTTTGTCAGATCGGCAAAAAATGTAATAGAATTTTTTGGTGTGCTGTAGATGAAGAAGGTTGAAAATCACTGACATATGGTATTCCTGGGCCCTCAACTAGTTCAAACTTTGGCATACAAATATATTTTATTTAGTCAAACATACAACAGTTAAAAGTACTGCAGATGTTAAAATCATCTCCAATGGAAAAAAGACAAACTAAAGATGATAAATCTAAAGATATAAATTAACTCAGATTATTAGTGATTCTCAATCTTGGGAGGCATAAGATTTATTTGGGGTACTCTCTAGAAATAAAGATTCCAGTGTTACCGTGCCATACTGAATCCAGGTTTAGGCTAAACACAGAAATTTGAATTTTTATGGTCGTCTCCCATCCTCACCCAGGTGTTTCTGAACCAGACAGTTTGCAAACTTCTCTGAGAAATGCTCAGAAAAAAGCCTCTATAAGAAGGGCAGGAGGAACCATGGGAGGGACAGTGAGCAGGAGCATGTGGACAGAGCGAGGCATCACCAGGTCCATGGCTCAGCTGTACTCTGAAACACTCGCCAGTCTAACTTTAAGGTCTGTCCTTGCTTGAACTAATAAATGTGCACTTTATTAAATTACTTAAAATATTATTAAAAACGAATGGGTCTAGACCAGCTGTGGGCAAACTACGGCCTGTGGGCCGGATCCGGCCCGTTTGAAATGAATAAAACTATTGAAAAAAAAGACCGTACCCTTTTATGTAATGATGTTTACTTTGAATTTATGTTAGTTCACACAAACACTCCATCCACGCTTTTGTTCTGGCCCTCCGGTCCAGTTTAAGAACCCATTGTGGCCCTCAAGTCAAAAAGTTTGCCCACCCCTGGTCTAGACTCAGCAAAGTCCAGGCTCAAAGAAGGGAGACCCATAAAGAAATACGAGTTCTCTTTCCCTCTGTAACCTAGGATTGCCTCCCAAGTCCTCCTTTTCTGTCCTAGAATGTTCTCCTTCCCTTAACGTGCGCCCCTTCAGTGGAGACCTGCTCACCAAAGAGGGGTGAAACCTCACCCCACGACCAGTAGGATTCCACCTCAAATCACAGTTACATATCACCCGTACAAGGACAGTCAGTCCACAGCACAGCACAGAAAAGGATGTCCAGTATCTCCAGGAGAGGCAAGCATTCAGGATGGGAAGAGTGGAATAATGTAGGGGATACTTGAGAAACAGGACAAGCAGAGGAGGTGGAGAATCCTTTCAGCACCCTCACCGCTCCTCCTTAGAGAGGCTTTCCCCTGGGGGAAGTGCTGCAGGAGAGAGGGCTCTCCCCTCCTCCTCCTCCTCCCACTCTAAGAGGGATGCGGGACTGTGCCAGTAGAAGCTTCTTGGACAGGGCATGGCCTCTGATCAGATCTCAGCTGGGGAGTTCACACAACTGACACTGACTGGAGTTCCTGTTGGAGCAGCTCATTCCACCAACACCACCTCCCACCACTAAAGTGGGCAGGGAGGGAGGAGGCCACCAGGTCATCAGGAGGCAAAGGTTTAATCTCTTATCAGAGATGTGAGAACACTTCTCTCTCCCTCTATTTATTCTCAGTCCTGTTGTGTCTGTCTCTGCCCACTGGTCCTCAGTTACTCAATAAATAGTGATTGCGTAAAGAGATAACAATAATAGAACTAGCTGATATCACTATTTCACTCCATTGTGAGATTGTATCAAAACAAAGAAAAGTCTAAATGAGCAGTGAATGGTTTGACCAGATCTTTGATTGAGGAAATGGTTCCACCAAGAAGCTACCTCATTTATCTGTCCTTCCTTGTCACTTTGCTCCAGGAGATTCCTCTGAAAGGAGGGTTAGGCCCATGTACCTTCCTGTCTACATCCTGGACTGGCACATCTCGGTAGCGGGGCCATGTCTTAACTGTTTTGATGAAACACTATTATGACTAAACAATTAAACACTGTGTACCAGATGGAGAGCGGGCAATCAGAGAAGGTTGGTGACTGAAGATAGGAAACCCCAGCAACTGTTCCATTGCTTCAGAAATAGCACGTGGGGCCATAAGAATGAGATGGCATAAAACCAAATGCTATTGCATCCTGTTACATCATTAAATGAATCCGCTAATTGGATAAACACGAAGAACAGTGCCTGTCTTTCAAAGGACAGCTTTTGGATCCACTTCTAATCTCAGAAGATTCATAAAGACAGTATGTGAGCATCCCATTGCTGGCAGACGCTGTTACACACCAAATAAACCAATTAAATAAAAAATTCTTGGACAATAAAGCCTGTTATAAACTGCCTTTTTTTTAGCTGCACCCAAGGAAGGCATAACAGTCAGTAGTATTCAATAAATAAAGTGCTTTAGAAATATATGTGAGACACACACACACACACAGATGCCAATACCAGACAAGAAAACATAAAAAAATGCAATAGTGGTCAAATATCAGATATTCCTTGGTCCATTAAAATGACCTCCTGTTTTGTTCAAAATAATTGAGAAAAGTCCATCCAATCTGCTGTGGTTATCGTGTTTTCTATAAACCCACCGTTGGGTAATCTTTCCTCCCTACCAGTTTTCTAGATAAAATATGTCCCATCTGCCTACATCACCTCATGCCACCCACCTGAGCTTTCTCCCGCTGTATCTACAACTGCTCTCTGCAGTGGTTCCCTCCCTTGATCTATGCTCTGATAGTTCTGATTTGAGTTAACAAAATAAGTAAGTAAGCAAGCAAGCAAGCAAACAATCATATGCTTTGCTTGTCCTTACTGTTCACTTATTATTCTTCTATTTCTCTCCTCCCATCTGTGACAATCTTCTGAGTCATGTATTGAGTGCTGCTCACTATGCCAGCCATTGAACCAGGCTTCAGTGATACACAAAATAATTATAACACGCGGTTCCTCATTTGAATCCCACCGCCTGCAGGGGCAACAGAAATACTTGCAGTATATAGCGCAGTGATAACCAAAGAAGGGTACGGTACCTTTTACTGTGTGCATCCTATCTGTCACTATCTACTCTGTTCTTTCAGCATCTACCTTCTTTCTATGTAGCTATTGTCTCTGCAGCTTTCTGAAAATGTACCTTTTAAATATAATTAATGACACTTTCCTAGCAAAATCCAAGGCGTTTTCTCATTATTCATCCCCCAAGCTCTCAGAGGAATTTAACATAATTACAATACATTCTAGAGTCGATCACCGTCTCCTTTACACATATTCCCTTCAATTTCAGCACTTGGTACGCTTGGCTCTCTGGTCACATTCCAGGCTATGTCTTCCCTATCTAATTAATTTCTATTCTACCTTCTCATCTTTTTTGGCCTTTCCTCCAAAAACAAAAGCCACATCCCTCTATTCTTCTCTCTCTCTTTATTGGCAAGCACTCAAAGAAAGCTGTCTCTGAAAGCTTCATTTATCAACTACAGAGACTTCCAAATTTCTGTTTCCCCAAAGTTCTATCCCCTAGCTTTAACCATCTGCTAGGCAGTTCCCCTCATTCATCAATGTTTAAAATCAAGCTGATCCTCTCTTCCCACCCCTGTCACCTCTTAAAATACCCCAATTAAGTTGTCCAGGGCCAAAATCACACAATAAAGGTTGACTAGCCTCTTCCCTTCAACAAGTGGCACTTCTTTTATTCCTTTCTGCAGTGCCTGCAATATCGAGTTTCTTATTTCTGTTCCCATTGCCACTACCCTAATCCTAGATCTTCGAAGTATCTTGTTCTGTTTTTCTCTCTGCAATATTAAAATAACACCCAAACAATGTCTGAGTCCAACCTTTCTCTGAATTGGCCAAGTTTCAATGACGTTGCCAAATTAACCTTTCTAAAATATTACTTTAATGGATGGAAGCCAACCAGCTAACTTCCTTCCTTCCTTCCTTCCTTCCTTCCTTCCTTCCTTCCTTCCTTCCTTCCTTCCTTCTTTCTTATTCTTGTTCCTGAACTTTTTCCAACCTGGTCCCTTCAATCATCTTACCATATTAATAACCATGTTTGAATATGAAACTTCTCACTAAATCAGGGCTTCTCTAGCCATTCCCCAATTATCAATGTCATTCTTATCTCTTTAATTTAAAAATCAGGTTGCTTAAACCTGAAATGCATACCCCACTATCCTTCACAAATTTTTAATCAGTGTTCAGATTAAACATTGCTTTCTTTGTGCTAATTCCAGCTGTATGTCTTTCTTTTCCAACAACTTGAATTTTAAATTTCGCTATAGACTTGGCTCCCTAGTATATAGGTAACACATGTTCTCTGAGTGCCCACAGAATATTAGGCATCATAAGACAACATCTAGCATTACAGAATATCATCTTAATACAGAATATCAAGTTGTTTCTTCTACATAAGTATCCTACATAAATACTTGTTTGTTCCTAGGTAGCCTACAAGCACACAAACCTTATACAATGACTACCTGCTATCAATTTCCTAATGTGAAATACTAGTTGACCAACATGGATTGATAAGTCATCCAAGTGAGGCTGATAGGCAGGGAGTGGATTAGTCCATTTCTTCTTAAATTTCCTGTAAAATGGAGTAACCTAGAGATCTTTTAAAACCTTGATGGCTGGGTCCCACCCCAGAGTTTCTGACCTAAATGATAAAGGTTGAGACCTGGACAGGAAGCAGTTGAAACACTTCCCAGGTGAGTCTAATATGCACTAAAGTCTGAGAACCTCTAGTTTAATCCATAATTCAGAGTGCGTTTTCAACCCAGAGATATCTTGCTGGTAAATATTAAAAAGGTTTTGGCATTCCCTATCCCAAGCTTTCCTTGGCCCAGCATTTCGACATTAAGACCTGAATGGAATAATTCCCTTTGCATTCCTATTTAGGAGCTTTTCTACGGATGGTTCACTGGCTGCACAACTATTCAGTTGTAGGTTTCTAGGATCACTTACAACTACTATCAACTTTACGCCACACTGAGCTATGCAACCTCTTTCTGGGAGACTAGTGGATGCTGATTCAGCTCTCCATCACCCTGAGAGCCCGGATTACTCATTAATATGGGGAGCACTATTGCCATATGGAGTACAAGTTAGTCACTAAATTATAATTTTTTCCCATTGATTTTTAGAGGGAGTGAAAGGGAAGGGGAAGCAGGGAGGAGAGAGAGAGAGAGAGAGAGAGAGAGAGAGAGAGAGAGAGAGAGAGAGAGAGAGAGAGAAAGTAACATCAATATGAAAAGACAAATCTATTGGTTGCCTCCTACACATGTTCCTGCATATGCTCAACTGGGGGCCAGGGAATGAATCTGCAACGCAGGTACATGCCCTTGACTGGAATCTAACCTGTGACCCTCTGGTGCGCAGTCTGAAACTCCAACCACTGAGCCATGCCAGCAAGGGTGAAAGTCCACTCTCTTGAGCGTGGGATGGTTTCACTGTGTACAAATGTGTCAAAACTTATCAAACTATACACTTCAAATGTGTGCAATTTATTATGTCAGTCCATACACAACACCCCCTCCCTCCAAAAAAGAAAGAAAAAACATTATGAAGGCTACAGATTCATTAAAACAAACAGGTATCCATCTGTAATTCAGAAGGAATACCAGTTTTGAATAGCTCTTGAAAACTTGTAAGGTTACACATTGCTGAAAAACATATGCACAAATATACTCCATCTGCCCTGGATAAAATATGCAAATTTTAACATTTCAAATTAAAATAACATTTACATTAGTGTAATATAAATGAAATTAACTTCTAGGGGAAATAAGGTGGCCACATGCAGAGAAGGTCATTGTTGGTTTGGAAGGAGGGTTAGTATTTCGAGGGATGAAATATACAGTTCTGAATTTTAAAATTGGTAGGTTTATAAGAAGGAAGGGAAAATAACTTTCATTCATCTATACCTTCATTCATTCAACAAATATTTATTGAAGTTTTATGATTATTAAGCATTGCAAACCACTGACCAGTAAAAGACACATGGTATGGTCTCTATATTTACTAATCTATACTTTGGCAAAGAAGAAAGTTATCAGTAAAGTTAGCCCACAATTATTAAACTATCCTGCGGAAATTGACCATGTAAAGAGCCATGCCGGAAAGGGTTCCCTGGGAAGGTGTACTCTGAGCTGAGATATGCAGAAAGAGTCGCCTTCAACTGTGTGAAAGGAAACAGCATGTATAAAGGCCCCAAGGCAGCTGAAACATAGTCCTTTTGATGAACTAAAACAGGAATTGATCCATTTAAGAGGTATTTAGTAGTTAAAATCTATGAGACTTCATAACTAATTGTATTTGGAAAGAGGGAGAAATGACAAGTATAACACCAAGATTTCTGCAATGTGCCACTGGGTACATAGGTGTGGCATTCACCACGGTAAACAATGCAGGAGGGAGGCCAAGCTAGGGAGGTGATTTCTGGATGCCTTAGAATTCTCAACTAAAGATGCCACATAGATAAATGCTTTGAGAAAGTAGCCTAGGGACCAGTGGTTGCCGGGAGTTAGGGGGAGAGAGCCAGGGAGAGTTTTGCTTAATAGGAATAGAGTTTCAGTGCTGCAAGATGAAAAAGTTCTGGGGATTGGTTACTCAACGATGGGACTATAATTTACACTACTGAAGTGGACACTTAAAAACAGGTAAGCCATACAGTTTATTTTGTGTATCTTATAACACCTAAAAACTTTTTAACATGGTGAATAAATAGCATTTTAGCTAACTAGTTAGCTATGTAATTGATCAATCCATCGATAACCAATTAGCTACATTTTTGAGGAAAGCTGTGACCTGAAAATAGCAATTTTGGAGTCATACAAGCAACAATAATTTATTACAGGACTTTATTCCTTTCCTCCTTATAATACTGGCGTTTGTTGACTCTATTAGCATGAGGTCTCCTTATCCTTTTCTCCCTAAAGACTGAGCAGAGCTCAGAGGCTTGGCTCAGTAGTTGAGAGATGAACCAGGAGGTCAAGGTTCAATTCCTGGTCTGGACACACACCCCAGTTGCAGGCTTGGTCCCCGGTGTGGAGAATGCAGGAGGTGGCCCATCAGTGATTCTCTCTCATTACTGAGGTTTTTATCTCTCTCTCTCTTTCCCTTCCTCTCTGAAATCAATAAAAAAATATTAAAAAAAAAAGACTGAGCTGACACAGAGTTTGTTTTCATCTATTGAGAGAAAACAACTGAAGACTTTGAAGCCACAGCAGCTTTGGAGTGTACCTGTGCTGTTCTGCCACAGCAAAAACACCTCCATTTGTCTATGGAGCTAATTCTATCAAATGTTTAAAAAGACAAGTGAGATAGAGAGGGGGGAAATAAGATGACTCCTTTGAACAAATATGCAATGATTCCAGAGAACACTCCGTGGTTTACACATTCACGCACACCCCTCTTGAACAGTATTCTCCTGCCTACCTTGCTTGCGCACATCTTCCACAGCAGCGATCAGTTCTTCTTTGAGGTCCTGACTCTCCTTAGCGATCTGTTCCCCCTTTTCCAGGAAGTTCTGAGTGGCTTGCTCTACAGAGGCAGCCAGGACGTGGGCTTTCTTTGACCTCCCTTTCTTTTTACCTGATGGGCCTTTGTTGCTGGTGTTCACAAGGGTCGTCACCTTAAATACAAAAGAAAAGCTGAAAGAGGCCTCTGCAAAACTGTCTAGAAATAACATCACCTCATCACTCTAAAATATCCTCTGATGATTAGATTGCGAATGCATATTCCACAGCTTCAACTGAAGGAAAAATGTGGAATTATATGGATTAACACATAAATAAACAGTCCTTTATTTCAAGCAGAAAAATGAGACCATGTGAGTTAAGTAGGAAGAGATTTGCCAGTAGCTCAAAGTTCTCAAAGTTTCCAGTTCCCTGGAGGTTGTGCTTTCACAGATTGGCAAATAGCATTTTTGTTGGAGTAACCAGCTTCAGGGAGGAAAGAAAATAAAACAAAACCTGGAATTGCCTCTGATCACTGACTTGGGAGAACCCGTACCCAGGCCTGGGCGGAAAGGCAGGGCAGAGGTGAATGAGCAGTTAATAAACACTGGGCCATCAATACCAGCACTTATGTGTCACCTATCAAGGACTTCTGAAGATCATCTCTTTTCCTTTTTTTATTGTTGACAGTATTAAAGATGTCCCCCAATCCCCCCACCTTCGCCCGTTCCACCCAGCCTCCCCAACCCCCAAGCCTTCACCGCATTGTTGTCTGTGTCCATGGGCTACACATATAATCATGTACTAGTATGTTCTTTGGCTAATCTCTTCCAGTTCCTACCTTCTCCCTCCCCTCTGAGATCTGTCTGAAGATTGTTTCTATTGCTAATCTCATCTTTTGCAAACAAAATGGTTAATTTAATCTGAGGGGATTGAATGATTCCATCTAAACATTTGGTTAACCAGCTAAAACTGTCAGAATTGAAATCAGATTTGCATTATCACTCCTCTTCTAAGAACCATAATCTGGAAACATATTTCAACCGC
Organism: Myotis myotis; assembly: GCF_014108235.1. NCBI lineage: Eukaryota > Metazoa > Chordata > Mammalia > Chiroptera > Vespertilionidae > Myotis > Myotis myotis. The sequence continues at coordinate 6,038,982 of NW_023416318.1, forward strand.
CAGACTTCTTTCAGTACTACATCTAGAGCTATTTAATCTGCTAACAAAGCTTTTAATATCTTTTAATCAAGTTATCTCCTGTAGAATTCCGGACCTTTATTCTCTCCCATGGAGAAGTTTGGGAGGAAAGTGAATGCAATGGTTCCTCATTCTATTCAGCAAGAGTTGCTCGTCATCATTCCCCCTGCATTTTTTATCAGTTTTATAAGCATGTGGTTTATTTTCCTTGATATTTGTCCTGCTTAGCAGACAGATTTTATTGGAGGTTATCAAAAAAGCTAGTCCATAGAAAAGTTCTAAATGTTGTAGTTTCTGCGGTTACTCCAAATCCAAGAGCAAGCCAAGTAATTATTAGCCAAAATCACAATTAATGTCCAGTCAATTTATGGGGCATGAGATCACATCAGAGGAAGAAACATAGTGAATAAATGTGAACTAAGATGATGAATACAGGTAGAACCAATACTTAAGAAGTGGTTGATACAGAGTCTGGAGTCTTCGTAGTCAGCTTTTGATTGCTAATTAGATGCAGTGAATTGAAGGACTCTATAAGGACATTTAAGTACAATTACTACACACACAAAGAGAACTGTAAGGTCACTGCGAATAAGAGTGTCAGATAATGGTAGTGAGCTGTCAAATGCATATGCAGTCAGTAAGTAACACTTTATAGACTTTTCAGTCCCACCCATAAAGAGGAAACCATCAGAAGAAAGGCAGCCTGTGGAAAAGTCGCTTTTCTGGGGTGCAAGACTGTTCTCAGCAGTGAGGGTTTACTCTAGCACAGGCACACAGCACTCTTCCAAGAGCTTCAACTACCCAAACTGCCAACACCTGGAAACATACACCCTCTGAGGAAGCACAGCAAACAGCTCAACACTCTTTTCTTAAATAGAGTTTTTAAATAGTTTTCTTTTAATTGAATATATTTGACATACAACATTGTCTAAATTTAAGATGTACAATGGGTGAATTTGAAATATTTATGTATTGTAATACAGTTGCTGCTGTAGTGATGTTGAGCACCTCTACCACATTCCATAATTACAGTATACAGCTGTTGTCTACATTCATCATACTGTGCATTAGGAAATATTCCCATTCTCACTGATAACTGATTTATGCTCATTTTATACATAATCCTAAGAAGTTTGGGGATCTACGTTTTTAGTCTTCTCAAACTAGAAAAAATATAAATTGGGGAGGGAGTTGTTAACTGTAGGCATGCTGACTGTTTTAAGGAGTAGAAGCTGATAGCAAATCTACGAAAATACTTAGTGACTGTACCGTGAGTTCATTTTTGTAAAGGCAAACGGAATTCAATTCTGTAACCTCATGTTACATTACTGTACTAAGCACTGTTTAGGTAATGCACATAATCACAAGTCGATGTACAATGTCAGTTACATGGAAAAATAAACAAACATAAAACATTAACAGGCAGTTGCTCAGAAAAATGTGATTACTTTCAAATGAAACAAATCAATTCAATCTTCTTCTAGTAAAAGCTTTCATTTACTCATGGATGGAAGAATATGATGTATGAAAGGGAAATAAAGGGAAATGATGGGGCTCCATAAGTGTTCTTGCCCTAATCAGTTTAGGACAGTGGTTCTCAACCTTCTGGCCCTTTAAATACAGTTCCTCATGTTGTGACTCAATCATAAAATTATTTTCGTTGCTACTTCATAACTGTAATGTTGCTACTGTTATGAATCATAATGTAAATATCTGATATGCAGGATGGTCTTAGGTGATTCCTTTGAAAGGGTGGTTCGACCGCCAAAGGAGTCGCGACCCACAGGTTGAGAACCACTGGTTTAGGATAAAGAAATACCTGTGGACTCTCCTCATTGCTTATCAGTGTTTCGTTGGAAGACAAAGTCAACAACTTGCAGTAACCCTGCCTCCCCCATCGGAGGTTTTGCTTTCCATGGTTTCAGTTATCCACGGTCAACAAGTCCAAAAATAGTAAATGGGAAATTCCAGAAATAAACAATTCATCAGGTTAAATGAATGACTTTCTAGTAGCATGATGAAATCCCAGCTGCCCTGTTCTGTGCTGCAGGGATGTGAACCATCCCTCCGTCCAGCGTATCCACACCGTATATGCTCCCCACCCTCTGGTTACTGAGTAGCCCTCTGGGTTTATCAGATCAATGATATGGCAGTGCTTGTGTTCAAGTAATCCTTATTTTACTCAATGCACATTCACATGCATTATTCTATTTTATTATAGCTATAGACATTAATCTCTTATTGTGACTAATTTATATTCAACTTTATCACAGGTATGTCTGCAAAGGAAAAAACATGTCTATATAGGGTTTGGTACTATCCATTGGGGGTTTGGAACATATACTCCTTGAATAAAAGAGGACTTTTTATATGTAACAAAGAGAAAGAATACATAAATATTACAAAGGCAGGCACTATATAATGTCATTACTTATAGAGAATATGATTCTAGCAAGAAGATATAAAAGTATTAAAAGTTAAACAATTTGAACTACTATAAAAAGAAGAATGAGGTGGCTAACTACTAGATAAACAAGAAAAATCTAATAGATCGGCAGTAACCAATGAAAAATCTAGTTTTCAACATCATATTCACAATAACCATCCATTGATATTATCAGAGATAAACATAACACAAAATATAGAATATTCTATGCAGAAAATTATCAAAGAAATTTAAGGAGAAATATAGAAAACAATTTAAATAATAAAGAGCCATACCAATGACCTCTAAAGGTTACAGGCATCTTTGTGTAAGGTTAGACATTCAGACTAACACTAGGTCTTAGGTAGATGGTACGTAAAGATTTTTAAGTGTTTATCTCAATTTGTTAGTAGCCTTTTAACGTATTGCTATCCTGTTGAAATTCCTGCTTGGATGCTATATGCCTCTTCCTTTCACAAGCAGGCTCTCTTTCTAATCCCCACACCAACTTTCACCCAAGGCCTGAGTCATTCAAGAGCCACACACACTCCTTTCCACTCTAACAATTTGGGAGCACACCTTTTGTGCAGTAGGACAAAAAGAAAGGAAGGAAGAAGTTCCAGCAAAAGAGACAATGGGTAATAACGTTGAAATGGACATGATGTTTTCCAAGCCAGTAAGAAGACCAGTCCTACTTGAAAAGAAGGCTGTATATGAAAGCTATAGGAAGTAAGGCTAGATAGATGTGGTAGAACAAAACTTTGAAATTCTCTGAAAAAATATAGTATATGTAGGATTTGGTACTATCCAAGCTAAGGATTTTAGATTTTATTAGTCACTGCCAATTTTTTTTTAAAGAAAAGCCTTTATTAAAGTCCATTTTCTGACACAGCACTGGTAACTCTTACGCAGCCAGCTCTGGGCAGTGAACTTCCACTGGACAGAGAGGCCCTGTAGCCTCAGAGGCCAACCCCAGAACACTGCCACCCAGAGGCTGACCCACAAACTGACTCTTTGCTAAACACAAAATAAGGCAGTCTGGGAAACAAATGCGGCTTGCTTTAAAATAAGGACTGTGGTTTACAACACAGAGGAACAGTGTATCGCAGGGAAACTCAACACTCTCCTGAATACCTGGCAGGTCTAAGGCGAGCCACACTGAAGAATAGAAGAACCGAAGGACCTTCACTACTGCAATATTTTTTTTTCTTTTTTCACCTTTTAACTAAGAAACCAATTTTTTTCTTTTTTTTTCTTTTTTTTTTCTTTTCCTCTTCTTCTTTTTTTTTTTTCTTCTTTTTTCCATCACCTGATTTTACCCTTTTAATTACTACCTTCTTATTTTTAACCAGTATTATTACTGCTACCATTTTACCATTTTACCATTTTTTTTTAAAGTGCCATTTTATTTTCTCTTTATTTTATTTTGGGATTAGTGTTCTCCATTCTATTTTCATCGTTATATTATTGGTTGTTTCTAGTTTGCATTCATCTCCAGGGAGCTGTTGCTGGAATTTGTTGGGATTAATGGCTGTTCTATAGGAGTATTCTCCTCATATAAAAAAGTCTCTTCCCCTTCATTCTCTCTTTTCGCTCTTTTTTTTTCTTTTCCTTTCTTTTCTCGCTTTTACTTTCCCCCCTCCTTTTTCCCAATTTCATTTTTGCACTCCTTTTTTTGGTCCCTAATTTTCTTTTCTTTTTTCTCTTTTCTCTTTTTCTCTTCCTTCTTCCTTATCCCCTAATTCTCTTAATTCAGGTGGTCACCTTTATTTGGGGTTATTAATATCGTGAATATATTTGTGTATAGTGCCTGGTACGTGGTGCCTTGTTGTGTTGTATTTTGTGCCTTTAAATCAACACAGCAGATCCAAGCAACAGCAACCTCCTGAGCACCACACCCTCTGCTGAGGAACAGCAGCTGTACGTGAAACCTTGCCCCACCAGCCAGAAGAGCCACCACAGCTGTGAACAGCACCCACCAGAGGAGTTGCTGCCAACTGAAGAGCAGCTGCTACCGCAACCGCCCGAAGAGCAACCGCAGACCAAGAAGTCACTGCCACCAAGGGAGCAGCCACTGAACGACTCAACGTCTAGATATGTCAGTGAGATCAAACATGGGTAGACAAAGAAACCCCCAAAGGAAACAGAAGGAGGACTCTCCAGAAAAGCAGCTAAGTAATACAGAGGCATGCAACATGACAGAAAAAGAATTCAGAATAAGGGTCCTAGAGTGCATAAACCGGATGGAGGAAAAAATCGACAACCTCACAAGAAGCAAGAAGAAACAGATGAAAAAATCGATAACATATGGAAGAAGCTAGAAGAAACAGATGAAAAAATCAACAACTTAAGTAAGACCCAAGAAGAAATGAAGAGTGATATAGCTGCAATGAAAAACTCCATTGAAAGTATCAACAGTAGACTAGGAGAAGCGGAGGACCGAATTAGTGATTTAGAAGACAAGGAAGCAAAACACACCCAAAACGTACTGCAATTGGAGAAAAAAATGAAAAGACAGGAGGAGAGCCTAAGGGAGCTTTGGGACAACATGAAACGAAACAACATACGAATAATAGGGGTACCAGAACAACAGAAGGATGAACAAGCATTAGAAAACCTATTAGAAGAAATAATATCAGAAAACTTCCCTGAGGTGGGGAAGAAAAAAGTCACACAAGCCCAGAGAGTCCCAAACAAGGTGAACCCAAAAAGACCCACACCAAGACACATCATAATTACCATGGCAAATGTTCAGGACAAAGAGAGAATCTTACAGGCTGCAAGAGAGAGACAGAAAGTTACATACAAGGGATCTCCCATTAGATTGTCAAATGATTTCTCAACAGAAACACATCAGGCCAGAAAAGAATGGACGGAAATTTACAAAGTGATGCAAAGCAAAGGACTAAATCCAAGAATACTCTATCCAGCAAGGCCATCATTCAAACTTGAAGGGGAAATAAGAAGCTTCACAGACAAAAAAAGGCTAAGGGAGTTTATCACCACCAAGCCAGCAATGCAAGGAATGCTAAAGGGACTGGTATAAAAATAAGAAATAAAAAGCTCAGAAAGAAAACAGCCACACAAAAACAGAAATGCCTACAAACAAGTACCTTTCAATAATAACTTTAAACGTAAACGGACTAAATGCTCCAAACAAAAGACATCGAGTGGCTGAATGGATAAAAAAACATGACCCATACATCTGCTGTCTACAAGAAACCCACCTCATTAGAAGGGACTCACACAGACTGAAAGTGAAAGGATGGAAAAATATCTTTCAGGCAAATGGAAAGGAAAAGAAAGCTGGGGTAGCAATACTTATATTGGACAAAATAGACCTCAAAGTGAAGGCCATAACAAGAGATAAGGAAGGCCACTTCATAATACTAAAGGGATCAATACAACAAGAAGATATAACCCTGGTAAACATATATGCACCCAATGCAGGAGCACCCAAATTCATAAAAAAACTCCTGGAAGATATCAAAGGAGACATCGACAACAATACAATCATAGTAGGGGACTTTAATACACCACTGACAGCACTGGATAAGTCCTCTAGACAAATAATCAGCAAAGATACAGCAATCCTAAATGACTCACTAGATCAGATGGACTTAATAGACATCTTCAGAACACTTCACCCGAAAGCCAGGGAATATACATTCTACTCAAATGCTCATAGGACATATTCCAAAATAGACCATATATTGGGTCACAAGCAAAGTATCCCCAAATTCAAGAAAATTGAAATCATAAAAAGCGTCTTCGCAGACCACGACGGCATAATATTAGAAATAAACTACAATAAAAACAACCCAAAATACCCAAACACCTGGAAGCTGAATAGCATGCTATTAAATATTGATTGGGTTACCAATGAAATCAAAGAAGAAATTAAAAACATCCTGGAAACTAATGACAATGAAAACACAACAATCCAAAACCTATGGGACACAATGAAAGCAGTCCTGAGAGGGAAGTTTATAGCTCTACAGGCCTATCTCAACAAACAAGAAAAAATGGTAGTAAATCATCTAACTCTACAACTCAAAGAATTAGAAAGAGAGCAACAAGAAAACCCCAGAGTGAGCAGAAGGAAGGAGATAATAAAGATTAGAGCAGAAATAAATGACATAGAGACCAAAAAAACAATACAGAAAATCAATGAAACCAAGAGCTGGTTCTTTGAAAGGATAAACAAGATTGACAAACCTCGAGCCAGACTCACCAAGAAGCAAAGAGAGAGGACCCAAATAAACAAAATCAGAAACGATAGAGGCGAAATAACAACAGACCCCACAGAAATACAAATGATTGTTAAAAAATACTATGGACAGCTCTACTCCAACAAACTAGACAACCTGGAGGAAATGGACAAATTCCTAGAAAAATACAACATTGCAAAACTCAATCAGGAAGAATCTAAAAATCTCAACAGGCCAATAACTATGGAAGAAATTGAAGCAGTCATCAAAAAGCTTCCAGCAAACAAAAGCCCAGGACCAGACGGCTTCACAGGGGAGTTTTACCAAACATTCAAGGAAGAACTGAAACCTATCCTCCTCAGACTACTACAAAAAATTCAAGAGGAAGGAACACTTCCAAGCTCATTCTATGAAGCCAGCATCACCCTAATACCAAAACCAGGTAAAGACAACACAATGAAAGAGAATTACAGGCCAATATCCCTCATGAACATAGATGCCAAAATCCTCAACAAAATCTTAGCAAATCGGATCCAGCAGTACACCAGAAAGATCATACACCATGACCAAGTAGAATTTATCCCAGGGATGCAAGGATGGTACAATATCCGCAAATCAATAAACGTGATACATCACATAAACAAATTGAAAGAAAAAAACCACATGGTCATATCAATTGATGCAGAAAAAGCATTTGACAAAATTCAACACCCATTTTTGATAAAAGCTCTCAGCAAGGTGGGAGTAGAAGGATCATACCTCAACATAATAAAAGCCATATATGACAGGCCCACAGCCAACATCATACTCAATGGACAAAAACTAGCACCATTTCCCCTAAGAACAGGAACAAGACAGGGATGACCCCTTTCACCACTCCTGTTCAACATAGTACTGGAAGTGTTAGCCATTGCAATTCGGCAAGAAGAAGAAATAAAAGGCATCCAAATTGGAAAAGAGGAAGTAAAACTGTCCTTATTTGCAGACGACATGATATTATACATACAAAACCCTAGAGACTCCATCAAAAAGCTACTGGACTTAATAATGAATTTGGCAATGTAGCAGGATACAAAATTAACCCCAAGAAATCCGAGGCATTTCTATACACCAATAGTGAACTTTCAGAAAGAGAGATTATAAAAACAATCCCGTTTACCATCGCACCAAAAAAATTAAGCTACCTAGGAATAAACTTAACTAAAGAGGTAAAAGACCTCTACTCAGAAAACTACAGGACGTTGAAAAAAGATATAGAGGAAGACATAAACAGATGGAAGAACATACCGTGTTCATGGATTGGTAGAATCAACATCATTAAAATGTCCATACTACCCAAAGCAATCTATAAATTCAACGCACTTCCCATTAAAATACCAACGGCATACTTCAGAGATCTAGAACGAACTCTCCAAATTCATCTGGAATAAAAAAAGACCTCGAATAGCTGCAGCAATCCTGAAAAAGACCAAAGTAGGTGGGATCTCAATACCAGATATCAAGATGTATTACAAAGCCACTGTTCTCAAAACTGCCTGGTACTGGCACAAGAACAGGCATATAGATCAATGGAATAGAATAGAGAGCACAGAAATCGGCCCGAACCAATATGCTCAATTAATATTTGACAAAGGAGGCAAGAACATACAATGGAGCCAAGATAGTCTCTTCAATAAATGGTGCTGGGAAAATTGGACAGATATATGCAAGAAAATGAAACTAGACCACCAACTTACACCATACACAAAAATAAACTCAAAATGGATAAAGGACTTAAATGTACGACAGGAAACCATAAAAATTCTAGAAGAATCCAAAGGCAACAAAATCTCAGACATATGCCGAAGCAATTTCTTCACTGATACAGCTCCTAGGGCACTTGAAACGAAAGAGAAAATGAACAAATGGGACTACATCAAAATAAAAAGCTTCTGCACAGCAAAAGAAACCATCAACAAAACAACGAGAAAACCCACTGTGTGGGAAAACATATTTGCCAATGTCATATCTGATAAGGGCCTAATCTCCAAAATTTATAGGGAACTCATACAACTTAACAAAAGGAAGATAAACAATCCAATCAAAAAATGGGCAAAGGACCTAAATAGACACCTTTCAAAAGAGGACATTCAGAAAGCCAAGAGACATATGAAAACATGCTCAAAGTCACTAATCATCCGAGAGATGCAAATCAAAACAACAATGAGGTACCATCTCACACCTGTCAGACTGGCTATCATCAACAAATCAACAAACGACAAGTGCTGGAGAGGATGTGGAGAAAAAGGAACACTTGTGCACTGCTGGTGGGAATGCAGACTGGTGCAGCCACTATGGAAGACAGTATGGAGTTTCCTTAAAAAACTGAAAATGGAACTCCCATTTGACCCTGTGATCCCACTTCTAGGAATATATCCCAAGAAACCAGAAACACCAATCAGAAAGGATATATGCACCCCTATGTTCATAGCAGCACAATTCACCATAGCTAAGATCTGGAAACAGCCTAAGTGCCCATCAGTAGATGAATGGATTAGAAAACTGTGGTACATCTACACGATGGAATACTATGCTGCTCTAAAAAGGAAGGAACTCTTACCATTTGCAACGTCATGGATGGAACTGGAGAGCATTATGCTAAGTGAAATAAGCCAGTCAATGAAGGAAAAATACCACATGATCTCACTCATTCATGGATAATAGAGACCATTATAAACTTTTGAACAATAATAGATACAGAGGCAGAGCTGCCTCAAACAGAATGTCAAACTGCAGCAGGAAGGCTGGGGAGGGTTGCGGGGCAGGAGGTAGGGGGGTAAGAGATCAACTAAAGGACTTGTATGCATGCATAGAAGCATAACCAGTGGACATAAGACATTGGGGGATAGGGGAGGCTAGGGGACTGTCTAGGGTGGGGGGATAAAATGGACACATATGTAATACCCTTTGTAATACTTTAAGCAATAAAAAAAAATAAAATAAAATAAAGTCCATTTTCTTTTTCCATTCATTTCTCAACCCACTAAATTTTGCTTTTACCCCCCACACCTCCTATAGCAGAGCCTTCTTAAACTGATATCTCACTAAGGTACTTAATAAGTTGTCAAGATCAAATTAGTTTGATCTTATAACACTCTCCCACATTTAGTGCCATTGACTCAATTATCCTTCCTCCTAGAAATATCTCCTAGCTAATTCTCTTAGTAATAAACTTCCTTCTCCAAACGCTTATAGCCACAAAAGGACATTATCTACCATCAAACTTACTTTTCTCTGTACCCATTTGTATCTTGCTCCCTCCTATGCCAGGAAAGGCATTCTGATACCACTACCCCTTTAACTAATCTTCTGATCACCTCCTCCAGAACTGGGTTTCACTGGCTGTGCCAACTCCTCTTCTAATCTTGAAAATCCCCCTCTGTAGGCTCCTCAACCTCAGCTTAAAAGGATACTTGACTTCTTTCTAACTCCACTTCAAATATTTCTTCAATGTGTCTCCCTCTCATCAAAAAAGAGAAGTCATAGAGCTCATAGATAAGAGTATAAGTGGTCAAGGGACTGGGCCAGGGGTTCATAATGATGGTCCCTATGAACCTTGGCCAATGAAAGACCTCAGCAATAGCCAGAGGATAGGCACTTTGTTTTCCTATGTGGATGGTGTGATCTGAATATAAACCTGTGAGACACAGGCTGGTGTAGGCTGCTCATCAGTAAATGTCATTCTGGCACAAAAGTAGTAAGACAGTGTCTGATACAATTTAATTCTTTTATTTTTCTTGCAATGTGTGTTATTATAAGAAAACTTATCTGACCATGACTCTTCTACTTGATCAGTGCTCTGCTTCCAGGACAACAATAGGCATAGAATATGTATTTTTTCCAAAGCAATAAACAGTAGTGAGGGCAACGGGGAACTTTGTCTTGGCAGCTCTGTCACATCTGCCCAGAGCCAGCAATGGTATCATTGGTCTAAAATCACCCATATAGCAGTCAGTCAAAAGTGAGTTCTGGAGACATCATTGTCACCTGGGGCTTGTTAGAAATATAGACTCCCAGGCTCCACTCTAGACCTACTAAAAGAGAATCTGCATTTTACACAAGATTCCTAGATAATTTGTATGCACATTTTAATTTCAGAAGCTCTGAATTCTAGGACAGCAATCATCAGATTTTATCATGCCTAAGAACCACCTAGTGCCTCCTAGAAGGCAAATTTCCACATCTTACAGTGCTTCTGTTCAGGTAGGTCTGGATTAGGGTCTTTTGTACTCATCACACAGAATTCTATATAATAAAAGGGTAATAGGCAAACTGACCCTAACAGCAGAACCACTGGGAATGACTGGTCACTATGACACACACTGACCACCAGGGGGCAGACACTCAATGCAGGAACTGCACCCTGGTGGTCAGTGTGCTCCCACAGGGGGAGCTCTGCTCAGCCACAAGCCAGGCTGATGGCTGTCAGTACAGCGGTGGTGGTGGGAGCCTCTCCCGCCTCCTCAGCAGCGCTAAGGATGTCCAACTGCAGCTTAGGCCTGCTCCCTGCTGGCAAGTGGACATCCCCCGAGGGCTGCTGTGCTGCCAGAGGAATGTCTGACTGCCAGCTTGGGCCCGATCCCCTAGGGAGCGGGCCTAAACCAGCAGGTGGACATCCTCCAAGGGGTCCCAGACTGCAAGAGGGCATAGGTCGGGCTGAGGGACTCCCCCGAGTGCACAAATTTTTGTGCACCGGGCCTCTAGTTATATATATACGTATGTATATATGTGTGTGTGTGTGTATATATATATATATATATATATATATATATATATATATATATAGAGAGAGAGAGAGAGAGAGAGAGAGAGAGAGAGAAAGAGAGAGAGAGAGAGACATATAGATACATAGATATATAGATATATAGATATATGTGTATATACTAGTGGCCCAGCACAAAAATTCATGCATATTAAAAGGAAATTAATTAGAGGAAATATTTTAATATTGTTATTTGCCTTTCTCTATAATAGAAGTGTCAGATATAAAAGAAAATTAGTAAAATGTATATGAAAATCACCCTCCTGTCAGAGTCTGGGGCACGCCTTAGGACCCAAAGTCAAGTCCCTGCCCACCCCCACATGCTTAGAAATTGTAGGAGACCCAGACCCAGCCAGCCCCATTAGGCGAGACCCAGACCCGGCCAGCCCCACCCCATCAAGCCCCTCCGGGCGGGGGGCACAGCTTCAGGTCCCCAAGCCCGGTGCCAGGTTGGGGGGTGCAGCCTCAGGTTCCCCGTCAAGCCCCACTGGGCAGGGGGTGCAGCCTCAGGTCTCCCGGCGCAGCCTCAGATCCCCCAGCCTGGTGCCGGGGCAGGGGGCATGGCCTCAGGTCCCTTGTCAAGCCCCGCCAGGTGGGAGGTACAGCCAGAGGTCCCCCAGCCTGATGCCAGCCTGAGGTTCCCTGCTCCAGGCAGACACCATGAAGCCTCAGTTCCCCGGTGTTTGATGGTTACATGACGGCATCCCAACCAATCTCATATTATCCTATTATTAGATAGATACTAAAGGCCTGGTGCACGAAAATTCGTGAACTGGGGGGGTCCATCAGCTCAGCCTGCCCCCTCTCACAGTCTGGGAGCCCTCAGGGGATGTCCTACTGACAGCTTGGGCCTGGCCCCCCTAAGCCGCAGTCTGGCCTCCCTCTGCAGGAGCCGACCAGGCCATTCAGGGGAAGGCGCCGCCCCCATCACCCCGCTGCTGCTGCTGCCACTGCCAGCCGCTGTGGTTGCTGGCCTTCCTCGGCCCTTGCAGCCACCACAGCTGTCTGCTGTCCTCAGCCCTTGCAGCAGCTGTGGCTTTGTCCAGAAGGATGCCCAGAAGATGTCTGGTCTATCCGGTCTAATTAGCATATTACCCTTTTATTAATATATATATATATATATATATGTATATATATATATATATACACATATATAGATATATAGATATATAGATATATAGATATATATAGATATATTATAGACTTTACTTTCAGAAATAGCAGTTCAGTTCAAGGAAAAGAAAGAGACAGAGAAATCACTTCAACAAATAAACTCTTCCTCTTATTTTAGTAGCCAGAACTTGTTGGTGAATTGATCATCTGACTCTTGGCTGGAAGGCCACCTCTACTATTAAGAAATCACAAGGAATTTAGAAAAGGGAGAGCATAGAGATGAGAATGCTGAGAACAAAGCAATTACTTGATCTCCAGAAAATCAATGAAAGGAAACCAAGAGCCGAAAACAAAAACAAGTCGGGCATCATTTTGCTCAATTCACTCAGTTTACAGATGAGAGTAGTAAGTCTGTGAATTCTATTGTGGGCATTGTTCTGAAGTATTTCATTTGTCATAATCACTCAATTAATATTAGATAGGGCTTTGATTACTGTGCAGCCTAAAAAAAGCAAGAGCTTAGTGAGGTGAATATTTGAAAAAATATGATCAAAAGCAAGTTATTTATTCCCAGAGGAATTGAAGAATCTAAAAGAGACCTGAATTTCCCCTGGTTAGCCATTGCTATAAAGGAAGCATACACAGTGTGCTACATTTATGTTATTATTTTTTGTAGACACACTTTAATTCTTAAATAATTCTACAAGACAAGACTTCTCACTCAGTTGCTTTGGTATACATTTCCCAAATACTTTATCTTAAACAATATAATACCAGCAAGTAGAAGTCAGAAAGTAACCCCAAAATATATATTCTATGATTAGGTGTTGATGTATTTTTATGGTCAAGATAAGTAGCTAGTTGTACGTATACTGTTATTTTTTTCCAGGCTAAAATTTATGTGGTTGTGATTTATAGAGCAGATCAGTTGAGCAGTGGATCATCTACTCATTCGGTACATGAGAAGTCATTCAAACTTATTTCCTAGGAAGTATCTTGATATTGTCTGTGAGCCAAGATGAAAGAGGATGTCCCTCTCTTTAGGGACATGTTCTTCAGAAGAAACTCAATTTCCCTTAGAGGATGTTAAACTAACACATTCTCCACTCTCTGTGAACGCATGCTGTTTCATATGCCAATAGCAGCACAGAGGAGTCCCACTTCTCAACCTCCAAGGGATACAGTATAGATTCACTGCCATCCAAACACTTGTCTGAGAGAAACAGCATTTAGCTTGCTTGAAGGGAGTTCAGTTCATTTCTCTCCCCATCTATTATAAAACCTCAACCACACTAAGTTAAAGCATATTAGCAAAGAGACATGCTATTCTATCTGGTGGAAGCATTTGGGATATTTTTTCCCCACCAAGAGTATCTTGAATTTATTTTTAAACTTTATTTTCATTGTTGGCACTATTACAGATGTTCTTACCCCCTCCCCCATTTTTCCCACCTGCACCTAACCGCCCCCCTTCCCTCTGGCCATCACCACACTGTTGTCTGTGTCTACGGGTTATGCATACATGACTTTGGTTAATCCTTTCACCCTCTTTCATCCAGTCCAGCCTCCCCCCTTACATTCTACAATGTTCCTCAATGGAGGGAATACTATCACTCAGAGTTTTAGGAAGCTTATTGTGTACAGTCTAAGCTTATTGGTAAGATGTCATTCTTCACATTATATAGAGAATTTATGTGTGACTTCACAAATCATACATAAGAACATTGAAGCTTCTCCTTAGAAACTGATTTTATTTTATGGACATTAAATTGAGTAATAAATTAATGTTTCCTTTTTACACTGACATCAAAAAGTTTAATCCAAAGGTGTGGTCCCTGCTGTAAGCATATGATTCAATAATAATAATTACTGCAATAGTCCCAACCTTTACTCCTTATCAGTACTTATATTTATTTTGCTTTTCTAAAAATCACTTTTCTTTAAGGTCTGTTACTTTCCAGTACTTTATAAATCCTTGAAAGTCTCCTTGAATATTTGCTGGAAGATACATGGATGTATCATATTCTGTCAACCTCAAGATGTGCCTTTTCCCCCACACTTTCACACGTCCAAAACAAGGCTGAATCCTACAATAATTTTTGTTTAAAAAATATATTGGATGGTACTTTATATTTTTCTTAGAGGCACTTAAAATATATATAACTTATGAAACCTTAGATTTGATCAAACATGATAAATCAAATGATCACAAGAAAGAAACTTGTTTAAAAGACCTACCGACAAGCTAAGTTTTCCTAGAATCTACACAACTTTTGTTTTTATGATTTTAGAGAAAGAGAGAAAAGGAAAGGGGGAGAGAGAGAAACATGAATTGGCTGCCTCCTGCATGCCCCCTACTGGGGATCAAGCCAGCAAATCAGGCATGTGTCCTAGCCAGAATCAACCTGGTGGTGCATGGGACCACACTCAACCAGCTGAGTCACACCTGCCAGGGCTAGAATCTACACAAGTTTCAATGTCTACACACCCATCAATGAAAAATCAAACTCAATATTAAGACACTGGAGCAATGCCAGGCATTCAAAGCAATTGCTTTGAATCAGGGATTTTAAGTGATAGAAAGGTGTTTCTGTTTTTTAAAATCCTAAATATTTTAACCATCAGTGCCCTTCTGAGAAAATCCCATGCTGTTTTGAAAGTCCCTGGAAATTAAAGAATGACTAAACTATGTTCATGATTCACTCCTATGCACTTACTAATGTTAAAATGAGAAGAAACAAATAAAACTAAAATGTTCCAACAAATCTGAAACCACAATAAAAAATATATTTGAATCAACATTATGTTAACTAAAGGACTCAGTTGGCCAAAACTTCCATTCCCCCCCAAAATCATCAAGTTTTTTACTTCAATTTTTACCCAGGGCACCTGCTTTGACATTTTTCTTCTTTAAAGTTAGTGGATTCTATTACAGAGTAAACACACTACACAGGAAATAATGGACAGTCAGTAAGAAGCAGGAAACGTACCAAGACTCTATATCGGTTTTGCCTAAAAATATGAAAAAGTATATTAAGCCAGACTAATGGGTTTTTTTATAAATATATTTTATTGATTTTTTACAGAGAGGAAGGAGAGAGATAGAGAGTTAGAAACATCGATGAGAGAGAAACATCGATCAGCCGCCTCCTGCACATCTCCTACTGGGGATGTGCCCGCAACCCAGGTACATGCCCTTGACCGGAATTGAACCTGGGACCTTTCAGTCATCAGGCCGACGCTCTATCCACTGAGCCAAACCGGTTTTGGCCAGACTAATGTTTTATATACAGGCTTACTTACACTGACACTACCACCCCATCCCTACATCAGATGGTCTTGAGCTACATATGAGAAACGGGGTATCTTGAGGGAAAGCAAGGCACAAATCTAAGGAATTGGCAATGGTGGCCTAACACTTAATGTAGATCTGGTTACACAGACTTAAGGATTAACTGATTTTCAAACACACACACATACACACACACATACACACATACACACACACTCACAAAATGAAACAGAAATTTAAAAAGACTTTTGCAAAGAAACTGAAGCTTGAAGATGGTAAAAATACATGCTAGTGAACTACAAGAAAATGAAAAGCTGACGCTCCTCCTACTCTTTTCTTAAATCTTTATTGGTGAGAGTATTACAGGTGTTCCCCTCCCTTTCACCTCCCATTGCCCCCTTCATCTGGATCCTGCCCCACCAAAAGCTTTTGCCACCCTGTTGTCTGTGTCCATGGGTAATGCATGTATGCATATGAGTTCTTTGTTTACTCTCTAACAGTCCGGCATTCCTCCCTTCCCTCTGAGATTTATCAGTCTATTCCATGTTTCCGGACCTCTGGTTCTACTTTATTCATAAGTTTATCTTGTTCTTTAGCTTCCTTGTTCATTTATTTTGATTTTTAGATTCAATTTATTTATTTGTACTTATTGCCATTTTATTGTTCATATTTTTTATTTCTTCTCCTCCTCCTTCTCCTCCTTTTTCTTCTTCTCAAAGAAGACCCTTTAACATTTTATGCAATACTGTTTTGGTGGTGATGAACTTCTTTAGTTTTTTTTTTTTTTTTTTTGTCTGGGAAGCTCTTTATTTGACCTTCAATTCTAAATGATAGCTTTGCTGGGTAGAGTAACCTTGGTTGTAGATCCTTGCTTTGCATCACTATGAATATTTCTCCCTTCTTGCTTGCAAAGTTTCTATTGAGGAATCAGCTGACATTCATAGGGGCATTTCCTTGTAGGTGACTAACTGCTTTTCTCTTGCTGCTTTTAAGATTCTCTCTTTGTCTTTAACCTTTGGCATTTTAATTATGGTGTGTCTTCCTGTGGGCCTCTTAAGGTTCATCTTATTTGGGACTCTGTGCTTCCTGGACTTGTATGTCTATTTCTTTCACCAGGTAAGGGAAATATCCTGTCATTTTTAAATTTAATTTTAAAATATATTTTTATTTATTTCAGAGAGGAAAGGAGATGGAGAGATAGAAACATCAGTGATGAGAAAGAATCATTGATCGGCTGCCTCATAAATGCCCCACACTGGGGATGGAGCCCACAACCTGGGCATGTGCCCTGACTGGGAATTGAACAGTGACCTAGTGGTTGATGCTCAACCACTGAGCAACACCAGCTGGGCTCTGTCATTATTTTTCAAATAGATTTTCAATTTCTTGCTCCCTCTCTTCTCCTTCTGGTACCCCCATGACACAAATGTTGGTACTTTGAAGTTGTCCCAGAGCCTCCTTACACTGTCTTCATATTTTTTTATTCTTTTTTCTTTTTGCAGTTCTGATTGGGCATTTTTTGATTCCTCATATTCCAAATCTCTGATTTTATTCTCAGAAACTTCTACTCCACTCTTGATTCCCTGTAAATTATTCATTTCAGTTAGTGTATCTTTTATTTCTGATTAGTCCTTTTTTATGTCTTTGATGTTCTCACTAATTTCCTTGAAATTCTCTCATTAAGTTCCTTGAGCATCCTTATAACCATTGTTTGGATCTCTGAATCTGGTAATTTGCTTGCTTCCATTTCATTTACTCCTTTTTCTGGAGATTTCTTTTATTTCATTTGCAACATTTTTCTTTGTCTCCACATTTTGACTGCTTCCCTGTGTTTGTTTCTATGTATTGGGTAGAGTCTACCAGAACTGGCAGTGTACTAGGTATTCTAAAGGGCCCAGTGGCTCAGCTTTCCCAGTCACCTGAGCTGGGCACTCTAGGTGCACCCCTGTGTTGGCTATGCACACTGTCCTGTTGTAGTTGAGTCTTGATTGCTGTTGACATCACTGGGAAAAGTTCACCTTCAGGTCAACTGAAGAGGAACAGCTACAACTACAGTGGAAGAGCTGCTGTGCAGGAGACTTCAGTGGGGCTTTGGTGCTCACTGAGTCTGCCCCTTGAGTGTGCCACTTGTGGATGTGTAGAGTTGTAATCAGGTATAATCTGAAGCTGTCCATTGGGTGCACTGGCTCTGGGGCCTCCCAGGAGGTACAAAGTCAGCCACTGCCTAGGGACACCTGGCAGGAGCTACAGAGAGATCTGCAGATCTTGTATTGGGCTTGAAAGTACCCAGGTGAGGCCCAACTGTGAAGTAAGGCAGGCTGGTGGTAGTGCTGGTTCTTGGTCCTTTTATTGATAGGTTTGGGGCATGCTGACTCCAGCTGCTGCTTGTTATATATTTGTATTGAGATATGACATATAACATCATATTTGTTTTAGATAGACAACATAATTATTTGATATATGTACTAGTGTATATTCTAAAATGATCATCACAATAAGTCAAGTCCATCATTATATAGTTACACATTTTTTCTTTTAATAAGAGCTTTGAAGATTTACTTTCTAAAGAACTATCAAATAGAAAATATTGTATTATTAATTATAGTCAACATGTACATTACATCTGCATAACATTTAATTTATAACTGAAAGTCTGTAGTTTCACCACCACCATTCCCCGCCTCTGGCAACCACCAAACTGTTCCATATTTATGAGTTCATTTCTCAAAAAGATTGCACATCTAAGTAAGATGATATGGTATTTATCTTTCTCTGTATGACTTATTTCACTTAGCATAATGCCCTCAAGGTCCAACCATGTGGTCTCAAATAGCAACATTTCAATCATTTTTATGGCTGAATAAATATACATATATAATCTCACAACTTCCATTTCTTCATCTATCCATGAACAGTTAAGCTTTTTCCATGTCTTGCCTCTTAGAAATAATGCTGAACTAACTTGGGGGTGCAAACATTTTTTTTGAATTAATATTTTCATTTCTTTGCATGAATACCCAGTGGTAGTTTTTTGTTTGTTTGTTTGTTTTTGTGTGTTTTTTTAAGATCCTCCATACTGTTTTCCATAGTGGCTACATCAACTTACATTCCTAGTAACAATGCACAAGTGTCTCCTTTTCCCCACAATGTATGTAATACATATATATATATATATATATATATATATATATATATATATGTATATATGTATATATATATATATATGTATATATATATACACACACACATATATATATATATGTTAATATATATAGCGTATGTGTTTCTATTTAGAAAAATAAAACATACACACAGAAAGAGGCACAAGCATAATTTTCCCCTATTCTTTGACCAAAATGGGAAGTAAAATCCAACGCATAACTGAACACACACATACTCCAGCACAAACAGGTCTGGTGGTTAGAAATAAACTACTACATGCCATTGTCACTGAAGACTGAATATGGGTGTTTTGGAAAGTATCAGTCACCTGAGTACTGGACACCACAAAACACATTAATCAGTTTGAGGAATCAGAAAAAGTTATTCAGAAGGAGACTGACCATTGGAGATGATAAGAGATAAAGGGCTCCCAAGGACACTTTTAATAAGCAACTCTAAGAGCATCAGTGAAATCATCATTGCCATATAAGTGATTTGATTAAGTTGGCAACATGCTCTATTATTGCATAGATTTACTGAAGTTAATATTTGTTACTATTAAATATATTGAGTAGAAGTGACTTTCAAAAGTAACAGAAGCCAAAACAAATAATCTCACAGTAACCTAAAAAAAAAAAAAAAAACCTCTAACACAGACCAACAGATCTTAGCTTAAATTATGTTGATCTTGAGTTGACAAAAACAAAACAAGAAAACAAAACAAAACAAAAAACAGAGGAGAATCAAAGGATCAGGCTATTCAGAACACATGGCATTCATTTTTTTTACTCTTACTTAACAGCTTAAATGTATTTAAAGAAATTTCTCCAGCAGGAAGACAGAGATATAAACCTCATCTTATGACATAAAAACGATTCATTCATTGTTTCAAAGAAGGGTGTGACCACACAATTTCTATCACCCTTCTTTCTGTGCATGTCTGTATACACACACACACACACACACACACACACACACACACACAGACAAAGAGAAAAGAAAATATAGGCTAGAATTCCCACCATGTTACCCTTGACTTTTATGGTTTTGCCATATGACATACTTTTAAAATACTGTGTCAAATTCCCCAGATCTTGGTAACTATGCTATATTTGAAATGTAAATTTCAAGCCACCTTTAGGAAGTCCTGATGAGGACTTTTAGATTTGTGGTAAATATAGTGGAATTAATATTAAAATCAAAAATATATGTAGCCCTAACTGGTTTGCCTCAGTGGATAGAGCGCTGGCTTGCGGGCTGAAGGGTCCCAGGTAAGATTCCGGTCAAGGGCATGTACCTTGGTTGCGGGCACATCCCCAGTGGGGGATGTGCAGGAGGCAGCTGATAGATGTTTCTCTCTCATCAATGCTTCTAACTCTCTATCCCTCTCCCTTCCTCTCTGTAAAAACTCAATAAAATATATTTAAAAATATTATATACATACATACATATATATCCTATCTAATAAAAGAGAAACATGGTAATTAGCCGTTACTCCGCTACGCTTCCCATTGGCTAATCAGGGCGATATGCAAATTAACTGCCAGCCAAGATGGCGGCCGGCAGCCGGGCAACTTGAAGCGACATGAGGCTTGCTTGCTTCAGTAACGGAGGACTCCAAAGTTCCCCGCCTGCCGCTGCCAGCCTCTGAGCTTGCAGTTTGAAACGTTGTTACAAATATAGAAGCTAAACAAAACCCCAGAAACCTGCTTTCAGCCAGCCGGGATTTCAGAGCTGGAGTTGAAACAGTGTTTCGATTATAGAACCCAAACAAACCAGATACCTGCTTTCAGCAGCAGAGGCCTAAGAGCTGCAGCCAAGCCTCAGAGCTAAAGCTGGCCAAGAATAAAAAAAGAAAAAGAAAACAAGGAGCGGTTGGGAGCTTCAGTCACCCGCCAGCCTGAAAGCAGCCCTCAGCCCCTCATCCAGACTGGCTAGGCACCCCAGTGGGGACCCCCACCCTGAAGGGTGTGTGACCAGCTGCAAACAGCCCTCAGCCTCTCATCCAGGCTGGCCAGGCACCACAGTGGGGACCCCCACCTTGATCCAGGACACCCTTCAGGGCAAACCAGCCGGACCCCACCCGTGCACCAGGCCTCTATCTTTTATAGTAAAAGGGTAATATGCCTCCCAGCACCAGGATCAGGGGAAACGCGAGGCCTCCTTGCACTGGGATCAGTGTGACAGGAGGCAGTGCACAAACCCCCTGATCGTCCTGCGGCTCTGTGTGTGATAGGGGGCAAGGCTACAACCTCCCTATCTGCCCTGCTCTGTTCGTGACAGGGGAAGGTGCCCCAACCCCCTGATCAGCCTTGCTCTGTGCCTGATAGGGGGAGCTCCCCAACCCCCTGATCACCCTGCAGCTCTGTGTGTGACAGGCTGCAGTGCCCCAACCCCCTGATCAGGCCTGCTCTGTGAGTGATAGAGGGAGGCTCCCCAAGTGCCCCCCATGGGCCCTGCTCTGTGTGTGACGGGGTAGAGCAATAACCTCACCATCGGCCCTGCCCTGAGTGTGACAGGGTGCGGCACCCCAACCCCCTGATCCGCCCTGCTCTGTATATGACAGGGGGCGGCGCCCCAACTCCCCAGTCAGCCCTGCTCTGAGCCCGACCAGGGGCTGCACCTAGGGATTGGGCCTGCCCTCTGCCACCCGGGAGCAGGCCTAAGCCAGCAGGTCGTTATCTCCCAAGGGGTCCCAGACTGCGAGAGGGCACAGGCTGGGCTAAGGGACCCCCCCCCCCTCCGAGTGCACAAATTTTTGTGCACTGGGCCTCTAATATATATATATATATATATTAACCAGCAGTCTCATAACAAGAAAATGATATTTGCGAGCCACAGGGGGATACTTCTAACCCCATAACTACTGAGTCTAGGAAAAAACTGTGTCCTCACTAGCTTATTTAAAAACCATTTCTTCCAAAACTTAAAAGCAAAGTAATCCTACCAAAGGGATCACCTTTTCTGTTGTTGATTAGTTTCTACTCTAGAATGGAAACAAATCATGATGAGGAATGCCCCCTTGTTTTGTCCTATATCAAATACTAAATGACAAGTGCTCTTTAAATATGCCCAGCATGCCATAGTTACACACATGGCACATGTGTGTGAGAAAGAGGAAATGAAAGGCTTGCCCCTATTGCTCAGTGAAGGACATTGAAGCATGGAGGAATTTGCCTGCCAAGGGTCTCCACACCTACTGTAAAAGAAACATGTTTTAATTTACCTGACACTGCCATGTTATTCCCTTACGATACTATTCAACACATATTGGCCTCATTTTATATAAGTACAAATTTCTAAAACCAAAAGAAACTATACTTTATAGCTCACACAATTTCATTATGGCACGCATGACATAACCCTGTTTAAAACATTCTCATGCTTTTCAATGAAATAATCACATCATCTACTGACATTTTCTGATTTTGATATGCAAGTGAACATTATTATTCTCCCATTGAACTACACCTGCTGCTAAAATGCCAACGTTGTGGAAAAATACCACATTGGCATTGTACTGTGGGGTCATCTCTGTCTGGGTAAAATGCCACCTTCTACTCCAATCCACTGCCTTATAGTCTAGCTGCATTCCTTACGCATCACTTTTCAAAGGCTTCAAGGTTCTAGGAACTATTAATGAAATAAAGGGGGAAATCAGCAGGTTATAATTATCTTGTGAACTTTTCTTTGGAAAATTCACAGAAAAGAAAGCAGCTCATTTTCTAATCCGGGATATCATTTCTCCTTACAAACTGGGTTAGCATTTATGAAACTTCAGAATGGGGCCTAGAGGCACCCTACTGGAGCAATATTGCAGAGGGGAATGTCAGAGAAAGGTGGCGGCGTGGGGTAGGCTAAGAATACAAGCTTTGGAGCCTGTCATTTCCTATCTGGGCACAAAATGACGAAATGTTAGATTCAGTTTTCTATCTGGAAAAACTCAGGTCATTATATGCACCTCATAGTGATGATGTGAGTTTTTAATATGACAGTGTATTTAAGGCTCTTAGCTCTGTAACAAACAAGATGCTCCAAAAATAACAATAAACACACAACTCTGCGTGGAAAGAGTCCTAGGCATGAGGTCAGAATACTTGAACTTGAGCCTCACACCAACCATTGTTAGCTGTGTAACATTGAGGTCAATGACTCTCTTTGAGATTCCTTTTTATCAGCCTTCAATTAGAAAGTATTCCTAAGTTACTTCAAACTCTTACATTCTATGTGTTAATAAAACAAAGCTCTTGACTTATGGTTCAGGATGGTAAGTTTTTTTTGTGTTGTTGTTGTTTTTTTTTAATCTTTATTTTTGAAAGTATTACGGATGTCCCCTTTTTTTCCCCATTGGCTCCTTCTATCCCTCACCCACCAACCCTCTTCCCACAAGGCCTTCACCACCCTACAGTCTGTGTCAGTGGGTTATGCAAAAAAGTGCTTTGGTTAATCTTTTCCTGTCTTCCCCTCTGAGAGTCTGCAGTCTGTTCCATGCTTCTAAGCCTCTGGATTTATTTTGTTCATCAATTTATTTTGTTCTCTATATGAGTGAGATCATGTGATACTTGTCTTTTATATATAAATAGCTGCAGTCTACTCTCTGTTTCGCTGAAGTACACTCAATAAATAGGTGAACATTAATTTAACAATGAATTTTATGATGTCAGAATCTATACACGTTAACAAAGGCACATCAGAAATCTTTCATTGGGATCTTTAATAAAAAATTAGGTGGCTTATCTGAAACTGTTCTGGGGCTTGTGGGGAGGTCACTGGGGGACCAGACCACTTCAGTGTTTGATCCAAGTATTTTATGAAATTCTTCATAATTATCTTTAGATTTGCACCTCATTTTTTTATAATATGCACGTATGAACATCTGAGTACACCTGTATGGTATCCATTAAGTGAACTTAATTATAAAGTCTAATTTTTTTGTTATTAGCAATGCATAATTCATATGTACTCACTTTTGCACATAGCGTGGAGAATAATTCAAGAGTTTTTAAAATTAAAAGTTTGTATTTTGAAAAAAATATATTTTTAGCAAGGTACTAGTGATTTTGAGAAACCAGGGCTTTGCTGAGCCAGGAAGTCTTAGGTAGGTGTTTAATTAGACTAACTAAGCAACCTGTAGTCACTTCCGGTTTTCCATTTGTTCTTCGTAAATGTAGATAAGCGACACAACTGATGGCCTAATTTGATTATTTAAAACTGACTCATTTTTTATAGTCGAGGAATTCTTTTAATCCATAGTCACAAACTTAAAACATAATAATATGTGATCTGAAATTCTACACATTTTTCTTTTATATCAAACTGTCACTTTTAACCTTTTTTCACATTACTCAAACAATATTAACATAGGGAATAAGGTTAATGAAATGTCCTTCATATATAATGGGCATAAAACACTTCATGTTTACTGCTCTCAAAGTTTTTCTTAGCAAGGATAAGATGTATCTTCCCTTGCCTGACTCACTCTTAAGAAAAATCAATATGTTTAGTTGCCCTCAAGATCAAATGTGAAAAATTGTCCTCATTAGCATTAAATCACTTAAACTAATGGGGGTAAACCTCTGGTGGCTATCAAATGTCAGATGGAGAAGGGCAAGGTGTGTTCATTCTTCCACTTCTCATCCTTCTTCTTTCCCTACCTGTAGACATTAAAGATACCCCAAACGTCCAATTTTAAATGACCAGACTACACAACAAATCCAAGTCCATTTTTGTATTCCTCAAAGTACTGTCTATATGCTCCCGAATAGTGTGTGCATAAACCAGGGAGTGTACACACACACACACACACACACACAGTATCCCTGACTTACGATGGTTCAACTTATGAGTTCTCCACTTTATGATGGTGTGAAAACAATATACACTCAGTAGAAACCACATTTCACAATTTGAATTTTGATCTTTTCCTGGGCTAGTGACATGTGGTACAGTACTCTCTTGTGGTCCTGGACAGTGGCAGCAAGTGGCAGCTCCTGGTCATCCACGCAATCCTGAGGGTAAACAACCAATACTCTGCAGTGTACTGTGTTGCCAGCATTTTTTTGGATATTGTGTTTTGGATTTTCACATCCCCTCATGTCTACAAAATGCCCATCTGTGTCTCCTGCTTGAGATCAAACTCAAAAAACTGCCCAACTGTATCCTACTATAAGCGTTCTGAGCACAATTAAGGTATGCTAGATAAGCGGTGATGTTCAGCAGGTTCAGTGTATTAAATGTATTTTCTAATCATGATATTTTTAACTCACAATGGGTTTATGCAGAACGTAACCCCATCATAAGTCCAGGAGTATCTGTATTCGAATTGCAAACTGCTGACTAAATTTTAAATAACCTATGCACCTAGCCCAAACAAGCACAATCTACACATCTGAACTTTGAGACCTGCTGACCCACAGGTCGCCTGGCACAGGCAGCTGGATTCACATGCATTTTCCTGGCACCATCAACGGCCTATCATCATGGACTCACTGAGTATTATCTACTTGCTCCTGGACTGATAGAGCATCTCCCAGGCAGCACATGGGGAAGGAGAGCTGAAAATGATAGATGGTAAATCTATGGGCCATAGAGATTTTGCAGAAAAGAATAGGAGAGACTACCCCAGGCATTAAGGGGTAATGGAGGTGTTTCATCATACGTGCATTGACATTTTTTAAAAGTAATGATTGTGAAAAAAAGATAATAGAAAACAGTCTTTTGTAGTAATTAGATGATTAGATTTTCTTAGATGCCTGTATAAGTTATGAGACACTAGGAGAAACTCTCAGACCATATCCAATGTCAAGCTTTATGTTATCTATTTATTAATAGCATCAAATATTAGAAAAATATAAGTGAATATTCACCAATTGGTCTTTCTTCTAGTAAGGAAAGGAAAGTATATTCTTGGAGCACCTGTTCTGTAAAAGCTTATTCCCTGCATACTTACAATGTTTTCTCTCAATTCATTTGCCCAACTATCTTTACCAATAAAATGGTAATATGCAAATTAACAGTCACTCCATCACAAAGATGGTAGTGCCCATAGCCACAAGATGGCAGCGCCCAGTTCCCTCAGCACCGCCCAGCAAGGAGGCAGTTGCAGTGGCAGTGACCCCTCTAAGCTGCCACCCTTGCTTTCACCCTCTCCCTCGCTGCTGGCTGATCCCGGGTGCAGCCTCCTGGCCCAGAAGATGCACGATTGCAGGGACAGCTACCATGGCGGGCCACATTGACATCCTCCTGGCCACGTCACGTGGGTTTGCAGATCTGCACAGGCCTCCGCTGGGTGCATCCTCTTCCCACACCCCCATGTATGAATGTCCCCCAGCATGCTGTCACCCATGCCTGCCCACAACAGTCCCAGACCATGGCCAGTGCACGTTCCCCCCACCCCTCCGCTGCACTTCCCTCAGTCCCATTGGCCCTGAGACGCCCTCCCCGACCTGTTTCCGACAAGGCCTCTGTGAAGATCCCGCCCTCTGAGAATGCCTGGCTCCAGAGGCGGCGGGCAGCCTGGCTCCCTGTGTGCTGAAGGCCTGGGAGGACCCCACCAACAGAGTTAGCACCTGCCCAGCGACCACTGGCCCTGGCCCCTCCCAGCCGGGAAAGAGGAAGAGGGAGGCAGGGAGGCCCGGAGGACTACTGAGAAAAACAAAGGGATACAGAGACTTGGATGGAGAGATGGAAACAAAACAGACTGGGCCTGAAGAGGCCTGGATGGAAGGGAGGGCGAGCAGAGGGTGGAGCAGCCCCTACTGGCCCCTCCCCCTCCCAGCCAGGAAAGAGGAAGAGGGAGACAGGGAGGCCTGGAGGACTGATGAGAAAAACAAAGAGAGACAGAGACTGGGTGAGATCATGCTGGCAGGGGAGGGCAGTTGGGGGTGAGATCAGGCCGGCAGGCAGAGGCAGTTAGGGGAGATCAGGGAGGCAGGCAGAGAGGTTAGGGGCAAATAGGCAGGCAGGAAGAGGGGTTAGGGGCAATCAGTCAGAGGCAGTTAGTGGTGATCAGGCAGGCAGGCAAGTGAGCGGTTAGGAGCCAATGGTATCAGATTGCGAGAGGGATGATGTCCCCGATTGGAGAGGCTGCAGGCTGGGCTGAGGGACCCCCCCCCCCCATGCACGAACTTCGTGCACTGGGCCACTAGCCCTGAATAATGATATTAATCTTATGCCAAAGCAAAGTAACATATTGCTCAAAATCACATAGAAGTCAGCACAGCCAGGGCTCACAGCCAGACCTGACTCTGTACCCATCAGTCTAGCCTTATCATCTTTTATGCTATGTTTGAATAGTAAGGTATTTTGACATTGCAGATAGAGATGCTTTGTTGTATGATATAAACTCAGATAGAATCCATATAAAGTAACCTCTACGGCATGCTGAATATGAAAGGCACACATCATCATGAAAGTGGAATCACAACTTCTAATTACAAAGCTCACTCTCTGGACCTAAATTCTGTAAAATGTATGCTGTGAAAGAGAGTTGGACTAAGGCTTTTCTATGTTCCCTTCTAGCTGTCATGTGCCAGTAATCTGGGCCACAGAGCAGGAGAAAGTCAGTCTGGGCAGCACAATGACCAGGGAGTGGGTACCACAGGGTAGGTGTATTGTACAGACAAGCTAGTCACATAACCCACTCATTATTTCTTTGGAGTGGGGCTAGCATTGAATATGAATATCTTCAGGAAACAACACTGAGTCTACCTCACCCACTTAACACCTAGACACACACACAGAACAGCAGATGGACCCCATGTTCCCATAAGGGTTCGAAAGGAGCCACCAACTAAAGCAGGAAAACAAAGGGGCGCATCTCCTAGGATTCACAGATCACTGAACACTAACACGAAAGTCAGGTCCCTAGCTTACTCTTCCTGTGCCTTTTCCCCCTAACAGGTGTCACCTGTCATAATATGTGTAGGCACACAAGACAGAACTCAGAGTTAGCTGAGAAGAGACTTGGCAAGAGAATCATAAAAGCCAACTGGAGAAAGAGGCTGGGACTGCCAGGGGCCATTAGGGGCTGTGATGCTCCATGTTGGGCTGGGGACACAAGTGTCAGGAGTATCATCACAGGTAGCATCAAGCAGGCAGTCCAGGGCTGGGATGGTAGCTGAGAAATTCTGTCATTGACACTCTACGCTAGGCAGTTGGTGCTGATGTCATAATGGGTCAGAGCCATCTGCCCATTCTTGGCAAGATCTAGTCAGTAGCTGAGGGATCTGGAGGCAGGATTCTGGCTTCCTAAGCCAGCCAAGAGTTAACAGAGCCAGGAGTCAGCAGGGATTCAGGCCCTGGGCCCCTGTGCTTTGGAACAGGCCTGCCATTCTCCTGTGCATTCCCCTTTTAGCCAGTACTGAGAGGGACTTCAGCACCAACAGAAAAGTGGTAGGGAAATTAATCAAAAGATCAGTCCTGAAAATGGAACCAATATAGCAGGGGGTGGGGAATGCTAGAACTCACATGTATCTACCTCTTGGACACAGAGTGACATGCATATTAGCAGTAAGACTCAGTTCCACCCCATAAGGCACGGACTACACTTCAGGGATATTGCTGCTCTTAGTACGACTGCCCTGGAAACTGGACAGGCCCGCAGTTCTCAAATGCAGTCCCCTTTTAACCAGTCCAGGTATCTTCCTATTTTAAACAAACCCAGATTTCTACATAGAACCAGAGTCCATTCAGTTGTAGCCCATGAAGACGTACCCTCTAACTCAGTGGCACCATAGTGTTCTGGGAAACTTGCACCATCTACACAGCTAATGCTGAAAATTCATTTAGTAGGCAATATTTACGTATATTTGGATCATAAAATCGTTCAGACAATGAGTGAGATATTAGAATTCTAGCCTGGTATATAAAATATATATACATAATCTCCTGCCGGTTCATTTTCTCTTCTTTTTTTAATATTGTTTTTTATTGATTTTGAGAGAGAGAGAGAGAGAGAGAGAGAGAGAGAGAGAGAGAGAGAGAGAGGAAGAAGGATAGAGAGATAGAAACACTAATGAGAGAAGAACATAATCATCAATTGGCTGCCTCCTGCACACCCCCTACTGGGGATTGAGCTCAAAACCCCAGCATGCCCTGACCAGGAATGGAACCAAGGACTCTTGGTTCTTGGGTTGATGCTCAACCTCTGAGCCACACCAGCCGGGCTCCTTTTCTCTTCTTACAATTCATCACCCACACCTGCTTTAACTCTCAGCAGCTACATGAATGCCAGAGGAGGAAAATCAATCTAGGTTTAGACATGACTTTTGATAAACAACGCAACTGAAAAGATTACCTTCACAAGAAAAGAGAGGAGAAAGTGCTGGCAAAGAAAGCAGCAGGGTCTCAAGAGAACCTTATTCTAAATATGGTTTTAAAAAAATCCAGTATCTACAACACCAATAGGACTTGTGAAGGAGCAAGTGAGGTAAAGAACCACGTGAATGGAATGGAAAAGGCACAAAGCTAGCTCTATTAGTCCTTTTAGCAGAAAGCGTTCCTTAGAGAAATGCCAAAGTAAAAAAAAAAAAATATGGAAAGACCTTTATAAATGTTATAATATCCCATTTGTCGTCTTTATTCTACGGCTTTCTTAATTCATCATACTTACCTTCATGTTAATATATAATCTCCCTCTTCAAAATAAAAATTAAAAGCAGTTCCAATTTTGTAGAAATGTTGAAATTCATGGGGGGGGGGGGGGGGGGAGAAAGCATCACAGTCCAAAATAACATTACTCTCAGTGACATAATCCCAATCAGCCATAAACTGGTTGTTGAAATTTAGCAACTCATTTTTCAGCCTCAGCAAACATTTGTTGATCACCTACTCTGTCTATGTGCCGTTCAGGATGCTGAGCAATGGTTACACCCAGGTGAAAAAAACAGACATTGTCCTTGTCCTTGTGGTGTTAGAATCTGGTAGTGAGAAAGAAAAACATTAAAGAAATAAATGTAATAAATTGTAATGGAAATCTAAAGCAGTGAACTAAAGGGATCAGACAGTGTGGTCTGAGATGGTCAGGAGACACTGGGGGAGTTAGCTTAGATCTCGGTGCTTGAAGACTGTGATAGCTGGAGGTACCAGCCTATGTGGATACAGCTAGTCAAGATAATTCTAGAAAACTTCCATCCTCTATTAACCACTCCACATGCTCAAGCAACACTCTAGCTAAGACCCTGTTTATGTTAACTCCATGCCATTTTTGATAGCATGATGATTCCTATCTCACACTTCCACCCTCTAACAAAACTAATCCAACTAAGGCTTCTACCTCAGACAACAAAATTCAGCTAAGCCCACCCATTTACACATTTGGTTGCCCATTTTATTTTTTTAAATATATTTTTATTGAGGGAGAGAGAGAAACATCAATGATGAGAGAGAATCATTGATCGGCTATCTTCTATAGGTCCCACACTGGGGATTGAGTTCGCAACCTGGGCATATGCCTTGACCCGGAATTGAACCATGACCTCCTGGTTCATAGGTTAATGCTCAACCACTGAGCCATGCTGGCTCGGCATGGTTGCCCATTTTAGTAGTTGTCTTATTAAATGCATGAAATATATTCTGTCTTCCTATAGGTGATGTGCCAATGCTTGTGTTGATCATTATTATATACCCAGGGCCTTATAAAGAACATGGTTACCAGTGGGTGTTAAATAATTTTTCAGTAGATAAGACTACATGGCTACATGTACTCCTACTAAATATTTACATAATTTACTTTTTAGAAAACTAAGTCAGATTCCAGTGTGAATGACTGCTGTAGAAAGTCCACTTGGAAAGTGTTAAAATACTAAGAAATATTATTATAAACACTCTATTTTCTTTCCCCCCAAAATGTTTCCTGATTTAGTTAAATTTGGTCTCATCTTCAGTATATTTACAGCCTTATTGTAAAAACAGAAAACATTTTCCATTATATTACATAAATCCTCCTCAACAAAGTTGGTATTGCTTGACCTCCTCATTTAAATATATTGATTTGAAAGCTAGAATATACAGTGGGCGTATTGATGTAATACTGAGAATTTTCTGAGATTTGAGTACCTAATTTGAATATATTCAATAGAACTACTGTATTAAAAGGTGATATTTTTTGTTGGCAGTCAAGATTATTTAGTACCTATTATTTATAAAAGGTGTTTCACCAGATAATATTTAGGAAATAAATACATGGGTTTGTGACTAGATAATACCATTCCTACTCACAAGCAATGTATGAAGCATTGCATGTGGTCAGAAGCGTGGGATGTGATCAGAAGCTCACATGCAGAGCAGGAGTCTGGACACAGAATGGAGAAATTACCAGACTGAAAAATACACAAACTGAGCTCAATGATTGAGATCCTGACCCCAACTAGAATCATGGTGTGGTATATAAATCATACTTTTCTGGACAAATGGGATGCTAAACTATGTATTTTGCCTCTTAAATTCCATATTAGTTTATAGGTCATTTTCTCATGATAATAAAGCACATGTAGATACGCTGTTGTGTTCATCCAGCCTTTCTTTCCATAGGCTTTGCATGGTGTTAAAAGACATAGGGAGAAAGTTGCTCTAAAAATTTGTTGCCCCTTCACTCACTTTCCCATTGAAAGCATCAGACATTTCAGACAAAAACTTTTGTGATGCACTGGTATAAACTTTTAAGTGCAACAACCATAGCTACTCTTCAGATGTGTAAGCATTATCTTATCTGTGTGTTTTTTTAAATGAACATAGAAGGCAACAGAAGTAATTTCCAAGGGGAAAGAGGCAAGTTTTCCATAGAGGTGAAGTCTACCTTTTAAGTACAATGCATTTTGGGGGCTTCATCTTTAAACACAGTCTGAATTATATGTGTTCTCCTTTTATGTCAAACTAATGGAGAAAAGCAGCAAGAATTCCAAAGCAAGAGAAAGTAGGGATTGATCATTTTTTATCCTTGTTAACTACCTGACTCAGGGGGAATTTGAAATTTTCAAAATTAATGAACTAATTTCATTGAAAATTAATTTATGAATAGTGTCAAACTTTATGGTAGGCTTATTGTAAGTCTCCCATATACACACAGTATACTAAATATCAGTCCTTTCATCTCTACTGGGTTTTACTATTAAGAAAGAAGATAATTCTCCAGTCATGAACCTGGGTCAGATACCACAATAAATGCACACGTTAACTTCATCTGAGAAGCAATAAAAATAGTGTCAGAGAAGAAACCAGAACATGTAGTTATCTGCAAGGGAGTACTATCACTACAATATCTTTATCTTATTTTAGATAAAGATCTGCTATCTTTTATTTTCTATTTTGTGGACAAAATTATTCCCCCAGCATCAAATATGACTCAAGGAATTACCCAGAAGTTCTGAAGCCAAATTGCCCTCAAGAGATTCCAGGTGACCTCAGACTTGAGAGAGCTATAGCAAGGAACTTCACTCCAAACTTCACAGATGTACTTAAATATCATTCCAACCTTGAGGACTTGGTCTCTGCCAGATAACAAATGTCTTCTGACTTAGGTCCACCAGTGCTTGTTCTAGAATGGAAGGTAGGTTCCAGTTTAGGCCCTTGAGGCAATATTTACTCTCTAGGTTTTGCCACTTTTATGTCCCATAACCCTCTGAGGTTGGTCCCACCTCCTGGACTGCTTTCCCCTACATACCTGACTTTGCAATGAATTTTTAACTCTTCAACTAATTCACCAACTCTCACTTTTACCTTGATCTTGTGGTCACCTTGACATTATCTCCTACCATGTGACCAATGGTGATTATTTCAATCCTGGTATCAATCATGAGTTTAAATACACATTAGAGAATATAAGTCATTGCTATTTATATATCCCACACACATGGAATCTTAGAAGTGATTAGGTCAAAGCGCCATCTGCCTAGGAATCCCTCCAGTAGCTTCTGTTGACCACTGTTGCTGCATCCTCCTTTGCCTGGCGCCACCATGCCTTCATCACACAGCCTGACCTCCACTTCTCTTAGGGGTTCCTGGTGCTAGAGGTCATGTGCCAGGAGTTTTCAGGAGAAGACAGTACCATGACAAGAGGCAAACCTTCTGTCCTCTCTTCACAGTAGCAAAAGTTGAAGGAAGCGTAACAGAACTGAGTGAAAGAGTTGGATGGAAACTTCCACTGGAATCTTTCTCAATCAGGAAACTCACTTGGGTTTTTCCTCCCACAGCTAATCTTTACTTTCATCAAAAGAATATATTTATGTGGTTAAAAATGTTAAGTAGTGCTAAATACTTATACCAAAACAGTAGTTTCTTATGTACCTCTCCCTCCCCCTCCACAGTACTCGTAACCAAATGGAAATGATTTTCATGTCTTAAAAAGTGTTCCTTCTGGAATTTACAACCATATTGCTATATCATGTGCATATTTCTACTCAGCGGTCCTAGATCTACCATCTAGAGCAGCGGTTCTCAACCTGTGGGTCGTGAACCCTTTGGGGGTTGAACGACCCTTTCACAGGGGTCGCCTAAGACCATCGGAAAACACTTATATAATTACATATTGTTTTTTTTTTTTAATTAAATCTTTATTGTTCAGATTATTACATTTGTTCCTCTTTTTTCCCCCCCATAACTCCCCTCCTCCCAATTCCCGCCCCACCCTCCGCCCTCACTCCCCACCCACTGTCCTCATCCATAGGTGCACGATTTTTGTCCAGTCTCTTCCCGCATCTCCCACACCCCTTTCCCCCCCAAGAATAGTCAGTCCATTCCCTTTCTATGTCCCTGATTCTATTATAATCACCAGTTCATTCTGTTCATCAGATTATTTATTCACTTGATTCTTAGATTCACTTGTTGATAGATGCATATTTGTTGTTCATAATTTGTATCTTTACCTTTTTCTTCCTCTTCCTCTTCTTAAAGGATACCTTTCAGCATTTCATATAATCCTGGTTTGGTGGTGATGAACTCCTTTAGCTTTTCCTTATCTGTGAAGCTCTTTCTCTGACCTTCAATTCTGAATGATAGCTTTGCTGGATAAAGTAATCTTGGTTGTAGGTTCTTGGTATTCATCACTTTGACTATTTCTTGCCACTCCCTTCTGGCCTGCAAAGTTTCTGTTGAGAAATCAGCTGACAGTCGTATGGGTATTCCCTTGTAGGTAACTGAGTTTCTTTCTCTTGCTGTTTTTAAGATTCTCTCTTTATCTTTTGCTCTTGGCATTTTAATGATGATGTGTCTTGGTGTGGTCCTCTTTGGATTCCTTTTGTTTGGGGTTCTCCGCGCTTCTGGGACCTGTAAGTCCATTTCTTTCACCAGGTGGGGGAAGTTTTCTGCCATTATTTCTTCAAATAGGTTTTCAATATCTTGCTCTCTCTCATCTTCTGGCACCCCTATAATTCTGATGTTGGTACGCTTGAAGCTGTCCCAGAGGCTCCTTACACTATCCTCGCATTTTTGGATTCTTTTTTCATTTTGCTTTTCCGGTTGGGTGTTTTTTGCTTCCTCGCATTTCAAATCATTGACTTGATCCTTGCGCTCCTCTGGTCTGCTGTCGGGAGTCTGTATAATATTCGTTATTTCAGTCCGTGTATGCTTAATTTCTAGTTGGTTCCCCAATATAAGATCGAGGGTCTCATTAGTTTTCTTGTAGATCTCATTAAGTTTATCGGCGGCTTCTAAACAGTTCTTGAGAGACCTTAAAAGTGTGGTTCTGAACTCTATATCTTCCATTGACAATTTTGTCCTGTTTCTTTGTCTCCGCATTTTGTTATGCTTCCTTGGTGCACCCCCTAGTGGTCTTTGTGCACAGTCTTATAGTTAAACCTTGATTGTTGTAGCTAATACCAGGGAGGGTTTGACCTCCAGGCCAAGTGGCTGTGAGGATCAGCTGTGTCTGCAGTGGGAGAACTTCTGTCCTCTAGGGAGGTGCTAATCTAGCCTTTGCCTGAGGCTATCCGGCAAATGCCTCTGTGCAGGGCTTGGGCGGGGCAGGTCGCACAGGATCAACAGGGTGGGCCAGAGAGAGCAGTTATGGCGGCTCTCAGTCCCGTCCCCAGGGGCTCTGCCTCTCTGAGTCCCAGCACCCGCTGCAAACCTCGGAGAGAAAGCTGCACTCGCTCTGACCGAAGCCAGACAGCCCCGTTTCTCCCGTTTGAGTCTGGGTCCCTAAAGACTCACCCGGATCTGGAGCTCAGAGTCTGCGACTCCCTCCCGATTGAAAACGCCAACCGCGCCCTCCGCCGCCAGCCCGCTCCGCGCACTCTGCACCTCAGAATTTGACTTCAGCACTGCGCCTCCTCTGAGTGTCCGTATGAGTTTCTCTTTCCTCCTAGTTGTAGGACTTCCACTCAGCCAGCGTTCCTGTGGTTCTGGGTGATGTCCGTTCCGTTTTTTAGTTTCACTTTTGAAGTAGTTGTTCAAGGCAGCAAACTCCGGCATTAACCTATGCCGCCATCTTGGTTCTCTAATTACATATTGTTTTTGTGATTCATCACTATGCTTTAATTATGTTCAATTTGTAACAATGAAAATACATCCTGCATATCAGATATTTACATTACAATTCATAACAGTAGCAAAATTAGTTATGAAGTAGCAACGAAAATAATTTTATGGTTGGGAGTCACCACAACATGAGGAACTGTATTAAAGGGTCGCGGCACTAAGAAGGTTGAGAATCACTGATCTAGAGGAAGACATGCTTTCCAAGGACAGGCCTTCACTTGTGTGCTGCTGCCAGTAGGGTCCCCTCATCTTCTTTCTTCAGGCTAAATAACCCTTGTGCCTCAACTCCTCCTCTGTGGTTGTAAAGACCTTTCCTTAAACCCTTGTCATCCTAAGAATGAAACAATGATCAACTCCTATTTTAATTTATATAAAAATAACTACGTAGTGTTCCAGAAGTGGACTAACTAGTAGAGAATTCAGTGAAGTTAATTGTCACAAAAGGCATACCACGCTTCCATGACTGGAATAATGAAAGCTTTCTCTCTCTACCTTACCCAAATTGACTGCACAGAGAACATGAAAGATAATAATCATTGTCTAAGAATGTAATTAGACTCCTAAAAGTGGCGATTTTAAAGTTCAACTGGGTGATAACTGGGTATTGAGAGATATTTGGAATGCACACTTGTCTGCACATTGATGGAGAAGGGGACAATCAGAGAAATTTCTCTTTTTCCTTATGGGTTGAGCCATCACTATCTATAATAATCATATTTGTCACCGGGAAGTCACCACATGTCTAATGCAATTGATATCAGCAAGACAACTGGAAGAATAAACAGAATGCCTGCAGTTCTCCAGTGAGTAGGGACCACCTTATAGCCACAATTGACAGGTTAATTTTTAAAATTGTGGTGAAGAATACATAGTCTAAAATTTACCATCTTAACCAGGTGCGTGTTACCATACCCGTCTTAACTAGGTGAGTGTACCATACCCATCTTAACCATGTGAGTGTACCATACAATAGGGTTAACTGTATTCACAGTTTTGTGCAACAGTTCTCTGAAACTGCCCTGGAGAGCTTTCTAAGTCTGTCTGGCCAAATGCTATCATGGGCTGTCCTGCTGGAATTCTGGAGCACTATTTCAGATGGTCGAACTCATATTTGCATTGTTGGAGGAAAGGCAACTCTGCACTGTAGGGTGGAGCAGGTTAGGGCCTACCTGATGGAGGGCCAACCAGAGTCAAATCCAGCCCTCATCTGCTGACTAATCTTCAAGTATCAACCAGAGGAAGGGACAGTTTTGTTTTGTTTTTTCCATACTTAGGCCATCTAAGTCAGCACTGGTCCTCCTGGAGTGTTGGGAGAGTGGACTAAGGGAAGTGAGTAGAGAGATCAATGAAAGATCTTTCCATTGGATGCTTTTCATTTCAGGCTAGATAGCCTAGTATACTGTTTTTAGTACACAATTTTTAACGGTTTTCCCCTCTGATACACTAATTCTCTTTAGTTAAGCCAGCACTTCTGTGAAGCTAATAAGCCTGTCCATGGTGATGGCAAAGAATCCAAATGAACAGAGCCAGAAATGGAAATGTTATCTGCCTCCCCATTCACTTCTGTAACAGTGCCATGTGCAGTGTCCTATTAGGGACACTGTGTCCCAGGCAGTGACTGACAACAAAGGCAGTGGGGAGCCCCAGGCAGAGTTGAGAGCCTGGGGAACCGGTGTCATAGTGATGTATGACCTACAAGGGCAGGGATCTTGGTCAGTGTTGTTTATCAATATATTCCAAGCAATTAGAACAGTTCCAAGAACTGAGTAGGTACTTCACACATATTTATAGAATGAATGAATGATTCAAGGGTGAAGTAATAACATGCAATTCAATGTTTTAAAAATCCAATTTTAAAAAAAAAGAAATAATTTTGATCTGAATTGATTTTTCTGTCTTTCCTTTTTTCTTTTCTTTCTTCTTCTTCTTCTTTTTTTTTTTCTTTTAATAAAACCTTGGCAGGATACCAGTCTTTTATTTTCTAAGGATTGACATACCTACTGCTAAAATAAAAAATCAGTTGTTAAATATTGGTAGGAGTCTAACTCTTATAAATTTGTGTTTCTAGAATCAACATAGTCTTCTTTTGTGGAAATTATGGCAAAATGAGTTTTTGGTGTATACATATTTATGACTTCTTAGACATTATCTTTGAGATTTCTTTCAGTAATTCTTTTAAATTTCAAAAATGTATATTGAATTAATAATTCAATTACATATATAAATGCTAGAATTCTGCATTGACATTTATAACTCATTTTTATTTGTTTTTTAATCCTTACCTGAGAGCATGCTTAGAGAGAAGGAAGAGAGAAACAGAAAGAGAGAGAGAGAAACATCGATGTGAGAGAGAAAATATCAATTGGATGCCTTCTATACATGCCCTGACAGATATCAAACCCGCTACCCAGGTAGGTGCCCTGGCTGGGAATCGAACTGGCAACCTTTCAGTGCACAGGAAGATGTTCAACCAAATGAGCCACTAAGACCAGGCTACAATTCTTAAGTATGTATGAGTACCCTCTGACCATGTCCAGTACATGTGTTCCATTAAGAACTAGTTCCTATCTCCCTTGACGAGGAAATTCTTCCCTGAACTGTGCTGTACCTCCCTTTACCAGCTGCATCATCCATGTAAACAGCACTTCCATTTGTTGACAAACTGCCTTATACCTAATCCCATGAGTATGGGGGGACATTTTTTCTTCCCTCCCAATTTTATAAAACTGCAAATG
This sequence comes from Myotis myotis, assembly GCF_014108235.1. Taxonomy (NCBI): domain Eukaryota; kingdom Metazoa; phylum Chordata; class Mammalia; order Chiroptera; family Vespertilionidae; genus Myotis; species Myotis myotis. The sequence goes on from NW_023416318.1 coordinate 6,077,212, forward strand.
AAGGTAGGATTCCAGAACTAGAGGGAAAAGAACAATGTAATAAGTATATTAGTCTCATTGTCTTAACGATTTTCTAAAGTTGCACAACTCTTTAGAACTTTCACTACATGAGCCTCATACCAACTGCATGGCAATGAGAGTAAGATTGACACTTAGAATTTACAAATGAGGAGATGGAAATTTAAAGAAATAAAGGGTGGTTCCCAGGAAGAGATGAACACAAGACTTTTGATTTACCAGAAGTATGATTTGGGGAAAGTTTACTGACTTACCCCAGTCTAAATTAGTTCTAAGGATCGAGCAAATAATGCCAAATGCAGAACTGCCATAGGGATTAAGTCAGGTGACATATAAAGTAGTTGGTACAATGCCTTGCATATAGTAAGTGCTCAATAAACGGTTGCTTTGGTCATTAGTATCAATGCCTCAAGAACATCACTCTTTTTTTATGCTGGGGTTGGCAGAATATTACTCATGAGCCAAATCTGGCCCACCACCGCTCCCTATGACCTTCAAGCTAAGAATGATGGCTACATTTTTAAATGGTTAAGAATTTTAAGGAATGATGACTCATGGTACATAAAAATATATGCAATTCAAATTTAATTTTCCATAAATAGACTTTATGAGAACACAGGGACAGCCATTGTTTACAGATTGCCTCTGGCTGGTTTCTCACTATAAGAGCAGAGCTGAATCGCTGCAGTGGCCCTGTGTGGCCCACAACACCTGAAATTCTTCCTGGCTCTTTCACAGGAAAAGTTTCCTAACCCTGGTCTTAACTCTCATGCTAAGGGTTTCTGGTGAGTCAGGATCTCTGCTCCTTTCTGCCTTGTTTTTATGTACTAATTTAACATCTTATTTATGAGGGGAAAAAAGAAGAAAGAATGACATAGAGAAGAAGAAACAATTTGCTGTTATTAGGAAAAGTTATGAAGGCCTGTGATACCTGCTTGGTCTTTTGTTTTTACCACAATTGCTCTTTTCTTTTCCTTCAGAAAGTAAGGCAGGGGAATGAGAGAGGGAGGGGGAGAGGGAGAGGGTGAGGGAGAGAGAGAGAGACAGAGACAGAGAGAGAGAGAGAGAGAGAGAGAGAGAGAGAGAGAGAAGGGAGAGAAGAGAGAAGAGGGAGAGAGAGAGAGAGAGAGAGAGAGAGAGAGAGAGAGAGAGAGAGAGAGAGAGAGAGAGAAGGGAGAGAAGAGAGAAGAGGGAGAGAGAGAGAAACTAGGCCAGCAACAGATGGAGTGCTATTAATCAGACAATAGCGCAGGAACCTGAAACACGTTCCTTCCGCAGCACATCTGGAATCCAAGAAAAGTGATAGCAGAAGGAGCGAGGAGGCAAATCCACACAGTTAAATGCAGTGTCAACAACAGTCTTGGAACCACTTTATCTTCAGTCTATTCTCATTGCCCACTAGACACAGACATAAAGAATAAATCAAATAGCATTAGTTCAGATACCGCTGTAGGTTTTCTCATTTCAAACAAAGGTGTAACTATGCTAGAGGTATCATTCCACTTTACAGCTATACACAGTCCAAAGGAAGTATCTTGAGAGTGTAATTTTGTTCAACGCCATTTAAAAAATTATATCTAGATTTTTTAAAATAAAAAGGAGAAAATTAGAGCTTTTTACTAATAATCCAAAACCTCCTGTTCAGATAGAAGCATTGTCTATGATTATATTTGATGGAAAAATCCTTTGTTGAAAATGCCTCAAGGTACATTCAGCCCACAAAGGGTGTGGATAAATAACAGGTCAAACTGAAAAGGAACCCCAAAACAATAAAAACCAGTAATGTGGGCTTTTAAGTCTCCCTAGACTTTTCTCTGGAAATAGAGGATTTGGCATTACTAAGTGAGACCATGAGCATACACACAGACACACAGACAAACGACACAAACAACAGACATGAGTATTGCCTCTGTCAACAGGGTTGTCATAATTGAAAGGTTGTGCCTGAAATTAATTTACAAGCAGTAAACGAACGCACCTCTGTGGCATCTCTTATTAATAGGAATTGAAATAGTAAAAGCAGAATGTTTACACTAAATGTTCTCACCAGGTCTAATGTGTCTACTATCACTCAAAACACACCCATTCGCATTTTCTCTCATGACTAACAAATACAATGTTGTTTCCTACAGTGAAGATATGCCCTCCCTCAAAGTAGGTTTTAAGCATTTCCTCAAAATGGTTTAAGTCAGCAACCCAGTGTAAGCACATTAGAAATTTAGTAGAATCACAGATAAGTAAGATCAGCAATAGCTGTAATAATATGGATAAAAGCAATAGCACCATCAAGGCAGGTTGTATTTTGTTTCTTCGTGGATGAGACAACTGTGAGGTCCCATCCATTACTCTGAGGAAACACGTTAGAAGAACCCTTTGAATAACTTCTCAGAAGTACCAAGCAGAAGCTGTCAGGCTCAAAAGCAATCAGGTTCCCTACTGTCTTGCCACCAACTCTGCAGAGTGAGTCAAACATAATCTCACTTGATGTGCAAAGGTTTCTGAATTCACAAGAGATAAAAACAGGACTTATTTCCTGAAAAGATCTACCCTGGGAAAAATGACTGGTCCATACCAGCCAACAGGTACCATTACTGAGCTTCAAGTCTGACATGTCCCAATCAGAAGTCCTTCTGTTTTCCCCTTTGACCTGAAGGCCCACTCCTGACCCTGTGTTTTCTGTTCCTGCTAATGTCTTTATTATCCTCCCAGCCACCCTTTTCACCCTGAAAAAGTGGCCACCTTTGATTTCATGACCTTAATATCTCTTCCATCCTTCCTTTCTTTCTTGAGTCCAACTCCACAACCCTCCTCGCCATCCTACTCCAAGTCACCATCATCCTCCTCACTGCAATCCTCTCCTTACCTGTCTCTCCACCTCTTGTCTCTGCCCTCTCTAAGCATCTCCCAAGGCTGCTGAGCCTCAGCGTAGTGCAGTAGTTACACCTGCTCCCAAACTTTCAGGGGATTCCCTATTGCCTACAGAGAAAGGTGCAAACTCCTTAGTCTATATTTATTATTGTAGATCATTATTCTTTTCTTACCCTGGTTCATGTTTATTAGATCAGTCGGCATAGTGACTTCGATATTTCAAACACTGAGGGGGAGATCTCAAACAGGCACAGTTACCATTCCTTTGGAGTGCCAAGTATTTGTACTATACCGCCCCTAATCCCCACAGTTACCCTAAAAGACATGCATCTTATCCCCATTTTATTGATGGGGTGGGGGGAAGCTCAAAAAAGTAACTGTCCCATTGCCCTAGTCCCTGGTATGATACCTCTTATATATACTCTCAACATTCTTTACCTAGTTATTAAATGAATAATTGTTTCTTCTTCTCTGTCTCTTTGGTAAATAACCTTAAAGCAGAAGATATCATAACATATTTTTTTGTTAAATCGTTTATCCTTAGATTAACACCCCTTTAATTAATTATTAGGACCCACCCTGTGCCAAGTTCAAATATAAGAGCTGCCACCTTTCCTGGAGTCAAACCCCTCTTGATTTAAGACCAAAGATGGCCCTTCACTAGCCTGTATGGTTATTAAAGGCCCTGTTCTAATGTGTAAAAACCAGTGATGAAACTAGGATTCATTTTCCTTTTCAATTTCACTCCACTCTAGCTGCCTGGAGGAAATGCAAATCCTCAGACTGAACATTTAAAACCATAACAGGTCAAGAATATCAAGGACTTTCTCCCAACCTCCACTCCGTTTGAAAAAGATCCTTTGTACAGTGGTAAGTAGTATATCGTTACCTCAGGCCAGGAAGCCTTCAATACTTTCTAAACCTGTCCTGTTATCACTTGAGGAGAGAACTAATCTTAAGCAACAGTCTTTATATATAAACTAGAGGCCTGATGCATGAAAATCCGGGGGCCTCTGCCGCCTCTGCCTCCTCTGCCTAGGCCCCTACCACCGAATCGTCTGGAAGGTCATCTGGAATGATGTCAGTCTAATTAGCATATTATGCTTTTATTATTATAGATACATTTTTATCAAGATGTATTACATAAATATTAATTTATGGAAGCTACCACTGAAATGGCAGGTCAGTGATAACTATATGATTTTCTGAAGATTTTGTTCTTATTCTTTGAAAAATTATCCTTATTATCTTTATAACATCAATATATGTAAAATTGTGAATATATTTAAAATTTAATAAAGTATATAAATATATATTATATTTAAATTTATAAACAAAAATATATATAAATATGACATTTTATATTTTTATAAAATATGTTTATGAACTTGTTTACTTTTTAAAACATTTTATATTATTTGATTTTTCTTATTTTTAAAAATCTTCTGGAATTTTTATTTATGAAAACAAAAATTAAATGTTTTAGAACTTTTAAAACCACTGAACAGGGTGTGAAAATTGAGAAGCCAGAGAACAGATCTTATAAAACATTAAAGAAGATATCAAATAACATAAAAACAAAGTTCTTACTGAACATGAAAGAAAGATAAAAATGAATGTAAATCAGAGGATGAGGAAAATAAATAATCACACAGAAGTTCCTTCCTACCTAGTGGATGTGACTAATCAACACTCTGTAATCAAGGAGGCAAAGCCCAGCATAGGAAATACATGCTACAACTCCAGAAAGAGCAATGCAAACTACTGGGACCTTAGGAAGCACTGAAATAAGCATAATTATCTTTATGTACACACACAGAGAGAGAATGGCAGAATGTAACTCTCTCTTTGGTCACTTGGTCCTAACAACAATCAGTAGGCATTATTGCCATACCTGGATGTTTTTATTGTGTAATGTAACATTATTAGAAAATTGTTCAAAAGAGGAAGATCCATATGTACTTACTGTGAGACCAAGGCAGACCTGGTGATATGATTCCTTGAGTTTTAATGTAAAGGCTTCCCTTCATTCTATTTTTCTGTTCTGAGGAACTACACAAGATACCCAGGGAAAAATACACATTCACGACACCAGCTCAAGACTTGGCACAAATAAGCTTTCAAACACTTGTTGAATGTTAATTGACATACTGAACTCTCAAGTGGCTTGAGAAAGAACTGTATTTAGAGAAGATACCCAGGAACAGGGTCCATAGAGATCAATGTCATTGGAACAATGTGAAAAGCTGTCCTCAGAACCCACTCGAGCTGGAGACTCTCTCTACAAGTCAAAAAGAGTTGGATATAATATCTATCCCCACAACTTCAGTGAATGGTATTGGATGGCTTTGGTGTGAAAGAGGACAGTGCCGAAGCACCATACAGACACACAAGCTGAGTGTGTGGACAAAGCCTGCACTTCTTAAAAAGAGTGTTGAGCCCCAGCTGGTTTGGCTCAGTGGATAGAGCATTGGCCTGTGGACAGAAGGTTCCCGGGTTTGATTTCGGTCAAGGGCATATGCCCGGGTTTCATATTCCGGGTTTCGGGCTCCATCCCCAGTAGGGGGCGTGTAGGAGGCAGCCAATCAATGATTCTCTTTCATCATTGATGTTTCCATCTCTCTCTCCCTCTCCCTTCCTCTCTGAAATCAATAAAAATATATATATATATATATATATATATATATATATATATATATATATTTTGTTTGTTTGTTTGTTTGTTTGTTTGTTTGTTTGTTTGTTTTACAAAAAAAGAGAGTGTTGAAGGAGAAAAACGGGTTTAAATGTTGTGGTTAAGCCTAGATTTGTAAATGATAAAGACACTACATAGGATGTAAATGCAGAGTTAGAGAAATCCTCTGGCTAGTAACAAAGGCCTCAGTGAAAGCTACAAAGCATGCCAGTGCAGGCACTAGGCAGAGCGGGACTGAGGAATTACCAGAAGGACATCTGTCCAGCTGTTTCCATCTTCATAAGGCGGGATGAAGGGTAAACAGCAGACACAGCTCTACAGACATACATGAACACACACAAATACCCACGGACACACACTGGATTATGCCTTTTAGTTCAGCAAAGAATTTTAAAAGGAATCTTGTATGTAAATGTATGATTGAATTCATATTAGGTATGCATATATCCATTCATTCACTACAATATAAAATATCTATAATGTTAAAACGTTTAATCATTGATTCTTTTTATGGGTCACAAGAAAATGAGATTTTACTTCAAAGTCCTTAAATTATTTTGCTAATACTTAAAAGTAGGCTCTAAATTAAAAACTTAGCCAAAATTCAAATTAATACAAATATTCTTCTCAAAATTGCTGCATGTTTAATTATGCTGAAGAACAAGAATTTTAAATTACCATAACGCAGCAGAACTGGCAGACGTACCTAATGTATATGCCAAAGATTTAAAAATCTGAAAGAATTGTTCAATGTAAAATTCTAACAGTAAAAAAGCAAAGAAAATACCAACCCCAGCACCCACATAAAATATCTCTCTATTTTATGGCAACCCAAAGGAACTGACTGGGTATGAAGAGGAAGATTTCATTTTCTAAAAGTAAGTGATAAGACAAAAATCAGAAATGTTAACACATACAAGGAAACTGAATGGCCCCTATCTTTAACTGATTAAAATCACCTTATTCCAAGGTTTAAAACAACTGATAATTTGCCATACTCTTTTGAGGTACAAGAGATCAAGTAATAGGTTTTTTAACCACTCCCTGATTGTGTTTCCAACTAAACGTTTAATTCCTAGGTAAGCAATGTTTCAAAATAGACATGCAGATCAGAATTCACCCCCCTGTCAAATGTAGCAGAAAACATCCTCTCTGCTCAGTTGGAGAAAGAGGAGTTGCCCCCATAAAGCAATGAGAAACTCTGCAGATTTCGTCTCCAGGTTGAGAATCTAGGTGTCTGAGCACAGCTCTTCTTAGTCTGCTTTCCTTTTAATTTCATCAGTGCTTCCTCTGAATAAAGTGTTTCTTCTAAAGCAGTGGTTCTCAACCTTCCTAATGCTGCAACCCTTTAATACAGTCCCTCATGTTGTGGTAACTCCCAACCATAAAATTATTTTCGTTGCTACTTCATAACTGTAATTTTGCTACTGTTATGAGTCATAATGTAAATATCTGATATGCAGGATGTATTTTCATTGTTACAAATTGAATATAATTAAAGCATAGTGATCAATTACAAAAACAATATGTAATTATATATGTGTTTTCTGATGGTCTTAGGTGACCCCTGTGAAAGGGTCGTTCGCCCCGCAAAGGAGTCGCGAGTCACAGGTTGAGAACCACTGTTCTAAAGACAACCACTTGACCAGTGATACCCCCTGACCTCTGCATTGTGTGTGTGCATACATACACACACATGTACACAGGGCAGGGGAGGAGACAGAGGACCCCATTTCTTTAAGATGCACCAGTTAACATCACAACTGAGCTCATAATTGAGACTCAGAAGCAGAAGTAAAGGGAGGGCCTATAATGGATAATGCTGTTTCCAAACCCATTGTAAAGGGGAAGCCACTGGTTTTAGACAAGTTCTACCTTATGAAAGGGGCTATCTATGAAGAACACAATGAAATTACTAACATAAAAGTCCAGAAATAGTCAGAGATTAAAAAATAATTATTGTAGGTATCAGTGCCTCCCCAGAAAGGCAAGACAGAAAAACATTACAGTAAATAAATGAAGATTCAAATTAAGAAATGTTGAGGTACTGAAAGTCCTTTAGCTGTTCCCCATGGCCTTTCATAATAAAATTGAAGTCCTGTAAGGGGGACTGCAGGAATCTTCATGCTCTGACTCCACCACAGCCTTCCATCACTCCCCTCACTTCTCATACTCTAGAGGAGGAGTCAGAAAATGTTTCTGTAAAGGCCAGATTGCAAATATTTCCATCTCTGTAGAATCCAATGAACAAAATAAACTGACCAACAAATGCGAAATTTTTAGTTTACATATGTACTATTATAACTCAACTTTAACCACAGCATCTTTTTTTAAAACATGCTCACCAAAATAAATATTTCTTGAGAGGGTTGTATTTCATCACTAAGACTGTTTAGAATTGATATACCATGGTAATAATGAAAAGCAGACCAACTTCGCATGATTTTATCATTATTTTTAAATTCTCTAGACTACACTCCCTTATTGGCGCTACCTGGGGTGGACCACGCTAACCACCATCCGCTTGGTACACCAATGAATCTAAAGCAGCGGTTCTCAACCTGTGGGTCGCGACCCCTTTGGTGGTCGAACGACCCTTTCACAGGGGTCGCCTAAGACCATCCTGCATATCAGATATTTACATTACGAATCATAACAGTAGCAACATTACATTTATGAAGTAGCAACGGAAATAATTTTATGGTTGGGTCACAATATGAGGAACTGTATTTAAAGGGCCAGAAGGTTGAGAACCACTGATCTAAAGACAACCTGTTTGGTGAGTTTCAACTGAAACACCAAGTGAAGGTGCTGTATAACTTGTAAATTCATGTAAGAATGTAAAGTACCAACTTGGTTCAATGGTATATGATTGGAAGGGCCTACTGTAGGAACCAAAGGAATGGTTCACTATTGACCAAGTTACAGCGTCTTTTGAGGAGGAGATGTGCTTGAGAAGAAGGTCATGCCTGGCACCCTTGGCTATATACCAGGAAAGAGGTACCAACCATAAAGCTGAGCAAGGTGGTCCGCAACGTGCCCAAACACCTATCACACCTGAAGATTAGCCAAGTACTCTCTATCCAACACATTTGGAAAAGGCAACTCAAAGATGGAATTTCTAGGTACATCTGCTTGATATCCCAGAAGCTGGGAGGAACTGAACTTGACTGGCTGTGTTGACAGAGGGCCAGACCGCAGTCAGAGCTTCCGGGAGAAAACATGGGAGTGCCAGTAACAAGACATGGAGATGCATCGCTGACTCTGTTTTCAATGCATTGGAGTCTAAGTGGCAGTGACTGACTCCAGCTCTACAAAGTTTGTCAGGAATGACATTACATAACTACGGGGAAACTATTTTCACACTCCAATTAAACTAACGATTTGGTGAGTCTAGCTTTTTAAAATCAGGCTTCAGATGAAACTCGCTAAGTTCTATTTAAACTCTCAAGACTCATATTGATATATTTCTCCTCTCTAAAAATGACGGGGAATTCACCAACTAGACATGTAAGCTTGGGCCAACCAGTTCTATCTGGCCACAAATTTAGACTAGACCATCTCTGACCCTCCAACTCTACAATTCTTACATTTGTGATCTTATTTATGAAATGGCTTTGAAGAGATAGCAAGTCTCTTGTGTGCTTGTTTTACTGCAGAGAAATCTGAGCTCTACTGAGCCTGCTTTTCTCACTTCAAAGACCATATTGATTTGCCAAAATTAAGTTATAAAAGAAGACTTCCTACACAAGTCAATTTTAAGAATTTAAATTTGCTCAAGGATTATTTAAAATTATTCAGGTTAATAGTTGCATATTCTAGAGTGTGCTCAAATTAACAACTCTGCCCTAACCCCAAGTACTTGTAAATAAGTGTGAATACATCCATGACCTTCAAAAGATAACAGAAGTGAGCTTATCGTTTATTCAATTTCTAAATGGACTCAGTGCTTTTTCAAAGGCAATATTTCTTTTTTTAAAAAGACAATGTAGAGAAAGAATTTCTCTTCTTTTTGCCTAAATTACCAAACAAAATAAGGCAAGGTTTAATAAGGCCCTGGAGATCCTGCTAAATGCTGCTGCCTTAGGCAGATGTAAAATGGGTAATTTTCCTTTAACAACAACAGATGCCCTGTGCTTTATTTCTTGAGTTTGCCATGAATCACTATTGCATTCACAACAAAGTAAATGAAAAGTTGTTCCTTTCTTGACTCCCTGCCATTGTTAATTCACTAGTTCTTAAAGGTAGAATGAGTTATCAGAAAGCCATTTGTTGTCAACAGAACTTCCTATTAAAATTCCTTTTTTATGTGGGGACGTGACAGAATTCAGAACAATGCCTGATTTAAATTTACACAGAAGAAAGAGTCTTCCCAAAATCCTGCACCCAAGAATCACTAGATGTGCTTTGAGAGTTATAATGTTACTTCTCCAACATCCTCTATTCACATGTAAAACCATTTCCCAATGTAAAAGAACATAAGTGAGGCTTAAATAGGTTTTACAGAATATACAATTATTCTAAGAGTTGGCCAAAAATAAAGTGCAATCCACTCCTTACCTTACCTCGGTTAAAAAATAAATTCTTTTGGCCCTAACCGGTTTGGCTCAGTGGATAGAGCGTCAGCCTGCAGACTGAAAGGTCCCAGGTTCGATTCCGGTCAAGGGCATATACCTTGGTTGCGGGCACATCCCCAGTAGGAGGTGTGCAGGAGGCAGCTGACTGATGTTTCTCTCTCATCTATGTTTCTAGCTCTCTATCCCTCTCCCTTCCTCTCTGTAAATAATCAATAAAATATATATTAAAAAAATAAATTCTTCTAAAACACATAGCTAGAGATGTGTTGAAATGATAATGCAAGTCCAAACAACCAATGCCAGAAAATTAAGTGGCTATTTTCTTTCACAATATATATTTTTTTCAATGTTGGATCATTTCAACATTTATTCTATCTAAAATTTATGTAGCATAAAAGTTAAAAAAAATTTCCTACCTCACAGCCACTTACTGTCTTCTGTAAAACAGAACATTTAAGGTTGAAGTTTCAAGTGCAACATTTCTAAGTGAGGCAAGGCGATTCGAAAGTGCTGTATAAAAACATTGAGTCTTAGGTTTCTCTGGAGTTTGAGTGGGGAGAAGAGGCTCCTGTCCATATCTTTGAATAATGTTCACCAAAATATATTATTATCAGGCTATTTCTTTTGCATGTGAAAACTCTAATCTTTTGTGACAGCCTAGATGGACCTGGAGATTTTTATGCTAAGGGAAACAAGACAGCCAGAGAAAGACAAATACCATAGTATCTCATGTATATGTAGAATCAAATGAATAAAATAATCTGACCAACAAAATATAAACAGAAGCATGGATACATGGAACAGACTGACAGCTGTCGGAGAAGAGGGAGGTGGGGGTGGGGAAAATGGATGAAAGGAGATGGAGGGATTAGCCAAAGAACATATATGCATAGCCCATAGACACAGACAACAGTGTGGTGATGGGCAGGGAGAAGAGGAAGCTGGGTGGAAGCAGGCGAAGGAGAGGAAAATGGCAACTATAACCGTGTCAACAATAAAAATAAAGAAAAAGAAGAAAACTCTATGTGACTAATATAATATCTGAAAAAGCCATTTCCCTCAATTGTTCCTAACCCCTCCATATTAACATCATCAGAAAATATTCATAATCACAAACTTCAAGTAGGCCCTCAGGGGTGCTTGGGCCAACCAGTTGTACATTAGTAAGAGTGAAGTCCTACTCTCATGTATGCCAATAATTACTTCCTAACTTTTCCTCAGTCTTCAGTCCAGTTCTCTCTTCTCCAACTTCATTCTCAGTTAATAACTTCCTTGCATCTTGTTTAATATTTCTGGAAGAAATACAAGTGATAAAAAGAGAAATAATGCATACCCCACTATCACCTCTACCCACTATTTGCCCCTGTAACTTATACTTTGACTTTTTTTTCTATGGAACTGTGTGCTGATAAAGTTCCCCTGTTTCCACTTAATGCTAATAAACAGCATTGTTTCTCACTTGATCGAAACTCATCTTGAATATTTAAGGACATTGTCATAAAAATCATACCACTGTTTCTTGGAATCACCACACCTTTTTCTATCTTCTGAATCATCCCCATTGGTGAAAAATATACTATATTCCCTAAATTAGCAGATTGAAATTTTTTTAATCCTCACCCAAGGATATTTTTTCCATTGGTTTCAAGAGAGTGGGAGGGAGGGAGAAGGGGGAGAGAGACACACATAGATTGGTTGCCTCCCTCATGCACCCCTACTGGGGCTGGGGAACCTGCAACTGAGGTGTATGTTTGCCCTTGACTGGGAATCGAACCCAAGACCATTTCTTTGTTTTTCCTCACTCCTAAAAGGCATTGTCTAGATATTTCACTTTAATGCCACTTTCATTGTAAAAGGTTTAGTCTGTATCTTTAAAATCAAATTATGTATTTTATAGCACATAGGCTTTTTAAAAATTCAATCTGAAAATTTTTGTCTTTTAGTTGGAATATTTACTGTGTCCAGTAAATTACTTCTATTACACCATTGCTGATATATAGCTTAGTATTTGCTCCATAAATTAGGCTGCATGCAATAATCTCCATAATACACACTAAGAGAGTAGTGAAATAATGTATAATAAGCTAACATAGAGAAAATTGATTAAAAGTAATGAAGTAATACAAAAGAAAGCAAGCCTTGGGAGAAAAAAGGATCATAGAATAAATTGCTATCTTTGCAATTTACAAATTACAGCCTGGACATGCAATAATCTTACACTAGTTAACTTCAATTTATTGCTGATGTGTGCAAGTCAGCACATGCACATACTATATTTCAATTTTTTACACCTACACAGGTATTATTATAGTTTTACATAGTCCATATGCATTTGGATTTACACACATATTTATACTTTGCTCTGCACTTTTTTTCTTTATCTCTATGTTTCTACACAGGATAATTTTTCTTCTGCATGAAGAATATCCAAGTATTGCCTTCAGTGTGGATCTGCTGGTGATAATTGCTTGGTATTTGTTCATATGAACATGTCTTTATTTCAACTTTATTTTTGAATAACATATCTCTGGTATAAAAGTTATAGGATAGTAGTTACTTTAGTTCAGCACTCTGATTAATTCATTCCACTAATATTGAATTTCACTATTACTAATCAACAGTCATGATCCCTTAAAGCTAACATGTTTTTCCTCTCTGAGTGTTCTGGAAATTTCCTCTTTACCTCTGATTTTTGATGTTTTATAGGCAGTTTTCTTGAAACGCATAGCACTTCTAGAATCTGTGGTTTCACGTCTTTTATCAAGCTTGAAAAATTGTTAACAATTACACATCGACTTTGTCTTTTTCATTATATTTTCTACTTTTGGGAAACAGGGTATGTATATGTTGCATGTTTTTTCACTATGAGCCATCGCTCCTAATTTTTCTCCTGAAATGTTTGCCTTTTGCTTCTGTGTGTTTTATTCTGGATATAATTCTGACTTATCCAGTTCAGAAATACTTTCTTCAAGTCAGTCTAATCTACTGTTTAAGCCATTTATTTATTTTTTTTAGTCTGTGCATTTTTATTTATTGTCTAGTCATGTCACACATTGGTATTGTCATTCTCCTTATTTTTCATTTTTACTAAATGGGAATTTTGAACACTGATGGAAAAAATTGTTTATTTTAGGTCCTTAGATAGGAATAGTAACATTTGCTCTTGTGTTTTAACTCTCTTTACAAAGGTATTTTGGCTTTTCACCACAGTAATTTTCAAATCTAACTTTCAATTCAATGTTTATTTTATTCTTTCTAATCACTCCCAGCCTCTATTATAATTCTCCATCTCATTATTTAATTTCCTAAACACATCAACACTGCCATTTCCTAAGCACATCCATCTGGCATTGCCAATATTTACATATTTTGTGGATAATTTTCAATGTTTTTCTCTTTGTTTTAGCCAAAATTGGTTTTTTTTCATGCCTTGCTATTTTTTATTTAATGTCACAACCTGTGTATTAATTGTAGAATATCAAGGATATTATAGATGATGATTTGTTCTTCCAGAGAGAAATTAGTTTTTTTGTGAGCAGAATATATGGGAGAAACAGGTCATGGTAAGCCAGTAAAGAAATGAACTGATTTGAAAATGAGCTTTAGTTCTTATAATTTTCCCACATGAAGTTCAAACACTGTGGAACAGGGACTAGGCACAATGCTGTCACCTCGCTAAATTCACAAACTGCCGAATCTCTGAGTATAAAAAAACAGTGGTTCCCCAATGCTATCTTTGAGTTGGTTTGTATGCAGCAATAGTAACTGGAACGGGTACCTTTTAGACCTTTTGTTCTTAAACTTCAATTTCTGTCCCCATAGACCAGAGAAACTGTCAAAAGCTCTTTTCAGTTCTTCATTGTCTTTTTCATTGCCTTGTAATTGGCTGATAGTCACACTTCTGGATATCATCTCTTTCCAAAATCTTGACCTCTCAAGAGCTTGGGCACTAAGGACTCTTCTAGTGCTTTCAGTATTTTAGTTTTTATTGATTGGGAGGGTTAATGTGAAACAATTTAATTCTCCCTTTTGGGAGCATATGTCAACTCACCCCATTGGATTTTTAAAAATTTAAATTATCATAAACACGCATACTTTTTTAATTTCCAGAAGTTCTACTTGGGTCATTTTTAACTGTGTTCTTTTAAATATCTTTTTCATTGCTAGCATTTTAAAGCCTTCCTTTATTCCAAAAACATAAAACAAAATTATTTTTTATATTTATGTCTGATAATTCCAATATCTGTTTCTCTAATGAATGTAATTATTCTCCTGTGATTTCCTGTTTGTCCTACCAGCTCTTGCTTACGGTTTATATTGATTTCTTTTTTGCCTTATGCACATTATTTCTTGTAATATATCTTTTTAAAAATATATTTGTATTGATTTCAAAGAGAAAGGCAGAGAGAAAGATAGGAAAATCAATGATAAGAGAGAACCATCGATAGGCTGCCTCCCACATGTCCCACACTGGGGATCAAGCCTGCAACCCAGGCATGGAACCATGACCTCCTGGTTCATAGGTCAACGCTCAACCGGCTCGGCCAGGCTCAAAATGCTTTTTAAATCCGGACTCTGGCTCTCCCATCCATCCCACCACAAAGGTGGTTACCTATAACTGTATGCATCAGGGCTGTAGGTTCATTTCCCCAGCACCTGCAGCAACCAGTGTGAAATCTCTCCAGGTTGTAAATTTCAACTCCAAAAGCAAGCTGGTATCACAACTGATTTATCTTTGGCTCCTGAAGACTGATTGCATTAGGGAAGCTGAAGAAGGTCACAGTGCACTGTTATTGTTTCTGTATATTCTAGTTCTCTAATTATAATTCTAAATAACAGATTCCCAAAAGAGGGAGGGCCAAGAATAACCTAAGGAGAAGAGTGGGTCTAATCTCTGAACTGGAGCTCCTCAAACAGGGGTCCTAAGCACCCAAGACAGTCTCCTGGGACTGGCCGGTCCCAGGCAGGCAGGGAGGGTGGAGGTCCTTGGTTTTAGGCCTGGAGATTTTTCACCAAAATGCAGCTAATGACACATAAGTAATGACACAACTGTAAAGAGCCAACCAAGCCATTTCCAAAATCACCAGCCTGCTTGTATAGAATTTAGTCTAATGCTTCTATCTTTTTTTAAAAAAAATGCTTATTTCACCTTTTATAATTTATACAGCAACTTCCTCTGAAACCATATGAATAGTAATAAACAAATAATATTTATATTACCACAAATAAGAAAAGTAATATGTCTCTTAGTAATGAAGCCAAATCTCATTTGTTCTGTAATATAAGGTTTAGGAACCTATCCACAGTTTCTGTCAACTTACAGAGATAAAATGAACAATAAAAAAAAAATCACAAAACACATCTATTTTTTCCTATACCAAAACCAAACAAAAAATAAAGAAGCACACAAAGTTTAAAAGCTCTGTTTTCAATTATTTAACTCATCTCTGATTATAACCTTAAGAAGTCTCAAGACCGAATCACTAATAAGTTTCCCCCCTTATATACACCATAATGCATTTATAATTCTAGATTGTTGGAATGCTGTTACATGTTTTCTTTATATTGTGGGGTTTTGTGAGCAATTTTTTTTTTAATTGTGAAAGCAGCAGTGCCTTTTGTTCAGGCCTTAAATCTGAGTCTTGCCAAAAGAATGGAAGCAAATTACTTTAATCCAAACCAATTTAGGTTCAGATTTTTTATGCAAATGCTTAGCTACAAATATTTATCCTGAAAAGTTTAAAGAAAAATTGTTTCACTTGACAAACAGAAAGTGGATGTTAATCCACAGAAGTTCAGTCCTCTAACATTTTTGCTCATCTGAATTTATTAATCTGAATCTTATAAAATAGAGGAGCAAAGCCATTTCCAAGGAAGAAAAGTCAAATTCCAAGTGTCATTCCTTGCTCACAAAAATCTGTTATTCCTCAAAGATATCTATGAAATTCACTGGAGAGAATTGTAAGAATTTTCTCTCAGTACTGCAAGAGTCAATATCATTTAGGATCTCTAGGACAAGCAGACCACAAAAATAGCCAGAAAATTATCCAGTGATTACATCGTCAAGCTAGTTACCATCCCCAAGAGAAAATGTTCTTTTCCCCTCTGAGGTAGTTATTTTTTCCAGACCACACTCCATGTCAGCTGTGCAGATCGGGCCTGCTCATTGGCATGCACACCATGTCTACATTAATGAAGTTAAACAGAAAATGAAGGTTCAGAACCATGTAATTATGTCTTAAGACATAATTCTGAAATAACAAGACATCTAAGACATCTTAAATAAGAAATTGGAGGCAAAGGATTTTGATACTTGTGTAAAGTTGACTTCTCTGAATGGACCAGTTCAATGTTTCATTTCGTTAATAATACACTAACAGCACGTGGACAGTTATGGATAAAACCCACTGATGCCTGTACTATTACCACCACCACCCCCATATTACAGGAAAGGAAACAGGGACTTAGAAAGATTATACAACTGGTATGAATAGAAGAGCTTAGATCTGAACACATGTCAAAAGCTGTGTACTTAGCTATGGCGAGGTGGTCCAGTTTGAGGACAATCTAAAAACAGGAAGGAAGGCTTTACAAGAGTGGGGAACCCTGGCCTGTGTGGTTAGAGTGTCAGCCTGTGTACCAAAGGGTCACAGGTTTGATTCCCAGTCCAGAGCATGTACCTGGCCCCCCTTGGGGCGCTTTCAGGAGGCAACCAATCAATGTCAGACACATTGATGTCTCTCTTTATCTCTCCCCCCAGTCCTTCCCTCTCTCTCTAAAAATCAATGGAAAAAATATCCTTGGGTGAGAATTATACACAAAAAAAGTGGGGAAATCTTCAGTAATTAATGTCCACAAGGACTAATTAGGACAGAGGGCAGGAGAGAATATAAAAATTGACAGGAAATTTCTAACCATTTGATGGGAGAATACAACATTCTTGCCTCTTTTTTTTTTAAATTTTTCTACTTTCTCTCATCTTGGCCTATTGCTTGCCCTGAAGGTCCCTGTTGCCTGAGGCCCTGCTCTGCAATGCAGCCCCAAATCAGGACAGAGGACGGAGGACAAAGGCAAGAGCTTTGCCCTGATCAGAAAGCCAGTTTCCATCTTTGCAGGCTTTCACAGCGACTCCCTGACGATAGCAGCAGAAACACTTCACATCTATGTTGAAGTTTTGCACTACAGACACCTTTAGAAAAAATACTTACATCAAGAATGTCCTACCCTAGCCAGTTTGGCTCAGTGGATAGAGCGCCAGCCTGCAGACTGAAAGGTCCCAGGTTCTATTCTGGTCAAGGGCACGTGCCTGGGTTGCAGGCTCGATCCCTAGTAGGGGGACATGCAGGAGGCAGCCAATCAATGATTCTCTTTCATCATTGATGTTTCATCTCTTTCTCCCTCTCTTTCCCTCTCCGAAATCAATAAAAATATATTTTTAAAAAGAATGTCCTAATATTAAGCTTCCCTGGAACTCTTTTGAATCCATAACACAGATTTGATGAGTTTCTGTATCGGGAGCCTCCCTGATGCCTAATGGTATTCCTGGTACTAAAAGAAATCTAGAGGTCCATCACAAGGTCCTCCCTCTCAGTAGCTTCAAATCTTAGTAGGGTGCATTCAAGAACAAGCATTCTTTTTTATATATACAGTCCACTGATGTTGTCTTTGACCAAAAACTGTTTTGTACTTCTGTAAACTCTTTTCAATATGGAAAATACGATAAGAAATGCAGGTACATCAGCAAGACTGCCCCCTCCCTCCTGTGAGGTCACTGGCAGAACAGGTGCATCTACGGCAGGAAGGGTTCTTTGCTGATTGGCCTCAAACTAAAAATAACACTCAAATAACCTGTCTCTTCAGTATAAAGGAACTAGCTGGATGCATCGTGTAAATATTCATGAATGGAACGAGATTCTAAAGGAAGACAAATCTCTAAGTCCCCAAGGCTTTCTGTGTCCGCAATTTGCTGCCTCGTTCAAAACACCACCAAAAATCAAGAACTTTCATGGTGCAAGTGTCAGTAAGGGTCAATCCAAAAATAAAAGTAACACCCAACTTTCCAAAATAGGAATGTGGAGCATTGCTTTCTCTTCTACCTGCTGCTCATCCTCTTTCTCAATCTGTTACAGAACATTCGCAGTTCCTGGGGTGCTACATGGTGGGGTCTCCATGTTTTAACAGTTAGTGTGGAAAGAGCCTAACCTGGATGTAAAGCTGCAAAATGGGCCTTGGGGGAACCAGTCCTGGAGATGGGACTTCCCCTCCCCCCGCCCCCCCCCCCCGCTCTGGGGGGTGGGGGGGAAAGAAGACATAACAACCTCTTTTTTAAATGTATTTTTATCAATTTCAGAGAGGAAGGGAGAGGGAGAAAGAGATTGAAACATCAATGATGAGAGAGAAACATTGATTGGCTGCCTTCTGCACGTCCCACACTGGGGATCAAGCCCGAAACCCGGGTATGTGTCCTGACCAGGAATCAAACCCTCACCTCCTGGTTCCTAGGTCGAAGCTCAACCTCTGAGTCATGCAGGCTGGGCACACGACCTCTTTTTGCACTGCATCCCCTGACAGAGAGCTCACCTGGAATGAGAAGACACTAAACAACCACCATCCCCTCATCTCGCTCCATTTCCTCCACACACCTCAAAGGGGAGCCACAGCACGTCTCCACGGGAGGGAGAGGCTGAAGGACATTGAAAGGGGGAAAGTGCTGGCAATCTCACCAGACATGAAGGAAGCAAATGCTCACCCTCACTGGCCTGGCCTTGTGGGCTGCCGCAGAGCAGAAACAAAACCCGCAAGGAGGTGCCGCTCAATGGAGGCACGCCAAGCACCACAGGGACAGAAGGGCGCTCTGGCCTGGCAAGGTTTACTGCTGCACCAGAGGGACAGGAAGAATGGGGTCAGGGCAGAGTCCCCAGAGCAGGAGGCCTTGAATGGCTGCCACTGTGAATGTGTGAGTCACCTCAGAGCTGCCAGAGAAAGGGCCTTGGGATGAGACGAGGCTGGAAGGGGAGATGGAGCCAAGAGCAAGAAGGGATGGAAACTCACCCACCACTGGGGGCTTTATTATGAGCACACACTTTTATAGCTCATCTCCCAGGCCGTTATGGCCTGGGGACTACGTATCCATCTGAAAAAAAATTAATTAGATTCATTCAATATATTATTTTCTAGGTTAAAACCAATAATTTATAGAAAATTAAACAATATTTTAAATACACCAGGGAAACACACTGTTAAAAATAAATTAGAATAAATGTGCTGGGAAGCAAAAGCCAGTTTTTATAATGATGGTACTCACTCCCTAAATAATCTATTTTATTTTAGATGTATGTGTTTCTGTATCTTAATGTTCTGGGAAGCAGAGCCACACAGGTATAGGTTATTATCCCTCTCTCTCTCTCTCTCTCTCTCTCTCTCTCTCACACACACACACACACACACACACACACACACACACAAATACACACATACACTCTGAGCCAAAATAAAATAAAAATCTGAAATGTGGAAGAGTGACCGTGAAAGCAGTGGTGGTGGAGGCAGCTCCCTATAGAATCAGAAACTGTTGGGAAATATCTATCAATTTTAATTTTAATAAGCTTTACATTGTAATTTACATGTTGTCTCCAAGACAGAGGCTTGTGCATTTAGAGTGAGGGAGAGAACAAGTGGGTATTTTCAAGAAGACCCAAAGGTCTAAGAAAAATATAAAGTTTGGAAAATGTGATCCAACATGACCCCAGGACAATGGAGGCTGCCTTCTGCCTTGAGAGATGCACAGAACCCAGGAGGTGGAGGCTGATGACTCCTTAACTGGGCCCAGCCAGACACAGAGGAGTCACAGCTGGAGCAAGGTGGGGACAGACTCACCCTGTCTGGGACTCAGACAGGAATACAGCCTATAGCTGGGACTGTAGGAGCAAAAAACTATGGGGACAGAGGCTTTCTACCTTAAAATGTGATGCTAGAAATTAGAACATTAAAACTGGGAGCTGGGAGCTATTGTAACCAGACAATGCGGGGGAGAGCTTTGGGTGCAATGCAGCTCATTCTGGAAATGACTTTCTGCTTTCTCTATAGAATTTGCTTTCTGTAGAGTTTACTTTCCAGGTCCTCAAGAACCATCAGCCCATCACCACCACAACAAATAAAGACACCAGTTGTCATTCACTGTGAACTTAATATGAGTCAAATACTAGGCCAAGTTTTCATGTGTGTTGCTTAATTTCTTTTATTCCTCAAGAGCTGCAACAAGCCTTAAATGTCTTAAGGACAGGATACCCATGCCATACATGTCCAAAAAATGCAGTCACTCAGTGGCACTCTGTCATTCTCCACAGCATTGAATAGCTTCTCAAAACTTTTCCATTCCTTTTAACCACCTTTTAAATTTAAATTTTAGAAACTGTTATTCGTACCTCCTCCATTCATTCCATAACTTAAAATATTCTTACAGTGGCTGAATAATCACCTGGCAAAGATACTTGCAAAGAAGGTCCATGTGGAAGGCTGAGCTAAGTGATCTGCAAAGTTTCTTTGCACCCTAAACTGGATAATCTCACAATGAGAGAATAAAAGTCTTAGAGTTTCTGGTACTTTTTAGATTAGGACACAAAAGCTCAGGGTAGTTAAGTGATTTCCAAAAGTCTAAAGGCTACTTAGTGATATTGTGGACAGTGTTTAGAATATTAAGTGTGTGTGTGTGTGTGTGTGTGTGTGTGTGTGTGTGTGTGCGAGTGTGTGTGTGTGTGTGTGTGACTTAGTACCGCTCTTCCTTTTTCTTGTTTGCTTTACCCCATTTGGACCACCTAGGTCCTAGGTCATTTGAAATTATTGATTGCTTTAGATTAGGAAAACTTTAGCAAAAGAACAGAGGGGAGAAAAGAGCCCTATTAAAAGGACTCAGCAGCCCAGTCAAGTATAGCTCAGTGGTTGAGCCTCAATCCAAGAACCAAGAGGTCAGGGGTTCAATTCCTAGTTGGGGGCTAGATCCCCAGTAGGGAGCATGAAGGAGGCAGCCAATCAATGATTATCCCTCATCATTGATGTTTCTATCTCTCTCTTCCCTTCCCTTCCTCTCTGAAATCAATGAAAATATTAAAAAAAAAAAAAAAAAAGAAGAAGAACTCAGCAGACAACACACTGGGCAGATTAACTGACGAATAAAATCTAGGTTACCCAGCACAAATCTCACCATTGCCCACACAGGATTCTACAGCCTGGAGGAAGGCAGAGAGTTTTAGGAAGAAGAAGTGGGTGTATAGATCGTCATAGGCCTCTAGGTCTCTGAAAAAAGAGACCCTCAATCCTGTCCCTTGTTCCTCAGATTTTCTTGGGTAATCATATCATACTAGCCAAGGGACACTATGAGTAATTACAGCTGAAAAACTGGCATCAACTCAGACTGTACTGGGCCAATCTGATGCAGGATCACCCCAGCTTTGGGGATAAGATCTTAATAGCACCTCCCACCAAAGGCAGATGAAACCTGTGCTCCCTTTTCTGAGAAAGCCCTCGGGAAAGAGCAAGCTCCTTCGGAAGCAGGCCTCTGCGTAGCTGATGTATAAAACTGGCCCGGGTGTCTCACATCTCAGAATGAATCCTTTCCACCCCGGAGTGACTCTGAGTTTGTTATTTTACACTTTATACTCCATATAAATACTAGAGGCCCGTTGCACGAAAAGATTCTTGCAATAGGCCTTCCCTTACCCTGTCTGCCAGCACCAGTTTTCCTCCGGCACCTGGGACCCAGGCCTTCGCTCCGGCCGGAGCCGCCATTAAAGCCCTCGCTGCTCGGGCCAGAGCCGCCTTCACAGCCCTCCCCAGAGCAGCCTTCAGTCTTTGCTCCACCACTTCGCACCTACGTATGCAAATTAACCGCCATCTTTGTTGGTGGTTAATTTGCCTATCTCGCTGATTAGCCCATGGGAAGCGGAGCAAAGCGGAGCCCATGTTTGTCTATTATTAGATAGGATATTTATTTATACTATATTTTTACGCTTCATAATGTAAGCTTTCCTCAGATGTTTGCTGAGTCTTGCTTATGTGCCCGTATTTCTGGTTGATGTCCCCGTTGGCACTGCATGCTGCATCAGTTTGTGGGGCATAACCTCAGTGGCACTGGACAGAACATTAAGTGATGGTGTGGAGCAGTGTTGCTGGCAGGCACCCTCAACGCTTGTCACCTGGACCTGGATGGACCATATCTCCAGGCTGTGCCAGACACACCAGATACCCACTGGCTTCTGAACCTAAGCTTCCTGTGGTGTTAGGATACTAGATCAGCTACCATACTCTCAGAGTCGCCGAATGTGAGGGCTTCCCACCAGAAGCCCATTGACCTGCTGGTCTCCAACTCTCAAGCCCAGAGAAGAGAGAGGTATGAGCTGTGTCCTGTGAACAGGCTGCTTCTTTCTGTGAATCAGCTACTTGTTGCCTCCAACCTACGCCGACCACCCTGCTCTCTGTTCCACCTACTTCTGAACATGCCTCTCCCACATTTTCCAGCCACAGACATCCCAGAGGTCCTTTGCTACTATTTTTTTTTTTTGAATCTGTCCCACTTTTTGCAGATTCTTCAATAATCCTTATTCCACCAAAAGCTTTTAAATATGCTTTGAGCTCAGCTATTTTATGATCTCTGTTCCTTATTCACTTAAAATATCTTTTCTGTCACTTACAGGATTTTGATGCAGATGAGGGAGATTGCAGTGGCTGCTCAAGCTGCCACTGTGGGATAAAGGCCAAAGGGCCGCCTCAGCGGGGATAGGTGGGCACTGGCAGCTGGAGACCAGCAGATCAACCACTTCTTATGAGATGCCCTCACACACAGCGACGCTGAGAGCATGATCACTGACCCAGTATCCTAACACTGCACAAACCCCCAAGAACTTAGGGGTGACTCCACTGGAACCTAGAGGGAACCTAGAAATTCACTGAGAATATGTTTCTTCTTCTCCAACAGAATAGGACTTAAAATATGAAGTTAAATTTAGTGTGGGAAAATGAAGTTGCACCTGTTTGCGGTGAAGGTAACAGAGTGAGGACTATTCATTCATTCTCGAATTTTTATTAAATTAAAACTAATATAATGCCTTATAAAAAAACAGTAGGAGAAAGATAAAAGGTAGTCCCTGGGTTAAGATCAGTTAGAAATGAGACTGTTAGAAAAAGTAATGACATAAAGAATTGACAAAAGTCATAGGGCCAAGTGGCATAAGCCCATCACAGAGACAAATGCTGCATGAGAGCACTTGTATGAGGAATCTGGAGACATCCAACTCATGGGGCGAGTAGGAGAAGAGTCGTTGCTGAGGCTGGGGAGAGGGGGAGATGGGAGGGTTTTGATAAGTACAGAGCTTTAGTTTTGCAGTATGCAAAAGTTCTGGAGATTGGCTGCACAACAATATAAATACACATACCACTACTGAACTGTATGTTTAAGACAGTAAATTTTATTCTATCACAATTTTTAAATTTAAAACAAAAAAACAACAACAAAAAATACTATGTACCAAAGACCGCTCTGAGCCCTAAAGGTCTTATGATGAAATAGACATCCAAGTATCCAGACTTCCACTCAATGTCATTTTTGTATGGCGTCAGAGTTTTTATTACATTCTAGACAAAAACACCCCAGGTCCAACAGTGGGAGAGCTACAGGGCATCTGGGCCAGGGGAGTTCCCCAGCACTGGATGATCCCAGCTAGCAGGCCAGGGGTCTACAGTCTCAGGTGTAGGCCTCACCAGGTGGCCAAGGGCACAAAGATGTGTGCAGGTCACAGACATGAAGGGTACCAGGGTTTGATCCGCTCAGCCCTTGCTGGGTGCTAATCCAGGTGGGACTGGGCAAGGTCAGGCTCCCACCCACTGCAGGTCACAGCTGCAGCAGCCAGCCCTGGGGCAGGAGCAGCTTGGCCTCTGCCCCTGGGCATCCGGCTGTGCCTTCTCCCTGCTCTGGGCCTGGCTGCATTCAATTTCTTTAGTAACAGATCCTAAGAAGTACCGTGTCTTTCATAATACCATTACATATTTTGACTTATTGCTTAGTAATTATTTTAAAACAAAATTTCATCTAGGTAAGTTGCAGTCTGTGCATATGTTTGAGCAAGCAGATAAAGACATGTATTTGTTTTTATAAACTACAGAGCATTGATTTAATTCCTAAGCCCATTTTTCTTAGTCATGTCCAGAATATGTCTTAATAGAACACTAAATACCTCATGTCAACTTTACCCAGATGCTTTCTCCACCCACTTGACAAGAATCCTAAGTCTATTAATATTCTAAGAAGAAAAATGCAATATCTACAGCCATAAAATTAGGTGGTTTTGTTTCTTACAGTTTAAATCAATACCAATTAAATACCTCCAGTTCTCTTCATTATTGCAATGGCTTCTATCTGAGCATAAGACCATATTTCTCCCTTCTTTTTTTTTTTCAGCTAAAAGTAAATTGTAAAGTAATCAATTCAGTTTGAATACTTAAATGTATTACAGTTACTATTTTTTCACATTTTACATCAAAGATTAGGTGCTAATTATTTCAGCTAAGTAAAAAAAATATATATATAACTGAAAATAATTAACTGATAACGTCTGAGCTTGTTATTTTTTAAACATACAATTATTGTCCCATACAAATTACTTCAAAATAATGAGAGCTAACATCAATATATTCTGTTGACAACTAGAATTATCCAAAGTAGCTTTAGCAAAGGCACCACTAAATATTTCTTGTGTTCTTGATGGAATTAAACTCAATTAGCAATAAAAAGCAAAACTGGAAAATAGCTCTCATACCCAAGTACTCTTAGAGACTGGGGATTGTTTCTTGAATCTCAGTTGTGTTTGCCAATAATAAAAAATGTCAAGTGAAAACAGTTCAGTGTATTTCACAGACATTTTGGTGGAATTAACCACTTCCAAGTCTTCTCTAATTAGCCATTTCCCTTATGTATCTGTCCTTTTAAAAGTAAAATCCCAATGTCATTTTTTAAAGAAATAGAACGAGAAATAATTAGATTTGTATGGAACTACAAAAGACCCAGAATAGCCAAAGCAATCCGGATAAAAAAGAATTATGCTGGAGTTATCACTCTACCTGATTTCAAAATATACTACGATATGAGCTATGATAATCAGAACAGCAAGATACTGGCAGAGAAACAGATACACAGATAAATGGAACAGAATAGAGAGTCCAGCTTTAAAACCACACGTATATGGACAGATGATTTTCAACAAAGGAGCCAGAAATGCACATTGGAGTAAAGACAGTCTCTTCAATAAAATGGTGCTGGGAGCACTGGAAAGCCACATGCAAATGAATGAAACTGAATTGCAGTTTGTCCCCATGTACAAACATTAATTCAAAATGGATCAAAGACTTAAACATAAGACCCAAAACTATAAGTCACATATTAAAAAATATAGGTACCAATTTATTGACCTGGGTGGTAGACAACATTTTATGGGCTTGAACCCTAAGGCAAGGGAGGTAAAGGCAAAAATCAATGAATAGGACTATATCAAACTGAAGAGCTTCTACACAGCAAAAGAAACGGACAACAAAACAAATAGGCTGCCAACCAGATGAGAGATGATATTCACAAACAGTAGCTCTGACAAAATATATAAAGAACTCATAAACTCAACACCAAACAAATAACAACCCAATCAAAAAGTGGGCAGAGGACCTGAAAATACACCTCTCCCAAGAAGACATACAAACAGCCATAGATATATGAAAAGACATTCAACCTCACTGGCAATCAGGGAAATGCAAATTAAAAACTACAACGAGATACCACCTGACACCAGTTAGAGTGGCCATCATCAACAAGGCAAGCAACAACAAGTGCTGGAGAGGTTGTGGAAAAAAACGGAACCCTCATTCACTGCTGGTGGGAATGTAGACTGGCACAACCATTATGGAAAGCAGTCTGGCAATTCCTCAAAACATTAAAAATAGAGCTACTATATGACCCAACAACCCCACTCCTGCATATATAGCCGAAAAACTCAAAATCACTTATACTCAAAGATATATGCACCCCTGTGTTCATTGCAGCATTACTCAAGGTGGCCAAGACTTGGAAACAGCCAAAGTGCCCTGCGATAGAGGACTGGATAAAGGAGATGTGGTATATATACACAATGGAGTACTGCACGGCCATAAGAAAGGATGAGTGTCATTTACAACAACATGGATGGACCTTGAGATCATTATGCAAAGTGAAATAAGCCAGACAGAAGAACCATATTATTTCACTCATATATACTATATGGTACTATATACAGATTTTGTAACTTAGAAATCCACACATGAAACCTATATGGTTCATGTTGACTAATGTCACTCCAATCAACTTTAATTTAAAAAGTTAATAGGCCCTGTATGGTGTGGCTCAGTTGGTTGGGCATCACCTCTTGCACTGAAAGGTTGCCAATGCGATTCCGGGTCCGGGCACCTGCCTGGGTTATGGGCTCAATCCCTGGTAGGGGGCATGTAGGAGGCAGCCGATCAATGTTTAGCTCTCACATTGATCTCTCTCTCTCTCTCTCTCTCTCTCTCTCTCTCTCTCTCTCTCCATATAGATATAGATATAGATATAGATATAGATATAGATATAAAATATTTTTAAGAATAAAAGTAAAAGTAAATAGGAGCCCTGGCTGGTGTGACTCAGTTGGTTGGAACTCGTCCCACTCACCAAAGGGTCAAGGGTAAGATCCCCAGTCGGGCTGGTACCAGAGGCAAAGGATTGATGTTTCTCTCACATCAATGTTTTTCCTCTCTCCCTCTCCCTTCCTCTCTCTCTAAAATCAATTAAAGCATATTCTCAGGTAAGGATTAATAAGTAAGTAAATATAGTGACATTATTTTTAAAAAGTAGGTCATGGTGAAATTGAGAAGTGGGTACAATCAAATATGGTATTCACATTTTTACGATCATTTACCAAAGGGCCAAGCCATTTAGCAGTTTCTTACCCATTCTTTTCTGTCCTGTGGCCTCTTTGAAAAGTGACACATCCATGGATGAGAATATAGCAGACAAAGGCAATCAATATGGAGCACATAAACTGAAGATGCAAAGAGGATCAAAGCAGTGAGGATCAAAGATGGGGGCTGGGAATAGTCTATGTTTCTCCTTGAAATTAACTGCTGCCTTCCCTCAAACAAACTAAAACTTACCCTAAAGGTCCTGCTCTATATCTGCTTATCTCAAGAAGCTTTTTCTCCAAAACAACTATGTGGAAGCTCGGGTGCAGGATCCATTTGAATGTAACATTTGCTAGAGTGTGGTTCAAGAACCTCATGCATCCAGTCACTCAGGGCAATGTTCAAAAACACAAATTTCCAGGTATCTCGCCCTACCTAGCAAATCTGACAGTCAGGAAATGTGCCCTGCAACTGCATGTAAACAAGCGCCAGGAATGATTCCCCTACATGCTGGAAATACAGCAGCTCTGCTCCACAGCTTCCAACACGGATATAGGCAGTGTTCAGGAGGTAGTGGCTGAATTTGAATTTGGGACCAGAAGAAAGAAGAATATATTCAGAAAGAGAAAGCATGAGCAAAAGTTTGAAAGTGGCTTATTGAGAAATGAAACACAGGTAAGAGATAGAGGCAGTTTAAGGAAAGACAGAAAACAGACATATAAAAATGGAAGTGACTGCAACTACACAGAAAAAGGACCAATAGGAGTAATCAGATACTCAAAAGAAATACACACACACACACACACACACACACACACACACACACACACACAGAAATTATTAAGAAAAAAAAGATGAGTGTTTTCTATTATAAAAGGCAAGCAGCCATTCTTTTATTTCAAATTCACAAAAACTGTATTAGTCTGCCTAAAAATGTTGAAAAGAGAGATTGAAGAAAAGGTTTTCTTATTCTGTATTCAAGGGGAAGGGGAGGAGAGCAAAAGAGTTCTTTCTAGCCAAGGTCAATATTTTAAAGAACAAAATGACTAGATTTTTTTCTTGACATTTTTACTTTATTTTTGTAATAAAATTATATATGTTTACGGTGTGCACTATAATGTTTACTTAAACCATACATATATATAATGAAAAAATTACCACGGTCAAGCTAATTAACATATCCACTCCTCATTTAGTTACATTGTGTGTGTGTGTGGTGAGCACCTGAAATCTATCTACTCTGAGCAAATCTGCAGTATAAAATAAAGTATTATTAATTGCAATGATCATGCTGTACATTAGACCCCTAGAACTTATTCATCCAATATAACTACAACTATGTACACTTTGACCAACATCTCTCCCTTCCCCCATCACCCTGCCCTGGTAGCTACCATTCTACTCACTGCTTCTACTTAATCGACTTTTTCAGAGTCCACATATAAGTGAGATCATGCAGTATTTTTACATGTCTGACACTTCGTATCATGCTCTACAGATTCATACATGTTGTTGCAAGTGGCTGGATCTCCTTTTTCAAGACTGAATAATATTCCTGTGTGTGTGTGTGTGTGTGTGTGTGTGTGTGTGTGTGTGTGACATCCTCTTTATCCATTCATCGGTTGATAGACACTTCAGTTGTTTCCAAATTGCAGCTATTGTAAATAATGGCGCAAAAAGCATGGGAGTGCAGTTATCTCCATGAAGTACTGATTTCATTTCCTTTGGATAAATACCCAAAAGAGGATTGTTGTGTCATCTGGTAATTCTATTTTTAATTTTTGGGGGATCCTCCACAGTGGTTGGCATACTGGCTGCATCTATTTACAGTCCCACCAGGAGTGCACGAAGGTTCTTTCTTCTTCACATTCTGGCCAACACTTGTAACTTTTTAATGTATTTTATAATAACCAACCTAACAGGTGTGAGGAGATATTTCATTTTTCATTTGCATTTCTCTGACATCTTTTATACTCTTCATACAGTACATTTAACTTACCCCCTGAAGAGCTAAAATTCATTTTTTTTTACTTTAAAAAATACAAATAGATGGAAATCGAAGTTTAAATTAACAACAACAACAACAAAAGATAAATTAAAGTAACCCTTTACTTGCTGACCCTGCATGGTAGCTCAGCTGATTAGAGTGTTGTCTTGATACACCAAGGTTTCAGGTTCAATCCCCACTAAAGGCACATGTAAGAATCAACCAATGAATAATAAGTAAGTGGAACAACAAATTGATGTTTCTCTTCCTCCCTCTCTCTAAAATCAATAAATAATGTTTTAAAAAGTAACCCTTTATTTTAAAAGTGATTTTTAAAATATTGATACTTTTGCCCTGGCCAGTGTGGTTCAATTGGTTGAGTGTCATCCCAGGCACCAAGAGATTGCCAGTTGGATTCCTGGTCAGGGCACATGCCCTGGTTGCAGGCTTCATCCCCAGTAAGGAGTGTGCAGGAGGCAGCCAATCAATGTTTTTCTCTCATTGCTGTTTCTCCTTCTCCATTCGTGTCTCCCTCTCTAAAAGCAATAAAAACATTTCAAATATATACTGTATATTGATACTTTTATTCTCAAAAAGAAACTAACAGAGTTTAAGAGGTGGATACAAGTAAAGAATAGTAAGATTCACTGCAATGCTATAAAGTCAACCAATCATGGCTAAAACATGTTGTTGAAACAGTACAACAATTTGCAGTAGAGAAAAACTGGGGGTTGGGGGAAGACATAATATTCAAGCAATAAAAACTGGTTAAGCAAAATTTTCAAAGACCAATTTAATATAATATCATGCAGCTATGAAACATCACATAGAAGAATATTTAATGGGATGGGTAAATATTCATGACATAAAGCAAGCTTGTTTTTAATCTCAATCATGTTTAAATTTTTATAGATGAATATATTAAGATAAGTGGATATTTCAGTAGTTATTTTATTCTCTATTATCTGCTTAGAGAATTTTTTTTGGATTTTCAACTTTTTTAGAATATACACTTACTTATATGATCAACAAAAATAAATACAGTCAAACCTCATTTCTGGAATGTCTCCTATCTCAAACAATTTGGTTCTTGACCAAGTTGTTCACAGAAAATATGTCTTGGTTATGAGCCAAAACTTCAGTTTTTAACCTGACAAAAAGCATCTCAGGCAATTAACAAAGGAGACAATGCTTTTGTTGCTGGCAGAAACCTAAGATTAACAAAAATTAAAAACATAAAGATCTTGGCCATTAAGAGTGCTAATGTTGCTAAGGGTGTGAAAGTGCTCACAAAACAACAATCTTGGGCAAATGAAGAGGTACGAAAACTGTTGTTGGTTAGATAAAGGAAAAGCTGCTAGCAGGTGGTAGCCTTTGGGAGGCAGTGACATATGAAAAATTAATTCAAGACTAGTAGGGTGTGGTTCAATAAATTTAATAAGAAGTTTTTATAGATTAAATTGACTGAATATAAGAAAGGTTAAAACAGGGAATCATTTGGGGGTCTAGAATATATTAATTCAATTTACATTATTTCTAATGGGGGGAAATGATTCGGTTTTCGAACAAATCACTTCTTGAACAGCCTTCCGGAAATAATTAAGTTCCAGAACCGAGGTTCCACTGCATTAAAAAAGCACAAGATGATAATGTTCCATTTATATGTTTCAAAAGTTCATTTTCCATTCTGAAAATTCTTTTCCTTTTTACGCTATTTCTATAAAAATGACAGTTTTCTTAAAATAAAGAAAATAATTGGACTTTTTCTATCTGTGCTTTGTTCTATTCTATATAACTTGATTAAATTTGCTTTAATGTTGGTGATTATTTTTAATAGTCATGAGTGAGTAATTCCTGAAACTCTGGTTTGGTTTTCTCTGGTTTGGTTTTCTCTAGGGAAAGAAAAAATATTCCTTATTGCCTTTTCCTGGTGCCAAGGTTAATAATGTCTGTATTAAGATGAGGGCTAAATAACTGCATACTTTAACAACCCAACTAGGGGCTAGGGATTTTGTTAACCTTCGAGGAATATAATCTTGGCCATGAGGCTTTTGATGCCCATCAACTAGTAAAACACTTTCTAAATAACTTTTTGTTACTGGAAATAAGTATTTGTTTAGGTCATAAAATATGTATGTAGAGAAAACTGAATTTGCTCTTATAAGCTGTAAAGTATAGCCTTATGCTCCCTCATTTTCCACTATATATGCAAGTATGGTTGAAATGCCTATCTAAAAATAACACATTATATCTTTATATGACAGAATCACCTATGGACATATGTCCAAAACACAATGTGAAGTTTCATCTCTCAGTGGCTAATGGACAGTAATGCAGGAATCAGATTTGTGAAAACTTGATGACTCTCATGTTGACCTTGATCTCATTGATCCTCAATTTACACTAGAAGGGCATTTCTTCTCCTAACAGCAGCAAAAATGTGGTAAGCATTTATCATGAGCCAAGCACAAGAGTTTCCCAGGAACTATCTTGTTTGTTTCCCACTGCATCTTCTCGCACTTAAAAAAGCTGAAAAGCCATTTTTTAATTTAAAAATTAGTTTTAAAATTTAACCTTGATTTCCTGCTTCCTTCAGAATTGCGTCTCCTCGATTTGAGTTTTGAGTTAAATATCTGGTAAATACCTGTGTTCATCTCTCACTTTTCTGAGCTATGCTGTCCTGAAGCTAGTCAAATGCTTAAGACAACCCAGCCTGACCCACAGTGAGGACTTCACTCTTTTCTGCCTCATGTTATCTGTGGCATTTCAGCCCAGTAGATACAAAGTAGGGAGAGATCACCAGCCAGGTAACAACATCCACTCTTTAAGGACCAAGTTCATAGGGCAGCGTCTCCCGAGGCTCATCTCATCCACGTGCGTATGATAACCCTGCGCATTCACCATCCCAGTGAATCGAAACTTACTAAAATAGCAAATCCTAGCAGTTCTCATCAAAAGGAAAGTTTTTCATTCTTTCTTTTTTATATCTATATGAGATGAGGAATGTTAACTAGACTTATTGTGGTGGTAATCATTTCACAATACATGTAAGTCAAGCCATTATGTTGTACAACTTAAACTTATACAGTGTTTTATGTCAATTATGTCTCAATAAAACTTAAAAAAAAAACAAGTAAGGGAAATAAATTAGCTGATGCAGTCATTTCAAATGTGTTAAATCACTAAGCTAATAAAAGTCCATGTGGCTAGAAGCAAATGAGAAAGAAATTCCATGATTTTCCAAAATGACATAAAAGAGAAAGATGTTCACGTTTTTACTATTATGAATTTCAGTTGGTATAGGGTTTCAGAATAATATATGGTTAATTAAAGCACTACAGATCATGCATTAAAGTTTTATCACCCCTTTCTACAGTTTTCATGGATGCGCTTAATTTGCTATGCAAATGTGAATACATTAATATATGTCTTCTGGAAATAACTCAATACCCAATAACCACTCAGTATGCTAGGATTGATTATGCTTCTACATGAATAGTTAGTAATAAAAGAACTTGCTATTAGCATAAAAAGTGCAATTCATTTTCAAGTGATAAAATAATATGGTATGAAGTTCTCTTATGAGTCCGCTTTGAGAATTTACTTTTTGTATGCCTTCCTGTCATAAAGGTTGTGGACTTGCCCCATTCCTGACAGATTGCAATAGGCATAGCACTACAGATTCTCACTTACGTTAGAGCAAGCAAGTCAACAAACTCCCAATGAGCTTAAATTAGAGGACTGTTAATTCAAAATGACTCCAAATGAATGCTAAATAACAAAAAAGGAGCCCTCCAAAACGAGGCAAACTATTGGAAATTCATGTGAAATTTAAAATCTATCTGATTCTCTGAGCATGAATAAAGACACACCAGGAAAAACAAAAATAAAAGAAGAGAAAAGAAAGGAAAGGATAGGAAAGGGAAAGGAAGGGGAAGGGGAGGGGAAGGGGAAGAGGAAGGGAAGGGGAAAGGGAAGGGAAAAGGGAAGGGAAAAGGGAAGGGAAGGGGAAGGGAAAAGAGAAGGGAAAAGGGAAGGGAAAAGGGAAGGAAAGGGAAGGGAAGGGAAAGGAAGGAAAGAAAAGAAAAGAAAAGAAGAGAAAAGAAAAGAAAAGAAAAGAAAAGAAAAGAAAAGAAAAGAAAAGAAAAGAAAAGAAAAGAAAAGAAAAGAAAAGAAAAAAAAGAAAAAAAAAAGAAGAGAAGAAAAGAGAAAGAAAAGAAAAGAAAAGAAAAGAAAAGAAAAGAAAAGAAAAGAAAAGAAAAGAAAAGAAAAGAAGGAAAGGGTCCAATGTTCTTGCCTTAGTGATCTCCCACAAGCACTTTTTTAAAACAAAACAACATAGCATTTATAAAGGCCCAAACAGAAGGACTCCAAAACATGAAAGCTGCCACCAGAGCCAGTACACGTTGAGCTACTCTATTGCGTAAATCATCAGATTTACCAGAGGTGGTTATGTTAATGTCAAGGGAATCCCAGACATTCGATCTAGATTCTAGGCAAAGTTGGTTTCAGTTGCTGTTCAAGTGATTTAATTTATATTTGAAGAACTCTGCTTCAGGGAAGGTGTGGCAAAGAAGTGGAAGAGTGATGTTGTTAGTTTTAGGAGTCTTTCTGTCTTCCTTTAGAATCCTTCTTCAGATACTTTCCTGATTTAAAAACAGACTAACAGGCTGAGGTCTCAGTGATTAGGTTGAGCAAATGAGAGATGTGAGCCTGAGCCCTGGCCCTGTTCAACTGCTAAACTGACCCAAGCTCATGTGAGAAAAACAAATCCTTCTGGTGTAAGCCATTTTCATTTGGGTATTCCCATCCTTTCAGGCAAAGATCTTCACTAATGTGACAAGGAGAACTATTTAAGACTCTTCAGCCCTGGCGACCTGCTTATCCACGTAATGAAAGCATCGCACCAATAAGAACTGGATTTATATTGTGGAAAGGAGCAAATTGCACCGATAAACACTTCTGGAGACGACTAAAAGTTAGAAAACAGGAGAGAGAAAATAAAGTTCCTTTGGCAATACAGCTTTACTGGAGAGCCTTCTCAATGCAAATTTTCTAATATCAGAAATATTATTTTAATTCCCTACACTTCTCTACATCTTAAAAATAAATAAACTATCACAAAAGGCTCCTATTGGTAAGGCAGACATCACTCAAAGGCATATGCTAGAGACTGCCCAGTCACATGTCCCAGATAACACAGGCAGGAAATATATGTCTTTCTACCAAAGATGAAGTTACCTAGATTTATTCATTTTTATTTTTTTAAATATTTTTTTATTGACTTCAGAGAGGAAGCAAGAGGGAGAGAGAGATAGAAACATCAATGATGAGAGACAATCATTGATCGGCTTGCTTCTTACACACCACCTTACTGGGGATTGAGCCACAACCGGGGCATGTACCCTTGACCAGAATTGAACCCGAGACCCTTCAGTCCATAGGCTGACGCTCTGTCCACTGAGCCAAACCTGTCAGGGCTATTTATTCCTTTTTAAGACCAGTTTTTTATTTGGGCCATCATCACCATTCAAGTATCAAAGAAGAAAAACCATGAACTATTCTCATAAGTTTGCCCTCTGTATGCTTCCTTCCCATATATAATAATACTTCACAGTATTCCAAAGATGTTATTCTCCTTTCACTTACTCTTTACTAACAACTTAATGTTGTAAATTGTTTTTCTCATGTGCTCTGGTGTCCCCTAACAAAGCTTAAATCTGAACCATTCCACTTTACTTTCCCACATTAATCTTTATTTCTCCTTCTCACAGGCCTAATATTTGAAAAATTGCTAGCAAATTTCTTTTTAAATTTTATCTCCTCCTCAAGTCTGTTTATGGAAAGGATCTGCAAATAGTAATAAGGCTTTCAAGGGCATTTCCACAAGTTTCAGATGACTGAGAATACAATCATTCTATATCCTTTTAACTCTGCGAATTGTCAAACCTGCAATTTACTGGGACCTTCTTAAAAATGCTAGTGTTGATGGATTCTTCTCTGCCTGACCACATATCACCATGGTGCAAAATGAGCACTCCTGTTAATGATTACAGAATGCCCAGTTGTTCTTAATTGATTTTTACTCCCTAGAATTCTGCAGAATTACTACGTTCTGTGAAGTTTAATTATGTGCCACAATAACAGAACTGAGGATCTGTAAGTATCTAATGCAACCCAGACTGCACACAGACACAACCTGTCTATCTCTATCTCAGGGGAGTATCAGTAGAGCCCAGGGGAAGCTCTACTGATGTATATGTAGCTTATTGGTAACAGACAATAAGAGTCTGTACAAGCGAGTCTCCTCAACTAAAATCCAAAGACAGAAACTATGGAAGTGGGAAACTTATGAAACACAATACAGGAGTATGAGATTAACTATGGGTCTGGCTACTCCACATATTCTAGAAAATGCCTACTACAGACTTGGCTCAGTTTCTTGAGTCACCCACATTTATGGTGTGTTAGTACTAGAGTATTTGAAAGCAATCATTTTGCTTCAACTAGAAAGGAACTGCAGAATAATATATAAGAACTATATTATATTCTCATTTTAAGAAACCTGAGCAATTTCCCCAAAGTTACAAGTGTATTCGCAGAGAGTAAAAACAAAGACCTCTCCTTTTTATACCTCCTGTGGAGGACCTCTAGGACAGCCGTGGGCAAACTACGGCCCGCGGGGACGGGATCAGTTTGAAATGAATAAAACTAAAAAAAAAAAAAAGACCGTACTCTTTTATGTAATGATGCTTACTTTGAATTTATATTAGTTCACACAAACACTCCATCCATGCTTTTGTTCCGGCCCTCCAGTCCAGTTTAAGAACCCATTGTGGCCCTCCAGTCAAAAAGTTTGCCCACCCCTGCTCTAGGAGGTACGGGCTTGTGATGTGTCCAATTCATTGGACATGTTTTGTATCCAATTCATCATCTTACCTACACAACTATGTTTTATAAAAAAGAACAAAAAACTTTACCATGAACAAACTCACTGAATTCTAATGTCTCCTCCATAGTTGGTTATGGAACATGTGAATAGGATTAAAATAAGGAGGGCTTGTGCATTGGCAAAGTTGGGGCAGCATTAGTCATCAGGATCTGGGTTGTACTTATGAATTCAGCCCTACAGATGAAGGCCTAAAAGATACACCAAGCTATAAAATATGCCTGTGGAGAAGAAATGAGTAGACATTTTTGAAAGAAGATATACAGATGGCCAACAGGTACATGAAAGGTGCTCAAACATCCCTACACATCAGGAAAATGCAATCAAACCACAATGAAATAACCGCTTCACGCATATGAGGACTGCTATTATCAAAAAGAGGTAACGCATGTTGGCAAGAATATGGAGAAAATGGAACCCGTGTGCACTGTTGGTAAAAATATAAATTAGAACAGCCACTATAGGAAACAGTATGGAGGGTCCTCAAAAAATCAAAAATAGAACTACCACATGATCCTGCAATTCTACTTGTGGGTGTTTATTCAAATGAATTGAAAACACTAACCAGAAAGAGATATGCATGCCCATATTCATTGCAACATTGCATATTTACAGTAGTCAATACAACATTACGTTTTTACAGTAGTAAATACTAAGTGTCCATCAATGGATGAATGTTTTTTTATTTGTGATGAAAAATCAAAAGAATGTCCCTCCAATGTTCCATCTCTGTCTGTCCCACCATGGAAAATCAGAGCCAGAAATAGAGAAAATGAGTAGAGATCCTGTGCAATGTTAAAGCTTAGTTCAGTCCATCATTATCCATCATTAGGTAAGCTTAGCTTCTGTTGCTGGCTTCAATCTGTTGCTTTGCTGCTGTACCCCGGCTCCTAAAAGATCCTGCATTTGAAACCAGTGTGGCCAGTGGTGCCACAGGGCTGCTAAGACCATGTGGCTACAATGGAGAGAACAGCCACGCACTTGGGGGAGGATGAATCACCAGTAAGAGAAAGAGAAAGCTCCTAATCTCCTGGCATTTTAACCAGAAACTTTTTCAAAATAACCAATCATCTCCCCAAGTGTCCAAAGGCTTGCATTGGGGCCAGTCCCCTAGCCAATGATCTTTTTTGAGGTTTACTGATGGACCTCTATAGTCAAGCACCTCCCCTGCACAATTTTGACTTTATCTCCCTTTGCTCTATCCCTTCCCCCAGTGATCTGCAAGAATGAGGGTGGTTCCCTGGGGAGGAGTGTGACCACAGCTTCCTGGTGAAGCTTATGCTTCCTGCTGACCTGGCTGAACTATGTCTGACTCCCACTTTGCTTCCTTCCCCGTCAATAATTAGCTAACTATGGAAACAAATGGATAAAGAAGATATGGTATATATAGACAATAGAATATTATTAAGTCATAATAAATAAAATCTTGCCATTTGTGATAACATGGACGGAAGTTGAAGACATTATGCTAAGTGAAATAAGTCAGACAAAGAAAGACAAATACCAGCCCGGCCAATGTGGCTCAGAGGTTGAGCATCAACCTATGAACCAGAAGGTGACGGTTCCATTTTTGATCAGGTCACATGCCCGGATTGCAGGCTTGATCCCAGTAGGGGGTGTGCAGGAGGCAACTGATTAATGATTCTCTCTCATCATTGATGTTTTTATCTCTCTCTCCCTCTCCCTTCCTCTCTGAAATCAGTAAAAATATATATATTTTTAAAAAACTGAAAGACAAATATCATATGACTTCACTTAAATGTAGAATCTTAGGAAGGAAATGAAAACAAATGATAGAACAGATTAGTGGTTGCCAGAAACAGTGGATGGGAGAGGGGTGAATGGGTGAAGGGGGTCAAAGGTAAAAACTTTTAATAATAAAATAAAATAAATAACTTACAGGATGTAAAATACAGCATGGTAACATAGTTAATAATCCTGCATTACATATTTAAAAGTTGCTAAGAGAGTAGATATTAAAAGTTGTCATCACACACACAAACAAAATCTGTTTTTATGTGTGGTATTGAATGTTAACTAGACTTAACTAGGCTTATCTTTTCACAATATATACAAATATCAAAACATTGTGTTGTACCCCTGAAACTAATATAATGTTATAGGTCAATTACATTTTCAATAAAATATTTATCCTCTAAAATATGAGGGCCATCAAACCATCACAGAACACTAATGAACAGATATAGTTAAAACCCTTTCCTCCTCTAACTCCAAGTCTAGAATAAAAGTTCACCTCTCTCACTTATGCTCCCACAGCATTTCCTTTCTACTAGTCTTAAAGTACTGATCACTTTATCACCTTCAGTATTTTTTTAAATTTATCTTTATTGTTGAAAGTATTACAGGTGTCCCCCTTTTTCCTTATTGACTCCCCTTTACCCCACAATCACCCCCCCAGCAGGCCTTCACCACATTACTGTCTGTCCAATGGCTATACATATATGCATATAGGTTGCCCTGTTAATCACTCCCCATCCACTTCCTCAGCCCTGCCTTCCTTCTGAGATGTGTCAGTCTGTCCCATGCTTCTATGTCTCTGGATCTATTTTGTTCATCAGTTTATTTTGTTCATTGTATTCCATATATGAGTGAGATCATGTGATACTTGTCTTTCTCTGACTCGTTTATTTTGCTTAGCATGATACTCTCCAGGTCCCTCCATGCTGTCTCAAAGGATAAGAGATCCTTCTTTTTGATAACTACACTAGAGGCCCGGTGCACAAAAATTTGTGCATTCGGGGGGAAGGGGGGAGGTCCCTCAGCCTGGCCTGTGCCCTTTCGCAGTCTGGGACCCCTCAGGAGATAACGACCTGCTGGCTTAGGCCTGCTCCCGGGTGGCAGAGGGCAGGCCCAATCCCTAGGTGCAGCCACTGGTCAGGCTCAGAGCAGGGCCGATTGGGGAGTTGGGGCGCCGCCCCCTGTCATGCACAGAGCAGGGCGGATTGGGAGGTTGCGATGCCACCCTCAGTCACGCTCAGGGTAGGGCAGATTGGGGGGTTGGGGCACCGGCCCCTGTCATACCCAAGGCAGGGTTGATGGGGAGGTTGCGGCGCCACACCCTGTTACGCACAGAGCAGGGCCCATCAGGGGGTTGGGGAGCTCCCCCGTGTCACACACAGAGCAGGGCACATCAGGGGGTTGCGGTACTGCCCTCTATCACCCACAGAGCAGGGCCGATCAGGGGTCTGGAGTGCCGCCACTGTCACACTCAGGGCAGGGCCCATGGGGAGGTTATGGCTCTACCCCATCACACACAGAGCAGGGCCGTGGCGGGGGGTGGGGGGGGTGGGTTGGGGCGCCGCCCTCTATCACCCACAGAGCAGGGCCGATCAGGGGGTTGGGGCACTGCCACTCTCACACTCAGGGCAGGGCCGATGGGGCGGTTATGACTCTACCCTGTCACACACAGAGCAGGGCCCATGGGGGGGGGGGGGTTGGGGCACTGCACCTTGTCACACACAGAGCAGGGCCGATCAGGGGGTTAGGGCGAAGCACCCTGTCACACAGAGAGCCACAGGGCGATCAGGGGGTTGGGGAGCTCCCCCATATCAGGTACAGAGCAGGGCTGATCAGGAGGTTGGGGCGCCTTCCCCTGTCAGAAACAGAGCAGGGCGGATAGGGAGGTTGTGGCCCCACCCCCTGTCACACACAGAGCTGCAGGGCTATCAGGGGGTTTGGACGCTGCCCCCTGTCACGCTGATTCTTGTGCCGGGAGGCCTCTCGGCTTCGCTGATCTCGGTGCTGGGAGGCATATTACCCTTTTACTATATAGGATAGAGGCCTGGTGCATGGATGGGGCTGGCTGGTTTGCCCTGAAGGGTGTCCTGGATCAGGGTGGGAGTCCCCACTGGGGTGCCTGGCCAACCTGGGTGAGGGGATGATGGCTATTTGCAGCTGGTCACACATCCTTCAGGGTGGGGGTCCCCACTGGGGTGCCTGGCCAGTCTGGGTGAGGGGCTGAGGGCTGAAGCTCCCAACTGCTCCCTTTTTTCTTTTTTTTTTAATTCTGGGCCAGCTTTAGCTCTGGCTCCAGGTCTGAGGTCTCTGCTGCTGAAAGCAGGTATCTGGTTTGTTTAGATTTTATAATTGAAACACTGTATCAACTCCAGCTCTGAGATCCCGGCTCGGCTTGCTGAAAGCAGGTTTCTGGGGTTTTGTTTAGCTTCTATATTTGTTACAATGTTTCAAACTGCAGGCTTAGAGACCGGCAAGGCAGGCGGGGAATGTTGGTTTCCTTCGTCACTGAAGCAAACAAGCCTCATGTTAATTTCAAGCTGCGTGGCTGCCGACTGCCATCTTGGCTGGCAGTTAATTTGCATATCGCCCCGATTAGCCAATGGGAAGGGTAGCAGTCATACGCTAATTACCATGTTTCTCTTTTATTAGATAGGATAGTATTCTTTGTGTAAATATACCACAGCATTTTTATCCACTCCTCTACTGATGGGTACCTGGGGAGTTTCCAGATCTTAGCTATTGTAAATTGTGCTGCTATGAACATAGGGGTGCATCTATCCTTTCTGATTGGTGTTTCAGGTTTTTATTGTATATTCCTAGAAGTGGGATCACTGGGTCAAATTGCAGTTCCATTTTTAATTTTTTAGGGAAACTCCATACTCTTCCATAGTACCAGTCTGCATTGCCACCAGCAGTGTACCAGGGTTCTCTTTTCTCCACATCCTCACCAGCTTTTTCCACTTGTTGATTTGTTGATGACAGCCATTCTCATAGGTTTAGTATTAATGTAAAAAAATGTGAAATAATATCTGAAAATCTATATCTGTAGTTATTAAATATCATCCCTATGTGTGTGGTTAACCATCTGTGAGTTTGAAAATAGCAATGATAATTCATGAAAGCCTCACAAAGTACAATACCCAGATACTCATAGTAAATGGGTGTCTGAGAGAGTAGTGAAACCAGATAATGAATAGAATGAAGACAGAAAATAAAAATGAGAATACTAACCAGTCCCAAGTCAAAAATCAGTCACTAGTTCTGTCATTAACAAACTTACTATCTACTGATAGAGAGTAGTTTGCAAAAAAAAAAAAAAAAAGAAAAAGAAACTAAATTTAGCACCCTTTCATTATCTATCTATAAAACTGGTCTGTGATGAGCTAAATGAGAAAACATATTACACAATTAAAATTTCAATAATGTTTAGCTGTTTTAAATTTATGACTATTTTATTGAATCACAGTGCCCAACCTTTCTGGGAAACATACTCATATGAAAAATAAAGTTTAGAAACCATTTAAAAATGTATAAGCCACCAAAATATTCTGAATTTTTTAATAGGTGAATGAAAATCATTTTTGTCATGCTGGAATGAGTCAGCTAAAGGGATTTTTTTCCTCATCTCTTTATAAAATTCCCCTAGGGAATGAAAACAAGCTTGAAAAGTTTCAGTCAACAGGGTAAATTGGTAGTTCTCCTTAAATAAGCCATTGAAAACCGCAGTTTAGAATAAAATTACCATCTCAGCCATTGCCACAGGGCTCCATAGTACATTTACAATAATAGCTATATTTGTAATATCATATTCAAGTAATTCATATATCTTTTTCATTTTTAAATTTAACTAACATGCTGTGGGAGATCTTTAAAAAAATCAAAGATTTCCCTTTCATGTTTCTATACCCAGATAATAACATGACAACAATTGTCAGTATTCAGGATGATAAAGCACAAAATCACTAATAAAAAAAAAATTGACCTGTAGAAATGACATTTTCCTAAGCCCATTAATTTTAAAAAATATACTTGTAAAAGGCAGTACAAGTTAATAAATAATTACAATTGAGTTGGTCCAAAAACACTATTTTAGCTCTGCTTAGCTTCAGGTTTTGCCTTAGTGAAGAGGAAGAGAGAGAGAGAGAGAGGGAGAGAGAGACAGAGAGAGAGAGAGAGAGAGAGAGAGAGAGAGAGAGAGAGATTCACATTAAATAAGGGCAGACCTGAGAAAAGAGAACCCAAGGAGAATTCTTGCATGTAAGGACATCGCTCCCTGAAAAGGACTCAGTGACAAGGCGTGGGCTAAAGTTAGAAGTTAAGTGTTGCCAGTTTATTGGTAATATCTAATGCCAATGGGATGAGTAGAATCAAGCACCTGGGGAGAAAATGCAGAAGAAACCAAAGAGGTGTCTCAAGACTAAGCCCCAAGAAACAGGAACATTTAAAGCCAAGGTAGGGAAACAAGATAAAGACTGAGAAAGCAGGGTCCTGAAGCCAAGATATCCATGTTCCAGAAGGGCTGAGAGTTACCTCAGAATTAAAGAAAAACAGCTAGTCAGATTCTTCATTACTTTTCCTGGCCTTCCTTCCTTCTTAGTTGTGGGAAAACAGAGCATAGCTTTTGTACTCTCAGGCAGGCCTACTGACATGCCCTAATCCTTTATCTCAGATCTCTGACAAGTTTTAATTAGGTTGCTAGTTAAGGGCTCCCTAGTAAATGCAATTCTGTCACCTCCTAGGCATTCTGATGCTTGGTGTAATGGATTTGTTGGTTACCAGTTCAGATAAGGTTTCTGTACTGTCCAAATCAGTTATGAACAATTTTGTTTGCCAACCTCCCACAATTTCTCCCTTAAAATGTTGGTTTTAAAATGCATTAAGATTTTGTTAATTGTCCTATTCCAAGTACATACAAATCCTTATTCTTCTTGGCATTACATTGATATTTAAATTTAGTTTTAACTTCCCTTTTTCCTATTTAAAGTAGTTGACAAGAATTCACTGAGACAAAAAGTGCAAGAGGAAAAATACTTTTATGGCTCGAGTTTATTGCCAAACCGAATAAGAGTTATTGCTAAATTTGGGTATTCCCATGCACTTAGCCATCTAATAGGAAAAAAATGGATTTTTATTTTAACTTACTCATTTGAATGTTAAAGAATGTGTTTAGGTTATGTTTGCATGTCAGTTGGTTTGGGCAAGAGGGAAGTGATGCAAACAAGTAAAGGTACTAAATGCTGACTCTACGAATTCTTTGTTCACCTCTGCTTGCTCCTGTTCCTCTGTTTTATTGTTGGGAGCGCTCTCCTTCCCACACCTTCAGTTTATACCTTTACCCTCTTACATTTCTCTCTGCACATTTTCTGTGGCTGATGTATTAGCCAACTGACCATTTCAGTATTTTCAGCCCATGTTCTCCCAAGGAGCTACTACACAGTCTGATTCATGTTGGGCCTTTCATTGTGTGATCTAAGTCTCTCTTTTTTTCATCTGTAAATGGAGAAAAGAATTCTGACTTTGCCAGGTTGATGTAAATTCCTGGAAATACGTAGGGTGTTATCAGGAACATAGCAACTACTCAAGAAACACCAGGACTTTCCCCCTTTTCTCTTTAGATATTCTAAATTCTCTGTGGTCACTTCCCTCCTACTGGGGAAGAGCACCAGCTGAAACCAGAGCAGAAGGACAAGCAAAGACAATATGCTAATGAAAAAAATTTAGACAACTTAGTTCAGCAGTTTGGACCACTCCTATATGCAAGCCCCAAAGCATTACTTAGGAAAAGGAAACCAGGAATCGCCATAGCTTGTTTGACTCAGTGGATAGGCCTGTGGACTGAAGGGTCCCGGGTTCGATTCTGATCAAGGGCACATACCTCGGTTGCAGGCTCCATCCCTGGCCCTGGTCGGGACGGCAACCAATCGATGTGTCTATCTCACACTGATGTTTCTCTCTCTGTGTCTCTCTCCCTCCCTTCTAGTCTCTCTAAAAATATCCTCAGGTGAGGAAAGAAGGAAGGAAAGAAGGAAGGAAGGAAGGAAGGAAGGAAGGAAGGAAGGAAGGAAGGAAGGAAGGAAGGAAGGAAGGAAGGAAGGAAGGAAGGAAGGAAGGAAGGA
This sequence comes from Myotis myotis, assembly GCF_014108235.1. Classification (NCBI taxonomy): domain Eukaryota; kingdom Metazoa; phylum Chordata; class Mammalia; order Chiroptera; family Vespertilionidae; genus Myotis; species Myotis myotis. The sequence goes on from NW_023416318.1 coordinate 6,121,130, forward strand.
AAGGGGGAAGGAAGGGAGGAAAAAACACACACACACATACAAAAAAAAAACAAAACAAAACAAAACAGGATTGGTGAGCTTAGCCTTAGTAAAATGTGAGGGAAACCCCACAACCTACTTTTTCATTAAGAGCAAGAAATTAATAAGTTGAGGTACTATGTAGAGCACTCATTTATTTTCCACTAAATGGAATTTGTTTTATTAGTATATCTTAAAAAATCACAGTGTTTAAAATAGAAATTATTGAAAGTAAATATGTTGATGGAAGGTAAGTTGTTGAGTCTTTGTTAATATAGTTAGCTTGAACTCTAAAACCATATCTTACTACTTATTTTTTGTTGTCCTATGCTAATGAAAAGAGAATACAGGCAGATGCAGCATGTTAACTGTGTGTATATCTATGTTTAACAAAGGTGAACTGATGCCATGGTGCAATCATTAGCTGTAATTTGCGTAGTTGGTCCTGAAGATGGAGAATTGACTCATCACATAGCCCATGGTGGTGAATGCCAAACACCCAGAGCTGGAGCAGTCACCACCACATTTACATACGATGCAAGGTTTTAATTTCATCAAAACATTATCCATCAAATTAATGTTAATTTCAATATTTGGGTTTTGTGATACTTTAGTATTTATTTTGTAAACTTCTTTATGAATAAACAGATGTGAATACCTAATTCCACATTTATACTATTTTACATTCACTCTAGGATTTAGAAGGGTTTTGTTTTGTTCTAAATTTTTTTGTTTAAAAGGGCTCTATACATTACTCAAGTAATGGCCAACACAGCTGGCCTCTTAACAAAGAGAGTATCACTACCATCTGGTGGTAGACATCAAAATTTTGAACATAATCCCAATAGAGAAATTACTTAACTCCAGACTATATACTAGTCAATTAAACTCTTATTTCAGAAGTGGCAAACACAGTTACTGCCGAACAATCTACAATATGACCTCAATTGGAAGAAGTACTCCCAACATAATAGCTACTTCAGTTATATGGATCTACTGTGAAAAAAAAAATTAAGAAATGTTTATATTAGGGGATAAAAACATTTTAAAACAATAAAATACTTTATAATCTTTCAATTAAATATTACTATATGTGATAAAGGTAAATTCCTAAATCAGCTCATTACTTGTTCTTAAATCTGTTTTGAATACACATTATTCTTTTCTTTAACAAGGAAAGATTCATAGGTTTTAAATAAAGTTATAGTATTTTAGATAGTTCATTCATCCACAAAAAAATCTACTATTAAAAACAGATAAACCAAAACATTTTTTCATGCAAGAAAAATATTATCCAAAAATTAAAATGGGACTTGGTATAAAATAATTAAATAATAAAAGTAAGAAAAATACTTAGAAATGGGTTAACCATGCTATACATAAAACTGTCAAAAAAATAAACAAACTTAATGAAGTTCATATCATTTGCTTTTAGCATATACTTTATTTGCCATACAATTTTAATCCTTTGATAAAGATGCATCAACAACTTATTGTAACATTGTAGTATTACCATGGACACCATCCAAATGTGTACTAATCTTTGAAACTCATAAATTAAGCAAGAATTAAGGTAGTTCTCAATAGTGATATTACCTGGACAGATGAATAAAAGGGTACAATGAGACTTATTTTATAATTTAAGTTCTTTGGCAAATTCATAGATAAAATAATCCATTTTGTAAATTGTGTAAGAGAGTGTATGGTATAGGATAATAAGGCATATACTAGTTTAATTCTCACAGATTACTTCATTTCTGAGAATCCATTTATTTCTTGAATCATTTTAAGCTATAAATCTCTTGATTTTAAATCTAAATCTCCTGATTGCCTGATTATGAATGTACTAATAGATTTAACTACTGTTGTGAGTCACACACAGATGACTTCTTTCATAAGGAATTATTATCAAAAGGGAAAGAATGTCAAGTTTTTTAAGCATAAAATTAAATTTTAAAATTTTGAAACCATACATTTAAATATATAAAGTTCTAATTATTTAGCTTTTGAGATAATTAGTAACTTTTGACTAAAATTTAAAAATACCTAATTATAGAAATTACTAGAGCTTAACTTTATAGGGTCCCCTGGATATTACTCAAAATAATATTGGGAAGGATTAAAGAGAGCTCCTTTTCTTAGGAGTTTCCTTCCCCATCAGGCCAATTTAGAACAGTTCATTAAGCGTTAATGGTATTTTTTTTTTTATCAGATGCTCATTATTATGTCTTAAGCTGCAGATTCATGAAGTTCATATCATTTGCTTTTCTGTAAGGAAATAAGGAAGAAAATCCCAGCAAATTCTGTCCTATTATGCTTATCTAAGCTTCATTAGCTTCCTAAAATGGTTAAAGTTGAATTCCCGATAATTTCAGAGGTTTCTACTTTAGTTATCTTTGAGTAAATATAAAATGCAAGTCATATTTTTTCTAAGTATGCATTAACTTTTTCTTATAAAAAATATCCAATGAATTTCTGTTATACATGGCACCTATTTTCTAATAACTGAAAAGTGATTACTATCAAGTGGTAAAGAACACTGCATTAAGAGTAAATCTGGCCGAAACCAGTTTGGCTCAGTGGATAGAGCGTCAGCCTGCGGACTGAGAGGTCCCGGGTTCGATTCCGGTCAAGGGCATGTACCTTGGTTGCGGGCACATCCCCGATGGGGGATGTGCAGGAGGCAGCTGATCGATGTTTCTCTCTCATCGATGTTTCTGACTCTCTCTGTCTCTCTCCCTTCCTCTATGTGAAAAATCAATAAAATATATTAAAAAAAAAAAGAGTAAATCTGTATTACTATAAGAGTAGTAATAGTAATTCCCTAATCACTTTAATGCACCATCTCATATTATACCTTCAATAATCTCTTAAGGAACAGATTATTATTATCTATAATTTCCATTTAAGGGGAGATTAAGTAATCTATTCAAAGTATCAGCATGAGTACTGTATTCACAATTAAGCCTCTTTGATTCCAAAGCCTATGCATTCATAATCTCGACTTCAATGAAAATAATTACAAAATTGCACATTTAAACAACTCCAAAGTTAATGTGCATTTCATATATGAAAAATAATTGGCTTTTTAAGTTTTTTTTTTCAATTATAAAATAATATAATTGATCCTTGAACAACATGGGTCTTAGAAATTTCACTCTCTCCCCCTACAATCAAAAATCTGTGTATAACTTTTTACTTCCCCCAAAATTAAAGTGTCCCACTGTATCTCCAGGGGATTGGTTCCAGGACTTCCCAGATACCCAAATCTGGGTATGCACAAGTCTCCAATATAAAATGGCATAGATCAATGTAGACAGCTGACTCTATATATCCATAATCCCCCACTGCAGATGGAAATGAGTATAGCTTTTTATTGAAAAAAAAATCCACATATAGGTGGAGAGTTGCAATTCAAACCTGTGTTATTCAAGTGCCAGCTGTATTTTCCTCTTTTGATTTTTAGCTGATTTATATAAATGAAAACTATTTGTATATTTATCTTATATCTAGCCACTTAACCCCATAATCATATTAATTTTAAAGATATACAATTATATTATAAAAAAAAAGGTTTTTATCTGTTCTAGTTTCAGATTTACATGGTACATTCCTTTATTTTAAAAGGATGGTCCTATTTCTCTTTTGAGTTTTTATTATAAACTAGAGGCCCAGTGCACGAAAGGGCCCCTAGCAGCTGCTGGCTAATGGCTGGGTACTCTCTCCCTTCCCCTGGCCACCTGCCACCACTATCACCGCTGCTGGCTGTCTGCTGCCACCACCAGCCAGGGCCTCCCTCCATTCCCCCAGCCAACCCTGCCACCTGGTCGAACTCCCAGACAAACTCCCAGTCAAGGGGACAATTTGCATACTACGCTTTTATTATATAACAGCAACATTCTATCCTATGTAATAGAAGCCTAATAGGTCGTCGGGTCATCCATTCAACAAATAAAAGTGTAATATGATAATGAAATGCTAAGTCTGTTCAACCACTCATTATGACGTGCACTGACCACCAGGGGACAGACAGTTGACCAGCCACTATGACGTGCACGGACCACGAGGGGTCAGTTGACCAGTCACTATGACGTGCACTGACCACCAGGGGCAGATGCTCTGAACAGTAGGTTAGCTTGCTGCTGGGGTCCAGCCTATCCGGACTGAAGGAGACATGCCAGACACGCCCTGGCACCCTCCTGCAGTCCCTCCCCAGCTGGCCAACCTACAGCCCTGATCGTGCACCAGTGGGATCCCTCAGCCTGGCCTGCACCCTCATGCAATCTGGGACCCCTCGGGGGATGTCAGAGAGCTGGTTTCGGCCCGATCCCACAGGCCAGGCCAAGGGACCCCACTGCTGCACGAATTCATGCATCGGGCCTTTAGTAAATAGTATCATCTGTTGAGCTATTTAAGTAATTTTATTTTATTTCCTAATAATAAGCTATTATTATATTCCTTTAAAGAACTGCGATTTTAAAAAATATATATATATTTCATTGAGTTTTTTTTTACAGAGAGGAAGGGAGAGGGACAGAGAGCCAGAAACATTTATGAGAGAGAAACATCGATCAGCTGCCTCCTGCACACCCCCCACTGGGGATGCACCTGCAACCAAGGCACATGCCCCTGACCAGAATCGAACCTGGGACCCTTCAGTCCGCAGGCCGATGCTCAATCCACTGAGCCAAACCGGTCAGGACAAGAACTGCGATTTTTGTCATAAATACTAGTATGCTGATCTCTTGATATATTGCTGGATGTTATTTACTCTATTTTATGTAGTTTCTTTTTTTCATTGAAACTCAAATATGAGATAAAACCATTATTATCCTTTAAAAAAGTTACTTTAAAATATGTTGAATTAGTAACATTAAAGTTATGATTCTTAAAATGATTAAGGAGTTATCTACATTTTTCTATGATTGAAACAGTAGTTTAAATACACTGTGATTATGAGTTCTTTAAATGTCTGATAATTCAGCTATGCATCCATCTGTTCTGATGCTTTTTTATAACAGATCTTTAAAAAGCTTTCTAATACTTACTGGGTTATTTCAGTTTTGCACTCTCTCTTCAATAAATTTTGTTAATTTAAATTTTTATAGGAAATTATTCCCTTCTTCTGGGTTTTCATATTTCATTGGTGAAGAGTTGCATGTAATATTCTACTATGTTTCTTTTCATTTCTCTTGTTCCCAGAGTTATTTCTGCTTTGTCATTTATAATCATATATTTTTACTCCATACATTTCCCACAATGTGTGCCTTGAGGAATGTTTATTGGCCATTTCAAAGAAAATCAAACATTGATCTTATTTAACCCTTTTAATGCTTGTATTCTAGTGATTCCAGTTTTCATTGTTATTAAATTCTTTCGATGTTTTTTCTAATTTCTTAAGATAAGTATTTCATTTATTTTTATCATTTTTTTAAAATAACAAAGGCATTTAAGGCTAAAATTCTGTACTGAGCACAACTCTTACTGGGTGTGTATATTTTGCTAGGAATAAATCACCTTTTTCATTAACATATCCTATCTAATAATAGACAAACATGGTAATTGACTGTACCTTCACTATGCCTCCCATTGGCTAATCAGCACAATATGCAAATTAACCCAACAAAGATGGTGACTGGCAGCCACATAGCTGAAGTGAGCAGGAGGCTTGCTTGATCTAGTGATGGAGGAAACCAAGGTTCCCTGCCTGCTGCGGCCCGGCTCTGAGCTCCAAAGGCAACAAAGTTTCAATTATAGAAGCTAAACAAACCCCAGATACCTGCTTTCAGCAGGCCGTGGCCTCAGAGCCGGAGCGAGCAGGAGCTGGCTCTCAGCTCTACTGACGGCAACAAAGTTTCAATTATAGAAGGTAAATAAATCCCAGAATTAAAAGAAAAAAAAAGGATAGGCTGAGAGCTTCAGTCTCTGGCCAGCCTGAAAACGTCCCTCAGCCCCTCACCCAGACTGACCAGGCACCCCAGTGGGGACCCCCACCCTAAAGGGGGTGTGGCTAGCCTGAAAACAGCCATCAGCCCTTCATCCAGGCTGGCCAGGCACCCCAGTGGGGATCCCCACCCTGAAAGGGGTGTGACCAGCTGCAAATAGCCATCAGCTCTTCATTAAGGCTGGCCAAGCACCAAGCAGGACCCCCACCCTGATCCAGGACACCCTTCAGGGCAAATCAGCCAGCCCCCATCCATTCACCAGGCCTCTATCATATATAGTAAAAGGGTAATATGTAAACTGACCCTAACAGCAGAAAGACTGGGAATGACTGGTCACTATGACACACACTGACCACCAGGGGGCAGACACTCAATGCAGGAGCTGCCGTCTGGTGGTCAGTGCACTCCCACAAGGGGGAGCTCTGTTCAGCCACAAGCCAGGCTGATGGTTGCCAGTACAGCGGTGGGGTGGGAGGCCTCTCCTGCCTCCTCAGCAGCACTAAGGATGTCCGACTGCAGCTTAGGTCTGCTCCCCGCTAGCAAGTGGACATTCCCCGAGGGCTGCCGGGCAGCCAGAGGAATGTCTGATTGCCAGCTTAGGCCCAATCCGCTGGGGAGCGGGCCTAAGCCAGCAGGTGGTCATCCCATGAGGGGTCCCAGACTGCGAGAGGGCACAGGCCAGGCTGAGGGACACCCCCCCCCCCCGAGTGCACAAATTTTTGTGCACTGGGCCTCTAGTGTAGTTTATAATTTCCCTTTGATTCTAAGAGTTATCTGAAAATCTATCTTGGCCCTGACTAAGTAGCTCAGTTGGTAAGAGCATCTTTCCCATACACTAAGAATCAACCAATTAATGCATGAATGGTTGGAGCAACGAATCAATGTTTCTCTCTCTCTCCCTAAAATAATTTTAAAAAGAGTCTTCCTTAATTTCCTAACTTTTTAAAAACATTATTTCATTGATTTAAGAAAGGAATGAAGAGGGAGAGAGAGATAGATACATAAATGATAAGAGAGAATCATTAATAGGCTGCCGATTGCCCCCTCCTGGGGATTGAGCCTGCAACCCGACCATATGTCTTGATAGGGAATGGAACTATGACCTCCTGGTTCATGGGTCAACATTCAACCAATGAATCATACCAACCAGGCTTAATTTCCTATTTTTTTAATAAAGTTGCCTAGTAAAGTGTTTTAGTTTCCAAATAACTACTATCATGGAATGTGGCCTATTACAAAGCTTAATTTTTTGAATTTTTTTAAAAAAAATCCAGGCATCTTTTCCAAAGACTTACATTTCCTAAGATAAGTTTCTCCTCGTTTGAAATGTTGTGATTTCTATCTATATATATAAATGCCTAAGCAACCATCCAAACATTCGAACGGTAGCTATGACGCACCCTGACCACCAAGGGCAGACGCTCAATGCACAGGCATGGAAACATGGAACAAACTGATGAATCTCAGAGAGAAGGGGGGAAGTGGTTGGGGGGAAAGTGATTAACCAAAAATCTTATATGCATACTAGAGGCCCGGAGCAACATCATAAGATAAATATGCAATCTCATATACATGATGATCATAATAATAAAAATTATTTGCTTTTTAAAATACTTAACAATCAATTCCTGATGTCATTTTCTTATAACAGTGAAGAAATTTTACTAAGAACCCCTTAACTACTGATGTTTATTACCTCCCTTATCCATCTTTATCAGACACTGCAGGATAGCTAGCTACAACGCACACTGTGTCACAGAATATTGATATAAACTTTATTCAATTCATAAAGTTGTATGAATGTAAGTGTGTGTGTGTTTGATACAAATAGAGACTTGGTTTTAATTTTTTTTCTGCCCACATTTGGCTTTAAATGTTGACCGTGTAGTTTATCTATAATATTAAAAGCATAATATGCTAATTAGGCTGAACATCCTTCCAGACGACCTTCTGGAGGAAGCCAGGGCTGCGAGGGAAGCTTGGGTCCCGAGTGACTGCTGGCGGCCAGAGGGAAGCCCGGGTCCAAGGTACCAGAGGGAAGCCGGTTCCAGCAGCCAGGGGAAGGAAGGCCTATGCTTGTACAAGTTTTGTGCACTGGGCCTCTAGTATCTAATATTTTGTGATCATAATCCTCCAGGGATCATCAATTAAGGTTACATTTCAGGGAAGGAAATGTTTAGTATTGATAGCACAGCCATTATATTATGGGTAAATAATATAGAGAGAAGCTGTCTTAACAATTATATTTTTGAAGGAATGAGTCTGTTTTAATCAGGGTAGGAACACTAGGAAGAAACATAAACCATTTAGATATCAGGAAATATTGAAGGAATGTTAAGACCAGTTATAGTGCTAAGTCACTGTGTAAAATGTAGTAAGCATTTTAAGCATTCTATTACATTAAGTGAACAAATATAAATTAGCTTACTGTCCTTACTATTAATAAATATTTAATGCATTGTCTGCATCTGACAGAAGACTTGTAAATAATTGGACTGAAAAATACATGGAAAAGACAACAATTTTTAATTTTTAATCTTAGATTTGCTATTATTTAGATAAGCTAAGAACAAAACCAAAGTAAAAATAAATATAAAAATGTTAAGAAATAAAATTAAGTTTAAGTTGTAATAAAACATACATGTCCTGAAACATTTTACAAGGCTTATAATAAATGTGTATTTAAGAAGACACTTAAAAAGTTCTAGTAGCCCTAACTGGTTTGGCTCAGTGGATAGAGCGTCTGCCTGCGGACTGAAGGGTCCCAGGCTTGATTCCAGTCGGAGCATGTACCTGGGTTGTGGGCACATCCCCAGTAGGGAGTGTGCAGGAGGCAGCTGATCGATGTTTCTCTCTCATCTGGATGTTTCTAACTCTCTATCCCTCTCCCCTCCTCTCTGTAAAAAAATCAATAAAATATATATATTTTTAAAAAGTTCTAGTATTCTCTCAGTGAATGGGAGGCATATAGGTTCTTAGTAAAGTCTTTTTACAAGACCTCTGGAAAAAAAATGTTTCTGACAAGATAACTAAACACAGTTTGAGCAGTGTCCGTTTAAAGAATAAATGTAATAATCTTGAAAAAAATTGGGATATACATACAATGGAATATTATGCAGCTTTTAAAAAGACAAATCCTGCCATTTATGCCAAAATAAATGGATCTGAGGGCATTATGGACCCGGAAGACAAATACCATGTGATAACACATTTCATATATGAGGAATCTAAAATAGTCAAACTTATTGAAGCAAAGAATAAAATGGTGGTTTCAAGGGGCTGCGGAGAGAGGGGAAGGGGTAGGGCCTAGGTTACAGGCAACAAAGTTTCAGTGATACCAAGGAAATATTTTCTGAATATACTATACAGAATAGTGCCTATAGCTAATAATACCATATACTTAAAATTTCCTTGGAGAGTAGGTCTTATATTGTGCTCTTACCACCAAACATCAACAACAACAAAGAATAACCAAAGAAGTGGTGTATATGTTTATGGCCTTGATGGTGGTACTGGTTCCACAGGTGTACATTTAACTCATCAAATTGCACAGATAAAATATGTACAGCTTTTTATGTCAATCATAACTCAATAAATTGTTTTATTTAAAAAATTAAGTTTATGTATAATAAATACTCTGCTTACCCACTCTATATTCACTCATATTCTTTTCTCTAATTTATGCAATATTGGTTTATGGCTAGTATGAGTCTAACTGTATAACCATAAAAAAATAAAAATGGAAAATATATTTACTCAACATTTACTTTATACCAGGCATTATGTTTTAATTATTGCAGAAAGGATGTGAATTTGGGGGGTGGAGGTACCAGAGGGCAGACTATAATAAACTGAATAGTTACCCACAGAGATGTCCATGTTACTCTGGGCTATCTGAGTGAGTCCAATGCAAGCATGCCGGTCCTTATAAGAGGAAAGGAGGAGGAGATATGAGGACAGAATCATAGGTCACAGTCAGAGGCAGATTTAAAGATAGATGCTACATTGCTGGCTGAAAACATGGAGAAAACAGCCAAAGAAGCCATGTGGCCTCTAGAAACTAGGAAAGAGAAGAAAACGGATTTTCTGCTGGAGCCTCCCAAAGAAATGCAGCCCTAAACCTTGGTTTATGGACTTCTGGCCTCAAGAACCATAAAAAAATAAACTTGTAAAGCTTTAAACCACCACGTTTATGGTACTTCACTATAGCAGCTATGGGAAACCAATATGAAAGGCCTCTACTTAATTTAGGGTAATATTTCTCAAAAAATATACCATAAAAATCTTGAATTTTTTACATTAATACATTACTGAGTTAATATAGCAAAGAATGCACTTCACAAGACACAAAAGTCAACTTTTAAAAATTAACAGTCCTGAGAATGTGTCTTCCATTGACAGTCATCAGCAATGTGACAACTGTGACAACACAAAAATGGAATATATCAGCATTCCAGCATGATGCATCCTCCCCCGTAAACTAGAGCAAAAGCAACTCAGTAAGTAATCTTTGCTCTGCAGCAGTCGATACAGCTCTTCCGAACTGTGCACCAGCATCCACAAGTATGCTAAGAATGGTTTATTTAGACTGTGAACCATTACTTCCAATGAGAGTCCCCTTCACCAAGTCCCCCTCTTTAATTATCTCATCAACTTAATTTAAAAAATCATGTGAAGGGTTTTTTTAAAGGCACTTGGAATCCCGTTGCGCGCTAAAATTGTCCACAGTTCAGACAGTAATACACATTAAGTAACCAGCATTACAGCATGATTTATTCCCTCCTAAGGGTTTCTAAGGTCTGGGTAGAGTCATGATATGCATGTGCACCTCTCACAATGGGAACATACACACATGTCACAGTAAAGTGCTTTTGCACATCCCTTACCTGTGTGACAAGCGGCTCCAGTAGCCTCTCCACTGTGAGTGTCCGGATTTCCAAACTCTTGGGGTCCCATTTTAAAATGATAGGTGATGTGGCCGAAGTCATCTCCCTGTGGAAACGCAATTTGTCAGTTCGATATAATGATCACGGAAAGAATCTGTTACCATGGGGATTCAAAATGAATAATTCACCAAAACTCTGAACATACTTGCAGATTATCTGTCTGGTCCAGACATGTCAAGGTAGAGTTGGGGAACTCAGAACCAGAACTGTGTGAAGTGGTGAGGCTAGAATCCGATTAGAAATGGAAGGCTCCTGGAGGCATCTGTATGTGCTAGTGGCCTGGTGCACAAAATTCATGCACATTAAAAGGGAGTTAATTAGAGGAAATGTTTTAATACAGTGGGGCCTTGACTTACAAGTTTAATTCGTTCTGAGACCAAGCTCGTTAAGGAGCTCGTTAACTCAAGTTACTCTATCAACTCAATACAAAAAATCGGCCGAGAGACAGCTGGTATCTCAAAAAACTTGTAAGTCAAGGCCCCACTGTACTGTTATTTGCCCTTTCTTTACAATAGAAGTATCAGAGATGAAAGAAAATTAGTAAAATGTATATGAAAATCTTCCTCCTGTCAGAGTGTGGGGCATGCCGTGGGACCCAAAGTCAAGTCCTCACCCACTCGCATGCACCTCGAAATTGAGAGAGACCAGACCCAGCCAGCCCCACGCCCATTGGGCAAGATCCAGACCCGGCCAGCTCCACTCCCATCAAGCCCTGCTGGGCGGGGGGCACAGCCTCAGGTCCCCTGGCCTGGCGCCAGGGCGGGGGGGTGTGGCCTGAGGTCCCCCATCAAGCCCCACCAGGTGTGGGGTGCAGCCTATGGTCTCCCTGCCCTGACCCAGGGCCACGCAGCCTCAGTTCCCTGCTGATCACTCATTAAGGCTCATTATGGGAACCCTGCCTCCAATGTGGATGCAGCCATCTTGTGATGGTGTGACAGAGTGAGGGTCATTTTGCATATTACCTCTTTATTACATAGGATTAGACACACTGACACTGACATAATTTACTCATCCAATACTTAGTACACATATCCATGCATGCTGGAAAAGACTTGGACCTTGTCCGGGAGTAGCTTATTATCTCAAGGTAGAGAGATAACCAATGTGGGCAAAAACTATGATTCAGTGTGACTCACATTGTAATCAGGGAATACAGAAAGGGCTATGGGAGAACTGAGAAAAGGATACTAAAGTCACTCTGAGGAGACCAAGGGTTTCAGGAAGCACTGTAAATGCATCGTGATCACCAGATGAGGGACCTCATGTCATAACGAAAGGCTGCTTTGTTTTCTTCACATCATAACTGGCCACTGGGAGGATTATATTCCCTGTGACAGCTGAGTTTCATTCCCTTCATAGGAAAGATATCTTGCAAAACGAGTGGCAATAGCTCTGAAATAGGTTCACGCTATTTAACTGCTCTCTGATTACCCACTGCATTTACATTCTTGTCTCATAAAATTAGTGTCCAATCAGGTTATTCATTTCATTCTAAAGCACTCTTCTCTTAAGTACCACTGATAGGCAGGTAGCAGCTTCGCACATATCAAGCACAAAATATGGTCCTGGCCCCAACAGAATCAATTATGCATTCTATCAGGTGTGCCTCTCGTCGAGAAATTGACAGCTCTATGCTAAATATATTTCAGCAGCTAACCACTGGACATGCAACCTTAAACTGAACAAACTGAAACTGAAGCATTTGCTTTAATACCACCATAAATCAAACTGTTCACAGCTGTTCTCTTCTTTTGAATCAATGTCTCCACTGAATTCCATCCTTATAAATCAATACGGATGATTATTTCTATTCAAATTAACACTACAAAGAAGGCCTATCACCACAGGCACATGCCTCTTTCCGCCCTGCTACAGCAAATCCTTTTGCAAACAGACCCAACAAATTGCTTCAGGGGGAAAAAGAAAAGGCAAAAACACAGTGTGCTGGTATTTTACTTCTCTCCAAATGCCATGTTTTAAATAAACTGAGGGTAGCGATCCAACCTATAGACCGATTTAGATGTGGGTTCCTTCACAACTACAATAGTTGGCACTGCTATGCTGCCTGTCCTCCAAAAACCTGAAATATTTTACATATTTCCCATTCACACCACCAACTGCTATCTAGCAGCTCTGATAGGCACGTCATTCTGCTGCCGGCCAGCACACCTCCCTGTGCCGTGGCAGCATGAAAGTGCCAGAGGCTTTCTGCAGATACAGGCTATATCTTCTTGGACGAAGCCAGATGTAAGTGGTCTTGGTCCCATTATTTACGACGCAGTTACTGCCAAGTTTCTGGAGAGGGTCCCTGAAAACTTTTTTCAATCTCTGCTAGAATGATGCATGGCATAATAATGATGCTCAAGAAAGTCACTAGTCATGAAAATATTTTAACATGATAGGAAAGACTGTAGAGAAGTGCAATTATAACATGGGTAAGCGTATGTGTATAATCTGGTAGATCAGGGAAGACACACAAAATCTTTTATGGATGCTCCAAGGCATAACTCTGAATCAATGACACACATGAAAATGCAGAGGAGAGTAACAAAAAAGCTTCGGCAACCACATCAGACACTAATCTAGCATATATCAAGGAGAAATGGGAGACATTGAAGAAAAACCATCAGCCAACTGTAAGCCAAGAAGCAGAGTTAGACAGAGCCTTGAGTTCTGAGGTCACAGAGGTCTTATAAACCTAAAAAATGAAAGGACAACGCTTACCAGGCAAATCACTTGACTTAATTTATTCCTTTGGGGATCAATCTTTTCAGTCCCTTCTTGTGACATAGATAAAATTCAATAGCAAATGGCAAGGAAAAGTTATATGGTATTCACTTGTTGAAGGAGAAAACCTAATCATAGAAACTTTTAAATGCCTTTTTCTAGTCATGCAGTTTTGATATGGTTTGGACTAAAACCAAAATTCTTTCTCTACCCCATTTATTTTTAAATGGGGTATTGGTTTAATACTCAAATTAGCAAACATGAAAAGTACAGGGTGGCCGGAACCGGTTTGGCTCAGTGGATAGAGCGTCGGCCTGCGGACTGAAAGGTCCCGGGTTCGATTCCGGTCAAGGGCATGTACCTGGGTTGCGGGCACATCCCCGGTGGGAGATGTGCAGGAGGCAGCTGATCGATGTTTCTCTCTCATCGATGTTTCTAACTCTCTATCTCTCTCCCTTCCTCTCTGTAAAAAATCAATAAAATATATTTAAAAAAAAAAAAGAAAGAAAAGTACAGGGTGGAGGGGGGACTGCACAATCTCTACCTCTAAACCCAAAAGGTTGATATCTAAGATCCCCACTGACTGCCTCTCAGGAGCATCTTAGCCTCCTGTCAGCTACTGAGTATGAGGTGGAGGAAGGTAGGAAGCTCCTTAGGCTGCAACATTTGAGTTGGTATAATCCTTGCAATCTGCTCTTTCTAGAAAAAGTACTTGTGCCCTGCTACTTTGGGCACACAATTTCTACTGCACGTGTTAGACCTTGTATTAGAAATATTTCTCCATCAAAGCCTTCAGCCAATTAAAATTGTATAAAAGCAGAATAAAATTGATTCCATTCCCAGTTAGGGATCATAAACATAGTCTGCCAGATTAACCCAATGATGATCTTTGCTTCTAGAGCAAAAACAAGGACAAAGGACAGCAGAGAAGAGAAAAAAAAATCAAATATCCTCTAGAGCAATCTTCCTAGTGCCGCGACCCTTTAATACAGTTCCTCATGTTGTGGTGACCCCCAGCCATAAAATTATTTTCGTTGCTACTTCATAACTGTAATGTTGCTACTGTTATGAATCGTAATGTAAATATCTGATATGCAGGATGTATTTTCATTGTTACAAATTGAACTTAATTAAAGCATAGTGATGAATCACAAAAACAATATGTAATTATATATGTGTTTTCCGATGGTCTTAGGCAACCCCTGTGAAAGGGTGGTTCGACCCCCAAAGGGGTCGCGACCCACAGGTTGAGAACCACTGCTCTAGAGCAAAGAAATGGGGCAATTGCAGTCAGTAAGCAGAAACGACAGGTTGGTATATGGCCCCCATGACAAGCATACACAAGATCACTGACTCCCAGCCAGGAATGTCATCCCACTTATGCTTTCAGTACTTATAAATTATGAAGGGCAGGGAAAACACATCAGCTTTTAAAGTACATCCGATGGTTCTTCAGTAAACAGTCACTCCCTCCCCTCTCTCATCTCCAAGAGAAGAGAATCCTTCCTCATCTCATTATATTGAGCTTTGGCCCATGGAATTTTAGGAAATATGATTCAGGTGCCCTGATACACATGCAGACCTCGTGGGAAATGTTGAGCCAGTTACTTAAACTAAGCCTCTATTTCACCCTTTCTAAAACACGGATAATAATCTTATATAATTCATGAATTTGTTCTGAGAATCAATGAAATAATTACACATCAAAAATGTGATTATGTTTTTCTTTGCAATGATGACTGACTTATTATGATTTAGCCAGTTCGAGGACTCATTGTGGTGGGGTTCAATGGAGATCCCACAAGACAAGATGTTTGAAAACGGAGCTTTGATGAGAAAATAAGAGACATGAGAAAGAGAGAATTTTCTAAAATCCTTCAGCATTTGTCCTAACCGGTTTGGCTCAGTGGATAGAGCGTCAGCCTGCAGACTGAAGGGTCCCAGGTTCGATTTCAGTCAAGAACATGTACCTTGGTTTCGGGCAGATCCCCAGTAGGGAGTGTGCAGGAGGCAGCTGATCGATGTTTCTCTCTCATCAGTGTTCCTCTCTATCCCTCTCCTTTCCTTTCTGTAAAAAGTTAATAACATATATATTTTTAAATAAAACAAATTTAAAAATAAAATTCTTCAGCATTTCAAGAATGAGGCCTGGAAACACTGAATCATACTGCTTCTGCCATGAGTAATAATAATACTGGCTAATGACTGGCAATATTATGATTCTCACTTACAGATAGGGAAATCAAGGCATAAAATAATTAAGAAAGTTACTGGAGATCACAAAATTTGAAAATAAACTGCCTGGCTATAGAGAATGACATAACCACTAGGCTTTATGTTTCTAAAGAATAATCCCTAGGCTTAAATCCATGCCAGCATCGCCATGGGGCTCTGGACCATGGCAGGAAGAGAGAGATAGTGACAGGAATAAAAAACAGGAGCCAGCCCATCTGGAGAATGAGAGCGAGAGGGAAAGAGGAGCGACACAAAGGAATGTTAGATACGATTAGAGAGACACAGATGGCAGGTGCCTGATACACATGCAGACCTCGTGGGAAATGGGGCTTCACTTCCTGGTGACACAGGGAGGTCTTGAGTTCAGATTCCTCCAGCCACCTTTGGTGCCATGTGGTGAGAATGGGAAGCTGGCTGTGATGCTGGGCCATCAAGTAAGCAACACAGCACCCAGGCAAAGCCACCAGAAATACTCTATGGTGAACTATTCCAAGTAAGCAGAATTTTGGCCCCTTTGTGTTACTCTTGTGAATATGTTTCAGTACATGGTAAAGAGGACTTTGCAGATATAATTTAGGTTCCTAACCACTGGATATTAAAATAGGGAGATGATGCCCTGGCCAGGGTGGTTGGAACATTGGCCCGCACACTGAAGGGTTGCTGGTTCAATTTCCAGTCAAGGGCACATGCCTGCATTGCAGGTTCAATCCAGGTTTTCTCTCTCTCTCTCTCTCTCTCTCTCTCTCTCTCTCTCTCTCTCTCTCTCTCTCTCTTCACCTCCCCCTCTCCCTTCCACTCTCTCTAAAAATAAATGGGAAAAATATCCTCAGGTGAGGATTAACAAAATAAAATAAGAAGAGGATCCTGGATTACCCATTACCCAGGTGGGCCCCAGGGTAAAATTGATTCCTTAAAAATACCTTCCTCCTATGTATGGATAGAAGAGAAGCAATCAGGGAGATGCATCAGACAAGGCCATTGGGTGAAACAGAAGAGGAAGGCAGAGTGGCCGGAGCGTGAAAAGAACCTGACCCGCTGTTGCTACAAGGAGCCACATAGAGAGGAATATGGGTAGATTCTGGGAACTAAAGCAGACCCTGCTGACAGTCAAGGAAAGACACAGGACCTGAGTCTTACAGCCACCAGGCATTGAATTCGGCCAAAAACCTGAATGAACTTGGAAGTGGATTCTTGGAAGCGCCTCCTCCAGTAAACAACACAGCCCCCTCCACACCTGGGTCTCAGCCTTGCGAGAGGCTAAGCCAGCCGTGGGCAAACTATGGCCCGCGGGCCGGATCCGGCCTATTTGAAATGAATAAAACTAAAAAAAAAAAAAAAGACCATACCCTTTTATGTAATGATGTTTACTTTCAATTTATATTAGTTCACACAAACACTCCATCCATGCTTTTGTTCCGGCCCTCCGGTCCAGTTTAAGAACCCTTTTTGATGCGAGTCAAAAAGTTTGCCAACCACTGGAGAGGAGCCCTACAAGTCTGCCTGGGTTTCTGACCTTCAGAGACTACCCGCTGATACATTATGTTGTTTTCTGCTGCTAAGTTTGTGGGTAATTTTTTCAGCAGAAATAGAAAACTAATACAGGTGGCTCTCACATTTGCATGTACATCAGGACAGCCTTGAGGACGTGTTCACACGCAAACTATTGGAACCCATCCATAGAGTTTCTGACTCATTAGGTCTGGGGTGAATCTGAGAATCTGCATTTGTTTTGTTGTTTTTGTTTTTGTTTTTCTTCATTTTTTAACAAGTTCCCATCTAATGCTGATACTACTGGTCCAGGAATCACACTTCGAGAATCACTGTTGTAAACACAGACCACTGCCACGCATGCCAGCAGGGGAGCAGTGATCAAGATGATACTGAGCATTTGTGTGAAAACACCTCTCTTGTTATTACAATTATCACTGTAATAGTTGTTGTTTCACTTTCTGAAAGTTACTTATGCTTTTTGCGGATCCAATGCCTTGAAGTGTTTCTCAACAGGGAAGTACAATGCCACAGCAAAATCACACAAGGTTTTTCAATCACACGTGCAGTAGCCCCCAGTTTCCCCAGAAGTTCCAAAAGCTCTCCAAGAGATAACTTTTGTTTTCTTTTTTTCCTCACCTGAGGATATGCTTTGTGTTGATTTTAGAGAGAGGAAGGGGGGAGAGAGAGAGAAAGAGAGAAACATCAAAGTAACAGAGAAATCTCAATCGGCTGCCTCCTGTACATGCCCCTAGAGGGGATCAAACCCACAACCCCCAGGTAAGTCCCCTGACCGGGTATCGAACCTGCAACCTTTCTGTGTATGGAATGATGCTCCAATCAACCAAGCCACACCAGCCAGAGACCCTTTTCTTGTTAGACTCACCACCATGGTAGTGATCACTGTGAAGAATGTAAAAGCAGGGGTCAAGAAATACTTGCTTAATAGAGAATAAATGTTTCCAAAGAAACTGTGTTCCTATATAACTGAAAGTTATTGGAGAGCTACAAAAATAAATCTTGCAAATATTTTATCTGAAATACAATAGCACTTCCAATTTTCCATTGTTAATACAAAAGGTACCTCTAATAATCAGGTACACAATTGTAAGAGGGGTTTTTTCCTATAGTCGAGTATACGTGACTGTAGGCTTCACAGGCAGGAGAGAAAATTGAGAAACAAAGGCAGCAAAGGAGGCATTTGATTATCCTTCAGATATCCCTAGAGAGGAAAGGACACCCTGGTTCCCAGCAGAATATACTTCCCTGCAACAGAAGAGGTGGAAATGGAGAGGGAGAGAGGGATGTTGGACACTCTTCCTGGTGGTACCCTGAGTATGGAAATGGCCTAACCTAATGGCCTAACTATGGACAAGTCCTGCTTCTTACTTTCCTCCATAACTCTGTGAATCTAAGCTCATTTTCTCTTACTCTGACTATAAAAAGGCAGCACATTGCTCACCAAGGTCCTCTACATAATAACCATTCAAAGTCCTGGCTTGTGAACTAAGAGGTGACCTGAATGCAAGTTCCTGCTGCAATTAGAGGATCCATCACCATTTTTATTCAAAATTGAAGGGCTGTGTAATTTCCAACTGTTCCTCATTATCTGCAGAGGAAGGGGGTAGGGCAATTATCTCTGCTATGATGAAAGAAAAGCTTAACACTACCATCAACTGTTAAAATATCTGCAAGACCTCTATTTATGATAAACCTTTTCTAAAAAAAACACTGCAGAACAAAATATCATTCTAATAATTTCAAAAGGCTGTAATAGCACTTCACCTCTAAGCATAAATCCCTCCTAAAGCACACCTTAATTTTTTGAAAAGCACATATTAAGTAAGTATCAAACTATTAAATCTTCTTCAAAGCATCTTATGTCTTCTATCCAAATAAACGAAACTGCACGAAAAAAAGCAGTATACGAAGAAAGATCCCAGACTCAAGACTTTCAGGATGACAACTTTAGACTAATAACACATAGCCTAGAGCTTGCTGATTAAAAAAGAAATAACTATGTCCATATCTTACTGAAATGGGTTTTTATACTTACAATAGCATACTCATAAAATTTAAAACTATGTGCTAACTTAATAGAAACTCACTACTCCAGGAGAATGTTAATAGAAACACAGCAATTTTAAATTCAAAATGAAAGCTGGTATCTATCAAACTCATTTGCTTGCTTTTCGCTACATTCATAGCCTCATCATTTACTATAAATTCATTTTGGAGCATAAAGAGACTCAATCTACTCCTAAATTATGGCTTCTTTTCCACTGGGGTATGAACATAAGTGGTAACCAGGCAGAAAGGGCTTATGCTATGTGCAATGTTAATTTTCCAAAGTCCCACCAGGGGCACATTTTTTCAAAATATACTTGAACACCTGGCAGGCGTGGCTCAGCAGTTGAGCGTCGACATATGAACCACGAGGTCACAGTTTGATTCCCAGTCAGGACATACGCCCAGGTTGTGGGCTCGATCCCCAGTGTTCTGGGGATCAGGATGTGTTCTCATCATTGATGTTTCTTGCTCTCTCTCCTTCTGCCTTCCTCTCTGAAATCTATAAAAAATATATTTAAAAATAAAATAAAGAATGCCCTGTGTCTTTTATTAAATAAATAAATAATAAATACATATATACATACAAAATATACTTGACCAATGGTTAACTAGCATTGTTCTACCTGTCTATTATTCTTCAGCAACAATGCAATTCAGAACTGGGCAATAGATTTTAAAAACTGAAAATAAAAACTGTTAATATTTCAAACAGCGTATTCTGAAGATTTATCTTTATAGTCCAAAAGTAATTTCAAACTATTTAATTGGAACACAGCTCCTTTGGCAATTAATTTAGCCTGTGTCCTTCTAACCTCCTGTAAATTAGAACTCCACAGGCAATAACTATGCAACTCTAATCTTCAACAGGATCTCAACATTTCATATTCAGATTACAGCAAAATAACCACCAAATTGCTCTCATTATCTTTTGCTCTTTAGTATAATTCACTCCAACCTACTTATCTGAAACATTCTTTTTCTAGGAGAACCAAGATGATTAATTAACTCTCTTCTCCAATAAGTCCTGAGTTCTCTTTGTAACAGGTCCTATTTGTAAGAAGGCCTAACTCAACATCTGACCATGGTCTATTAGATCGTATTTCTTTAACATAAGTCATCTGCTTCAATCCGGTTTGGACCACATTATAACTCAGGGTTCATACTGCTTCCCAAAGTCCCCACCGGGGACACCTTCCTTTTCCTCCTCCAATATCCAAATACTGACATTCTCACACTGTATCTTCACCATAACCCTTAAATTCCTACTGGATTGTACAATCAGTTACAAAAGATCTTACTTATTCTTCACTGGCTCATTCTTAAGAAATTGCCATTAGTTTTACATAACCCACTAGATTACAAACTCAGTAGGGGACAAATGAAGGTCTTTGGTTTGTTTCTATCATCTGTAGAATATAGGCATCAGAAACTTCATAACTGATTAGACATACACATATAAAACATGACCCAAATAGCTAATTCTTTTCAAGTATCCATTTTTGTCTTTTCAATAGTGGGATCCATTTCCTAGAGAGTAATGGTTTTAATCAAAACAAAAAGTGGTTTTCCTTCCTCAGAATACCTTCAATACTCTAGAAGAGAAGACAAATCCTATATGTTCCAATTCTTCCTTCCTTCATCCACTTACCCTTCCATTCATTCATTCATTCATTCAGTGCACGTGAACTAGCCACCCAATGTGTTTGAGGCCCAGGTAGGTACTATGGAAAACATCAGTGCTGAATGGTGAGATAAAACTTGCTGTCACTCATCAGTTTAGAAAAGCAGGAACCATCCACCAAGAGAGGAGTGCTCTGAGAGTGAGCTCAGCTGGGGGTGGGCAACAGTAGGGCCAAAACCTTCCATTTCAACTTGACACTTAAGTCAGGTGATAAAGAGATAACCAGCAGCAGCAAATTTTGCAGGTACTGATGGAGTGATATTATGCAACAAAATGGTGAAATAACCAATGCCTTCTAAACTGCTGATGGAAAAATGCTGAAAAACAAAAATGAGCAAGATTATGAAAAAAAAATTCAAGTAACCCAAGGATGGGGGTTCAAGAAGTCGAAGTAATCAGAATATTAAGATACAACATAAAGGCCCTGCCGGTTACTCAATTGGTTAGAGAGCCCTCCTGATACACCAAGGTTGTGGGTTTGATCCCCAGTCGGTCAGGGCACACACAGGAATCAATCAATGAATGTATAAATAGATGGGACAAAAAAATCATCAATGTTTCTCTCTCTCCCTCCCTCTCTCGCTCTAAAAAGATAAATCAATAAAACATTTTTAAAAGGTATAACATAAAGAAACAAAAGCAGATATGTGGGTAAGAGCTACTGTATATTGTTAGTGATTGTAAGAATACTTAGTACTTAAGACCTTTGTTTAAGCAAGCTCTAGTGGGGTATTGTATTTTATTTTAAAATTCAACGTTAAATCCATACATGTGCTGATCAGTTAATAAGGAATAAAGTTGCAGAAACTCACAGAGGAATAATAATATAAACCTAACACACCCATGCTTCTTTCAGTTTCCCACGGAAAATGGCTTCTTCACCGGGTCTAACAGGAACAGATACTGCTGTGCGTCTGCTGGCAGCTCCAGCACATGGAAGATGATTTGCCTGCATTGTGCTATCCTTGCCCCTTGCAAGTGAATTACCAGACCTGAAAGGCCATAACACATAAGAGCATTTACATGTGTTTAGAAGTCTTCTATAGTGAGGACTGATATTTCAGCACCAGTGGTACTCAGCCTATAGAACCCCTGGTAAATCACCTTATCAAGCCCGTTGATATAAAAAGTCATATGTGAAAAAGGAAAACAATAACCCAGGTTTCCTTCTGCTCCTCTGTGACATTTCATTTTAGGCTCATGGGCCAGAAAAGACCTCAGGTGATATATTTTTATAGATACAAAAATAAAATGCATCCTGGTATTTAGAAAATGCAAATGGGGCTCCGTTAAATATGTACATCTGGAGGTAGCCGTGCTTTCCATTCAGTTCAGGATATTTGCATTCACAACAGCAAAGATCTCACTGAACACTCCTGGTCACTGGCTAAAGTGTGTTACTGTTAGTATTGTACAGTCAAGGCAACTAAAACACAAGGCCGTTAAGTCACTTTCCCAAGGTTAATGGAATTCAACCAGGATTCGTCTCAAAGTGCAATGCAACTTCACTCAGTTAAGTACTTTATTTCGCAGATAGTCTCAGGGGCAGGCAAGTTAAGAAAACGTACAGCTTCAAGTAGCATCAGAGAAATACGTGGACAATAGATACTAGTGGATTGTTTAAGGTAACTAAAGCACCTGGGACCGTTCGACCTTTCAGGTTGTCAGAGAAGAACAGATCTTTCTAGCTGGCATCTTTAGCAACTCTCTCAAGATACAAGTGGACAGACAATGGATCCAGTTCAATATGGCAATTCTTCGGTTCAAGCAAGTTTTAAAAAAAAGCCTTTATCAAATAAATAACTACATATTCATCCGTCATATTCTCTCTGAGGTGACCGCATCACCTCAGGCGACCCATTTGCAAATTCATCAGATCTTTTCCCACCTTCACTTCTTTCCCTTTTGCCTTATTGAAAATGGAGCTTATTTCTTCTTCCCTGTCCCCCATTCTTGTCTGCCTTCTTATGACTCACTCTATCATTCATAGCCTCCTCTTTGGATCCTCAATGATTCCCCCTTTTCTGGCTCAGTCTAGTCAGTGGAAAGTCTTGTCCAACTGAAAAAATCCATCCTATTCCTCTCTTGACATCCTATACTGGCCCTCCCCTTCCCAGCCTGGCTTCTTGAAAGGATAGTCCATATTGTTCATTCTACCTCCTCACCATCCCACACCAATCTGGCTACTGCCCTGACCAGTCCACTGAAATTAGCCTTGCGAAGTTACAAATGATCTCCTCGCTGCTTAATTCAGTGGACACCGTATGCTTCACCAGCTTATGTGCTAAAATTGGAAAGATGAGGAGAAGATCATCATGGTCTCTGGGAAAGAATGACAAGCAAATGCATGCAGTGTCTCATATTTTTATAGTAGGAACTCATTTTGTTATACATAGACCTATCTCTAAATAGAGTATAGATTTGCATATAGAAAGAGTCTGGGAAGATATATATTGAAAATTTAACAGAAGTTATGCTGGGTGGTGGGATTTAGGTCAATCCTTAAGTTGCACATAATTATATATGCATATGTATTTATATATGTTTGTGTATATATGTACATATATTAAACTTATATAATGATCACATATTCCATACCTAAATAAAAATTTAAAAATATATCATCTCAAAATATCCAATGGCCCCTTTTCACTTCTTATCTTGACATCTCAGTGGTATTTGACAATATTAACCATGTTCTATATCCTTGGCTTTAAGGATATCACTCTTTCTTAGTCTTCCATCACCCTCTTGGCATCCTGTTCTTTGTCTTCTTGTCAACCTCCTCTTCTATTCCCATGCCCTTTATGTTGGTCCTCTAAACTCCATCATTGTCCTTTGTCTCTCCCTGCTCTACACACAGTCTCTGGGTGGTCTCATTCATGTCAAAGGCTTACAATTATGCTGAAAACTCCCACATCTATTTCTCTAGCTCAGAGCTCCTGCCTCAATTCCAGCTTCCTCTATGCAACCCTTTACTAGGTTTCCAAACACTTCAAAGCAACATCCTTGAAACTAAATTCATCATATTTCACCCCAAATTGGTCCAACTCCTGTATTCATAGACCAATGAACAGAACCACTATCTATCAGGCTCTGTCAGAAATGTAGGTGTCATTTTTTCTTTCCTTTCTCTTACATCCTACATTGACAGACTTATCAACTCTACTAAATTCTATCTCCAGTGTTTCAAAAATGTCACTTCTTTTTTTGTCTGTCAACACCGCCTTAACGATGGGTCTCGTCATTTCTTCTTCCGATTATTGAAACAGCCTCTTTTGCCTTCAGTCTCAGTCCCTTCTATTCCCTCCTTTCATTCTTCAGCCTTAGTGGGTTTTCTGAAATATGAATCACAGCATGTCACTCTGTTGAAAGTCTCTAATGACTCCCTTTGCCTAAGGATAAAGTTGCAATGATATTTACTGTCCTCCAGCATAGACTTATTGCTCAGCATTCATCCACCTTGCATCTTAAGTCTTTGTGAACTCCAGATTTAGTGACCTGCTTGCTGTTCTCCAAACTTCATATGCTTGGATGCCTTAAGCCTTTGCCCTGTCATTCCATTTACTGGGAAGCTTATTCCCCGTTGTCAGTACTTGGCTTTTCTCAGTTATCCTTTGAGAGTCAACTCAGGCATCATTTATTGACCTGCTCAGACCCAGCCTTTCTGTCACAGCAGATCGTACTTCCTATACTGTGCTATACACATCACACACTATTTTAATTCTTCATTCATTTGTCTCTTTCATGTCAGGAGCTCACTAGAATGTTGAGCTCCTTCAGGTCAGGACTAAAAATGCAATACTTTTTGAATCAACACATAAGTATATGATTGGCATAAAACAGGCTTTTATAAAATTGGCACTGCTGGGCTGATGTGCTGTGAGGGAGATGGGAACCAGAGTCTCTTGAACAAATTTACCCACAAAATATTGCACTGTCATTCTTCAAAAGTGACTAAAGTAAATATAGGTGCTTCTAAATGTATTTGCTCAACCCACTACTGACAGCTTAAAGAGCTCCAAATTCAGAAAGAGGTCCAGGAAAAAGCTCAGAACTTGAATTAGAGCCATCCATACCGACAAGCACCAGCTCCTTTTTGAGCAGGACTCCGCTGCAGGAGTGCTGTGATGGAACGCAGGGAACGCAGCACATGAAGCCGGAAACCCAGTTTCTCTTTATGTTTATGTCTTTACTCCCCAGCCACCCAAGTGGTCCCCTTGGCAACTCACCTGCCCTCATCTGAAATTGGAGGGCAGCAGCATCTGAAAGAACCAGATGGACTTTTGTATTCCCTTTAGCACTAAAATAAATAATTATCACAGTTCAGTATGAATGCTTTTCAACAGATTACTTACAGGTTTTATAATACAAAACATGATATCTTCTGTACAATTATCTGAGGACTTAAGAGCTTCCTGAAAGACTACCAAGGCATCTTGGTTAACCAAATTTAAATACTATCTTTCAAGACCTCTCAGGAAGGCATGGCTCTTTAATGGGTAGAACCTTGGTTATCACTCCTTCCTCCTCTCTGACCAAAAACAGAAATGCATGAAATGTTCCTTTGACTAGATGAGAAACAGAGGAAAATGAATGGCCTTGAATTATATTTAAAGTATAATATAATTATTGGGAAAAATACTATACTGCACAGACATCTTCCTCCACTAACCCCCTGAAGCGCACTGCACTTACTCTTAAACACAATCTCAATTTATTCAAATACTGGGTATCTGTAGGTTTGGGTCAGGGCTGGATCCTTCTCCATCCCAAGAAAGAGAATCATAACTATTCTTTGGCAATTGCGTGCAATTCTAAATAATTAGAATTTCTGCTCTGGCATTTTTTAGTTCAAGTTTGCATTTGGTCCCAAATGAGATCTGACAGCATGCCACCTGGGGAGTTCTGGAAGAGAGACAGACATGGGACTCTTCCCTTTGCAGGATTGTTACTACATGTGACACTGCTGTGACAATGAGGGGAGATAATGACAACAGCGGAGGATAACAGAGTAGAAGGAAGAAAGGCACTTTGTTTTTTTATGACAATGATACATTCATTTAGCCAAGACTAAAACCATCCTGGCTTTACAAACAGGACAGGCATACCTCCAGGATATTGGGGGTTTGGCTCAAGATCACAATAAGTCAAATCATAAATTCATAATATATTTGGTAGTGGGGGGTTTTGCTCTCAGTTTGTAAAAACTGCAACACCTCCGAAGTACTATAAAATGAGGTAAGCTTATAAATATGATTTTATATTATTAGCAACCCAAACCCTCCTAACTGACACTACTACTGACTGTTTTCAAATAGCTTTCCTTGTGTTGAAATTGGTGGACTGGTGATAAATATGAATGTGGTCAACAAACTGCAGCCCACAAACTAAATCTGCCCACCTTCTGCTTTTGTCAATAAAGTATTATTAGAACACAGCCATTCTTTTTTTTTTTTTTTTTTGTATTGTCTATGGTTGCCTTCCTGCTACAATAGCAGAGTTGAGTAGTTGTGACAGAAAATGTATGGCTCTAGCACACACGTGAAAATATTTAGTGTCTGGCCCTTTACAGAAAAAGTTGGCCAGCCCCTACTCTATACCAGTAGAGCTTAACTGGGGACTGCATCAGTCAGATAATACTGGGATGTCCAATGATTGTTTAATGTTGTACACAGTTGAAGTCCCACAGTACAAAGGATACCCCACCTAAAATGCTAATAGTGATTCTGTTGGGAATTACTAGTCATGCTCACTATTACAACCCTTAGTTAGCTGTATGCCATGTCTCAGGCCCCATGGATTGGTTTTTCCATTGCACCTGCCACCACCAGTCTGATGGATTTACCAGCATAGGTAAACAGCAAAACAGAAGCATATCACTGAACACACTATTAATCCTCACATTTGTTGACCAATTAGAGAAATATATTTATCATCACTTTAAGGTATATTTTTATTTAGAATTTTCTGTTTGGGGACTTGTTTCAATGTAAACACAGCATTCTAAGTTTTGTTCTAAAATAAGTTGGCTTTGCCCTGGCCAATGTGCTCAGTGGTTAGAGCAGCTGTGGGCAAACTACAGCCCGCGGGCCGGATCCGGCCCGTTTGAAATGAATAAAACTAAAAAAAAAAAAAGACCGTACCCTTTTATGTAATGGTGTTTACTTTGAATTTGTATTAGTTCACACAAACACTCCATCCATGCTTTTGTTCCGGCCCTCCGGTCCAGTTTAAGAACCCATTGTGGCCCTCGAGTCAAAAAGTTTGCCCACCCCTGGGTTAGAGTGTCAGCTCAAGCCCCGCATGGTCGCGGGTTCTGTCAAGGGCACATGCCTGGGTTGCAGGTTTGTTCCCTGCCCGCCCCTCACTGCCCCCCCCCCCACCCTCAGGGCAGAGTGTGTGTAGGAGGCAACCAATCTATGGGTCTCTCTTACATGATGTTTCTCTCTCTCTCACTCCCTGCTCTCCCCCCCCCCCCACTTCTTTCCCACTCTGTCTGAAAAGCAATGGGAAAAATATCCTCAAGTGAGAATTAGCAAAAATAAATAAAGTAAGTTGGCTTTACACACAATTTTTATTGAAGTATAGTTTCCTGTAAGCTGATGAATTTTTAGGTGCCTTCTACTTTCGATTTTACAGAGTGATTATAATTTCTTTGGAGTTGCTTTTATACTAAGCAGTATTTTATAAATAATGATAATTATTATAATTCTTGCTTTCATAAAAAGACCTAAAAATATATTCTTAGAAAGAACTAAATTAGCCTTATATAGAGATCTAAATGTGAAAAAACAAAACACATGCATCTGAAACTACTGCTCCCATTTCACAATCAAGAAATATATACCCTTAATTATATAGTCAGCTGAAACATGAAAATTAAAGAGGTTTAAAAAATATGTGAATTACAATGTAAGGGATATAAAACACATCTATCCTCAATGGAATACACCATATGTTCAGGAAAACATAATTTACCTGAAATTGTTATTTCATCCAAGGGATTACAAAAATAACAACTGGAAAAACCAGCTGAGACACTGCTTCAAGGAAGACTAGGTGGGGGAAGGAGTGAGTGGTTCAGAAAATGAACCATTATAGAAAATAACCAGCCAGCACTTCAACTTTTCAGATTTGAGCTGATTGTTTTTTCCTACTCTGGAGAGTATACACGGAAAAAAGAGGAAGGTATTGAGGTGCTCTGAACTTCCTAAGTCCCAACTATTTTTCCAGTTTACTAAATCCTTTTGTGTCTCTTAAGAGTTAGAATTTCTTGCCCTAACCAGTTTGGCTCAGTGGATAGAGCATCGGCCTGCAGACTGATAGGTCCCAGATTCGAGTCCAGTCAAGGACATGTACCTTGGTTGCGGGCACATCCCCAGTGGGAGGTGTGCAGGAGGCAGCTGATCGATGTTTCTCTCCCACCGATGTTTCTAACTCTCTATCCCTCTCCCTTCCTCTCTGTAAAAAATCAATAAAATATATTTTTTAAAGAAGAGTTAGAATTTCTTGTATATTTATAAAACAAAACCACCTAAAGCTCTCCTAAATTTTCAAGAAAAAAGTGCCACCAACTCCTCTACTATCTAAAATGGTTGCCCTGTATATGTTGTGGCAAATGGCCCAGGAGAACGACAGCCGGCACCCAGAGGAATCAGGAAAGTAAACCTTTATTACACAGCGTTGCTAGTCCAGGGGACTCTGATCCAAAGCCTGCACTGCCAATGTGGGGAGGTTTTGATATATACAGTATATCTTCTTGTGGCGGGCCCATTGGGGTGGGCTTTGCAGCTCCGCCCAAGTCAGTTAGAATGGGGAAGTAAGATCGCTGTTTAACTAGATACTGAACTAGGCTATAAGCCCCTAAAGTCGCCCCCCTATTTTCTTTCTCATATATATGAACCTGTTTGTTATGTACCAACTCCCTGGTTAAACAGCAAATATTACCAAGGTGCTTCCTGGGAGACATGCAGTGGCTCTGTGATGCTGAGCAGTGGGAAAACCATCGCAGCTTGGAGTCCAAGAATAAATGACCCCACCCACACACAAGACATGTACACATCCCTCTCACGGGTCTACAGGACACGGATCCTACCTAACAAGCATGGTGCTGGCAGAGTGAATACCTGCAAGACTACATTCACACCTAAGTAGACATTTGGATGAACCGACAGATAAAAGTAAAATTAAGAGATAACACAGAAGGTGGACAGCATTATTAGCACAGCATATGGGAGAAAAGGTAAACCATCGAAATGCCCATGCTTAGAGGGAATGCTGAGGAAATACAACAGAGATACAAAGGAGCCTGAGAAAATGCAAAAGAAAACAGAACAAAAAACCTGCCATGATAGTTGTCACGGTACACACAAAACAGGATCCCACAGGTTGGAGAAAAGAATTCAGCCAGGTCCACAGCCTTCACAATGAAGGGTTTTAAGCAGTTTTCAGAAAGGAAGACGTGGAAACTCTTCCAAATATACTATAGATTATTCTTTCTTTATCGTTTAATGTGTGCTGTAAAATAGGCATAATTCTCAGTTGAGAGACAAGTTCATCCATTTCAAAAAAATATTCTGGTTGTAGAAAGAAGCATAGTGTCCACCCACACAGCAACGTTGAATATGTGTACCTGGAGTCAGGGGCTCTATGTCGGCATCTCAATCAAGGTTCTAAGGCCCAAAGAGGCAAAAGTTAGGCAAGTGATGGCACTTTTATATTAGGCTTTTGAGTTACAGAAAATGATTCATACTAACTGGAGAAAAAATAGAAAATATTAACAGAAAGAAAAATTAGCTCAAATTCCACTCACACACTCAATACACTTTGATGTAGTTTATGCCAGACTATTCATCATAGAAAGTTTTCCCTTAAAATTGGGACAAACATGTACACTGTTTTAAATAACCTATTTTGCTTATTGTTTCTTTGACATTGTAGATCAGTTTTCAATACTACTGTTTCTGTGTTTAAATAGCACATGGTAAGGTATTTTATTTAATTTTCCTGCCCAATTCTTTTTAAAAAATAAATTCTTATTGATTTTAGAGAGGAAGGGAGAGGGAGAGAGTGATAGAAACATAAATGATTAGAGAGAATCATTGATTGGCTGCCTCCTGTATGCTCCACAATGGGGATCAAACCCACAACCCCAGGCATATGCTCTGGCCCTGACCAGGAATCACACCCTGACTCCTGGTTCATAGTGATACATGATTTTTGGACTGGAACAGGATGGTTCCCCAGATTCTTTGTCCCTCATAGTAGAAGAATGAATCCACGGATGGAAAATGGTAGGTGGAGATTTATTGAAGAACAAGTACAGACTCCCACGTGCGGAGGGGTAAAGAGTCCCGCAGACTTCCTGTTTCCAAGGTTTATAAAGGCTGCAAGTCCTGATATCCCCTCTAATTGTTCAATATTCCCTTTTAAATTGATTACTATAGTAACTTCTGAACTCAAAGGTCAACCTCACAGGGGACATGTGAGGTTTTTCTCCCCTCCTTCCTTATTGTTTTCTTATTCCCTTTATTTTGTAAGGTTAGACCTTTTGCTGTTTCTAGCTCCCTTATTCTATGGAAATATACCTGTTGCAGCTTTTCAGTTCCCCTATTCTATGGAAATATACTTTCTGCTGCTTTGTAGCCCTGTGCTTCTTCCATGGTCCCCTTAATTTCTAAAATACCTAAAATTTCCTAAACCTGTCTTTTTTATCCTAAAAGATTCCTGTTTCAATAGGTTGACATTCAACCACTGAGCAACACAGGCTGGGCTTCCTGCCCAGTTCTTTGTGGATGAACATGTAGCATCTTGTCATTGTTGTAAATGCGCCTGGGAGTTAATTCATAGAGGTGACTGAGTTATGACATGGAGAGTTCAATGCCATTGAAAGAAGATTTATTATTCGTGGGTCCCAAGATGAGGAGGCATGAATGTACTACAGGGCCACATGGGGAAACACCAGGGTCAGGAGACAAAAAGGGGGTAAGGCGGAGGATGGCCCCGAGCCTTAATTGTGGTTTCCAAGAGCAGGAATGGCTGAGGCGGAATATAAGTCTGAGTACTGAAACAGAAATTTTTTTGGGGAGTGGGGCGAGGGGGGGAGTGAAAAAGACAGGTTTTAGGAAATTTTAGAAATTTTGGAAATTAAGGGGACCATGGAGGAAGCACAGGGCTGCAGAGCAGCAGAAGGTATATTTCCATAGAATAGGGGAGCTGAAAAGCTGCAACAGGTACATTTCCATAGAATGAGGGAGCTGGGAACAGCAAAAGGTCTCTATTTACAAAATAAAGGGAAGGAAGCCCTTCATCCAGAAGGAGAGAAAGAAAGCATAAAGGGAATAGAAAAACAATAAGGAAAGAGGGAAGGAAAACCTCACATGTCTCATGTGTGGTTCGACCTTTAAGCCCAGCAATTACAATAGTAACCAATCTAAGGCACCGGAATCTGCAGCCTTTATAAGCCATAGGGAAAAGGAACTCAGTGGGACCCTTTCCCCCTCCCTACGTGGGAGTCCATTCTGTGGGACACTTCCCCCTCCCTATGTGGGAGTCCATTCTGTGGGACTCTTCCCCCTCCCTACGTGGGAGTCCATTCTGTGGGACTCTTCCCCCTCCCTAAGCGGCAGTTTGTACTTGTTCTCTAATAATTTTCTACCTTTGCTATACCATCTTCAGTCCCTGGATTCATTCTTCGACTCCGGCAGACAAAGAATCCAGGTTCCAGTCCAAAAATTCCATTTCAGTATGTTTAGGATCAGACAGTTTGAAATACAGGGGTGGTCTTGGTGTGTGAGAGCTAGATAGGAAAGGTGGCTGTAGATATCAGCTTTGAATTGTTTGGTTTACAGATAAAAGGCATGCTCCCAGGCATGGTGTTTACTATCTTGAGGAATTAGCCAGCTCTGGGAGGTGCAGTATCTCCAGAACTAGCGAAGCACCAAGGTGTCAAAACATTATAAAATACAGAAAATTAGGGGGAAAAAAGAAAAAACATGAACACACACCCACACAAGCAGATACCCATTAGCTTCCTTTCAGCAGCCTTTCCTTCCTCCATCATCTACCAGGACACTGGGTTTCAACTCATCCAGATCACTGATGCCTTCAGCACCTGGTGCCATTCTTCTTTACCCCAACCTCCAGCACTATTCCCATGATCAACTCAAAGCTGCATTCTTCTAATGTTGAGAAAGATCACCAAAATGTTCTCAAGATCAAAGCATCTGGAAAAGTGTCAGTACGAGTTTAGGAAACAAGTACTCTTTACTCTTCTGCACAGAAGTTGTTTTAATGGTAAGTGAGAACTATAGCTTTTGAAATAAAACTTTACTTTTCATAGCTTTGTGGATGACAGGGGCCACATGCTGACCTGACAAGCTCAGGAGAGGCCTTCATGGCAGTCTTGCAAACTCAGAGACCTAAAGTAACCACAAAGGATGGTCTGAAATTACACTTTAACTAAAAGCAGTTATGGTGGGCAGTTACGTCCTAGGCCAGTATCTTCACTGACAAGGTCAATCAACCTTTACCTTAACTGAGCCTATTTGTCTTTTTGCATCTATGATACCATACCCTTGAAGTGTCTGGGTAACTTGTCACTTCCCTTTTTCTGGACCCCTTGGGGCACAACCTAATGTGCTGGGTGCCAGGACACATACCACAGATTCCTTCATTATCATGTTAATTGTTCCTGCACCCACCTAAGTATGTGTCTATCATTTTACTTTTTATCCAATCCCAGGGGTTAAACCTCCACCCCCCACTTTGCTTTATCCCACCTCCTTAATCTATAACCAATGAATTTCATGTAACTAACCTATCTCCCTCCTTTGATTGCAATGTATAAATACAGATGTAACCTGCCATTCTCTGGAGCATTATCTCAGTTCGTTGAGGTTCTGCTTCCCAGCATATGTTGACAGTTTGGCTCAAATAAACTCACAAAAATTCCTCACAGGTTTCAATGGTTTTTTTATGTTAACAGCTTTTACCTCTGAAATTCAACTTCCAGTAATTATCTCACTTATAAAACACCATTCTAATGACTCTTACTTGTCATGTTTAGTTCTCATAATATCTGGGCAACTGCCAAGGCCAGCGTGGAAGAGTGAAGGGAAGATGGCATATGAAAACAGGGACAGGGACACAGGGACGGGTCATAAGAGGGCACCAGGACAAGGTCAAATATCTGGACTTCATTCTCAGTGCAAGAGGAAATAAAGTGGGGTTTAGGCATCACAGTGATCAGCTTCCATCTATTTTTATCCTATCCTTCACCAGACCCATTAGGGCTCCAAAGGCGGAATTATTGGGTTTCTGCAAAATATGCCTGAAGGGCACAGCTGTGAAGAGTGGGAAACAGGATGAAGCTGCTTCCTATGACCAGGGGGTAAAATCTCATGAAAAAAGAATCTAAAAGAATAGAAATAATCATCAGTAGTAAAGTCAGACAAAATAAAATGTAAAAGTTGATGAAGGCCAAAAAAAGTAAGTTAGAAGTTATCTAAATGCCACAGGAGAAAAATTCCACTGGAGAAAAATATCACTTAGCATATATTAAGTCATATTCATGGCTGAAATGAGAAATCAGCAGGAATAATCTGAACTGCTTCGATGGAACAAAAAAAAAAATAATTCAGCCTGGACCTCATTCAAGAGAAATGTCATTAATTCTTCAAAAGCATGCTTAGATTTTCAATGATATTTTTATAAAAAAAAAAAATTCAGTTATTCCAACACTGACAATTTCACCAACCTTAGGCAACTTCACCAATTTTAGATTGTTAATTTTCTTAATTGTGTTCTGAAATAGGAAAAACCTAGATCTAAATATCAATTAAGTTCCACAAGCACCTTCCCAAGAATGACTTCTAATCACGAATACTTTATTTTAACAAATCTACACTATGTAAGTATATACTCATCCTGTTGAACAAAGAATTCATCATTTCATATTATAACATCCTTATGAGTTGGCACAGTGTTAAGGCTATTCAAAAAATAGTATGTTTCCCCTCATTAAGCACAATGTCTATTTAAAAGCATGTTTTTTAAGACATAAAGTGTAAAAAACCTTGAACAAGAAATATTAACAAGTTCATGATGAGTAGCAAAACACCACATAAATTAACAATAGACTCCAAAAATAAATCATCAATGGAATATGTTTGGACTAGGAGTTACTTCTGTGAATAATTTCTAAATCATTTGAACCTCAAATGATATATGCTCAATATACTATAGGCTCCTCGTGCCTCCTCCATCATAAATGCATTTCCCACACCTTTCACATCTCCTCAAGACCCCAATGCACACACACACACACATACACACAGATGCACACACACACAGATACACACACACACACGAATCAACCTGCTATTCCTAGGACACATGCCCACTTACCCATGCAGGGTTTGGCAAAACTCTTCCCTTTGTATGCCCCTCTCTTGCCTAGCAGACAAACTCCCAGTGATCTCTCAGGTCTCAATAAAAGCATGCTGTCTTCTGTCTTCTGTGTCTTGGTTCACACACCACTCTCAGCAGAGATAATGACTACTCGGCACAACAACTCACTCTTTACTTTAATTACGTGTTTCTGATGCCGTTGCAATTACCTGGTTATTATTTAACTGGAAAGGAGTAAAAGGGGAGACAAAATATATAGGCATCTCAATTATACAGCTTTGTCAAAGAGCTGCATTTAACATTCTACAAGTCTATTCCCTGCTGATTAATAGGGGAAAGGACTGGACAAAGGCAGGTTAGACTCATGCCCAGTAAGGACTGAGTGAAGTGGGGAGGTGCCTACCTGATTACCTGTCAATCACATCTGAAAGCCAGTCAGTGACCAGAATGAGTGTGGCCACTGCAAGTGCACAAAACCTGAATATATAAACTTCCAAACCAAGGAAGTTCCCTCTCTTCTCTCTCACACATGCGCAGGGCTCCTGGCTCTCCTGTGGCAGGGGGTGTGCTCTGCTGTGCCCACATGGCCCCCAGCCATATTGGACTCCTCACATGGACTAATGGACATTAATTAACTTGGATGCTGAACCACACCCGGCTATAACATGGAATGGAAACTCTGGACACTGGCCCTGTTTCTGGTTTTGCTGAATTCCCAGCTGTACCTTTTCCAGAACTGGCTTATGGGGCAGGGGACTTTGGAACCTGAGAAATGTAACTCCATACCAATGAAACCATTTTCCACATCCCATCCTCTCGTACTGTCTCACAAAATTCATTTTCTGAAGATACCGCAAGAATCTCATTCCCACTCGTTCTGGGAAATCTGACCCATTGATTCCTCCAGCGTCATTTCTATGTTCCTCCCTCAAACAGGCAGACTCCCTCATTTTTACAGTCCCAGAAACAAGCACAGTGCCTGTTATACAGGATACTTTTAAAGCAATGTATCTATTAAATCAAGAATTCAGTGCATGTACGCATTTATGAACTTGAAAAAATAATGTCTATTTATTCAGCATTATTATATGCTTACAAATTAGGAAATAATGCCAATGAAAACATTTCTATTTTACTGAAAAATGACAGCACTTCCCCTAGACAGCAAACAAGAGAAAATCGTTATGCCTTGGACATTTACATCTTACAGACACATAAAAGAGAAAAAGAAAAGTAGAAGACAGCACTCATCTTGCATTATTAGTTATATAATAACATTGTGAGAATACTGATACCTTAGAGGTTTAAGCAAAGATGTAATTTTTCTTTGTTTAATTTTAGATATGTTTGAATTTTTTATTATGACTTTATTTTTAGAGTGGTTTTAGGTGTACAACATAATAAAAGAGATACAGAGTTTTCCTATATATCTTTTGTTCCTACATATGCATAGTCCCCCATTATCAACATGACTCATCAGACTAGTACTTTTTGTTTTTACCGAGGATGAAAACACATAGATTTATCATAATACCCCCGAATCCATAGTTTACCTTCGGGTTCACTCTTGGTGTTATACATTCTATTGGTTTGGGCAAACTTATAATGACATATATTGATCATGATAATATAATACAAAGTATTTTGAACTTCCCTAAAAATCCTCTGTGTTCTGCCTATTCATCTCTTTCCCACCTCATTCCCTTGGCAACCACTGATCTTTGTACTGTCTCCAATGCATTGCTTTGCCTTTTCCAGAATGCCAGGTAGTTGGAATCACATGATAAGCAGCCCTTTCAGATTGTCTTCTTCAACTGAGCAATATGCATTTATGGTTCCTCCCTGTCTTTTCATGGCTTGACAGTTCATTTCCTTTTGGCACTGAATAATATTCCATTATCTGGATATACCCCAGCTTATTTGTTCATTCAACAACTGAAGGATACCTTAGTTACTTCTAACATTTACCATCTATACTAATAAAAGGGTAATATGCTAATTAGACCAGGTCAGCCAGGCATCTTCTGGACGTCCGACTT
The DNA here is from genome assembly GCF_014108235.1 of Myotis myotis. Classification (NCBI taxonomy): domain Eukaryota; kingdom Metazoa; phylum Chordata; class Mammalia; order Chiroptera; family Vespertilionidae; genus Myotis; species Myotis myotis. The sequence continues at coordinate 6,157,692 of NW_023416318.1, forward strand.
CCTTCAGGACAAAGCCATGGTGGTGGGGGCTGAGGAGGCAGAGGAGGTTAGGGGCCATCAGGCCAGCAGGGCAGGGCAGTTGGGAGCCATCAGGCTGGCAGAGGAGAGCAGTTGGGGACTACCAGGCCAGCAGGGGAGGGCAGTTGGAGGCTATCAGACCAGCAGGGCAGGGCAGTTGGGGGCATTAGGCCGGCAGAGGCGGTTAGGGGCGATCAGGCAGGCAGGCAGGCAGGCAGGCAAGTGGTTAGGAACCAGTGGTCCTGTATTGCGAGAGGGATGTCTGACTGCCAGTGACAAACTGGGAACCAGGGTAGGTGGCGGCGGGGGGCGGGCAGGCTGCCGGCAGCTGGGGATGAAGGCCCTGATCGCAGGCTAGGCCTAGGGACTGTACCCATGCACAATTTCATGCACCAGGCCTCTAGTTATGAATAAAGCTGCTATAAATATTCTTGTACAAGATTTTGTATAAGTTTCCAACTTCTTTGTGTTAATACCAAGGAGTGAGATGGCTGGATCATATGGTAAAAATATGCTTAGTTTTATAAAAAAAAAAAACAAACAAAAAAAAACCCACAACAACAACAACTGCAGAACTTTTTTCCAAAGTGGCTGTACCATTTTGCATTCCCACCAGCAATGAATAAGAGTTCCTACAACCTTATCACAATTAGATTTTGTAGGTGTTTCAGATTTTGGCTAATAGGTGTGTACCGGTATCTCATTGTTATTTTAATTTGCATCTTTCTGATGGCATATGATGTAGAATGTCTTTTTATATGCTCATTTACATCTTCTTTAAGGTATCTATTAGGGTCTTTGGCCCACTCTTTTTAAAAATATATATATTTTATTGATTTCAGAGAGAAAGGGGAAAGGAGAGGGAGATAGAAACATCAATGATGAGAGAGAATCATTGATCAGCTGTCTCCTGCACATCCCACACTGGGGCTCAAGCCCGCAACCCAGGCGTATGCCTTGATTGGGAATCAAACCATGATCTCCTGGTTCATTGGTCAACACTCAACCACTGAGCCACGCCAGCTGGGCTGGCCCACTCTTTAATTGGGTTTTTTGTTTTCTTATTGTTGTGTTTAAGGATTTGTGTATCTTGGAAAATAGTCCTTAATCAGATGTTTCTTCTGAAAATATTTTCTACCAATCTGTGGCTTGCCTTCTAATTCTCTTGATTAGAATTCTTTTTCCAAGCAGAAGTGTTTAATTTTAATGAAGTGCAGCTAATTTCTTCCTCTCATAGATTGTACCTTTGCTGTCAGTTGACTATTCCCAATGTTATTCATCTAGGCTTACACCTGTTATCTTCTAGGAGTTTTATAGCTTGTTTTATATTTAAGTTTCTGATTCATTTTGAGTTAATTTTGTCAGGCATATAAAGTCTGTGTCTCGATTCAATTATTTGCATGTGGATGTCTAGTTGTTTCAGCACCATTTGTTGAAGAGCCTGTCTTTGCTCCACTGTATTGCTTTTGCTCCTTTGCCAAAGATCAACTGACTATATTTACGACCATCTATTCCTGAACTCTCTATTCTATTCCATAGATTCATCTATTTTTCCTTGTGGTTGTATCAATTTTTGCCTCACATAATTTGATGCTCTGTTGTTAGCTACATACATATTAAGAATTGATACATTCTTGGAAACAGACCCCTTGATCATTATATAATGCCTTTCTTTAAACCTACTAACTTTTTTTATTTTGAATTCTGCTTTATCTGAAATTCATATCGCTACTCCTGCTTTCTTTTTGTTAGTGCTAGCATGTTTGTTTTTCTCCATCTATTTGCTTTTAACCTATATGTGTCTTTATTTTTAAAGCCTGCGTCTTGTATAATTGGATAGTTCTATTTGACATATTCCAACAAATTCTGTCTTTTAAATGGCACACTTAGATCACTGATATTAATAGGGATTACTAAAATAGCTGGATTAATATCTACCATAGTCATTACCATTTTCTTTTTGTTGCTCTTATTCTTTGTTCCTGTTTTTGTGTTCAAATCTTTTTCTGCCTTTTGTGATTTTTTACCTGAGCATTTTATATGATTCCAGTTTCTCTCCCTTCTTTTTTAAAATATATGTTTATTGATTTTAGAGAGGAAGGGAGAGAGAGAGAGGGAGGGAGGGAGGGAGAGAGAGAGAGAGAGAGAGAGAGAGAGAGAGAGAGAGAGAGAGAGAGAGAATGAGAGAGAATCATTGATTGGCTGCCTCCGATACTGGGGATCGAGCCCACAACCCAAGCATGTGCCCTGATCAGGAATCGAACTGTGACCTCCTGGTTCCTACATCAACGCTCAACCATTGAGCTAAGCCGGTCCAGCCAGTTTCTCTCCTTTCTTCGCATATCAGTTTTATATTTGATCCTTGAACTGTGTGGATGTTAGAGGGGCCAAGCCCTCTTTCCCCCACCCCTACCCCTGCAACCCTACTCAGTTGAAAATCTGCATGTAGGTACCAGTCAGCCCTGTACATACATGGGTTCCCAAACACAGACTGAGAATACAGTTGATCCTGGAACTACACAGGTTTAAATTGTGCATGTCCACTTATATGTGGATCAACAACTCCTCCTCCTCCTCCTCCTCCTCCTCCTGCTCCTCCTCCTCCTCCTCCTTCTCCTCCTCCTCCTCCTCTTCCTCCTCCTTCTCCTTCTCCCCTTTCCTTTCTCCTCCTCCTGTATTTTTGAATAAAGCACATCCTATTACAACTGAAGATACAGGACCACCTCCTAAAGACCACTCACTGTCTAATAGGAAATGCTGCTTAAAGAAGCAAATGCTAAGATAAACCTTCTGGATAACATACATAAAAGAGGATGATATAGATATCTTAGTAGATTTATTTTCTCACCATTTAATCAAAGCAGATGAAGCAAAGAACGAGTCAGATGTCCCTCCTAAAATACACATACAACCACTCATTCCTTATTTCCCCCAACTGGGTCAGAGAGAATACAGATCTCATCCAAAAAGCTCAGAAATCTCCAAACCTGCCAGAGGGCCAAAGAGAATCTGTGAAGGTTTCATAATTGGAGACTTTGGCTCATTAATTAACTGAAATAATCATTACTCTCATCTTATCTATATCACAACACCAAGGAACTACCCAGAGAAGTGGCCTCGTTGTCACCTGGAGACAGAGGCAAGGTGTCAGCATTGCCACCACAGTCAACAGTTTGGTCATGCCAGTGGTGTTTACTTCATTCTCAGGAGCAAGAACACCTCATTTTTACAGGTGCTGGATGCTTCATAGTTTCAGGTTCCTCCACAGCACGTAGACATGCCCAGAAACCAACTCTCTCCATCACAGGGACTGTGAGGACTCTTTGACACCAACCCACAGTAATAAGTACTTTGCATTTTCACATTTTCCACATCCACCCAGGCCACACAAACACGTATCTATATACACAAAAGTTTCACAGGACCTATGTTTTCATATTCTTTTTTGTTTTATTCTATTTTTAATGTTCATCACAATTAAATGTACTAATTTCATAGCCAACTAATATGAATCTACCCCTTCAGTAAGAAAACAACAGTTTTTAAAGAGGTGTAAGTATCATATTTACAACTATTAAGAGCTATAATCTTCCTGGTCTTAATTATAGAAATTATCATATCACAGTTCATTCATCAAACACATAGTAATTGAGCCTCTATTATATGATCCAAAGGATCCTCTGTTGATCAGCCTCTCTTTTTCTGTGTATTTCATTTTATAATATCATCCCACCAATGGTTAAACTCTAGCAGTGCTGAACTTAAAGTTATTTCCTACCATTTGCTATTTTATTCTGAAAAATTGTGAACTGTCTCCACAAATAAATCAATTTGTAGACTCTTGCAAACCCTCTGGACTTGGTTTGTACTCCTTTTGTGTGTCTTACCTGACATATTGATCTCGAAAAAATTGAGGACTCCTACAATATTCTCCATGCACATATTGCCATAAGACCAATAATGATGCTCTATCCTAATTGCACGCGTACCCAGCTCCTGAATCAAGAACAAGGGCCATATAACTAACCCATGCCCAAGTCAGAAATCCCTTTCCCTAGCCCCAAATGTACCCATAAAACAATGCTCCACATTGTGCCATACTTCTCACCACAACTATAGTTAATTATGATTAATGTCTCTTCCCTTCTAGACTACAAACTCTATGAGTACAGGAGCGGGGCCCCCAGCACTTATTATTCCAGGATCTGGTGCAGAAGCCAAAGCACAATCAGTTTTCAATAATTATTGATTGACTGATTGATTGAATGAATGAATGAATGCTCACCACCAAAAACATCCTGGTAACCTAGCTTCTCCAGGTTAGTCTTGACCCAGCAGCATCTACTTGATCAAAATCCTCCTGCACATTACCTTCCCTAAAATCTCTTCTAAATTGCTGTGTGTTCCCTGAGTTGCTCTTCCTTTCACATTTTCCAAACCCTTCTCCTGGCTCGTTTCATCAACTTCCTTCACCTGGTAAACATTTTTTTTCAATTTTAATTACATGCACATTGTGGTGAATCACAATTGAAGTAATTTTAGAAGGTGAGATATTTGCTAGCTGTAGAGGAAAAAAGCCCTAATGAAATTCAAATATCTTTCCTTGCTTATTATCCAAATTTACAGCTGTTTGCATAGCTCTACTTAAGGAATATAGCTATTTTCATATCCAACTGAATCCCCAATCTCTGTCTCGTTTCTGTTTAAAACTGCTTATCCTCCCCCAGAAATCAGGGAATAATCTTTTCTTTTTTTAAACTAGACTTGCTTAGAGCTTCCCTCACAATTGCTATGGAAAAAAATTAAAGCATACTTTTAGAGTTTCCCTGGAAAGTAGGAGAAGAAAAGTAAGGTAAACAAGAGGTGAGGGAGGAAGGGAGAGAGAGAGAGAGAGAGAGAGAGAGAGAGAGAGAGAGAGAGAGAGAGAGAGAGAGAGAGAGAATATCTTCCATAGGACTCAAGAATTCTTACACAGTTGATGAAGGTCAAATCATGATGATACTATTAAAAATACGCCTGAGGTAACAGATTAGTATAGTTTCTGTCAAAGTTCTAATATCCTTGATTGCAAGATTTGAAACAAAGTGAAATCATGGGGAAATTATTCTTTCAGTTCTTTCACATATTATCCACTTAAAATGATTTTCCTTTTCTTCCATTTAGTGCCAATCATGAAAATTTCAAAAAAAAATCATGAAAATGTCAACTTCTTGAATAAAAATAATGTTTATAAAAGGGATATATGCACCCTATTTTTTTTCCATGCTTGTCTACAATAGTGGAAATGAGTTACTTTAAGATTACAGGTCTAGGGAGTGGGGTGAGGGCATGTGCTGGGGGGGCATAGGGGAGGCCGGGGGAAGGTCAATGGGGGAAAAAAAGGAGACATATATACTACTATCTATAATACTTTAAAGAATAAAATAAAATTTAAAAAAAATTATTGAGGACACCAATAAAAGATTAAAGGTCTATATTCTAATAATTTTAATAATTTGGCCGATCTAAGAAGCATATATAAAAGAACTTGATAAGTTTGTAATGATGATAATAATTGTTATGTCTGGATTCATGCAAATTTCAGGCTCATGGTATTTCAGAAGGATATGCTCATCAGCATTTACTTGGAATGGAAGGAATGGATGAATTGGGGTAGCAGAGGCTCTTACAAGAGCCTGGCAGCACAGAGACTGATTAATTAGTCAGGCTCCTTGTTTTCATTTCTAGGTCACTGGTTTAAGCCCTTCCTGGGCTACTTGCTTTTGTAGGTGTCTATGCTCAAGACTGTATGACTCAACACTAGCAAGCCTCCCACAAAATGCAATGGTCACAATTGCACAGGAAATGGATGAGCACAAACTGCTCACCACCATCAGAAAAATGTCAAGTATTTTCTGAACCCACAAGGTTCAGAAAATACTTTTTATTTTCTGAACCCACAAGGGTTCAGAAAATACTTTTGTATACAATAGCTAACATACCACACTATTAGCTCTAGAACAACTAAAGGCTTTTCTTGTAGCAACAACCCAATGCTGATAGACTATGATTCATGAACATCTATCTCTCACATTCACCCCCAAAACGCTTATATATTTAAAAATAAAAACCCATGAAGATGGTTTTGCAACAATATTTCTTGAATTCTAGTGTTAGTCCTAGCTTAGTCGATCATTGCTGAGTTACAGAATTAGTGGGCAGTTAAAAAAAGATGCTATTTGGAGAAAGAATAATGCCTCATTAAAAATGTTTCCTTCTATTCAAGGAATTTTTTTTTTAGTTTATATATGAGTGAGGTATCCTCTACAGTCTTGGCTACCAAAAATCTCCATTCTCCCTCTCCTCTCCTCTCCCCTCTTCTCCTCCCCTCCCCCACCCCCCATCTGGGTCCGGGGGGATGGCTGGGCCCTGATACGGAAAGTGTGTAGGTCTCTCAATCACTATGAAATCCAGTCATCCAAATAGAAATGTCCACATTGAATTCCACTTGCATTGAAATAAACTGAAATGAGGGTTGAGGGAATGAATATTTATTAAGCATTTAGCTTCCCAAAGCAATACATCAATTGGAAAAAAAAAAAGTTCTCTTATCATTACTATTTGGATAAGTGTTTGTTCTGTTTTGTTTCTTTGCTGGAAGGGATGTTTAAAATGTCATTTATCAAACATCCATATTTTCAGCTTAAAGCATCATTGAATACATTCTCTCCTTCTTTAAAGAACTGTTAATTTATTCTAAGAGGTTACATTTTTCTGTATGGTGTTTTCAGAGTCTAAGGCATCCTATATGACCTGAACCTAAATTAATTGAAATTATTTTATACTGATTTTTATCTGTTTCTTATCTCCTTCATCAAGATCCATAACCACAGTTTAATCATAAGACAAAAATCTACTGAATCAAATATCCCATGCTCCTCCTATGATTTGTACCACAACAGCCAGACAATGTTTTGGTAGGCACTGCCAACAACAGGGTACTGGTGACCTCATGTAGCCTCTATGGCAGTGGTTCTCAACCTTCCTTATGCTGCGGCCCTTTAATACAGTTCCTCATGTTGTGGTGACCCCCAACCATAAAATTATTTTCGTTGCTACTTCATAACTATAATTTTGCTACTGTTATGAATCATAATGTAAATATCTGATATGCAGGATGTATTTTCATTGTTACAAATTGAACATAATTAAAGCATTGTGATTAATCACAAAAACAATATGTAATTATATATGTGTTTTCCGATGGTCTTAGGCAACCCCTGTGAAAGGATTGTTCGACCCCCAAAGGGGTCGCGACCCACAAGTTGAGAACCGCTGCTATATGGTTACAGCTTTCAAGGAGGACCCAAGTCAAAGGTCATTGCCATTATCTCGGTTCAACTGGGGTGATTCTGTCACTCAGCAGCCTCTAACAGGCCTTCCTCTCACTCTTCTCTGAACTCCAATTTCTTCCCCTCCCCGTGTCCCTTCTTGTCCTTTTAAAATTTTCTGACACTATGCTGTCCAAACAGGTAGAGTGTCACAGGCCATTCTTTATGAAAATGGGATGAGACTCTTTCCGTAAACACAGTCATCACCCCGCAAGGAGACTTCACAAGTCACATTTACCCACAAATGGAGAAGGCATCTGGCAGTCCCCAAGTGTCCTCACCGTAACCTGTACTGTACTCATTACTTTAGGAAAAGGTGGGGGACAGGCTCTCCTGCTGGGCTCCTGCAAAGGCTGCAGACTAGTTGTTTGTCACTCACTGCTGATCAACTCACCTGCTTGCTGCTCCATGTCACGTGCACAATGGTTAACTTGAAACACTCTACTCTGCTTTTCATAACCCGGTTTTGATATTGTCCAAGTCTGGCTCCCAATCTGATGTCCTCAACTTCCCCATGTGAGTGGCTTCCTCCATCAGTAGTGCCTTCTCACAGGTGTCAAAACTGTAGACGCTAACATCAGTGTGTATGTGTGTGTATACGCATGTGTGCCAAGGCCTAGCTTTGAATCAATTTTTACAGTGGGCCCATCCTTGAGGGTAAACAGTACCTTTCTAAGCTTGGCCCTTTGCAACAGGAATAGTTTTGGCTTAAAGCTCTTAGCAGTCAGCCTATTTCTGTCTCATTTGATCTATGCTGGCCAAGACTAGTCGGGTACCCTGTTAGGGGGACATCGAGCACTGAGATGACTAAGACTTGGGTGCTGACCCCTGAGTCAGCTGCATTCCACTGGCTGTGACAGACACATAAATGATGAGTGGAGAGGGTGTGTGTTGGGGGGAAGGTTTCCACTGTCTTGATAGGCACGCTCGAATTTTCCAGGTGAGAAGTGAGCAGAGAGCAAAGAACACTCCAAAGGCACAGAAGCAGCAATGAGCACACTCTGTTGAAGAACGGGAAAGAATTCACTACGAATGGGGCCCACATGGGAAGGAGAGGGAGGGGGAGTTGGAGAGCTAAAAGGAGCTAGAATAAATGGCTATGATCAGGATTTTGAAAAGTGTAAATGAGCAATGCAAACTATGGAAGGATACGAAGCGACACAGTGACATAAATCCAGGCTACAGACATTTTACTGCTGTGGCTATAGTCTCATGGACCACAACAAAGCCAACTTAGAACCCACCACACTGAAAATACTTTTCACTCACTAGGGAATAAAATTGGAGAGTAGAGCATCTTACTCATGTTACTTATTGTAGATTTTTGTAACTTAAATTGCAAAAGAAAGCTTCAAAAATCTGGAAATCAAGTGAGTCAGTAAGAAGGAGATTATGTTCCTCTCTTTATAAGTAGACCTATCTGCAGTGAAGGAAATGTGGACGTCTGGCTTTAAGTGCTGCAGTGCTGAGCAAATCTTCTAGCTCACACATAAGATGCATCTGATTTTTAAGTCAGTGAGATTATGAAAGGCAGAATCTGTGAGAGCCATTTAATGTGAGAAGCGCGGCCACACAACAGGGGTATTTTTCATGACAAACCCACTGAAATATGAGGCTATATCCAAACACTTTCTTAAGGACAACCATTCGCCCACAATATTAAGAGGCCTTAAATAAGGTGTTGTAAAAGCTTGAGATTCCAATCTTGTGTCAAAACAACTGAAGGTGTAAAATAAAAGTCACCATTTGGAAAAGACAGAAGTAACAAATTTCAAAAACTGGAATAAATAATGTCAGCAAGGCCCGCTGCAGCCAAGGTTAAACAATCTATTCCTGTGGAATCATTAAGGCAGTGCGATCTGATGCCCTGCTAGCATTGCAATGGTGGCACAACCTTGGTCAGCTGGAGCCAATACCCAATTATCACTCTTGGCACGGAATCTGGCACTGCAGAGCACTTCTTTTTAATTTTCATCACCAGGTAAGGAGAGAATACGCTCACTCTCTCCAAGCTGATGGAGTACAGTGGTCAGTGCTCTTATTTTGATACTCGTACACATACACATCCCTTCCTTCCAGCTGAGCCTCTGGCAGCCTGGCCCACGACTGGGACACTCGGGAAGGCTTGTTTTAACACAGGGTTGGGGCCTTATATGTAAACTTGCTCCAATTTACTGTACAGCTTAATAATGTGCTGCATGGAAATGTTGGATTCTGGAAATAAGAAAGGATTAGGGATTACGAGTTTGGAGTTAGAGGTGGCATTAGGGTTAGAGTTAGGGCCAAATAGTAAATATTTTTGACTTTGTGAGACTTAAGGTCTCTAAGGCAACTTCTCAACTGCAGGGCTATATGGCTTGAATGCAGCCAGTCAATAGGTCTCCACCCACTGAGCTCCCCTCGCCCACTCTGTCCCACTTCCCTTCCCAGCAGCGGCACAGCAACGCCAGATGTTTGGGGCATGTACCTAAGGGGAACCTGTGTTGTGGGTACTTTCAGTTCGGGTGTCATAAAATTATTTACATACTTCTCAGTCACCAGCATGTACCACTGAGTTACTGTTAAACATCGTCCCCGCTACCCTTCACAGTGAAGAAGTGAAGAATTCCCCTCCCACCCAGTCAAGGAACTCAACAGGCATTAGGACAAGAAAGCGGTGGCCAGAGTTCTTACAGCGCTATGGACCTGCCTCACAGAAGCACATGCTAGTGGTGCCACGAAGTGTATATGTGTAGAGCGAGGGAGAAACAAAGTTTTAAATGTATAAAGCCAAAACACAGTCTTAGGAAAATTCCCTTAACATCAGATGTGTGACACTTTGCACAGAGGATGTTTTTATTTTCACCTCCTCAAACAATGTTCTTCTATCAGAAACCTATAATAATAAAATCATAATATGCTATTTAGACTGGATGTCCTTCAGGACGACCTTCCGGATGAAGCTGGGGCTGCAAGGAAAGCCCGGGTCCTGGGTGCCAGAGGGAAGCCGGTGCCGGCAGCTGGGGGAAGGAAGGCCTACTCCTGCACGAATTTCATGCATTGGGCCTCTAGTATACTCTATAATAAAGCACATATAATTTTAAACTGCACTATATTTTTATTACCTTTTTTAGAAGTAAACTAAAGTGCAAGTATTCTACTGTAAATTAAATTTTGGAATATTTCAGTAAAGCAACAGAGCCATATGAACTCTTAACTTGTTTGTATAGAAATATTAACTTTGGTAGTCAGCTTTGAATGCACTTTTTAAAAAACAAAAAGTTCTGGTGAAATGTTAATAGGTATGAGGTAAATATGATAAACATAAGCAGTAAAATCAAGTCAACAGAAATTTTTCTGACATTTAGAAATTTTACCCAAAACTTTAGTCAGATTATACCAAAAGCTGAATTTAAGACAAAAAAAATTTTTTTTCAAATGAGTTAATAGGTACTTTTATTATTTGTTAATCTAATTTAAAAAGAGGACTGAATAATGTAGATGTGCTGGAAAACATTAAATTTCTTGGTGATTTTTCATAAAATGTTGACATCAATAAATACTACAAAAAAACCCACTAAATATGGTTTCTGTTTATCCATACACTTGCTAAAAAGTGTCATAAATCCAAAGTATATAGGATTAATTACTGCTCAGAAAACCTTGAAATTCCCTGAAATCTAATAGTTCACACATGAAAGAAATTCCATGGAGGTTTGCCAAAATCTTACATAATATCATAAATTTACATAACATTATTAATTAGTTGTAAAGCTAAAATATTCTTATTTAAACAGGTAATAAGTAAATACATACACACACACACACACACACACACACACACACACACACTTCAATCGACCATGCAAGAGAAATTATACAATTTTGCATATGAAGAAGTGATCAAAGGGTATGCACCCAAAAATGTAAGAAAAAATATAATTGTAATAAATTAGGTAGTTAATAGAATACAATTTAGTTTCTGAATTTTGTGATAATTGTATTTGTCAGCTTTATAAATTTGTATTTTGTTGTGACTGTTTCTCGTTGTAAAAAGGCATCCACACTTCAACCTATATTCATATTCCGAATTCTTATTCATTTTCCTAGTGAGAGTCCCATATATGTTTTTTCCAGTCCCCACAGGGATCTTACCCTGGTTATAACCATCTCCTGCCTAGGAAAAATGTTTGCAAGTATTAAAATGTGGTTTTTATATCTTTAAATCAAGGACTATTGACAACATTTCAGAACAATGAGCATGTGTAACAATTTAAAGGCTTTCTAGTCATGTCAATTAATAAACACACAAAAAATGCTTCAAATTTATAGTGATTTTCTTGTTTGTCAACATCAAGTTAACCTAATATTGTGAGTAAGCAAAAATAAATAATACACAACAAAAAAGGGGGGTAAACACTACTTTTAGGGTTCACCTTGCTTTTCAAACCTATACATCCACTATTGTTGTGCCCAGAATTCAAAGTTCCCAAGACCCCCAGGGAGCCAGTCAGTCCGATGCAAAAGCAAAGAGTCATTTATTTCAAACCTAGGTTTGGCTCCCCTGCCACACTCACCGATGCAACGGTAAGCTCCAGTGGCCGAGAGAGAGAGACGCCTGATGGGACGGGGGGTTTTAAAGGGGGGTGGAGTGAGGGCAGGAGAGGGGACTGTGGGCCCCGCCGATTGGCCAGGCGCAAGTCGGTCATAGTGATGGCGTGCACTTCCCTTGATTATTATTGGTTAGTCCAGAGAAATCCTGGGTGTGGCTAGTAGCAGCTTCTTCCCGTGAGGAAGCACATGGTACCGTCCCAAGATGGAGGACCCAAGGCAAGATGGAGGGCGCAGTCCTTGCCCGGCTCCTGCTGCTGCCACTCGAACTCGCCACAAGGCAGGATGGCCCTCCCGCACAGCCCCCGCAGCTGGCCTGCGGGCAGACTGGGACTCCAGCGCGTCTGGGCAGCACAGGCCCAGCAAACGGGGTGCGGCCGCTGGAGTGGCCCAGCTCTGGAGGAGCGGCATCCGCTCGGAGCAGGCCCGGCCATGGGGCCGGTGCACTGCAGCATGGCTGCCTCCCCGAGCTAGGGCACGTGCGCCGCTGCGCTCCCGCCGCTGCTACACTGGGCCCGGTCCGGGGGGCAGCGGGCGGGTGGCAGCCCACGCCGGGCTCCCGCCGTGGGCTGGGGAGCCAATGCCCCCCCCATGGGGCCCAGCGGCTGGCCCACGCAGGCCCCGGCCCCCCCGACCGGGCCCCAAGGGCCGCATGGACCCCCGGCCCCAGCGCGGGCAAGCGGGGAGCCGACCACGGGGGAAGGGAGGGAAGAGCCAGGCGGTGAGGCCTTCCGCTCCCATGACCTCCCCCGCGGTCGGTCGCCGCCCGGCCCCACCCACGGCCCCCGCCGCCGGCCACCACGCAGCTGGTCCGGACACTCGGACCCGCTCCGGGGAGGCCGGCGGCCGCGGAGGGATCCCAGAGCCCAGCGGCCAGACTCCTCCTCCCGCACCGCCCGGAGAGGCGGGCGGCGCGCCTTTCACTATCACAATTACACATATATATAATTCATTTTCTATCTCTGTGCATTGTCTCTTTTTTGAAAATATATTTTATTTATTTTTTTTCAGAGAGGTAGGGAGAGGGATAGAGAGTTAGAAACATCGAGAAACCTTGATCAGCTGCGTCTGCACACCTCCTACTGGGGATGTGCCTGCAACCAAGGTGCATGCCCCTGACCGGAATCGAACCCGGGACCCTTCAGTCCACAGGCCAACGCTCTATCCACTGAGCAAAACCGGTTAGGGCTGTGTATTGTCTCTTTTACAAGATCTTCTGGAAGGACAGCTCTAGGACTTCTGATACAATGTTTTTAAGCGCAGACCACCTACTAAATTGAAGTTAGTAGCTCTCTATTTTGTTCATTCTATTTTCATAAAGGTTAGAGTAAATGGGAATCTCTCTTCTGTACTTCCTATGAAAAATGAAAAAATATGAATAGACAAAAAGTGAATTCAGCATATATGTGTCTACCAAAGCATCTCCTTCACAATCATGTATCTTTGACAAAGCTCAGTATATTTTAAAAAGAAGATCTCAATTTGCTGAATACAAGAGCTACATAAAACTAAGTTACTGATTAACAGCAGCAAGCCTCGTGTTGAGAGGTACAGCAGCAAGCCTCGTGTTGAGAGGTTAGGTTGTAGAATCAAACTGCCTACTCTTGTTTGAATTCAGATCCTGCACCTGCTAGCTGGCTGACCTAGACAAAGTTGTTTAACCTGACTATATTTCACCTTCTAAGGATAAAATGATGATGGCAATAATAGCAGTAACGTCGTGACATTACTATGGAGATCAAATTAGATCATCATACATATCGTTTAAAAAAGAATATGGTACATAGTAAACCCTCAATAAATGTTCGCTTTTCTTAATATCAGTCATAATCCCTATCATTTGGTCTTATTATTACCTTTAGTATTTCAAGTAAAAGCCAACCATACTGCATGTGAAGTATGTTTTTCCCTCTGGCTGCTTTTTTGTTGTTGTTGTTCCCTTATGAAAATTTTCCATTGCTATTTCTTGGAGTTCACTAATCCTTTTTTCCTGTCATGTCTAATTTAACATAATCTCTTCCAGTGTATTTTTCATCTCAGAAATCATAGAGTTTCATCTCTAGAAGTTAGTTTTGGTCTTTTTTACTTTATTCTATTTCTCTATTCAAACATCTGAAATGCAGTTGTAATAGCTGTTATTGTGCCCTTGCCTTCTGCTTCTGTCATCTATGTCAGTTTTGAATCAGTTCTTACTGACTTTTGTCCACGTTATGGATATTTTCCTGCTTCTTTGCTCACCTTGTCATTGTGATTTGATGCAAGACAATGTGCATGCTCTCCTGGTCATACTGTCTTTCTATATACATTCTTGAGAATTGTTCTGGGACACATTTAAGTTACTTGAAACATGTTCAGCCTTTTGTATCTTATTTTCAAGATTTATTAGGCACCAAATTACTGATCAATCTGGGATTAATTATTACCCCATGCTAAGGTAAGTCCATTTTGAGTCCTATGAGTAATGTCTCATAATTAATGTGATTTCTCTGTTTAACTGGTGTAAACAGGTGTTATTTGTGAATGTGCCTGAGTACCAAATGTATTTCCCTCTAATATGTTTCACTGGTTCTTCCTTCAGCCTCAGGTCTTTTCCATACATGTACAGTATATTCACCAGTACTCAGCTGATTACAAGGGGAAAACTCTCTGAAAATCTCCAGAGTTCTCCCTCTGTATAATCTCTCCTTCCGGTGCTATGTCCTGCAAACTCAAGATGCCTCAGTTTCCCCATAATTTAGCTTGGTTTGCTCAACTCAGGAAGTCCACCAAGGTCTGACTGCATTCCTCATCCTCCACTGTGCCCTGAAGACTCTGTCAGTATAGTAACATAAGCAATATTATAGCTCATCTCTTTTATTGTCCATCTCTCAAGGATCAGGATACATGATGCAATAGCCACTGCCAAGTATTCTTTGCTCCAGGCTAAGTCCTTCAATTGTTCTTCACAAGACATGGTTAGGAATTTAATTAACATCTTCCCAAGATCTGGCCATGTTCTTAAAAGAATGCTCTTTCAGTAAGTCAAAGCAAAAATGGCAAAGGACACTTTCCTTTAATATCAGGAAAATTCATCGCCTAAATACATTTTCCAGATTTTCTTTAAAATAGCTTTCTTAGAAAAATTTTCAGATTTTTCTAAATTGATTTTCTGTGTCTTATAAATCCAGATACAGTTTCCATTTCTACTATATCTGACAATAAATATACTCTTCCAATTTTACTTAAGAATGCTGGAGAAGGGCATTTGGATCAAATACATAATTCTATTTAGTAATAATGTCCAAACTGCCTTACTGCAGATAAAATCACATTAAATATGATAATATTAATAGATCTCATAGGATCTTTGGTTAAGCAGTAATAAAATTTAGTTCTCTGCATTATCTACTCATAAAAATATTATCCATGAACCAATTTATTTTTGCCAATGGTATAATATACTTGTAGCAGCAGAAGATTTATTTATATTTTTCTGTTTATATCCTAAACATTTATAGGTTTTTTGCTCATGATCACAATACACTTTAGAAAGTACCTCAGACACAGAATAGGCAACTCAATATAGAAGAAGAACAAAGTTGGCGGGCTACCTGCCTTGTTTCCGTAGTGTAGTGATTATTATGTTTGTCTGATAAAGTCAGCAGACACGACCCAAATTCAAGATTTACTATAAAGCTGCAGTAATAAAAATGGTGTAGTACTAAGGAAAGAATAGACAAATAGATCAATGCAATTGAACAGAGAACCCAAAAACAGACTCATGGATATTGTCAAATGACCTTTGATAAAGGAGCAAAGAAAATACAATGGGACAAAGATGGTCTGTTCAAAAACAACTGTGCATCCACATGCAAAAATAATAATAATAATCTAGACACAGACTTTATATCCTTCAAAAACATAACTCAAAATGGATCACAGACCTAAATATAAATGCAAAAGTATAAAACTACTAGAATAGAACAGAAAAGAAAACCTAAATGACCATGAGTACAGCAATGACTTTTTATATATAATAACAAAGGCATAATCCATGAAAGAAATAATTGATTTGCTGGATTTTATTAAAATTAACAACTTCTGCTCTGCAAAAGACAGTATGTATGAAGAGTAGCATAATACAAGCCACAAGTGGGAGAATGTATTTGCAAAACACGTACCTGATAAATGACAATTTTCCAGAATATAAAAAGAACTCTTATCCTATCTAATAATAGACAAACATGGTAATTGACCGTACCTTTGCTATGCCTCCCATTGGCTAATCAGTGTGATATGCAAATTAACCACCAACACAGATGGCGGATAATTTGCATACTGCAGGCAGGGCAGAACAATGCCATCCCTCCTGCCCTGCCACCATCAGGGCCTGCTATCTGCGACCCGGGGCGGTGGACGTCCGTTTGCAACCCCACCCAGGGCAGCCGGGCGGTGCAGCAGCAATCAGCCAGCCCGCCCAGACCACCCCCCGGATCAGCCCTGCTGTGTGCACGACCTGGGGTGGCACCCCAACCTCCGGATTGGCCCTGCTGTGTGTGTGACCCAGGGAGGCGGGGCAGGCACCGAGGGATCGGGCCTGCCATCTGCCACCCGGGGAGTGGGCTTAAGCCAGCAGGTGGTTATTTCCCAAGGGGTCCCAGACTGTGAGAGGGCATAAGTGGGGCTGAGGGACACACCTCCACGCCGCCTCCCCCACCAGTGCACAAATTTTTGTGCACCGGGCCTCTCATAAATCAATAATAAGAAATTGAACAACTTGATTTAAAAATGTGTAAAAGTTCTCAACAGGCACCACATTAAATAAGACATACAGATGGTAAATAAATACATGAAAAGATGCTCCACATCATATATCTTCAGGGAAATTCAAATTAAAACACCACTGAGATATTAGTACACACCTATTAGAATGGCCAAAATCTGGAACACTAACGCCAGATGCGGGTGAAGATGGTAGAGCAGCAGGAAGTCTCATACATTGCCGGTAGGAATGCAAAATGGTATAGTCACTTTGGAGGACAGTTTGGCAGTTTCTTATAAAACTAAACATACTCTTACTGTACATTCCAAGCATTGTGCTCCTTAAACTCTAAAGGAGAACACCAAATGCATTGAAGACATATCTATTATGTTTGTTTGTTTGTTTATTTATTTCTTGCAAGAAAAACCATGGAGAATAACAGAGAACTGAAATTTTTTTCTTAGAAGGCTGTAGGTCAAGGATGTTTTCCATAAAGCTAAGAGCAAGTTACAGAGAATGCAGCTTGAGCTCAGGGCTCTTGGGGCATACATTTTAGAGAGAAATAGGGAATCATATGGCTTTTTAATATCATTAGTTAGCAGAAACATGCAAGGCAACTGCAAGGAAAGATCCCTTCTCCTCCAGATGTTCTCTGGCACTTCTGCTACTGAGTTTCCTCTCTCACAAAGACACCCTTTTTCTTCTGTTGCCATCCCTTCCTTGTCATTCTTGGAGTACATTGGAGTATAGAACAGCAATGATGCCCCCTCTCTTCCTTTTCTAGTGCTATTCCCCAATGTTCTCCCATACCTAGTGATCTATTTCTTCATGCTTTCTTCCTCTCTTCTCCATTAAAACTTATATCATTTAGTATACAGTTTTCTTTCTTCTTTGATACCCATCTTATTCTACCATTTTTCCTATCTTTATTCATAGACAAACTATTTCCTTCATCTTTCTTAAATACTTAGTTTTAAAATTCATTCAAATATTCATTAAGCACCTACTAAATTCCAGCTAGTGTCCTGGGTATTAGGAATGCACAGAGGCCTTTGGAAATGCAAATCATTTCAGTCCCAGTGAGATAACTACCATCTACAAAACACAATAGAAAGTGAGAATAAATGAAAATGTTTACAATTTTTTAATGATTTGTGAAAGGCTTCCCCAGATAGAGCAATTAGGATACTTCTAGAAGAATTAATAATTTTTTTCCAGAGAATGGAAATAAGTAAGACTAGCATTTGCAAACACAAGCATATAGGCATCAAAGGCAAGAGCATCATGTGTAGGACTAGCTATGTCCCATCTGTTCATTAAGGGGTTCTGACCAGAACTGGGGCTGGGGGAAAGGGTTGAGGCTGGAAAGTGCAGAATAATGCATATCACAAGAGTCATATCATAAAATATGTTTGAGCAAAACAGCACATGATCAGGTTAATGTTTTACAACTATACCTGTCATCTGTACATAAGATAAATTGGACAGCACATGACATGGGGGGGAAAGGCAATTCCAAATTGTTTTAATAGCTCAGTATAGAAAAATAAAAAGCTGAAAGTAAGGCACTGGAAGTTAAGATTGAGAAGAAGAGAGATATGCAAGAAACAATTGTAGTATCTATAATAATCTTACCTAATAATAGATAAACATGCAAATTGACCATACTTTCACTTCACCTTAAGTCATGCCCACCAGCCAATCAGAGCAACTATATGCAATTTAACCCAACCAAGATGGCAGCCAGCAGCCAAGGAGCTGGAGGCTTGCTTGCTCCAGTGATGGAGGAAGCCAGCCTGCCACCGGCTCTGAGCTCCACTCAAAAGCAAAAAAGTTTCAATTATAGAAGGTAAATAAACCCCAGATACCTGCTTCCAGTCACCATGACCACAGAGCTGAAGCGAATAAAAAAAACAAAAAAGGAAAGGCTAGGAGTTTCAGTCACCAGGGGGCTTGGTCAGTCTGAAAATAGCCATCAGACCCTCACGCAGGCTGGCCAGGCACCCCAATGGGGACCCCCACCCTTAAGAGGGTGTGACCAGCTGCAAACAGCCATCAGCCCATCATCTAGGCTGGCCAGGCATCCCAGTGGGACCTCCACCCTGATCCGGGACACCCTTCAGGGCAAACCAGCCAGCCCCTACCTGTGCACCAGGCCTCTATTCTATATAATAAAAGGGTAATATGCAAATTGACCCTAACAGCAGAAAGACTGGGAATCACTGGTCACTATGAGACACACTGACCCCCAGGGGGCAGACGCTCAATGCAGGAGCTGCTCCCTGGTGGTCAGTGCATTCCCACAGGGGGAGCTCTGCTCAGCCACAAGCCAGGCTGATGGCTGCCAGTACAGCGGTGGTAGTGGGAGCCTCTCCTGCCTCCTCAGTAGTGCTAAGGATGTCCGACTGCAGCTTAGGCCAGCTCCCCACTGACAAGTGGAGATCGCCCAAGGGCTGCTGGGCTGCCAGAGGGATGTCTGACTGCCAGCTTGGGCCCGATCCCCCAGGAAGTGGGCCTAATCCAGCAGGTGGTCATCCCCTGAGGGGTCCCAGACTGCGAGAGGCCACAGGCCGGGCTGAGGGACCCCCCCAAGTGCACAAATTTTTGTGCACCGGGCCTCTAGTAAAAGCATAATATGCTCATTAGATCAGACAGCTGAACGACCTTCCGGACATCCTTCTGGATGACCTTCTTGATGAAGCTGGGGCTGCGAGGCTGCAAGGGCCAAAGCAAGCCTCCACAGCTACAAGGGCCAAGTCCCTTGCACAGATTTCATGCATCAGGCCTCTAGTCAAGATATAAATAGGGGCTTGTATGCTGAATATAAGAAAGAGTAAAGACTCTAAGAGGAACACCTGGTTCCTGGTTTGGGCTCTTTAGGTTGATGGAAAAAGCATCCACTAAGATAGAAATGTAGGAACAACGTGAAAATTGGGACTATAATGAGTTTAATTTTAGATGTACAGAATTTGGGATGCCTATGGGTGTTCGCATCTAGAAAATAGTTGGAAGGAAATCTGAAAGCTCAGGAGAGAGCTTAGGGCTAGAAATAGAGAGTTGTGAGTCACTGGCACATCTGGTAAACAGTATATAAATCATGAGAATAGATGAAACTACCCAGGGGACATATACAGAGTGAGGATCAGGGTGAAGAATGGGATGTGGGTGAAAGCATCTATTTAAGAAATGGGAGGAAGACCTAGGAAGGAGACAAGGAGGGGAATCAGGTGAGAGAGGGATGGTTGAGCCTGAGAACTTACGTCATGACAGTCCAAACTGGCTAACTGTGTGAAATCAGACGAGGGCCAGAGTGGATCAAAGACAAAAAGCAAAGCTTTGAATGTGACAAACAGATAATCATTGGTTTCCTTGTTCAGTATCAGCAAATTGCATTTAGAGGCAGAAGGAAGTACATTGAAAAAAGACTAATTTTTTTTAAAAAAAATTATATGAGAGAAGAGAAGAAGAAAGAACCTGGGAAAATATGTGGGAAATTATCACCTAGAGATTCTTTTTTATTATTTTGTTGTTTGTGATGAAGATGGTGATGATGATAATGACGATGTTTTTATTGGTTTTAGAATAAGAGAAATATTAGTTTGCATATGGGCTCAGGATATGGATTTCACATACAGGAATAGATTGGAGATGTGGATGAAGAGAGAGATAAGCTAGACCAGAGGCAGGAAGAAATA
Organism: Myotis myotis; assembly: GCF_014108235.1. Taxonomy (NCBI): domain Eukaryota; kingdom Metazoa; phylum Chordata; class Mammalia; order Chiroptera; family Vespertilionidae; genus Myotis; species Myotis myotis. The sequence goes on from NW_023416318.1 coordinate 6,178,106, forward strand.
CAACGTTTTAACACACAATTGATGAGAATTTTAAAAAAAATCAGTAAGAGTGGATGAGTTGTTGACAAAATCATAGGTATGAAAGATGAAAACAGGGATATAAGGCCTCAAGGCATCAATATTGTCAGTGATTTTTTAAAGACAATAATAATCAATATGTACATACTTCTCACTATGTGTCAGGTGCTACACATAGTATTTTTTATCAATAATAACTTATTTAGCCCTAACCGGTTTGCCTCAGTGGATAGAGTGTTGGCCTGCAGACTGAAAAGTCCCAGGTTCGATTCCGGTCAAGGGCATGTACCTTGGTTGTGGGCACATCCCCAGTAGGAGGTGTGCAGGACGCAGCTGATCGATGTTTCTCTCTCATAGATGTTTCTAACTCTCTATCCCTCTCCCTTCCTCTCTGTAAAAAATCAATAAAATATATTTTAAAATAATAATAATAATAATAACTCATTTAATCTTACACCATCTCGATCAAATAAATGTCATTATTTCCCTCATTTTACAAATAAAGAAACAGAGGCAAACAGAGGTTAAAATACTTCCCCAGGATCGCAAAATAACTTGCAGAGCAAGGGCTTACACTCAGTCTAGATAGTGAGTCCTTGCTCTTAATCTCTGAATCCCTGTGCTATATTACTGCTCTAAACATGAAGGCATCTGACGAGATGGGGTACTAGCAGGGTGGGAGCGGGGGAGAAACTAGGGGAAACGCCATGGGAAATGATAAAGAATAAATTTAAAAAATGAGAAACGTCGGTTAAAGACTTAATTATAACACCTGAAACTGTAAAATTCCTAGAAGAAAATATAGAGGAAAAGCTTCATAATATTGTTCTTGGCAAGGATTTCATGGCTATGACACCAAACATATAAGCAACAAAAATAGACAACTGAGACTATATAAAAATCAGAAGGTTCTCCATCTTCCTAACTTTATTATCAAGACTGATTTAAAAATACACTCCAAAGTCATGATCAAGACCAGTGGTATTGTTATTAGCCCTTTATTTGATTGGCCTTCTCTTTTGGAACACTATTTCTACCTATCTTTGATTATTAGACTTTAAAGGTATATATAGCAAGTCAGAAGGTAATTTTTAAAAAAATTCACATAGTTTCAAATTATCTCATGGAATTAAAACAAATTGAAAAGCTTTATGCAAAGAGCAAACAATCAACAGAATAAACAGACAGTCTATAGATGGGGGAAAAAGTATTTTCAAACCACATGTTTGATAAGGGGTTAAATCTAAAATATATTTTTAAAAACTCCTACAACTAAATCGTAAAAAAAATAAATAACCAGATTTAAAAATGGGTTAAAGTCCTGAATAGACATTTCTTCATATTAGACTTACATATGGCCAACAGGTGTAGGAAAAGTAATCAGCATTACTAACAATTAAAGAAATGCAAATCAAAACCATAATGAAACATCACATCACATCCAGAAATCCACTTTTGGGTATTTATCCAAAAAAATTGAAAACAGGATCTCAAAGACCTGGTAGCACTCCTGTGTGCATTGCAGCACTGTACACAATAGGCAAGAGTAGAAACAACCTAAGTGGCCACAGACCACAGATGAGTAGATAATGTCACACACACACACACACAATGGAATACTGTTTATTCTTTAAAAAGAAGAAAATTCCGAAGTATGTGGCAACATAGATTCGTAGAAGCAAAGAGTGGAATGGTGGTTGTCAGGGGCTGGGGAGAGAGAGGAGGAAAATGGGGAGTTAACAATCAATGGCAAAAAGTTTCAGTTAGGCAAGATGAATAATCTCTAGATATCTGCTATATAACACTGTACCTATAGTCAACAAATGTATACTTAAAAATTTAAGAGGATACACCTCATTTTGTGTTCTTACCACAAAAAAAATAAAATTTTTTAAAAATAATTTTAATATGAAGCATTTAGGTCCCAGAATAAACAAACAAACAAACAAACAAACAGAAAAGAAGGGCAGCACCCGGGGCTCAGCTGGGGTTGATGACCATGGATTTGTGGTGTAGCCAACCTGCATCGCTGTATGAGATGTCTTCAGAAGTCTTGTCATGTTGGTACAAGAAACAAGGTCGTGTTGGAATTGTGCTGTAGAGGTGAGGCACGCATATAGAGGAGGTAATGAACATGAGGAAGATGGTGAGTCAGCAATTCAGCCAAACTTCCCATGAGGGGGTCATTAGGGAAGAGAGAAGAAAGAGAAACCAAGAGCAGGATCTTAGGGTGGGAAGATGAACAACCTTGAGTTATGTCTTGAGGGAGGAAAGCCTACACAGTGGGAGTAACACGCACTGCCAGAGCTGCAAATAAAGAAGGAGGTCATCAGAGCAAGATGCTGTCCTTAGGAATTCTGAAGGTGAGCAAATTCCAGGGTGGACAGATAGTTACACATTAACTGGGGCAGCTCATGTTCTACACTCCATCCCAACTGTGTGCATAACATTCTATGTCTATAGCAAATAGCCCAGGTTCAACAGAGAGTTAGTGAAAGGCTGTATTAGTCTAGTCAGTAAAACATAATGAAGAAGGTGGCAATGGGATTGAAGTGTTGGTGAGTGTTCACCAGAGACATTCAGCCATGATATCAAGGCACGGTAGGGAAGAAAATGAATCTGCGAGAGTTCTGATGCACTGAAATCAAACTAGAATTAGAATGTCTCAATAAAGGTTTTACACAAAGGTGAAAAAACATAATTCCATCATGTCAAACTACTCCTGTGTTTACTTCCTTTGCCCAGATGGGCCATAATCTCCCTTTAAGGAAATAAAACTATGTACAGTTTGGTTTCTCCATATCTTAGTATTCTAAGGACGTTGTTTAAGAACTAAGTAAATACCTGCTGGGCTAAACACATCACTGAAATTACCCATGAGAGTTTCATGAAAAAAAAAAATCCTCTAGGCATCAGTCTTCTTGCAAATCAGAAAAGAGGCTCAGAGAGGACTTCGTGCAGGTAGAAAAATGAGTAGGATGCAGATTCAGGGTCATCTAGGTGTTTTGATTATCTCATTTTTGCTACATGAGTTATGAACTTTTCATTTAGATCCATACAAAAATTAGCACATCTTTCCACAGTACAGGATGTGTATCCCTTCAGGAGAAACACCACATTCTAGCAGTATTATATCCTTCTCTATTCCCCCAACAATCAGTCATTAGACCTAAAAGTTGCCCTCAAGATCTCAAGAGCTATATCTGGCTCCCTTGATAACTCAAATCAACTCCTGTATCTACCCCTGAGACAATAAATCCCGAAAAAGCATCAAGTGAAATATTTGGGGCCCCAAATGATATTTATACATTTAAGAATATGCATGTGTATTCTAACAAGAACAAGAAAAATGGGCATCATGGTTTCTCCTCCTGGTAATTGTGCCTGGGGAATTCTGCTCCTCCACCTTCAACCACCATGGTTCACACTAGGCTAAGGCCACCTCCATGCTATGTGACCAAACCTGGCCAATTAGAGCATCACAGCCTGGGAGCCACAGTGAGTCCCCAAATAACAGGTGGCCCAGCCAACAAAAATCAGAGCCAATGAGATTGGCTGTGATGTTGTGGGAGATTTTAGAAAAAAGATGTTTTCCTTCCGCTAAAGCTGCCAGGTGTGAGCAGGGAAAAGTGGATATAGAACCTGAAAATAAAGTAACAGAGAAGAAATAAGCCTGAGAGGTAGACACAGAGGCCAGGATTCAGCCATGTCTAAAACTACACAACCCTTGGTCTTTGTGGTTACACAAACTAATAAAGTCCCTTTTTTGTATAAAAAAGGTTTTCTACTTATAAAATCAAGAGTTTGTGTTTGTGTGTATGAGTTGGGAGGGTCTGTGTGTGTGTGCATGTGATGTTATTTTTCAAACTTGGAAGAAGATCAGGACAGATTAAACTATTTAAAAAGTCCAATCTAAAAACAGTCTCTCACACACACAAAGGAATTTTCCCATGTACATGATCAACTGCTCATCTGGTACTACTGTGAAGAGCAACTCATTGACTCACACTCTTGAGAGAGAGCAGAAAAGAGTGAGAGAGGGAGCAAGAGAGATGATTTAACTTTCTAATCTAGAAAAGAAACATATTAAAGGCACCCCAGTGGGGACCCCCACCCTGAAGGGGGTGTGACCAGCTGTAAACAGCAATCATCCCCTCATCCAGGCTGGCTAGGCACCCAAGCGGGACCCCCACCCTGATCCGGGACACCATTCAGGGCAAACCAGCTGGCCCCCACCTGTGCACCAGGCCTCTATCCTATATAGTAAAAGGGTAATATGCAAACTGACCCTAATAGCAGAAAGACTGGGAATGACTGGTCACTATGACACACACTGACCACCAGGAGGCAGACGCTCAATGCAGGAGCTGCCCTTGGGTGGTCAGGGCACTCTCGCCTGGGAGGAGCTCTGCTCAGCCATAAGCCAGGCTGATGGCTGCCAGTACAGCGGTGATGGTGGGAGCCTCTCCCGCCTCCTCAGCAGTGCTAAGGATGTCTGACTGCAGTTTAGGCCTGCTCCCCGTTGGCAAGTGGACATCCCCCAATGGCTGCTGGGCTGCCAGAGGGATGTCTGATTGCCAGCTTAGGCTCAATCCCCTGGGGAGCAGGTCTCAGCCAGCAGATGGTCATCCCCCAAGGGGTCCCAGACTGTGAGAGTGCACAGGCCTGGCTGAGGGACCTTCCCCCCGCCCCACGAGTGCACAAATTTTTGTGCACCGGGCCTCTGGTATATATATAAAAGTCTAAGCAACTTTTAAGACTGAACAAACAGAACAACCGGTTGAGCAGTTGCTATGAATGACCTGCACTGACCACCAGGGGGCAGACACTTAACACAGGAGCTGCCCCCTGGTGGTCAGTGTGCTCCCATGGCCCCTCCCCTCCCCCCTCTCCCCTGCCAGCCAACCTCTTGCGGACCCTCCCCCCTGACAGCCAGCCCCCCCAATAGGCCCCAATCGCTGCCCAGGCCGAGGGACCCCATCCATGCACAAATTCATACACTGGGCCTCTAGTACTGTAATAATAGGCTTCTCATACATATAATGCAGATTCTTTTTCATAAAGAAAACCAGTCTCTCTCTCTCTATCTCTCTTTGTCAATATCCTCTCAACACTGTTGGTCTTTTAGGAATGAAAAGCTGATCCACTGACAACCAGTCAGCAGTAAAGTTCTATGATTTTGGTGGAAGGCAACTAATATAAGGAATGTCACTGGAATATTTTTATATATCAAACAAAGCAACGATTTGAAATTTAAATAATTAAGGTATTATATAATTTCTCACAATTACATTTATAAATACATTCTACTGACAGTCCACTTTCACATAAATTGTCTCATTTGATCTAGTCATCCCCAAATAGTACTTTTGTATAAACCAGAATGCTAGTTTAAATGATCCAATATGAGGTATTTCAAATTAAAATTTCACAGGAAAAATTCAAATTATCACATTTCAAATTATCACATTTAGTGATGATAGATTTTCATAATAGTTTGCATCTTATAAACAATAAAAGCCTTGTTTATTAGCTTCCATTCTATTTTTCTACTGAACTTTTGAATTTATATACCAACATGAATATAGATATATGTCCCACGTGGCCTAAAGCAATAAAACACATATAGGAGAAAAGAGAAGGAGCAGGTGATACACATTACATTCAGCCCCTGCACTTGGAGCAAAACAAAATGGTGAAATTGATTAATCAGGCAAAGTCACTTTCATCTGAAATGAATAAAAATTAAGGCAAGCTATTTTTGTATGTTAAAAGGTTTAAATAATATCTCATGTTCCATTAATCTTCTAATAAAATACAGTTTTCTCCTCATCTAATACGTGTTTTTTAAAAAGCAAACTGCTGCTATTGCAAAACAATAATGTTACTGCAGCTGCAGTTATCCTCTATCTAGAAAAAAGTCAAAGGTCATATATTCCAGATAAACAGGTCTCTATCAGAATTAGAAAGGGTCTTGTCCTGAAGAACAAATATCATTGCAAGTTGTTGTTTTTTAAAGAACAAAAGCATTCGTTTTTAAATATGCTGTAAAGATAATATACTTATGGAAATATCTAAACTTGAGGAAATGATAGTAAAGAATAAAGGAAAGAAATTTTATGGCGCAATCATTCCTTTGGCATGCATAGTTCTCCACATCGATATGTTACACTGAGCATCTCTCTATCAGTTATAAAAAGCAAATGGCTCCTGAGTATCTGCAGACATTCAAAAAGCCAAACTGCAATAGGCTGTCATCATATTGGAAGAAATAAGGACAGCCACTGAAGAATTGTTTTCAAAAGGAACAATCTTTGCATTCCCTGAGAAGTACTACAAACAACACACAGACAAAAAAAAAAAGTTCTGCCCTTGCTGGTGTTGCTTAGAGGATAGAGAGTCGCAAGTTCAATTCCCTATCAAGGGCAGGTTTGATCCCTGGCTCTGGTCTGGGCGACTGCAGAAAGCAACCACTCCATGTGTCTCTCTCATATCAATGCTTCTCTCTCTCTGTCCCTCCCTCCCTCCCTCCCCTCCTCTGTCACTCTCTAAAAAATTAATGGGAAAAAATATCCTGGAGTGAGGATTAACAACAACAACAAAAAGTTCTTTCTTTTTTCTTTTCTTTTCTGTATTTATTTATTTTTTTTTTTTTTGCATAATATGGACCAGAGTAGAATGATTAAACATGTGTGTTTCAACAAAGTGTGAGGGAAAAGCTCCCAAGCCTTCTCAAAGGAGCAATTACAGCAGGTGCAACAAACGCAACCTGCTTTTACCAGTATTAGGATTTAAAGAAACATTTACCCTTTATCCCCTTGCAGTCAAACTTAAAAGAAACGCGGAATGCGTGTCTGGTACAGGTAATAACAACTGGTAAGGGGGTGGGGGTCAATAAGTGGAGCGTTAAGTACTCAGACATCCTAGTAACAATTAGAGAAAGCAAAGTGTCATCTACAGTGAAAATACTTACTTTGATTGTGTATACTTACAACAGGAAATCCTAAGCTTTGCTTTCTAATTAAATTTGAAGACTAACCACAATTTTGTTCTAGCCAAATTCCTAGAGAGAAGTTAGAAGACACCAGCAGCTCACTGAGATAGGGAACTTTGTCAATTTGATTTAAGTCTTCAATAGACATTGCTTAGTTTCCAATCCTGATACTCTGGGATCTTGGCGGGGGGCGAGGGGGTGGGAGGGGGGCAGTCAGGGGGGGTGGGACCTAGAAATTACCACAATGAAACAACTACAACTCAGGATGAACGTCGTTCTTTCCTTAATTGGCAAGTGCTATTTAGAATTTATTTCAGAAAATTCTTCATAATATTGAGTCTAGTTCTGATCTATTCATTTTTTTTGGCTAAACTTAATCTAGGAAAAATGTTAAAAAAACACAGTTCTTCCCAATAACATGCCTCCTCACTTCTAAATGGTAATGGGTGTTAATGAACTTTAGTAAGGAAAAGAAAATATACAATAGTAAGTATAATTCAGACCATTGTATCGATGATATAAAAATAAGACATAGGAAACAAAACATGCACTTCTAATTTATAAGCCAATGGGTGTTGTAATGAAGAAAACTTAGCCGCTATTTCTTTTAAAGCTGGATAGCTCAGCTGGTTAAAGCATCATCCAGATACACCAAGGTTGCAGGATTGATTCCCCATTAGGGCACATACAAGAATCAACCAACTACTGCATAAATAAGTGGAACAACAAATCAATGTTTCTCTCTCTCTCTCTCTCTCTCTCTCTCTCTCTCTCTCTCTCTCTCAAATCAATAAAAATGTTAAAATAAATAAATAAAATAAAAAGATAAATAATTTTTCCAGGCTTAAATTATGGAACATATATTTTATGACACAGAACTCTGACTCTCTAGTGAGTCATTTACAAACAGTGGCACAGGCCCAAAACTACTTCTGGGAATAGCCTTGGCTTACAGGAGGCTCAACCCTGTATCCTCCTTAGATTCCTCAACTTTTAGTAAAGAATGTCATTCTTCCCAGATGACAGTTTAAAGTGTGCAGCTTGTAACAAAGAATAAGGAATATGTTTCAAATGCATTGCTCATTAGTAATATCAATTGCTAAAATTTACTGAGCATTTACTATGTGCCAGGCACTTTGATGGTCCTTTTTACCCATTGCCCATTTAGCCCCGCAAATAACCTATGAGGACAGTACTATTATTTTCCTCAATTCATCTTCCCTTCATTGATTTATCTGAATCTTCAAAAGGTTACAGGCCTTATATCCACCTGAAAATATATATATATATATATATATATATATATATATATATATATATATATATATATATATATAAAATTCTCTGTATCTCCCATGCGCCACTTTTCCTAAATAAGTACCAATATTCTTTCTTAATATTTTGTGTGTCAATCCTAAGTCTACTGCTGCCCTAAGATCCTTCAAGTCTTATACATTCAGTGTTACATAAGTACAGGGAAAATCTAAATATTTATTGAATGAATGGTGCTTTCTATCTCATTTCCTTTCAGGATAGTTACCTGACTTTTTCCTTGGTATGTTTTCTGTACAACTATGTATTGCATAAAATCCATAAACCTATTAGAAGAAAACATTTTTCATTTTTCCATTACATAAGAGGCTATACTTTTATCAATTTCTAAGAAGGGTTATCAACATCAAAGATTTCATTTAATTTCAAGATAATTCAGAACAAATAGGAACTCAAGATATATGGTACAATACAAATAAATACAAAAATGCTAAAATAAATGCAGCTATCTCCAAAGCTACAGATCTGTTCTCACAAGAATTTAGTGATAGGAACTTAAATATAAAAGATAATAAACAAGCCCTGGCTGGTTTGGCTTGGTGGATAGAGCATTGGCCTTCGGACTGAAAGGTCCCAGGTTCGATTCCGGTCAAGGGCACATGCCCGGGTTGCGGGCTCGATCCCCAGTGTGGGGTGTGCGGGAGGCAGCCAATCGATGATTCTTTTATCATTGATGTTTCTATCTCTCTCTCCCTCCTCCTTCCTCTCTGAAATTAATTAAAAAAAAAAGACAATGAGCAAGATAACGAAGGTTTGTCCAAGTGAACTTTCAAACTTAGAACACAAAAATAACACCCAAAAAAGGAAATAAAAGCTATGACTAGTGAAAATATGGCATAACACACTGTTACACAGTTAAAAACTAGGGAACTTGCCAGAGGCTGAATAGGTTAATAAGAAGCAGTCAGCCAGACTCCAAATGCCGCACATCTGACCACAGGGCTGACAACAATAAATAAGAACGGTGGCCAGGGTTTTAGAAGGTGACATTCTAGACAGAATATAATCAAAAGAATGCTACACCCTTGACAGTTGGCTAGTACTTAAAGATTTACTACACAGCAGAGCAGCGGGAAGGCGGTGCTGTGCGGAGGGCTGCGGGTCCCAGCATCCTATGCAGACGGGGAGTGAGAACAGAAGTGCACAGGATGCCGAAGGGGCCTGGCCATCACGTCAGGAGTCTCATTTTTCACTAGATTTCTTTTTCCCTCTAAAATTGATATTTTTGTTTCTTGTTTTGTTTGGGGTTTTTTGTTAGTCCTCACCCAAGGATATTTTTCTATTGATTTTTAGAGAGAGTGGAAGGAAAGGCAGAGAGACAGAAAGAGAAACATCAATGTTTCTAGACACATCGATGGGTTGTGTCCTGCATGCACCCTGACCAGGGCCTGGGATCGAACCTGCATCCGAGGTACATGCCCTTGACCTGAATGGAACCCAGGACCCTTCAGTCTGCAGGCTGATGCTCTATCCACTGAGCCAAAACGGCTAAGGCTGATGTTTTTGTTTTTGAATGAGTCCTAGGTCACAAATGTACATAAATACACTATTTTCTGAGTTTCTTTCAGGAGGGAAAAAGACAAACAGAATGTAGGTTGAGAACCAGGAGGGGAAAATGAGGACTGACCCCCTAACGTATGTTTGGCCATGCTGCCTGACAGAGTAGGGGTCCAGTGGGGGTGAGAGGCAGGAGCAGCCACCACAGAGTACAGCCCAATCAGGCAAGTGTCCCCAACTGTGCCAGTACATCCGTGGTTGCATCACGGGTCCAAAGGGGCAAAATCACATCACTGATAAAGTTTCTCATCAAATGCCATTGGTAGTTGCCGATCAGCTCTGAAACAGAGTACCATATATTAAACCAGTTCCCTGTCTCCATTCTTTACATATTATAGTAAAGTCACAATAACAGCCAAGCCGTACTTGATCAGGAAAGGTCAGACACATGGGCAGTAAACTTAGAAATACGAAATGTATGTTCACTATTGTCACCGCTACTTATTTAACACTGGGGGGGGGGGGGTGTCCCTCAGCCCCACTTGTGCCCTCTCACAGTCTGGGACCCCTCGGGAGATAACGACCTGCTGGCTTAGGCCTGCTCCCGGGTGGCAGAGGGCAGGCCCAATCCCTAGGTGCAGCCCCTGGTCGGGCTCAGAGCAGGGCGGATTGGGGAGTTGGGGCGCCACCCCCTGTAATGCACAGAGCAGGGCAGATCCGGAGGTTGCGATGCCACACTCAGTCACACTCAGGGTACGGCCAATTGGGGGGTTGGGGCACTGCCCCCTGTCACACTCAAGGCAGGGTCGATGGGGAGGTTGTGGCGCCACCCCGTCACACACAGAGCAGGGCCGATCGGGGGTTGGGGAGCTCCCACCTGTCACACACAGAGTAGGGCCGATAGGGGAGTTGGGGAACCACCCCCTGTCACACAAAGAACAGGGCGGATCAGGGGTTTGGGGCACTGCCCCCTGTCACCCACAGAACAGGGCCGATCAGGGGGTTGGGGCACTCCCCCCTGTCACACTCAGGGCAGGGCCAATGGGGAGGTTGTGGCTCTCCCCGTCACACACAGAGCAGTGCCCATGCGGGCGTTGGGGCGCCGCACCCTGTTACACACAGAGCAGGGCCAATCAGGGGGTTGGGGCACCTTCCCCTGTCACAAAGAGAGCAGAGTGGATAGGGAGGTTGTGGCCCTGCCCCCTGTCACACACAGAGCTGCAGGGCGATCAGGGGGTTTGGGCGCTGCCCCCTGTCACGCTACTCCAGGGGCCAGGAGGCCTCGAGGCTCCACTGATCCCAGTGCTGGGAGGCCTCGTGGCTCCATTTGACACAGGGGCAGTGAGGCATCACTGCTCCGCTGATCCCGGTGCTGGGAGGCCTTGCTGCTTCACTGATCCCAGTGCCGGGAGGCCTTGCGGCTCCGCTGATCCCAGGGCGTGAGTCCTGCAGCTCCACTGATCCTGGGTTTGGGAGGCCTTGCTGCTCCGCTGATCCCGGTGCTGGGAGGCATATTACCCTTTTACTATATAGGATAGAGGCCTGGTGCACGGGTAGGGGCCGGCTGGTTTGCCCTGAAGGGTGTCCTGGATCAGGGTGGGAGTCCCGCTTGGGTGCCTGGCCAGCCTGGATGAGGGGCTGATGGCTGTTTGCAGCTGGTCATACCCCCTTCAGGGTGGGGGTCCCCACTGGGGTGCCTGGCCAGTCTGAGTAAGGGGCTGAGGGCTGTTTTCAGGCTGGTGGGTGACTGAAGCTCCCAACCTCTCCTACTTTTCTTTTTTTTTATTCTGGGATTTATTTACCTTCGATGGCTGTAACTGGAACTGAGAGCCGGCTTTAGCTCTGAGGCTCGGCTCCAGCTCTGAGACCTCGGCTGCTGAAAGCAGGTATCTGGTTTGTTTGGCTTCTATAATTGAAACAGTGTTGCAACTCCAGCTCGGCCGGCTGGCTGAAAGCATGGGGTGTTTTAGCTTCTATAATTGCAACATTGTTTCTTAGAGTGCAAGCTCAGAGCCCAACAGCGGCAGGCGGGGAACCTTGACTTCCTCCTTCACTGGAGCAAGCAAGCCTCATGTTCGCTTCAGCTGCCTGGCTGCCGGCTGCCATCTTGGTTGGCTGTTAATTTGCATATCGCCCTGATTAGCCAATGGGAAGCGTGTTGGAGGTACGGTTAATTACCATGTTTCTCTATTATTAGATAGGATAGTCTTGGCAGTGTTATCAAACACACTGAAGGCCGAACAATTGGAGACATGAGAATTAGAAAAGAGGACGGAGGATTATGTCGCATTGTAAATAAATGTCTCAAAAACCAAGAAAATCAACAGGAAAAATACTGCAAACTGAGATATCATAAAAATAGAAAATCCATAAATTAAGATACAGAAAATAATTGACTTCATACATACAAAAATACACTTAAAATGTATTTGAAAATCTAATGAAACAAGACATGACTTATAATAACAACAAATAAGATAAACAACTTAAAATGTGAAAAACATACACAAGAAAAATATTTAAATACTCCTAAAAGATAAAAATATAGGCTTGAAAAATAGAAAGGAATAATGTGTTCTTGAATAGGAACACACATTATCATAACAATGTCAATTCTTCCTAATTAAAAAACTTATATCAACCCCATGAACTATTACCAGGTTATTTTTCTTTTTCTGGAACTAGATAATTTTATGAATGTGAGAATGATACATGCATACACACAACCAAAGAACCAGGAAAAAATGTCCAGAAACTATGTTCAAGTACATATGAAGATCTATGTAGTCCTACACTTTGCTTTGCTTTTTCATTTCATTAATATAACCTGAACTTGAACTAAACAGGGATCATTGAAACACACTAAATATATAAAATCCATGACTTCATAATGATACTCAAAAAGAATATATATATATTATTGTATATAATATCCATTAATTATCACTGAAAATTTCAAGGAAATTAATTCCATATTCTAAAAGTTAGTGATTTCTATTTATCTGTAAAAACTCTACTTCAGGGTAACCAGGTAGCTCTAGTAAGTGAGAAAAGGTTGTTCTTCACACAAGGTATCCAACTGATAAATACAGATAAAAGAAAAAAGTAGAAAATATAACTATTTTGTAACACCTAACAAAATAACTGATTCAAGAAAAGGTAAAGGGATGAAACCATCAGCTGAAAATTCGATTGACAACTTTACAATGGAGGGATAACACTGCCAGCATCCGAACCCAATGTCCATCAGACAGTATGTGCCCCCTGCTGCTAATTTCCAGCTTATAGGAATGATGAAGGAACCAGGACCAACTTAAACAACAACATGAAGAAAAAAACATGACAACATTTTCAGTTTCCTTAACCAGTCAATGGAATAGAAAAAGAAAATATGCAGGAGAAAGACTGGTCTTGACTAAAAGAGGGGTAAGAAAAGCAAGCACATTTCAAGATTCTCAAGGTCATCAGTAATTAGGATATGAAAATTAAAACAACAATGCGATCCCACTCTATATGGTTAGATAATAATTTTTGAATGGTTAGATAATAATTTTTAAAATACTGGGGGGGAAATGCTGGCAAGGATGTGGAGAAACTAGAATTCTCATATATTGCCGCCTTGGGAAGTGCAAAATAGTGCAGCCACTCTAGAAAGCAGGTTGCTGTCTTTTATGATGCTAAACATGTACTTACCACATGACTCAGAAAATACTACTGGATACTTACCCTCCAAAAAAAAAAAAAAAATGACATATATCTATACAAAATCCTATATGCAAATGTTTATATCAGATTTCTTCATAAGCACCCAAAACAACCCAAATGACAAAACATTACAAATGCTGATCAGGTTGACTGGATAAACAAATTGTGGCAACATCCACATGGTATAAAAATGCTTAGGAATGAAAATGGAACAAACTTTTGATATGGAAATAATATGGCAAATTTCAAATAATTATGCTAAGTGATAGAAGCTTGACTGAAAAGGCTGCATGATATTCCACTTACATGATATTCTTGAAAAGAGAAATAGGAAAAAGAATCAGTTGCTGCAAGAACTTCGGGTAATGGGGAGAGAATAGAGCATGTGGGAACTTCTTGATTATGGCAATGATTACCCAACCATATACATTTACCAAATTCCATAGGATTGTATACCTAAAAGAAGTAAAATTTACCATAAAATGTAAACTATACCGTAATATAGCTGACCTTGAGAGGAGAGAAAGAAGAAAGAAAAAAACGCCTAGGAGACATTAAACAAATGCAATATATAAAATTTTGGGGGGTTCTAACTAAAACAAATAACTACAAAATATATTTTTAAAGAAAACTGGAAAAATCCAATGGAGGTCTGATTATTAGCAACAACCAAGGATTTATTTTAATTTTGTTAGGTGGGATGCCATGGTTATTTTTTTAAAGCCCATATTCCTTATTTTTAAGAGATGCAAATTGTAGCATGTAGGTATGAAATGATCAACTTTAAAGTATTCAGAAAAAAACTAAGAGACAAAAAAGGGAGACATTTAAAAACTAGCAGTTTGTCTAATTCTAGCACCTAGGTGATAGACGTATGGCAGTTAATTATTTTTAAAAAGCAGTTAATTATATAAGCAACTCTATTGTGTGTATACTTAAAAATATTTGTAATTAGAAATTAAAATGAGAGCATGCCTTTCTTGAGCATTTATCCCATGCCATGCAATGTTTGAAGTACTTGACATTTATTTTAACACATTTAATGCTCATGACAAAGCTAAGTAAATGCAATTAAAATCCCCATTTAACACATGAGAAAACTGGGGTACAAAAATTTTTCATATTAAGTAGCCAGTACCAGGCAAGCAGGTTCAACCTACATTCTTAACTGCTCCTAAGTCATAATAAATATTACAAGGATTGTTTATGACCTGTTATTTCTCTTAATTTAGTTATCACATTGATACAGCTAACTAAATATCGTCACTCTCATAATATTTTTAATTGTGTAATTTCACACCAAAGTAGAGATAACATACTGACTGTAACTTTCTGGATCATAACAGACCTAGTTAGTTTATAAAAGACAAAAACGAACAAGTGCTGGTGAGGGTGTGGAGAAAAGGGAACCCTTGTGCACTGTTGGTGGGAATGCAAATTGGTGGAGTTACTTACTGGAAAGCAGTGTGGAGTTACTTCAAAAAATTATAAATGGCCCTAGCCGGTTTGGCTCACTGGATAGAGCATCAGCCTGAAGACTGAAGGGTCCCAGGTTCGATTCTCATCAAGGGCAGGCTTGCCCCAGCCCGGGCCCTAGTCGGGGCACATGCAAGAGGCAACTAATTGATGTGTTTCCCTCACTTTGATATTTCTCTCTGTCTTTCTCTCTCTCTTCCACTCTGAAAATCAATGGAAAAAATATCCTTAGGTGCAGTTTAAAAAAAAAATTAAAAATGGAACTGCCTTATGACCAGTGATTCCTCTTCTGGGAATTTATCCAAAGAAACCTGAACACTAATTTGAAAGAATATATGTACCCCTATGTTCATTGAAGTGTTATTTACAATAGCCAAGATCTAGAAACAGCCCAAGGGTCCATGAGTGGATGGGTGGATAGAAGAGCTGTAGAACACTTATACAAGGGAGTACTACTCTGCCATAAAAAGGAAGAAAATTTTACCCTTAGCAACAGCATGGATGGACCCTGAAAATGTTATGCTAAATGAAATAAGCCAGTCAGAAAAAGACATGTACCATATGCTTTCACTCATATGTGGAATTTAATGAACAAAGTGAACTACCAAACAAAATAGAGACAGATTCATAGATAGAGAGCAGTCAGACAGCTCGGTGTTGGGGGTGAGGGTAGAGGGATTGAGCAAAAAAAGGAAAAAAAGGAGAGAACTCATGGACATGCACAACAGTATGGTGATTGCAGGGGTGGAGAGGAGTGGGTGGAGGTAGAAGAGGACGTAGAGAGGATAAAAGGTGATGGGGAAAAAGAAATCGGTTGCAGAGCTGGTAGGCCTGGTGAATTATAAACCATGTTTACTCTAGGTAGGACCACTTTAGCTCCTAACCGGAATACTGAGTTGTTCTTGTTTTTTTGTCAATATCTTCTGAACTATAAAATTGTTTACACGAATGGGGACCTATGCCCCTGGTTTAGGTGATTGTTTTGCTGTCACTTTTACTTTTATTGTTAAATTTAGAATCTCCTGACATCCTGGTTCTAAAATCACAGCCATTCTAATGCACTCCTAACCAAGATATTATTTGTGTAAAATAGGAAATATATTTTTATATTTGGGAAGTAAGTGATAGTGATACAAAACACCTTACTACAGATACTTCCCGTTTTTAAAGCATTCTTAAAAACAGATTTTATTATAGTCATTTATTGTGCTTTAAAACCATACTTGAAAAAGAAATACAGTACAATATTTGTAATGTACTTCAACCTGTCTTTACATGTATTCCTGTAGGAAAAAAGCTTTGAACTGTGTTTTAAGGCATAAATACCTTGCCTAAAATGTAACCATCCTATATTCTCTAATTCATCTTTCACGGGTTCTGTTATGGTATTTCTTTAACCAATCTGAATTAGTGAAAAATCATTATTGGACATATTTACATATTTGGTCTTACACAACAAAAGTTTACTCCTGGCTTAAATAATAGTTATGTATTCTATTTATCTCATTATAAAGTGAAATGAAGATTTGAATTAGTACTCTAATAAATTTTTTTCTTTAAGAAAAAGTTAATTACATATAATTTGAAATAAGATAGTAAATCCATTTGGAATAAGATAGTAAATCCATTTGAACTACTATGTGGGCTTTTCCTTTGCCAGGAGAATGATTTAATAAATGATAAAAATGCCCGGCTGGTGTGGCTCAGTGGTTGAGCGTCCACCTATGGACCCGGAGGCCACGGTTTGCTTCCCGGTCAGGGCATATGCCCTGGTTGTAGAGTCAATCTCCAGTGTGAGGCGTGCAGGAGGCAGCTAATCAATGATTCTCAGTCATCATTGATGTTTCTCTCTCTCTCTCCCTTTCCATTCTCCTCTGTAATATATATATATATATTTTAAAAAAAAAAACAAACAAACAAAAAAAAAAACGGATTCCTCCACAGGTTCCTTTTCAGTTTTATATGCATACCTTCAGTTCCATTTTCCCATCTGCCTTCTCTCCCTATTACTGATAATGAAGAGCTTCCCTACATCACAAGACTATTCTGAACAGATTCATAAATATTTACTAACATGCTTTTGTATAAAAATGGCTAAACACTATCAGGTAAAAAACGGGGGCGAGATGGGGGGAATGGCAAAGACCTTGTCAACCCATAGATTGTCATTTCTCCCTTTTGTTTCATCCAGGGAAAAATGATAAACTCCAAAATCAAAGTCAGGAGAGAGGTTAATGTTTCTTTTTACTGGGTCTGTCTTCACTGAGAGAAAGTCAGAAATAAGCACAGGGTTGGGTATGTGGTGTATTTCTCTGAAGTACATCTACAAGAGGAATATTTAGCAACAAGATTATGGGGAGTGGGGCTGGGCTCCCTGGCTGGTTTGCTCAGTGGTTAGAGTGTTGGCCCTGGACTGAAGGGTCTCAGGTTTGATTTCCGGTCAAAGGCACGGACCTGCAGGTTCCTCACCCCCAGTAGGGTGCATGCTGGAGGCAACCAATTGATCTGTCTCTCTTACATTGATGTCTCTCTCTCTCTCCCCCTCCTCCCTCCCTCCCATTCTCTCTAGCAATCAACAGAAAAAAATATTATCCTGTGAGGAATTTTTATAAAAGATTATGGGGGGACTTCCTTTGCACATGTAAGTTCATCCAGGACACATTCCTGGAGGGAATAATGTGAAGCAATCATAGTAGCAGTTTGCTATTCAAAATGACTATTAAGATGTTAAACAACTAACATTTTTCAAGAAGGAAAATACAGCTGCATTATGATAAAAAAGGAAACAGTGGTAAAATCAAGTCACTCCACAGCAAAATTCAAAGCTATAAATAAATTTTTATTTGAATCTGGGGTTCTGATTTCCTTCTTGTTCTTTTATATGCCAGGTAACAACTTGTCAGTATTATTCATCAGCAACTACAGTCTAAGAAATTATTATTTAGTTCTGATTATGGAGGTCAGCCAACACTTTTCCTCTTCAGATAAGAAAACAGGTTTTCTTAAGGACCAATTGTCTTAATAAATATGATACTTCTTCTTTGCATCCATGTCCATTTAAAAGGAAAATGTCAGTTATCCTTTGTGTTAGGTTTGTATCATTGCTATAATAGATTTAGTGGGTTAAGTAATGCAAATTTATAATCTTGCATTCATGTAGGTCAGAAGTTCAACATGAGTTTCAACAGACAAAATCAAGGTGTTGGTAGTTGCATCCTTTGCAGAGACTGTAATGGAGAATCCGTTTAATTGCTCATTTGGGTTGTTGTACAAATTCAGTTCCCAGAGGTAGTAGAACTGCCGGCATGTTCTTGCTAGCTACAGGCTGCAGGACATTCCAGCTTTTAAAGTCAACTCCAGTCCTTGGCCCCTCTCCTCGATTTTCAAATCCAAGACTGGCAGGTGGAGGGAGCCCCTTTCACATTCCTATATCTTTGATTCTTCTATCATTACATCTCTTTCTGAGAACAACCAGGAAAGGCTCTCTATTTTTAAGGAGTCACGTGAGTAGATTGGGCTCAGCCATGTAATCTGGATTACCTCCCAAATTCATGGCCCCTACCTTTAACCACAACTGCAAAGTCCCCTCTGCCAACATATTCACAGGTTCTGGGGATCAGAGTGTGGATATCTCTGAGGGACCATCATGCTGCCTACCACACCCTTTGATAATTCAACATGATAATCTGAGTTAAATTTCTGCTTCCACAATATGAATTTTCAGACATTCTTGCCTTGACTGCATTCATTAAGCAAGTGTGTAATGCTAAGGGCAGGTGATGAGACAGTGGATAGCATGGCCAATTTCACCACTGATGTTTTCCCAAATCGTTCACCAACAATGAGCATAAAGAAGCCACTTGAAAACCTGCATTAGTTAACAAATTATCTCTTTAAAGAGTATTCCAAGGCATAGATGACTGTGGTCAATTATAATTGTGATCACTATCAAATCCAAAGTATCGCCATGCTGTGCTTACAAAATTTCATACAAACACAAAGAAGACTGTTGCTTTAGTTGATCCTCATAAGTGCATGCTAAATGAAAGGTACAGTTGCCACTAGCTTTCTTGAAACATTGAAATTATCACTAAATTCACTGCCTGCAAAGATTCCCTTGAACCTGTATAGAAGATATTTCATAGCTGTCAGTGTTTAAACCCTCTGGCATCCTTACAAATCAAAACATCAGTTTCTAAGTGTACACCTTCCATGAGAGTAATAACAGCCAACAATTACATTAGGTGTGTTTTCCTATCATTAACATCACTGGAAAATTGCAAACATTGATATATATAATTTCACTAGAGGCCCAGTGCATGAAATTTGTGCACGGTAGGGTCCCTAGTAGCTGCCGGCTGCCAGCTGCCGGCCAAAGCCTCCCTTCATTCTGCACCACCCCCTGGTGGTCAGTACACCTCATAGCAAGTGATCGAACTGCAGGTCGGTCAAACTCCAGAGGGGACACATTGCATATTAGGCTTTTATATATATAGACTAGAGGCCCAGTGCACAAAATTTGTGCACTGGTAGGGTCCCTAGCAGCTGCCAGACAGGTACTCCCTCCCTTCCCCCAGCCGCCTGCCACCTGCCAGGGCCTCCCTCCCTTCCCCCAGCCACCTGCCACCTGTCCTGCTGCCTGCTGCCTGCCAGGGCTTCCCTCCCTTCCCCTGGCCTCCTGCCACCACCACCACCAGCTGAAATCTCCCTCCCTTCCCCCAGCTGGCCCAGCCCCCTGGTCGAACTCCCTGACAACGTCCCAGTCGAGGGACAATTTGCACACTACCCTTTTATTATATAGGATTACCATGGCCATTTTTTCTCCCTCTAGATGTGAGAAGGAGAAACTATTTTCAATTCTGCCTAATTTTTGCCATTTAGATGTCCTGTAATTAGCACTCAATCCCTTTTTACTTTTTCAACACATATTTAATGGCTCCTGGAACCAGGCGTAGTTCTGAATACTGGGATTGGATAAACTCAACAATAAAATAAAGACATTTCATGAGTGTCTAGAAAACAGGTGACAGAGGAACTGATGAATTTCTGAAATTTCTCCATCTTTGACATTAAGAAGCAGATCCTTAAAAACATGGGTTTCCAAGATCTAATCAGGAGATAGTAGATACTAAAATGGGCATCTCTTGACCAAAGGTCTGGTTCTGACCTACTTTCCTTCCTAGAAATAATGGTAAATTCTGAAATAGCATGTGAAAGCACAGCACTTGCCATTACATTTTCAGTCTCCAGTGTCAGATGACCCACAAGCTTGTGACAACTTTGTTCAGAAGAAATTTCCTTCCTTGATGCTGAAGAACAGCCAAAGATTTGGAGGTTAAACCATATCGTTCTGACCCCACCCCAAACAAACAGGTTTCTGTTGTAAAAACCTAGTCATTAGAAAATATTTTAATTTGAAAGACATAGGGAGGAAGAAGGAAATATTATATGAGTCTGCCCCACAGGTGGAGGAGTCCAGATGTCTAATCGGCCCTGTAAGCACCTTTAAGTAAAAGCTAAGACCTTAAAAAAGGAGTGAATCTCTGTGGTCATGAGGGAGACCCAGGGCCTCAAGACATACCAGCATGATCACATATGGCACACCCTGGTATCCAATTATAAAATTAATAGAATTCTAAAAAACCAATTAAAAAAAAACAATCAGGACACATTTAAAACACATGAAGACTGAAAGGAAGGAAACTATGTACCAGGGGGGAAGATTAAATACAAGAGTCTGTTATATAGATACTAAGGTTTAATATAAGTTGACAATTAAGGTAAAAGACTGTCAAACAGACCAGGACAGAACACAGCACAGGAACAGACCTGTACTGTATGAAAGTCAATACCACGCAGAGGGTGGGTAGCATATGAGCTAGGAGAAGACAGATTACTAACGCTACTGGGGCAATCGGTTATCCATACCATAAAAACATAATTACATTCCTATCTCACCCATTCATAAAAACATACACTAGACAAATGATAGATAGAAGATAAATTTTTTAAACTTAAAGAAAACATAGAATATTTTTCTGTACTAAAGATTAAAAGAGGCTTCCTAAACAAGATCCCCTCCCCTGAAAAAAAGGAACTCACAAAATTTGAGTTAAAACAATGATGAATTAACTATCCTAAAAGCATTATTTTCAAAAAACCCAATTTAATAATAAAATGGCAGGCTATACACAGAGAAAATATTTAAACTTCATACAACAGAGAAAGTAGTATTCTCTTGAAAACATAATGAAACTCTATATTTTAATTAGAAAAAGACAAATGGCCTAAAAGTAAGAAGCCCAAAATGTTTAACCAGGAAATTTATAAAGCAAAATAAGTAAGGAAATATGCACTTCTAGTTATGGAGCTACTGAGATGCTGCTAATAAGTATTGGAGTATCTCTCATTCATTTACAATTTCCAGTCAGATGGGCCCACCTTTGCACATAGGATATCCATGCGGTAGCTATTCACAACACAATGACAACTCATGACTAAAGGTAGTGACAACGTTAGTATGTCTAAGCTTTGTTTACATAATTTGTTCAAACATTTTCTCTTACATGTATTGTCTGAATTTATAAGAAGTTATTATTTACATTAAAAGGTACACTATCGCCTGTCTAAACATAGGGAATGAATTAAACTTGGAATCTTCCATTTTTAGAAAAGCAAATGTATTCAGATCAGCGTGATTACATGAAGCAAAACTGTCATAAACACATGGTACCGGCACCATTGAGGTGGTAACACCTTAAAATACCACTTACTTTTATATACCTGACCTAAGTGGATTTCAAAATCATGAGGAAAAGTCAATGTTATTTTAAAGCACAAAATTAATTAGTTTTTTAAAATAATTACAATATACAAATTATGTATTACAGAATTGTATACTTAAAACCTACATAATTTGACTAATTAATGTCACCCCAATTGATGCAATTAAAAATAAGAAATAATTTTGCTGTAAAAAATAGTAAATAATAATCTTAAATAATTTAGAGGATACCTACAATAAATGTTTTAAAATGGATAAAAGAATTCTCCACGCCAATTAATCAAAATATTACATAATTTACTTCATGTTTTGTAACTTCTTCAGGCCTGAATTTGTAATAGTCTTCCTTCATCTTAAAAGAGCAAATGTCACTTATTTTCCAATATCTCATCATACCATTGCAAAATGACCTAAAATTACTTTTCTAAATGAAAACTACATCTTTGTCTGTTATTAATCAATGTACTTATGAAACATGTCAAAACAAACAAAATCCCTAAATATCTATTGATGTAATTAAATATCCTTAATGTAATATTGGAAAATATCTGAAAAAAAGTAAATGAAATTAAACTAAAAATACATCATTGCTTCAAAGAACGAAGAAAGCATTAAACAATTTATAACTACTTAGAGGTGGTAAGCCATAAACCTACAATGAAGACCAAGTATAAGAACTTCTGGGTGCCAATAATAGCTTAATGCTATCTATGTGCGTTAAGTAAGTGAACTATGCCTTTCACATGAGCATTTAAAATTGAGCTGGATTAAGATCAAAGAGGAAAATAATGAACTCATACAAGCTTAACGAAGGCTTAAAATATAAAACTTACATGAAGAACGTGGCTACAAACTTGTACATGCACATTTTCACTAACTTAAGTAAAACGAGTTTAAGTGGAAGTTATGCTTTAATAGTTTTTAGTAGGCATTTCTTTCCTACACGACGCATAATAAAGTACTGCCTTATAGAGGACAAGGATATCTCTGATCTTCATTTATGAATGAAATATTATAATTTGCTTTAATAGTAAGTTTAAATGCCTAAGGTTTTTTATTTAAACTCTATAAATAACTGACCTACATATTTTACAACAGGCTCAAGGGCTGTTGAAGCTGTAGGTGGAAGCATAAGGGGAAAGCAAACACTAAAAATGAACTACATCATCTACCAATGAGCATGCACATCCCATAAATTTAATTTCAGATATATCATGCCTGGTCATTTTGCTCTGGACTCTAACTGGAGTCAAATTAAGGCAGATGGTATACCTTTTAGAATAATATGTAAAGTAATGTGGGTGCTTCATTAAATTAAGGGATAAGTAACAAAAAGCATAGATATTTAATATGTTGGGTTTTGAACATTGTATACACTGACGGTAACCAATATCCAAAACAAAATATAAAAAATAAGTGTGCATTCCCTATAAATTCTAGTTTATTCCTTTAATAAATTCCTTTCCTTTCTCCCAGGTAAATGTGGTTGAATTTTTTTTTTTAACATAGCAAATAGAACTAGGCATCTAAGTATCTTTATTGGCAATTTATTACATTGAAATTGCCACTACTAACAAATTTTTAATTTCATTTAAAAATGTTTTCAGAGACTGCATGGTGACAAAATTTCATATTTTAAGTGTTGATTGGGGGGGGGGACAGTCCAAAGTCATTCATAAGTAAGTCATTTTAGAAAAAGCATAATTACTGAGAAGAGAAAGGACACGTAAGTGCCAAGCACTGGCCTAACCACTTTCGACTAATGTTCTCATATGTTGTTCACAGCAATCCTGAGAGAGAGTTCTGGTAATCTTTATTGTGGAAATGAGGAAATTAAGATTCAATAAATTTAAGTGAAGTAATTTTGCCAGGATTCCCCAGGATTCAATTCCAGATCTTTTACTCCAAAACAGATGCTCTGGGACTACATTCCAAGCAGACTTGACAGTGTTAGTATTTTGGAGTAAAAAATAAAGCATCAGGACTTCCCATCTCGCGGTGCTACTGGTACACTTACTCAGCTGTGTGGTCATGGAAGGTAAAGCTGACAAGTAGCAGAAGTGCAAGGAGATGGGTACCTGTTTGTCCTGGGAAAAGTAAGACCTACTTGAAGCAGGTTGTAAAAATCTTGCTGCTGGGCACAGCAACACAGGCAAGTGTACCTTCCTGAAACCTACATGGATCATCCATGGGCAGGACTTGAGAAGGGCCTGTGAGGAGTTCCACCCAATATAACATGGGCAAAGATATATGGGGACTGGTAGGTTTCAAGAGAAGCTCCATGGTTTTTAGGGAGGTAATTCAAACCAACTCAATGGAGACAAGATGATGACATTTGACACCAGGTCAATCATGGCAACTGAGAGAACAGTGAAAATGCCAGGTTTTTGGCTTTAGGTTTCAATATCATGCTTCAATAACAGCCTCTGAGCAGATAGAAGCATACAGAACCCCTGGAACAGCCTGGGTACATTCAGCTCGGTGCACAGGAAGCAACCTGCCACTGATAAAAGAGGAGTGTGGTGAGCCAGTTTCAGGCCATAACAAGAAGACATTCTACTTGCCAGAACACCTACACAATAGTCATAAGCAGAAGTTTGAAATTACTATACCCCTTTTAAAATGTCAGCTATAGGTGATCAAAGACCAAAAAGGAAACCCTGGTTTAAATGCTTCTTTCCAGAGTATGACACCAATGATTCCTTGTTTTCACAAAGCCAATTTCACCAGAATGCTTATGGAAGATAGACTGGCCAATTACCTTACAGTAACGATAAGCATTTTTGAAGTTATCGTCAATAAGCAGGTTGTCAGCCATGTCTCCATAATTCTCTTCATAAACAAGACAAATTTGCTAGAGAAGAAAGTGCAAATGGTGAGCAGCAAGGATATTTATTCGAATTTCAAGGCAATCCGCATGGCTTAGGAGACGCCCAAAAATTCCTGGTGGGATGCTGCTGTAACAAATGCCGGCACCAGCAGCAGAAGCACTTATAACACCAATTCATGCTACTATCAACAGGGAAAACACGGGCCCTTTTTTGGTGTGACGTGAAGGATACTATTCTTCATGACCAATTTAAACATCTTATGCTAAAGTTGTACACAGAAGACTTGCTATTCTAATATCTTACTGTGTTCATAGTTTTCTGTCTCATTTCTTAAAATAGAAGTTTAAAGAGGAATTAGAAAAGTCTTGATTCTTTGTTTAACTTGGTGAAAATCTTTGTCCCTTGTCTGCAGACTCTGGTGTGTGGCTGAAGCTTGCTAAAAAACCTGCTGCTGGTGTCTGCTGATGTTCACGCTTTGATCTGTTTCACTATGGCTACATCTTTGGTCAAGTTGTAACTTCCTCACAGACTTCAGCTGAGGTATATGTCAGGCTTTAAATTCCTCCATTTTTCAAACTGAGTGCTCTGTTGATGCCAACTACTGATGTCCTTAAATATTTGCACATCTGAGGTTAAGGACAAGTAAAATAAGCAAGATATCTCTTGTCTGCTTTACATAAGCACAGCACCTATTTTTACAAGGTCCTCCTACTTTGAAAAAGATATTGGAAAAAACTTTGATAAGGAATGACATTCCGTGGTTTTATACAGATTTAGCCTTCATGTTTTTAAACTGCTTATATACCCAACAGTCATTTTGTTTTTAAATTCTGTAGGGACTGGAGATAATTGTCTTAGTGTTTTAAAGTTTACGGAAGGTTTTTCTGGTCTGATGATAATGAGAAGTTTACAAGTAGCCCCGAGGAGCAATAGGCAAACAAATGCCATGTGTGGTTTGATCAAAAGGAAAGAGTAAAACGTCATTTACCTTTTTTCACATTTAATTATCATTTAATTAATATGCCATATGTGAAACATTCTGGCCATAACAGCAACTAAAAACTGTAAGCAACTTCATAATAGAACTGCCTAAATAAATAACCTTTCCATAAACTTTAATTAAAAATTAATAAAGTGTCACTATGTCAATGAAGGTTTTTTTCTTGCATCGGAGACTTTTACAGTGGAAGGGATATAAGGCGATATATATTGACCATATAATTTTTTAAAAAATATATTTTACTGATTTATTACAGAGAGGAAGGAAGAGGGATAGAGACTCAGAAACATCGATGAGAGAGAAACACCGATCAGCTGCCTCCTGCACACTCCCCACCAGGGACGTGCCCGCAACCGAGGTACATGCCCTTGACCGGAATCGAACCTGGGACCCTTCAGTCCGCAGGCCAACGCTCTAGCCACTGAGCCAAATGGGTTAAGCGACCATATAATTTTTTAAATGAGGGAATTAATACAGAGGACAGGTATGGGTTAAAACCCAGTCTCTTTATCCCAAGTCTGGGCTCCTATCCACATCCACAGTTTTCAAATATCTTTAGTCTCAAAGCTTTTCTAAAAAGTAATCAAATGCAGAAGTTTGGCATAAAAACATATCAAAGCAGCGATGTTCAGGTTGAAGCTGGTGGGAACCACAAGTCCCAGTCTGCTCACTTCCTGCCCCATTGGGATTTTTAGGAATCCCTTAGGTTTGGTGGAATAGAGTTTAAAAACCACCTGCTCTACACCATATCATCTCATAAAATAAATGTGGAGGAAAGCCAAGTTTTAAAATGTGAAAAATTAAACATCAATACAAAAGAAAAATTACAGTTCAATATAACAATATGAGAGCTGTCACAAGTTAGCTCATGATTAAGCACCAAATGAATGAGGCTGAAAATGGGCACCCTTGCAATTCAATAAAGGAAATGGCACGCAGCACGTCAGTGGTTGGGAGTGAGCTTTGGAAGAGAAGGACTCACTTAGGTCTTAAAATTTGCAAATAACAGCTCCAACGAGGGCTCTAAAAAGGGGGTCTATAAAGAACTGAAACAACTCAACACCCCCCAAAAAATCCAATTTAAAAATGTACCCTGGCCGGTTTGGGTGAGTGGATAGAGCGTTGGCCTGTGGACTCGAGGGTCCCGGGTTCAATTCCGATCAAGGGCATGTACCTTGGTTGCAGGCACATCCCCAGTGGGGAGTGTGCAGGAGGCAGCTGATCGGTGTTTCTCTCTCATCGATGTTTCTAAACTCTATATCCCTCTCCCTTCCTCTCTGTAAAAAATCAATAAAATATATTTTTTAAAAAAAATGTGCAGAGGTCATAATCAGACACCTCTCCCAAGAAGACATACAAATGGTCACCAGGTAATGAAAAGATGATCAACCTCTCTAGCAATTAAGGAAATGCAAATCAAAACTACAATGAGATACCACCTCACCCCTGTTAGGATACTATTATCAACAAGACAAGAAATAACAAGTGTTGGAGAGATTGTGGAGAAAAAACAACCCTCATATACTGCTGGTGGGAATGTGAACTGGTACACCACTATGGAAAACAGTATCAGGGTTCCTCAAAAAATTAAGAGTAGAATTACCATATGACCCAGCAATCCCCCTTCTAGGTATCTACCCCCCCAAAAAAAAATTGAAAACATTTATTTGTAAAGAAATATGCACCCATATGTTCATTGCAGTATTAATTACAGGGGCCGAGACGGGGACACAACCAAAGTGTCCTTCCACAAATGATTGGATAACAAAGATGTGGTAAATGGCCCAGCCGAGTGGCTCAGTGATTGAGTGTTGACCTATAAACTAGGAGGTCACAGTAAGATTCCCAGGTAGGCACATGCCCAGGTTGCAGGCTCGATACCTAATGGGGGGCATGCAGGAGGCAGCCAATCAGTGATTCTCACATCATTGATGTTTCTATCTCTCTCTCCCTCTCCCTTCCTCTCTAACAATCAACAAAAATATACTTTTTTTAAAAGATGTGGTACATATATACAATGATATACTCCTCAGCCATAACAATAAATGAAATACTGCCATTGTGACAACATGGATGGATCTTGAGAATATCATGCTCAGTGAAATGAATCAGATGCAAAAAGTGAAGAACCATATGACTTCACTCATGTGGAATATAAAACTGAAAGCAACAAATATGTTTGTTGAAAGCAACAAACATATTAAGAGAAGACTGGAAGACTGAGTGGAGCGCGAGGACTTGTGACATTTATGGAATAAATAGATGAAGTAGAGCCCACGAAGACAAAATGAGGAGAAGCCAGAGAGGTAGGTAGAGAACCAGGCGAGTGGGGTGCTGTGAGAAGAGCATTTTGGGAAGTTTGTGGCCAAGAGCATCAGGTGATGCACAGGAAGCAAGGAAAAGGAAACATCTATCGGACTTTTATTGAAGGAGCATTTACCAGGGGAATAAACAAAATAAACAAAAACTCATAGACAGAGACAGCAGTATAGTGGTTACCAGAGGGAAAGGCAGGTGGGGAGGCAGTAAAGGTGGTCAAATATATGGTGACGGCCCAGCAGGTGTGGCTCAGTGGTTGAGTGTCAACCTATGAACCAGGAGGTTGTGGTTCGATTCCTGGTGGAGGCACATGCCTGGGGTTGCAGGCTAAATCCCCAGTAGGGGGTGTGTGGGAGGCAGCTGACCAATGATTCTCTCTGATCATTGATGTTTCTATCTATCTCTCCCTCTCCCTTCCTCTCTGAAATCAACAACAACAACAAATTTATATATATAAAGGAGATGTGACTTTGGGTGGGAAACACACAATGCAATATACAGATGATATATTATAGAATTGTACACTTGAAACCTATATAGTTTTATTAACGAATGTCACCCCAATACATTTAATTTAAACATTTTTTTAAGTATAGGTAGTCCTGAAGAGGGTAGAAGTGAAGGAGAAGAGGCAAGGGAAACAGCAACAAGAACAATAGTTTCATTCAAAGTGAGTAGACCAACTAAGCTCAAAGGGTGGGCTGGGGAAGCTGAAAGCGATGAAGTAAAACAGAAATTTTTGTCAGGGCCAGATTATTTCAAGTTAATGAGTTCCAAATTTATCCTGCAGGCTACAGGGCATTACTGAAGGTTTCTGTGTCAGGTAGCCATATGATCAAAGTAAAGTGTTTTAGGAATTTTATTCAGACGGCGGTGTAAAGATATTCTAGGAAAGGAAAACAGAAGAGGAGGAAGATCAGTTCGGAGGCTATTTGTAGACATCAGGCATGATGATGATCAAAATCAGGTTAAAAGCTGAAAGGACAAAAAGAAAGGGACAGGCAAAATATCAGGAAGGAAGATTTGGAAGGCCTTAGTAAGTTACCAGGTATTGGAAACACAGTCTGGATATTCATCACAGATCTTGTAAAGGGGATTCCTATCTCAGAGTCAAATTAACTATATGACCTCCAAGGTTCCTTTGCAGTTCTGAAATTAAAATTCCGTGTAACAGACTGAATAGGTTAATAAGGGTGGGAGTGTGGGCAGCCGAAGACAATTAAAAGTTTAAAGCTTGCGTGGCTACAAGATATAATTTCCAAGGTGAGACCTCTATTACTGACCATTCCAAAAGAAAATAAAAAAGCAGGTCCAATGTCTTTTAAAATGTGGAAATAATTTAAGCCAAAAAATCAAGTAGCATATGATGATGCATAATCCTCTAGAGTCAAGTGCTTCTAATGATTTATGCCCCATAGTTCCCCATGCTATTCATCAGGAAGACAGCTCAGAAGAGAGTGAACTGGGTTGTTATCAGTGCCAATATACAATAGTGCAGAATCATGTAACATTTGGTCCTTTCAACCAGTCACACAGAGGCACTCAACAGTAGGCAAATTACCTCTGAGTATGAATGAGAACAATATTTTATAGCTAGGATCGTTTACATTTCTTTCTCTTTTTCATTAATTCATTGGCCTCCTGAGGGAAGCATTATCTTGTTTCATTTTCCTTGTAGTTCTGCTTGTACTTCATATACCAGTTACACATTTTAAGCAAGAGAAAAGAGTTGACTAATTCATGTTCAAATTTAATCCACTATTATCTCTATATCTTTTTTCACTTATTAAACATATAGTGAACCATTATCATTTTACATATTTATATCTAATTAGCATTCTGAAGTGTACTTCAATGAACTTGCTACCAGTGAAATTTACTGTCAAAACTTCTCACTTGCCGAAACCGGTTTGGCTCAGTGGATAGAGCGTCGGCCTGCGGACTGAAAGGTCCCAGGTTCGATTCCGGTCAAGGGCATGTACCTGGGTTGCGGGCACATCCCCAGTGGGAGATGTGCAGGAGGCAGCTGATCGATGTTTCTCTCTCATCGATGTTTCTAACTTTCTATCGCTCTCCCTTCCTCTCTGTGAAAAATCAATAAAATATATTAAAAAAAAAAAACTTCTCAGTTTTTCAACAATAAAAGTGGTCTGAATTCTACATCTAACACCTGAAGTATTTCCAGTGGGGTCTACAAATATTGTCATACTCTTCTATGCTGGCAGGTGGCAATCAATAAATTTCATCCAAGTTCTGAATTATCCAAGTTGGATGATACAATTTTAAACAGCAATTATTTATTTTAAAAAATTCTTTTTCATGTTTACAAAGGCTCCAACAAGGATATTTCATCACATATCTTTGAAATGTGTAAAAGAAAAATTATTTCTGGGTGCTAAACACCTGAGATTGTGATACTAAGACCTTACCCAGAGGATGCTTAAGAGATACTAGTTATCTCATCAGAAGAAAAACCAACTACTAGGGGAATAAAATATTGAACTGATGCACTGAAGATAGTGACTGAACTATTTTCCTGAAGACCATCAAGAAATAATAGATTAGAATGGACATCTATATGCCCTGTGTCATTGCAACATCCATCTAGCATAACTTGAAACCGATATAGCAAGATTTCATATATTATTCTGGATCATTAAAATTTCATGAAGAATAAAATATCAGAATACCAATGAATGTTAAAGTAAATCTACCTTTCTTTAGATTCCAGGAGAAAAGAATGACTGTGAAAACCCTGAAGTTTTGTCCTTAATTATAAGTAGCTATATCATTAACATTTAAATATAAATTTATTCATTACATGAAAGCCCTGGTTGAACACTTTTATGAGTCAAGATGTAGAATAAAGTCTCTAAGCCTTATAAGGTAATTCTGTTATAATGTGAGGATGGTACATAATGATTTCAATTTACTGTGTTGAGGAGGACATTACTGCAATTTAACTAGTCATTATAAGCCATCGTCACGTTTTAGTTCAGCTGTCTTAATTTAGAAGGTAATAAAATGTGTTTTTAAAACTTATGGTCTAGGTAGTCCCACAATAAATATCACTATGTTCAAATCTGAAAGAGCTTTGGAATGAGAAGTAATTATGTTTTATATAAATAGATTAAAAAAGAAGTCTCAGTGTATGTCTGTTGCTTAAGGCTAACGGATACTGAATTTAAATCTGCCCAAAGAGATATTGAATAGAGAAGTGGAGTTTCCAGCACAGACCCAACCATGAAGCGGCAAGGGCATCAAGTCCTCCATCAATTCCTGGATGGCTTAATGTTCTAAGACCTAATAGTTTCCTAGGAGGGCACATGAGATGGCACATCAAAAATTAGGTGAAAGATGAAGCAGAGAAGAACAAAAAAAATGCACTTGAGCCCCTTCATAAATTCTTCAGTACTTCTCATATTCGTTAGCATGGCATGCTGCCAGGATCTGACCCTGCTCTGCCTTTGCTCGCTCCTACCTTTTCTCAGTCCCCAGGACATTCACCTACTGCACCATTTCTGCCACATTCACATGCATTCATACCCACGACCTTCCAGGCAGACCTCTGCTCATTCGTCAACTTAGCTGAAATCGACTCCTTAACCTCTCCTAGTCGCTATTCCCCTAAGGGCCCCCATAATGCACTGTGCATAAACCTTCCAACAGACCCAACACAACTGTGGCAATCCCTTACTGTTTTCCTTTTCCTCTGGATCCGTGGTTCTCAACCTTCCTAATGCCGCGACCCTTTAATACAGTTCCTCATGTTGTGGTGACCCCCAACCATAAAATTATTTTCGTTGCTACTTCATAACTGTAATTTTGCTACTGTTATGAATCGTAATGTAAATATCTGATATGCAGGATGTATTTTCATTGTTACGAATTGAACATAATTAAAACATAGTGATTAATCACAAAAACAATATGTAATTATATATGTGTTTTCCGATGGTCTTAGGCGACCCCTGTGAAAGGGTCGTTCGACCCCCAAAGGGGTCACAAGCCACAGGTTGAGAACCTCTGCTCTAGATGGTAAAATAAGCAATAATTTTGCTTTTTGCATTATTTCTTAAGACATAGAAAGCCGTTTTAAAAATAAGTGATTAAATGAATGAATTTTTGGTATAAAATTAGAAATGTCAGTATGTCTTACTTAAATATAAAATGGGTTCAACATTTAATAAATGAAACAAATACTTATTTAGCACTTATGATGAGCCAGGCATTATATTGAGGAACAGACACAAAGAAGACTAGGACAAGAACATGACTATGAAGACAATTTATAAGGTGCGCTAAGAATTGACCAACCTACTATACATAAGTGGGATAGTATAAGAAGTGTTAACATGATGTCTGAAAAGAAAGAAGATCTGGTGTCTTCTCTGAGGTCAGGGTGTGTAACGCCTGACCCACAACGTCTGCAGGCATCTTCTAAGAACAGTACAGTCTTCTCTGGCTCAGTTAATTTTTCCGGGCTGTCCCTCTCAACTGCAAACTATTCGTTCCATCCACAGTTAGAGACTCCAGTTGGTACTGCCCCTCAAAGCCTAAACATTGGGGGTTGAAGAGTCATGGCCGGATTCTGACTTCTTCCCAGGATGCTGTGTTGTGAAATACACGGAGCCGTGGCTCACCTGCCGTGGCCATGGCATTCCCATCAGGAACAGCCAAAGGCTTCAGGGATTCTCCAAAACTCTGCCTCTACTTGACTGGGATGAAAGGTGAAGGCTAATAGGGGCAAGAACAGCTGAGCTGGTCCTTCCCTTTTTGGCCATGTGGAAATGAGAAGGGGAAGGTAGTTGAGGAAGAAAGGCCTTCCTGCTTGAGCAATGGAACAGAATGTGAAACTGAAAGGCCTCCTCAGGTAAAGTCAAGTAGATTAGCATGCTTTCGTATGCTAGTCTTAACCATATACCCAGTAAGTGTGGACACAGATTTAAAATGCTGTAAAATACCTACAATTGCCAGATTAAGGTTTATAAGAAAATCAAGGAAAATTCCATCTTTTAGAGAAGAGAAGAAATCCATTTGGCAAAGAGAATGGGTGACAAATGATAACTTCAAAAAAGGAAAGAGCAGTAGGACTTTATAAAATTGGCCTCATGGAATCGCAAAGATCTTTAAATTGTCAAGATACTTTAGCCAAATAAGTTTTCTTTTCCAACTGAGTTTTCTTGTCCTCAACTTTGGTTTAAAAAGTAGCTACTTTAGGAAATTTGTTACGTCTTTCCTATATATTTATCCAAATGTGTATTTGTTGGGTCTAGTGTCTTCTTTTTGTTTAGATTCGTGTCCCTGTTGAGCATTTTGAATTTTATCATGTATTTTTAGAACAAATCATAAAGCTGCTACTTCTGTTTTTAACATGTCATTTTTGTAAGAACTTTAAGTATAGAAGATGTTCTAATGGCAAGAAGTTAAAGTAGAATTCAGTTTTCAAATACAAGGTAACAAGTATTTCACTTCATCACAAGGGGCAGGTATGCACTATACAGAGTATCAAACGAAAGAGAACAAAATAATACTAAAATTGGATTTTCATTTTTCCTACAGTTTTTCCTGTTATTTTCTCATCATTTCATGCCAAAATATTCTGTTCTCTTTCATCCAAATCATCATAACTCTTTCATACGACTGACTGCCTGTCTGTGCACAGCCAACATCAAGAAAGTGAAATAAAAGAAATCATTTAAGTGTGTCAGCATTTCATCTTTTGGGTCTCTGCATGTTGAGGTACAATTTCAATAAACAGCAGATTGGCTTCCCTGAAAATAAAAGTGGAGAACCGCTCTGGTTAGCAACGTTATAAAAATTTTCATTTTTCTCTTAATAAAACTATTCTTCATAGGAACGAGTATGTTTTTCCTGTGAATTATGTAGTTGGACCTGAATAAGGAAAAGATGGCCCTTCATTTATCTTTTGTTTTCCCTGCAACATGGGAAAAGTCTTTCTTTGGACTTTCAATTTTTTTTTCAAATTTTATTTATAAAATTGATTGGGGTGGCATTGGTCAACATGAACATATAGGTTTCATGTGTGGGTTTCTATGTCAGAAGATAGAAATGGTCAGAAGGCAAAACCTGTATTAGATTATCAGGAATTAACTGTAATGAGATTTTTTTATGACATATTTTGAAGGCTGGTGGCTAGCATTAACTGGGACTTTTGAAGACCACGTTCACAAAACAGACCCCTGGTAAATGCTCCTTCAATAAAAGTCTGAGAGTTTCCTTCTCCTTGCTTCCTGTGCATCACCTGATGCTCTTGGCCACAAACTTCCCAAAATGCTCTTCTCACAGCACCCCACTCGCCTGGTTCTCTACCTACCTCTCTGGCTTCTCCTCATTTTGTCTTCGTGGGCTCTATTTCATCTATTTATTCCATAAATGTCACAAATCCTCGCGCTCCACTCAGTCTTCCAGTCTTCTCTTAATATGTTTTTTCTGGAAAATCTTTGTCCATAGCCATCAATATATGCTCTGATTATTCTGTTATTTCCAGCACAGACCTCTCCCCTGAGTTCTAGATTCTGATTTCCAAAAATCTACTTGATATTTCTTTTTGACAGACTTCAGGCACTTGTTTGACTAATTTAACTCATTGTGTTTTCTCCTCATACATGTATCCACCAGCTAATTCCTCCTTTCACAAGCATCACTTACATCGTAATGCACCAACTCCCATAATTCTACCACTTTGCTATTGTTTAGATTCATCCATGACTTTCCAACCTACCACTTAAAGCAGGCCACCATCATCTCTTATCAGCTTTCCAAGTCCTCTCCCTGCCTCCAGACATGCTCCCTCAGCAGGCCACCAAGATCCTTCTCCAAACCCCATCTGTATTTTAAACATGTGAATCTGATCAGTTCCTTCCCCTACTTAAATCCTGAATGCCTCCCATTGCTCACAAGATAAATGTTTACATTTTAGTATGTCTGCCAGGTTCTTTATGATGACTACAAGTCCCTGACCTTATAGAGCAGCGGTTCTCAACCTGTGGGTCGCGACCCCTTTGGCAGTTGAATGACCCTTTCACAGGGGTCACCTAAGACCATCCTGCATATCAGATATTTACATTACGATTCATAACAGTAGCAACATTACAGTTATGAAGCAGTGATGAAAATAATTTTATGGTTGGGCCACAACATGAGGAACTGTATTTAAAGGGCCAGAAGGTTGAGAACCACTGTTATAGAGTTTACTATTTTAGTGGGAGAGGCAGAAAATAAAAAAATAAAAAGTAAATAATAAAATAATGCTTGGTTTAAACAGCTCAACTAAAAAAATACATCAAGACATGGAAATACCTATAAACTAGTAGCTTTTAATATCACTATATATTATATATATATATATATATATATATATATATATATATATATATATATATAAAAGCCTAAGCAACTGTTAAGAATGGTCAACCGAACAACTGGTCAACCGGTTGCTATGATGCACACTGACCAACAGGGGGCAGATGCTCAATGCAGGAGCTGCCCCCTGGTGGTCAGTGAGCTCCCACAGCCAACCTTCCACAGCCGGCCAATCTCCTGCAGTCCCTCCCCTGGCCCGGCCTGCGCCGATCAACCCCGATTTGGACTGGATGAGATGGCCCCAATCAGCCCCGATCATGAGCCAGGCTGAGGGACCCCACCCATGCATGAATTCGTGCACCAGGCCTCTAGTATTAACATAATAAAGTGATAATGTTTGACCTCCAGAGTAAAAGTAGAAAAAAAAACTCTAAGGAATGCAAAAGTATCCAGGAAATGCTCTTTCGGGGTGCTCTTTCTACTCATTGCCCCACATATTAGGCCAAATTTAGGCACATTTGAGAAAAAAGCCTAAGCTCACCATTTTTAAAAATGGTGTAATAAAAAGTGTTGGAAACTAGACTACTGTGGTGAAGTGTAAATTAACTTCACTTGTGTCCCATGAAAATCAATGCAAATATGCATGGTCCACAGAGTAGCATTTCTAAAATAAGCTAAGAATGTGTAAGTTCCTCCATTTAAAAATAGAGGAACTTATACATTCATATTCACCTCTCCCAGCTAAAAATATTCTGTCTGCCTTTTAAGGAAGCTCTATTTAAATGTGTCAGGGACCAGTGACTAGAGTTGATTCACCTTTTGGAGACTGGCTTCCACTAGCATACATGTTATATTATGGTCTGTTTAAGTAGAACAGAGTTAGAACCTGAGATTCCCATTTTAAAAAACAGTTCAAAATTACATCATAAAAACAATAAAATGAAATCTAATAGGATATTTTTATAACATTGGCTCAGCCTGCATATTTTGTATCCTCCTTATAACAAGGGTAGCTGCATTCCTATTTTAGGTGATGGTTCAAAGTGGGTGATTTATATATAAATCTACACGTAGCAGGACCAAACTGGGGTGGAGGGAAAGAAATGCCTCTTGCATCATCACCATCTGTGCAGTCTCATCAGACTGTGCTCCAGGAATGCCTCCAGGAGATGGTCTCCATTGTGATGATGGAAGGAACACTGGCCATGCTCTAAGCTGGGAGCAGAAACACACCATTCAACCCAGCCTCTGACTGCATCTGATGTGCTGACTTTGAATGGCCAATGTGTAATTTAGCAAATCATGCTGTTTCAAATGAATGAGAACTAAGTACATGTTGCACCGTACTTGGGGAGTTCTACATAGCATAATGATGAGTTGGAATAAAGAACAATATGTGACTCAAAGACGTGTTCACATTTTGCACAGGATTTTAAAACAAAAATTATATGTATAAATAACTATTTACATAATTAATGTCAAATTTTATATTCCTACTTTCCTCATGGAATAAAATAAGGTTGTTTTGACCAAATATGGACCCTCTCCCAGTCCCTACACATGGATTATAGACTACACCCATTGGAGACCAACAATGATTTTAAGAGAAAGTATAACTACACCTTTCCATACACAATAAATTTCAAAAACAACCAATTAACTGTAGTGTATGGTCTTGACCATTATGTGTACAATACAACTTTTAGTTTTAAAAAAATCATTTTTTGTCCTAAAGAGACAAAGGGCATGTTATTACTTAAAGCTTGGTGGGTGTCTATCCAACCCAAACAACTCTGAATCCAGTCATAAAGTATACAAGAATAATGAATACATTTTGTGTGTGTGTGTGTGTGTGTGTGTGTGTGTGATTGTACATATTCATAAAAGAAAATAATACTGAGAGAAGGAAAAAAGTATAGAGATCCTATTATTAGATGAATTTTTTTTCCAAATGCATGACAAACAATGTCTTCAAAATATGACGAATCACATACTTGGTCATGTCAGTTGGATTTGCACTTCGCTCATCATACTCAATGTACTATGCCATGAATAAATATATTATTGGTAGGTGAGTGCATATGTTGTTTGTATATTTGTTACTCACATGCATTTCTTAGAAAATAAGTTCAATAATATAAGTTCATTAGTACACAGACGGAACACAATTCTAGCATCAAATGAGGACTCCAGTTTTTTGTTGTTTTTTTTAAAAAAATATATTTTATTGATTTTTTACAGAGAGGAAGGGAGAAGGATGGAGAGTTAGAAACATCGATGAGAGAGAAAAATCGATCAGCCGCCTCCTGCACACTCCCTACTGGGTATGTGCCCGCAACCAAGGTACATGCCCCTGACTGAAATCGAACCTGGGGCCCTTGAGTCCACAGGCTGACGCTCTATCCATTGAGCCAAACCAGTCAGGGCAAGGATTCCAGTTTTAATATCCATCTGCAATTTATCTAGATGTACTCTTTCAAATTAATAAAAGGAAAGTGACATGCTGCTCAACAGCACATTCCACATGCACATGATTATATGAGTGCAGCAAAGCTTTTCTTTTCATGTTATATATGTGTGTCCAAAAGGAAACCCAAAAATGTTAAGTGCAGTTATAGTACAAATCATATTCAAATGATAGATGTGAAATCCTGACTAATGCTTTATTTTTTCTAGATTTTCTATGATCATAATCATTAATATCTCTTTAGACTAGTAAGATCCAGGTAGGCTCTTTTCCCCTGTCTTCATTCAGATAAATCAGAGACTACAAAGCCCCATCAAATTTTCAGCCAGGGAGACTTAAAAAAATCAACTTTTCAGCCTAGGTGACCAAGAACATAAATTAGCAGATAATTCTACTTTATTATATTATTCAAAAACACCAACTTTAAATTGGATTCATAAAATGTTACAGTAGTTAATATTAAAAGGTAAAATTATTTCAATACAAACTACAAAACCACTGCAATCAAATAATGTGGTATTGGTATGCAGATAGACATATTGATTGATGAAATAGAATTGAGAGTTGAGAAAGGCCCTTATGTTTATGGTCAATTGACTTTTGCAGACAAAAAAGCACTGAAACAGCTAGAAGTCCACATGGCAAAGAATGCAGTTAGACCCTATCTCACAACAAATATAAAAATTAACTAAAATGGATCAAAGGTTTAAATATAACATTAAAACTATGAACCTCTTGAGAAAAAGCATAGATGCAAATCTTTATGATTTTGGACTAGACTATTGTTTCTTAGCTAGGACACCAAAAGGATAATCAAACAAAGAAAAAATAGAGAAATTTGACTCCATCAAAATTAAACATCTGTGCTTCAGATGATAACACCAAAAAGTAAAAAGACAGAATTGAAGGAAAAATTTGCAAATATTTTTATATGATAGTCTATTATCGAATAAATCTAAAGAACTATTAGAACTCAATAATAAAAAATAGCTCAATTAAAGATGAGCAAAAGATTTATGTGAATAGACATTCTCCAAAGAAAACATATAATTGCTAATAAGTACATGAAAGGTGCTCAATATCATTAGTCTGTAGAGAAATGCAAATCAAAACCAAAATGAGATACCTCTTCACACTCAATAGGATGGCTCTAGTCACAAAGAGGGAAGGTAACAGGTGTGAGCAAGGATGTGGAAAAACTGGAACCTTCATACACTGGTGGAGGGAATGTAAAATGGTACACTGTCTTTAAGATAGTTTGGTAGTTGTTCAAAAATTAAACAAAGAATTATCATCTAACCAAAATTCTAATCCTGGGTATATACATACATATTCAAGAGAACTAAAAGCATATGTTCATAAAAATATTTGTACACTAATATTCACAGCCACATTACTAATAATAATAACAAAGTGGAAACAGCCCAATGTCCATCAACTGAACAATGGATAAAGTGTGCTATATCCACAGAATAGAATATTATTCAGCCATAAGAAAATGAAATGCTGATAAATGCTACAACATGAATGAGTATTTAAACAGTATGGTAAGGTAAAGGAACCAGACACAAGAGGTCACATATTGTATAATTCCCTTTATATAAAAATGTCTAGAATAGGCAAATATATGGAAACACTATGCAGGCAGTGGGGCTGGCAGGAGAGGGGAATGCAGAGTGATTGTGAATGAGTATGGGGCTCTCTTTTGGGAATTAGAAAAAAGTTCAAAAATTATATAGTGGTGATGGTTCACAACCTTGCAAATATTCTAAAACTACCGTATTTTACATGTAAAAGGGTGAATTTTATGGTATGTTAATTATATTTCAATAAAAATGAAAAAATAGTATTAAAAAGGTAATATTTGGAACAAAATACAAGATGAAATCTGGGATGAATGTCCAGCTCTGAGGGTAAGTAAACAGCTCGTTGTTAACATTTTTTTCTAGTTAAGGCATCGCTAGGATACAGTCACAATTCAGCTTCTGTCTGTGGCTCTGTAGGTAATTGTGTGCTTACGATTATTTTGCTACCACAGTCACACTCTATTCTCTGGAATTGAGAGGCTTAGGAGCTCTGCATTCTTTTGCCTCCTAATATCCATCATGTTTTCTTCATACTCACCAGAGTATGAAAGAGACAAAGGCACATCATTACCCACCCAACCATCTACATTTGCCATTTTCTCCAATTGTTTTTCTCACCCTTCGAAGCCTGCCACCTGAATAAAAGGCAATTTCAATACCACTTTTAGAGTTACATAACAAACAGACTCTACCAAGTCTATTTCTGCATTTTAAAAGTGCACAGACATGTCCACCCTAAACTTTCAGAGAAAGGCCCTTTTTCTTTCTTTTCCATAACTACCAACTTGCTGATAGAGCTGCTACATTCAACCTCTCATTGTCTCCACACACAAACTTCTATCTTGTTACTTGTCTCCTTCTGTCTCTACTTCACTGACCGCAGAGGTTGCCAATGAACTCCAAAACTGCCAAAGCCAGTCAATTTTCCAAAGTTCTGAAACAAATGTACTTCTCTGAAGCATTAGATATTAGATGCAGCTAAAAAACAACAACAATAAAAAACACCTCTTTCTCCAAGTTGTCATTTTCTCTTTCAACTAAGTAAACAAAAATTCTTTTTTTTTTATTTTATTTTATTTTATTTATTTATTATTTATTATTTTTTATTAATTTTTATTGCTTAAAGTATTACAAAGGGTATTACATATGTGTCCATTTTATCCCCCCGCCCTAGACAGTCCCCTAGCCTCCCCTATCCCCCAATGTCTTATGTCCACTGGTTATGCTTATATGCATGCATACAAGTCCTTTAGTTGATCTCTTACCCCCCTACCTCCTGCCCCGCAACCCTCCCCGGCCTTCCTGCTGCAGTTTGACAATCTGTTTGAGGCAGCTCTGCCTCTGTATCTATTATTGTTCAAAAGTTTATAATGGTCTCTATTATCCATGAATGAGTGAGATCATGTGGTATTTTTCCTTCATTGACTGGCTTATTTCACTTAGCATAATGCTCTCCAGTTCCATCCATGACGTTGCAAATGGTAAGAGTTCCTTCCTTTTTAGAGCAGCATAGTATTCCATCGTGTAGATGTACCACAGTTTTCTAATCCATTCATCTACTGATGGGCACTTAGGCTGTTTCCAGATCTTAGCTATGGTGAATTGTGCTGCTATGAACATAGGGGTGCATATATCCTTTCTGATTGGTGTTTCTGGTTTCTTGGGATATATTCCTAGAAGTGGGATCACAGGGTCAAATGGGAGTTCCATTTTCAGTTTTTTAAGGAAACTCCATACTGTCTTCCATAGTGGCTGCACCAGTCTGCATTCCCACCAGCAGTGCACAAGTGTTCCTTTTTCTCCACATCCTCGCCAGCACTTGTCGTTTGTTGATTTGTTGATGATAGCCAGTCTGACAGGTGTGAGATGGTACCTCATTGTTGTTTTGATTTGCATCTCTCGGATGATTAGTGACTTTGAGCATGTTTTCATATGTCTCTTGGCTTTCTGAATGTCCTCTTTTGAAAGGTGTCTATTTAGGTCCTTTGCCCATTTTTTGATTGGATTGTTTATCTTCCTTTTGTTAAGTTGTATGAGTTCCCTATAAATTTTGGAGATTAGGCCCTTATCAGATATGACATTGGCAAATATGTTTTCCCACACAGTGGGTTTTCTCGTTGTTTTGTTGATGGTTTCTTTTGCTGTGCAGAAGCTTTTTATTTTGATGTAGTCCCATTTGTTCATTTTCTCTTTCGTTTCAAGTGCCCTAGGAGCTGTATCAGTGAAGAAATTGCTTCGGCATATGTCTGAGATTTTGTTGCCTTTGGATTCTTCTAGAATTTTTATGGTTTCCTGTCGTACATTTAAGTCCTTTATCCATTTTGAGTTTATTTTTGTGTATGGTGTAAGTTGGTGGTCTAGTTTCATTTTCTTGCATATATCTGTCCAATTTTCCCAACACCATTTATTGAAGAGACTATCTTGGCTCCATTGTATGTTCTTGCCTCCTTTGTCAAATATTAATTGAGCATATTGGTTCGGGCCGATTTCTGGGCTCTCTATTCTATTCCATTGATCTATATGCCTATTCTTGTGCCAGTACCAGGCAGTTTTGAGAACAGTGGCTTTGTAATACATCTTGATATCTGGTATTGAGATCCCACCTACTTTGGTCTTTTTCAGGATTGCTGCAGCTATTCGGGGTCTTTTTTTATTCCAGATGAATTTTTGGAGAGTTCGTTCTAGATCTCTGAAGTATGCCATTGGTATTTTAATGGGAAGTGCATTGAATTTATAGATTGCTTTGGGTAGTATGGACATTTTAATGATGTTGATTCTACCAATCCATGAACACGGTATGTTCTTCCATCTGTTTATGTCTTCCTCTATATCATTTTTCAACGTCCTGTAGTTTTCTGAGTAGAGGTCTTTTACCTCTTTAGTTAAGTTTATTCCTAGGTAGCTTAATTTTTTTGGTGCGATGGTAAACGGGATTGTTTTTATAATCTCTCTTTCTGAAAGTTCAGTATTGGTGTATAGAAATGCCTCGGATTTCTTGGGGTTAATTTTGTATCCTGCTACATTGCCAAATTCATGTATTAAGTCCAGTAGCTTTTGGATGGAGTCTCTAGGGTTTTGTATGTATAATATCATGTCGTCTGCAAATAAGGACAGTTTTACTTCCTCTTTTCCAATTTGGATGCCTTTTATTTCTTCTTCTTGCCGAATTGCAATGGCTAACACTTCCAGTACTATGTTGAAGAGGAGTGGTGAGAGGGGGCATCCCTGTCTTGTTCCTGTTCTCAGGGGGAATGGTGTTAGTTTTTGTCCATTGAGTATGATGTTGGCTGTGGGCCTGTCATATATGGCTTTTATTATGTTGAGGTATGATCCTT
Source organism: Myotis myotis (assembly GCF_014108235.1). Classification (NCBI taxonomy): domain Eukaryota; kingdom Metazoa; phylum Chordata; class Mammalia; order Chiroptera; family Vespertilionidae; genus Myotis; species Myotis myotis. The sequence continues at coordinate 6,220,776 of NW_023416318.1, forward strand.
CTACTCCCACCTTGCTGAGAGCTTTTATCAAAAATGGGTGTTGAATTTTGTCAAATGCTTTTTCTGCATCAATTGATATGACCATGTGGTTTTTTTCTTTCAATTTGTTTATGTGATGTATCACGTTTATTGATTTGCGGATATTGTACCATCCTTGCATCCCTGGGATAAATCCTACTTGGTCATGGTGTATGATCTTTCTGATGTACTGCTGGATCCGATTTGCTAAGATTTTGTTGAGGATTTTGGCATCTATGTTCATGAGGGATATTGGCCTGTAATTCTCTTTCATTGTGTTGTCTTTACCTGGTTTTGGTATTAGGGTGATGCTGGCTTCATAGAATGAGCTTGGAAGTGTTCCTTCCTCTTGAATTTTTTGTAGTAGTCTGAGGAGGATAGGTTTCAGTTCTTCCTTGAATGTTTGGTAAAACTCCCCTGTGAAGCCGTCTGGTCCTGGGCTTTTGTTTGCTGGAAGCTTTTTGATGACTGCTTCAATTTCTTCCATAGTTATTGGCCTGTTGAGATTTTTAGATTCTTCCTGATTGAGTTTTGCAATGTTGTATTTTTCTAGGAATTTGTCCATTTCCTCCAGGTTGTCTAGTTTGTTGGAGTAGAGCTGTCCATAGTATTTTTTAACAATCATTTGTATTTCTGTGGGGTCTGTTGTTATTTCGCCTCTATCGTTTCTGATTTTGTTTATTTGGGTCCTCTCTCTTTGCTTCTTGGTGAGTCTGGCTAGAGGTTTGTCAATCTTGTTTATCCTTTCAAAGAACCAGCTCTTGGTTTCATTGATTTTCTGTATTGTTTTTTTGGTCTCTATGTCATTTATTTCTGCTCTAATCTTTATTATCTCCTTCCTTCTGCTCACTCTGGGGTTTTCTTGTTGCTCTCTTTCTAATTCTTTGAGTTGTAGAGTTAGATGATTTACTACCATTTTTTCTTGTTTTTTGAGATATGCCTGTAGAGCTATAAACTTCCCTCTCAGGACTGCTTTCATTGTGTCCCATAGGTTTTGGATTGTTGTGTTTTCATTGTCATTACTTTCCAGGATGTTTCGAATTTCTTCTTTGATTTCATTGGTAACCCAATCAATATTTAATAGCATGCTATTCAGCTTCCAGGTGTTTGAGTATTTTGGGTTGTTTTTATTGTAGTTTATTTCTAATATTATGCCATCGTGGTCTGCGAAGACGCTTTTTATGATTTCAATCTTCTTGAATTTGGGGATACTTTGCTTGTGACCCAATATATGGTCTATTTTTGAATATGTCCTATGAGCATTTGAGTAGAATGTATATTCCCTGGCTTTCGGGTGAAGTGTTCTGAAGATGTCTATTAAGTCCATCTGATCTAGTGAGTCATTTAGGATTGCTGTATCTTTGCTGATTATTTGTCTAGAAGACTTATCCAGTGCTGTCAGTGGTGTATTAAAGTCCCCTACAATGATTGTATTGTTGTCGATCTCTCCTTTGATATCCTCCAGGAGTTTTTTTATGAATTTGGGTGCTCCTGCATTGGGTGCATATATGTTTACCAGGGTTATATCTTCTTGTTGTATTGATCCCTTTAGTATTATGAAGTGGCCTTCCTTATCTCTTGTTATGGCCTTCACTTTGAGGTCTATTTTGTCCGATATAAGTATTGCTACCCCAGCTTTCTTTTCCTTTCCATTTGCCTGAAAGATATTTTTCCATCCTTTCACTTTCAGTCTGTGTGAGTCCCTTCTAATGAGGTGGGTTTCTTGTAGACAGCAGATGTATGGGTCATGTTTTTTTATCCATTCAGCCACTCGATGTCTTTTGTTTGGAGCATTTAGTCCGTTTACGAGTAAACAAAAATTCTGTAGCTGATCTTTATCCATTGTTTTGTTCCTAAGGCACAGAGATTTTCTTTGAGTAGTGAGTCAGGCATTGGAGTCACCAAAACCGACATTCCGCATTCACTAGATTTTTTATCACAGGCAAGCTAACTTCTCAAAGTCCCAATTCTTTTCCTGTAAATTGTGGCTCTCCCAGTGTTTTTGTAAAGATGATACAAGATACTGTATGTAAATTTCTTAGCAGTGGGCTGCCACATAAATGGTAATTTTTATAATGATTAGTAATATTTCGATTTTCATCATCATCCTAATCACTATTATAGGCTTTTATAAAAATCAACTTTTAACATGTAACCCCTGTCCTGTCCTCACTTCCAAGCAACCGTGGAATCCTCTCCTCTGCTGGACTGAGATCTGGATGTCCTCCTACTCCAGCCAGTCCCTCAGTCTATCTATCGTGCAATTAATCATGTCTGTCAACAACCAGTAAACACACTGCTTCAGCGACGACATCACCATCCTCTCGGCCTCAGGTTTAAAAGCCATGTCAACTTTGATTCTTCCCTACTATTTGGAAATAATTTGTTCCCAAGTTTACTCGTCTATTTCTCTGTAACATTTCCTGAGTGCATCCCAGTCCTCAACTTCCACAGAAAAATGAGGTCAGTCCCTCATTATATCTCACTTACGTTGGTAGTTGCCAGACCTGGCAAAATATCACAATCAAAATCCAGATCCTTGGCGCCGTCCCACAAATCATAATCTCCAAAGTATAAGGCCTAGAAATCGATTGGATTGAGAAGTTTCCAGGTAATTAGCCTGAAGTACCAGATGTATAAATCAATGTCATGATAGGGAAACAGCCTCTGACAATCTAACTCCAATATCAGCTCCTTTTAATGCTTCTTCTGATCCAATAATACCAAGAGTAATTTCCAAAATTTCAGCTCCCCAAATACCGTCCTAAAACATGCCCGACCTCTCTACTATCTACAGAGTAAAATCCAGGCTTAATTATTCAACATTCATCTATCAAAGTCCGGTCCATCATCTGCAGTAAGTGCTGAGTATATAAAAACTAAGGATAAACCTTTGAGGAACAGACAATTTAAAGATGGCAAGAGGCAATGAGGGGATAGGGAGTGCAGGGAGAGGGAGAGAGACAGAGACAGAGTGGGGGGAGGTGGTGGGGAGAATGAATATATCTATTCAATACCTCCAAGATGCTAAACAAAGGTTCTACAATTGGAAGGAATGTTCTCCTTAGTTTGACACTCAAAGCCTCTACTATCAGGCTTTATCATTATTTGCCACCACTACTCAACTGCAGATCAAAACAAACAGTTCCCAAAGTTTCCATTTAAACTGTGAGTCTTACTGCATATAAGTTTTGGCTTATAGTTTTCTCTCTGGCTAGAACATCTCCCCATATTATTCCATTTCCTTATGTTCCAATCCTTGTATTCTTTGCTGCCCTAACTAGTGTGATTCCCCAAATAGGAAATTAGTTCTTCCTGCTACTCTTAGCTTCTATAGCTGTATGTGGAACTGAGTGTCTTCTACTCTCTATAATAGATATTTTATGTTTGTTATGTTTCCTATTACATCATACGCCCCTGTAGGGAATGGTGGGATTCATATTACATCTGTCAATTGATGGTTGATGGCATCAATTCAACACCAACAGGAGTCCCCAAATTGGGGTGCAATGAGGAAGAAAACTACTCAGTGCAAAACAGCTCAACTGTGACACAGCAGGGCTGTGAGGCAACCTTGGGGCCGGGTCCCTCTCAGGCTAGACAGCTCCCCTCTGCTCCTGGTTGTCTGTTCTGTTCTGCTGCCTGCCAGTCTGCTTTTACTGTGCTGGTCTCTTCTGCTTCACTCTGGCAAGGTATCACCAGTGTTTCAGCTAGCCAGGGGAATAGTCTTCCGTCTTTGGTAGAAGGTCAAGTGTGTGCTCCAAGCCAGACGGGAGCTGGTTCATATAGATAAAAGTCCCTTCCCCTGATCCATGATTGGCCCATCTTCATGCAGATAGGACTCCAAATCCTTGCAGGTTGGTCCTAAAGGGACTGTCCTGATTGGCCAGAATAGAGCCTTTCTGATTGGTTGGAGTTGGACGGTTCAAACTGAATGGGGAAAACCTCAGTATTATTAGTTGAAATAGGATTCCAGGAACTCCTTTGCAAGGGCTGGCTCAGAAGGCAGAAGCACAGTGCAGGCAGGCACCTCCGTGCAGGGGCAGGCAGTTCAGTGCAGGCTTCTCCCTGAAGTGCAATCTGCATGAGAGGCCCCTGTGTAGAAATGGCTGCTAGGCTCCATTTTGCATTGTTGTCTTTTTGTTTTGTTATTAATTTGAGCCCAGTTAGCTACCATGAATCCTTCTTAGTAAGCATCTTCTTTCTCAGGGACCACAGATCTTAGATTAGATTGTCACAGCACCTACTGTGTACCATAAATATATGTTTAATTAATGAACATAGATAACTAGGTAACTAACACTTCCATGAAACCTGAATTCTGTACCTCTTCTGAGCTTTATTAGATGCGCAAAGAATGACAGTATCAATATAAAATGACATATGATTAAGCTGTACTTAATGGGACATGTCATTTTCCTCATTAAATGGCTCCATCAGTCTGCTAAGTAGTGCCACATTTAGAGGTGAGTTAGCTACCATTATGGGAGTGCTTATTTGTGAACTAAGCTTTTACTAGCCTAGGAAATAACCCAAACATATCAAGAATATTAGCTAAATTTTTCAAGAAAAACCTATACACAACTAAAATAGGCTTATGCGTCAATTCTGGTCTGAATGGTGGGCATGTCTCTGTGTGAATGTTTATTCATGGTACATATAGATGCAAAAGCTCTGGAGAGTCTGTGTAATGCCGTGAATTGAGCTTCACATTTAACAACAAAACAAAATCAAGCCCAGGCCTAACCAGGAAAACCCTAGGCCAGTGATGGCGAACCTTTTGAGCTCGGCGTGCCAGCATTTTGAAAAACCCTAACTTAACTCTGGTGCCGTGACACATATAGAAATTTTTTGATATTTGCAACCATAGTAAAACAAAGATATATATTTTTGATATTTATTTTATATCTTTAAATGCCATTTAACAAAGAAAAATCAACCAAAAAAATGAGTTCACGTGTCACCTCTGACACGCATGTCATAGGTTTGCCATCACTGCCCTAAGCACTGCTAACCAGGTAATTCCACTGACCTGAACATTTTCACTTAATTAGGTTTAGACCCACAATAGTACCCTGACAAAACAACAGGTGTGAATGCCTCCTGAGGAAGCCAACCCTATGTGGTCACAGCTACAGAGTTAATCTGTGCATGTGAACCTAGGGGTGAAAAGAAATGAATTTTATGATTTTAGAGTCACCCTAGTTCATGCCACCATAAGCAGAACCACCATTTTAAAAGCAAAATGAGAGCCACAGCTCAAGAACTTACCATAACTTTCCAAGGGCTTAATACTGTATGTTCCATAAGAGGCCTTCATACCCAGGAGTAAAAGGCTCAAATCTTAGGTACTTAAATGCAAACAAAAACCACTGAAAAAGGCAGTGAGGTTAAAAGTAAATGGGCAAATGATAAACACCAGTTGTTTTCTAAACCTAAAAAGTGAATTATGTTTCATTCTGAAATGTGCATTTCGACTAACTCCTCCAGACGTCTCCCATGAACAGTGGGTTAAATTGCAACATTCAGAACTCTCCTATCACTCTGTCCTCTGTTTCTGAAACAAAGTGCTTCTCACAGGTAATCACCAAGGACAATACAAAGCAAGGAAATAAATGCTTACATCAAAATTAGGAGGGATATCTGAAGCCCCGAACCCTCTTTACAGGCAAAGGTTTTAGGTTATGAAGAAAGAAACAAAACCTCAAGAATAATTCAGTCATTATTTAAATTTTTGTATTATGAGTTACTCTAAGCATAATAAACATAAAAGTGATCTAGTCTCTATTTCCTCCCAGAACAGGGCAAGGAAAAATGAGGTTAAATTGCAGCAGCAGCAGAGAGGCTATCCATGAGAAAGAGATCCCTGACTATGAGTTCTGTTAGGTTCTCGAATAGCCTGCCTAAAATGCTGGGGATTTTCCTCTCTCGATATCATTAAGAATCAGATAGATTGCATCCATGTAGGGTGACTTAAGTACTAATTGAGAAAGGTAAATTCAGTGACTCACAAAGGTTCTTCTGGTTTTATTTTATATTAGAGGCCCAGTGCGTGAAATCGCGCGAGACCTGGACCCACTGCACGGCTGCGGAACCCCAGACCCACTATGCCGCAAGACCCATCAATGCACCTCCTGGTGACTGATCGTTTGCTCATTACAGTGTTATAGCGTTATGGCCACTGGTCTTTTATAATATAGATAATTAACAGTAGGTAAGCCAAGAACATTTTATTGACTGCCATCAATAAAATTAAGTATTTCCAGTCCTAACTAGTTTGGCTCAGTGGATAGAGCATCCGCCTGTGGACTGAAGGGTACCAGGTTCAATTCCGGTCAAGGACATGTACCTTGGTTGCGGGCACATCCCCAGTAGGGGGTGTGCAGGAGGCAGCTGATCGATGTTTCTCTCTCATCGATATTTCTAACTCTCTATCCCACTCCTTCCTCTCTGTAAAAAAATCAATAAAAATATATTTTAAAAAATAAGTATTTCCAGCCCTGGCCCAGTGGCTCAGTTGATTGGCAAACTGTCCCATACACGAAAAAGTTTGTGGGTTCAATTCCTGGTCAGGGCACATACCTAGGTTGCGGGTTTGATTCCCATTCAGGGCACATACGGGAGGCAGAGGCAGCCAATTGATGTTTCTCACTTACTCTCTCTTACTCTCCCTCCCTGCCTCCTTCCCCTCCCTTCCATTTTCTCTAAAATCAATAAATATATCCTTGGTGAGGATTTTTTTTTAATGAACATTTCTAAACACTGTACTATCATTTAACATTGAAACCAATCTATGTGATTATATATACCATGTGGTGTGTATATGTATATATATATGTATTTTTTCATTCCTCAGTTTCCAGATTTAAAAACTGAAGCTCAAAGAGCGGTTACATAATGAACATAATTAGGGGAGTTAGCATTTAAAGCTAGGTTTTCCTGGCTTCAAACTTCAAATCCCATTTCACAGCACTGTGTTACCTGTGAGAAAAAAAGCAATGTTAAACACGGCTTCCTTTAAATAGCTAGGGTATCAGGGGCTGCACTTTAGAGAGGTGAGAGAGGCAGGCTTGTACACTAGAGGCTTTCAGAACACACACATCATTTGAGTGCCCAGTTTGTAAACAGCAATATGACGAGAAATTCAATTCAAGCACAACAAGAAACCACCATTATCACGTACGTTTGAAGATGCCCTAGACCAGGGGTGGGCAAACTTTTTGACTCGAGGGCCACAATGGGTTCTTAAACTGGACCTGAGGGCCAGAACAAAAGCATGGATGGAGTGTTTGTGTGAACTAATATAAATTCAAAGTAAACATCATTACATAAAAGGGTACGGTCTTTTTTTTCCAATAGTTTTATTCATTTCAAACGGGCCGGATCCGGCCCACGGGCCGTAGTTTGCCCACGGCTGCCTAGACCCAAAAAATCAGCCATGCCTTCTACTTTTCAGATGCATGGAGAACCAAGAACAAAAGTGCTAGTCGGGTCAATCACACAGTGGTGCATTCTTCCAGGGAGGTCAAGGTCGCCACCACAAATCTTCTGGGAACAAGATTGAATTACATGAAGGAATGTCTTAGATCCTCATCTGTAACCCTGCCCAGTTTCTAAGCAAGTGCATGAAACCTTGTCAACAGTGGCAGGCTATATTAAGTGAGAGAATCAAGAGAGCTCGATATTGTCTCGGTCCATTCGGGTTGCCAGAACAAAATACCACAGCCTGGGTGACTTACAAACAAGAAAGATGTGTTTCTCACAGTTCTGGAAGCTGGAAGATTGGGGGGCTAAATCAGAGTTCTGGTGAAGGTCCTCTCCTGGGTCACAGACTATTGACTTCTCCCTATGTGGCAGAAGTCAGCTGTCTGTGGAGCTTGATGGGAGGTATAAGGTAGCTCTCTGGAGTCTCCTTTTTTTGTTGTTTTGTTTTGTTTTGTTTTGTCATTCCTCACCCAAGGATATTTTTCCATTGATTTTTAGGGAGGGTGGAAGAGAGAGGGAAAGACAGAGAGAAACATCGATATGAGAGAAACACATCAATGGTTGCCTCCAGCAGGAGCCCCAACCAGGGGCCAAGGCTAGGGAGGAGCCTGCATCCGAGGTACATGCCCTTGACTGGAATCAAACCCAGGACCCTGTGGTCCATAGGCGGATGCTCTATTCATTGAACCAAACCGAATAGGGCTCTGGAGCCTCTTTTATAAGGCCATCAATGTCATTCACAAGGGCTCTAAACTAATGACTGATAAACCCCCCATGGCCCCAACCTCCAATATCATAACATTGGGAATTAGGATTTCAATGTACGAATTTTGGGGAAACAGAAACATTTAGATCATAGCAACTATCATTATTTTTATTAGAATAATAATGCCTACAACTTGTTCTATTAATTATGAGCCAATACAATCCTCTATTTATATAAAACAATACCTCACTACTTAATTAGAAAAATAAGGCAATGGTATAAAGTACAAGCAAAGACTACAGACTTATTCTCTTTGAAACTTGAGGTTTATGTGTTTTGACAATAATTGGCTTCAAAAAAGAGAGACCATTGCAAAAAATTGCAATAGACTAATTTATAGAACCAGAAAAGTGTCAAAGCAAGTAAATTTGGTAAATCTGAATGAGAAATTGAATTTCCAAAACTTTCAATGAGAAGATTTACATTTTTCCCATTTATTTACTTATTGAGCTCATTGTTTGAAAAGGAACTGCATGGACTCTTCTTTCTTTAGTCAAGGTCAGTGAGTAACGCTTTATCTCTGAGCAATTATTGTATTAGCTGACCTTGGACCTTAGCAAACCTGAAATACTGTTGCCAAGTTGAAAGGACACATCACTAAGAATAAGAAAGTCAGTGCTGTATGCAGAATTCTGTCCATGACACAAAATACAGTTTTATATAAATATGCTTCTTACATAAATATTTTTGCTAGTGTGAAAATAAAATTTTACTTCAAAAACAATTCAAATAAGAGAGCAGTTGAAATGTTAAAGCAAAACAAGTAATTTCTTAAATCACATGGCTGATTGCCTCTTCTAAATTAGTAATAAGCCCATATTAATTATTGAAACTTACAACATAAATAGGAGCTTTTGAAGTAAAACTCTCTTTTATTGCTTAGTATGATGCCAAGTTCACTCTCACCTTTCCCTCCCAGCACTCCGTACCTCCCCATCCAGAGGGACACACCTGAGGGACAAGCTCAGAGTGCAGACTGTTGGGTGTTTTCTCTGCTACTCTATACTCCAGAGTATGTCCTTATACCACAGTTTGCATATTTTGCTTTTGAAAAAGGCAAAAGTAAATTTTCCAAAAAACAATAAAACAAACATTTTTTTTTAGTCATCTATATAGCTTAAATAGTTGTGTTGCTTGCAGCTCAATTTGCGTACAAAAATAGGACACATAAAGGAATGGGTGCTACTGCAAAAAAAAAAAAAAAAAAAAAAAGCACTCCATTCAACTATTAAGTGGTGGGTGACCCCTGGCCTCAGCCTCTCCCGGGCTCTTGTTTTCACTCTGAATTGAGGAAATGCAATTAAATAGTTCGTAAGTGGTCTTTAAAACACCCTGGTCCTGACTATCAGTAGGCTTAATATCCGTTTGCTCTCTGAATTTTCTGTGCCATGCCTCTTCTGGACAGGACAAAAGAAAGCCACAAAGGAAAAAGAAGAAGAAGAAAAGCATGATCATGGAGGTATCACCATTTCCTGGGTTATGAAATACGCACAACTTCTGTGAAGCTGTTTTGAGCAGAGGAATAGATAAATACAGTGCCTAAAGCCATCTGATGCTTTGTCTGAGGTGACTTGAATTTCCTTTCCTAAATATATATATATACACACACACACATTCATATAGGAATCCTGACAATTGAAAACATGTTAAATCCAGAATCACTGGGCTATTTGAAATATGCATTGCCTGGCAATAGGAATAGCAAAACTACCTTAATAATTAAATGTGTCAGTCCCATTAGAAGGCAAAGCCTCAAATTATCACTAGACTGATGCCAGTGTTCTCTGCAGCACAGTGTACAGAATTATGTTGTAAATTATGTAGCATAAGTCCTCTCATAATGTTTTCAAAAGGCCTGTTCATTTGTCCTGGGCAGCCCGAGGGGCAGGATTTAGGCTTGCCACACATTCTGAGACGTGAAGATTCTCTTAAGGAACCCACGCTGGGAGATAGCATCATTGCACTGCAGTGCACCAGCACTTTCAAGACAGGAGCTTCTTCACTCTCCTTGAGCCGAATGTTTGCAAATGTCACTTAGCGGACACCTCCCGAGTGCCCGGTGTGCCATCCAGTAGGGTTTATGAATTCTGGTCCCATAGAACTGTAGGTATCGGCATACTTCAAAACCTCAGCCTGAGGGGCTGGCTTCCGACCAGCCTGAAATTGGAACACCACGAGATCTTGGCATACCCTCCACAACTGGGACCTCTCAGGAATAAATCCAGCTGCTGAGACAATCACAGAGGTTCAAGAAACAACCAAGAACTCTGGCCAGGGGGAATGGCAAGCTCTGTCTCCTACACAAGGCAACTTCGCTAAGATTGGGACAGTAGCATTTGTCTAATACATAGAAACAGAGTCTCAAGCACTCAGGAATATGTACCAAACAAAAGAGCTAGTTAAAACCTCAGAAGAAAAAAACAACAACAACAACAACCTTAATGAAATGGTGATAAACAATTTACTTAATGTAAATGACCATTTCTTTGAACTGATATATATATATATGATAGGGCAAAAGGTTTACAGTTATTCATATGGAAAATAATACATTCAATAATGATATAATAAACTCTGTGTTTCATGTACTCACAACTATAAATCTACCTTTGCCCCACCCTGTGTATATGTGCATATATATGCTGTTAAATGTGAGCCTTGTGGTAACCCTGAAGCAAAAACCTATAGTAGATATGTAAAATATAATGAAAAGGGTTTCTAAACATAACACTAAAGAAGCGAAGTCCTGAGGTTGTGGGTTTGATTCCCAGTCGTCAATCTCAATCTCTCTCTCTCTTTTTCTCTCTCTCCCTTCCTCTCTGTCTCTAAAAACAATCAATCAATTTTTTTAAAAAAATTTAAGTCATCAAACCACAAAGGAAGAGAGCAAGAGAAGGAAAAAAGAGAGGAATTACAAAACAACCAGGAAATAATTACCCAAATGAGTAATAAGTACTTAACTATCAGTAATAAGTACTTAACTATCAGTAATAATCTTAAATGATTAAATGGACTAAATGCTGCAATCATAAGACACAGAGTGACTAATTGGATAAAAATACAAGACATGTTGCTGACAAGAAAATCGCTTCATGTATAAGGACACAGAGACAAAGTAAAAGGATGGAAAAGGATATTCCACACCAATAGAAGTCAAAACAAAGCTGAAGTATTTATATTTGTATCAGACAAAATAGACTTTAAAAATACTATTTTTAAAAAACAAAAAAAAGTGCATTACATAATAATAAAGTCATCAATTCAATAGGAGAATATAATATTATAAATATTTATGCACCCACATAAGAGCACCTAAGTTTATATAAAGCAAATATTAACAGAAAACAAAAATATCACAAATATGTGGTGAGTAAACAACATGTACTGAATAACCAATGGTTAAACAAAGATATCAAAGGTTAAATAATTTTTTTAAAAATCCTTGAGACAAATGTAAAGGCAAATACAGCGTAACAAAATCTATGGAAAGTACATAGCGAAACAGGTTTACCTCCCAAAACAAGAAAAATCTCAAATAAGCAATCAAAATTTACACCTAAAGGATATAGAAAAAGAAGAACAAACAAAGCCCCAAATTAGTATATAAAAGGAAATAGCACAGATCAAAGTGGAAATAAATTAGAGACTAAAACATCAATAGAAAAGATAAAGGAATCTAAGAACTGGTTTTTTGAAAAGCTAAAATTGACAAACCTTCAGCTAAATTCACCAGGAAAAAAAGAGAGCTCAAATAAATAAAAAATGAAGTTACAACTGATACCACAAAAGTAAAAAGGATCATAAGAAACTACTATGAACAATTATGTACCAAGTTTGACAACCTAGAAAAAAAATGGATAAATTCCTAGAAACAAAAACTTCCAAGAATCTATATATATAAAGGGCTAATATGCAAAGTGTCCCCTCAGAAGTTTGACCAGGAGACTGGGAGTTTGATCACTCACTATGACATGCGCTAACCACCAGGGGGCGGTGAGGAACATGGCAGGCTACCAGTGGCAGCAGCCAGGTGCTGAACGAGTAAGGGAAGGAGGAGGCGGGAGGCGGGGGGCGGGGGGGGCAGGCGGAGGGAATAACAGCATGGTAGCAGCACAGGGGCAGGCGGCGAGGGAAGGAGGAGGCAGGAAGGTAGGGAGGTGGGAAGGTGGGGAACCTGATCAGCCCTGATCTCCAGGCCTGGCCTAGGGACTCTACCCATGCAAGAATTTCTGGCACTGGGCCTCTAGTGAATTATAAAGAGTAAAGTTGTAGCCACAATGATCAAACAAGAAGAAATAAAAGGCATCCAAACTGGAAAGGAAGAAGTAAATTTCTCATTATTCACAGATGACATAATATTGTACATAGAAAACTCTAAAGACTCCACCAAAAATAAAAAAATAAAGAGAGCTTTAATAAATGAAATTGGCAATGTAACAGGATATAAAATCAACACCCAAAAATCAATGGCTTTTTTATACACCAATAATGAATTCTCAGAAGGAAAAACTAAACAAGCAATACCATTTACCATTGCAACAAAAAAATTAAAATACTTAGGAACAAACTGAACCAAGGAGACAAAAGACCTGTGCTTGGAAAACTACAGGACGTTGAAAAAAGAGATAGAAGAAGATATAAACAAGTGGAAAAATATACCATGTTCATGGATTGGTAGAATCAACATCTTTAGAACATCCATACTACCCAAGGCAATCTACAGATTAAATGCAATCCCTAATAAAATACCAATAGCATACTTCACAGATCTAGAACAAACACTCAAAAAATTTATATGAAACCAAAAATGACCCTATTTGAATAGCCACAGCAATCTTGAGAAAGAAGAACGAAGTTGGGAGAATCTCAATACCACAAAGCCACCATAATTAAAACAGCCTGGTACTGGGACAAGAACAGGCAAATAGATCAATGGAACAGAATAGATAACCCAGAAATCAACCTGAGCCATTACACTCAATATTTGACAAAGGAAGCAAAAGTATACAATGGAGTCAAGACAGTCTTTTCAATAAATGGTGTTGGGAAAATTGGACAGATACATGATAAAAAATTAAACTAAACCACCAACTTACACCATACACAAGAATAAACTCAAAATGGATAAAAGACTTAAATATAAGTCATGAAGCCATAAAAATCCTTGAAGAAATCATAGGCAGCAAAATCTCAGATATCTCCTGTAGCAATATGTTTACGGATACATCTCCTAGGGCTAGAGAAACTAAGGAGAAAATGAACACATGGGACTACATCAAAATAAAAAGCTTCTACACAGCAAAAGAAACCGTCAACAAAACAAAAGGGGAGCCCGCTGTATGGGAGAACATATTTGGCAATGATACATACGATAAGGGGTTAATATCCAAAATATATAAGGAACTCATACAACTTAACAGAAGGAAGACAAACAATTCAATTTTAAAAAAATGGGCAAAGGACCTAAATAGACACTTCTCCAAACTGGACATACAGATGGCCAAGAGACAGATGAAAAAATTCTCAAAGTCACTGATCATCAGAGAGATGCAAATTAAAATGGCAATGAGGTATCACCTCACACCTGTCAGAATGGCTACCATCAATAAATCAACAAATGGCAAGTGCTGGCCAGGATGTAGAGAAAAGGGAACCCTGGTACACTGCTGGTGGGAATGCAGACTGGTGCAGCCATTTTATGGGAAAAAGTATGGAGTTACCTTAAAAAACTAAATATGGAACTGCCATTTGACTCAGTGATCCCACTTCTATGAATATATCCTAAGAAACCCAAAAAAGCAATCAGAAAGAATGTATGCACCCCTATGTCATAGCAGCACAATTTATAACAGCTAAGATCTGGAAATAGGAGAGAAACTAAGATGGCGGCATAGGGAAACACCAAAATTGCTGCCTCCTACAACAACTTCAAAAAAAAAAATAAAAAGACAAAACGGACATCATCCAGAACTACAGGAAGGCTGACAGAGTGGAAATTCAACAACTAGAAGGACAGAGAAAAGCACATTGAGGGTCAGGAGCTGCGGAAGTAAAATACAAAGGTACGGAGGCTCGAGCGTGCGCGGAAAGGGGCTGGTACCTGAGGACGTGGCTGTCTTTTTGAATCGGGAGGGAGTCACAAGCTCCCGACTGCTCTGAACTCCGGTTCCAGGAGGTCTCTGGGGACCCAGGACTCATATGGGGAGAAACTGGACTGTCTGGCAGCGGGCAGAACTCGGAACTCGAGGGCGGCTTTCCCTCAGAGGTGCTTGCAGCAATTAAATTATCAGGACACTGAGACACGCTCGGCCCCTTAGGGCAGGGCTGAGGACCAGCCATAGCTGCTTGCTCCGCCCTTTGATTCCATGAGACCCCGCCCCACCCAGGCTGCGGCAGAGGCTTTTGCATATGAATGCCCTGCCCTGGCCCTTTGCAACCTGAAAATTACCTAACAAACTGCAGCTGGGCCAGACAGACCCAGAACTTCCAAGAGAAGGCCAAAGGCCCCACAGCAGCTTGCATTGCTTCACAGCTGGGCCTCATCAGGGCACCTCCAAACTCCAAAAAAGGAAGGGGAATCTGCAGTTCTCTTCATAGCTCCTGCTGGGTAACCTCCAAGAGCCAGTGTACCCAGTGGTCAGAGGGGGACCATCCAGATTACAACTCCTCAGATCCATAAGGGACACACTCAGGGAGCAGACTCAGTGAGCACCAAAGCCCAACTGAAGCAAGTCTTGCCCCAGAAGGGTGTCTTCAGCAAAGAAGTTCTCCCACTGCTGACACAGCCGATTCTCACTGCCAATTGGCCTGGCAATTCCTCCCAGTGATCCTACAACAATCAAGGCATAACTACAACAAGACTGTGAAAAAAGCCCACAAGGGGGTGCACCAAGAGTATCCACCTCAGGTAATTGGGGAGGCTGAGCCACTGGGCCCTACAGGACACCTAGCACACAAAAACACTCTACCAACACAGGGAAGTAAAAAAAAAAAAAAATGCGGAGACAAAGAAACAGGTCACAATGACAGAAATGGAGGAAAGCAAACGACTGGATATAGAGTTCAAAACCACGTTTATAAGGTTTTTAAAGAATTTTATGGAAACCGCCAATAAATTTAGTGAGACCCTGGAGGATATGAAAAAAGACCAACTAGAAATTAAGCATACACTGACTGAAATAAAGAATAATATACAGAGATCCAACAGCAGACAAGAGGATCCCAAGAATCAAGTCAAAGATTTGAAATACAAAGAAACAAAAAATACCCAACTGGAAAAGAAAAAAGAAAAAAAATTCCAAAAATATGAAGAAAGTGTAAGGAGCCTCTGGGACAACTTCAAGCATACCAACATCAGAATTATAGGGGTACCAGAAGAAGAGAGAGGGCAAGATATTGAAAACCTATTTGAAGAAATAATGACAGAAAACTTCCCCTACCTGGTCAAAGAAATAGACTTACAAGTCCAGGAAGCGCAGAGAACCCCAAACAAAAGGAACCCAAAGAGGACCACACCAAGACACATCATAATTAAAATGCCAAGAGCAAAAGACAAAGAGAGAATCTTGAAAGCAGCAAGAGAAAGACAGTCAGTTACCTACAAGGGAGTACCCATACGACTGTCAGCTGATTTCTCAACAGAAACCATGCAGGCCAGAAGAGAGTGGCAAGAAATATTCAAAGTGATGAATAGCAAGAACCTACAACCAAGATTACTTTATCCAGCAAAGCTATCATTCAGAATTGAAGGTCAGATAAAGAGCTTCACAGATAAGGAAAAGCTAAAGGAGTTCATCACCACCAAACCAGCATTATATGAAATGCTGAAAGGTATTCTTTAAGAAGAGGAAGAAGAAAAAGGAACTATAACCATTTGCCACAGCATGGATGGAACTGGAGAGCAGAGAAATACCACATGATCTCACTCATTTGTGGAATATAATGAACAACATAAACTGATGAACAAGGACTGATTCAGAGACGGAGAGGCATTGATTGGACTGTCGGGCCTTGGAGGGAAGGTAGGGGAGGGTGGGAGTAAGGGGGAAAGATCAACCAAAGGACTTATATGCAAGCATATAGGCCTAACCAATGGACACGGACAATGGGGGGGGGGGGAGGGGTGAGGGCATGAGCGGGGGGTTTGGGGTAGGGGGTAACATGGGGATAAGGACACATATGTAATATCTTAATCAATAAAAAAATATATTTTAAAAAAAGAAGAAAAAAAAAGATCTGGAAACAGCCCAAGTGCCCAGTAAACAGCCCAAGTACAGCAGTAAAAAGGAAGAATCTCTTACCCTTTGAGACAGCATGGAGGGACCTGGAGAGTATCATGCTAAGTGAAATAAGTCAGTCAGAGAAAGACAAGTATTACATAATCTCCCTCATATGTGGAATCTAAGTAACAATATAAACTGATGAACAGGAGTAAATGTAGAAACATGGAAGCATGGAACAGAGTGAGGAATCTTGGAGGGAAGGCGGGTGGGAGGTAATCAACCAGGGATCTTGTATGCATATATGCATGGCCCATCCACACAGACAATGGGATGGTGGCGGGCTAGAGGGGGTCAATGGGGGAAAAAGTGGGACATCTGTAATACTTTCAACAATAAACAATTATTTTTAAAAAAAGAGTAGATCTCAATAGACCAATTATGAATAAGACGACTGAATAAGTAATCTAAAATCTCCCAACAAACAAAAGCACAGGATCAGATAGATGGCTTCAATAATGAATTCTACCAAACATTCAAAGAATATTTAATACCTAGTCTTCACAAACTTTTCCAGAAACGTGAAGAGGAAAGAATGCTTCCAAACTCATTTCATAATCAAATGTTACCTTAAGAACAAAATGAGACAAGACCACAAAAAAAGTAAAAAAATAACATTACAGGCCAAGATCCCTGATGAAGACAGAGGCAAAAATTCTCAACAAATAGAAAACCAAATTCAACAATACCATAAAAGTGTCATGGATCACTATCAAGTGGAATTTATTTCAGGGATACAAGTAGGGTGAAATATTGCAAATCAATCAGTGTGATACACCATATTAGCAAAAGAAAGAATAAGAGTCACAAGATCACATCAATAGATACAGAAAAAAACATTTGACAAAATTCACAATCCATTTATGATCAAAACTCAATAAAGTGCATATAAAGTAAATGTATCTCAACAGGTCACATATGATGAAGCCCTCAGCTAACATCATGCTCAATGGTGAAAAGCTTAAAAGCTTTTCCTCAATGGTCAGAAACAAGACAAGAATGCTCACACCACTTTATTCAACATAGTTTTGGAAGTCCTAGCTATAGCAGTTAGGTAAGAAAAGAAATAAAAATCATCCAAATTGAAAAAGAAGTAAAACTGTCACCATTTGCAGCTGGCATAATTTTTTATATAGAAAACCCTAAAGACTGCACCAAAAAAACCTGTTGAAACTAACAAACAAATTCAATAAAGCTGCAGGATACAAAATCAATATATAAAAATTTGTTGTCTATAATAACACCAAACTGTCAAGAAAGAAAAATGAAAAAATCAAAGCCACTTATGATTGCATCGAAAAGAGTAAATTTAGCCAAGGAGTTGAAAGAGTGTACACTGAAAACTGTAAGACGTTGATGAAAAAATTGTCGACACAAATAAATGGAGTAATAGTCTATGCTCATGGGTTAGAAGAATTAACATTGTTAAAATGTCCATACTACCCAAAGCAATATACATATTCAATATAATCACTATCAAAATTCCAATAACTTTTCTCACAGAAATAGAACAATCCTAAAATGTGTATGAAACCTCAAAAAGACCCTAAATAGCCAAAGCAATCTTGAAAAAGGAAAGCAAAGCTGGAGGCAGCATGCTCCCTGATTCCAAACTATTGTACGAAGCTATAGTAATCAAATCAGTATGGTATTAGCATAAAAACACATATACATATCAGTGAAACAGAATAAAGACTCCAGAAATAAACCCACTCATATATGGCCTAATAATTTACAACAAAATCAACCAGAAAATACAACGGGGAAAGGATAATTTCTCCAATTAATGGTGTTGGAAGAACTGGACTACCACATGCAAAATAATTATATTAGACTACTATCTTACACAATGCATAAAAATTAACTCAAAATAGATTAAAGATTTGAATGTAAACTTAGAAACCATAGAACTCCTAGATGAAAACACAGGTGGTAAGCTCCTTGACATTGGTCTTGGCGATAATTTTTTTATGTTGACTCCAAAAACAAAGGCAACAAAATACAAAATAAACAAATTGGATTACATAAAACTAAGAGCAAAGGAAACCATCAACAAAATAAAAAGGCAGCCTATAAAATGGGAGAAAATCTTTATAAATCAAATATCTGAAAAGGGCTTAATATCCAATATACATAAAGATTTCATAAAACTCGCTCTGGCCATGTGGCTTGGTTGGTAGGAATGTCTTTCCAATATGCCAAGGTTTTAGATTTGATCCCCAGTCAGAGCACATACAAGAATCAACCAATGAATGAATAAATAAGTAGAACAGCAAATCTCTCTCTAAAAATCAATAAATTTTATAAATGTATATGAACTGAATAGCAAAATAACAATCCAATTTAAAAACTGAAATAAGATCTAAACAGGTATTTTTCCAAATAAGACATACAAATGGCCAAGAGGTGCATGAAAAGATACTAAACATCACTAATCATCAGGAATAAGCAAATGAAACCCATAATGAAATACCACCTCAAAGCTGTGAGAATGGTTAATATGAAACAGACAAGAAATAACAAGTTGGTGAAGATGTGGAGAAAATCGGACCTCCAGTCACTATTGGTGGAAATGTAAAATGATGCATCCAGTATGGAAAACAGTATGCAGGTTCCTCAAAAAAATCAAAAATAGAACTACATGATGGAGCAATTCCACTACTAGATATTTATCTGAAAAAAAAAGAAAACCTTAATTCAAAAAGATATACGTATACCTATGTTCATTGCAGCATTATTTACAATAGCCTAGATATAGAAACAATGTGAATGCTCATCAATGATTAATGAATAAAGAAGGTATGATACAGATACACATACACATACACATACATATACACACATTGGAATACTACACAACCATAAGAAAGAACGAAACTGCCATTTGTGACAAAATGGATAAACATTGAGGGCATAATGCTAAATGAAACAAATCAGTCGGAGAAAGACATATACCACATGACTTCACTTATATGTGGACTCTAAAACACAAAACAAAGAAAACAAAACTCATAGAACCAGAAAACAAAACGGTGGTTACTAGAGGAAAGAAAGAGGATTGGAGGATGGGCAAAATGATGAAGGTGGTCAAAGGTATAAGCTTCCAGCTATAAAATAATATATCATGCGAAAGTAATGAGCAGAATGAAGAATACAGCCAATAATATTGTACTGTATACTTAAAAGTTACCGAGAGTAACTCTAAATGTTCTCATCTCAAGAAAAAATATTGTGACTTTGCATGATAATGAATGCTAACCAGACTTATTGTGATGATCCTTTCACAGTGTATACAAGTAACAAATCATTATGTTGTGGACCTGAAACCAATGTTATATGTCAATTATTTCTTGATTTAAAGAAAAAGAATATTCGCCTTATTCATCTGCAATACCTCAAACAGGACACAAACTCAACAAATGAGAGTGATAATATATCATTACTCATAATATATCTCTTTGCATAAATTAAAAAAAGAAACTCTATCATGTAAAGAATATGCATCTGGAGTTCTCACTATACTAGCATCACATCAGTCATAATGTTGAGGAACATATGGATGTAAGGAATGTGGAATTATGTGGAAAAAGCTTTAGTTGCTTTTACTACTTTCTTTTTTTTTCACCATCAGAGAACTCATACTGAGGACACACTGTACACATGTAGTCACTATGGAAAAGCATCTTTTTTTTCTTCATGGCTGTAGAATTCTTAGAAATAAGATAACTCAGACCGGAGAGAAACCTTATGAAAGTCCTGAATATGAAAAATCTTTCAGAGAGAACACCCACCTCTCTATGTGTCAGAGAACTCATGTAAGTGGGAGTCCATCTGAATATAATGAAGTTGGGAAGTCTTATAACCAGATAAATCTCTTTATGCATTATGGAATTCACAATTGGACAAAACCAAATGAGTATAAATATTGTGGAAAATAATCTAGTTGAAGCTTTCACTCTTTTTTTCATATCTGAGACTATGCTGAAGAAAAAGTATATAAATGTTATGATTGGGGAAAATTCTTCAGCCAGAATTCTGCCCTAATTTTGTATCAAAAAACTTATATAGATAATTACTTGAATAGAAAAGATTTCATCCAGAAAAACAACCTCATCAAACATCAAAGGATATATATTGAAAGAGAACTTCAACCAGAACTCTCAACTTACATTTCTCTTGTTAATGACTTTAACCTTAATATGTATCAGGAGAGTCATATTGGAGAAAACATTTATTGATGGAATGAATATGGGAAATTAGTCACCAAGAGCAATAATTTTATCTTCCATCAAAGGAATTATTCCTGAAAGAAGCTCTTCAAATGTCATGTATGTAGAAATATTCTAAATCTGTTATTATCTCTACTGTGCACTAGAGAACTGGTTCTGGACATATTCTCCAACTACCCAAAAGTGGTGTTTTCAACATTTTAGTGTATCGATATTTAAGATGTTCTTTTTTTTAACACTTCCAAATTGATGTTAATAAAATTTTGATTTCATGATAAAGGAATAGAGTAGACCCTGTAAAACAGACACAATGTTTTATTTCCAGATGGTTCTGCAGTATTGTATAGCTTATGAAATCATTTCCATTATAAAATTGCATTTTTATATATGATCATCAATAAATTCACTTGTTCATTTGCTAATCAAGTATAAAACCAATGCATTAAGAAAGGCCCGCCGAAACCGGTTTGGCTCAGTGGATAGAGCGTCGGCCTGCGGACTGAAAGGTCCCAGGTTCGATTCCGGTCAAGGGCATGTACCTGGGTTGCGGGCATATCCCCAGTGGGAGATGTGCAGGAGGCAGCTGATCGATGTTTCTCGCTCATCGATGTTTCTAACTCTCTATCTCTCTCCCTTCCTCTCTGTAAAATATCAATAAAATATATTTAAAAAAAAAAAAAGAAAGGCCCAACCAGGTGAATGGAAGTAGTTGAGTTACTGAACATAACTTGGCAGGTTGAAAATGGTCAAAACAAAGTAGACAAAGTAATAAATGAGTCAAAACTCTGCATTTCCCTTTGATAATTTTATAGCTAGCCAGTTACGAGTACCTATTTTACCTTTATAAAAAATAATATTCATGCCGAAACCGGTTTGGCTCGGTGGATAGAGCGTCGGCCTGTGGACTGAAAGGTCCCCGGTTTGATTCCGGTCAAGGGCATGTACCTGGGTTGTAGGCACATCCCCAGTGGGAGATGTGCAGGAGGCAGCTGATCGATGTTTCTCTCTCATCGATGTCTCTAACTCTCTATCTCTCTCCCTTCCCCTCTAAAAAATCAATAAATACATTTAAAAAAATAAATAAAAAAAAATAATATTCAAATTTAAAAAATAACACAAAAATTTGCATGTTCTCCTTCTTAGAAGAAAGGCACAATAATGCTTGGCTATTGGACAATTTCATTTCCCTATTCAAAGTAAAATCTTAATAATCTTTTAGAGAATATCCAACCCATAATGACCTCCTCTTTGTCCTTTTAGGATGTCATGGTTTTTATTTTTTTAATGAACCCTTGTAAATATTTTATCAAAGTTTCTCAAACATGTTTTAATGGGAAAGTATTACTAAGTATCTAAGAAATAAAATTGGATATCAAAGACTTAATATCATTTTTAAATATAAAACCAAGTTAAAAAGTGAATACAATTTTCTTAACTGTACAACATAAAACAGCCAGATTTGTTTCAGACAATTCAGCTGCTGCTGTAAATTTAAGTCTTATGAAAACAACGCTAGCCCCCTAACCCCCGCCAAAAAAAAACCCACAGTATTTGTAAATGGTTGAAAAGAATTAGACACTGTTTAAAATGGTAGAATATACATAAGAACTATTCTGATATTCATTGAATTTACTAAACTCCATATTCTGATTAATTGGTAAAAATTCTTAATGGCACACTAAGGACAGAAATGTATCATATTTTTAAAAGTTAGTTATTGACAGTTTTGACCAATTTACTAGGACATAGTGAGGTTGTCTTATTAGAATGTATGTTTAAGATTCCCAAAATTAAAACAGCTACATTCTATTCTAACACTTGTAAGCTAATAATTTATTGATAGTGTTTCAAGTACTGTGTTATGAACTTTATATGCATTATCTCTAATCCGATGACAACCCTGCATGTTGATATTATTACCTCATTTTACAGATAAGTGACTTAGAGCTCAGAAATTCTCATTAAATCTTCCCAGTGCAACGGAGCAAGATTCAAATGTAGGAGTTCTGCTCCCAAGCTCAAGACACTAAAAAAAGTTTGCAACTTAATTTCAATTTTAATTCACAAGAACAAAAAAGTCAAATAACAAATACAAAAAAGGAAAAGGTTTGCTGCTTACGTTTGCAAAACTTTTAACATTAAAAATCTTAAACAGAGTAGTTATTTCAAAATGAACCTTTTCCTTTTTATGTCAGATAACGTATAGTTCATTTGCTAACACAAAATGTCATTCCTTCTATCCTGGAAGGCTGATGAAAATAGCCCATAGGGGATGAAGAATGGAGACTAACAGTTGCACCAGGAAATTGCATCCGGCAGACAAAACCCTTCAGGTCACTGTGGCAAGTCCAACAGTGCTGAGAACAGTCACACAATATATATTACTTTCAGTCTTAAAGGTTAGGCGCATTTCAGCTGTAGAAATGTAAAGCATAGTTTTTTTTAAAAAAAAGCCAAGGGAAAAATATTAAAAAGCCAGAAAGCTTTCAGTTAAATAGCACTATTAATTTTCTAGCATTATGAAAAATTATCACCACAAGCACCAGGTGAAATATCCCATAAAAATTATAAAAATTGGGGCAATGCAAATTTCAGATATTCTCTAAGGTGCCATTCTAGTAAGCTAAGGCAGTAGGCACTCTATTATCTATTTAATCCACTCCTAAGCCATAAGAATTTGGCTAAATGGTGACTGTTACTAAGCATATTCTCCAGTCGTTAAGATTATTCTTGCCCTAAACTTATAAGTTTGAAATGCTGACTGACACAACACCCATAGATAAGCAAAGTCACAATTTTAGATTAAAACACAACCAAGAAATGTTCCTTGAGGCCATTTCTCGTAGATATTTAACAAGACACAAAATGCAGAATCACAAGTAGACAAACCAAAACCCGCTGATCAATACAGCATTAAAATTACACATTTAATCACAGTAATCAGGAAGCTATTAAGTAAAAGCCACGAATTTCCCATTCTCCAGACAGCATTAAGATGCTTGAAGCAGCTTCTTTGGTCAAACCTGTGGTAAGTCGGTAAAACTGTCAATACTAAAAAGTATCAGAGAACCCAGCTGGCATGGCTCAGAGGTTGAGCGTCAACCTATGAAACAGGAGGTCACCGTTCAATTCCAGATCAGGGCACATGTCTGGGTCGCTGTCGATCCCCAGTGTAGGGAATGCAGGAAGCAGCTAATCAATGATTCTCTCTTATCACGGGTGTTTCTCTCTCTCTCTCTCTCTCTCTCTCTCTCTCTCTCTCTCTCTCTCTCTCTCTCTCTCTCTCTCTCTTCCTCTCTGAAATCAATAAAAAAGTGTAAATCTTTTTAAAGTATCAGGGGGAAAAAATGCACTGAAGAGTTAAATGGTGTCTAGAAACTACACAAAGCAAGCTCACAGAATCAAAAATGTATATGTAATGTCATTAATATTTAAGAAAATTGAATTACAGTTGATTTACTTAATATATTTACAACAAAAATATTTACTTCAGCTTCTTTGTAAACAGATCTATTTAGTCTACTAGTTGTAAATACATAACTACTACTTAAAAAAAATCATTTATCTTGTAAATCAGCTAAGGAAAGCCACTCAATGTAAAGCAAGTGGCATTCACCACATTGTAGGAGACTCCAGTGTAAAAGACTACAAGAATGCAATGAAGATCAGTGTATACTTTCGCTGGGGAGACTTATAGGAGCATAGTCCACATGGAGATGGAGTCAGCTCTAGTAGCAAAACTGCTTCTGTTCTATTGATGTTAAGGCATATATTGCACTCTTCTTTGCCAGGCACTGTTTAAGGCACTTGACAAATAACAAGTTTTTGATTTTCACTGCAACCCTAAAAATGTATTATCATCCCCATTTTATAGATGAGACAACTGAGGCATAGAGAAGTTGAGTCACTTGCTTAAGCTAATAGGTGGTAGAGCATACACCTCCCCCATGCCTCCCTCTGAAAGGTCCAAACCTACCCCAAAGATTTGTCTGTTATTCCTGTGCTCTCTCTTTATCTTATTAATTCCCTTTTGAGATACAGGTGTAATTATTTCATGCAACAAATATTCATGCATGCTCTTGAGAAGGAAGAGCAAGAAAGAGCAGACATGGTTCCTGTTCTCGTGGAGGTTGCTCTGGGGTAGAGGGCAGGCATTACGGAATAATTACACAAATGAATATATAATTACTATTCATGATCAGCGCTAAGAGAAAAAGACAGGTTCTCTCAAAGTATATGCCAAGGAACCTGACCTCATGACAGCCGGGCAAAGTTTCCTTGAAAAGAGACACTAAGTGGGAGCGCTAAATATGGTGTCATTAACCAAGCCATGCAGAGGAATACCTGGGAATTTACAGTCCCCCTCATTCCCATGCAGTAATGGCCAATCTCATTTATTGATACAGGAGTGAGAGGACAGACAGCTGTAATCCATAACTCAGCGACTTTCAAATGCTGCCTGGCTTGAGGGGTCCATAAAAGTATAATGGGATCACAGGATCAGACCATTGAGGGCAAGCACAGCCTGACCTCAGAGGGAAGGTAGCATTTCTGGGCCTCCTGGTTTCTGCCTCTCCTAATAAAGCTTCCCAGTACTTATTATGATACCAGAGGCCCGGTGCATGAAATTCGTGCACTGGGGGGGGGGCGGGGGGGAGGGTGTCCCTCAGCCCAGCCTGTACCCTCTCGAAGTTTGGGAGCCCCCGAGGGGAAAGGGCCTAAGCCATCAGTCAGACATCCTTAGCGCTGCCGTGGAGGCAGGAGAGGCTCCTGCCACCTCCACTGTGCTCGCCAGCTGTGAGCCCGGCTTCTGGCTGAGCGGTGCTCCCCCTGTGGAAAGGCACTGACCACCAGGGGGAAGCTCCTGTGTTGAGCATCTGCCCCCTGGTGGTCAGCGTGCGTCATAGAGACCGGTTTTTCCGCCATTCGGTCGATTTGCACATCAGCCTTTTATTATATAGGATAGGCAGAGATGGGAAGGAACTAGAGGGACTTCTGTGAAAGCTTCATTCTTTCCGTTGAAATTCACGTTAACTACTTCCATGGCACCAACAGGTCTCAGGTCAAAAAAAGTTTTCTGTGAATTGATCTTGACAACATTATCCCAAAGACCCAGGACCACAGATTCACCCATTTCCTCCAGCATGTGAATGGGCCTTCCCCAGGCCTCTCTGCACTTTCTAAACACTCGAAACACGAAGACCAACAGAGTCCACTGGAAAAGTAAAAGTTTGAACAATGATGAATAGAGCAGAAAGGCTACTTCCTGCCTTTGTCGTGCCTCACTCCTATTAATATATTTCCCCATAGTGTTAGCTCTGTTTTTAATACCACAACACTGCTGACTCACATCCACCATATGCTGCTCGTGGCCTCCCAGATCTCTGCTGTGCTTGTGCCTGCCTTGCTAGTCTTTTCTTAACCATTATCTGCATAAGTGCTTGTAGGATTTCATGCCTAAGAGAACTTGCACTTATCCTTATCAATATTGATTTTTACTTTAGCAGATAACTTCTCTAGGTTATTCCCTTCTCAAGCATGCGGCCCTCTCTCAGGTCCTCATAATGTGTCGCCTCACATACTACAGGAGCCTCCTAATTGATTTCCTGCCACCACCTTCCCCAATTATGATCCTCTCTTTGCACAGTCATCATGTCACGCTTTAGACATTAGAACACATTAGACTGCTTCCCCTGGCATAGAAATGAAGCCCAAATTCCTCAGAATAGCATTCAAAAGCCTCTGTATCGGCTCCCAACATTTTCCCCTGCAAACTCTGATCCCATATGATCTAAGTTTCAACCACACAAGACTCTTCCCATCTCTACAACATTTTCTGAGCTCCTTGGTTTTGCTCGTGTTCTGCATTCTTCTAGAACAGTGGTCGGCAAACTGTGGCTCGCGAGCCACATATGGCTCTTTGGCCCCTTGGTGTGGCTCTTCCACAAAATACCAACTTCTGCACATGGGCCACGAAGTTTCAATCGCACTGTCCATGCCCGCCCACACGTGGTATTTTGTGGAAGAGCCACACTCAAGGGGCCAAAGAGCCACATGTGGCTCGCGAGCCACAGTTTGCCGACCAATGCCCTAGAATGACATTATTCCCACCCTGCTCCCTACTTCTACTCTCAAAATCTTAAAATTAAGACCAGACCAGGTGGCGTGGCTCAGCGGTTGAGCATTGACCTATGAACCAGGAGGTCATGGTTTGATTCCCTGTCAGGGCACATGCCCAGGTTTCAGCTCGATCCCCAGTGGGGGGCATGCAGGAGGGAACTGATCAATGATTCTCTCTCATCACTGATGTTTCTATCTTTCTCTCCCTCTCCCTTCCTCTCTGAAATAAATAAAAATATATTTTTAGAAATATTAGTGCCATATTCTGTATTTTCCCACTTACCCCATTCAACATGTCTTTCCATCCCCTGTGTTTACAAAGTACTCTGCATCATTATTGGAATACTACTATATTCCAATAAAGTAGTTCCTTGCCATTTCTAAGAATAACTAAATACCATGGTT
Organism: Myotis myotis; assembly: GCF_014108235.1. NCBI lineage: Eukaryota > Metazoa > Chordata > Mammalia > Chiroptera > Vespertilionidae > Myotis > Myotis myotis. Next base: position 6,248,078 of record NW_023416318.1, read on the forward strand.
GAGTACCCAAGACCAGCTTGCTCAGGTCCTCAAAATAAATATAATAGTTTTAAACTATAAAGTACAGAAGGTATAATGTTCTCAGATACCTTTTTTCATACATTATGGTTAAAAGGACATTCTGACAACTTCTTTGTTCAAATAATTTTCTTTAATTGTTATATAATTACTACTGAAGCAAAATCTTTCCAGAATCCCTGTCCATAAATTTTAGGTTGTAAGGTTTGAAAAAATAGGTTTTTTGAAAATTTGTGTTCTCCCTTATTTGGTTTTTACAAATTATTTTGGTATTTTATAGAAATAGACTCATAATTACAGACAACAGACTGATGGTTGCCAGAGAGGATGGGGTTTGGGGGGGATGGGTGAAAAAAGATGAAGGAATTAAGAAGTACTACTTGGCAGTTAGATAATAGTCACGGGGATGTAAAGTCAACACCAGGGAATACAGGGTGGGGCAAAAGTAGATTTACAGTTGTTCGTGTAGTAAATAATATGATAATTAAATAATAGTACAAGAATAAACTCTGCTTCCCTTACTCACAACTGTAAACCTATTTTGTCCCACCTTGTATAGTCAGTAATACTGTAGTGACTATATATGGTACCATGTGGATACTGGAAATATCAGGGGAACACTTTGTAAAATATATGGTTGTCTAACCACTAGGCTGTACACCTGAAACTAATGCAAAATATTACTGAATGTAAACTAATTTTTAAAATTTTTAAATTAAAAAAATTACCTTGGTATTTTAAAGCAACCATCCTGATGTTATATGTATACGTTGAGTAAATAAAGTTTAAATAGCCATTGCCTGTCTTGGTATGAACAGGCTCACACCTTTTTTTCTATTGAAAGTTGAACCAATAATTGTTATAACCTCTTACTGAAGAAAGATGAACTAAACCATGCATATGTAAATAATCCTAAAGTTTAAGTTTGGCATATAAAATTATAAACCCCTGTTATCCAAAACCTTACTGATATCAAAGTTAGAGGTAAGCATAACTCCCTCTTAAGAGGAAAAGAAAGCCACAGTGAGTAATTCAATAAATATGTGTTGAAAACAACTATTATATTCTTCTAGTGTTAAATGTCCCTGGCGTGATATTTATGGTATAAAAGTAAAAATGTTTCTAAGGATTCCCATGTTCTTTTTTCACGTGGGGTGGCAGCAAATAGCCTTTGCTGCAGGAGGAACCCTTTAATCAGCAAGAATGAAGTCTGATTACCAACATGGAATTGGTTCCTAGGGGTGAAACACTTTATTTGCACTGCCAGAAAGTTACTCTTCTACTCAAGCTGGGTCTCCTAAGGTAGATGCATAATTCCTCTTACCCTCATTGGAAAATGCAGGAAAAAACCCAAACAAACAAAAAACCACATAGAGAAAGGCACCACCAGAGCAAAAGGATAAAAAAGGGGATTAATGTGATATAAGGGCGTAAAAAAACAAACAAACAAAAAAAACCATGAAGTGATAGGAAGGCAGGAAGGAACATAGGCAGAGCATTCTAAGAGAAAAGATGACCAAATTCCAGAACGGCGAAGTCTGGAGGAAAGTGATGAGGAAAAAAAAAAAATGGGCTTAGAAATACTTGGTGCAAGGAACTGCTAATTTCTGGAAAAGGTTGGCATTTCAAGACAAGGCAGATTGGTGAAACACGCAGGTCAAATCACTGGGTTACAAAAGTTATTTCCCCAATTCACCAACAGAATTACTTTTAGCGTTTCATTTGTGTTTAGCCCTCCACAAACACATTAAAAGGGCAGAGACGGTGCAGAAAAGATCGCTCAATTCAGCCAACAATGGCAAAGTGAAGTGAGCAACATGAAAATCTCGGGTAAAGAGGTAAAGACAAATAGAGCCCTGCCCAGGTGGCTCAGTTGGTTGGCGCATCCTCCAGTACACTGCGGGGTCTCGGGTTCGATTCCCGTCGGGGGAGCATATGACTTATCAATGTTTCTCTTCCACTTTCTCTCTCTCTCTCTCCCTCCCTCCCTAGAAGAAGAAGAAAACGGTTGTACGTGGATGTATGGGTCATCCCTTAGAAAATGCTGATAGGAAGACCAAGATACGGATGCAACTAGCACTAAAATCCCTGGGGCCAATGAGAGTAGGAGCAAATGTGACCACACACACACATTGTTCATACTAAATAATATCATGTGACAAAACCATTTGTCATAATTTGGGGATTTAAAATGGTCCTCCAGTATCAGGAATATCTGAATCTCTTTAGATCTTACCATTTCCACTCTAAGGCTATATATCAGCCAGCATGGCCTACTGAGCAAGTAAGATTGACTGAACCTGCCCACACTTCCTACCAATCTGGATAGTGACAAATCAGAGGGTTCGCATCTTAATAGGGATAAACGTATAATCAAACTCAACAACACTGACCATGGTCTCACATGATTAATTCCACCCCTCAGCTCCTGACAAATTAAACTACAATAAAACCTAGCTGCTCAGCAAAATGAGGCTGGAGGTGTACATTCAGGGAGAGTTTTCTTTTGTATCTCTGACTTTTTGGCAACTTCTCTTCACCATTCAGCAGACACTGAGCAGGGCCCTATCAACTTGCACCACTCATCCCAGGTATGGCTCCCTGAAAACTGTCTATCCACATTCCCTCTCAAGAAGCCTGGGTACCATCCAGCTAGTAAGATAATTGCCTCCATCAGAAGAGATTTTGTGGGCTGCTCACTTATGTGTCTTTTGAGACAACATGAGTGATATTTTATGGCAACGCAGGTCTAATCATGATAATTGGGTAGATATTTTCTCAGCTTTTCAACAAAGATAACACTGTGTAGCCATAGAGAAGCTTGGAAGAAACAGAAAATGAATCTTAAACTTATTGTCATTATCTTTCTGGAAAAAACCTTTTTAGTGCCTTGTTTTTCGCTCTCTTCATATTTGATCTAGCTCTTGAAAGTTAAACTCTGCTAGCATTTATGTCTGATAATAAATTGTTATTTATTTAAAAGTAAATATATATAAGATTATGTCATTGTATAGGAAGGACAAATCTGCGAATAAATGATTTACAAAGGTGCACAACTGCAAAATGCCAGATTTTATGTTCTATTTATCACAACTGCTTGGTTATAATTTTTCTTTTTTCCTGATTATAAAAGCAAAATGTGTTCATTAGAAAAATATCTTATCCATTTTTTTTCTCAAAGAAGTACTTGGGGCTTTTTATTTACTGAGTTTATTAACCAAGAAATAGATTCAGACTTTATGCATTATGTATTTCAAATTTGTGCATATATACCTTACTATTTTATTTTGTCTTAGTTTTTACTATTTAAAATGTGTATCATATTTAACTATCACTTATTTACTTTTAAATTTCTTTCTTTTTTATGCTTAGAAAAGCCTTCCCTACTCGATATAAAAGTAAATGTAGATTTTTTTTCTAGGTTACTTTTGCAGGAGTTTTTCACAAATTAGATTTCCAATTTTTTTTTACCAATTAATTGGCTGTACACCATCATTACCAAACTGTGTATTCTTTATTATAATCTTGCTGATAAAATGCAAAGGTTATGAACTTTAAAAAGTGATGTAAGACTATTCAATACAATAACTCATGGAAACTCACAGTTGTTTTTCTATACGCAAAGAATAATTGTCTTAACATGCTTTAAGATATTGTAAAATTGATATTTCCGAACACCCGTATAACCTTCCATTCACTTTATGTCTTAAAAAGGTCAATAAATTTAAATTAAGTAAGTGTACAAAATAAATTTACTAAATTGCTCCTCTAACTACCAAAGCTATAGAAAATTATGTGGCATATATTGAAAGAAAGACATAGATTAAATAAAGCTTAGCCTGGCTTTAAAGACACTCATAGTCAACTGTGTAGGCCACGTAGTAGGATATGGAGACAAAGCAACAAATACACCAATAACTCTAAGAAAGGTATAACAACAGTGGAAAACAAAGAAAGAATAGAGAAGTTAAGAGGAGGGTGAGATGGACTACTTTTAAGGACTCAGATAATAGAGAAGTTAGGAGGAGGGTGAGATGGACTACTTTTAAGCACTCAGATAAAGGTTTACCAAAAAGGAAGGATGCAAACTAGAAGCGCTTAAAGGAGGTGTACAATGTCTCCTAGGCAGACAGGAGAATATGAGTCCCAGGTGCCCCTGGGAGAGAAAAAGAGTATACTGGGAGAGCAATGTTTTGCTTGCTAGGGCAGAGGATTCTCACAGAGGGGTGCGAGCATATCTTTTTGGAATATGAGCTTGAGTTTAGAACATGGGAGCTCTCCATGGCAGGCGAAGGCATTTAGATTTAATTTGGTAACCACAGAAGCACACCAAATGGTTTTCGGCAAGGAAAATTAGAAAGATGAAAAACTAATCTGGTGCAGGTGTGTGTCAAGATTAGGGGATGTAATATCGGAGAAATGACACCCGGGAACAGAGAGAGAGGATGAAATTATATGACAAGAGGACAGTACAGTATTAAGCAGCCTGGAGGTTTTTGGACGGTTCAAAAATCTGTCACCAGAAACCAGCGAGAGAAAGGAGTTGAGAAAGTTCATATGTCAAGAATAATCAATGATGGTGGAAAAAAATCAATTACTTAACAAGAAAAATGTAGTCGGAAAAGAAATTTTCAAAGTATTGAACTACATTCAATGAATCCATCCAGAGCCATCTTTAAATTGTAATTCTATCACAGTAGCATTATTGTGAAATAACACAATCATGATGTATATTAGGGACAAAAGGCTAGAAGGAAGTAAGACAAGAGAACATTCTCTCTCACCCTCCTAAACTCACTGGGAACAGAGAGCTCCAAAAACCTTATTCAAGTATCTCGTGAAGTCATTGACAATCACTCCCTAGGCATTTGATCCACCTCTATAAATTTATTTCTGAGATGAAGTAGATTGAGAGGGCTACCTTTTCCCCCCATTAATCCTGTCCATTTCCAAAGAAGTGGAAGAGACACTGGTTAGTTCAGCATCTTCCATGATATAGATCAGTGATGGCAAATCTATGACGTGTGTGTCAGAGGTGACGCATGAACTCATTTTTTTGGTTGATTTTTCTTTGTTAAATAGCATTTAAATATATAAAATAAATATAAAAAATATAAGTCTTTTTTTACTATGGTTAAACAAGTCAGAAGTCCAGACCTTATACATAAGTATCTAGTGAAGACTTGCATCTGGAATTCCTTTAAGTTCTTCAAATTTCAAATTTAATATCACCAAACCAAACATCAACTTACCCCTAAAGTATGTTTCACACCAGGAGGACAAGTGATAAAAATTAGGTTACACAGAAGGAAGACAAGTGATAAAAATCAGTTATCCTTTTCTGTACCATTATCCTCATTCTCTCATATCCAGATGGTTTCTGATTCATATTTTATCAGTGCTGTTTTCTCCATCCCTTCCACCTCCTCATGCATCATCCCTCTTCCAAGCACACTAGCAACTGTATTATTTGTTGGTCCCTAAAACTGGTGACATCCCTACCTTCACGTTTTCTCCTTACCCTGGAATGCTATGTTATAATTTGTGTTTATGAGAAACTTCTACATGTTCTTCCATTTCCCATTCAAATGTACGTCTTCTTGACCTTTATCTAATGTTGTTTGACCATAAATACTACTTCATTGTTGCTATCTAAAACTTTGTCTTTTCCTCTACTTCCTAACATTTTCTTTAGTTATTTGTTTGTGGCCTGTCCTAATGGCAGACATCATGTCTCACTCATCTTGATAGTCTAAGTAGGGTATCTTACCTAAGAAAGGCAATTAAAACATGTCTTTTCAGCTGTATCAGGTCTAGCTGTGAGCACAATTAAATATCATTTTCAAAGTACAATATTCGTTTACAGAATTACACAAACATAGTGCAATTCTACTCTACAATGCGTATTTGCTTTCAGTTCATGTCTTATAAGAAATATATGACTTAGACACTTCAAGAAAGGGAGTTACAGAGGAGAAACCAAGATGGCAGCATAGGTAAACACCGGAAATTGCTGCCTCCCACAACAAATTCAAAAATACAACTAAAAGACAAAACGGACATCATCCAGAACCACAGGAAGGCTGGCTGAGTGGAAATTCTACAACTAGAAGGAAAGAGAAAAGCACACTGAGACTCAGAGGAGGTGCAGAAGTGCAGAGTACAGAGACACACGTGGCAAGGGCTGGGAACTGAGGACGCGGCTGTGTTTCTGAATCGGGAGGGAGTCACAAGCCCCCAACTGCTCTGAACTCTAGTTCCGGGTGAGTCTCTGGGGACCCAGACTCATACAGAGAGAAACTGGATTGTCTGGCAGCGGGCAGAACTCGGAACTTGAGGGCGGCTTTCCCTCAGAAGTGCTTACAGCAATTACCAGGACACTGAGACTCAGGGCCCCTTAGGGCAGGGCTGAGGACCAGCCATAGCTGCTTGCTCCACCCTGCTGATTCCCTGAGACCCTGCCCCACCCAAGCTGCAGCAGAAGCTTTTGCATATGAATTCCCTGGCCCTTTACAATCAGAAAATTACCTAACAAACTGCAGCTGGGCCAGACAGACCCAGAACTTCCAAGAGAAGGCCCAAGGCCCCACAGCAGCTTGCATTGCTTCATAGCTGGGCTTCATCTGGGCACCTCCAAACCCCAAACAAGGAAGGAGAATCTGCAGATATCTTCATAACTCCTTCTGGGTAACCTCAGGCAGAGGCTAAATTAGCACCTCCTTAGATACAAGAGCCAGTGTATCCAGTGGTCAGAGTGGGACCATCCAGATTACAACTCCTTAGATCCATAAGGGACACACTCAGGGGGCAGACTCAGTGAGCACCAAAGCCCCACTGAAGCAAGTCTTGCCTCATAAGGGTGTCTTCAGCACAGAAGTTCTCCCACCGTAGACACAGCTGATTCTCACAGCCAATTGGTCTGGAGGTCAATTCCTCCCAGTGATACCTACAACAATCAAGGCTTAACTACAACAAGACTGTGCACAAAGCCCACAAAGGGGTGCACCAAAAATGTCCACCTCAGGTAATTGGGGAGGCTGAGCCACTGGGCCCTATAGGACACCTAGCACACAAAGCCACTCTACCAACACAGGGAAGCATAAAAAATGTGGAGACAAAGAAACAGGTCACAAATGACAAAAATGGAGGAAAGCAAATGAGTGGATATAGAGTTCAAAACCACACTTTTAAGGTTTTTCAAGAACTTTCTAGAAATTGCCGATAAATTTAGTAAGACCCTCGAAAAGTCTGGTGAGACCGCCGACAAATGTAGTGAAACCCTCACGAAATCTAGTGAGACCCTCGAGGTTATGAAAAAGGACCAACTAGAAATTAAGCATACACTGACTGAAATAAAGAATATTATGCAGAGTTCCAACAGCAGACTAGAGGATCCCAAGAATCAAGTCAAAGATTTGAAATATGAAGAAGCGAAAAACACCCAACCGGAAAAGCAAAATGAAAAAAGAATCCAAAAATACGAAGATAGTGTAAGGGGCCTCTGGGACAGCTTCAAACATACCAATATCTGAATTATTGGGGTGCCAGAAGAAGAGAGAGAGAGCAAGATATTGAAAACCTATTTGAAGAAATCATGACAGAAAACTTCCCCTACCTGGTGAAAGAAATAGACTTACAAGTCCAGGATGCACAGAGAACCCCAAACAAAAGGAATCCAAAGAGGACCACACCAAGACACGTCATAATTAAAATGCCAAGAGCAAAAGACAAAGCAGCAATAGAAAGACAGTCAGTTACCTACAAGGGAATAGCCATACAACTTTCAGCTGATTTCTCAACAGAAACTTTGCAGGCCAGAAGGGAGTGGCAAGAAATATTCAAAGTGATGAATACCAAGAACCTACAACCAAGATTACTTTATCCAGCAAAGCTATCATTCAGAATTGAAGGTCAGATAAAGAGCTTCACAGATAAGGAAAAGCTAAAGGAGTTCATCACCACCAAACCAGCATTATATGAAATGCTGAAAGGTATCCTTTAAGAAGAGGAAGAAGAAGGTAAAGATACAAATTATGAACAACAAATACACATCTGTCAACAAGTGAATCTAAAAATCAAGTGAATAAATAATCTGATGAACAGAATAAACTGGTGATTATAATAGATTCAGGGGCTTAGAAAGGGAGTGGACTAACTATTCTTGGGGGGGAAAGGGGTGTGGGAGATGCTGAAAAGAGACTGGACAAAAATTGTGCACCTATGGATGAGAACAGTGGGTGGGGAGTGAGGGCAGAGGGTGGGGTGGGAACCAGGTGGAGGGGAGCTATGGGGGGAAAAAAGAGGAACAACTGTAATAATCTGAACAATAAAGATTTAATTAAAAAAAAGAAATATATGACTTAAAATTAAGACAATTAGTGATTCCTACTTTCCAAATAGAAAAACAAATAATTATTTGATCTGCTTGCCTTGTATTTTTGAGATACAATTTACATAACATAATTCACCACTTTAAAATATAAAATCCAGCCATATTTTAATATGCCCAGCCAGTAATGTGCAACCATCACCACTATCTAATTCCAGAACTTCCATCACTTCAAAAAGAAAACTCATACCCATAGCACTCATTCATCACCTCTGCCTTTCCCCCAATCCCTGGTAACTACTACTCTGTTTTCTTGTATATATAGGTTTACCTATTTGGACATTTCATATAAATGATATCATACAATATGTGACATGCTATACCTGGCTTTTTTCACTTAACATAATGTTTTCATGATTACCCATGTTTTAACTTGTATCAGTACTTATTCCTATTTATGACTGAATATTATTCCAGTGTAATGATATACCACATTTTGCTTATCTGTTCTTCAATTGATAGTTTCAGTTTGGGGCTGTAACAAATAACGGATATAAGTGTATAGAGTTTTGTATTAATATATGTTTTCAGGCCGAAACCGGTTTGGCTCAGTGGATAGAGCGTCGGCCTGCGGACTGAAGGGTCCCAGGTTCAATTCCGGTCAAGGGCATGTACCTGGGTTGCGGGCATATCCCCAGTGGGAGATGTGCAGGAGGCAGCTGATCGATGTTTCTCTCTCATCGATGTTTCTAACTCTCTATCTCTCTCCCTTCCTCTCTGTAAAAAATCAAAAAATATATTTTAAAAAAAAAACATATATATATATATATATATATATGTTTTCAGTACTCTTGGGTATATACCTAGGAGTGGAATTGTTGGGTCATAAGATAACTGTAAGTAACTTTTTGAGAAGGTATTAAAATAATTTCCAAAGTGGTTGCAACATTTTTTAGTCCACCAGCAATATATGAGGATTCCAATTTTTCCACAGACTCACCAACATTTTATAGAGTCCCTCTTTTTTTATTAGAGCCAGCCTAGTAGGTATGAATAGGTATCTCATAGTGGTTTATTAGTATATTTGTATGTATCTAATGATTAATGAAGAAGAGCATCTTTTCATTTGCTTACTTGCCATTTGTATATATCCTTATGAGAAATATCTATTCAAGTCCTTTGCCCGCTTTTTATTTATGTATTTGTCTTTTTTATTATCCAGTTATAATAGTTGTTTATGTATTATGTATTCTGGATACTAGAGTTTTATTATATATATGATTGTAAATAATTTTTCACTTTCTCCTCTCCATGCAGTCATTTTTCTTCTTAATTAAATTTATTGGGGTGAAACTGGTTAAAAAATTATATAGGTTTCAAGTTTACAATTCTATGATACATCATCTGTATATCTCATTGTGTGCCCACCATCCAAAGTCAAATCTTCTTTTGTGACCATATATTTGACTCTGTTTACCCACTACTGCTCCTCCCACCCCCTTTCCCTGTGGTAACCACAATACTGTTGTCTGTGTCGTGAGGGGTATTTTTGTTTGTTTTTCTTGTTTGTTCATTTCTTGGTGTCTTTTGATACAAAAAAGTTTTTCATTTTGATAGAATCCAATTTATCTTCTTGTTTCTTTTGTTGCTTTTGCTTTTGATGTCACAACTAAGAAACTATTGGCTTGATCCAAGATCACTAGGAGTCAAATCAATTTTTCTTCTAAGAGGTTTATAGCTAATTCTTATATTTAGGTCTAAGGTATATATGTTGAGAGAAGGAGTCCAAATTCATTCATTTGCATGTAAACATTCAGTTGCCACAGCACCATTTCTTGAAAAGATTCTCTTTTCCCCAAATGAACTGTCTTGTCACCTTGCTGGAAAAAAAAAAACAACTGGTCATAAATGTATGGGTTTATATATAAATGCTCAATTCTATTACATAGATCTACATGTATACACTTATGTCGGTATCATGCAGTTTTGATGACTACAGTTTTGTAGTAAGTTTTAAAACTGGTAAGGGTGAATCCTTCCATTTTTTTTTCAAAGCTATTTTTGGCTATTCTTGCTTTCCACATGAATGTGAGGATCAGTTTGTTGATTTTGGCAAAAATGACAGCTGGGATTTTGATAATGATAGCATTGAACCTGCAGATTAAATTAGGGAAAGCTACCATGTGTAAACACTGATGTCTTCCCATTTATTAGGTCCTTACATTTCTTTTAATGATGTTTTAAAATTTTCAGTACACAAGTCTCCAATATTTATATATTAGTAAATATCTGCACTTTTTTAAGTGAAAGGGAAAATACTGAGTATAAGTTATTTTATAATTATAATAAGGATAGAAATAAAATCTGTTCAAAGTTAACATTTATAAACTTTTTATATCACGTACCTATAACTTTTTATAAAATATTTACAATAAATACTTGAAAAAGAATATTTATTTTTATACATTAACTTGTCTTACTTAAAAACAATTCTGCAACAGTAAGTTAAAATGAGCAGCCACAAAATGTAATGCACCTTAATTTAAGAGATCAGCTATTCATCACAGCAACAGCACACAAAATTCTTTCCATAGGCAGCCAGGCGTCAAGATAATTTCATCAGATAAATAGATCTACCTCAAATTATTCAAGCCGAAAACAGCTATATGCTGCTCATGGATATCTTTGTTCAAACTTATAGTACTCATATTATTATAACATACTTATTTGTGCAATTCTCTATGAAAAGACAGAGTTAAAATTTTAACCACATTTTTATAAACTAGATAAAATGATTCAGCATTAATAAAAATATCTTGACTTGCCACTTACTAATAATTTCACATCCATATTCAATTAATATCCTACAAAGAAAATCCATGCTTTCAATTTGTATCATCTTTAATAACTGATGTGGATCACAGAATTTTGATGTGATGGGTTCATTAATGATAAATCAATATCGATATGTATGCATACAGCTTAGACCAGTTGAATACTTACAGTTAATTCAAGGCGATTTGCCCATTTTCTTAATGTGCAGAATCATTGAAAGGTTTTCATTCAAAGTAACCATTTTTCATGATTAAAGGTCATAAAAATAATACTAAAGTTCACCTTCTCCTGAAGTCTGAAAAAGATCTACTACCCAAAAATTAAACTCTGCACCAAACAGAACACTTCCACAGCTAATGAGTAGTGCAGAACTGGCTGATGTCTTAGTATTTAAACATTCCAAAAAGCAATGCTCAAAGTAGGATGAAGATGGTATGTAGCATAACAGCTCCAGTATAAAAATGATGACAAAATAACAGCCAAAGAATAAAGTCATTGAGATAAACTTTAGAAATTTTAATATTGTGAATATTAGCATAAGCATGTTATCACCATCATCAGAACAGTGTTCACTCAACGCAGTCCAAGGTCCAGAAAAATTCTAGCCCATGCTATTGAAGAGCCACATTAAAAAAAAAAAAAATCACTGTAAAATACTTAGGTATAAAGGCCTAGAAACATACTAAGTAAATATTTGGAAGTGAGTATATGGAATCCAGGTAAACACTGCTTATTCCAAAGAGAAAGATTAACAAATATACTGATTGATTTTAAATATAATAATGTATTTGGCGTACTAAGGAAGAAATAAATATTGAGAATAATTTTTAAAGTAAAAAGGTATATTTAGACTATAGTATAGTGTACTTCATAGATGAAGAATAATTCATACTAAATCTAAATGACTTTTTTTATATAAATTACTTTATTCTTTGGCTGTTATTTTGTCATCATTTGTATACTGGAGCCATTATGCTGTATAACATCTTCACCCTACTTTCATAGATGAAGAATCATTCATACTAAATCTAAGGTAGAATAAAAAATTCCTAATTTGAAATTTGAAGAAAACTAAAAGAAAAAATGAGCAATATTTGAACCATGAACTGTCTCTTCTTAATAAATGTCATTCATTTTTTTATGGCCTTCAGTATCATAAATTTTTTTCTTCATAGAAAAAAAAAAACATGCCAATGAAAGGACTATTAACTAGATGATAAAGGTGAGGAACCTTTTTTCTGCCAGGGCCATTTGGATATTTATAATATCATTCACGGGCCCTATAAAATTATCAACTTAAAAATTAGCCTGCTATATTTGGTCAAACACTTTTTTTTATCCTCATCCAAGAATATTTTTCCATTGATTTTTTTAATATACTTTTTATTGATTTTTTACAGAGAAGAAGGGAGAGGGAATAGAGAGTTAGAAACATCCATGAGAGAGAAACATTGATCAGCTGCCTCCTGCACACCCCCTACTGGGGATGTGCCCGCAACCAAGGCACATGCCCCTGACCAGAATCGAACCCAGAACCTTTCAGTCCCCAGGCCAATGCTCTACCCACTGAGCCAAACCAGTCAGGGCTCCATTGATTTTTAGAGAGAGTGGAAGAGAGAGGGAAAGACAGAGAGAAACATCAGTGTGAGAGAAACATCAGGGCCCAGGCCAGGGAGGAGCCTGCAACTGAGGTACTTGCCCTTGACCAGAATCAGACCCGGGACCCTTGAGTTCGCAGGCCAACGCTCTATCCATTGAGCAAAACCAGCTAGGTCTGGTCAAATATTTAATTAACTCACCCCTAATGACTTGGCAGGGCCAGACCAAATAATTTCTTGGAACTTATACAGCCTGCAGGCCAGACATTCCAAACCCCTGAATTAGAAAGTTGTTACTTCTCTTCTCAAATTATCTTTAATTAAATATAGTACCAGTTAAAATATCAAGGGTGTTATTTATGAAATTTGATAACCTAGTTTTCATATCCTTCTAAAGAGAAGGTATAAAAACAGAAAAGTTTGGAAAAAGAAAATCCATCACTTTCTGGCTATCACAACATACTGTTAAACTACTGTAGTTATGATAGCATATTATTACTTCAGGGACAACAGTCTTTAAATCCAGAGAATATAATAAGTAAATTATACTAAAATAAATAATCCACTAGAAAAACCTCGGTAAACATACAAACACACTTATCACAGCAGAAGCAAAACATTAGGCCATTAGGCAAAAAAGAAAAGATACTCAACCGCTCTAGAAAGCAGAGAAACAAATTCATATGACAAAGAGATACCGTTCGTACCTATTCATTGATAAACTTCTCCAACTTTAAAATTATGCCATACTGGTAAAAGGGTAAGGACATTTATATTTCCTGATCTGCTGGTGGAATGTACATTAGCACTACCATTTTAAAGAGCAACTGGGCATCAACTATTAAAATCTAAAATGTGCACACCTCATGGCTCCAAACTTACAATTACCAGTCTACCTTTTTAAAAGCACACACTAGTACATGTGGACAAGAAACCTGTTTAAGGATGTTTTCCACGGCATAGTTTGAAATAGCAAATTGGCAGGAACTAAGTATCTATGAAAACAAGGATTAAATAAATCACAGTACAACCACACTATAAAATAATAGTAACGGTTAAAAAATAATGGTGTGGCCCGGCCAGTATAGCTCAGTGGTCAAGCATCGATTGGCCTATGAACCAGGAGGAGGTCAGGGTTTGATTCCCGGTCCGGGCACATGCCCGAGTTGTGGGCTCCATCCCCAATGTAGGTGTGCAGGAGGCAGATGATCAATGATTCTCTCTCATCATTGATGTCTCTCTCTTTCTCTCTCTCTCTCTCCCTCCCTCCCTCCCTCCCTTCCTCCCTAAAATCAATAAAAAGTTACATTTTAAAAAATGGTGTATATATTTATTACCAGCTAAGCTATATGGGAAGTGAAAATGAGGGATAGAACACCATGTTACCATTTAAGTAAATATAAAAATGTATATCTTGCTACATAGACCTTGACCACCTGCACCTTTGAGGCACTTTCCTTAGTCTCCCAAAGTCAATCTGTCCAGGACACAGCCCATATTTGAAGGCAGAGAGCACAAGCATTTTACCTCTGTAGGTCGCCAAAAACTAGAAACTTAAACTCCAATCAATGTAATGTTACACAGATATTGATGTGAAAGAAGACTTTTCATTTTCCTAGGAAATGCTCAATATGTTTAATTAAAAGTTAGAACACAGTACATAATACCTATGATCTCAGATTTGCTTTGAAAAGTCTTCTACATGATAAACTCAGATACCGTATACTCATCACGTGGAGGGGGAGGGGGACAAAAACAACCAGAAATTCACCAAATGTTCACTGGAGAGTTAGACTTCAGTAATTTTTATTCTCACATTTATTTTCTTTGTTATTTTCTAGATGCTCTACAATGGTCATGTACTGATGAAAGTGTAAAAACACAAAACATGTTCCCTTTGAAACAATGTCCCCTCTGTGGCTGCATTCTTGAGATACCTCTATACAGATAGTGTCCAAATATTTCCTGCCTCCCAGCCTCTCCCCTTTACTCCCGTCCCACTGCTCAGTGGCCTCCTGAGCAGTTATCAGAGTCCCAGCCTCAGTTCTGGATGTGACTTCTCCTCTCCCCCTGCAGTGCTCATTAATCTCATCTTCCTGCTGACTCAGCCTGTCCCAGTTCCCAGACCAAGGCAGGGCTGAATAAGGTACTAATACAAGGTCATCCCTTCCTTCATCTCTCTCCCATCCGCACTAGAGCAAAGCTTCTGGTTCTGTGTCCGCCTGGACTTGAGACCCAGGCCACTGTGGAGTCCGTACCACACTGCACTACACACTGTCATGTTCTAGCTGTCATGTTCTTTCTGGGATTAAACTCTTCAGGTACTTTTCACCTCTACTAGACTGTTACATCATGAGGTCAAGTGCTACTATATCTTATTCATACACAGATCCAGGGCTATATCCCGCAAAGCAGTGGTTTCAAAAACTTGTAAGAAAGTTTACTTGAGCCCTAGCTGATCTGGCTAGTGGATAGAGCATTGGCCTGTGGACCGAAGGGTCTCAGGTTCAATTCTGGTCAAGGGCACATGCAGGTTCAGTCCATTGTGCAGGAGGCAGCCAATCCATGATTCCCTCTCATCACTGATGTTTTTTATCTCTCTCTTCCTCTCCCCTCCTCTCTGAAATCAATAAATATATTTTAAAAAAAGAGAAAGTTTACTTGATGTATGACTGCTCCATTTGTTTAACCAGAAATAGGATTTGTTCAAAGATAGAATGAGTTTGGAGGCTTAATCCATTAGCTAGGACTTATAAGGAACTAATGCAGGATGAGGTTTATAACAGAATTATTAGGGAAACACACACACACACACACACACACACACACACACACACACAAGAATCTAAAGTGGTTGAGAACACCTTTAAAAAAAGAGAGAATAATTACTGTTTTAGTTTCTGCTTTAAAAGCAAAACATGAAAATCTTCTTGCCCGAGGTCCTGGTTTCACAGATGGGCAAACCGCAATCAAGTTGGCCTGCCGGGATTTCAGGCTAGTGCCAGCGCGGACTTTTGCCTCCTGTCCCAGCTCCATGGGCCCCATGGGCCTGGCTCTGCTCACCACATTTTGTCTGCTTGCCAACTTGGAACTATTCCCTTAGATCTAGACTCGCTCCCCTGAACTAGGGTCTAAATGTCTTCATTCCTCTTCTCCTACAAACCTAGCTTTCTACTTCAACCTCTTTCCCAAAGACTGAGAACATCATGGCAGGTCTCTAAATCAAATTATCACAAACTGCTATCTGCTTACCCAACATTCCTTTCCCCATTCCTTTTTCTGAACAGAACTGCCATTTGGCTTATCTACCCATAAGCCCACCATGCATGGTGATTCCTTCCCCCTGCTGTTGACTGGATGGGGATGGCCATGCGATCCAGTGCTGGCCAGTGAGATCAGACGGGACCACTGGTTGAAGTTGAGGTCTGGACCCAGAAGGGCAGAGTCCAGGGACCGGCAGAGAGGAGAATCTAAGCCTAGGTCTGATGCCTGGAGTGACCTACCTCTGCATTTCTTATGTTTACAAATATTTTTGAATGTATTTCCTTTCTTCTGCTGCCAGGTTACACATGGCAAATAGCACCTCTCTAAAAAAACTTATCAGTGGCTTAGTTTTCCATTTGAAAAGAACAACTTTAAAATAGGAATCTGGTGGATATTTGGATTGGTTTTAGTTTGAAACTATTATGAGCAAAGCTGATATTCAGTTTCATGTAAAAACAGTCTTTGTGCATATGTTTTAATTTCACCTGGGAGCAGAATCTCCAGGTTGTGTGCTAAGAGTATTTTTAGCATTCAGGGAAACTACCAACGTGTTTCCTAAAGTGTTACATTCCCACCAGCAAACTCTCAGTGCATCATCTGGTTACTTCACACTCTCCAAAACTTGATATTGTTGGTCTTTTTCAATTTAGCCATTCTAGTGTTTATAGAGTGGTAGTATACTGTGGTTTTTAAATTTCATTATTTGGGTGAATAAGAGAGTTAAGTGGCTTTCTATATGCTCATTGCTCATTTGTATACCTTCTTTTGTGAAATAGCTCTTTGGATATTTTGTTCATTTTTAGTTGGATTGTTTGTATTCTTATTGAGATGCAAGAGTTCTATATACAACTAGAATAATTAGTCTTCTTTCAGATATATAGAGATACATACATTTAGCAAATCGTGTGTCTTTTGAAGAGTGGACTTTTTTTGATATAAAGTTTAGTTTCTATTTTTCTTATAATTTTATGATTAGTGCTTTTGCATCCTAAGACTTCTTTGCTTCAACCAAATCACAGACTTCTTCCTATATTTTCTTCTCGAAGTTTATATATTCAAAATCATTTACAAATCTCAAAACATATGCTCAACAAAAGAGACAAAAATGAGTGCATATTTTTATGATTCAACTATATCCATTTCTAGAACAAGAAAACCTAATCTATAAAGATGAAAATCAAATAAAGCAGAGGCAATGGAAATTTATCTTAGTTGCAGTGGTGGTTACACAGGTATAGTTGTCAACACACAACTGTAAATGGATGTACTTTATTAATATATATAAAACATATCTCAGCAAATTTAATTATAATTTTTTTTTAATCCTCACCTGAGGATATTTTTCCATTGATTTTTAGAGAGAGGGAAAGACAGGGAGAAATATCAATGTTAGAGAAACACATTGATTCGTTGCCTCCTACATAAGCCCTGACCAGGGCCCAGGGCCAGGGAGGAGCCTGCAACCTTTGTATGTGCCCTTAACCAGAATCAAACCCAGGACCCTTCAGTTCACAAGCCGACACTCCATCCACAGAGCCAAACCGGGTAGGGCTCAAAGTTTTTAATGGGAATTTGGAGCTGGATTGATAGAAAGACTGGTGACCACACAGTCCCACAGGATAGGATCCGGGGAGAAGCAAGACAAAAATATTAACCTTAGAGTATACTAGTATATAACTTCTTAAATAAATGTTATTCTAATTACATAAATATCATTTAGTGTTTTTCAAAGATAGTGACATTACACAAACAATCCAACTGTACTTTGGGCTGGTCCCTAAATGAAGGTAACTGACTGCATCTGCAATCCAGGAAAGATCTTAAAAAGGAGAGAGAGGGAAAAGATGGGGAGGTAAGAAAATGAAATATTTCTTAGTTCTCCTTTGTCCAGGGACACTGTGAAGCTAAATTTGCAATTTTCTTTCAAAAGGGAAAGCCCGTGGCACTGAAGATGATGGTTTTCTCATGTATCAAGTGGTTTATGTTTCAAAAGAAAAAAATCAAACAGCACACATGCCTTGAAATTTTAAAGAATAATCACATGTGGAAATTTAGAATTTTTTAGCTAGAAGACACTCCATATATCATCTAATCCAAGTCACTTAAACATTTAATAAATAAGCTTTAGACAGCTTGAGGCTTATCTAGTCATACAACTAATTAGCTGAAAACCTGGAGGAAAAACACAGGTGTCCTGAGGTCTGATTCAGTGCTTTTATAAAATTACTAGAGGCCCGCTGCACAAAATTCATGCATGGATAGGGTCCTTAGGCCTGGCCAGCGATCAGGGTTGATCAGGGCCTTCCTTCATTCCGTGCCGCCCCCTGGTGGTCAGCACACGTCATAGCGAGCGATCGAACTCCTGGTCTCCTGGTGGAACTCCTGAGGGGACACTTTGCATATTAGCCTTTTTTATATATATATAGATAATATAGCCCAATGCTCTTAAAAGAGCAAGGATTTTTAAAAATCCTGTTGAATGAATTCAGGTTAGGTTAATGTGTTTAAAAAATACATAGAACATATAACTGAAGAGAGGGATAAATGTAAATGCTGACATTTTTTTCCAAGGAGTTCTATATAGACCTCCTTATGCCATTTCTGCATAGTTGAGAAGGGAAATGGGGCATATTTTGTTAAATAACACCAGCAGGTATCAATACCTGAAGAATACAATGAAGAGTAGTCATAAATTCTCAAGAATTGTGAGTTGCCCTCTCCTAGAACTAGCTGAGGACAATTCATTCTTCCTGAGATATTTAAGGTACATTCCTACCTTCTTACTGAAAGATGAATTAATGATATTTAACAACTGCTTTGGGCCCTATGAATTTCCGATACACTTGGATGACTGGATTCTCACCAAACCCTTGTCTAAACACAATTAAAATCAGATGAGAACATCAGATTCTTTGGTCATTTATGGCGTCCTTGTCAGTTCTAGTAGGCTGTGGGAGAACTGACATGTCTCCATTAAGAGTTAATAGCTTTGTTGAGCATCTACCTATGAACCGGGAGGCTGTGGTTTGATTCCCAGTCAGGGCACATGACCAGTTGAGGGCTAGATTCTCAGTAGGGGATGTGTAGGAGAAAGCTGATCAATGATTCTCTCTCATCATTGATGTTTCTATCGCTCTCTCCCGCTCCCTTCCTCTCTGAAATCAATAAAGATATATATTTTTTAAAAAAGAGTTCATACCTTTAGTTGTGAAACACCAAGGCACTATAAAAAAAAAAAAGATTGTGGATTTACTGCCAACATGGAATGAACAACATAAACCCAATTTACATAAAATGAATATATCAAAAGTGTCCTATTAATGTTTCTATAGCCCTTGTGATCTTATAAAATTAAATTACTTCTACCCCAACACAATGGCATGTCAGTCATTTAAAGTAGGAACACTGGAGCAAGTTAGGATGTTAGCTGATCTGGATCTCTAGCCCAATCGGGCTGTTTCCACAAGTGTTATATTACTTGGCTCTCCCAAAAAGATAAGTAAACAAAATAGCAAGACACTGAAAGCTAGCAAGATACTGAAAAACCAATACCCGGTTTTACATAATGCTTCACAACCATGATCTAGTCTGAAAGAGTGCTAACTGGAAAAAATACACATACGTATATACATATATGTGTCTATATAAACAACTGCAACATGGACTGTATCTGCATGGGAGCAAAAATATAGGAAACCCCTAGTTAATCAGGCAGTTATAAATTTTCAGCTCAATAGATGAAACAAAAGTGAATTCATTTTAGTCCATCCTTACTCCACCTTTCTGCTTGGACAACACCTTAACCTGAGTTCACAATTCTTATTTCACTCCTGTTAATGCACATGGGACTCACAGCTGAAAAGTAACGGTCTCGGAGTTGTATGCACAGGCAGCCTTTCAACAAAGAGGCGCAAAAGTCCGGTAGATTAAGCTTTATAAAGTCAGACTATCTCTTTGTGTCTTTTATAATGTGTTACAAGTAATAATTTCAAAGAGTTATAGAATGCATATTTGTGGTCGGGTTAGACTTCACCTCCACAGTAAAATTCACATTTGAAAAAAAATAAAAATGTCCAAAAGTCAATTTTTTCAAAAATTACTGATGCTTTAATATGGAACTGACTAGAGGTAATATATTTGAACATGTTTTATTTAGATCTGCTGAATCTTTAAAACATCAGAATATTGAGAAAAACCTTAAAATATAAAATAGCTTAATTATATCACTTATAATGTTGGATATTAATTATATCACTATAATGTTGGGTAAATTATTCATGGGTATATATTTCAAAAAAGTTAATGAACACCGACCAAACACAAAGGTTTACCAACAGTCTTAGCTAGTGAGCAACTGCCACCCCACACTGAGAAGATATTTAACTTGCTCAGACACAATGCCAGATAGATCCTCTATCCTTAGCCCACCTTCACCCCCAGTAAAACATTTTAAAGATCAGGACCCATTCGGAATTATTAATAATTTTGAACAGCCCTCCTCCCCCCAAGAAAAGTGCTTATGGTAATTAAGCAAAGTCAATAATAAGTGAAAATAAAGTTCCAGAAAATACAATTACTCTAATAAACACTGGCTTCATATATACCAACATAAAATAATCCTGGTTATTATCTCCAAGAAAAGAGTCCAAAAATACTTTGCAAAATAGGAGAGAGCTGTGATAACTATATTATCATAATATTAAATAATTCCGGTTTAGAAAGGTCAGGTTTTATTTAAGTTTAAAGAAAAGGACAAAAACAATACTCTGGGCCCACCCTGTGACACAGACCTTGGATTCCTCAGTGTCTTGGGATGGAGCTTCAGGTGAGGCAAAGAACTTACACAAACTCCCCTGGGTAGCTTAACACTCTATGATAAAATGGACCTCACACACAAGAAGTTGTTTTATCCCAATTGCTACTGTGATTACTCTGACTGCATATATCTAATACCTTTTAATATACTCATCAGTCTGTCCAAAATTCCAGGAACAGCCTTCCCAAACACACCAGGCTTCCTCCCACTCTGCTTTTCCAGCTGTGGGACCGACCATGCATGAATTCTTCGCAGGAGTCTATGTCCAAGCTCAAGCGCTACTCCTGACTGGAATCTTTCCCTGGCTCCAGAAACATCTGTCCTCTTTGGAACGCCTCTAACACATGGTCTTCATTTCTTTCCAGTACGTCAACATCTATTGCAGTGATGGAGAACCTTTTGAGCTCGGCGTGTCAGCATTTTGAAAAACCCTAACTTAACTCTGGTGCCGTGTCACATATAGAAATTTTTTGATATTTGCAACCATAGTAAAAAAAAGACTTATATTTTTGATATTTATTTTACATATTTAAATGCCATTTAACAAAGAAAAATCAACCAAATCAATGAGTTCGCGTGTCACCTCTGACACGCGTGTCATAGGCTCGCCATCACTGATCTATTGTCTTGGACTGTTTTTAAACCATTTCTCCTCATTATAATTATGCTTACTTCACACATGCTTTGTACCTAGTACTGTGCTTAACACATTTAACCCTTAAAGCAATCCCATGAACCAGATTCCACCATAATTCCCATTTTGCGGATGAGGAAAAAGACTTAAATAGTATGCAAGGGCAGAACACTCTACTACTTAAGTAGAGCATGCACTCAAATCTAAAGCTCTCTCCAAAGATCTCCTTCTTTGCTACTGTGAAATATGACCTCATGCAAATGCCTGTTCTCAACTAGAGTGTAAGCTAAGGTCAAAGAGTGTCTTTTACTTCTTTTGAAAAACCTCATACCACTAAGCACAAGGTTAGGAAGGTTTTAAGCATTCTGAGGGAAGCACAGAGAATGTTCCAGAATATTTCCTATGGGGTGCACAAAATGTTCTGTTGGACTTTATATGGACTATACATTCTTAAAGGTCCGGAAAACTAAAGGCAAAAGCCTGTAGAAATGAAATTCTTCAGAAGTTGGTCTTTATCTGAAAACTGGATTATAGTCAGAGTAGCAGGCTGCTTCTATAAGACATTAGCTGCTTGTCTATTTCATGTTTTATTAATTTTACTCAAGTCTCTCTCAAAATCTTGCTGTAAACAAGTGTTCGTTTCTTTTCTTTAATAACCTTGCAAATTTTGTTTTCAGTGAGTGAATGAATATTTACAAAGGAAACAAATAAAAGGTACCTTTCTTTCCCTAGTAAACACAGTATTTAAAAACTGAGCACACACCACATCACTCTTTATAGCAAACTGCAATAAAAACAAGCAGGGCAGCCCTAGCCGGTTTGACTCAGTGGATAGAGTTTCAGCCTGCGGACTGAAGGGTCCCAGGCTCATTTCCAGTCAAGGGCACATGCCTGGGTTGTGTGCTCAATCCCCAGTAGGAGGCATGCAGGAGGCAGCCAATCAATGATTCTCATCATTGATGTTTCAGTCTCTCTCTTCCTCTCCCTTCCTCTCTGAAATCAATAAAAATATATATTTGTTAAATGAGCAGGGCTGCTTCCTTCCCATACAACATATATGAAGCCCCCCAGAGAGAGAGAGAGCAGTAGAGTTACCAGGAGGGAAAAGTCATCTGAAAGTATATTAGGATGGTACTAACTTATGTATTCATATATAATCACCACCAAAGTTTTTACTAGCTTCATGGCATTCCAGGAAAAGGAACATCAACAACACCAACCCTATCTACAACTGTGTTCATTATTAAATCAGGTAGCCATTCCAATGCACACAGGAGTGATTGCAATTCTGTATCAGAATGTTGGTAACACTCATAATTCAACTACACTTCAGCCACATCGCTGCAGAGTCAGCCAAGCCATTAGTGGAATTGCATTCCTACCAAGGAGAGTTGGGGCCGGGGGTGGGTCCATCATTCCTAATATCGCACACTTCCTAAAAACTGTTTCAGATGATTAACTATATCAGCTCTCATCCAATCAGCACTCCATCACTTTGAAAGGTAATTCTCCTCATCTCAACTCCGACTTCACAGTCTCAGAAAATGCAAAAGTGCATATTGTACTCCTGGAATATAATAATTTCGATGAAAAGAAAAAAAAATCAATAATTTGCTCCACAGAATAGTTTTTTTACTGGCAGCTTCACTGAATCCGCCATTAATTTCAGTCCCTCCCCACATACTCATTAAACATAAAACACAGCTGCTCTACAGATATTAATATTTTCTGCTTTTGTTTGTTTTTTTAAAGGAGACTATAGATAGGGCAAAATACAGGATTCTAAAGACTCCATTTTTGATTTGTACTTACACTGTTGGACCTTTCTGAAATGATGAGTACACTGAACATTCTGAGGCATGGCTGCCTCGCCACACATAAATAAACTTTGCAGCAGTAATGCTTGCAAAAAGGAAAACTGACAACTGACTATTAACCTATATAACAGAAGGGGTTGGAGTGTAGGCTAAAGAAAGCAAAGTAAAACATGTGAGTTGGTGAAAACAATGGGTGCCAAAGCAACCGAAATTTTAAATTGTTAATAATGATCCCAGAGGTCATTCAACTTTTCCATAAACTACTAAGGGAATCACACTGTATGCTTCTCTCCAAACATCTTCCCAACTCCTGTCAGGTGGATGCGATTCGAGGAGGGTAAGGTCATCGGCTACAGGCTCTCATGCACCTAATGCTATCAAAGTGGTATATTGATAAGCCTGTGGACCATCACCTCATTACTCCAGAAACTGCCTATCCGTTGTCCTCTTTTAGAAGTTAACCCACAATGAACAAAGTGCATCTCTTCCACCCTTCTACTCCCCATCTCCCCAAAGCAAGCCACTTCAGTGTTTTGCGTGCTGATGAAAACATTGCATAAATAATAATGTGGTGCACACGCCTTAAAGTTTAGAGAGTTTGCGCCTTTGAAGTAGGCAGAGACAGGACTAAGGACACACGGGTTCAATCCCAAGCCAAATGTTAGGCGGGTGGTTTGAAAATATCCATCCAAATAGGCCCAGGGGAAAAGGACACAAGCCGCGTCCACTGCTACCACCCTTCTCTCCCCTCCCCTCGTTCTTGTTCTCTTCTTTCCTTGTGGCTTCTCACAGAGACCATCAAGGCAGGGAAGCCTGGATTTTCCATCAGTGAGACACACACTGAGAACATGTAATTCCCAGGAGGAAAACAGAAACGGCGAGAGAGGGGTGTGGGGGGCTGCGGGCAACATGTCCAAGTGACAACCCTCCCCGCCCCCACTCTACTACAGCACAAATCCATAGAGTCTTCCTCGAGCCTCTTGCCCTTTCAGTTCTTAGTACTCTTTCCAACTTGACCCTTTAATCCAAATAACGTCGGGATCTCCAGGCATCCGCCGTGGAAGAGTATGTCTCTCAGTATATGTGCCCAGTTTTCTGGGAGCCCCTGAACCCGGACAGTTTAGCAGGCAAAGGATCTCCCGTCGGGAAGGGGTGAAGAAAGAGATGGAGACAAGAGGGAAAGGATGCAGAGCTGCGCTCTAGGGCGAGCGGCTGGAAGAAAGACGGGGAAGAAAGAAAGGGTGGGAAGGAAGTGAGGCCGGCAGAGAGGAAGAAAGGGATAAAAGGAAGGCTAGAAGGGAGAAAGGAGGGGAGAGGAGAGAGGGATGTTGGGAAGGATGCGGGCGGGAGGGTTGGAGAGCTGGGAGGGAGGGGAGGATGGAGAGGATGAGAGGGAGGGAGGTTGGGAGGGAGGGAGGCAGGCAAGGATGGAGGATGCTCTGCTCGGGACTCACCTCTGTGGGTCGGTGGGAGTTTCTCGCCTCCTCCTCTCTCTCGCCGCGGCGCCCAGCAGCTGGAGGGGTGATCACAGAAGCGCTGGAGAGGCGGCGGCGAGCGCAAGGGCAGCAGCTGCAGCAGCCGCCTCTGGCCGAGGTGCGGTGCCTCCTGCTCCGCCCGCCAGCCCGGGTCTCCGCCTCACTCGAGCCTGGAAGCGGAGCCGCTCCCCCCGCCCCCCTCCCGCTCCGCGTCCAGCCCCAGCGCGAGCGGCAGCGGCCCGGATCGCCGCTAGGGGAGGGAGTCAGTGCGCAGGCGCGGCCGCTCGCTGCCTGGCGCGCCCCCGCGGCCCCCGCGGCTCCGCGGGGCTCCGGGCAGCACCGGGCCGGGTGGGGGCGGCGCGAGAACGCCCGGCCTGGGAGCTCGGAGCGGGCTGGGCGGGGTCGCAGTTGGAGAAGCCCCCAGCTCCGCGCGGCAGGTGGGGGGAGGGGATGGTGGTGGAGGGCGCAGGTGCCGTGTCCATGACAACCGCGTTGCCCTGCGGAGGGGACGTGGAGCTGAGTTGCGGGGAGGCTGGAGGACTGGGACAGAGAGCCAGTGCGAGAGACA
Organism: Myotis myotis; assembly: GCF_014108235.1. Classification (NCBI taxonomy): domain Eukaryota; kingdom Metazoa; phylum Chordata; class Mammalia; order Chiroptera; family Vespertilionidae; genus Myotis; species Myotis myotis. Next base: position 6,273,432 of record NW_023416318.1, read on the forward strand.
TCCAGGAGGGGAAAGGGGACTAGGGTTGAATAGTAGGAATAAAGGGTGAGCCGCAGAGGGCACAGACCGGTGGCAAGAAGAGGGCAGGGCCCCCCGTGCAGCGACAGTAGTGACTGACGCGGAGAGAGGTTTGCTAGGACCTGGAGTCCCCAGGGGAGGCAGAGTGGACAGTAGAAGGAGCTAGGGGAGCACGGGAATGTTACAGCAAAGGGAGCATTGGCTCCTTCCACAAGCCTTTGTTGAGCACTTTCTCTGTGGAAGGCATTGTGATTATTTTATTGATTTCAGGAATGTTCCTGAACCTCTCATTTGAGCCAGGAACTCTACTTAGGCATTTTGAGATATGCAAAAACGTGTAATATCTCGTGTTTGTCCTAGAGGAGGTTACACTTTAGTTGGGGGAACTTACATAGAGATCGCAGGGAGTATTTGTGCTCTGCCCACTACATCAACTGAGGCTTGAATGTCACTTACAGAAGCGCTAGAACCCAAGAGGTGCACAGCTGCGTACAATCTGAAACATAAGTCACAGTGATATTTGTTCTGCTACAATGCCAGCTTACTTGTTTTAAAATCAAGAGAGGAAAATAAAGAAAAAAATCTGTGTCAGTTTGGTTTGACACAAGCGTTGCTGTGTTCACAGCATGCTGCCTGTCTGGTCTCCTCGCCCACAGCAACTTCAATGTGTTTTTTCATGCCGACATTGGTAGGCTCTATATCACTTCATACATACTTTTTTTTTTCATTCCTTCTTCGTTGACTATATCCCTCTGGTTCCCAAGCTGGCATCTGCAATTGTTTAAAAATTATGTCAAAGCCGAGTGTCTTATTTTCTCCCGGCAATGTCATGACAGCTCTACCTCTGTCCATTCCTCTCTTTCTCCTCCAATATCTTCTCGCCTTGCTTTTCCTTGTCAGCACTACTTTACTAATTTAAAAATTCCTGGAAGAAAATAGGAGTCCGCAGATGTAGGGCTTAAGAAAAACCTCCTTAGTCCACAACAATGTTTCAGGACCGTGGACAGCAGCAGAGAATGCTCCTCCCACCAAGCTTTTCCCCTAGTTTCAGCCTATAGAAACAGGATAGACGCCAAAGAAGGTACAGGATGTGCTTAAGGACAAGCTGTGCTCCAAAGGATTTGTGTGTGTCAAGACATGTGATCAGAGTGGAATAAGGAAAGAGCGTACCTGGAATAGGATGAAAAGGCATTAGACTCTTCACTAGACTTTGAAGAAAAAATAAGATTTAGGGAGGCATCACAGGGCTCTGAAGTGGGAAGAGGGAGATAATTTCGCCAGGGAAGTGATTGAATATAAATAAGGATACTTCATACCACTGCTCCGCAGTATCTTCCTGGAGGCAGGGACACCTCTGATTTTAAATGGTCCAATAATGTGGAAAAGGTAAAGTAGTCTCAGTTAAATGAGGTAGAATACTTCCAAAGATTGACTTCTTGTTCTTGTTGTTGTTGTTACTGTGATTTTTTTATTCACTAGTCAGGCTGAAAGGGATAAACTAAAAAATACAGGCCAAAGAGCTATCAGACAAGTTCATCTCTAACATTCATTTATAGCTTGGTGTATTGTTTCAAATTAGGTGTAAATGTTTAATTCTGTTTTAGTCGGCAGCAGACAGAAATAAAAACTAACGTAGACCAATTGTTGTCTTGTCAAAATGAGATTTTGGTCTTTTTTGTTTTGTAGTGACTTTAAAAACCTTTAAAAGTCACTTTTAAAATATTTATAAGGTATCCATGCAATTGCTTTAAATTATAGGTAGTAAAAAATAACAGCATAAAAGCCATTCTTTATTTCTCAAACCCTTGGCCTCGCTCACTCTTCCTTCAAAATGCACCAAACTGTTATCTGTCAATTAGATAGTAATAACAAATTACTGGGGCAATGCACTTAAGTCACCAGCAGGCAAATGGAAGCTGAGATTTTTGTTCTCTGCCTCCAAATAATTTACTAACTCTCTTATGTTTTGAATAAAGGGGAACTGAAACCCCTAGTTACCGTATGGAAACATCAAAATTGAGTATTATTTAGTCATATTTCTTTCTCTCTGGTAATAGTCTAAATACCCTTGTATACATAGTGGCTATCATTGGATACTGAGAAACTATCATTTTACTTGTCCCCATCCTAAACTAAGGGAATAATTTTTATCTTCATTTCTTTACATTTTAACTGCTGAGTCTGGCTGTTTTTTGTTTTCTTTTTTTTCCTTAGTTGTTTTAGGGTGTTTTTTTTTTAGATTTTTTGATTGAAGTGTTGTCCTTCATTTCAATGACATAAACACATACAGCCCTCAGAAAAACAAGCAGCTTCCTCTCCCCCCATTCATATTAACTATTTATACCAACAGAAATGAAAAACAATGAGTAATGTTAAAAATATATTATTGTGTGCAGATGAAAAACTAGAATATGCAATTAAAGTACAATTTAACCTGCAATATGATGTATAGATTTTTTAGAATAGACACCAAACCAATACTGGCAACCCTAAGTAAAACTGTCCCTAGTGCTTATACAGTTCAATGTCTGGTCTCTGCACACTGGAACCCTCATTCAGCCTGTCAGCTCCTAAAGTTTTCCTATCAAGCCCTCCTGAGCAATTCATTTTTTAAAGACTTTATATTGCACAGCAGTTTTAGGTTCACAGCAATTGAGCAGAAAATACAGAATTTCCATACATCTCTTGCTGTCACCAAAGCAAAACCTCTCCCACTACTGACATCCTGTACCACAGTGTTGCCTTTGTTACAACCAATGAGCCTACATTGACACATTATTATCACTCAAAGTCCATAGTTAACACTAAGGTTCACTCTTATACATTCTATGGGTTTTGACAAATATATAAATGACATGTATAACCATTGTAGTATCGCACAGAATGGTTTCACTGCCCTAAAATCTGTAGGTGTTCTGCCTATTCATCTCTCCCTCCCTCCAGCTGCTAGCAACAACTGATCTTTTTCACCATATCCATAGTTTTGCCTTTTTTCGGAATGTCATACAGTTGGAATCACACAGTATATGGCCTTTTTCATATTGGGTTCTTTCACTTAGCAATATGCATCTAAGTCCCCTCTGTGTCTTTCCATGACTTAATAGCTCATTTCTTTTTAGTGCTGAATAAGATTCCATTGTCTGGATGTACCACGGCTTGCTTATTTATTCACTGACTAAAGAACATCTTGGTTACTTCCAACTTTTGGCGATTATGAATAAAGATAAAATATAAATTTCACTTTTTAAGCGCTTTTTAACTATGTCATACCTTGTCACAATATTTGTTACATATGAATAGTACCCCAGGATTTCTTCTCACATGATTGAGTTTGTTCTCACAAATCTAACAGCAGATTTCTTCTCTTTCCTAAAAACATAACCAATAAAACTCACCTTTGTTGTTTTTATGTACTACTTTCATCACAAATATATGTGTGTGTATGTGTGTGTGTCTGTTACTTGTTTTAGAATTCTTGTTTTCTACTTATTCTATCAACTCTAATTTTCCTACATAAGTATATTAATCATTTGTGCCCTCAGATAATCATGTATGTGTAGTATTATATTATATAGATAGAATATGGTAGGCAGAATAATGGACCCCTTAAGATACCCATGTCTCACTCCCTTGAGCCTGTGAATATGTTATGTTACCTGGCAAAAGGAACTTTGCAGATGTGATTAGAGTTACAGAATCTGAGGAAGAGGGATTATCCTGGATTATCCAGATGGACTCAATATAATCACCTGTACTCTTAAGTGTGGAAAAATCTGTCCTTGGCTACAGCCAAGAGATTCATCAGAGGGATGAGGCAGATGGAAATGAGTCAGAGAGATTTCAGGTACGAGAACAACTTGACTGGTTCTGCTGGCTTTGAAGGGGGCGCCCCCATAAACCAGGAAATGAGGACTGCCAAAGGAAGGAGGGAGGGACAGAGGGAAACATGGATTTAAAAGAAACACATCAATTGACTGCCTCCCGCATGCACCCCGACCACCTGGGGATGGAACCTGCAAGCCACATACATGCCCTTGACACAAATCGAACCGGAGACTCTTCAGTGTGAGGGTGGATGCTTTAACCACTTAGAAATACGGGCCAGGCCTAGACACAGAATTTCTTAATAAGGCTTGCCCCTTGAGTATAACAGGAAAGGCACCTCTATGTTTAAAGCCATAGCTATAAATTTTACACCAGGTCATAGAGTTGGTAGATGGTGGGGGCGAATTTTTAATTTATGCATTTAAAAATTCAGCGTCCATACTGCTCTTACAGTTCTCTACCACCTCCCTACTGCTGGAAGAAAAAGTGCTCCTTCCCACAAGTCAAAACACAAAGTTCTTAGTTCAGCTTCGAGATTGCTGAAACAGAGTTATTTCTTTTTTTAACTTGTATTGCATGCAACAAAACATGTTATAAATGTGTTAGGAATTTAAAACATAAAATGCCAAGTGCCCTACCAAAGAAGATTTAAATTACCTGAGATATATCTACCGTCCTTATTCTATGTACAAATGTACTCACTCATGCACCCATGCCTTTCCTATAATATTTTGTTCAAAAAGTCATTTGATGACTTAAAAAGATTAAGGCCTCTGAACAAACAAATCTCTAATTCTACAAATACTTTTGTTCAAGTGCCTGTTTGCATTGTGCATGCTCATGATGTTCTGACTAAGGGTTTAAAATTATCCTTGTTAAGAAGAAATATTCAAAAATGTTGGCACATTGATTCATTCATCCATTCAAATAACTTTTGGCCCTTGCCTAATCGGTGGCACTTCTCAATGTTGATTATTTAGATAGAAGACACAGTTCTCATAGTTTAATGAAGCAAACTGACAAGTAAAGCGATGGGTGCAGTATAATGTAATGGGAGCTTGCAGAGCACACTGTTTAGTGTTAGCCCCTATCCCTTCCTCTCTATTCCCATTCTTACAGCTGCAAACGTCTCCACCGTGCTGTCCATATGCTTTAGGCTGAAGTTAGCCTCACCCTAGCTCCAAGACTAAGCCTGGTCTAAGGAGAATCCCATCAACTTATCACAGAAGTTCAGGCCTAAGCTCATTGTCCCATTTCATTCCCTGTCCATAGGATTTGATTTAGGAATTTGCACATATGGGACAAAAAGAGAAATGTTTAGCATCTTCCAAGAAATAAGCTTCTTTTCAAAAGAGCTAATAAAAGAATTGTCCACTTTATTTTTAATTTCAAATAGATGTTAAGCAAAGAAATGACAGACTTTTATAATTATACTAGGGGCCCGGTGCACGAAATTCGTGCACTGGGTGTGTGTGTGGGGGGGGGGGGAGTGTCCCTCAGCCCAGCCTGCCCCCTCTCACATACTGGGAGCCCTCAGGCGTTGACCCCCATCACCCTCCGATCGCCAGATCGGCCCCTTGCCCAGGCTTGACGCCTCCGCCAGAGGTGTCAGGCTTGGACAGGAGACCCCCATCTCCCCCTGATCACTGGCTCTGACCCCCACCCAGGCCTGAGGCCTCTGGCCCAGGAATCATGCCTGGGCAGGGGATCCCCATCTCCCTCTGATCGCTTGCTCCACCCCCCACCCAGGCCTGATGCCTCAGCCAGAGGAGTTGACCCTCATCACCCTCCGATCACCAATCACTGGATCGGCCCCTTGACCAGGCCTGAGGCCTCCGGCAGAGGTGTCAGGCCTGGGCAGGGGACCCCCAGCTCCCCGCGGTTGCAGGCTCCGCCCCTGCCCAGGCCTAACGCCTCTGGTTGAGGCGTCCAGCCGGGGCAGTGGGGACCCGCAACTGCAGCGGCCTCACGATCGTGGGCTTCACTTTAGGCCCGGGCAAGGGACCCCTAGCTCCTGGGACTGCCAGCTTCGACCGTGCCCAGCTCCCATCGCTGGCTCCACCCCTACTTCCTGCTGTCACTGGCCAGGGCGGCAAAGGCGCCTGATTCTCTGATCATGGCTGGGGGGCAGGGCAAAGGCGGCCCTGGGTCCGCCTTTGCCCTGCCCCCCAGCTCTTAGCTCCCCCCTGGGTTTCCGATCACTGTCAGTGGCAGGGGGCTTCTTCCTGCTTTTCCTTTCGCCTCCCTGCATTGTGCCTACATATGCAAATTAGCCGCCATCTTGTTGGCAGTTAACTGCCAATCTTAGTTGGCAGTTAATTTGCATATAGCCCTGATTAGCCAATGAAAAGGGTAGTGCCGTACGCCAATTACCATTTTTCTCTTTTATTAGTGTAGATTAGTGTAGACTAGAGGCCCAGTGCATGAAATTCATGCACAGGGGCAGGGGGGAGTCCCTCAGCTCGACCTGCACCCTCTCCAATCCGGGAACCCTTAGGGGATGTGTAACTGCTGGTTTAGGCTCAATCCCTAACTGCTCTCCCCTGCCAACCTGATCGCCCCCTAATTGCTCTCCCCTGCCAGCCTGATCACCCCTAATCTCCTCTGCCTTGGCCCCTGCCACTGTGGCTTTGTCCAGAAGGATATCCGGAAGCTGTCCCTTCTAATTAGCATATTACCCTTACCTTTTTATTAGTATAGATAATTCCAGGTCCAGGTAGGAAAAAAGAAACTCCTATGGATAGTTCAAACAAATAGGATTTAATACTTGGAATTGCTTGCACAGGTGCTAGAAAAGATTGGGAAAGTGAAAGGGAGAAAAGTAATTAAACTAAAGGTTAACAACTTCAGTAAGCATTCTAGGGTAGGGGCCATAAAGGAAGAGTTGTTTTTATCAGAGCTAAGGCTGTGATGTTGGAGGCGACACCAAGGAGGGGCCATCTGAGCAGTGCTGGAACCATGAGAGGGACAGGCACTGCTGTTGAAACCATGGTCTTGGGAGGAGTGCATCTGCTTCCAGAAGTACTGCTATAAAGAAAGAGAAATATAATAACAATGTCTCCCCTCTTTCTGCCTGCTAATCTTTTCGCAGGGCCTCCCATGGGTATAATTTAAGAAACTAGCTGGAAATGGAGCCTGGAAAATTTAATATACAGTCTCCCCAATGAAAGATTATAAGAAAATAAAGAATGGTGTGTAAGAAGATGAAAGAAAGTAAGCAAATAACCAACACATTCAACCCTTTGTCTATTCTGCATCTGTAAGCATCCTTCATACTTACCTTAAGTTTTAATACAACAAAAATGACAATTATGTGATGCTTTTTCTTATCAAGAACTACTCTTTGCATAATGAAAGATATTCTCACATTATTTCCAAATATGTAAAACACAAACTCACATATCAATTTGTGAGTTCTCATTTTAAGTCACAAGTCCACTTGGATATTTTGCCCTCTAAAGATTAAACTATAATTTAAGCCAGACCAGTGTGGCTCAGTGGTTGATTGTCAACCCATGAACCAGGAAATCATGGTTCAATTCTGGTCAGGGCACATGCCCAGGTTGTGGGCTTGATTCCCAGTAGGAGGTGTGCAAGAGGCAGCCAATCAATGATTCTCTCTCATCATTGATGTTTTTCTCTCTATCTCACTCTCCATTCCTCTCTGAAATCAGTAAAAATATATTTTGTAAAATAAAATAAACTGTAAATTAAGCCTATCATTAGTTCTTATCTTAAAAAAAAGATAAGAGAAAAGAAAATTAGTTAACATTTCAATGTATATACATATACTGGAGGCCTGATGCATGAATTCGTGCATGGGTGGGGTTTGGCTGGCCAACCCTGATCAGGCCAGGCCAGCCAGGGGGAGGGGTCACAGGTAGTTGGTGGGCCAGCCCTGCCTCTGATCAGGGTGTGGGGGCAATTGGGGGCGGGGCCAACTAGTGAGAGGGGACCTTGGGTGGTTGGCCAGTTGGCCTCACCCCCTGGTCAAACTCCAAGTTGAACTCCAAGTTGAACTCCTGGTCGAGGGACAATTTGCATATTAGCCTTTTATTATATAGGATGATATGTTCTTGAACTCTCTCCTCTATTTCCTCTCTCTCTTTCTCTTTCTCTCTCTCTCTCTCTCTCTCTCTCTCTCTCTCTCTCTCTCTCTCCCCACACACACACATAAATAATTTCCATTGTCTACTACTCCACAGTTACTTTTCCCTCAACCAGGATCTCAGCTAAGGTGGTCCTTCACCTGGTGATGATGAGCAAATCTTCCCTCCTGAGGGTCTGAGTCCTTGGTGTATCTTTGGATTGTCTAGACTTCCATTAATTTTTGCTTTTGAACATAAAAGTACTAGAAGGCACTCCAGGAAACCTTCTTAGTTCTGGAAATAACTCTACCGTCTCCTCCATGGAGCAGTAATTCAACTTCTCTTTGGTAATCAGAATGACACACTCCAGAAATCACAGCAACCCCTTATTTGTTGCTTCAATGGAATAAGGAGCCCACATGACCAGGTGGCAGACTTACCTTCCATTTCAATCAAAGAATTATGTCTCTGGGTTAAAACAATATTCATTATGGAAATAATACTTCTCACCCAACAGAGCCCAAAGTTTTATACACAGGAAAAATAAATAGTGAATGGTTCATTTCTCTTTTTAATGAATGAATTATGGGTAAACACAATACTATAGATGGTGTCTAGTAGAAGCTGATACTACACAGTAGAGGAAAACACTCCAAGCTCAGCTGGCACTGTATCTAATGTTTCGGGAAGACATTCTATGCTTTGGTCAAGGCAGCTGCTCCTGAACTAAGAAGTACATATATAATAAGATCAGTGAATTGTATAACCCCGTCACTGTGCTTCTTTTACTTTGTAATAAGTTCTTTGGTCAGAAGCAATGTAGTATGGAATATCTTGATGGTGAATAAGGCACTCTAAAAGTCTCCTGATGTTGGGACTGGAAGGGCCATTGAAACAAGGAAAAGCAGAGCCAATATCCCGAAAAGTTTCAGTTCCAGTAAGGACAAAATCATTTACTGTTTCCAGCTGGAAGAAGTCCAAAGACATCAATCTGATACCAGGTGTTTGGCGGTTGGTTTCCCTAAGGAATGGTGTCATCAGGGTTTATGTTTGACTTCTGCTGTTGTCTCCTGTTCCCTTAGCAAGGATGGTAGTCAAATAGCTTTGGTAAGAGAAGGTCCATATTGTTGAGGTTCTTGCAGAACCTCAGTGCTACTTTGAACATGAGTCCATTGGTCAAACACTCGAGAGGCTAGGAAATTGCTGTCTGCATGACATCCACAGACGAGGCCGTTGTGTACATTTTCTCTCCAGGTGTTACACACTGCCACTGATTTCTGCCATTCTGAAATCCCATCATTTCCACTGAAATCTAGGCGCTATTTTAAAGTTGGCCTCATGCAGTGCCATCCAGCCAACAAAAGACCAGCATCACAAAATTTTTTAAAAATATTTTATTATGGACAATTCTAAAAATATATAAAAGAAGAAAAAAAGTATAATTAACCCATTATTATCAGTTCAAAATCAATCTTATTTCATTTATACTTGTATCTACCCCATGAATCACAGAGTTTTTTGAGCATTCTGGTACTTCCATCGCTAATTATTTATTTGAATAAAGGGAGTATTCTTGGGGCACATCTGGGCGACATATTGGGGGATGACCAAGTTACAAATAATAAGTACACTCTGTTATTTCTACCTCTGGAAGCCTTGAAATATTTCTTCATTACACTAGGGAAGTTGTAGTCTCAACATCATTGAATATAGGCCACATCATACATTTACACAATGGAATACTACACAGCAGTACAAAAGAAAGAACCTTACCATTTGCAACAGCATGGATGAACCTGGAGAGTATTATGCTAAGCCAAATAAGCCAATGAGAGAAAGATAAGTATCGCATGATCTCACTCATATGTGGAATCTAATAAATAACATAAATTGATGAACAAAATAGATCCAGAGACATAGAAGCATAGAACAGACATTCAAACCCTAGAGGCGAGGCAGGGGAGGGTGGATAGGTGGGAAGAGATCAACTACAGAACTTGTATGCAGATATGCATAACCCATGAACGCTGATAATAAGGTGGTGAAGGCCTGGGGTGGAGAGCGCGTGGGGGCAGGCTAGAAGAGGTCAATGGGGAGAAAGAAAGGGGACATATGGAATACTTTCAATAATAAAGATTAAAAAATAATAATGATGATAAATAAAATAAAATAAAATAAAGAATATAGACCACATTAGAGCCACTTTGCTTAGGAAAGCACATTGAATACAGAATCTCTGTAAATCACTCTTTGTTTCAAAATCCTTACAATCCATTCCTACACATAACCCATGAGCTGAAGTCACTATGATAAAAAATAATAATCTTACAATTATTCTTTGCATATAACTCATGTTCCCGTGGATAAATTTTGCACTTCTCCCATGAATTATGCCAAAATCTGACTCAAATCTGACTGAAATCATATGACATGGTAGAGATTGGTTTTAGGAATAGAATCCACTTGCAAAGCAATTTCTTGATGGGAGGTTACAACAGCATCTCCAAACAAAAAAGGAGACTAATAGCTTTTGTTATGGGAGATTACTTCTGCTAGCAATGGAAGTTCAAGGAGATTTGTGGTCCTCAGATTAATTCATGTCTATCCAGATGTCCTTAGACAAGCCCCAGAGTTTCATTCTTTCACAACAAATGCTCTAAATTTTTTACAAGATAATATACTCTGAATTTTCACATAAGATACTTAGTGAGGCAAAGAATTCGACTTACATTGCAATTCTGTAATTTTCACTTTTAGATTTGAAATGGGATTTGGGATCCTCCCCGCAGCTACAATAATTAAGAGATCATTTTAGGAGCACAATAAAAACTTGGTGGATCTCTGACCTGCCTTGAACTCAGAGATTAAAGCCCTAGGCTTGTCAATTTCTTTCTATACGCAATGAAGTACAATCTCAAAAAAATCTTGCCCCACTGCCTCTGTAGTCATGATTTCTGTCACAGTAGTTGAATGCATTAACCACTGGTTTCCCAGAGCTTTGCCTTCAGTAGGCTATAGCAATTCTGCACATAGCTGATGCAAAATTTGGAACCAAATGTGTGGTGCTGAGTCAAAGTAGAAGGAGATCAGTGAAAAGAATCCCTTTCTCCTGGAATAGGGAGATGGTGCTTTTTGTTATGTAGTTATAGAAGAATTGGCTAAAATGACACATCTCCTACCATAATCAAAGCTCCTGGACTTACAGAGAGTGAAATATAGGGTGATTGAGAAGAAAAGATCAGGAATTAAAACTGTGTTGGATTAGGTTTCCAGCCAATAGTGAGATCTACAGAATAGATAATGGCTTTCTTCAATTGAGCTTTCTGAAAATAAGGAAGAGAAAGAGTGGAAGAAAGTATCATTCTTTAATTTCCATGGACTTAAATCCAAACTATTTCAAATGCACCAATACGGAGTTTGATAGGGTTGAGAATGCCAAGTCTCTATCCGCAAGCTAAGGTTTGTGCTAACAGAGCAGGATGGTGGGAGGCCTATAAGGTGACAAAATTGTGACAAAAGAGAGCCTAACTCCTCAATCCTCTCAAGCAAATCCTGTTAAGCATTTTCAACTGAAGAAATGATTCATTGTGTCATTACGAAGGTGTAGATGGGATTTAATCTGGGGTAATTATGAAAATTTTGGATCCATTTCACCTATAGTTCATTTTTTAAATTGTTGTAGGACAGACATCAAGATAAAGATGCCATTCAATTTCCAAGAGAGTGAGCAGTGCACAGGAGCTTGTTGCCAAGAGAACAACAGGATCAGAAGTAGACACTGAGCAGATAAACTACTGTTTGTGGTTGCCATGCTTTCAAATTTTGGGAAGCAAAAGATCAAAAGTAACTTTTTAAAGGAGCTGCCCCAAAAATTCCAAGCCTGGCCCCAAACAGTCTTTGATTGCTCAAACCCAGTACAATATCAGCCCCTCAAAATTGTAGCAGCCAGGATTGGTCTGCAAATGCCACACCATCACTAGAAAAGACATACTCTTCAATGTCCATTATATATATGGCCATGAGGAAAAAATGAGCAAAGGAGACCCATCCTAAATGTGGAAATGGGGACTGTCAACTTGGCTGACCGAGGGTCTCACTATTTTTGCAGGTCATGAGGTATTTGATATTCCTGTCCAAGAGGACATGCTATCTACTCTCACCCTATGATTCCTGTGTTTTTTATCCCAGTCATCCTTTGTCTCACTAGAGATTTGTTTTCTTTTATTTGTTGTTGTTGTTTGTTTGTTTTACTAATGATATTTAGTTCCCTGACCACCATAATATGATGGGGTGAATACTGTCAGTAAACCAGAAAGAGCTACATCTGAACCTGAGGGAAGAAAATGGATGAATCTTAGGTTGTGTCCTATGGGCATGTCACGCTTGCAGGGTATATATGGAGGAAGGTTATGTGTGACCATGTGGTGGCTAAAATATTTGGGGTGGATATTACTGAGTGCTTATTATTTATCAGTCTTCCTGCTCTTCTAAGAGCATTTAGATTTCCATTCTTTCCCCATAATCCATTTGATCAGGGAAAATTCTTCATTCCAAACTTTGGGTAGTTATCTCCAAAAGAAAAATAATTCTCCTGTCTTCCCACAGCAATTGATTTAAGGACTGAGATGTAATAACAATAGCCTGTAGCCTCAATCTTTTTTTGAAGAAATGATCATGCTTCTCAATTTAGGGTATGAGACAAGTGAAGATTTGTTGGGCATTTGGAGAAATATATTTTCTTCCTTTTAAGTGCTCATTTTCTTTTAATGGGTATCATGGCAGATGGAGGTGAAACCAGGAACTTCCACAGCTATGTCCACTATAAGGAGTACATCCTTAGGACAAAGTCAAAGCCAAAAAAGGGAGGCATAGTTTAAGAAACTAAAAAAACAACAAAAACAAAGCTGGAGCCACTGAATGCATCTGCCCCACCCTGCAGTTTTATATAAGCCAATACAATTCTTTATTTTTTTAAGCAAGTCTGGAGTAGATTTTTCTGTTGCTTGTATGCAAATTACCCTGACAGTGATATAGAAGGTTAAGAATTGGATGCTATGCAAATACAGGTTGTGAATACAATGACTAGAAGAGTTGTGTTCTGAGATGCAACCAAAAGAAAAGTATTACTTTGCCAAAGACAAGGGAGAGGAACTTTAGGCAGATTAAATGGCATTTGGAATACCTTAGTACCTTTATGTTGTGTGGGGTTTCCTAGAGCAGCGGTTCTCAACCTGTGGGTTGCGACCCCTTTGGAGGTCGAACAACCTTTTCACAGGGGTCGCCTAAGACCATCGGAAAACACATATATAATTACATATTGTTTTTGTGATTAATCACTATGCTTTAATTATGTTCAATTTGTAACAATGAAATTGGGGGTCACCACAACATGAGGAACTGTATTAAAGGGTCGTGGCATTAGGAAGGTTGAGCACCACTGTCCTAGAGGGTCATAGCTAAACTCCACCTCAGTAAGAGAAGACTGGGTGACCATGGGTATGCCTTGGTTAGGTTCAGGACATTGAAGGGAGTGAGTTTACAAGACATTGGGAATTATAGACCTACCAAGTTTGGTTGTCATCATTTGACATATCATTCCGTGCAGAGCAGAGGACTGGAGGGACAGAGATTTAATAACCAACCATTTGGTGACTCTTGATGGCAGGTGATACAGAAGATGGCAGCGGCAAGAACAAAGGATAAGAAAAGTTGTGTCAATATCAACATGGCAACTGAAAGAGCAATGTGATAAGCCCAGAGCTGAGTTTACAAGAGCTAATTGAATCTATAAAGCCAGAAATGTGTAAGATGGTAAATGGCAACTAGCAACTGATACCCAGCTGTGGTGTTGGGGAAACAAAGACACGTTGGGGACTGCGCTGGATGGGAGGACACATGTCCCATTTAAAGAAACCGCTGCTCCTCTGTTCCTTCAAGCCTCTTCCATGCAGGACTGTGGGCTGACGCGACCAGAGTATTTATGATACTCTCTGGAACTGCCGATTTTTATCAGAAACTTCCCTATTTTAAAATTTTGACAACAACCTCAAATCTAAAACACTGTGTAGGCCTACACTAGGCAGGTCAAAAACAACAACAAAGAAAACTGAAGCCCAACGTATTTGAAATCTAGATTGGCCCCTAAAGCCATCAGTTTTCTACATATACCTGACGGGAATTTTTTAGGAACTAATATTTCTCATAATAAAGAGACCATTCTCTAAAGTTCAGAAATTCTTACTGCTTCACTTACTTTTTTTGTTGCTGTTATACCCAGAAGATATAAGTTTAATAATTTACTTTAAGAATGACATATAGAATTTGGGTAAATTTTTATGTAGTGTACAAGGAATCCAAATTCTTTCTTTTGCACAGAGATATGTGTTGGTCCAGACACCATTTGTTAAAAAGTCTATTCTTTCCTCATTCAATAGTCTTGGCACCTTTGTAGAATGTCAATCGGCCATTAAGTTAAGCTTTTATTCCTGGAGTCTCAATTCTAATTTGTTGATTCACATGTCTCTCCTTATGCCTGTCCCACACAGCCTTAATTGCTGTAGCTCTGTGGTAAGTTTTAAAATTGAGAAGTATGAGTCCTCCCCATTAGTTCTTTTTAAAGATTATTTTGACTACTCTGGGTTACTTGCATTCCTATAGGAATTTTAGGATTAATTTCTCAATTTCTGCAAGAAAAAAGGCACCCAGAGTTTTGAAAGGAATTGTATTGTTTCTGCAAATCAATTTGGGAAAATTACCATTTTATTATTAAGTCTTCTGATGTATGAATGTGGGATCTATATCCTAAATAATAAAAGGGTAATATGCAAATCGACCGAATGGCAGAATGACTGGTTGCTATGATGCACACTGACCATCAGGGGGCAGACACTCAATGCAGAAGCTGCCCACTGGTGGTCAGTGCACTCCCACAGGGGGAGCACCACTAAGGATGTTCAACTGCCAGCTTAGGCCCACTCCCCACCATCAGTCGGACATCCCCCGAGGGCTCCCAGACTGCAAAAGGGCATAGGCCGGGCTGAGGGACCCCCCCACCCAGTGCACGAATGTCGGGCACCAGGCCTCTAGTCTATACTAACAAAAGGGTAATATGCTAATTAGACTGGGAGACCTTCAGGGAGACCTTCCGACATCCTTCCGGACAAAGCCATGGTGGCAGGGCCGAGGTAGAGGTAGTTAGAGGCGATCAGGCCAGGAGAGGAGGGCAGTTGGAGGTGATCAGGACAGTGGGGGGATAGTTGGGGGTGAGCAGGATGGAAGGGGGGCAGTTGGGGGCGAGCAGGCCGGCATGGGGGGCAGCTGGGGGCCAACAGGCCAGCAGGGGGGGTCAGTTAGGGGTGAGCAGGCCAGCAGGGGTTCAGTTGGGGGTGATAAGGTTGGCAAGGGGGGGCACTTGGGGGCAAGCACACTGGCAGGGGGGGCAGTTGGGGATGAGCAGGCCAGCGGGGGGGCCAGTAGGGGATGATAAGGCTGGCAACGGGGGGCAGTTGGGGGCGAGCAGGGTGGCGGGGGGGGGGGCAGTTGGGGGCAAGTAGGTCAGCAGGGGGGTCAGTTAGGGGTGATCAGGCCGGAAAGGGGGGCAGTTGGGGGCAATTGGGCTAGCAGACAGAGTGGTTAGGGGCGATCAGGCAGGCAGGTGAGCAGTTAGGATCCAGTGGTCCTGGATTGCGAGAAGGATGTCCGAATGCGGTTTAGGCCTGATCCCACAGGGACACCTCCCCCCCATGCATAAATTTCATGCACCAGGCCACTAGTATATATATAAAAGCGTAAGTGGTCATTGGACCATTCAACTGTTTGACCGGATGCTATGATGCGCCCTGACCACTAGGGGGCAGATGCTCAATGCACAGTCATGGAAACATGGAACAGACTGATGAATCTCAGAGGGAAGGGTGGGAAGAGATTAACCAAAGATCTTATATTCATACTAGAGGCCTGGTGCACCAATTCATGCACCGACGGAGTCCCTTGGCCTGGCCTGCGGGAATCAGGATGAGACTGGCTCTCTGACATCCCCTAAGGGGTCCCAGATTACAAGAGGGTGCAGGCCAGGCCGAGGGACCCTGCTGGTGCACGAATCCATGCACCGGACTTCTAGTATATTTATATTTCATTGTATTTTCCTTTATTTAAAAAATGTTTTATAGTTTTCAGAATGTAATAATTGCATTTTATTGTTAAAGTAATTCCTAAGCTTTCTTTCTGATTATAAATTAAATTTTTAAAGTTTAATTTTCAGATTTTATAGTTATTGTATCGAAATACAATTGATTTTCTAAATACTGATCTATTCTGCAATAATATTAAACTCATTCATGTTTTTGAATAGTTTGATTTGTTGTTTTATTTTGTGTGTTTGAATTTCTTAGAATTTTTATATGTCAGGTCATGTCACTGACAAACAGATAAATTTACTCCTTCCTTCCTTTGCAATCTAGATGCATGTATTTGTTTTTCTTGCCTAACTGCCCTGGTTCAAATTTCCAGCACAGTCATACTGATTCCTTTTTGTATCATTATTTCTGTCATGGTCTTAAAAACAATGTGCAAACTGAACTACAAATAAAATGCATACTAATTAGAATAAATAATAAAATAATGGACTTATAAGAAACAAAGTTCTGCCCTCTTCACAGAACAGGCACAAAACAAATATCTGAAAAATGACCTAGTGAATTCCAAATTATTCTCATATCTCTTCTGTTTCCTCTATCACGTTGGGAATTTCTTCACATATTTCTGTGCCTTGCTAGGAAGCTTTTTCTGATGTAATAATTATGTACAGGTTTACAGAGCTTGTACATGCATGACAATTCCTACAGCCATTTTTCCTCCCACTATCCTCATGTTACACTGGGGCATTGGACAAACCAGAAGTAATATTTTCCTGCACTTGGCTGGGAAGTGTACCCCAAATGCCTGCTCTTATAAGATTCCCTCTAAGAGGAATACTAACCTGGTTCTTCTAGCATCTTTTTCTCCTCTAAGGGATTGTAAATTTTCTCAAGACCAACAGAAAAATAAAGGCTTTTGAATAAATACATCTTCTTCAAAATACATCTTTGCTGACATGAACTTTAAAGCCTAAAGCCTAAATGTAAGAAGCTCCAAAAGTTCAAGTCTTTGAATCTCAAAAACATCAATCAGCAACCAATAATCATACTCTTTTTCTCCACCTCCAGTCTATTGTAATAGTTCTTCTGTATGACAATAGATTCTTCATTGTTTAGCTGTCTGAATGGTGAATGGTCATGTCCTCAACAGAAATGACTGGGCATAGAAGGAAAAAACCAACTGAAATCTAAAAGTACAGTGGGGCCTTGACTTACGAGTGTCCCGACTAACGAGTTTTTCAAGATACGAGCTGTCTCTCGGCCGATTTTTTGCTTTGAGTTGCGAGCTAAAATTCGGGTTACGATCCAGCTTCAGATACCCCACCGCTAGTTGGCGCAGCAAACGTCACAGTGAATGCCACAACATCAGCCCAGCATCACATGTCTCCCTCATTTACTGTTGATTTGACATACAAGTAATTTGAGTTACGAGCTCCATCACAGAACGAATTAAACTCATAAGTCAAGGCCCCACTGTACTAAATATATTACATATCAATACAATTTTTAAAATTATATTTTTATTGATTTCAGAGAGAAAGGAAGAGGGAGAGAGAGATAGAAACATCAATGATGAGAGAGAAAACCATTGATTGGCTGCGCCCTGCATGCCCCTCACTGGGGATCGAGCCCACAACCCAGGAACGTGCCCTGACCAGGAATTGAACAATGAGCTCCTGGTTCATAGGTCAGTGCTCAACCACTGAGCCACTCTAGTTGGGCCATACCGATACAGTTTAAAGTGGAAGCTCTTTTCTAGGGGGTTCTCATGATCCTGTAAATTCACATTTACTTTATCATCAAAGTCTCAGGATTGGACGTGAGCCATCCAATGACAGGTGGTTACAGGTGAGTGGAAGAGCCCCACTCCCCAGAGGAAACTGAAAACCCAGGCCAGACACAGAATTATACACAGCAAGGCCAAACAAGTGTTTCCAGGCACAGAATCAAAAAGATGCTAAACTTTGGCATTGTTATGAGCGCCTGAATTCTGCTTTTATAGGAGGGGTCTGAGAGCAATAAGTTGCAGAAGGTATATATATTTTATATAGTCAGCTAGAGCGTACAGAGATCTAGGAATATTAAGACATGTCTCCACAGAGTGGTTGGAAATACTGAAGACAAGACCCAGCAATTTTATTGATTAAATTGGCAAGAACTAGGCCACCAGATGAGTGATCTGGGCTCCAGTCCTAGAATATTAAGCAAGCAAACAGCAGAGTACAGAGTGAGGATCAAGGCATAAACTGAAACTTATGATCATGATGAAAAGGGCAGGCCTGGGCATTCCCTGAAGAGGGGACCAGGACCAGAAGGCAGGGACAAGAAAGTGAAGAAACCAGTAATATGGAGTAGAGTCAAAGGAGGAATGCTACAAAATTAAAAAGTACTTTTGGGAATTGTTGATTAAAGAGAAGGGCCCCAGCAGAAATATCATAAGTCATTCGGCAAAAGCTATAGTGGAATCCAGCAAGTTATCAAGGAGCCAAGTGTTAACAGATGAACTATGTCTACACATGCTTCCCAGCCTAAAAATTTTGTTCAGCATTCAAATAAGTTGGTTTTAGCAGGTTATGGTTATTGACAACCTATATTGGCTCCTAGTAATGATTTCTGCCCTCAAAAACTAGCCATTTAATGATCTATTCTACACTTATTGCTCAGAATGAGTGAGACATTTATTGACCCTCACTGCAGAGTCAACAGGATTGTGTCAGACGGCCACACATGTCTTGAACTGCCCTTCCTTTTAATATCTCAGTATTTCACTTTAAAGATGAAGAAATAGGACCACAGAGTATGTTACTGATCCCCAAATCATTAAATACTTAGTATCAGAATTCGAGCCCAAATACAATGTTTGCTTCATTTGGGGGAATTTTGCTTTAGTTTTTAACGTATTATTTACTTAATACCCATACCACACTTTCCCAGTTATCATTTGCTGTAAAACAAATTATCCCCCAAAACACAGTGGCCTAAAGCAACCATTTTTTATTCTTTCTCATGGTCTTCTGGATTGGCTGAGCTCAGCCAGGTGGTGCTCACTCAGGGTTTGTCCATGCAGTTGTCAGAGATGGTGGCTGGGGCTGGAGTATTTGCACAGTGCCTCTCCAGGAGGCCCGGGGATCTCCCAGCATGCCATCTGTGCTCCCCAATGGAACATTCAAAAGTGTTCAGGGGGCCTCAGGGGAAGCTTCAAGACTATGAGCTAAACTCAGGAGTCCTAGAATTCCTGCAACATCCTATTTTCAAGCAAGCCCCTCCAGCGTCCCTGATTCAAGGCTAGTGAAATTAGACTCTACTTCTTATGTGAGAAGCAACATGTGTGTGTGGAAAGAAAGTAGTTGACGCAGTCCATTTTAGGAGAACTTCTAACACTCCCATTTAGATGAAAAGAACTAAAAATAGTTATTTTGCAATGTATAGCATATTGCTAATCTTTCTTTCCTTTAGACTTGTTATCAGGCTCTTGATGATTTCATCAAGACCATAAAACGGAAACTGTCTAAATCCCCAAGTACTTAAAATAATAAACATTAGTGCATGTGGTAAACTCTTGGAATTATTGGCTAAAATAAAAAGTATAGGGGTATATTTATTTACTCATAATATTTTACCTATTATTAACCTTGATAAAATGGAACTTTTGTGAAGTAAACATATACCTACTTCTGTGTAAGATGATACTTACATATAAATAGCATGATTTACTAAAATACTTTTCCTCAATAATGTTGCCGCAAAACAGTCTTAAAATATTGCTGGGGCCCATCCGGCATGGCTCATTGGTTGAGCCTTGACCTATGAACCAGGAGGTCATGGTTCAATTCCGGGTCAGGGCACATGCCCGGGTTGCAGGCCTGATCCCCAGTGTGGGGTATGCAGGAGGCAGCCGATCAATGATTCTCTCTCATCATTGATGGTTCTATCTCCCTCTTCCTCTTTCTTCCTCTCTGAAATCAATAAAAATATATTTAAAAATAAAATAAAATAAATATTGCCATATATTTAAATCATACTACTAAAACGAATGTTAATCTTGACTGACTCTACAGCGTACCAATACAAATTATTTTAAATCATGCTTTTTTTTTAATATTATCATTAGGAGTCCTAATGATTCCTTAGCTCTCAATGGCCAAGAATTATTCCACTCTGAACTTGTAACATGGTCACCAAATGTTTATTAGGTTCTCTAAATTTAATATTTTTTCCTGTAGGAAATATGATTGACCCTTGAACAATGTAGACATTAAGGGTACTTACTGCAAGTTGAAAATCCACATAAAAGTACATTCAGCCAAGCCCTAAGCATACATGGATCCTGAACCTCCAATTAACCCTTGAATAATGCGGGTTTGAACTTTGCAGGTCAATTAAAAATCCCCAACATATATGTGGACCAGCAAAGTTCAAACCCACATGGTTCTGGGGTCAACTGTAGTTTAGGAGATATACAGAATGAATGAAGTTATTAACATCCTATTTAGGGAGAGAGGACTGTGTATGACACTTCTCCCAAACCTCAAAAGAGATTCTTGGGTCTGAAATAACAATAAAATGTTGCTGGTACTGACGAATGAGAAACTATTTGAGTTACTAGGGAATGTTGACTCCTTCATTGCCACCATCCAGCCTACCCCAGTATAAGGGCAAGGTCATGAGGTAGAGAAAACAATATCTGGAAAGTCTTTGCTGTTGTCAATGCTCATTCAAATAAGGTTAAAAATAAAAAAGCCTGACTTTGTTTTAATATGGTCATTAGGATAATCAAATAAAATGAAATGTCAAAGCAATTTGCAAACTTAACAGCACTATAAAAATATAGTTTCTTATGATTGTCCCAGAATAAATTTTTATTGTGCATAATGCATAGTATGGTAATCTGCTATGTGGAAAGCAAATTTTGTTCAGCATGAGTGGCAATAGTATAAAGTGAATCTTCAAAATGACTGATTTCTTTGTATACCCTTAGTGTAAACAGCCCCATCCATTAGTTGCACAGTCCCAGAACAACTGCATGCTGTGATTCTCTCATTTGTTTAAATTTTAAAAATTTTCTTTTTAAACGTATTGTTTAATCATAGTAGGAAAATTTAAATACATGAATTGCTTTTTTAAAAAAGAAGCATATGAATCCACTACACAAAGTAACAGCTGTTAAACAGTTGGCCTATTTTTATAAATACCTATCTCTAATTTCCATATAGATAAGGTAGGGTTGGAAATAGAGATGGAGATAGGTGGCATACCTGTTTCATTTCCAGCTCTTTCCATGTAGCAATATAACACATTTTGGGGGAAAGGGTATCCTATCTAATAAAAGAGAAACATAGTAATTGGCATACGACCGCTACCCTTCCCATTGGCTAATCAGCGAGATATGCAAATTAACTGCCAGCCAAGATGGCGGCCGGCAGCCAGGCAGCTTGAAACTAACATGAGGCTTGCTTGCTTCAGTGACGGAGAACTCCAACGTTCCCCCCCTGCCTTGCTGGCCTCTGAGCCTGCAGTTTAAGAAACATTGTAACAAATATAGAAGCTAAAAAAAAACCCAGAAACCAGCTTTCAGCGAGCTGGGATCTCAAAGCTGGAGTTATACATTGTTTCGATTATAGAACCTAAACAAACCAGATACCTTCTTTCAGCAGCAGAGGCCTCAGAGTTGGAGCCAGAGCTAAAGCTGGCTCAGAATTAAAAAAAAAAAAAAGAAAAGAAAAGAAAAAAAGGAGAAGTTGGGAGCTTCAGTCACCCGTCAGCCTGAAAACAGCCCTCAGCCCCTCACCCAGACTGGCCAGGCACCCCAGTGGGGACCCCCACCCTGAAGGGTGTGTGACCAGCTGCGAACAACCATCATCCCCTCATCCAGGCTGGCCAGGCACCCCAGTGGGGACCCCCACCCTGATCCAGGACACCCTTCAGGGCAAACCAGCCAGCCCCCACCCATGCACCAGGCCTCTATTCTATATAGTAAAAGGATAATATGCCTCCCGGCACTGGGATCAGCATGACAGGGGGCAGCGCCCAAACCCCCTGATCGCCCTGTGGCTCTGTGTGTGACAGGGGGTGGGGCCACCACTTCCCTATAGGCCCTGCTCTGTTCCTGACAGGGGAAGGTGCCCCAACCCCCTGATCGGCCCTGCTCTGTGCCTGATAGGGGGGAGCTCCCCAGCCCCCTGATCACCCTGTGGCTCTGTGTGTGACAGGGTGCGACGCCCCAACCCCCCCACCCCACGGGCCCTGCTCTGTGTGTGACAGGGTGTGGCACCCCAACCCCCCCACGGGCCCTGCTCTGTGTGTGACAGGGTAGAGCCATAACCTCCCCATCGGCCCTGCCCTGAGTGTGAGAGTGGCGGCGCCACAACCCCCAGATTGGCCCTGCTCTGTGGGTGATAGAGGGCAGCACCCCAACCCCCCCCCCCCACACACACACACACACCACACACACAGGCCCTGCTCTGTGTGTGATGGGGTAGAGCCATAACCTCACCATCGGCTCTGCCCTGAGTGTGACAGTGGTGGCGCCCCAACCCTGATCGGCCCTGTGGTGGGCACCTCCCTGATCGGCCCTGCTCTGTGTGTGACAGGGGCGGTGCCCCAACTCCCCTATCAGCCCTACTCTGTGAGTGACAGGGGGGAGCTCCCCAACCCCCTGATGGGCCAAGCTCTGTGCATGACAGGGGGCAGCGCCCCAACCCCCTGATGGGCCCTGCTCTGTGCGTGACAGGCAGTGGTTCCGCAACCTCCCCATCGACCCTGCCTTGAGTGTGACAGGGGGCGGTGCCCCAATCCCCCAATTGGCCCTACAGTGAGCATGACTGAGGGTGGCATCGCAACCTCCCAATCCACCCTGCTCTGTGCATGACAGGGGGTGGCTCCCCAACTCCCCAATCGGCCCTGCTCTGAGCCCGACCAGGGGCTGCACCTAGGGATTAGGCCTGCCCTCTGCCACCTGGGAGCAGGCCTAAGCCAGCAGGTTGTTATCTCCCAAGGGGTCCCAGACTGCGAGAGGGCACAGGCCAGGCTGAGGGACGCCCCCCCCCCCCCTCGAGTGCACAAATTTTTGTGCACCAGGCCTCTAGTCCTATATAATTAAAGCCTAATATGCTAAGTGTCCGGTTGTTCGTTCAACCAATCAAAGGGTAATGTGCTAATGATATGGTAAGGTCGCTCAACCGCTCCTATGACAGGCACTGACCACCAGGGTGCAGACGCTCCACCCTAGCTTGCTGCTGGGGTCCGGCCAATCAGGATTGAGTGAGATGGCCCAGACACACCGTAGAGCCCTCCCACAGTCCCTCCCCAGCTGGCCAACCTGCATCCCTCCCTCGCCCTGATCATGCACTGGTGAGGTCCCTTGGCCTGACCTGTACTCACTCGCAATCTGGGACCCTTCGCGGGATGTCAGAGAGCCAGTTTTGGCCTGATCCTGCAGGCCATGCCAAGGGACCCCACTGGTGCACGAATTCGTGCACTGAGCCTCTAGTGGTCTATAAGAAGAGACAGAATCTCCCCCTTTCTCAAATTCCTGTCAAGACAGCACAGGTAATGCAGACAGGAAATTTCTATTCTCCTTAAGAGGAACTCTAGAGGATATCACTCAACTCATGGAAATCTGAAAGGGTCTGGCCGGCATGGCTCAGTGGTTGAGCGCTGACCTATGAACCAGGAGGTCATGGTTTGATTCCTGCTCAGGGCACATGCCCGGGTTGTCAGCTCGATCCCCAGTGTGGGGCAGGCAGAAGGCACCATATCAATGATTCTCTCTCATCATTGATGTTTCGATCTCTCTCTCCCTCTCCCTTCTTCACTGAAATATATATATAGATTTATATAAATATATATAAAAGAAATCCTAAATAGTTTCAAGCAAGCATGAGATAAGAGGAATGGGATGGGGAGGCAACACAAGGTGTCACACTCACCATTGCCTGCCCTGTTCCCGGGGCCTTTCTTGTGGGCCGCTATGCTTAGCAGAGCCCACAGCTACCAGCTGAGCTCAGGGACAGCGCACCTGTAAAAGCATTTCCATCTTGAGGAAAAGTCTGTTCACCTTCTGTGCTAGGCAACTGGCTCTTCAGAGAAAGCCCAGCTGGATTACCTACTTCCAGGAAGACCAACCATATTGAAACAAAAAAAGAAACAGGATATAAATTGCTCTTAGCTATCCACAGGGGAGAAACTTACATTCAGTTTCCATCCCTCTATGTAGTTCACTGGTAGCAGACAGACCACTGACCCTGATACACCATGGTCTGAGGTCAAGGCGAGGTCTATCAGAAGGAATCAGCAATCTACATAACTGCGCATAAAAACAGTAACAGACTGTTTCCAAACAAACCGTCCATGTGTTGCTAAATGCAGACGTCTCTGGCTCGCTGCAATGATCATGTTGGCGTTTTATGTTGTTGTTTAAAATAGCTCCTTTGAAGAATGTATCAACATTACATTAAATGACCTTCTTTCAGATATTCTCATGGATCACATTTTTTTTTAGGGGGATGTTCTTAGCCTCTGAAAATCTCAGCTTTCTGCACCTATTTTCCTTTTTTGTTTTGTTAATCCTCACCTGAGGATATTTTTCTACTGCTTTTCAGAGTGGAAGGGAGGGCAGGGGAGAGGGAATGAGAGAGAGAGAGAGAGAGAGAGAGAGAGAGAGAGAGAGAGAGAGAGAGAGAGAGAGAGAGAGAGAGATGAGAGAGACACATCGAATGGTTGCCTCTTGCCTGTGCCCCGACAGGGGGTGGAGAGCAAACCCAAAATCCAGGCACTTGCCCTTCTGGTGCAAGGCCCACACTCTAACCGCTGGGCAACTGGCGAGGGCACCTCTTCACCTTTTTTATTTATTTCTATAGGATCTATCACCATCTAAAATACTGTATACCTAAAATATTTATTTTAGAGTCTATCTTCTTTCCCAATCTCATTTGAACATAAGCTCTATGAGGACAGGAATTTTTACTCATTTGTGTATTCTCATGCCTAGGATAAGCCAATCATATCATAAGTAACTAATACACAGCTGTTGAGTAAAGGAATGAACCAGTGGACTCACAGGATATGATGCAACTTTGTTTGCCTTCCACTGTCTCTTTAAATGTATTTTGTGGAGCTGGTTTATATCATTCCTCAGAGCAAAATTTGTAGGAGGCCCTGGAACCCTTCTGATTGCTTTTAGGTGATGGAGACCCTCTCATTACTCTGGGCCATAAAGTATAATTTTATCTCTCATTTCAGAAATTCATGCACTGGCCGATTTGGCTCAGTGAATAGAGCATCGGCCTGCAGACTCAAGGGTCCCGGGTTCGATTCTAGTCAAGGGCATGTACCTTGGTTGTGGGCACATCCCCAGTAGGGGGTGTGCAGAAGGCAGCTGATCGATGTTTCTCTCTCATCGATGTTTCTAACTCTCTATCCCTCTCCCTTCCTCTCTGTAAAAAAATCAATAAAATATACTTAAAAAAAAAGAAATTCATATATTGAGTTCAAAAGAATAATCAATACTGAAAGCCATGATTTAAAGGTAGACTTTTACCTCTCCCCCAGTCTGAGCCTGATGAATTAGTCAAGAGGAAAATAGGTGGAGAGGCAGATTGCGTTACCCTTTATTCAATATTTTAGGGCTGCTATCTGTGGCACCCTTTCCTGTGAAAGGATTAAGCATGCCACCCTGTTGAATTCAGGGGCATGGAAGTAGTATTTATTCTCTTGGGTAATTCCCTCCCATTGACAGTGGGTTGGATCTTGTGATTTGCTTTAAATGGTTAGAAAAGTGACATGATGTCACTTCCATCAACTTAATAAAATCTTAGAGAAGTATTAACAGAGTTAAATATATGGACTTAGCATTTTTATAAATTTTTGTATAAGATATCAATGTTTTATGATCATAATATTTATGTAAGTTCTACTTGCTGTAAAGGTGTTTGGAACGGTGATTTATACAATTTTAAAATGCCTAAAGTTGAGTTCCCTAGAAGTAGAGCCCAATTCATTACAGGGGTTTGTCTAGAAGGGAAGTAAGGCAGCAAAATAAGGCAGAGAAAAGCTGAGCAAGGCTGTGTCCCTGGCTGAGACTAGCGCTAATCAGATCACAAACCCTGGAGTACAAACTGCTTAGAGAGTGGGACCCACCCTGAGGGACAGGGTCGGGGTTTTATACCACTGGGTTGGTCAGGTACCCGCTGTGAGCTGAAAGGTCAGCCTCTCAGGTACTAGGTCTCCCATTTAGCTGAGAACAATGCTCCAAAGAACGGGCAGCTGGGGGCCATTAATTAGGTGGGGGAAATGGATGCACTGGCTTGGTAAAGGGGATCTTGGCCAGGACCCAATGTCAACCACCAGAGTAACAATATTTAAATGTTCAAACTGGCTATTTAATGGATAAATTTATTAAATTAAGCATTATACAAACCATAAGTTGAAATTAAAGTTCTTCAGGCATATGAAATTTGAATGACTAGAAGGAATCACCTGTTCAAGAGGGAAAAGAACATCCTGGGAGGGTTAGCATGCTGAAAGATCAGAAAGTATAACTGAAACACAATGAGATTATACACACACACACACACACACACACAGCAAGAAGCAGATCATGTAAGAACTTACAGGCTATGATAATACGTTTGAATTTTATCTATAACAATAAAAGTGTAATATGCTAATTAAACCGGACGTCCTTCTTAGACATCCCTCCTTCCAGACAAAGCCACAGCGGTCTGGGGCTGAGGCAGAGGCAGCAGAGGCCCCTAGCCATGGTGGCGATGGCGGGCGGGGGCCAGGGCCAAGGACCTTGCATGAATTTTGTGCACTGGGCCTCTAGTATCTATCTATATATATAAGCCTAAGTGGCCGAATGACCAAACAACCAAACCACCGGTTGACTGGTCGCTATGATGTGCACTGACCACCGGGGGGCAGACGCTCAATACAGGAGCTGCCCCCTGGTGGTCAGTGCGTTCCCAGAGCCAACCTCCCATGGCCCCTATCCCCACCAGCCAACCTCCCACGCCTCGATCGGCCTGAACACCAGCCAGGCCAAGGTACCCTACCGATGCATGAATTCGTGCACCAGGCCTCTGGTAGAGTTACAAAAGACGGATTTCTATCTGGTAAGCTCTCTTTGGCTCTTCTGCATTCTTGTGCTGGAGGAGAGGGCATCTGGCAAGGAAATAAGGGCAACCTTGACCACCAAGCATTGAGGAAATGAGGCCTTCAGTCCAGTAGCCCAGGAGGAACAGAATCCTGCCAATAACTACTGAGTGAGCTCAAAAGCAGATTCCGTCCCATTTGTCTTATAATAATGTATCATTTTTCTAAATAACACATAAAGTTTTTCAATTGTGAAGAATAATAAAACTTTTACTCTGAATCCATGTGACAACACACATGATCTATTCAGCACTGCTGACTGAAAGTGTCATTTTTACTTTGGGTTAAATCTAGTCTAGGGTTAAGACTTCTCTTTGCTAGGTAACATATATTTGGTCTCGTTCATATGATAAACACCAGCCTACTCTTTAGTCACTTCTCTTCCTCTTCTAAACATTCTAACTATCAAACCAAACAGATTCTGCCCTGGAGCCTATTCAGAGAACGGAGTCAGTAGCATAGAGGGGCTTTAGGACTCACCACTGCCATCTAGGCTTTTCTTTGATTCTTTTTAAGTTTTGAAAAGTCTATCTATCTATCATCTATCTATCTGTCTATCTATCCATCTATCCATCTATAATCTATCATCATTTTTCTTTTTTATTGAAAAAAGGATTTTATTTTTTTCATTTTAAATATTTTTTTATATAATATTACGGATATCTCCATTTTCCCCTCCTTTGCCCCCCTACTTTCTCCCTCTCCCCCCAGGTCTTCACTACCCTATTGCCCATATCCATATCATTATGTTTTTAATAACAACTCAGAAGCTCTATTGAGGTACATTTGATATGCAAAAAAAAATCCACCTGACCAGTATGGCTCAGAGGTAGAACGTGGGCCCAAGCACTAAATGGTCACAGGTTTGACTCCCAGTCAAGGTTTTACCTGGGTTGCAGGTTCAATCTGTGGCCCCAGTTGTATATGTGTGTGTGGGGGGGGGGAGGGAGGCAACCCATCAATGTGTTTCTCTCACATTGATGTTTATCTCTCTCTCTCCATCTTCTGTATCATCCTAGGAAAGGGGCCTTTTCCTACCATCTCCTCTCACCGTCTCATCACACCTAGAGCTGTTCTGTGAGAAGCAGAGCATCTTTTTGTTGTCTTTTCATTAGCATCATATTAGCAAAAACATACTTTCAGGATGCACTTTGCTAGAGGAAAAATTCAGAAGCACTGTACCCAAAATGAATTTGTGTGGCCTAATTTTTTTCAATTAAAGAATTAAAATTGCATTTTAACCTATTTATAATTAGGTTTATTTAAAAATGTATTCATGTGAAAAATTAGTGTGATTTTTGTAGTTCTGGAGTTTAATTATAATAGTTTCATTGAAATAAAAGATAATAGCACTTGCCTTGCGATCATTTAAAAAACTGTATAAAGAATATTAATTTGCTGACCTGGTTTGGCTCAGTGGATAGAGTGTCAGCCTGAGGACTCAAGGGTCCCAGGTTCGATTCCGGTCAAGGGCATGTACCTTGGTTGCAGGCACATCCTCACTGGGGGGGCGTGCAGGAGGCAGCTGATCAATGTTTCTCTCTCATCGATGTTTCTAACTCTCTATCCCTCTCCCTTCTTCTCTGTAAAAAATCAATAAAATATATTTATTTTTTTAAAAAGAATATTAATTTGGAGGTAGGTGTACAATCAGACAATGAAATATTTAGCATTAGACTGAAAAAATCATCAGGAGAAGAGTAGTAACATTTTGTTTAAATGACCATAAAAGGGACAGGATTAATGTAGTAAACCAGGGTAAGCTTCAAGAGAATTGAAAATTACATTTTCAATGAAATTTCAGAGGTTGCTGCATGAGAAGAGGCCATGTTGCCATGAAAAAAAAAAAAAAGAAGATAAAGTATCACAGTGTTGTTTGTTTTGTTTTTGTTGATTTTTAGAATCTTGAAACCACCTTTAGTTTCAGAATAGGGGAGTAATAACACAAACATGATTTTTAAAGGCATGTTGATTGATGGGACGAGTTGTAAAGCTGGAAAGCCAAGCAGAAGGTTTAGAATGAAGTGATGAAAATGAACATCAGGGAGGAGTTACTGACAAGAGAAAACAAAATGTCAGAAGACATATGTGTACAAACGTTGAACTTGCTTTCAGATAATAGAAAGTTAATATTAAATACATTTTTAAAGTATCCATTACAAACATCATAATAACAGCAACAACAACAACAAGAATAAGAATAAAATAATCTTCAACTTGGTCTTTCAGATCTTTACTTGCATGATTCTTAAAACTCCATAGGAGCTCAACAGCGGTTTGTACTGCCTTCTTTTAATGGGGTTTTCTGAAATTAACCAGGACACACAATGAACAGAATGGATGTTACTAACAAAGAGTTTAATAAATTAGCTTGAGGAATTATCTAAGAATTCAAAGGAGTAATAAACTGAAATGAGAAATAAAATTAGAACTACAGAAGATATATCTGAGAGTCTTGATATCAATATACTAGAATTTCCAGGAATACAGCACAATGTGAATATAATAGAATCAGTAATTTAAAGAATAATGAAAGATAATTTCCCTGAATTGAAGAAAAAATAGTCTGAAGACTGAAAAATTCTGATTAAGTTTATGAATATTCATGGAAAAATATTTCTAAATGCATACATTAAGGAAAATACAAAGTGATGTAGAGTTAAACACAGGAGAGAGATGAAGAGAAGAAAGAGAAAGGAGAGAGAGAGAGAGAGAGAGAGAGAGAGAGAGAGAGAGAGAGAGAGAGAGAGAGAGAGAGAAATCTACCAGGAGCTTGGCTGCATAATCATAATATGAAATGCTAGAAAAAAATCCAACAATGTCTGGAAAGTTCTGAGTGGGAATCTTTGGAAGCCCTAGAATTCTACATTCAGGTCTTTATCTGAAATTTCACATGAGGCAGTAAAATACAATAGATATAACATTCTAAAGAGAGGTAGCAGATTACAATGGTAATTTCCAAAAGACTTAGCTAGAAAAATATTTCCACAAATCTAAACACCTCACATTGAGTTAAAAAGGAACTCGTTTTTATGGTGAAAGGAAGAGGACATTTTGGAGGGAGCTACTGGTGTGTTGTGCATCCCACTCATCTGGGGGACTGGGGCATGGGATCCTGTTCCCCAGCTCAAGTCTAGTGTGAAGGGTCCATGAACTTCATTGAACATAGAGTTAATGCAGAAGACAAGGTACCTTTAATAATTTTAAACACATTTTTTCAACGAGCTTCAGAAAGTAGTATCAATGCAATATGACCAGACATTCATGATAAAGGAGAAATTAAATACCATGAATTCTCAGTACAAAAATAATGGTCAAAATAACGCAAATGCACACATACACACCATTTACTTAGACACAATTGATATGTCTCCCTTTAAGTGAACTAGAAACCCTAGGCTGGTTTCTGACTCTTACCTGGAAAATCTAAAAGAAAAAAAAGCAACCTGGACAGATGTTCTGAAGGTGGGGAAAAATGCAATGAAGGTAAGATAATGGTTTTTGATGACCTGTGTATTCTCAGAAGCAAAAGATATATGACTGTTTCCAATGGAATAGATGAGGGTCACACCTGAGATAAAATCAGATGGATCTGATCTTAGATCTAAGACCAGGATCAGAAGAGACAAGCTAAATGTAATCCCAGGTTCCCAAAAGACGCAGAACAAATATATTATCAGTAAGAGGATAATGTATCATCTGAGTCAAAACAATTGCTAGTGAGAGATATGAACTATGCCTCAGGGGTATGTTCTATAAAACCGTGATATTTATTCCCACCAAGTCTAAATATTTCTTCCACCTTTTATCTTTCCTTTCTCCAAGGATTAAGTAGGGTAGGTTATCCTAGCTGCCATAACAAATGGCCCCCTCCTAAGTAGTTCAGTACAATAATGGCTTCTCATTCCCATCATGGTTGTTGGGTGTTAGGTAAGCAACCTTCCACCTGGTGATTGAGAAAATCAGCCTACTTTCATTTACTGACACTGTCTTGAAGTGTTCCATTGGGTTTTCTACCTCTGACCAGGAGATGATGAAAGAAAGCATGGAGAGGTTACACCCAACGCATTCCTATCTTACTTACCTCAGGCTGCTAGTGACCCATCACTTCTGCTTACATTTCATCAGGGAAAATTAGTCATATGGCTCAACCTGGAAGAAAAGAAGTGGGATGTTCAGGAAGAAGAAATGGGTTTGATGAGCATCTAGCTGGTCTCTTCCAACTGACTGGCATCAAGCTCTAACCTCAAAGGAGGCAACCAATTGATGTGTTTCTCTCATATCCATGTTTCTTTCTCTCTCTCTCTCTCTCTCTCTCTCTCTCTCTCTCTCTCTCTCTCTCTCTCTCTCTCTCCCCCTCCCTCCTCTCTTCTACTCTCTAAAAAAAATCAATGGAAAAAATATCCTTGGGTGAGGATTAACAAAACAAAAAAAAAAAAGGAGAAGAGTGAGGCAGCAAAATTAAGTTGTCTTGTGATTGCATCCCATTAGTTTAGCATACTGGTTATATAGATTCTTACTCATTCACTTAAACAGTTTCTGGCATATTTTGTTCCTCTCTGCTCTGATTACACCCATTCATTGGTAAAGGCCCAGGACTTC
This sequence comes from Myotis myotis, assembly GCF_014108235.1. NCBI lineage: Eukaryota > Metazoa > Chordata > Mammalia > Chiroptera > Vespertilionidae > Myotis > Myotis myotis. The sequence continues at coordinate 6,305,254 of NW_023416318.1, forward strand.
AATTACCTCCAGAGGGAATTGTAAGCTCACAGGCTAATGATAAAAGATGACAGATTCTTGACTTCTGTGCCACCAAAGGCACCATCCAGTTGCGAAACAGCAAAAAGTGCCCAGAGAATGCAAACAGGCATAACATGTTGCAGCCTTATTCTTTCCTTCGTTACACACACACACACACACACACACACACACATACACGGTCTGGAAAGTGAAAAAAGGAGTTGGAAACAATACAGGGAAATCATTCCTTACTATTATGAATATATTAAGATATCATGATAGATTTCCTGTCAATATGTATGGAATATGGGTTAAAAAAACATTTTTGTTCCGTGTTTTCATGTGGGAGATGGATTTATTTATTTGTTTATTTATTTATTTATTTATTTATTTATTTATTATTTCAGAGAGAAAGGGAGAGGGAGAGAGAGAGATAGAAACATCGATGAGAGAGAATCATTAATCTGCCGCCTCCCACATTCCCCCTACTGGGGGTCAAGCCTGAAACCCACACATGTGCTCTGACCGGGAATCAATCCATGATTTCCTGGTTTACAAGTCAATGCTGAACCACTGAGCCACACCAGTGGGCCATGTGGGATATTTTGAAGGCAGCAGAACTCATGGCCAAGGTCATAGGAAGGTCAGTAAAGACATATTCTTGGGATTTCTAGGCATGAGAGAGGCTTGAGATCTTTCACCTGTTTCCTGGGGCACTGAGTTTTGTTGAATACAGATAAGTATACCGATGTGACCTGAATGGGTTGTGAAGGTAGCTGAGAGAGACGGTGAGTGGTTAGAATAGGGCAAGACAAAGAGACCTTAGTGGCTGAAACTTCAGGAAGGAAAGTGACAAGCTGAAATCAGGGAAATAATAATGGGCTGAGATTTCAGAAAATAAGATCTAGAGATTTGAAGCAGGAGTCAAGTTGGCAACACAATAGATCAGTCATGTCTTCTCCCTATTTCATAATCCTCATATGACACCTAGACTTAAATGCAATTTGTTACCAGAGTTCTGAAAAAGTCATTGCTACTGTGCCATAGACTGAATATTTGTGTTTCCGAAAATTCATAGGTTGAAACCTAACCCCAATGTGATGGTGTTTGAAGGTGGAGGTAATTAGGTCATAAGGTGGAGCCCCCATGAATTGGAATAGAGCCCTTAAAAAAGAGACACTGGAGAGCTTTCTTGCCCTTTCTGTCATTGAGGAGCCAGGGAGAAGACGGATGCTGATGAATCTAAAGGGGACCTTCACCAGACACTGAATCAACTTGGTGTTGAACCTTCAAGCCTTTGGAACTATGAAAAATGTTTGCTGTTCAAGCTACCCAATCTCTGGTATTTTTGTTATAGCAACCTGAATGAACGAGGCCAGTTTGCCTTAACAAAAGTATGAGCTAATGGTTTTCAGGACTGGCCCTATGGAATACTCGTGCTGAAACCTAGAATCCCCCCTGCCCAGTTTCCTTGGATACTTGGGATTTCTCTATTCCTTCTGCAGGTCTCTGAAACAAAGTAAATGCCCAGCCTACACTCTAGGTTTCAGACTCTACCAGATGCTTGTCTTGTGTTCCAAAAGAGCTGAGTCCTCTCTTAGTCATCCTTTCATGATCTAGATGGAATTCCTGGCCCTGTATATGAATATTCTGTCATATCCAATACATATTTTGGTCTTGATGCTTCCAAATCACATTACATTTTCTTCTTAACTTCTAACATGAAAACAAGTGAACTTGGACTTAGTTTTTACTTATTGACTCTCTCTATGCTTTTGGAAATTATGGCAAAATAATTAATATTAATTCCCTAAATATAAGTGGTATCATTCCAGAAATCTGTACTGCTGCTAAATTAAACTATTTAAATTTTCTTTAGAGAAATGAATTTGCCACTGCATGGAGCCTAGAAAATGCATTCAAAATGCATAGCACAGTAATGGACAAGTAGGGTAGGTTAAGGACTATTAACATTAAATCAGAATCAAGGTGCACTTTGACTTACTGTATCTACACCAATAAAAGACAAAGACGCTAATTGACCATACCTTTGCTATGCCCTAAGCCATGTCCACCAGCCAATCAGAGCGACTATATGCAAATTAACCCAACCAAGATGGCGGCCAGCAGCCATGGAACTGAAGCAAGCAGGAGGCTTGGTTGCCCGGGCGATGGAGGAAGCCAAGCTTTCCGCCAGCCCTGAGCCGGCTGAGGACCCCGCTCATGGCAACAAAGTTTCAATTATAGAAGATAAACAAATCCCAGATACTTGCTTCCAGCCAGCCTCCACTGGGAGCTTAGGTGGCTGGGAGCCGTGGCCAGCCTGCAAACAGCCATCAGCGGGGATCCCCACCCTGAAGGGGCTGTGGCCAGTCCTATAACAGCCCTCAGCCCCTCACCCAGGCTGGCCAGGCACCTCAGGGGGAACCTCCACCCTGAAGGGGCTGTGGCCAGCCTGCAAACAGCCATCAGCCCCTCATCCAGGCTGGCCAGTCACTCCTATATAATAAAAGGGTAATATGCAAATTGACCCTAACAGCAGAAAGACTGGGCATGACTGGTCACTATGACACACACTGACCATGAGGGGGCAGATGCTTAATGCAGGAGCTGTCCCCTGGTGGTCAGTGTGCTCCCACAGGGGGAGCTCTGCTCAGCCATGAGCCAGGCTGATGGCTGCCAGTACAGCGGTGGTGGTGGGAGCCTCTCCTGCCTCCTCAGCAGCACTAAGGATGTCCGACTGCAGTTTAGGCCTGTTCCCCGCTGGCAAGTGGACATCCCCCAAGGACTCCTGGGCTGCCAGAGGGATGTCTGACTGCTAGCTTAGGCCCAATCCCCCAGGGAGCAGTCCTAAACCAGCAGGTGGTCATCCCCCAAGGGATCCCAGACTGCGAGAGGGCACAGGCTGGGCTGAGGGACCCCCCCCAAGTGCACACATTTTTGTGCTCCGGGCCTCTAGTATACATAATAATAAATAATTAGAGTAAGCAGGATATTTTGCTAAATATAATTAAAGAGTCCCAAATAAAGTAAACACTACACTCAAATAAAAAATAAGGTAGGTTCAAAATCACAGTATTTGAAAGGCATTGGCAATATACCAAGGGACAATTTTCATTGTATTGTCCATATTTCATGATAAAATAATGAAATGCCTAAGAATATATTTAACCAAGGAGGTTAAAAACCTATACTGAGGAACTACAATACACTGAAGAAGAACTGAAAAGGGTACAAATAATTGGAAGGAAGTATCATGTTCAAGGATAGGACAAGTGAACATCATTAAAATGTCCATACTATGCAAAGCAATCTATAGATTCAATGCAATCCCTACCAAAATACGAATGGCATTTTTCACAGAATTAGAACAAACAATCCTAAAATTTATATGGGACCACAAAAGACCCTGAATAGCCAAAGCTATTTGTGCCCTGACGGTGGGATTGTAAATTGGTGCTGTCACTATGGAAAACAGTATGGAATTTCCTCAAAAAATTAAAAATACAACTACAATATGACCAACAATTCCACTTCTGGGTATTTATCCAAAAAAATTCAAAACAGTAATGTGAAAAGATATATGCACCCCTCTGTTCATTGCAGCATTATTTACAATAGCCAAGGTAAGAAAGCAACCTAAGTGTCCATTAAGATTCTCCTTTAAGATTTTTTTTGTAGTGAAAATCAACTATACAATTCATTTCCTCAGTTATTTTACTGAAAAAGTCTTCACTTTAATGTGTTTTCTGGTGTACATAATTTCTATTTATTTATTCTGACAAATAAAAATTTTATTTGAGTTGTAAAATGTGCTCTTTTCTGTTAATCCTCATTCAAGGATACGTTTTCCATTGATTTTTTTAGACAGTGGAAGGGAGGGAGGGAGGGAGGAGAGAGAGAGAGAGAGAGAGAGAGAGAGAGAGAGAGAGAGATCAATGCAAGAGATACACATCGACTGGTTGCCTCATGCTCATGCCCTGATCAAAGCCAAGGACTGAACCTGCAATCCAGGTACATGCCCTTGATCTAGTATAGAACCTTTGACTCTTCAGTGTGCAGGCCAATGCTTCAACCACTGAACCATACCAACTGGGCTAAAATGTTTTGATGTGTGTATATATTGTGAAATGATACCACAGTGAAAACATTAACATATACATCACCTCCCATAGGTATCTTTGTGTTTGTGGGGAGAGGGGATGGCGAAAACACTTGAAATCTACTCTCTTAGCACATTTCAAGTATACAATGCTTGAGTATTAAGAAGAGTCACCATGCTTTGCATTAAGTCTCCAGAATGCATTCATCCTAACGGTAAGTTTGTATCCTTTGATCAATATCTTTCTTTCCCCCCTAACCTCCTAGCATCTGGTATTCATCATTCTTCTCTCTGTTAATCTTAATTCCATTTTTCTTTCTTTCTTTCTTTCTTCTTTCTCTCTCTCCCTCCTTCCCTCCCTCCCTCCCTCCCTCCCTCCCTCCCTTCCTTCCTTCCTTCCTTCCTTCCTTCCTTCCTTCCTTCCTTCCTTCCTTCCTTCCTTCCTTCCTTCCTTCTTCTTTCTTCCTTCCTTCCTTCCGTTCCTTCCTTTCCTTCCTTCCTTCCTTTCCTTCCTTCCTTCTCCTTCCTTCCTTCCTTCCTTCCTTCTTCCTTCCTTCTTTCCTTCCTTTCCTTCCTTCCTTCCTTCCTTCCTTCCTTCCTTCCTTCCTTCCTTCCTTCCTTCCTTCCTTCCCTTCCTTCCTTCTTCCTTCCTTCCTTCTTTCTTCTTCTTTCTTTCTTTCTTTCTTTCTTTCTTTCTTTCTTTCTTTCTTCCTTCCTTCCTTCCTTCCTTCCTTCCTTCCTTCCTTCCTTCCTTCCTTCCTTCCTTTCTTTCCTTCCTCCTTCCTTCCTTCCTTTCTTCCTTCCTTCCTTCTTTCCTTCCTTCCTTCTTCCTTCCTTCCTTCCTTTCTTCTTTCTTTCTTTCTTTCTTTCTTTCTTTCTTTCTTTCTTTCTTTCTTTCTTTCTTTCTTTCTTTCTTTCAGATTCCACATATAAGTGAGATGTTGCTCCTTGTTTTCCTGTGTCTGGCTTTATCACTTAGTTTAATGTCCCCTACTTTTATTCATGGTGTTGAAATGGCAGGATTTCCTTCTTTTTAAAGATTTAATAATATCCCATTATACATATAAATATATATGTAATTATACATATATATATACATATATATATATAATTGTCTTTATCCATTTATCTGACAACAGACATTTAATTTGTTTCCACATTTTGACTATTATGACTAATGCTGCAATGAGGATGTAAGTGCAGATGATTCTTTAAGATAATAATTTTATTTCCTTTGGATAAATACCCAGAAGTAAAATTGCTGGATTGTATGGCAGTTTTACTTTTAATTTTTTGAGGTAAATTCATACTGTTTTCCATTTTCCATAATGGCCATACCAGTTTATATTCCCAGAAACAATGTACTAGTGTTTCCCTTTCTCATCTTCCTAACCAACAATTGTTTTCTTTTGACTTTTTGAAAATTGTCATCCTAATAGATGTGAGGTAATATCTCACTGTGTGTTTTTTTGTTTTGTTTTTTTGTTAATTGTCACCTGAGGATATTTATTCCCATTGAGTTTTAGAAAGTGGTAAAGAGGTGGGGGAGGGACAGAGAGAGAAATGTTGATGTGAGAGAGACACATCCATTGGCTGCCTCCCCCAGGCACCTGAGGGGGGTGGGGTGTGGGGGGAGGGAGATGGGAGAAGGGGAGGTCAGGGATGGAACCTGCAACCCAGGTATGTTCCCTTGACCAGAATCTAACTGGTGACCTTTCAGTCAGCAGGCCAGTGTTCTAACTACTGAGCCAAATTGGCTAGGGCATCTCATTGTGATTTTGATTTGCATTTCTCTAATTAGTGATGTTGACCACCTTTTCATGCACCTGTTGGCCATTTGTATATCTTCTTTAAAAAAAAAAAAGTCTATTCAGGCTCCTCACTCATTTTTAATCAGGTTATTTCTTTTGTTTCCTGAGTTGTATGAGTTCCTTATAAATACATGGTTGACAAATACTTTCTCCCATGTCAGAAGTTGTCTTTCCATTCTGTTGTTTCCTTTCCTTTTTAGTTTCATGTAGTCTCCTTTGTTTATTTTTGCTTTTGTTGCTTGCCTTTTTGGTGTCAATTCTAAAAAGTCATTGCCAAGGCCAACATCAAGGAGCTTACTCTCTGTTTCTTCTAGGAGTTTTATGGCTTCAGGTCTTACGTTTTGACTTGATTTGTATGTACAATACAAGGGGCAGATTTGCAAAAGGGTCTGTCTCCAGTTTTACTGCACTTTTATCTTTAGTTTTCCCTTTGTGCCTATATCTCAGGGAAGGTCTCCTTCCATGCTCTTGATCTTCTCCCAAGGTTTCTTGTTACTCCGTGGTTGGTAGTGTAGTTAGGAAGAGCAAGCAAGGGGAGTGTGTTCTTTGTTGTTCTGGTTCAGCATGAGTCTTACAGAAGCATGGGATCTCTTCGTTTTGGAGACACGTTTTTCCCAGTGGTCCTGCCTCTCCCGGGAGTAGGACATATTTAGTGGTTTGGTCCCAGAACATATTTCTACCTCTTGTGCAGGAGTACTGGGATTTCTCTTCTTCTAGCTGCAGTGGGTCTTCATCTGTACCGTGAAGGTAACAAGGTTTGCTGCCTTGTCCTAAGCAGCTGAAGACATTTATTTTACAGGGAACATTGCCAAAGCGTCTTCATGCTGTGTCTGCAATGACTGCTGTTCGTCCCTCTCCTCCAGGTACAAAGGATGAAGAAAGAATTCTCACCCTACTTCTAATCTTTCTGCTGAGCCTGGGAGTGGAGGCAAATTCCTCTTGTGCCCTTGGCTCCTAGAAGTTCCATATTCGCATCCCAGCCCATGAATGTCCTTTAGCCATTTGTTTAATATTTTACCTGAATATTTTCCCCAGCTTGTATGTTGCCACCTGTCTGCTGCAGGTAAACACATGCTTGGACCCTGTCTCTCTTAAAGGTGCTTGTTTTTCTTTATATCTTGGATAAGCTGGTTGCCCTGAGACTTCAGCTCTCTGGAATAAAAAAGAAAAGTCCTGATTTTGCAAATTAATTAGTTTTCCTTCTGTGATAAGCACAAAGCATGAAAGGTCCAGTTAAGCTTCCAATTTCTCTTTTTTAACTTGCTTTTCATTATTTTTATTTTTATTATCTTTTATTCTTCACTCAAGGATATTTTTCCATGGATTTTAGAGAGAGTGGAAGAGAGAGGGAAAGACAGAGAGAAATATCGATGTGAGAGAAACACATTGATTGGTTGCCTCCTGCATGCCCCTGACCAGGGCCCAGGCAGGGGAGGAGCCTGCACCGAGGTATGTGCCCTTGACCAGAATCTAATTCTGGACCCTTCCATCTGCTGGCTGATGCTCTATCCACTGAGCCAAACTGGCTAGGGACAATTTCTTTTTTTATTATTTTAAATTTTATTTCAATTACAGTTTACATTCAGTATTATTTTGTACTAGTTTTACATGTACGGCATAGTAGTGAGACGATCATAAATTTATACAGTAATTTCCCCCCTCCCCAATATTTCAAGTACAGACCTGGCACCATACACAGTTTCTACAATCTTATTGACTGTAGCCCCTATGTTGTACTTCACATCCCTGTGACTATTTTGCAACTACCAATTAGTTCCTCTTAATCCCTTCACCTTAATCACCCTATCCTTCAGCCCCCCTCCCCTCTGGCAACCATCAGTTTGTTCTCTGTATCTAATGAGTCTGTATCTATTTTGTTCATTTATTTTATTCTTTATATAGGACAATGAAGAATGTTTCCATTTCTACCATTCTGTAAAAGGAAGGTGAATGGTCCTAGTTATATAAGATCAGATCCAAAGAAAGAATCCTCCAGGCAACTTTCCTTCCAGCAGGAGCTGAACATAATTTATGCATTTTTAAAGGGAAGCTGCCATGAGGTATGTTGACACACAAAAATGTCAGATGCCTAACCATAACATTTACAGGTACATCAAGACCAGAACTCGTTGTGCCGTTGTGCTAACACAGTCTTCCTCTTGGCTCCAAACATAACTCTATATGGCCTGGTCCTAGAGAGAATGGAGAAGCCGTTCCATCCAGGAAAGGCTGGTGAACATGGACATTCTAGCCAATCTCTCTGCTTCATCACTTTAAAATGATGTGACACCTAGACCGGTCCTCCCAAACTGGGAAGCCTGGCACAGAAAAGACACCCCCAGCTTCCACTGGAAATATTAACAATGCAGTGAACTTTCCAACCAGAGACAAATCAACAACATGGGGCAGTATGGACTCTGTCTGTGCCCATATATTTATTTATTGGCTTTTTAGCACTCGTCAGTGCCCAGTACAGAGTAGGCATGCAGTATGTGTCTGTTGAGTTCTACCAAAAATCTTGCTTCAGGAAGATATACCTCTGTCTCACCCCTTGCCTTTAAATCATAAAAACAGAAATACTTCATAAATCCGTACCTGCCTCAGGGCAGTGCTGGCAGTGTTGCAATGAACAAAGGAGACCTGCTTCCTGGGTTCATTTAGTTTATAGGTTTACTTTTCTGTGTCATCCTCTCTGGCTGCTTCTCCAAATCTAGATGGAAAAATACTGTGCAACCAGAGAGTCCTTTGAGGAATCAAGGTCATTAGGAACTTTCAGCATTTGAAACAGTTCTGCAAAAATGACTGACTGAGTCAGCCAACCTCCATCAGCTCTTTCCAGAGCCCATCATTTCACAGTTCCTGCTGGGAATACAGTGCCTAGAACAGTGATGGCGAACCTATGACACGCGTGTCAGAGGTGACACGCGAACTCATTTTTTTGGTTGATTTTTCTTTGTTAAATGGCATTTAAATATATAAAATAAATATCAAAAATATAAGTCTTTGTTTTACTATGGTTGCAAATATCAAAAAATTTCTATATGTGACATGGCACCGGAGTTAAGTTAGGGTTTTTCAAAATGCTGACACGCCGAGCTCAAAAGGTTCGCCATCACTGACCTAGAACATTCTTCCTTTAAATCTCCTTAGGTGAATGATCTTGAAGAGAGACATGTCCTCAAGTTACCCCCCCTACCCCTAAGAAATGTTTGAAAGTAGTGTGCTTTCTGAGTTCTTAAATATCTGATATTCTTTTGTAGTCTTTAAATAAAAACGCCAACATGGCAAGAAGGAGAGTTCTTTAATCATAACTATTGTCTTTTACATCTCTGTAGGTTTTTCTTCACACTTTTCTGAAATTTATTGTTATGACTGAACAGTTTGAAAACAATCTAATGTTTTGATCTCTTAGAAGTAATTTATCCTTTTCATGTTTGTAAAACTCTCAATCATTGAAATTAAAAAATTTGGCAACACACCCACACAATGCACACATTGTACATTTTTCCTGGTAAGTCTCTCCTTCCTACGAACTCAAAATGTCGTACTTAATTTCTCTTTGCTGTTGTACATTGAATACTACCTCTGCTCCATCTACTGCTTTTCATTCTTTTGTTAATCTCATAAATTATCCTCTAAAATGGTTCTTTTATTATTTTATTTGCTTTTTTAAAAAATTCATTTCAGAGGGAGAGGGAGAGAGAGATAGAAACATCAATGATGAGAGAGAATCATTGATTGGCAGCCTCCTGCACAGGACCTGTGGGGATTGAGCCCACATGCAACCCAGGCATGTGCCCTTGACCGGAATCGAAGCCAGGACCCTTCAGTCAGCAGGCTGATGCCCTATCCACTGAGGCAAACCAGTTAGGGTTCTTTATTATTTTAAAAATATTTTCATTCTTTCTTCCATCAATTTTATCCTTTAGATTACTAATTTGATTCTATTCTCTTTTCCGGGGATATTTGAATGACATACTTGTGTTTTTTATCTCTGTATGGCCACATGTTAACTGATGACTATTGATGGGCAGCCTAACTTTGTATGTTAACTTGCACTCCTTCTCAGATGGGTGGGATTTCCCCAATTAAATCATTCAGCTATGGAAGGGCCACCCACCCATGTCTTGATTAAATGAGTAATGTGCGCATTGCTGTTGATGTCAGAGACATTTATGCAATGTGGTGACAGAGGCTACCTATTTCCCACTGCTCTCTGAAGACTCCTAGATACTATATCAATAGAAACTCTATCGAAGACTTCACATCATGCACTCAAATGTTTGATACCAGCCAAGTCAAAGATGAGAGTCTGCAGTATCATAGCATAGGCATTTGCACGGTGCTAGGGAAACATTCTTTCCCTAAAGGGTCCAAGTGGACAGCAGGGGAGAATTTAGAATTTATATTCATCAGTAAGAAGGATCATCCTCATTTATTTGTTTGTGTTTTATGAATTTCAGGACTAATACTTTTTATTTATTTTTAATTTTTTGTTGATAGTGTTACAGATGTGCCCATCCCCTTTACTCCCCTCTGCCCAGCCCCCACCTCTCCCCAGGCCTTCAATACACTATTGTCTGTGTCCATGGGCTATGTATGCATACATGCATAGAAGTTCCTTGGTTCATATCTTCCCATCTCCCACACCCCTTACCCCTCGGAGATCTGTTATACTGTTCCAGGTATCTATGCCTCTGGTTCTATTTTGTTCATCAATCAATTTTGTTCATATAAGTGAGATCATGTGATATTTGTCTTTCCTGGCTTATTTCACTTAGCATAACAATCTCCAGGTCCCTCCATGCTGTCACAAAGGGTAAGAGATCCTTCTTTGTTATAGCTGCATAGCATTCCATTGTGTAATGTACCACAGCCTTTTATCCATTTATCTACCGATGGGCACTTGGGCTGTTTCCAGTTCTTAGCTACTGTAAATAATGCTGCTATGAACATAGGGGTACATATATTCTTTCTGACTGATGTTTCCAGATTCTTAAGATGTATTCCCAGAAGTGGGATTGGTGAGTCAAATGGCAGTTCCATTTTTAATTTTTTGAGGAAACTCCATACTGTTTTTCACAGTGGCTATACCAGTCTGCATTTCTACCAGCAGTGTACAAGGGTTCCCTTTTCCTTTATTTATTTTTTAAAACCAGAGTTTAGAATAAGAACACTTTTTGAATCTTAAGTAATATAGACACATTTCATAGGGTAATTTCAAAGATGATTCAAAAAATATATATATATATTTTAAATATTTTATTGAGTTTTTACAGAGAGGAAAGGAGAGAGATAGAGAGTTAGAAACATCGATGAGAGAGAAACATCGATCAGCTGCCTCCTGCACACTCCCCCCCACTGGGGATGTGCCCGCAACCAAGGCACATGCCCTTGATCGGAATTGAACCCGGGACCCTTCAGTCCGCAGGCCGATGCTCTATCCACTGAGCCAAACCGGTTTCGGCTCAAAAAATATTTTTAAGCCATTTTTGTTTACTCTGCCATTCTCTATAAAAATTACTGGCCAATAGGACAAATTGAGGCATGTTGGGAAAAATTTAAATAGTGCAGCTTGACATTTCTGGTGTAGATAGTGTGAGAAGACTGTGGGGTGAGCAGGTGTGAGTGTAGAGAGGAATCTGAACCCTTTTCACTCAAAGATCTGGTACTAAGCTGGCCAGCCCAGATAGCAGGATGATAAAGAATAGGAAAAATCCCTCAAGCAACATTGTGGGTAATGAATAGAACAAAGGAAGAGTGAAGGCCAGAAGTTTATTTAGGAAGCCATAATTCAGGTGAGGGATTGACCTATTATGGTGGCAGTGTAAATGGAAAAAATATTTAGATACCAGGATAAAAATAACATAGCAACCAAATAATAGGAGAAATATGTAAAATGAGTTTATAATGACTTCCAATTTCTGTCCTGATAGAGCACATGTTGAACTCAAAAGGGATATAGGCAACCCTAGCTGGTTTGGCTCACTGGATAGAGTGTTGGCCTGCGGACTGTAGGGTCCTGGGTTTGATTCTGGCCAAGAGCACATGCCTGGGTTGTGGGCTTGATCCCCAGTAGAGGGAGTGCAGAAAGCAGCCAATCAATGATTCCCTCTCATCTTTGATGTTTCTATTTCTCCCTCTCCCTTCCTCTCTAAAATCAATAAAAATATATTTTTTAAAAGATTTATAAAAAAGGGATGCAGTTACAAGGAAAGATTTTGAAGTACTAGGAGCTAAATGTGGAACATAATAAATTCCCTTTGGACATAGTATATTTAAAAACAAATATAAGATTCCCAGGTACATACATTCAATTGGATGTTAGATGTATGGGTGGTTCTCAACCTTCTGGCCCTTTAAATACAGTTCCTCATGTTGTGACCCAACCATAAAATTATTTTCGTTGCTACTTCATAACTGTAAGTTTGCTACTGTTATGAATCATAATGTAAATATCTGATATGCAGGATGGTCTTAGGCGACCTCTGTGAAAAGGTCGTTTGACCGCCAAAGGGGTCGCGACCCACAGGTTGGGAACCGCTGGTCTAGAGTTTGAGAGAGAGGACGAAAATGAAGATATAGATTATGAGGTCAACAGCATATTAATGCCTAGAAAAGAGCCAACAGAAGATGCCAGACACTGTCCTAGGTATGTGGGATATAAAAGTGGAAAGAAAGCTCAGGTTCTTACTCTGGGGAAGCTTAACATTTTAAGCAGCAATAATCACATAGACAAATTCTTAAGCTAAGAGTTGAAAACCAGAAAAAAATAATATATGCAAGGAACCAAAAGGAGAAGTAGATCTAAGTAACTGAGGGAAAATCAAGAGTCAAAGGCATCAGAGTGTCAAGGAGAAGTGTTCAAAGGGACCAGCGATAAAGTCATTGAATAATCAGTAAACCGCCTTGATTTTGCTCAAGGGTCCATGAGTCTGCCTTTGCAATCAGAGCTGCCAGAGTGAGCACATGGGATGGGGTGCTGGCTTTGCCATTCTGATTGCTGATTTTAAAATAAATGTGTTTCTTAAAAATCTTTATTGCTGAAAGTATTACATATGTCCTCTTTTATCCCCCATGAGCCCCCTCCAGCCGGCGCCCCTCCCTCCCACCTTCAGGCCTTCACCATCCTACTGTCTGTGTCCATGGGTTATGTATATATGCACACAAGGTCTTTGGTTGATTACCTCCCACCCACCCTCTCCTGCCTTCCCTCCAAAAAAATAAATAACTCTCACCATATTTCTGATCTTTCCTTCCCAAAATATTCCCACGAATAAACCTCTGAGTCATTCTAAAGGAATTAAAACATCATGGATTCGTTGTCTAAGTTAATTACAGACATTTCTCAGGCAAGGGAAGCCTTACTCCCTCGAGCCATGTGGCAGAAAATGGATGTGTTCCAATGTTGCTCTCTTTGAATGAAGAAAAACATTTTCAGTCACAATACTTGAGTATTCTTCTCTTTGTAACCATTTCTTTTCAGGAAAATAACGATTCCTGTACACTTAAAATGATCTTAAAAGTATATTAGATTATTTTCTGTTCCTTGGACTAGGAGTAGAAGTTCACAATATCAAATTATTAGTTAATTTTATTTTTCCATCACCTTTTATCCCCTCTATGCCCTCTTTCACATCCCCCTCCTCCCTCTCTCTACCCCTCTCCAATCACCAAACTGTTGTCCATGTCCTTGAGCTCTCTCTCTTTTTTTTTTCTTTTTTGCTCAATCCCTCCACCCCTCCAATACCCCTCCCCCTCCCTATCTGAGTCACTCTATCTCTATTTTCCTTGGTAGTTCAGTTTGTTCATTAAATTCCACCTATGAGTGAAATAATATGGTACTACTCTTTCTCTGGCTGGCTAATTTCATTTAGCATAATGTTCTCCTGGTCCATCCATGCTCTTCTTTATGATGCAGTTGTTAGATGTTAAATATCATACCTTGAAAATTCTTTGAGACATATGACTTTGTGCCTCAAATTTAATATTCATTATTCAGTTGCACTTCTATGTTGCTTAGACTATCAGTGTGAGGAGTTTTCATCCTGAATGCATTTTGGATGAATTATATTTTAAATTCTGTATCAGGTTTTACTGATACTGTTAATGCACTTAAGTGTGCATTCGAACCCAGTCCTTCCCATCCACTTCTGTTTCACAGGCAAGAATTACAGTGTTCGGATAGCTATTTTCTGACTGAACTATAAGCCAGGCAAATGCTGTTCTGTGGCATGCATTTTTTTTAGAAGTGGCAAGGGAATACATTTTACAGTGGGCATCATCACTTTGAAAACATGGTTATTAATCTTTTTCCTGTGAAAAAGTGCAGTAGATAAAGAAATTAGTTAAGAGGAGGAGAGCCTAAACATTTGTTGCATGGTGTGAGATGAAAAATAAAATACATAAAATTACAGTTGAAATTCATTTTCCATAGAAAGCTTTGACTATGAAGCAATTAAAAAATATATAAGAAACTTTATTTTTTTTTTTCCTTTTCAACTTGAAAGGGCACCAGCTCTTCACTTTGTCAAGGCAAGGTAAAAAGTGGCCTTTGGATAAGTTTGTGCAGGTTGAACTAGAAAATGCCCACATCATTATCAACAATCCTATTGTCATGAAAAAAAAAAAAATAAGTGAAAGAAAGAATTTTGTGATACCACTTCAAAAAATTTTCTAAAAAAACAAATCACTAATTTACTCAGGTAACTGCTATCTAGTGAAAGTACTACACAGGAAAGGGCACAACAGGCCATTCACACTTTCTCACTCCTGTCACAGTGGTTCTTAAGTTATATTGGGGAACTTTTATTTTTTTCTTCAAAACTCATTAGCTTTATGAAACAAAAGACTTCATGATCTTATAACAAATTAAATTATATTGTTTTAGGATTTTGCCAGAGGACACAAGAATATTTAAAAATGTGAAGACATGGGAAATGCCCACATCCAAAAGCTCTGAGGGGCTATAAGAAACTTTCTATAATGAGGCAAAGTAACTGTATTTTATGCTGAGGCATTGTCCGTACTGAGATGCTCAAACTCCATGGAAGCTTACCTATGATGGGTAAGTGTACGTTACCTGAGCTTAAGGCTTGTTCTGGAAACTTCCAGCACAAAGCCTACTACTGAATTTTAGATTATTTGCCAGCAGTGTATATGGGAGCTAGCTTGAATCCTCTGCTCCAGGCCCTTTTGGGTTAGGATAATAGCTCCTAGGAGCAGAGGCTAGTTGAACGTTGAGCATGAAAGGAGGCTGGAATTAGAGAGAGAAAGCAAACAGGTGGGCTTATGATATTTTCATATAATCAATTCTCTCTCCATTAAACCAATGGACTATATAATATTGGACAATATAATGTTCTTAAACCTGGTCGACCCGTTGTACTCTTTTTCTTTCTCCCCACCCGCTTTGGGAAACAGTGAGAGAGACTCAGTAAAGAGGTTGGGTAGGAAAAAATCATTGAGGTTTCCCGAGAGGCTAATTTTCAACATACTTTTTTTTTTTTTTTTTTTTTTTCCCATAAGAACCTTTTAATTGGGTTTGTCTTTGGTTTCGCTGGACATGTGATTTAAGAGTTGACCAAGTTCCACATATAACAGAATGAAATACATTAAAGTTTTTTTTTTTCCATAATGAAGTTAGTTACTTATGACTGTACTTATATGTACAGTCATCTTCTCATGTTTGAAAATCAAGATCTCATTTTTTTTTGTTGTTGTTGTTGTTAAACAAATCTATCAGCAGTCTTTGCTGTGAACAAATATAGGACTTAGAAATTTAAGAATTGAAATAAATATCTTATGTAATGTTTGCTATAGGTTTGGGGAAGGACAACATTTTCATGGAATCTCTTTTATTCCTCACTAAATGTAATGGACCTGTTGTTTCAAAATAATTTGTGTTTTTGCTTTTTAGTCCTCACCTGAGAATTTTTCCCCCATTGATTTCTAGAGAGAGTGGAAGGGAGGGAGAAGGAAGGTAGGGATAGGGAAGGGAGAGAAAAAAGAAGGGGGGGGAGAGAGAGAGAGAGAGAGAGAGAGAGAGAGAGATTGGTTGCCCCTGCACGTGCCCCCACTGGGGCTGGGGGACCTGTAACTGAGATAGGTGGTAGGTGCCCTTGACCTGGAATCAAACCTGGAACCCTTTGGTCTGCAGGCCTAAGCTCTAAGCACTGAGAAAAATTGGCCAGGGCCAAAATAATTTGTTTTTAACTGTACACTTTGGGTTCTAATTATTCTACCCTTTGAAACTTTTCATCTCCTTTGATTCTATCTTTATAGCATGTATTTAGATTTTTCTTTTCCATCCTTCAGTAGGGAAGAAAACAAATACAGCATGCGATCACTCTATTGTAGATAGGCCTCTGGGGCAGAGGTCACAGGACCAGCTGTTTCAGCATTCTAAGCCAGTGTCGTTTTACTTTCTAGATTGCAATTGTTGCGAGAGTGGCAAAAAAATATTTTTCAAAGCACAGGCTGAAACTGGGAACTATAGTAAGCCCCTGTTATAGAATACTGCAGAATCAGCAAGTTGATGCCAGTTTGCCTCAGAGAGACTTGCAAAAGTCAAAGATTTCTCTAAAGAAATAATACCCAATTTTCCTCTGTTTTACTCTAGCACCAAACAAGATGTAATTTTTAAAACATTTACTAAATAAGTGTAATTGATTTGAGGTTGTTTTTAATTATTGCAAAAAATAAAAGGGCCTCAAGGACTGCATTAACCTTTGAATTTATAAAAGTTTAAGTATGGTCAGTAGTAAAAAAATAAAATGACAGCTTTTATTTTCTCCTTAGTCATAGGGGGTTCTTTAATGAGCAAAAGGAAGTTCCAGTATTAGGAGATACTGTGGGCTGACTGATGTGGTGATTTTGTGACCCACTCACCTTGAAAGAAAAAAAGTTACTTTTTAAAAGTTGTAATTCTTTACTAGGATATCTTCAATCTTTGTGGCATATTTTCAGGCTCAAGTTATTATATTTTAAAGTAATGCCCTGGAAATTATACCCTTGTGGACGAAAGGGGCCACACGCTGACAAGCTCAGGGAAGGCCTGCGTGGCAGCCTAGCAGACTCAGAGACCTAAAATAACCACAAAGGATGGTCTGAAATTAAACTTTAACTAAAAGCAGTTATGGTGGGCAGTTTTGTCCTAGGCCAGTATCTTCACTGACAAGATCAACTCTGATCCTTACTGAGCCCATTTGCCTTTTTGCCTCTAAGATAACATATCCTTGAAGTGTCTGGGTAATTTGTAACTTCCCTTTTTCTGGAGCCCCTGGGGCACAACCAAATGTTCTGGGGGCCAGGACAGATACTACAAACTCCTTCATTATCATGTTAATTGATCCTGCACCCACCTAAGTATGTGTCTATCATTTTACTTTTTATCCAATCCCAGGGGTTCCACCCCCCTCCCCCTTCGCTTAATCCCACCTCCTTAAATCTGTCACCAATGAATTTCTTGAATAAATACGGATGTAACCCTGCCATTCTCCGGAGCACTATCTCAATTCGTTGAGATTCTGCTTCCCGGCATATGTCGACAGTTTGGCTCAAATAAACTCACAAAAATTCTTTACAGGTTTCAATGGTTTTTTACGTTAACACCCTACAAATCTGTGGAGCTCCAGTCGCGCAATCGGTTAGCGCGCGGTACTTATACAACACCCTACAAATCTGTAATTCATACCCAGTATGTCCCTCTTCAAATTTCAAAGTTCAATACTGAAAACAAGCAAAGTGCAAAATGCTATACAGGGCAAAGCAATCCCCAAATTTTGAGTATCTTATGGGCTACCTTAAGGAACCGGCCTGAGTTGTGATGGCCATTATCTGTATGCAGGACTTTTTGTGTAATTATTTCCTTGATCCCTCAATGAGTTGGGGTGCCAGCAAGAAGCTGGTGGCATATACAAACTGAGTTCTTTGAAGGACATTTTAAAGCAATCTATTTGAAAAGGTGTGTGCAGGTAATAGAGATCACTAAAGGATAGTGGAGTTAGGCAACGGTTCTCAACCTGTGGGTCACGACCCCTTTGGGGGTCAAACGACCTTTTTACAGGGGTCGTCGCCTAAGACCATCCTGCATATCAGATATTTACATTACGATTCATAACAGTAGCAACATTACAGTTATGAAGTAGCAACGAAAATAATTTTATGGTTGGGGGTCACCACAACATGAGGAACTGTATTAAAGGGTCACGGCATTAGGAAGGTTGACCACTGAAGGAAGGTTGACATTACTCTTAAATAGGAACAAGGGCTCAATTTGCCAGAACGTGAGAAACAGAGAGAGGTGGGTAGAGAGACAGTGGCCTGCCAGGCACCGAGACCTTTAGCCATGAACACAGCCAGTCCATGGCAATAGGGAGCTCATGGATAAATAAAATGGCCTCACTCTGCTCTTTCCTCTAATCACTTGCTTGTGCTCCCTTTTGGCTGAACCAGCCTGGAGCTCTGATTCAGTATAATGTGTGGAGGAAAAAGGGCCACATGCTACCCTGACAAGCTCAGGGAAGGCCTGCATGGCGAACTTGCAAACTCAAAGACCTAAAGTAACCCCAAAGGATGGTCTGAAATGAAAACTTTAAGGAAAAGCAGTTTGTAGTGGGTAGTCATGTTCTAGGCCAGTATCTTCCCTGACAAAGGTCAAACATTACCTATTGTCTTTTTGCATCTAAGATAACAAACCTCTGAAAGGTCAGGGTAACTTGTAACCTCCCTTTTCTTTGGAACCCTCAGGGCACAACCAAAAGTGCCTTGGGTGCCAGGGCAGATACCACAAATTCTTTCATTGTTCTTGTTATCATGTTAATTGTTGACTGTTAACTATGCTGTGCCCTCCTAAGTAAAAGAAGTACCTGTCTATCATTTTACTCTTTATCCAATCCCAAAGGTTTTGCCACCCCCCGCTTTGCTTTCTCCCGCCTCCCTAATCTATCACCAATGGATTTCATGTAACCCACTTACACCTCCTTTGATTGTAATGTATGAAACAAGGTGAAAAACTGTCATTCTCTGGAGCATTACCCAATCCGTTGAGATTCTGCTTCCCTGCAATTATCAACAGTTTGGCTCAAATAAACTCATAAAAATTCATTACAGGTTTGAATGTTCTTATGTTACTTGGTATAGTGCAGCGGGATTCAAAGAAGCTCACCCAGGGCTATCTGCAGACTCAGACCCGCTGGTTCCCTGTCCATTGGATGTACATGGGTGAGTTGTCTCTTAGATCCAGAACCTTCCCTTGCTTTTGGTAGATTTGCAAGTGCTTTCCAAGTTTGTATTTTTAAGTTAACAAGTGGGAAATAGATATGCAGGTGCATAAAGATACTCAAACACATATCCTAATCTAAAAATGCCACAATTCCCATTGTCTAGATCAAGCATGTCAAACCCGAAGGCTAACATGGGCCAAATAAACAGGCATGTAGCCTGCAGGCCTCAAGTTTGACATGCTTGATCTAGATTTTAACAATGGAAATTGAGTAAATATGACTGAAAAATCGTTGTTTTTTTTTTTCTTTTGCCTCAAATTCAGAATTCTTAATTATATCCTGTAATGTATAATAAACGTAACAATTTTTAAGTCTCTTACCCTTCCTTTCTCACTCAGCCTAGCACCCCCTTTATTTTCAACCATTTTAGCTTTCAAGCCATCTTTTCTACCATTGCCTCATCCCATGACATGTACTGAGCACATTCTGTGTTTGAGGTCCTGTGTTGGGGCTGAATGAGGGGATGACATGACCCAGGCTCTGCCACTGTACTGCCTGGTAGACAAGATGAATATATAGATGAAATTCCCCAGTATTATAGAGCAACACGAAATATATGAACAAAGATTCATTGGCCTGCATCTGTAGAGTGCCTAATTTACAGCCACTAGAGGTCTGGTGCACAAATTCTTGCACAGGTGGGGTCCAGCTGGCCCATCCCTATCGGGGCCAATCAGGGCTCGGCTGGCAGGAGTGAGGAGCCGCAGGAGGTTGGCCGCCGGCCCCACCTCCCACCCCCGATTGAGGCCAGGCAGATGGGGGTGGGGTGCCGCGGGAGGTTGGCTGGCTGGCCCGGCCCCCAATTGGGCCGGTTGACCTGCCGCAGTGTGCATCATAGCAGCCAGTCATTCCGATCATTCTGGTCATTTCAGTCACTTGGCTTTTATATATATAGATGTTTCATAGAACACAAAAAGGTTGAAGTCTACCTTCAAGGGAATTTGTTTCTCTTTATTTAAATTCATAAAATGGCAAACTGATTATGATTAGGCTTCTTCCATGAGTCTACATCAGGGGTGGGCAAACTTTTTGACTCGAGGGCCACAATGGGTTCTTAAACTGGACTGGAGGGCCGGAACAAAAGCATGGATGGAGTGTTTGTGTGAACTAATATAAATTCAAAGTAAATGTTAGGTCGGAGAGAGCCCAGGATCGGATACATGCAGACATGACAAGATAATGGACTTCCCCTGGAATTTCTCACAGATCAAGGTGCCAGACACAGATACCAGCTTCTTCTCCCTGAATTCACATACCCCCACACAGATAAGAACTTCATCCTGAATATTCCGCCCATTCCCTGCAGCAGAGAATTCCTCAGCTCATGTCCCCGCCCCTCACCCAACCGCAGTATAAAAAAAGCGC
The DNA here is from genome assembly GCF_014108235.1 of Myotis myotis. NCBI lineage: Eukaryota > Metazoa > Chordata > Mammalia > Chiroptera > Vespertilionidae > Myotis > Myotis myotis. The sequence goes on from NW_023416318.1 coordinate 6,325,818, forward strand.
CCCCCTCCCTGTTGGTGTGAATCCATGTGCCCTGTCCTTGGGGTATGTGGGTCTCCCGGGGACGCAGAATAAACCTTTTCCTTTCCTTTCTTTTCTGATTCACTGGACTCTATTTCTTGCGCCGCCTCCTGAGCCACCTAAGCTAACAGTAAACATCATTACATAAAAGGGTATGGTCTTTTTTTTTAGTTTTATTCATTTCAAACGGGCCGTAGTTTGCCTGGTTTACATGCAGGAACCATAGGTTGGCCATGTAGGTTCCATTAGTTAAACTCCAGAGAACTTATATTTTTTTATTTAAATTTAGTTAATGTAAATCCATTCTGGAAAGATAGATCTAAAGATAATGTGATGATATTTTGAGACTTCAAGACTAGGGTTGGAACCTGGAGCAGGATGATTTTCTTAAGATGTTTTAGGCCATTTTCAAAAGCCTCTGAGGAGAGTGTCTGAAAATTGTCTCCAAATAATTGCCACATTCTCCAATATTGCAGTGCATTAATTTCTTATTTAGATTATCTATAATAATAAAAGTGTAATATGCTAGTTAGACCGAACAGCTGAATGATCTTCCAGATGTCCTTCCGGACAAAGCCATGGTGGTGGGGGCCAAGGCAGAGACAGTTAGGGAGATCAGGCAGGCAGGCAAGTGGTTAGGGGCAATGAGGCAGGCAGGAGGGCCAGCGGTTAGGAGCCAGTGGTCCCGGATTGCGAGGGGGATGTACTACTGCCAATTTAGGCCTGATCCCTGCATCCTGGATTACGAGAGGGTGCGGGCTGAGCTGAGGGACCTCCCATCCCATGCAAGAATTTCATGTTCCGGGCCTCTGGTCTATATATATGCTATCTAATAATAGAGAAACATGGTAATTAACTGTAACTTTGCTACCCTTCCCATTGGCTAATCAGTGAGATATGCAAATTAACTGCCAACCAAGATGGCGGCCGGCAGCCACACAGCTGAAGCGAACATGAGGCTTGCTTGCTCCAGTGACAGAGGAAGCCAAGGTTCCCCACCTGCCACAGCCCAGCTCTGAGCTCCAGATGCAACAATGTTGCAATTATAGAAGCTAAACAAACCCAGAAACCTGCTTTCAGCCGGCAATAGCCTCAGAGCTGGAGCCGGCTCACAGCTCCATTGACAGCTATAGAAGGTAAATAAATCCCAGAAAAAATAAATAAATAAATAAATAAATAAATAAATAAATAAATAAAAAGAGGCTGGGAGCTTCAGTCATCTGCCAGCCTGAAAACAGCCCTCAGCCCCTCACCCAGACTGGCCAGGCACTCCAGTGGGGACCCCCACCCTGAAGGGGGTGTGACCAGCTGCAAACAGCCATCATCCCCTCACCCAGGCTGTCCAGGCACCCAAGCAGGACATCCACCCTGATCCGGGACACCCTTCAGGGCAAACCAGCCGGTCCACACCCGTGCACCAGGCCTCTATCCTATATAGTAAAAGGGTAACATGCAAACTCACCCTAATAGCAGAAAGACTGGGAATGACTGGTCACTATGACACACACTGACCACCAGGGGGCAGACGCTCAATGCAGGAGCTGCCCCCTGGTGGTCAGTGCGCTCTCACATAGGAGGAGCTCTGCTCAGCCACAAGCCAGGCTGACAGCTGCCAGTACAGCGATGGTGGTGGGAGCCTCTCCCGCCTCCTCAGCAGCGCTAAGGATGTCCGACTGCAGCTTAGGTCTGCTTCCCGCTGGCAAATGGACATCCCCCGAGGGCTGCTGGGCTGCCAGAGGGATGTCTGATTGCCATCTTAGGCCCAATCCCCCAGGGAGCGGGCCTAAGCCAGCAGGTGGTCATCCCTTGAGGGGTCCCAGACTGTGAGAGGGCAGAGGTCGGGCTGAGGGACCCCCCACCCCCCTGAGTGCACAAATATTTGTGCACCAGGCCTCTAGTATATATATAAAAGGCTAAGTGACCGTCTGACCATCCAACTGATAACTATTATGCACAATGATCACCAGGGGGCAGACACTCAACACAGGAGCTGCTGAGCTGTGGTGACTTGGCAGCAGCAGTTCTTGGGTGATGCATCCCAGAACCATAGAGGAGGGAGCCCGATTCTGGGGTGTGTCACCTGAGAACTGCCCTCTTGCAATCCAGGACCCCTTGGGGGATGTCAGAGAGCTGGTTTTGGCCCAATCCCTGCAGGTCAGGCCTCAAGGACCCCACCTGCTGGAGGGACCCTGCTCACTCCGCAGACATCCTTTGAGCCATGGCACCACCCCAGGTGCAGCCAGCTGGGATGGGACCACAGGAGATTGGCTCCAGGTCATGTCTGGCCCATCTCTCTCAGGCCCGCCCCACCGGCCACCTTCCAATTACTTTCCTTTCAATGTGTACAAATCCATGCACCAGGGCACTAGTCTATATATATAAAAGGTTAAGCAACTGTTTGACCCTCTGACCGGCTGGTAGTTATGATGAACACTGACCACCAGTGGACAGATACTCAATGCAGGAGCTGCCGAACAGCGGTGACTTGGCAAAGATGGTACTTGGGTGATGCACCCTAGAACCAGAGAGGAGGGAGCCCTATTTCTCACAGGGCTGCGCAGTTCCACCTTCAGCATGGGTTATGTTGTTGCTGGGGCATTGTTGGCCCCAAATCTGGTGTACTGCACATTTGCATTGTGTTCCCCACCCTGTAAAACAACAACTTTGTAGAGTGCCCTCTTGCACTCTGGGACCCTGTGGGAGATGTCGGAGAGCCAGTTTTGACCCGATACCCACAGGCCAGGCCAAAGGACCTCACCTTCCAGAGGGATCCTGCTCATTCCGCAGATGCCCTTCTAGCCGTGGCACTGCCCCAGGTGTGGCCGGCTGGGAAGGGACTGCAGGAGGTTGGCTCCAGGGCATGTCTGGCCTATCTCACCCAGTCCCACCCCGCCAGCTACCTTCTAATTACTTTCCTTTCAGTGTGCACAAATCTGAGCATCGGGAAAATAGTCCTATATAATAAAAGTCTAATATGCAAATCGACCAAACAGCAGAATGACTGGTTGCTATGATGTGCACTGACCACCAGGGGGCAGTTGCTCACAGCTGGCGAGCACAGCGGCGGTGGCAGGAGTGGGCCTAACCTGCAGTTAGACATTCCCCGAGGACTCCCGGACTGCTAAAGGGCACAGGCCAGGTTGAGGGGACCCTTTCTCCCCTCCAAGTGCATGAATGTCATGCACCAGACCTCTAGTAATATTATAAGCATCCATGAAAGAGGCATGGGGGAGTTATGAAATTATAGAATGTGTGTGTATGTGTGTGGGAGTAAGAGAAAATGAGAGGGAACAGGGAGATATTATTAGTACTAGATATGTGATAGACTTGTCAAATTTTATGAAATTAATTACATAAATTGAAAATGATAAATCAGAAGTCAGTGTATTTTGTAGCAATATGAGATTAAAATTATTCACAGATAAAAATTTAAAAGGAAACTGTGAGCAATGGGAGAATTTTGGTGGGAATCGCTGTACTCCAAGACTTAAAAGTACTATCCTGCAAATGAAAACTATCAGGACCATGAAGAATAGCATGCATACCTTAAATCATCTCGCCGTCTACATGCCTAGGATTAGGTTCTGTTCCTGGTTCTCTTTCTAATACTTTAATCAAATGCATACTTCTTTCCCTCAGAACCAAAAGATTTCATCTGTAAGATAATAAAAGTGAATTTTCAAATGTGTTTTTCAAACACGTTTAGCATCCGCATTGTGTCTTTATTTTTTTGTACAGAAGTCCACTATTACGGTGACTGCTTTTGTTTGAATGGTGGTGCAGGAACTAATCTAGTCTAATTACCTCCACTCTCTTGTTCCTGCCCTCATGGCCTCTGACACACATCCAAAGAACACAGTTTGCAAATCACTGAACCAATGATATAAGAGATTCTTTTCAGTTATGACAATCTTGGGATTAAAAGCAGGAATAGCTTAACTGAATACGAAGCTTGCCTTCACTCCTGATTAGATAAAGAAGCCCACCCTTCTCTTTTGTATATTTTTAAAAATAGTCTTGTCAGTCTTGTAAATTACCACCCACACCTGTGAAAGGGAAATATCTGGACCTCTTTCTTACAAAGAGCCAACGATACTTAATTTGCTAAATACATGTCACTTGCTCTGAGCAGGTTGGCATCTGGGTCAGATAGGTCCTCTTACAGTACTAGAGAGGATGGATAATTTTTAACTTATCTGTCTGCACACATTTTTAACAGCTTGTAGATCTTAACTACTTCTGTTTATACATCTCATTCACACATTCATAGCATGTCAATTACTTGAATTAAAGAGACAGGAGCCATACCTGAATTTTCAATTTAAAACAGATATGCCCACATCACCATTTCTTTTAGACACAGCTATTTGCTGTTGTTGCCCTGAGCCCACTTTGTTTGAATGCTCTAAAACATCCACGGAGCAATGCCTTAATGTAGGAATTTACCCAAAGTGCATATAGCATTTATATAGCACATTAATTTTTAAAGTATACACTTTCAAAGATGTGGCTCAGAGCTACAGCTAGTCCTGGAACATAGCTGATATCCAAGATGTGAATTCACACCAAGACATGACTATACACAGGCGTTCCTACACACAGTCAGTTTCAGCTAGTTAAATGCTTCCAAATTCTCCAAAGGCTCCAAATTTGGATGTTTCAGGAAGCTGACTTTTTACTCCGTTATGAATTAGGTTTGATATGGCAGCGGATGGGAGGTATTGTCTTCTTCTTTAATGATTTTAGGTGACAGTGGTTATGCTTTGAAAAACTACTTAGTTTGAAAAACTACTTCTTTGTTTTGTCCCCAGACTCCTTCTGAAATAGAATCAATATAAGTTAGGATGGAACTCAATAGGTGACTAGAATGATAATGAGGAATGCATTAGGAAGAGTTATAAATGGGACGTGGATGCCCCCATCCAATCTGGCGGAGCCTCCCCGTGCCGCCATTCAGACACGTGAAGGCTCTGTGACATCTAGCATGGCCATGAAAGCAGCTTGTCTTTTAAAAGCAGCAGCAGAGATTAGCACAGCTCGCCAAATGCCTGAAGTAAATGACTATGATGATGTGTACTTTTAGCAAATTTGGTACCAAATAGTGAAGTAGAGCTAAAAATATTGGGACAAGATGATTTTCATTTTGAAAGGAAGAAAAAAAATCCTTTCACCTACCAGGTTTGGGTAATTATTTCTATTACAGAAGTAAATGATGTATTATATTTTACCAGCGTGTAGGTGCTTTGGCAGGAAATACCAGGGAAGAAATTACTTTAGGCTGAGGCATGTCTTTTCTTCTAGAAGAAACTGGAGAGGTAATGGTGAAATTTCATTTGAGGATAGGTCTAGTGATTGAGGCTTACAGGAATGCCCAAAGTTCATTTGTCCAAAGTGAGGTATTGACCTACTTATTTATTAATTTATCTATTTTAGGAAAAAAATAATTATTTTTTATTGGAATATTTTTTAACATAGTTGGAATTAAAAGCATATTAGTTGACATAGTTATTGACCTGTATTATCTTTACATTTATAGCTACTGATATTCCAAGTATTAAATTTCATTTTTCCAATCAACCTCAGTTTTCAAAGGCACATGACTTAGTGAGGAATAGGCATGTTTTCCTTAGGGATGAATACTGAGAAAAACAGAGCAAAACTCAAATCTAGCTTTTTTTATGGTTGAATTTATTTTATTTTTATTTTTTAAAATTTTTACTGTTGAAAGTATTACGTACGCCCCCTTTCCTCCTGCTTGACCTCTTCTGGCCTCCTATTTATTTAAATTGGTCTTGGAACAAAATAGATCCAGAGACATAGAAGGATTCACCTCCCTTTCGGAGACTGACATGGAACTTAGTTCTCCATGGAGGGCACTTTTACTTCACAGCTACTCGTTTACCCCTTTGGGGGAGTGGTGAGGGAATATATTATTTTTTATTGCTTTCTCATATTTCTTATAAAATGTTTTACATGTTATCAACTAGCCAGAAAGCACATTAAGATGATGTTAGACTGCCTCTGGCAGTTTTCAAAGTACCCCCATATAGGGAGAGGAGATAACCTTTCTAAAGTTTGAGATTTTAGTTATGTAATCACTTTGCTACCAGAGTACTAGGGTGCTGTTCAGTGGAAAATGATTATGATATTTTGGATTGTGGAAAAAATATAACATTATTCACAACATATATGTGTATATGTACATATATTTGAGATATATATCTTTGAAATATATGTATTTCAGATACATATACATGTATAAAATGCAAGCCAAATAATGATATTTCAAGATAAAAATAATGAAGTCTATCCTTCCATTCAGATAGAAGAGCCTTGAATTGATATCCTTGCCCATTGAACTGAATTCCAGTCCTGGCTCTTGTACTGAAGATCTAAATTCTTTACCTTAGGAAAATCATCCGGCTTCCTTTGCGCCAGTGCTTTCACTATAAAGTCTGATTATGTGAATAAACAGTGATTGCTAACCTGGGGACCTCAGCTTCCTGAGGGTGGCAGAGTTAGTTTTAAAAAGTCTTAATTCCAAGTAGGAATTTCAAGTTTTATTTATAAACCAGTAGCCCTGCGCAGGAATCCCTGCTGCCCTCCAGTAGCTGGCTCACCCTCCTGCTGATTCGTGATCTGGTCATGACTTGCTGGGTCGTTACACCTCAGGGCGTAATGGCTAATTAGCATATTCCTCTCTTCTATAGGATGGTTTCATGTTTTACTCACATAAGCAAAATACATTTAAGTGTATTTAACAAAAGTTTTCCAGAAGCATTCCTTAACTGATAGTGGCTATTTTTTGTAATGTAAATTCTTAATCAATTGAAACTATTCCCATCTGCATATCATAATGTTTTTCATTTTGATCTTAGGAAGGGGTCTTCATATTGGAACAGGTTTGGTAATCACTTGAAGAGATGATTTCTTTTTACATATGGAACTCTTCATGAATTTGCATGTCATTCTTGTGCACAGGCTATGCTAATCTTCTCTGTATCATTTCAATTTTAGTATATGGGCTGCTGTAGTGTGTATGAGAGATGATCTTTTTAAGTCACTTCCAACATAGTATTCTATGATTTCAGGATAATTTCATCATGTCTACCATGGTTTGATTCAATTGAAAAGTAAATTTGGCAAGATGAGCTCTATTTTATGAAATAATCTTGTAATATATATTCTCTGCGATTTAAAATGCAACCTTTTCTTGCTATGATAGGAATGGCCATGTTAGACAGTCCCTTGGTCTATTACATTTATAATGTTTGACATAAAAAAAGACAGAGAAGCTCATAGCTACAGTATAGGTAGGGCTGGTCAAGTGTAGGTAGAATTGCTTATTTGAGATTCACCAGGGCCTCATCAGAAATGCTTTGAGGATTTTAACAATTATTTTTATTGCCATACATTCTAGCTTTATGTTCTTTACATCTAGTAACATCATTTATACTGTCTAAGAAAATCCAGTGAAATACTCCAAGCCTACATTTCTGGACATTTACCTTCTAAGACATTAGGTGTCAAGACTATTCATCCCTCCTGGGGTCACCTCCACTATAGAATCACCAAATACCTACTAGGGCTATGGGACAGAGATTTAATGATTTCCCTCCTCCTCCAATTAGATAGATGCTGCCAGAAATGCTTACAGCACAAGTTGTAGTTTATATGTAGTAATGCGAACAGAGTCTACTCAATTTAGATTCAAATGTATCCATTATCTATTGTGAGTTGAGTACTGTGTGAGCACTTTTCTATTAAATGTGGTTTCCAACCCTCTCAGAAACCCAGTGAGTTAGATCTCCGGCTCTCTTTTCTAAAGAGGTCACACAGCTAGTGAGTGGCGACCTGGGATTCGAAACTCAGTGTCCTTGACACTCTCTGCGGGTGGGATTCAGAGGGAAGATCCTGGACAGCAGGGGGTGAACTGCTGGAGGGTCTAATTAGGAGGCACTTGTACTTAACCTTAAAAGATCACTTCATAGTCCCAGTACATTAGGCAGTTTCTTTGCCACTCAACTGCCTTCACACTTTGGTTTTCTTTCTTCAGGCACTCTCTGTCTTACCACTTTGTCTTTTGGGAAGAGAGTAGGAATACCACACGTGAAGCTGTGTTACTTCAGGAATTGAGCCTGGAGAAGAAATGCAGATTTTTCTGGAAATCTATAGCACAAAGCCTCAGTGAGTGAGGCTTTATAAGAATGACTTAGAGAAAACAGGGATGATAATCTGGTCAATTTAGAGATCATGTAGGACAGCCTTTTCATGTCCCCCCCATGAGAGAAATAAAGCCCAAGGAAGGGTAATGAACTCCGGAAAGGCCTTTAGCTAAATAATCACAGCTCAAGGTCTCTTGGTTGTCCATTGAGACGTTTCCTGAAGCTTACTTATAACCCTACTTGGCACTCTGTATAAGTGGATCCCTGGGAGTATGTTGGCTGTTCTATTTAAAACCATGCATCTATATTTTCAGGCAATTACTTCTCAAAGTCATACAAGACTAAAATACAGATTTGTTAAGAAATTACTGCTGCATCAGCATAAAGTCGATGAATAATCTATTGAGATCCTTTCCTAAGACCTCTCCTGAACTCCCAGCCTTTAAAACCCTCAAGACCAAGGGCCCACCTTGCACTCTCCCTTTTGGAAACAGGCCTGTGCCTTTCTGGTCCCCCATTTCCTTCCCCCAGGAGCCTCACTTTTGCCTCTCTCTCTCCTAAACTCCAAGGGTCCTTCTTGTGCTTCTGTAACTGGTTTCCTGAGCCCACCAACCCAGCTGGCTCACTTCTACTACCTCTCTAACTACCTAAATAAACTTTCAATTATAATTAAAAAAAAAAAAAGAAATAACTGGACAGGTTAATTTCTATAATCACATTTGGAGGAAAAATTAAAACAGTATCTTAAAAAGTGGATTAGAGGAAACCAAAAGCATTGTCCAATTCTTGGTATAGAGGTTTGGGCATTAGTTTCAGCACTAATTGGTCAAAAATCTCAGTTCACTTTTTACATCAGCCTCAGCATTAGCTTTGTGTTTGATTTCCACATGACACTCTCCTTTCCAACCTAGCTCATTCTCAGGGCTTAGCCTGGAAGCTGGAGTCCCTTTGAACACTGACTGTCAACTGCACATTATATGACATCATTGCTGTAGTCACATGCAACCCATTCTCCACCATCTAAAGGAAGTGGCCAGCCGAGGGCTTGGGCAGCCTTGGCAAATGTGCTTTATGTGAGGCCAAGGATAACGTAATTCTGCTACTGTGCAAGAAGAGAGTTGTACTTCCCTAAGCAAATTGGCTAGAGAGGAGCCACTGTGGTTTCCTCTAATAGGGCGCATGACTTCTTCTGCAGCCATTCTGTATCTCTTAGCTTTTCGAACAGAAGTTTCTTCTAAATCCTGGCAAAGCGAGTAATTAGAAAACTGCCTGTGGGATTTGAGAAAACCCTTGCAGAGCCTCCTTTCCTTTTTTTAATTTTCAATGTGAAGCCCCTCTGTGGTACTTTTCTGGGAGTTCAAATTGTTCCACTTTTTTTTCTAGGAATAGAGTGACAAAATCCAGTCCGTTATCATTCTAATATATTCTGCAAATATTTATCAAACCCAAGCTATGTGTTGGGTGCGTCAGACATAACAGCAGCAAATTAAGGCACGTTCCTTGACTTCTGGAATTTACGCCAGTGCTTTTCAGTGGCGCTTCAGAGCTTCAGCTTGCTCTTGAAGCCTTTCTAGCTTCTTAGTGAATTTGCCTGGGGGTTTCTTTCTGGCACCTAAAGAATTTACTTGGCCTGCTGGGCAGGAATAATTAAACACTGTAAATAAAACAATAATTTTAAAAAAGATGCCAATAGAAGTCATAATTGCTCCTGTTTTATTTTATGTTGTTAATAGAAATTTTAGAATATACTCTATTTGCTTAAAGGCCATTACATCACAATGAGGATAATATTTTAAATTTCAGTCAAACTTCATATACCATCTGACTGGGAAGACAGGAGAAGTGAAAGTGATACCATTGCAATAATCTGGTTAGTACTTAACAGAAAAGGAGTAAAGGGAAGACTAGATAATATAGGCATGCCATTTATACAGCTTTGCTAATTTAACACCCTCCAAGTCTATTACCCCGCTGATTGATGGGGGAAGGAACTGGACAAAGGTACTTGGATGCATGCCCAGTAAGGTTTGAGTGATGTGGGAAGGTACTTTACCTGTCTGTCAATCACACCTGGGAGCAGGTAATGGGCCAGAATAGGTATGACCCATGCAAGGGCTTGAAACCTGAATATTTAAACTTCTGAAAAAAGGAAGTTCCCTCTCTTGGCCCTCTTGGGACTTCTGCTCTCCTGCATTTGCCCACAGGGCTCAGAGCCATGTGGACTCCACACAATGGACTAATGGGCTTTAATAAACCTGATGTTTAGCCAGCCCCAGCCCCAGCCCCAGCCCCAATACAGAACAGAAGCTCTGATTGCTGGCTTTGCTTTTGGCTTTGTTGAATCCACAGCTGCCCCTCTTTCAGGACTGGCTTAAGGGACATGAGACTTTGGAACCGGAAAAATGTAACTCTATTCACATAAAGCCTTTTACCACGTGTCATTCTCCTGTGCAAATCTTAGAAAATTCATTTTCTAAAGATATCTTAAGAGCCCCACTCCCATGACTGATGGAGAAGTACACTTCTTCAGTAACAAAAGGGACTATGGGAGAGGACACCTTCAAAGGCAGTTTTATGCCAGGCTACTCTGGATATGAGTTTGCAGTGTGGCTACTGATATTTACTCTTTCAGACATCCCACAGTTGATTTTTTTTGGAACCACAAATCAACAGGTGAGTAGGTCAAAACTGAAGCTTGATACGTTTGAAGTTAAGTTTCACCTAAATATTGAATTGTGTAACATTTGACAGAAGCTAAAAGGAAACATCACTTCAAGCTTTCAAAGAGCTTTAAGCCATTATTTAATTCCCACTGAATCACTTTGAGGCTCAGAATTTTCATCTCCATTTCACAGATAAATAGGAGAAGAAACCATGGGAGGTTCAGCAACGGTCTCAGGTCATGTAAAAAACTCAGTATCAGAGTGGAGATCAGAATGCTGCAAACTTGGGTCCTTTTGACTTCTCTGCTTGGAGAACAATGCATTTTGCAAACTGACTCCGTCTTTAAAAAGCCAGCCTTCTTGGTGAAGCCCCTGTGTCCTTTGTAAGTCAAAACTTTCTGACTTGTATTTCAGGCACTTTGGAAAGTTCCTACTCTCCTGAAAGACATGGGGTTCACGGTAAAGGAGTATCAAAGAATCATGGTGAAATTTAAGTGACACAGAAACCATACATCTGATTTATCTATTAACCATGCTGGTCTAGCATCTCCAAAACCAATTTACTGATTTATTTGGGAAAGTATAAGTCTTAAATTACCCTCATAGTATTCTAGGTTACTAGAATAGTTGACCTTTGGGGAGAACTTAGCCATATTTAGCCTCACTTTCTCAGTCCCTCTTCCAGGGAAAAGAAATCAGTAAATTAACATTTTAAAGACTAGATTTTTCTAACATAGCAACTTCAAGACCGGGATAAGCAAAAGTAACTAATAAAACTAACAGAACTTTAATCATGATCATCTAAGTGATGACCTAATCCCCCCCTTTCCCCTTGGAGGGATATTCATGCTCCTCTCAACCCCATTTGGACCACATTGCAGATGATATGTACACAACCCCATCATTTGACCCATATTAACATTTACGTATCTGGGAAACAAAAGATCAGTAGGGATAATGAGAGCAGAAAAGACAGCTTTGAACCACCAGGGGGTTCCTAAGATAGAAACTGGGGTGGAGAGGCAGACAGGCAGAGCAGGAAGAAGCAAGGAAAAAGTATTTGTAGAGCATCAGTTGGTACCTAGTGAATACCCACAGGAAAAGAAATCTCAGTAGCGTCTTCTGTTCCTATACATCCTGCTCAATACACTCCACTCTGTCCTTTCATTGCAGTTATACCTGCTTTCTTGAATTGCACACATTGTTATAAATTATTTCTCAAATTTTGTTTTATGACTATGTAACAGACACCACTGTAATTAGCTAGTTATTAACAATAGGAAAGGAGCAAAGGGAAAGCCAGTTATTATAGGCATGTCATTTGGGCATTCACCAGGAAGCTGCAATTTCACACTCTCCAGGGAACACCAGGCTATACCCTGCAAAACACTAGGGGGCAGGGATCCAACAAAGAGAAGATAGACACGTGCCCAGTAAAGTTGGGGTGATATATGACAAATATTTTTCTGTCAATCACACCTGGGGACAGAGATGGTTGGCCAGAATGGGCATGGCCACGGCAAGTGTGTGACTATTTGGGGATATATCATCCCCTAAATAAAGGGACTTGTTCTCTTGTTGCACTTGGCTCTTGACTCATGGGGCTACCTTGTTTTGCTGCTGTCCATGTTTCCTCCATAGCCATGTGGCCCTCTGGATCCCATATGCAACGGACTGATCGACTACAGTCAGGAAACACAGGCTAAGCTAGCCTGATGGACTGGACCAGGCTCCAACATGGAAAGGAAACTCTGATTTTAGCTCTACTGAAGCCTCAGCTATACTTCCTCTATAACTGGACTAAGGGAAATGGGACCTTGAAAACCCAGAAGTACACATTATGGGAAGGAGTGATTTAGTTCCTAGCAATGTTCTCCTTAGAATCATCTCTGAGAGAAGATTCCATCCAGGCACCAACTGCTGTGGAAGTGTTCACACATTCCAGGTTGGACCAGTTCACTTCCTATGTAAATATTTTCTTGTCCAATGAGCTGACCTAATTTGAAGTATTAGATTTTCTCATACAAGAAATGTCACTCTTCCTGTCCTCCATGAGGCACCCAACTCCTTCTTGAGTCAGTGGCTAAGTACCACCTCCTTCAGAAACTGTACCTAATTCAGCTTCACCAAGGCCTGTGCCTTCCCAAGGCTAAAACCCTTTGCTCAGATAAATTAGAGATGCAGAGAAGCACATCCACTCTTCAGACCAGGAGAAGCCTCTTTAGTGAATAAAGCCTCTTCAGGGTGACTTCATGAAGTACATGTTTCACTTAGACTGTGAGGGCACTTGGGTGCATGGATGACTGTTCCTGAGCTTCCAGATGTATTAGGCTCTGCAGAGTTAAATCTCCAATAAGTTGACTTTTGTTGTACAGTATCAATCTTCCCCACAGAAAATAAACACACAGACAATAAACAAACAACACACACACACACACACACACACACACACACACACACACAATATCTCCTCCCCAAGGATATGTTTTCATCGATTTTTAAAGAGAGAGAGAAGCATCAATGTGAGAGAGAAACATTGATTGGTTGTCTTCCGCACGGGCACTGACCAGGAATCAAACCCACAACCTAGGTATGTGCCCTGTCTGAGGATTGAGCCTGCAACCCTTTGGTGTATGGGGTGAGGCTTCAACCAACTGAGCCACCCGGTCAGGGCCAAAATTACTTTTGTAATGAAAATAACAGTGGTGCCCTAGCAGCTGGTTTTACTCAGTGGTTGGAGCATTAGTCTGGGACTGAAGGGTCCTGGGTTTGATTCCAGTCAAGGGCACATACCTCGGTTGCAGGGCCTATCCCGGTTGGGGAGCATGCAGGAGGCAACCAATTGCTGTTTCTCTCTCTCTCTGTCTTTTCCCTACCCTTTCACTTTGTCTAAAAATCAACAGAAACAATATCCTCTGGTGAGGATTAATAAAAAAAAGAAAGAAAATAACAGTGTGACTAGCAGTAAAAATAGGCATTCTCTTTTCCGTCAGTGAAAAGAACATTCAAGTACAGAGTCATCATACACATAAAAGATGATCATCAGAGAGATGCAAATTAAAATGACAATGAGGTATCACCTTACACCTGTCAGAATGGCTACTATCAACATCAACAAATGACAAATGCTGGAGAGGATGTGGAGAAAAGGGAACCCTTGCGCACTGCTATTGGGAATGCAGACTGGTGCAGCCACTATGGAAGACAGTATGCAGTTTCCTCAAAAAAAAGTAAAAATGGAACTGCCATTTGATCCAGCAATCCCACTTCTAGGAATATATCCCAAGAAATCAGAAACACCAATCAGAAAGGATGTTTGCCCCCTTATGTTCATAGCAACACTATTTACAATAGCTAAGATCTAGGAACAGCCCAAGTGCCCATCAGTAGATGAGTGGATAAAAAAGTTGTGGTACATTTACACAAGGGAATATTATGCAGCTGTAAAAAAGAATGCTCTCTTATCCTTTGAGACAGCATGGAGCTAAGCAAAATAAGCCAGTCAGAGAAAGACAAATATCACATGATCTCATTCATATGTGGAATCTAATGAACAAAATGAACTGATGAACAAAATAAATCCAGGGATATGGAAGCATGCAACAGACTGACGAATTTCAGAGGGAAGGGGTGGTGGTGGAAGAGATTAACCCAAAAACGTGTATGCATATAGGCATAACCCATGGACAGACAATAATATGATGAAAACTTGGGGAGGGGGCCAACCTGGTATTCCCGAAATGCAAGGATAAACTATTTTTATATAGAAATTCTTTAGCTGGGAATCTTATTTTCTTTAAAGTAATAAGACATATGAAACAATGATTTATTTAAATAATATTTTTTCTCAGTGAAAAATAAACATTTTCCCCAAAGCATGTTAAAAGAGTCAATCAGGGTGGGAAAGGACCAGGCAGTGATTTTAGAACACTGGCACACATCCGAATGGCTGACAGAGCCTGTTAAACATTGCTGGGCCTGCCCCTAGGGTTTCTGCCTTACTATGTTTGGGATGAAGTCTGACAATTTGTATTTCTAGTAAACTCACAGATAATTCTGATGCTGGCTGTTAGGAAGCATACTTAGAGAAATCCTGGTGTCAGGGTTGGTTTCTCCCACGTGTGATCCCCAGAAATATCAGGCCCCGCTCCTGACAACTGAATCCAAATCACATTTTACCAAGATCCTCCAGTAATTCTTTTTAAAAAAAACAGCTTTGCATAATTCACATGCCATAAAATTCATCCATTGAAAATATATAATTCAGAGGTTTTAGTATATTTACAGAAGTGTGCAACCATTGCCACAATCTAATTTTAGAACATTTCATCACCCTCAAAAGAAACTGAATACTCATATACATTCACACATCATTCTCCCTCCCACTGCTCCTAGACCCTGGCAACTACAGATTTACGTCCTATTTCTGTGAATTTGCCTATTCTGGGCATTTCACATAAATAAAATCATACAATAAAGCCTCTTTTGTGTCTGGTTTCTGTCTCTTGGTCTAATGTTTTGAAGTCTCATCCATGTTGTATAGTATACCCATAATTCATTCTTTTATGGTGCTTAATATTCCATTATATGGATGTACCACTTCGTTTATCCATTTGTCAGATGATGGATGTTATGATCATTTCCACCTTTGGCTATTGTGACTATGTTGCTATCAACATTTGTGTATAGGTTTTTGTCTGGACATGTTTTCACTTCTCCGGGATTGCTGGGCCATACATATCTCATTTTGAGGACCTCCCAAATTGTTTTCCGTAATGGCTACTCTGATTAACAATCCCCGCCGCCCCCGCCCCTGCAACAATGTACAATGGTTCTAATTTCTCTGTATCCTTGTCAACACTTATCATTGTCTTTTTTATGTTATTTATTATTTTGGCAGTCCTAATGCATGTAAAGTGGTAGCTCATTTTGGTTTTCATTTTCATTTCCCTAATGACTGACTGATGATATTGAATGTCTTTTTAAGAGTTTTCTGGCCATTTGTATACTTTGGAGAAATGTCCATTCAAACCCTAAGTGATTCTTATGCCCAATAAAAGTTGAGAAATGCTTGCCTGGGGAGGTTTCAGATCACAGTCACAGTGGCTCTCAGCTTGAAGACTGTATCCTTCCTGATCCTGGTACTTACTGTGTTGTCTATGGACCAGCAGCAATGGCATCACCAGGGACGGTGAGGCATGAGGACTCTCAGGCCCCGGTCAGGTGGCTGAATCAGAATCTGACAATATCCCCACTTAAGCTGCAATTGATTTTGCTGCCATGGGACACCTGGCAATGTTCGGGGACATTTTTCATTGTTACAACTGGGGGAGTCCTACTGGCAGCGAGTGGTCAGAGGGATGCTACTAAACAACCAACAATGCACAGGACAGGCCCTCACAACAAATAATTATTCTGACCCAAATGTCAATAGTGAAGACATGAAAACCCTTAACTAGTGCAGCCAGCTGGTCCATGCACAACACAGTACCCTTTCTGTCAGGGACTCAGGTGTTTGCCAGAATGTGGGACCTTTAGTGCTAAAGGTGGGATTTTCCCTGGCAATACCGGATGGCTGATCCCCCTACCTCACAGGACTGTGTGCATCCCAGGCTCTTAGATTTGACCACTATTGAGTGAAAGGTGGCCTGGAGTATGAGCTAAAGGCTGAGGACTGGAAAGGACTCACCTGCACACACCTGTAAGTTTCAGGGTGCCTCCTGCCAGCCAGGGAACCACAGGGCATGTGGGCTTCCCAGCAGGGCCTTCTCTGCCTCTGCATCACCCTGTGAGCCTGGCCCAGCTGCTTGGGATTCCTGACTCAGCCAGAACTGCATGGTTGCGGCTTGCTGACATGCCCTCGCTCCCCTCGCTCTTTCTTTCAAAAGGGGTATAACAATAGGAGCGATACAGCATGGGGTGGCTGAGCGGAGTCCAGGGACAAAGGCACAAAACCATCACCAGCCTCTCTAGTTGGAGAATGGTGGAATCACCAGCTGTCAGAGACCCAAATGGCCCAGGAGAGCGCCTCCAGCCCCCTCATTCTATGGAGATTGCGAGGCTCGTGCTTGAACAGAGAGGAGTGTGTTGGGTTCATTACCATGCAGGAATAAATGCCCTTTTAATTGCCAGGAAGGAGAAAGAGAACCAAAACCTTTCCTTGACAAATCCTAGGTGCCCCACTGGGAAAGGTTCATTTACATCTTGGGAACTAAGTGTTCGCGGCCCAGCTGGGCCAGGGTAAAGAGTGACAGATGGCTACGTCCTGGAGCAAAGCAGGGGTTCTCAGACTTGAACATGCAGCAGAACCACTGTGGGGCTTGTTCAAACGGGCGCCCTGTGCCTCCCGCCCCCCCACCCCCACCCCCCTAGGCTTCTGACTTGGCAGGTCTGGAGTGAAAGCTGACGATTGTGTGTCTAAGTTCCCGCCCCCAGAGTAGAATGAGAGACCGTAGCCTTGCTGATCCTGGTACTCACTGTGTTGTGCAGGGACCAGCAGCAGCCGCATCCCCAGGAACAGTGAGGCACGGAGACCCTCCGGCTCCCTTCAGTGGCTGAACCAGAATCTGACCATGTCCCCACTTAAGCTGCGTGCACATTCAAACCTGACAAATGCTGGTCAGGATTATTTAATCGAGGTGCCCGTGCTCTTGCTGACCCTCTAAAGCAGGGCTTGACTACACATTAGGATCATCTGGAAATCTCCATGAGGGACATACCCCAGGCCAGTTAAATCTGAACCTCTGCAGGTCGGGCACAGTGTTTTTAAAATCTCCAAGTAAATTTCAACGTAGCCACGCTTTGAACCCTTGTTTTAAGTACAATCAGCCTCCTGAACACCTTTCACCTGGGAGACACCACCCACACAACACAACTTCTACCAGGAAAACTGGCTCACCTGCCCCACCTATTGCCTTGTGATTCCCTCCACATCTCCAATCACCTGCCTCTAACCTTGATTCATACCATCTGCCCTTCTCCTGTTTGATGATCTGCTCTGGCTTCTGGACCTTTCTCTCAGTTATATCCTCTTGGTTTAAATGCAGGTGGGAAGTAGTATCACCTTTACATCAGTGCTGGTCAACCTGGATGCTAGAACTCTTACCTCAGAATCACCTGTGATGCTTGTTAAACATGCAGAATCCTGGTGCAACCCACCCCAGACCGCCCGAACCAGAAACCTTCGAGTGTGTTCAGCAATCTTCCTTGTTTCACAAATAATCCAGTTGTTTCTAAGGCACTTAAGAGTGAGGGCACTACTGATCTAGACCTTCTGGTATACCTGCATCCCCGCCCCTGGCTAATTTCAATTTGTAATAAACTTAGTGCCTAGAAAATGTCCTGCTCAAGCACATAAATCAAGAAGTGCACACTAGGGAGTGTGTTCTCGGCTCGCTCGGCAGCTGCTGGAGCAGAGTTGTCTGTGCCACCCAGGCCAAAGGCAAGGCCTGAGCCCAACCCCCATCTCTTCACTGCTGCCCAGTCTTTCCAGTGAAGGTGCTGGGTGCTACCCCAGACTCCAGCTCCCTGCTGAAGTTGCAGTGACCAATGGGAACACCCGCCTGCTTCTGTTGCCTCTTGTAGTTTCGTTTTCTTTTTAATGGTGTTTCTTGTTTCCCCAATAACATTGCAAGTTTTCTGATTACAAGTTTTCTGTGTCTGGGAATCAATTCATGTTCTTTTCCTGGGGGAAGAGATTTATTTCTTCTGAGGCATGGAGTGAACTCATCATTGGCAGGGAAAATTTCCCATACAGAGGAATGAAATAATCCACAAAAGTACAAAGTTTGTTTCTCTGGGCTCAAACATCATGGTGGAAGAGACTTTTACTGTAGGCATAAAGCTCTATAAATGATTTCAAAATAAGCAATGCAGCAAACAGCAGCATCCAACTACATTTCTCTGTCAGGCACAAGGGTGCCTAGCAGGAGTGGCCTTGGAGGGGTCCTGCATGTTACCTGAGATTGGCCTGCTCCAGCTACAATCTTGATCCCACTCTCACACGAGAACTTTCCATGTGGGACTCTGGAGTAGTTGATTTCTGACTTGTCCCCGTTCCTTTGAAAACAAATAAAATAATCTCGGTCTACTCAAGACATATTCCTTTTTCAAACTGAAACAATGACCGGAAAGTGCTCTTAGATTTGCAAATACCATCAAAGTGAGAAGCAGGTGAAAAGCCCTATGAAAACACCAGGCTGGTGTTCAGGAGAGTGAGCTATGAACAGGGGGGCTGGAAGCCAGCCACTGGGACAGTCCCTGCAAAGCTGGCTCGGTTTCCCTCGTGCCACACGCTGGCCGCAGCCTCGGTGCGAGCTGCAGCTGAAACTCTGCCTCCAGTTGCACTTTATAAACAGCCTTGCTGACAAACAGAAACAGCCCAGGTTGTTTTCATCCGGCTTTGTCATTTGTTTCCCATAGACCAATTAGGTTTGGCTGGAGCTTCACTTAAATAGGGGTATAGTTTTCTGTGGAAGATTAAATTGGTCAAATGAGAGCCCCTGTTATTGGGGAGTAGATGAAACACCTTGGAGCAGCGGTTCTCAACCTGTGGGTCGCGACCCCTTTGGCAGTCGAACGACCCTTTCACAGGGGTCGCCTAAGACCATCCTGCCTATCAGATATTTACATGACGATTCATAACAGTAGCAACATTACAGTGATGAAGTAGCAACGAAAATAATGTTATGGTTGGGTCACAACATGAAGAACTGTATTTAAAGGGCCAGAAGGTTGAGAACCACTGCCTTGGAAGGAGCATCCGCTCTGGCCCCTGATAGGACTGTGAGGGGAGGTAAGTTTCCCTTTGATGCCTTCCTGGCGACACCAACAGATTTCCTAAGTGAAAATAAACCCACAGCATCTCTCAAGTTGGCACTAAAATGGGCACCTGCTGGGGGGGAGGGGCAGTTGATTTGTGAGACTGAGGCTTTCCCAGCTGCACCCTTGTGAACGCTCACTGAGTAGGGCTTCCCATCTCCTCCCGTTGGGGAAAATACTATACTTTCTTGAATGCTCTGCCACACAAATAGGTAAATGAGGAAAATGGAAGAGCCATGAAGGTCAAACCCAGGGAGGACCAAAGCATTCCAACAACACATCACCAAAAGCTAGAAGGAAAAAAAAAAAATCAAAACATAAATCTAGCCCTGGCTGGTGTGCCTCATGGTTGGGTGTCCTCCCATGCACCAAATTCCTGGTCAGGGTACATGCCCGGGTTGTGGGCTTAATCCCTGGGAGGGGGCATGCAAGAGGCAGCCAATTGATGCTTTTATCTCACAGTGATATTTCTCTCTAAAAAGCAATAAAAATATTAAAAAACAAAACAAAATACTTTAAACAATAAAGGATTTTAAAAATAACAAAAACATAAATCTAAATCATTCAAACCAACACTGTAAAGTATGCATAAACCAACTCAAGGTTCACTCTAGAAGACTCTAAGGAACTTCTCCCTTTCTAACTACTGATATTTCTCCATACAGTTGAAGCATTATGCAGTGGGATGGACATAGATTTTTGAGTAAGTCAGATTTGGGTTGGAATCGTGCTAATGGCTAGCTAATCTTGAATGTGGTAGTGAATTGCATTGAGCTACCATGTTTTCAGTCATTAAATGGTCATAGTTGTGATTGACCACACTCCTATTTGCCAAATGTTCTGCTTGCCATCCCATTCCATATCCAGTGTGATAAGCCATTTTTGGAAATTCTGAAACTATTCATTACCAGGGCAAAAAGTAGCCTATGATACTTAGAGACAAAACATACATGAGAAGCGGAGGGCTGCTGTTACAAATAAAAATGCTCAAAGCAGAATCAGAGCTTCCACAAGAATATCTTCATCTCCATCTTAGGCTCCCCTAGGAAATCTTCCCAGTGCTATTGCAATGGACCAGTAACTTCTATGTGCCTCATATCTTACACACTTTCATATGGGAGTTTATATTGCAGTTATTCTTTCTCTATCCCACAATTGCATGTTGGGTCTGTAAGGAAAGATAATTAATATCTTTGTGCCCCCTAGAGGAGCAACACCCAAGCCTAGGGTGAGAAAATTGTGTATTGTCTGGCTAACCTGTTCTTCTGGCTGTAGTGACTGAATGGGACTCTCAGGTTGTCTTCTTAGAGCGAGAAGTATCTTCTGCATATGTGAGGGGACTAAATGTTTGATGGCCAAACAGTGGACTATAGATAGTATCTATTGTATTCCATTTTTTCTCTCTGCTCTTCCCTACAGCATGATTATGCCACTCCACCCTATACAACTTAGGAGTGACTATCTGACTTATTCATCCAATAAAATGTGGGCAGAAGTATTACATGTCATGTCTGAAAAGAAGCCAAGAATGCATAATTTTCCCTGTCTCTTCCTCCTTTGTAATTTTCTATTCAGAAGGTGCTCTTTTAGTCTAGATCCCAGAACAAAAGAAATGTGGATAAGAGTCACGGTTGATCTGCATTAGCGCTCCAGCATGAATGAAAAACAAACATTGGCTGGTATATGCCACTAAGTTTGGGGTCTTTTCCTACCTTTGTGTTTCAGAAATTAGGTTGACTGATAAAGATAGTTGAGGTTATTATGAATAGCAAATAAGGTAACATTTGCCAGTTTCTAGAACAGTGTCTGACACACAGGGTGGGGTTAGTAAACTGTGTTATGATAAAGTGGTGGCTATAGCTTTTAGCCCACCATGAGGAAGTATACACCTAGTCATCTCAGCTCCTCACATCCAGCCCCAACGAGGATCGTCTGCTCTCCTGCCTGCATAGGGCTCTCTTCATAATTCCAGTTTCCTGTCTCAGGACACATTGTGTCTTTGGCCAATAATACTAGGAAAAATCTCAGTCTTCCAGCAATGCTTGCTTTCTTTTCTACAGGGATATAAACATGGAAATCTTCACAGAAGTGAGAAAAATGTAATGATGAAAAATGACAAATTTAATTTGCCATTTTACTACATCAATGACATGTATAAAATATCAAATACAGTATAGTAGAGTCTATACATAATAATTTCTTTATGGCCTTTCTGTCTGAAACATTTTGTCTTTCTTTGAACCTCAGGAAGTATTAGTTCATCTCAGGTAAATTTTTAACCATGGGCATAATTTAAAAATTACCTGAGGCGGAATAATATATTCCTTCCATAGGTATTTCAATTTTAGGGGATTTTTGTGAAAAGCACATAACCTATCTGTGCCTTATTTTCTGCATATATCAGATAGAAATAAAAATATTTTCTTTAGAGAAGAGTGGGGATTAAGTGAAATAATATATACAAAAGGTCTAGGAGAATACTTGACATTTAATACAACTATAAATATTCAAAACCCAAATCAAGGAGTTTTGAAATGGTAGGTGGTATCATTGCTTTACTTTTATAGATTTTGTTTTTTTGGTTTTGCTATCTTAAACTCAAACCATTATCAATTTTCACCTGCTTTAAGGCCAGCACTTCAAGGATTAATAACAAATTATCTTTTATGATAGAATGTTCCAGGTTTCGCCAGCAAAAATGACCAACTCTAGAAAAATGAAAGCTTGCAATTGCAAATGATTAAACTATAAGAAGGAGCCTTGATGGCTGATACATTCCAATTGCAGAAAAATTATTTTCTCTTTGTCCCATGGGCCTTTACAGCAAGAGCATTTAGACAACCTTCCTGAATTATAGCCCTTTTGGTACAGTTTACACCATCATTAGTCAGGGAGGCAGAGACCATGACTTACAGGATTAAGACATGGGCTAATGTCCCAGCTTTGCAGCTTCAGATTTTTCCTTTCTCAAGCTCTGTGACCCTGCATATGCCACGGGACCTTCTTTTACTTGTATTTCCTTTGCTGAAAAATAGATCGTATTTTTCTCCTCTTATATTCGTTTAAGAATAATGTAGAAAAATGCTGTAAAGCCTCCAGCAAAATAACATTTTTAAATATACAAAATAATATTTTCAGAAACAAAGAAGACTTGGCTTTCTTAATAGACTTTGCAAGTGTAATCTTCAGGCACACAGACATGGTTGTAAGATGTTCTTTTTAATGCCAGTTTTGTTAAACTTCATATATTCAATTTTCTTTTTACTGGTCCAGTCGTATTATTGGATTATCATTTAGTTGTGTTTTTAGGTCCTTCTCTGGACCTAAAACCACATTCACCCTTGGAGTTTTGAAACTTTGAACTCTGAACCCTAGGAACTTCTGCTCAGTTTAAATTAGCTTGTTTCTCTACTACACAACATCTACCTCATAGTTTTCTACTATCCCTAGGTTTTACAAGGATAGTTTCATCCACAGTGAATATCTTATTCTGTTTATTTTGGAGTCCTTATGTCATTGCAGAATGAATTATGATTTCTAGGAATTCACTGGGAAAGACCAAGATGTATAGTTAAATTAAATGAGCATTGTAAAAGTGATATGTGATCATGATAATGATAGCTAATATTTATTGACTACAAACTACATATCAATACTGATTTAAATACATTATCTTATTTATTTTTAATAAGAGCCTTCTAAATTAGATACTGTAGCTATTCCAATTTTACAGATGAGGAAACTGAGGTTTAGATCATTATTTGCAATAGTCACAGATTTAAAAAGTGAAGAAATATGACTCCTCAGCAAATTAATAGATTTAAAATGGCTAAAACCAAGTATCCATTTTTATTTTTATTTTGTACTTTGATTAGCATTCTTTGAAGTCATAAAAGGATTAGTTTGAGGAATGTGCTAGTTGATCTGTCTTGATAGTCATTGTGGATAAGAACACAGTTGACTCTTGAATAACATGGGTTTGAACTTCTCAGGTCCACCTATATGCGGATTTAAAAAATAAATAACTCTACTGTTTTCCATCCATGGCTTGGAGAGGGCAGATCAGAGGGCCGACTGTATGCATTGATCTACACCATTTTATATCAGGGACTTGATCATCAACAGATTTTGGTGTCTTTGTAGGAAGGTGAGTGGGAGGAGGGGTGTCCTGAAACTAATCCCTATGGATATTGAGCGACAACTTAAGCTTTGGGGGAGTTAAAAGTTATATGCTGATCATCATGGGGGGTTGGCACTTCTCTTGTACAAGAGCCAAATGTAATAAACAAGGAAACATGGAGACAACTAAATGAAAACCGCCTGAAACAACTAATCTCTTCAGGCTGGAAGGAAGGTCACAGGGTTGTTTACCAAAGTGATTCTTGCTCCAGTCCTAGCCCTTCCCCACCTGTTTAACGGGAACATTTGCCTTCTGCAGCCAGTCCGTCTTCTTTCTTGTACCTATGACAGGATGGTTCACTCCAATCGATGGTTCCAGGACAGAACTTCCTTGATCTGACTTTGATCCACGATTATCCTTTTCACCCTGGCAAGCAAGGTGCCCAGGATTTGTCCCCAGTGATGCCAGATGTTCCAGCTCACTTTCTGCTCATTCCCTGCTTTCTCACCTTTGTTCCCAGTGTGAGACACTAGAAGAAAAGGCACAGAGGTGTTTAGAACAATGAAGCATTACCAGCCATGTAGCAGAAAGGAAAACTTGCTATCGAAGGCAATGAAAACAATGAACTTCTGCCATTTTCATATTCTAGGGGAACTACAGAGTTCACATCAGGAAGAAAATTCCTCTTTCATTGAGGAAAATATTTATTAAACTTTCGGTCAAGGAACCCAAAGGGAGCTAAACTGCTTGCTCTGTATAACAAAAAGAAGAGGTTGACCTAATATGAAATGACCTTTGGTGCTTTGAGAACAGACTAGAAAGATCTGCCTTAAGGGGAACTTAATTTTAATAAAAAGCAAAGGTATTAAGGAGTTTTTATTAATTTTGAGGACAGGAGCCCCAGAAAGGCAAGGTCTTAGAAAAGTGACAGAACTTAGGACTAATGATGTTAGATATGTAACTATCCTATTCTGTAATTCCTTTCATTTTTTTCTCAAGGATCTGGCAAAGATTTGTTAATTATAAGCAGTATCAGCTTTGGGTCAGTATTTCCTTTAGTAATTTTAAAAATAAGACTGTTTTGTGGGAAACAGCTATAAGTTCTAGAAAACTTTTCGGGGGTATAATAAATTTTTTTTTAAAGTGGATGAAAGGACACTAGGAGCTGGGGAAGACAGTAGTTGCTGAAGTCCAGAGTATGAGTGGACAAATGACAACCAGGATTCATAAGATTTCTTAGGAATTATGAGCAATAATTATGAGAATTATGAGAAAATCTGGGATGAGATGGTTTCCTGAGTGGATCAGCTATTGGGGAACTGGGTCCCCCAAAACTGAATAATCTTGTTTTGAGAAGACTGGAAGATTTGAAGTCACTTGGTTTCATAGATCACAGAAGGTGATAGAAAAAAAAAAATGGATGCAGATAGAGTACAGATAAATACATGGATATAGTCATTCAAAGAATGTCAATCAGAAGTTATTAAAGGTTATTAAAAATTATTAAAATGTATTCAAGGACATTAATGAGATTTTAGTAATATAAAAGCCTTTGAAAAGAGATTACAAAAAAGCCCCTACAACCTTCCATTGCTATTATTGCTGAGAACAAATATCCAGTAGGATGATATCCCCACATGAGGTGAGTAATTCTACATTCATGTACAATTATGTGCAGAGCTATAAATGGATAACATCTACCATTATTCTCTTTAATGACACAATGCTTATTACTTTTACTGCACTTTTTATGATGTGAGGTTTGTTGTGTTCATTTGCCTAGTACCTGAGTCCCACCATTAGATTTAATCTCCTTCAGGGCAAACCTTATCTACATAGTTTACTGCTGTATCTCAGGAAACCAGAGTGCCAGGCAGAGAGTACATGCTCTACAAAAATTCACTGACTAAAAGGAAGTCAGGAAGTTACAAAAGAGCTTTAAACACTTCTTGCGTACTGGAACAAAAGAGACAAAGGAATGTTACAGGTAAAGAAAGATAAAATAATTGCATCACACAAAACATGATGCATAACCTACAAGGAGGCTGATAATGCAAGGGTTTCTTCATTGAGCACAGAGACTATTTTCTTTGCCACATAGATAATGAGCTGCCTGTTCCTAATTGTCTGTGCCATCTGGTACCACATTTAAAACAAAACAAAACACAAGCACGTATGGATTGGGCTTTGGCAATTATGAGTCTGGGGCAGTGATGGCGAACCTTTTGAGCTCGGCGTGTCAGCATTTTGAAAAACCCTAACTTAACTCTGGTGCCGTGTCACATATAGAAATTTTTTGATATTTGCAACCATAGTAAAACAAAGATTTATACTTTTGATATTTATTTTATATATTTAAATGCCATTTAACAAAAATCAACCAAAAAAATGAGTTTGCGTGTCATAGGTTCGCCATCACTGGTCTGGGGTGTATTAAGAAACTACTAAAATAATTATAATATTTGAAAAATTCAGAATGTCATCATATAAATTGTTACCCCATCAAACTAGACCACATTCAAATGATATTACCTTTGTTCAAGTATTTTAAATGTCTCTCTTTGAGCTGCCTTTACCTTCAGCTAAAGGGTACCATAGAATAGTCTCCTTTGGTCTTGTTGCACCTTTCCCCCACATTGACCTTCGAAAACATTCCTCAGAACAAAGTCCTCACTTACTCAGAGATCTATTCAGATTTCTGAATACCTGATGGGGGGAAATATCACTAAGAGTGAAAGGTATAAGGTAACTTTCATGTCTCGTTGGTTAACAATACTCATTAAATGAGAAGCCAGCCTTATACTGCATTCAAGGTTGTACTGTGGCCAAGGAAATGCTGCTCTCTTGTGTACTGGCTGGTTCAGTTTGAGCCTCACACTTGAAAAATAAAGTGATAATTAAAATATTAAGGGGACTTACAGATTAATTGAAGGGCACAAGAATGTTTTGCCTCAGAGAGAAAAGTCAGGGAGAATGTGATTCTGAATACAAGAGAGAATGAATGTATTTTGTACATCACAAGTGGATAAGATTAGGATATATTATAGGCATGGGGTTATTACAGGAGACAGGCCGTAGCAGGAAAGAGTTATTATCCCCAGTGGCTTCACAGTTGCACCTCCTTGGCTGTCTGATCTCTTACTTCCCATGCTCTGGCATCTGTTCTCTCTCTTGACCTCCTGGAGCACAATCAATTTCCCTGTCATTGCAAACAAGCCAGGGTAATGCTCCCTTCCTTAAATAATAAATATAAAAGGACAGGTTTTTGTTTGGCTTTTTTTGTTGTTGTCGTTGTTATTATTTGGGGTCAAGATAAAGATACAAAGTTTGGTGAAGTTTATAGGTGGAAAGGACAGAAGTATGAAGAACAATAGTAAAGAATATCCTTGCAATTAACAAGTCTCCCAATTTGTCTGCATAAGAGACAAAAAAAAAAATTGTAACCCAATTGATTTAAGCTGGCAGTGTTTCCTTACTTGGTGGGAACATAATTCTGCTTTTTAGTCTTTTCTCTAGGTTAAAACTATCCCTTTTGTCACAAGCTATGCTAAAATTCTGTAATCTACAGCTCACCTCAATGGAAGTATACCATCTGTAAGGTGGAATGTTTGTTTACCTGCTCTCCTCTTTCTCAGTTTGAGGATATGGTCAGATAGGGTCCATTCAGTTGTCATATCTATCTATATCAGTATGTAATTAGACAGGCATTCTTTACTATGCTATTTTATAAGTACAAGAAAATTATCTTTCTGTTTCTTGCTACATAACAAAACCCAATGGCTTAAAACAACACATGTTATATCTCACCATTTTGTAGATCATAATTTGGGCAGGGCTCAGCTGGACAATTCTTTTTACGTGTTGTCTACCAAGGCCACTCCATGTTATCAACTGACAGACAGGTTCGTCTGAAGGTCCAAGATGGTTTCATTCGCATACCTGGGGATGGATGAAAGGCTGGGCTCATTTGCAGTTATTGAGTGCCTAAATGCATTTTTTTAAAAAAATACACATTTTTTATTGATTTCAGAGAGAAAGGGAGAGGGAGAAAGAGAGATAGAAACATCTATGATGAGAGAGAATCATTGATCCGCTGCCTCCTGCACATCCCCATACTGGGGATCGAGCCTGCAACACAGGCATGTGTTCTGACTGGGAAAGGAACCGTCACCTCCTGGTTCATAGGTCAATGTTCAACTACTGAGCCATGCCAGCTGGGCCTAAATGCATCTTTTTCAGCATGACATTCTTAGGGTAAATTAGAATTTATTCATGGATATTCTGCACTCTCAAAAAGGGTGTTTCAAATTACAGGAAGTAGAAGCGATTAGTCTCTTAGGGCCTGGGCCCAGAACTGTATTCCATTGGTCAAACAATTACACATCCCTTTGAATTTTAAGTGGAGATGAGATGGAGTCCACCTCTTAATGGGAGGAAAGTCAAAGAATTTGCAACCATCTTTAATCTCCCTCAGTACTAACTGTGGAAGTCTTTGGGAATGTACACATAAATATATACAATGAGCTCCAGCATGCACTCTTTGTTCCCTTCTCATAAAGGATTAATGTTGACCTGGCTGGTCTTGTGTCCCCTTCTTGCTTTGTTAAATTTTGCAGATTTTCCTGTCCCTTGTGAATCTTATTTCATACCTTTTTGTTATAGGATGTCACTTTTGTATCCCAATGTCTTTATATTTTGCAGAAAATTATAATGATCTTTTACACTTGCTCACGGTTCACTTTATTTACCACCTTTATTTTAATAAGTCTGCAGAAATTTTGTTCCTCTTCAATACATTCTGTGAAGTGCTGGCTTCCAGCTTCAAATTGCTGGGAATGGTACCCTCATCCCTTTTTATTTGAGCTCTTTACTCTATGTGTGACTCTATGTGTTTTTATTTATTTATTTTTTAGAGCAGTTTTAGGTTTATAAAACAATTGAGAGGGAGAGATTTTCCATATACTTCCTATCCTGACACATTCATAGTCTCTCATATCACTCACCACATATTTTACCGAGGACAAACCTACATTGACACAACATAATCACACAAAGTTCATAGTTTATCTTAGGATTCCCTCTTGGTGCTGTACAGCCTATGGGTTTAGACATATCTTAATGACATACATCCATCATTCTAATATCATACAGAATATTTTTACTGCCTGAGAAATGCTCCCTCCGTTCTTTGCATATTCACCTCTCCTCCATCCCTCAAGCTCCTGGCAACCACTGATCTTTTTTATTATATCCACACTTTTGCTTTTCCAGAATGTCATATCCTATTTTATTTTGTTGGTTTTCTGCCAGCTAATTCTGTGGAGATGAGGAGGCACTGAATGCTGCTCACTCTAGCAAGAGGTTTCCAAATTTTGAACTTACTGGCATTTTGGACCAGATAAGATTTCAGTGGCACACTGCCCTGTGCATTGGCTGTCTCCCTGGTCTCTGCACACTAGATGTGAGCAGCACTCCCCTCTCCCATTGTGCCAGTTGTGTCCAGACAATGTCACATGTGCCCAGAGCTACAATTCCCCCTGGTTTCAAACCACTGCTTTAGCAGGGATACTAAGTCCTTAATTAGAATTCTAGTTGAAAACAATAATTCTATTACTGGTTTAAAATATAGACCTCATGTAACCCCCCTGACACAGAAAAGCAGAAGCATTATCAAGCGGTTCTCAACCTGTGGGTCGTGACCCCTTTGGCGGTCAAATGACCCTTTTCAGGGGTCGCCTAAGACCATCCTGCATATCAGATATTTACATTATGATTCATAACAGTAGCAACATTACAGTTATGAAGTAGTAACGAAAATAATTTTATGGTTGGGTCACACATAAGGAACTATATTTAAAGGGCCAGAAGGTTGAGAACCACTGGTTTAACCTAATCATGACCAGAGTCCTGTGAGCTCTATGCCACTTCCCTGCACCCAACCTGCTTCCTAGAGTCCTTTCCTGGTCCATGGCCCCAGAGTAAGGTTATACATAATCTCTCATTCATAGCCACTCTATTTAGTGACATCCTAATGCCCAAGAGCTTGAGAAATACTTCTTAGTCAGGGGTGGGCAAACTTTTTGACTGGAGGGCCACAATGGGTTCTTAAACTGGATCGGAGGGCTGGAACAAAAGCATGGATGGAGTGTTTGTGTGAACTAATATAAATTCAAAGTAAACATCATTACATAAAAGGATATGGTCTTTTTTTTTTTTTTTTTTTTTTATTTTTATTCATTTCAAACGGCCGGATCCGGCCCACGGGCCATAGTTTGCCCACGGCTGTCTTAGATCCTGATTATATCGCATTTATTTCTACTTCAATGATGGTTATCCTATAGAAACTTCCATCAAATTCCCATTCCTGAGATGAAAGATATTAATTTTTAATTAGACACAGATGGCTGGAATTCCATGAATCAAATGAATTTTCTCCTCTCCCTGCCTGACCTCCACTGATCACAAAGGTTTTTTTTTTTGTTTTGTTTTGTTTGTTTTTTTTCAGTATGCAATTAGCAACATTCACTTTTCAAATTTATTTATTTATTTTTTAATTAAATCTTTATTGTTCAGATTATTACATTTGTTCCTCTTTTTTCCCCCCATAACTCCCCTCCTCCCAGTTCCTGCCCCACCCACCTCCCTCACTCCCCACCCACTGTCCTCATCCATAGGTGCGCGATTTTTGTCCAGTCTCTTCCCGCATCTCCCACACCCCTTTCCCCCCCAAGAATAGTCAGTCCATTCCCTTTCTATGTCCCTGATTCTATTATAATCACCAGTTCATTCTGTTCATCAGATTATTTATTCACTTGCTTCTTAGATTCACTTGTTGATAGATGCATATTTGTTGTTCATAATTTGTATCTTTACCTTTTTCTTCCTCTTCCTCTTCTTAAAGGATACCTTTCAGCATTTCATATAATCCTGGTTTGGTGGTGATGAACTCCTTTAGCTTTTCCTTATCTGTGAAGCTCTTTATCTGACCTTCAATTCTGAATGATAGCTTTGCTGGATAAAGTAATCTTGGTTGTAGGTTCTTGGTATTCATCACTTTGAATATTTCTTGCCACTCCCTTCTGGCCTGCAAAGTTTCTGTTGAGAAATCAGCTGACAGTCGTATGGGTATTCCCTTGTAGGTAACTGAGTTTCTTTCTCTTGCTGTTTTTAAGATTCTCTCTTTGTCTTTTGCTCTTGGCATTTTAATTATGATGTGTCTTGGTGTGGTCCCCTTTGGATTCCTTTTGTTTGGGGTTCTCCGCGCTTCTTGGACCTGTAAGTCCATTTCTTTGACCAGGTAGGTGAAGTTTTCTGTCATTATTTCTTCAAATAGGTTTTCAATATCTTGCTCTCTCTCATCTTCTGGCACCCCTATAATCCTGATGTTGGTACGCTTGAAGCTGTCCCAGAGGCTCCTTACACTATCCTCGCATTTTTGGATTCTTTTTTCATTCCGCCCCTCCGGTTGGGTGTTTTTTGCTTCCTCGCATTTCAAATCATTGACTTGATTCTTGCGCTCCTCTGGTCTGCTGTCGGGAGTCTGTATAATATTCGTTATTTCAGTCCGTGTATGCTTAATTTCTAGTTGGTTCCCCAACATAACATCGAGGGTCTCATTAGTTTTCTTGTAGATCTCATTAAGTTTATCGGCGGCTTCTAAACAGTTCTTGAGAGACCTTAAAAGTGTGGTTCTGAACTCTATATCTTCTATTGACAATTTTGTCCTGTTTCTTTGTCTCTGCATTTTGTTATGCTTTCTTGGTGCACCCCCTAGTGGTCTTTGTGCGCAGTCTTGTAGTTAAGGCTTGACTGTTGTAGCTAATACCAGGGAGGGTTTGACCCTCAGGCCAAGTGGCTGTGAGAATCAGCTGTGTCTGCAGTGAGAGAACTTCTGTCCTCTAGGGAGGTGTTAATCTGGCGTTTGCCTGAGGCTATCCGGCAAATGCCTCTGTGCAGGGCTTGGGTGGGGCGGTCACACAGGATCAACAGGGTGGGCCGGAGAGAGCAGTTATGGCGGCTCTCAGTCCTGTCCCCAGGGGCTCTGCCTCTCTGAGTCCCAGCAACTGCTGCAGACCTCGGAGAGAAAGCTGCACTCGCTCTGACCGAAGCCAGACAGTCCCGCTTCTCCCGTTTGAGTCTGGGTCCCTAAAGACTCGCCCGTATCTGGAGCTCAGAGTCTGCGACTCCCTCCCGATTGAAAACGCCAACCGCGCCCTCCGCCGCCAGCCTGCTCTGCGCACTCCACACCTCAGAATTTGACTTCAGCACTGCGCCTCCTCTGAGTGTCCGTATGCGTTTCTCTTTCCTCCTAGTTTTAGGACTTCCACTCAGCCAGCGTTCCTGTGGTTCTGGGTGATGTCCGTTCCGTCTTTTAGTTTCACTTTTGAAGTAGTTGTTCAAGGCAGCAAACTCCAGCGTTAACCTATGCCGCCATCTTGGTTCCTCTCCCACAAAGGTTTCTGTTAGATAAACATCGCCATTTGATTCTCAACAATTCACAGCCAAAAAGATGACTGATTTGTTAGAATCTTTTCATAAAATGTTGTTTGTAAATGCTGCTTGTTTCCAGTTCTGACCAAGTTGGAGTTAGTCCATAAAGCATATATCCCTTGTTGACTACAACTAAAAATTCTATAAAGTAGGAAAAACAACTATTTCTGTACATTAAAATTGAGAAAAAAAGCAAATGAATTATACAGGGGACTGAAACTTTGGAGAAGTGACCTGTGTTGGTGTGTTTCTCATTTTATCATATTTTTGGCTTAAACTTAATGGAACACCCAAGTCATAGATCTGTAATAGAAGCAAGAGCTCTGATAGAAATTCTACTTTTCTGTCCAGATGAACTGGTCAAAAGGGCTGCTGTGGTCCAAAGAGTTGGAAGAAAACCATGCTTTAACCTTATTTTCTCCTTTTTTGACTCCCAGCTTTCCACAGAAGGCAGAATCCAATAGCAAAGCTGCATAGAAGTGGCAGCACGGGAAGCCAAAGCTCTGAGTAAATCTCTATCTGTCTAGTCAAAAGAACTGGGAAAATGGATTTCTGAAGGCCAGGCAACATTGGAAGAATTCTAGTAAGGAGTAATATTGAAGAAGGAGATCAACTAATTCTGTACATGCACCTGTGCAGGTGCTGGGCTCACAACTACAATGCACAAGACAGACCAAAATAACCATAGCAAAGTCTATTAGAACTAAATTAAGATTTAAGTCCTCATGTAAATTCCAGAGTAAACCCTGAGTGGCACATATGTAGATAGATAAAGAAGACAGAGCAAAGGCTTTACAAATCTAAACTGAGATTGGAATCCTGCACAGAGAAGATAAGGCATTATTTGCAGTCTAAACCTAACGTAAAACAATAGCAACACAAAGTAAAAAAATGGCAAATATTCTTTAGAAGATTTTAGCAGGGCTTAGAATTTATACAACATTGTATTTAAAATTACCAAAATGCAATCCAAAATTATTTAACATATAAAAACCAGAAACATGATACTGAATTTTAAGACAAAACAAACATTTATTAGATGCCAACTCTGAAATGACCCATGTCTTAGAATGACTACACAAAGACTTCAAAGTAGCTGTTACAAATTTGCTTAATAAGGTAAAGGTAAGCACATTTGAAATAAATGGAAAAATAGAAGCTTTTAGCAGATAAATTGAAATTACAAAGACAACTAAATAAAAATATTAAAACTGAAAAATACAATCCTATATAATAAAAGACTAATATGCAAATTGACCAAAAGGTGGAATGACCAGCAGAACAACCGGTCTCTATGACATGCACTGACCACCAGGCCAGCAAAGGTGGGTGCCAGCAGGGGCCCCCCAATTGCCCCACCAGTAACCCCACAGGTCAGCCCTGATCGCCCGTCAGGCCTAGGGACCCTACCCATGCATGGATTTCATGCACTGGGCCTCTAGGAATAGAAATAAAAAACAAAAAACAAAAAACCTGATGAGTGCAATAGAGAATGGAAGAAAAAAATGAAATAATTTGAAGATAGATCAATATAAATTATCTAGTAGTAAAACCAGAGAGAAAAAAAAGATTGGGTAAAAATTAGCAGAATCAGAGACCTATGGAACAATATCAATAGGTCTACTAATCAGGTCATGGGAGACTGAGAGGAAGAAGAGAAAGAGATTGGTGCAGAAACATTTTTGATGAGATAATAACTAAAAATCTTATAGATTTGATGACTGATACAAATTTACAAATTCAGGAAGCTCAGTGAACTCCAAATAGGTGAAACTTAAAGAAAATCATTCCCAGAAATTTGTAATTGTTAGAGGCACCTCTCATAGACATTAGAGAGGTATTATTGGACAGCTCCGATTCAGAGGGAGAGGGCTGTCCCAACCTCGATCCCTGTCTTCTCATATAAACGAATTTCAGTGAGAACACTCCAGATGATTGGGTTGTGATGAAGCCGGTTATTAGAGGAATTAAAGCAGGGCCTTTGTAAAAGATGCAAGGCAAGTAAATCTATGCATCTGGTTTATGAAGTGTAGATGGGCTCTTAGTTAATCTGAGGAGCAGGTTGGGTTGGGGGTCTGAGGTGTTCTATACCCTCCTGTCTATCGGTTTCAGAATTACTCTGCTGAATATTTTGGTACAAATTAATTCTCAAGGTCCCTTTCTACTTTGTTGTGGCCTTCCCAGAATTCATGAGAAGCACCTGGCAATTTTATCTTGTCAAGCCCAGAGACTCCTGGCTTCTCTGCTTAGGGAGTAAAACTGCCCGTTTGTTGATGTTTTTTTTTTTTCCTTTTCCCTTCCCCTCTCCCCTTCTGCATTCTCTCATTAGGAAGGTTTTTAGCCATTTGCTCTCCTGCCCTTGGCTGGGGAAGATAATGGTTTGTTAGTTACAAGCTGGCTGCAAATTGCCCAGACTGTTTGGCCTTGTCTTAACTTTCCTGTGTCAGTTTCCCCATTCCACTTACCCTGGAATTTTCTGAGCTTTTCACTGCCCTGTAACATAATCACATGTTTAAAAACAACAATAACAAGAAAAAAACACCTTAAAAAAGGTGGTACATTGTCTGTAGGGGAACAACAATTCTTATTACCATAAATTTACTATAAAAAAATGGACACTGCCCTAGCCAGTTTGACGCAGTGGACTGAAGAGTCCTAAGTTCGATTTCAGTCAAGAGCACATGCCTGGGTTGGGGTTCAATCCCCAGTAGGGGGCATACAGGAGGCAGCTGATCAATGATTCTCTCTCATCATTGATGTTTTATCTCTCTCTCTCCCTCTCCCTTCTTCTCTGAAATCAATAAAAATATATTTTAAAAAAAGAATAGTGAAAAAAAACACACCAAAAGACAGTGAAATAACATCTTTATAGTGCTGAAAGAAAAGGCCTGTCAATGTGAATATATACACTGGGTGGCCAGACTATTATGACCACCTGACGTTTGTAGGCAAATTAGCTATAATTTCGCGCTGAAGTTGCTAGAGGGCCAGACTATTAGAAATAGGGAAGCAGGTTGTTTACCACGACAGAAGTGATTTTTTTCTGAAGATATGGGTAAACAACTCGATTAAACAGCCTTTGAACATGAGATATATATTATTATGAGTGGCCAGATTATTATGACCACCTGACGTTTGTAGGCAAATTAGCCGTACACTGCATCATATGGGATATGGAAGCCGAAGGCCTGGTCGAACACCTTTGCTGTCTGCAGTTACCAAGATAAAACGTCTCCAATTTGCACAGGAACACAAGGATTGGACAGTCGAGCATTGGAAAAAAGTCATGTGGTCCGATGAATCACGTTTCCAGTTGCATCATGCAGATGGCAGAGTGAGAATTTGGCGGAAACAGCATGAAAGCATGCATCCCACATGCATGAGTACAACCCTTCAAGCTGGTGGGGGCAGTGTTATGGTTTGGGGCATGTTTTCCTGGCAATATTTGGGCCCTTTAATTCGTGTGGAACAACGTCTGAATAGCACAACATACCTAAGTTCATCCTATCATGTTGATGGCGTATCCCAATAGAGATGGCTTCTTCCAATAAGACAATGCTCCATGCCACGGTGCTCGTATTGTGCAGGAATGGTTTCAAGAACACGAGGGAGACTTTACCTTGCTTAGGTGGCCCCCACAATCACCAGATCGCAATCCAATTGAGCATTTGTGGGACGAAGTTAAAAGAGCCATCAGGCAGCTGGTTCCACAACCATCAAATCTCACAGTACTGGACAGTGCTATTCATCAGGCATGGTGTCAGATTCCTCGCATCACCTTTCAACATCTCGTGGAGTCAATGCCAAGAAGAATCATCGCAGTATTGAAGGCAAAAGGTGGCCCAATGAAGTACTGATGGGGTGGTCATAATAATCTAGCCACTCAGTATATATATATAATATCTCCCATGTTCAAAAGCTGTTATCCATATCTTCAGAAAAAAAACCCACTTCTACTGTCATGGTAAACAACCTGCTTCCCTATTTATAATGGTCTGGCCCTCTAGCAACTTCAGTGCAAAATTATAGCTAATTTGCCTACAAGTATCAGGTGATCATAATAATCTGGCCACTCAGTGTATATCTAGAGCAGTGGTTCTCAACCTTGGCTGCACATTAGAATCACCTGGAAATCTTTTTTAAATCCTGATTTCTGGGCCTCATCCTCCGGAAATTCTGTTTCTTTGTTACTAATGTTGTGGCCCCACCCCATAACAAAGAAACAGAATTTCCAGAGGATCAGGCTCAGAAATCAGGATTTTAAAAAGATTCTCAGATGATTCTAATGTGCAGCCAAGGTTGAGAACCACTGATCTAGAGAAAATATCTTTCAGAAATGAAGATGAAATGTATATTACCAATAATATTTTAAATTTTCATGAACATCAATTTCTATAAAGGGAAAATATACCTTATACAATAGATAGGAAGAAGGAAAAATGAAAGATTACCTATGATAAAATTTCTCAATTATGGCTCATCCTGTTCTTAAATCCATGGCTTCTGATCTTTAAACTTTAAACCTTTTTTATAATGTCAATTTCTACTTTTTTTTCTTCTCAGAAATTGCAACAATGGAGGATCTGTTCTTTCTTAATAAGTTAAAAATAAGATGAGAGATGCTTGGGATTGACTTCATAACATCTTATCTAGATATGTTTGATATTGACTGCACCTTTTTTGAATGATTAATGTAATAACATTAATAAATGCATTATTTAAAATTTCATTATAGTCAAAGTATCTTTTTCCTAAGAAGAACTTTGACTGCCTGGAATTTGTCCATAAGAGTATGACCTGGACTGTGAGAAATCTGGAAATAACATCACACATGTAATGGATGGAAGGACGTGGTGCATTTTAGGGAACAACAAAACAATTTGCATTGCTTTTCAAATCAGTTAAATTGATCTTCTCCTGTTTTCCTTGGATGTCTTATTTTAGTTGGTATCCCCTCTGAAAGATACATTATATAGTGACTGTAGAGTCAAAGGCAGTATCCTTAAGCCCTCTTGAATTGTTTTCCCTGTGAGCCTGCGTTTTGCTGTTTAGTGTTCATGTACATTTTCTGAGACTGAGAAAGTCTGTGCTGGCAGCACCTTGTTGCATTTAAGGTCGGCAGCCCAGGGACATGTTGTCGAATGATTACTCTGGATATCTCATTAGAAAATTTAACAGTCAAAAAAGGAGTTAGATTAGTGCATTATAAACTGATTAGAAAATAAATATTCTGATAATTTCACCCAATAACCACCTTAGGTTCTAGTGGAGCCATGAAAGCAAGCCCCATACACTATTGGATTTCACCTTGCAGTGTATGGCTTGAGAACAATATTTATAATACTAGAGGCCCAGTGCACAAATACGTGCATGGGTGGGGTTCGGCTGGCCTGTCCTGATGGGGGCCTATCAGGGCTGGGCTGGTGGAGGGGCCACGGGAGGTTGGCTACCGGCCCCACCTTCATTAGGGTGGGGGGGCCGATCTGGGGTGGGGCTGGCCAGCGGTAGGGGCTTTGGGCGGTTGGCTGCCTGGCTCCACTCCCGATCGGGATGGGGGGGCAGTCAGGGGCAGGGGAAAGGGGCTGCATGTGGTTGGGGGGGCTTATCAGGACCCTGATCAGGCCGGTTGGCTGCTGCAGTGTGCGTCATAGCGGACAGTCGTTCTGGTTGTTCTGGTTGTTCTGTCATTTCGGTCACTTGGCCTTTTTATATATAGATACTATGCCATCAAGTTATTAGCCACATGTGTGAGAAAAACAAATCCCATGGATATAATTGTCCAAAAAGTTCACTAGCCTTATTATACTTGGGTTCATGTGATTATTACAAAGCCATAGCAAAGGTTTTTTGTTTGTTTTTAGCCTTTGTCCTTTCAGGATAATTTTTTTTTTT
This sequence comes from Myotis myotis, assembly GCF_014108235.1. Lineage (NCBI taxonomy): Eukaryota > Metazoa > Chordata > Mammalia > Chiroptera > Vespertilionidae > Myotis > Myotis myotis. The sequence continues at coordinate 6,363,986 of NW_023416318.1, forward strand.
TTTCTCATAGCCTATCCCAACATTTCTCAAATCTCAGCTCTCCCATAGACAATTTGTCCTTCTTTTGCCTCCAAGGTTGCTACTATTCGACAGTACCCATTAATTATGGGGGGGAAATGACTTATTTTTGCCCATGGCATTAGTTATACATCAGTTTTTGCTTTCTGATACTGCATCTAGGAGTATTTATTATTTTTCAAATATGCAATTGTTTTTAAAATTTGTTTGCTTTTCAAATTCTTCTACACACGTATTCCCCAAGGTAAAAAAGAGCAAATCTCTTTTCTTTAGGGACATTGAGGGAGTAGGGGAGGAAGGGCACAGCTTTAAAGGACATTTCATGTTAAACATTCAATTGATTTCTCATTTGGTTTTAAGATTAATGTAATATTTGCATATATCTCTTCCCAAAGGTATTCATGTTTGTTGGGGAGCACAGGAGACTTGGTTGGAAAGTTGTAAGGAGGACATTCTGAGAAAAGGGAAGTGTGTGGAAGGCTGCCTGCCCAGTTTATTGGAATTCTGACTTAGGGGATGTCGAAGGCAGCACCCCTAATTATTCCTTCACCTTTCCAAACAAGTCTGTGCATGTGCAGACCCCAGTGTTTACTAGAATCCTTATGCTTATCCCTGGATGCCCTTGCCTAGAGGACAATGTAAACACATGTGTCCTCCAAAGATTACTCACCCTACTGATTGTATCTAAAAGATAAAAATTCCAATAAAAGCCTAGTGAGACAGGCAATCAAGGCGGCCTGGCTCCTGCAGCCAGGTGTCCCTTGGCCTCTCTTTCACAGTGAAACTGTGCTGGAATAATCTGTTCATCCGGTGCTCAGGGGCTGCTGGTCAGCCCCGGCAAACATGTGAGGAGCCCTGGCACATGTTTATGTAATGTAGCCTGCAACTCAGAGTTACCAGTTCAATTGTGTAATGACACCACTACCATACCCAAATCCTTATTTAAAACTGACACCTTATGAGGAAAATACCACATCTGACCCTCATATGAACCTTGAGTGACAGTGAAAAGAGTGTTATTATCTTTGTTATATATTAGTAGATGAGAGGTCTGAGGCTCAGAGAGGGTGAAAAGCTTTTCAAGATTAAACATATAATTATAACCATGTTGCTATCATTTGAGTGATTATTATGTCCCACGGGATTTTTACTTCATTAGCACATTTAATCCTAGGTACTATTATTGTCCCTGCTCTACTTATGAGAAAACAGACCTGTACAGGTTAAGCAACTTTTCCAAGCTTATATCCAATAATTGATAAAAATCAGGACACAAACTTCTGTTTGACCCCAAACCTACACCATTAACTTGTCAACTATGTGGTAGAGTCTAGAATTCGTTATGTTTTCTCTTTTTGTTCAGTCCATTCAGGCTATTTTTAGTCTATTTCTATCACAGTTAGTTCATCTTTCATTAGATGTCCCATGTTATTTTGGGCTTTCCCACGGGCTTCTCCTAAGGATTTTACACAGTTAGCATGAGTTGTTGGTTGGCCAACCCATTTCAGGTCCAGCTACATTTGGTTCATACTTTGAGTCCCTGATTTCTGACAGTTTCCTTGAGCAAGGAGAAATGCTGATGACTGTAGAAACAGGGCAGAAGGAAAATTAGGAGAATTATGTCCTCTACATTTCTCTCAATTCTTGGTTCTCTCTGTTTCTTGTCTCTCTTTTGAGGCATTGACTTAGTTTCCTATGACCCTGAGTCACACTTTAGGCTGGGGGCGAGGCCAGCAAGGATCAGAAGCAGAGGAGTGTTCCTGGGTTGCCAATGCCAAGAACATAATCCAAGGTGAGAGCCATTTCAGGACCAGGCTGGGGAGCATCTACGAATATAAAGAAAGCTGAGAAGCCCAGTAAGAGTTTGTGGCTAAAGCTGCAACACGTTGGAGATAACAAAGGTCAAGAGGGAAGGGTAGAACCACAAAAACAATAAAAGTGTTTAAAAAACATATCCAAAACTTTAAAATAAGGCAAAGGGAACAGTTTTGTCCTTTCAGTATCTTACTGGTACGTTATTTAATAGACAACCCAAGATTATATCTAAGAAGATACAACTGTGTTTGGCTTTGCTACTTACTATTTGATTAAAGTCCTGATATTGAAAAGTTATGTGTTAACTCATTGATTTTTGTCTGCTAGATATGCACATGATTTTGGATTTTTTGCTAAAAAGATAACCCCCAAGAATGTGCATTTATGGTCCTGTAGAACATTAAGAAGTTTTATAACTCACTTCACAGTCTTATTTAAACTTTATTCTCTGCCTCCCCCACATCAGCTTCTCCTATTATTAACATTTTACATTAGTGTGGCAATTTTTTATGATTGCTGAATCAATATTAATACATTATTATTAAATAACCTCATTACTTTTAGTGACCAGTCTTCAAATGCTTTTTAAACTAGCATTATCATCTTACCAATACACTCATTTATGAGTTAAATAATTTTTATACTTGTACTAGGGGCCCAGCACACAAAATCTGTGCCGGGTAGGGTCCCTAGGCCTGGCCTGTGATCAGGGGCATCTTCCCCGGCTGCCCGCAACTGTTCCCGCCCCCCACCACCACCCACCCCGGTTCCCCATTCACCATGGGGCGATTGGAGCCTGATGGCTGGGGGAAGGGACTGAGGGGTCAGCCGTTCCTGCCCGCTTGCTGGCCCTGTCCCTGCTGCAAGTTGCCCTCTGTGTGTGGAGTGGCTGGCAGGGTGGGGGCCTTGGCCTGGCACCACCCATGTCCCTTGCCATCCACCCCCGGTTCCCTCTTTGCCATCAGGTGATCATAGGATGCGAAGAATTAAGGTTTCCGTCAAATTTTTACAAGTGTCCCAATAAACTCTTTGAACCACTTGTTAATTCAGTCCACTACTGGCCACTTAGCACTTGTCCAAGGCCATTTTGCATCCTTCTCTTACATTGTTTCAATTGTTTTACTCGATAATATAGAGCCCCAACCTTTTGAAGAAAAATTTGGATTTGCCTTTTACACCCATATTTATAATCTCACAAAAGGGTTTGCTTCCAATTGTGGTAATGATTTTACTCCCAGGCTCCGGGACTGAGATGAGAATTCTGTCTCTAGCATGAAATCCAAACCCTAAGCTTTAGAAGTTTAGTAACAAGCTTTACTCTAATCTTCCCCAAACACCAAACTGCAGTTGAAAATATTTTTAAAGCTACAAGTTACTATCCCTCAAGTTCTCTTCTGGTTTTCATGCTGTTCAACACAGTAAAAATATTTTATAATGTCAAGTATGAAGATGCTAGAATATATTTACAGAATAGCTCTCTGGTGATAAAGAATATGTGTAGAGAAGTGTGATTTGGACCACAGAGTCTCCCCCCCCCCCCTGCCCCGCCGCCCCTTGGTAGAATCAAAGGCTTATACTAGAACTAATTAATGGTGTGCCATAGGCTCATTTTGTGTGCTGTCTTAGAGCAGGGGCGGGGAGCATTTTTTCTGCCAAGGACCATTTGGATATTTATAACATCATTCACGGGCCATACAAAACTATCAACTTAAAAATTAGCCTGCTACATTTGGTCAAACATTTAATTAACTCACCCCTAATGCCTTGGCAGGGCCAGACCAAATGATTTCTCGGGGCCTTATATGGCCCGGGGGCCAGACGGTCCCCACCCCTGTCTTAGAGCTGGGGGGGTTGGGGGGAATACTGTAAGAATTCATGTTTTAGCAGAAACTGGCTCAGTCTTTTAAATGATTTGTGAATAAGAGGGCTAAGTTAAGGTGAAGAGGAATAGAGCTGTCTAAAAATTTCCCTGGGCATGAGATTTTTTTTCTATTTTGTAACCTTCTGTCCATATCTTATTTCTATAAACCTGTGCTCGCATGGGGCTGTCAAATATATCCCCAACTGTTAATCCAGGTGCTTGCTAACATGAATTAATCCCTTCCAAAATGAAATGAATTTTTATATTAAGCTTAAAAAACACAAAGCCTTAATCCAAATGAATGAATATACAATGATTAAAAGTACATGAGATGGGGCTGATATTTTGGAGCAGGAGGTTTTGTCCAGTGCCCTATCAAATTAAATTATGTAGATGAAAACACACCCTTCCTGTTGATAACCACAGCCAATCCTGCTGCAGAATTGTTAACACTTTAAAGTCCTTGTAAGCAGCAGCCTTATGTTTGGAAAAGATTAAAGCTTTAGAGCAACACTTTGAAATAAGCTTAGAATCTGGATTGGAACAGGGTGCAAAATTTCTGTTTAGAAATGGAAATGCCCTTAACTTGGTAACATTCTCATTTATTGTTTAAAAAAAAAAAGGAAAAGTAGGAGACCAGGAAATATATACCCCTGCTCTTGATACAGAGGATACTGGAGAACAGAGAATGTCAGTGTCTGGAAGAAAATGTCTTAATTAAATACAAAGTAATCCTGGAAAGAATGATAAAATAATCCAAGAGAGTTGCTTAATCAAGTGTCTTATTAATAGCTGCCTGTAGCTTCTAGTGATTTACTTGCAGTGTTTACCTAATTTAAATGAGTCATTTATAATAAATCTTGCTGATAAAATAAGATAGTATTGAGGTTTGAGGACATTTACAAAAGATAAGTAAATAATTATATCTCATCATTTACTCCCAAGGAATGATAAATATAATTTCCTTAACTGTAGGACTGATATTTTATACTTACTTGGATTTCTGGGGATTTTGTCTACAGAAGGTAGGAACAGATAGACCTATGAAGTTATCGATGGTGCAGACCACATTTGATTCTTATTCTCCATTGGAAAGAGAAACACCTTAAGCATGGTTCTTTTCCAGATACCAGGCTTATATTCAAACAGAACAGAACAACAGAACATTCTCCTGAGAATGATCTCTTCAAGAAGAGCCAACTCTCTTCTATTTTCCCAAATGGTATCCCGTTAGGCTGCTAATTAAGTTTATGTGACATTAGGATAAGAACTTTTACCTCCTCGTTCCTGAAAATATATTTCTGGAGATGTGCTTAATTTGGTGCTTAATGAAATAATTGTTTCAAGGTCAAATCAGTTTGCATAATGATGGTTGAAACTAAGTTGCATTATTGCTAAGTTATATATTGCTGTGTAACAAATTACCCCAGAAGTTAGTGGCATAAAACAACAAACTTTATATTTGCTCACCATTCCATGAGTCAACAGTTTGGGCTGGGCCAGCTGGGCAGTTCTTTGTTGGTCTTGTCTATGGTCACACAGGTGGTACAATCATCTGGTGGCTTGACTGGGCTTGGATGGTCTAAGGTGGTCTCACCCATATACCTGATGGTTGGTGCTGGGTAGCATCTGGGCCTCTCTTTCTCCAAATGGTCTCTTTTTCTCAAGTAGAATAGATCAACTTTCTCACATGGTGTCAGAAGGATTCAAGAGGGTGAAAGATGAAGCTACAGGTCAGTTTGTTCTCTAGCTCAAATGTTGCATAAAATTATTCCCACTACATTCTATTGGTCAAAACAAGTTATAAGGCCTGCCAAGATCCAAAGTCCTACTCTTTCTGGGAGCATTTGTAACCATTTTTAGGCCACTACGTATTTAAAACAATTTTCTACACTATACAATTTCACAGAATTGTTATATGTATGGGGAATACAATATATATTGCTTGTGGGTATGTAGTTTCCTCATTTGTAAAAGGTAATTAATAAAACCTGTCCCAAAGTGTTATAGAGGATTCAGTGAAATACGTTTAGAGAGTGGTTAGCATAAAAAAACCACACATAAGTGGAAGCTACTATTGCCACTACTAATGACCCTTTGACACTATAGTTTTTCACCCTAATTCTTTTCATGCCATTCTTCTGGAATAGGTGGTCCTTACCTCCTTCTTCTAATCCCTTTATCATTCAGATGCCCCTCTGCAATTTCCTCTCTGTTTTTAATCTCTTTATGAAAATTGCTTCCTCAAAGTTCACCACATGTCAAAGGTCCAGGCTCTAAAGTTGAAGTTGGCATCAAGAATAAGAAAAGAAAATTTCAGAATTTCAAGCCATACATAGAGTAACCCTCATGGAAGAAGATGGGAGAATTTCAGAGCCAGACAGAGATGAAATTGATTAGACTTGAGTCAGAGAAGCAATCACTTTTGATGACGGCCAATAAGGTGAAGACCCAAACTCAAAGTCCAAAACATGAGGCCAGGAGTAGTGTAGAAAAAACGAAGATGGAGCGAAGTGCTGGAGGACTACAATAGATTCATGACAAACAGCATCCCAAACAAACACTATCTTTGACAAACAAAGCATATGGTGTTTGTAAACACTGTATATATAGTCAGACAAATTTCTATTAGACTGGAAGCATTTCCCTAAGGAAGCAGAACTGAGATGGGCACAACCCTTTGTTTGACTTTCCTGCTGATTGAGGTAACACTGTACCTTTCTGAGTTATCTTGATGGAGAGCTGTCCCTTAGTCTGGGATGAGTCTAGAGAAGTCTTTGATTGCTTGGTGTTTGCTTTGACCCAGAATCCTGCTACCTCATGATTGTATAAATTAAGGAGGAACTGTTCTGCTCCTTTTAGTATTATGTATTTTAGAGGAAAGCACTGTGGGGAGGATGAGATCATGACAGATTACTTGTGGGATGGACAAGTGAGATTGTGTGTGTGTGTGTGTGTGTGTGTGTGTGTGTGTGTGTGTGTCGAACTATGTGTGAATATGTATAGAGTATATGTGTATATGTGTGTGGGGTTTTGCATAGTGAGAGAAAAATAAACTGAGGAAGAAGATCTGTTATTTCTTATCTTAATTCTTGGGATTAGCCAAGAACCTGCCAGGCTGAACATAGTTAGAAGGTAATATGTCATCTTGCCAGAACCATCTCTCACAGTGTACGTCACTTACAATCCATGGTTTTCAAATACGATGAAAGTTAAAGAATCTTGTAGCTTTTTCATGAAGGTCCAAACAGTACCGGGTGGATTGTTTTCCAAAGTTTGCAACTTTTATCCATAGTAATAGCATTTCTTCGCATTAGGCAACATTTTCAATATGGCTGCACATCAGAGTTCCTACTATTTTTACCATCTTGACTACCCTCTGGAGGCGGAAAGCAGGGCTCTACATTGGGAGAGTAAATAAATGAGTGCAGAATTGAACACACTGGCTACTGTAAATGCAGGCTGTGTGTGATGGTTATAATATAAGAGAAGGTCCTAGAAATAAAGGTGGATTAGAGTTGTTACCCAGCAGAAATTGAAAAGGTAGGGGAAGTCAGAGAGATGGAACATGCTACTTATATAGAATAAACAGCAATGGAAAAACAGACGGGAGTGTGGGTGGAGTGAGGTTTCTAGAGAAAGCACCCAGGCACTGAGTTATGACTATGAGTGTCTCCTCTGCTTGGAATGACAGAAGGAAACGCTGGCACGTGGCATTTCCTCCAGCCTGAGGATTTTCTCCCAGTCAGATCTTCCTTGCAGCATTAATTCAAAGATTTTATAGGAGTATACCAGATTTAAAATAATCGAGAACATAATCATGATTCCTGTGAAATGGACACACATCTTCACCTCATTGTGAACACAGTTTACTGAGTAATCAGTAATTGGTATTGATGATGTTCAGTTGCCCTAGAGACCCTTTGCTAGTAGGATGCCTTTGAAGGAGGTACATGATTAGCAATTTAGAAAAGCTGTAAAGATCTCAGAAATTACATCTTCCCAGAGGAAAGCAGACCATAGCCACTCAACCTTGTTTCTCATGCCCAGGTGGGTCCTGTGTGAGGGTGGATATTTTTGACATTGGCCTTTGCACTTTTGAGTCATGCTGAGTTGCCAGTAATGTGTGTTATGGTCTGGCATGTATCATTCCTTAAAGCTAAAGTTGCTTTGGGTATAGCCTTTTGTGTTTGTGTTATGAGTTTGATTGGGCTCCACCAAGCTGCTGCTGCTGATGGAGCTCAGAGTTGCAGATGGCATGACTGGAAATTGCAAAGTAAAGCCTTTGGACTTTGTGAAATATCAATGACCTGTCTTGTAATGCTTTTGTCAGTTCTAGTTTGCATTCATCTTGATATCTCTGTAGCATTTGAACATACCTTTCATCACTGGGTCTCTTTTCTTCTTAAATTCTATGATATTGTTCTTGAGCTTCTGTTATAGATGACAAAAAGTCTATGGAGTACACCTTCTCTCTTAACTGAGTATTCTTCTGAGACAGTCTTCTGTTCCTGTCTTCCTACCTGCTGACTCCCACAGGCAGTTTACCTCTGCTTATGCTAGTGTTCTATTGTCATGTAACAGATTACCATGATTTTAGCAGCTTAAAATAACAACTGTTATTATCACAGTCCCCAAGGGTCAAGAGTCTGGGCACAGCATAGCTGGGTCCTCTACTCAGGGTCTCACAAGCCTAAAGTCAAGTTTTCAATCAAGGCTACAGTATCAGCTGACTCTTGGTGTCTCTCCCAATCTCTCTCAGGTTGTTAACAGATTTTATTTTCTTGGACTCATGGCATTTCAGGGCCCATAGGAGAGAATCTCTGCTGCTTCGAGTCTCTTATCTCTAGACTTTGTTTTGAAAAGCTTAACTAGGTTAGGCCCACATAACACAATCACAGGGATGATTGTAGCATTCTCTCACCCACATATTAGAAGTACTGAATCTGTGCTGATAATTCGAAAATTGGCATCTACATCGAGCACAAGGACCACATTTCCTAACACTGGAATCTGGTTTAAAATAGTGCCTGGTTAGCAGCTCTTGTTATAACATCTCTAAACTTTCTATAGAAATGCATATTCATAAAATACATAACTTTAAAAAAAAAACACCTCACAATAACATATTCCAAACCTTAAAATAGCAGCAATAGAAGAACTCAGGAAGAATTTTCCATAAATCCAAGGTTGTTAGAGTTGACTGGGTGAATATAAATACCAACGTTCACTTGATTTTGAGGGGCTAGGAAAACAGTGTAACTGCTGTCCTGGAAAAAGGTAAAATATACTTTGATCATACGTCCATCCATATCCTATCTATGGTCCTAAAGTTCATGACATTCAAAGAATTTGGTAACTGTCTTTAAATATTTGAGTTCTGCTTTTGATGTTACCAATACACATTGGTGTCTACATTTATTCAGAAAAACAGGACAAGACTTTTGATGGTACATTTTATCTTGAAAGCAATTGTGCAAAAGTAGAATTCTTTAGAAAGAAGAGAATAGAAGCAGTGCGGTTTAGAGGTGGTGGCTTCAATGTAGTAGTAGAAAACCAGGCATGTGGTAGAAGAAGAGCCCGTCTTAATCTGACTAGATAAAAGCATATTAGACATTGGAAATTTGGTTAAAATAATGCGATGACACTGCCTTATGCTATAGATTGGGGAGGAGGCTGTATCTATCCAAAGTCTAGGTGTATCTCTCCAAATGTGAGGGACATAGAATGCATGTCTAACAATATTGCATTCCAAATTAAAAGATCCATCATCATTCTTTAAAAAAAGTATATATATATATATATATATATATATATATATATATATATATTGATTTTAGAGAGGAAGGGAGAGATAGAGAGAGATAGAAACATCAATGATGAGAGAGAATCATTGATTGGCTGCACCTGCATGCCCCACACTAGGGATTGAGCCCACAACCCGGGCATATGCCCTGACAGGGAATTGAACTCTGACCTCTTACATAGGTCAATGCTCAGCCATTGAGCCATGCTGGCTGGGCCATCATCATTCTTAAGACTTAAAGAAAGAGCATACCCAGAAAAAAAATGTTGTTCCATAGCAACCATAACACTCAAAAGGCTGTTTTGTTTTCTCACATGGAAGTGAGAAGATGATATATATATATATATATATATATATATATATATATATATATATATACACACACACACACACACACACACACACACACACACGACATATATATGGCTTACTTTGGAAGCTATATAGCTTCATGTTCCTGTTTTAGTATCCTTTCCCCCTTGGGTATCTCACTGAGCTTCCTTTCCATCTGTATTCCTACCCTTGCTTCTCATCTGGCAGTCATTTTACTTTATCTCATTCTCTTTTTACAGTCTTCTTTATCAATAGAATAACAAATTCACCAATCTGGAGTTTATGAAATTCTCCATTTGCATAGTTTCAAAAGTATAATTTTCTTTTTTAATAAAAATTGTGCTTCCATTTTCCTTTGGGTGTGGTTGCCAGTACCCCAAATACAGTATGTATAAAACAGAATGAATTTTTTTCCACTCAAATCATCTCCACTTATCAACTTATCACTCTCAACCATACTATTCTTTTCCTAGTTACTTTAAAACTCACAGGATTAGAACCTCTGAATCTTCTTTGCTTAGCCCCTCTACCACTCCCTTGATTCCTTTACTAATTATTATTGAGTCATTATAAAAATTAATTATTTCTTATGCCCATGGGCTTTGGATACCTCATGAGCTAACAGTTGAGTTTTGCATACTCCTCTTATTATCATGCCATTAGAATCATAAGCCGGTGTAAAGCTCCTTTTTTTTTTTTTTTTTACCTCTAAACCATAATCTGGTTTTCCTATGCTGCTTCCTCAAAATGTTTGATATATGCTTCTTCATAGGCCTGCATTTTTAGAAAATATGCATGAGTATGTATATAGGTTTAATGTACGTAATTCTATGAGCTAAAGAACTTATTTTGCTTCTTACTATTTCGATGCAATACTATTTTTAAGACTTATGGCTGAACAGTAAGGACAAATAGTTTCTTGCTTCTGACTGCAGCAAGATAATATATTATGAATGTACCTCATTTTCCTTATCTACTCCCCTAGCAATAGGCACTGATATTGCTTTTACCACCCTGAAAGCACAAATATCTTCCCACAGATCTCCATCCAGACCTAGTTCATTAAAAAGTGTCACATACACACACTTAACGCACCATGCAATGAAGTTACCATATGAAGTTCATTTGGGAAACCTTTATAAATATACCAGTACAGAGAACAGAATCCCCTGAACTCTCATTGCCCCAAGGCTCAGGTCTTGCACAGGAAGTTGAACATGGCCAGGGTTCCTGAGAGGCCCATCCCTGTAATGCCCTACATATTTGCAGAGTTGAGGGCAAGTAGAGTCTAAGAAGACTGTCCTATTAGAGAAGCAGAACTTCTAGAGCCAACCAGTTGAATTATACTCTTTTTCTGCTGTTAAGACTCATCCCTGCCGAACCAGCTCAAAACATGAGATGGAGGATCAAAGAATATGACTATTTGTAACCCATAAGCTTGCAGAAGAATTTCTCTAGTATATACAGTTAAGTGTGTGAGTGCCAAGACATAGATATTCTCACTTTTACTTAGTGTTGGTCATTGCTTTCCACAAAGGCCATGCTAGTTTGCACTCTCACCAGCACTGCCTGAAGGTCCTCATTTCTTCAAAGTATTATCAACATTTCCTGTTAGCCCACTTATACATTTTTGTCGGTCTACGGTGTCTAAATTGGTATCTCGTTTTCATTTTCTTCTCTTTAATTTCCACTGAGATTGAGCATATGTTCAAAGCCTGCAAGTCATTTGGATTTCTCTGTCTCTGAATGGCTTGTTTAGTTTGAGTTTCCAGCCTTTTCTTATTGATTTGCATGATTTTTTGGTATATTCCAGATCAGACTGTTCAATAGAACTTTCTATGGAAATGTTAAATATCTATCTGCACTGTTAAATATAGTAGCCACTAGTCTCATGTGGCTAGGGAGCATTTAAAAAGTGGTTAGTGCAGCCTGGCTGGTGTAGCTCAGTTGGTTGAGCATCCTATGCACCAGGACGTCTGGTTCAATTCTTGGTCAGGGCACATGCTGGGTTGTAGGCTTAATCCCCAGTAAGGGGCGTGCAGGAGGCAGCCAATCCATGTTTCTTTCTTATGTATGTTTCTCTCTCTTTCCCTCTCCCTTCCTCTCTCTGAAATCAATAAAAACATATTTTTTAAAATTCAGTTAGTGCTGCCCTGACCGGTTTGGCTCAGTGGATAGAGCGTTGGCCTGCGGACTGAAGGGTCCCAGGTTCGATTCCAGTCAAGGGCATGTACCTTGTTTGCGGGCACATCCCCAGTGGGGGCTGTGCAGGAGGCAGCTGATTGATGTTTCTCTCTCATCGGTGTTTCTGAGCTCTCTGTCCCTCTCCCTTCCTCTCTGTAAAAAATCAATAAAGTATATATTTTTTTAAAAAATGTAGTTAGTGCAACCGAGGAAATGTAATTCTATTTAATTGATTTAAATTCAAATTTAAATAGCTGTACATAGTTAGTGACTATATATTAGACAGAATAGTTCTAGATGATACTTTCTTGTCAGTTTTGAAGATTGCAAATATCTTCTTTCAATCTGCATATTTTCATTAATTTTATCTATAGTTGTAATATGTTAATGGAAACATAAAACTTCACCTTCTAGTTTTGTTCTTGTTCTGAAGACATTTCTCACCCTTAGACCCAACACAGTTATATATTTTTTTCTATTTATTTCATAATTTTACTTTTACACTTAGGTATTTTATATATATTCTGCTCCATGAGACAGTTTTCCAATACCCATTTACTAAATAATCCACATTTTTCTCAAGGATTTGTGATCCCGACTTTATCACGTATTTCATTTTTCAACACAGGTCAGTTTCTGGGTTCTTTATTCTCTTTCATTGTTCTGTTTGCCTTTCATAGGTAAGTTCCATTTGATTTCTGTTATTATGATTTTATAATATGTTTAAAAGTCCAGCAATATTAGTTGTCTTCCTTGGTTGTCTTGGAACTTATATTTTCCATATAAATTTTTAGAATAAAAACTCGTCAAAAATCCAGCTAGAATAGTAATTATGATTACATTGAGTTATAGTTTCATTGAGGAATAAATTGACAATTTTAAGAGATTTTCATATCTTCTATTCATGTGGTATAACCCTCCATTCTTCATATTTTTGATCATTTTTGTTAAGCTCTCGTGCATTAAGTCAGTTACTATATATTTATTGTTTTGCTAGTATAGTTAGTTATTTGACTAGAGAACACAATTTTTGTAAATTAAGCTTTTATTGGCAAACTTGGAGAAGAATTATATTAGTTCTAATGGTATGTCTAATAATTCTTCCATGGAAATGATGATATCATCAACAAATAATTCTAACTTCTTTTTCTTATCTTCTTTTTTCTCTCATTCTCTCTCCCCCCCCCCCCCCCCCCCCCCCAACCCCATCTTTGTTTTTCTTTTATTTTAGTTTGGTTTTATGGCATTGATCCCAACCTTTGGTTCTGTGTTAAATGCTAGCAATGGTAGTACACATAGATAGTATCATCGTCCTTTCCTGGTTTTAAAGGATGTGCATTTAAAGTTTCCCTTTTGAAGGACATACATGTATAAGCCATAGACACAGACAACAATGTGGTGACAGCCAGAGGGAAGGAAGGGTGGGGACTGTGTGGAGGTGGGCAAAGGGGGGGGGGGATGGGGACATCTGTAATATTGTCAACAATAAAGTTAAAACATGTGTTCCTTTTAAGAGTAATGTTTGCTCTATATTTTATATATAATTTTTATCAAGTTAAAAAATTATTGTTCATTTCTAAATATCTCACATTTAAAAAACATAAACAGGTATTGAACTTCATAAAATTATTTTCATGAGATAATCATGTGATTTTTCTCTTTTATAATTAATTTGGTAAAGTTAATCAATGTACTGATGTCAAACCATCCTTACATTTCTGGAATAAACCTACATGAGTAGTAGTACAGCTGGCTCTTCTAGAATGAAGAAACTAAGACGGGGGTTAAAATGCTAACAATTTATTTAGAAGATGCCAGTTCAGGGCTATGGGAATTAGTGAAGAGGAAATTCAAATCAGCAGAGATGCAAAGCATCATAGTGTGATGCATTATAGCACCGGCTACTGCTTCACCATGAACTCCAAATAAAAAAAGACTAGCAGGATTATCTGTTGGATTTTTTATTTAGCATGTATATCTTCTCTGGCAACACTGCAGAGAAATCAGTTAGAGACAAAATAGGAAACATTTATCTGCTCAGCTTCTTCTGATTCCCCATTTCTCATTAGGTAAAGCTCACCCCAAGAGGTGCTAATGTTCCCACATGTTTATATTGTGCTATCTCTGCCATGGTGGCTGCTCAGAAAGGTAGATCTCATACTCCAGAGTACAGTCTTCATCCATAACCGAAAGTGGAAGAGTGCTCCCTCCTTCACCTTGGGAGACGGCGTAGAATGACCTACGACCACTGAACCTCTAAAAATTTACCTAAGGTGATACTCTACTTTTGGCTATGTTTCTTCTGCTCTCTGAGACACATGTGTGTAGTAGGAAATTTAGTATACATATCAATTGGTTCATAATTGCATGTCATCATCAATATAAAAAGCCCAGTAATATTCTTTGGAATATTAAAGCAATCAAGGTTATGACGGAGGCCAGTTAATTAATATAATTCTGAGGCACAAAGAAGAGGTTTAAAGAGGCAAATTTAATGGGCATGTGACCGAAACTATCAGACATACATCTTTTAAATTTTTAATGGTGACACTAATCTCTGTCATTCCTCTAGGAAGTAGCAGTAATTAGAAAAAGCATATTTTAAGGTAAGTGGTTCATATAAACTGAAGCTACTCTTGGGAGTCAGGGTAATTGTTAGGGAAGGCATAGAGAAAAATCAGTTTCCTACAGCTCACCCATATGCCATTATGGCAAATTTTTAATCATGGGTCTGCTTGTTTCCCAAATCAACTATACAACTGTAGCACTTGCAGATCAAGTTCACTTTTCCTCACCTCTTTTCCCATATCCTTATTTTCATTAAATATCATAGAGCATTATAGAGTATATATTCCTATAGTTAATTTGGATTAACAGCAGGGATTTAGAGTCCAGAGAACTTCAAATTAAAGCATTCTGGTTCTTTAATTAGTTCTTGAGGCACTGCATATTCCCTCCAATGCACCTATCCATTTATTCATTCATTTGTTCATTTGTTCCATGAATTCTTGTTAAATAAGAATATGTGGAGTTCTGGATCTAGGTCTCTTCATAGAATGTTGATATTTTTAAAATATGGTCATGGGACCAGTGTTTTGAACATATCTGGAACTTGTTAGAGACCCAAGGTTCATCCTATTCTAATGAATTGGAAGTCTGGGGGTGACACTAAGAGATATGTTTTTAACAAGCCCTCCAGGTGATTATAGGGCACACCCGAACTTGAGAACCACTGTTATAACAAATTGCATCCCTTGGCCTGCAGAGGTAATCCATGAGGATTCTCAGGTTCTCATGGAATGTAACGTAGTAATAAGGGATGAGATAAATTCCCCCCCCCCACCTCCCAATTCAATGGTTTGTTGTAAATGTACACTTTCATTAATGGAGGGAAAATGTATCCACCTAAAGTCAGAGCTCTGCCAGGCAGAAATTTGGTGTATTTTTTGTTTGTTTGTTTTTATATTTTTATTGATTTCAAAGAGGAAGGGAGAGAGAGAGATAGAAACATCAATGATGAGACAGAATCATTGATTGGCTGTCCCCTGCATACCCCCTACTGGAGATCGAGCCCACAAACCAGGCATGTGCCCTTGACCGGAATCAAACCCGGGACCCTTCCGTCCCCAGCCCGACACTATTTCCACTGAGCCATGATGGCTAGGACTGTATTATTTATTTACTTGTTTGTTTATTCATTTTACCAATTATAGCACCAATATAGCCTTAAGATATATGAAGAACTCCTGAAATACCTGCTGAATTAGTTCAAATGAGAACAAATCCATATTCAAGCTTTAGCTAGAAATGTAAAATTCAATAATTGTGTGTTAGTTTAGAAGATAGTCAAACCTAATCCTCTATCCGATCTTCTCCAGTGCACAACAACGTGAAATAAAGCTCAAACAAATGTCCCTAGAGTCCTGTGAGGAACTCAATGATAAAAGAAAGATTCAATTATGTTTGGAACCCACTAAGGGAGAAACTTTAGAATGACATTAAAAAGCAAACAAAACAAAACTAAACAAACACTTGAATCAGGTTAAACCAGGAGTTCGTGCACACATACACTGCATTTCAGGAAACAGAAAAGAAGTAAATAGCCTTAAGGTATATTGCAAATATGAAATATAATAACTCTGGTGAAATGAATGACTATGGTTAAGTGAATACCTGCTGGGCCTTGTGCTAGACTGTTACTTACATTATCACATGAAAACTTACCATTTTACAGATGGGAAACCTGAGAATCAGGAAGAGTAAGGACTTAACCAAGGCCATCTGGTAGTAAGCAGTATAGAGTCAGGACTCAACGTAATCATGCCTTAAATCAAAGCCTATGTAATTTACTGTCAGAGTATACTGCCAAAGATCTGGAGACATCAGACTCTTGATACTGCCAGCTTCTAATATTTTTATCTTTGGTGTGTATACAGGATATGAAGCGTGCATATTGAAACAGAGCAAAGGCCATACTCCATATTATCAGAGCTCCCAGGAAAACACATTTCTAAGTTCCTCAGATAACTATGCTTTAGCCCTTCCAGAGCTGATGGAATTTTCCCTTTTTATTAATCACAAAGTTGGAGTTAGATGAAGGACTCCTGTCTGCATGTACCAAGTGCTGTTCCTGGGGCATATTTGGAATGGAAATAGAGATGTGAAGAAGTACAGATTCAAATTTTTGGGAGACATTAAGGCATCATTGGAAAGTTTCCTCTTCTTTCACCTGTGGCATTTTTAGTGAAAAAGTCAATATTGCATCCACAAAGCAAGCTTGGAAAAGAAGACTTATGAGAAAAGTACACAGGGCCATAACCTTCTGGTGGTGACTAATAGTACCTACCTTAAAGAGAGCTTGTGAGCACTACACGAGGTAGTACAGGTAACACTGTGTTGATCACAGAGGAGATGGTCAATAAGTGTTGGTTACCATCGTTGTTGTCATGTTCATCATGGGTTTTTATGCACAAACACAGCCTTCACACAGGCCCACACTGACCCTCACTCACTCACAGTGGCCAGTTGGACTTTACTGAAATAAGTGGTAGTGTCTATTTGAACTGAAGTTCAAGACTACGGCCCTGTCAACAAGGCCTAAGTGTCTTGTTTGGCCTTTGTGCTATCTCAGACCTCTGATAAATTGTGTAAATAGTCTTTGACCAAAGGAGCAGGATCTACATGCTATTGGGTGCCACTGTGCTTTAGAAATTAATGTCCTACAGGGCCAGAAGGGCATTAGTAAGAATGAGGTAAGGAAACTGATTTGTCCATCTGTGTCTTTAGGCAGAGGGTATATTTAATCTCAGTGTGATGCATTAACTCTATTTCCACGTTTATGTTTTTAAACCAATGTAATCTCAAGACACTTTTCAAAGAGCTCATTTCTTTTTAACCTTTTTCTGTATTTTTTTAAACTGTGAAGCTTCTATCACCTAGTCATTGTCCAAACAAACATTAGCTACTTTATTTTTGGTTTTTTAAAAATATATTTTATTGATTTTTTACAGAGAGGAAGGGAGAGAGATAGAGAGCCAGAAACATCAATGAGAGAGAAACATTGATCAGCTGCCTCCTGCATGCCCCCCACTGGGGATGTGCCTGCAACTATGGTACATGCCCTTGACCAGAATCGAACCTGGGACCCTTCAGCCCACAGGCCGACGCTCTATCCACTGAGCCAAACCAGTTCTGGCGAAATAGGCTTGTTTTTAAGAGTTCACTCTTAGAAGGGTCTCTCACCATTTTCATTACAAAAGTTCACTGCTGATGCAAAATACAGGGTGAGCAACTGCGCTCGCTGCCAGGAGTGGTCCTTATGCCTAAGGTTACCCTTTTGGTCTCACGGAATGTACACAGAAGAGATGCAGAGATTGTCAGAGATAAATGAAAACACAAAATAATGTGCCCAGAGTCTGGGCCCGAGTGCACGTATCATGCACGTAAAGGCTTCTCTCTCCACCTGAGCTCCCCAACCCTCGTGTTAATCATGAGTGCAAAACTGGGTGCCTGTTTCTAGAGACCACAATGGAAAGTGGCACTGGGATAATAGGATTTCTGTCAGGAATGGAGCTAAATAATACAGGTCAGTGGTTCCCCTTTGTTAGAACTGGGGCCAGAAGTTGCTGAATGACCCTAAGCAGGGAAGGTGGCGCCTGGGAGTCTAGGCAGCCCTGCTGGATTGACAGAAATCAAGGAATTAAAGGGGAAGCTTGACATGAGAGGTGATCCTGCAGGAAGCAGGGCTTTATGGTCCTTTAAATTCATGTCTGATATAAAATGAATCCAGTGGTTGGGGGCTGGAATGGAAACCAGGTGTAGGCTGAGTTCTACAAGCAAAGGAAAACTACAAGGTTTGTTCATGCTCCTGGTCCTCAGCTCCAGCTCATTATTGGAAATTCAGGGCTTGGGAGAACAACTTTCTCTTTCTCTGTGAGCATCTTCTTTCATCCCACTGCTGCTGATGCGCATTTTTCACAGGGTTGGAGGAACTTTAGATAAGGGGCTGCCAAACTTTTTCAATAAAGGACCAGATAGGAATTATTTTAGATTTTGCGTTTGTATAGTCTCTGCCGCAACTACTCCATTTTGCCAGGATAGCCTAAGAGAAGACCTAGGCAAATAGGCAATATATGAACAAATGAGCATGTCTATGTTCAAATTATTCATTTAAAAACAGTCTCAGTTTGGTCCATAGTCCATTGTTTACTGACCTCTACTCTAGAAACTGTTTTTGCTTTCCAAGCCTAACCTACTGATAATATTAGAGTGCTAATATAAAATCCGTGGTGACCTTTGAGGTTGACAATGCTCTAGTCTCATGAGTAGCCTCCTGTGACTCACCTGAAATGAGAATTGGGCAAACTTCCAGTTAAGGTACGACCAATACTGCCTTCCTACTGGACCCCACCTTAAATATGCGTTTACTTCAGTGAGCTCTTGGCTTAGGACAAGGTTTCCCCAGGTTTTGATCATATCCCCTGGAGTCCAAAGGTGAGGTCAGAATTTTCATTAAGCAACCTGGAAGAAGTGTGTGAGGTTTTCCTGGTTGCATTCACAGAATTGATAAAGAGATTAAATATGTTCAGAGTTGGCTTCAGCCATGTGAAAAATCCTTAAAAAGCCATTATGGAAAAGTTCATTATTTGGAGGAAAAAACTGTTTTATATTGCTGATGATTTTTTTTTCTTTCAGAAAGTTAAGGAAAGATGGTTCTGCTGAACAGGATATCATGAAGAATAATAAGAAAAGAAAGGATTGGAGGGAATCAATAGCAAAACTGAGGAGAAATAATGACATCATTTGAGATTTCTATTGTGTTTAAGAATAGTTACAATCAAATAAGTCAACTAAAAAAGCAGATTTCTTTCCAAAGAGGAACTGAAGTTTTAGGGAAATTAAGATAGAAAAGATTTCTGTTGTTTACATCTGTAGAAAGAAAATTAACAAAGACATTTGATTAAAAGATGACAGATCACTTAACAAGATTGTACTTCCTCCTGGGTCACTCAAGTAAACTGAAATAATGACTCAAAAATAAGCTTGGATTTTAGACAAAAGGTTGATCCTCTTCTTAGGGTTCACCCATCCTTTATGTTAGTGTATTTTTGAGTTTTTTGAAGGACCCTTGCCTTAGGGATTCTTACATAGCCTTGAGCCTCACTCTAAAGCTATTGAGTTAGAATTTCTAATTATACGAACTTGCACATCTGTGATGTTAATGACATTTTTGTGAATGCCAGTCACTCTGAAGTATGAGAACCACTCCTATTCCCATCCCCTGGGACAAAACCTTCCCCTGTTCACTGAGAAAGTATTACTCAACAGCACCATTATTGATTGAATCGTGTCCCCTATAAATTCATATGTGGAAGCCCTAACTTCAATGTTAGTGTAGCCTTTAAAGGAGTAATTTAAGCTTAAATGAAGTCATAACCATGGGGTCCTAGTCCAATATTACTGGTGTGCTTCTAAGCAGTGGAAATTTGGACACACCAAGGGACACCACGGATGCAGGTGCTCAAAGAAAAGGTCGCGTGAAATCCAAACAGACTGCAGGCATCTGCAAGCCAGGGAGAAAGGCCTCGGAAAAAAATAAACCTGCCAACGCTTTGACCTTGGACTTCTAACTTCAAGAACTATGAGAAAATAAAATTTCTGTGGTTGCAGCCCGCCAGTCTGTGATATTTTATTATGGCAGCCCTAGAAAATTGATGCAGGCACTGGCTAAGAAAACACAAATCTAGCTTTCAGGGAGATGAGAGTGCAGTGTAAGAAAAGGTTCGGCCAGCACTTTCCACTGAAGACTGGGTTTCCCCGGTTAGTGCTGAAACCCCCCCGAGAAGTCTCGCTGGAGCAGAGCGGAGCTGAGCAGATCATCCGGAGCACAGCAGAGCTGCCTAGCTGAAGAGGGCCTGGCCCAGGGCTGTCATACTGTTTTCACAGCCATGCTGCATCCAATTGACACAGTTAGGCTGTGCTGTTTACACAGCCCTGCTGCATCACTATTGAGCTGTTTGCACTGAATAAAGTTTCCTTCTTCACTGCACCACATGCAAAATTCACAAGGAAGCCAGGCAGAGCATGGCAGATAGTAGAGAAGCAGCCGTGACAGTAAGGTAGAGGGCTCCCACTCACAGAGCTTGTTCTATGTGTCAGTGCTTGATGTAAACTACCAAGTAGAATGCATTCCATAACCTGCACAGATACGATTTATTATCATCTCCATTTTATGGATGAGGAAATTGAGGATCAGAGGAATTAAATATTTAATGCAATGTTACCCAGCAAATAAGAAGCAAATCAAAGATTTGAACCCAGGGTTTTCCGTTGTCATAGGTGATGTTCTTAAGAACTCAGGTGAGCCTCTTAGTGCTCAGCAGGGCAAGGCAGGGCAGGAAGGAGGGTGGCGCTCTGTGGTTGGCCCGATCAAGCTCCCTCCTAGGCAGGAGGCAACGCTAATCACACAGCTGTTGGCTGGACTGGTTTGGAAATAGTGACAAGGTTTGGAACATCTCTTATGTGGTACTGACACTAGTCATCACACGAAACAAGGACTGTGCCCTGGGCAGTGTGGCTCAGTTGGTTGGGCCTCGTCCCTTGCACTGAAAGGTCGCCGGTTTGATTCCTGGTCAGGGCACAGGCCATGGGTTGAGGGTTCAATCCCAGTTAGGGTTAGTGCAGGAGGCAGCCAATTGATGCTTCATTCTCATGTTGATGTCTGTCTGTCTGTCTGCCTGTCTCTCTCTTTCCCTTCCTCTCTAAAAGAAAAAAAAAATTCAATTAAAAAAAAGGAGCAAGGATTTCTAAGATATACTAAGAAGTTATAGGGCCCTAGTCTCATGTCCCATGGCCTCGTGTACAGTGAAGACACAACCTCACTCACCAGCCCTCTTCATTGGTGTATTATTTATATATTGAGAGTGTTAAATGACATAATCTATTATAAGAACTCAGCAAATGTTAGCAGAAGTGACAGTCATGATGCGGGGTAGGGAGAAAGGCAAGCAGGGCTGAAGAAAGGGAGAGGAGTGGGGAAAATGGGCCATGGTGTCTACTGAAGTGAGAATCAGGGCTCTGCTTATGTCTAGTCTTGCTTTTCTCCTTCTCCCTCCTTCTTCTACTCTTATAGTCTCTGGTTTCCTCTCTGGGCCCCTCATTAAGAATATCTATTTTTTTCATTGATGAATTAGTCAATTAATTCAACCATATGCTCTTTTATTTATGAATTAAGCAAAGTTGAGCATCAGTCTTCTTGGGGAACATTAAGGTAGCAGGATGATAATTTCTCTTCTAAGGACACCAGTGCCATGTCTGCGCTAACATCCATGGCTTAGGGAGCTCTGTTATGTACCTTGTCCAGGACGCATGCCACTGCAACCTTGGAAGTTATCCTTCCTCTCTGCAAACAAGGGAACAAGGCTAGTTATCACACAGCTATTAACAAGGGTTGCTTGAGTGGAGACTTACTCTGACTCCATTGAACAGTGTCCAACTAGTATTATTCCATTAGCAGTCATATCATGCTATGTGTGACAAGTGTTATAAGTGTTATCAGAAAACTATAAAGTCTGTTTTGGGATTTAAGGTAGACAAAAATAGTTCTTCTAGATCAGTGGTTCTCAACCTTCCGTCTTTGATCTGAAAAAGAGAAATCCCTTAAGTCTGGGGCCTAAAGTATATTTATTTACTCTATCTATCTATCTATCTATCTATCTATCTATCTATCTATCTATCATCTATGTATCTATTTTTCTATCTTCCAGTTTCAAAACTCTTTTTTATTTTTATTAAATGTATTAGGGTGACATTGGTTAATAAAATCATATAGGTTTCAAGTGTACAATTCTACAATAAATCATTTGTGTATTGTACTGTGTGTTCACCATCTAAAGTCAAGTCTCTTTCATCACCGTTTATCCCTCCTTTACCATCTTCACATATATTCTCAAAAGTGGAATCATTGGGTCATAAGCCAATTTCATTTTTAATTTTTTGGGGGTAACTCCATACTGCTTTCCATAGTGACTGCACCAATCTGCATTCTCACCAACAGTGCACGAGACTTCCCTTTTCTCTGCATCTTGCCAGCACTTGTTTGTTGATTCCTTGATGATAACCATTCTGCCAACGGATGAGGTGATATCTCATTGTGGCTTTAATTTGAATTTCTCTGGTAATTAGTGGCATTGAACATCTTTTCATATGTCTATTGGCCATCTATATGTCCTCTTTAGAAAAGGGTCTATTCAGGTCCTTTACCCATTTTTTAATGGAATTGTTTGTTATTTCTGGTATTGAGTTTTATAAGTTCTTTATAAATTTTGGATATTAATCTCTTATCAAATGTATCATTGGCGAATATGTTCTCCTATTCAGTGAAATGTCATGTATCCTATTGCTGATAGATGAAATGCAAGATCATTATCAGTTGGGCTCTGCTTCATTGCTTGTTTATTGCTATTTAGACAATCAAGTTTTAAATAAAATCTCGAAAGAGAAGTGCAAAGTGTTGCCAAAAGAAATAAATTAGCTTAATTCATTTCCAGGTACACATCACCCTGATCCCTGTCAATTTGAAGAATGGGGAATGACCAAGCTAGCACAGACACTCAGAAGGCCAAAGACAAACAGGTATACTTCTCAAAATTTAAAAAAAAAAATGATTTTGCTGATGGTTTATAGAATTAGTCTTTTATGCATTTGAAGGAAGTGGGTGCAGTTTCCTAGAATGCTTCTTCTGAAGTGATCTTGAAAATAATTGGCTACTTTACATGGTTATTATCATTTGATTATATAATTGTGTAATAATAGAAAGCATCCCATTGAATATTACCCTGTGAATGAAAAACACATATTTTTCTCTACAGTAGCCTCATTCAAATAAGAAAAAAACCCAAAACACATAGCTGACCCATGATGTAATGTAATTTCAACTCATACCACTCTTTCTTTTCTGTTTTAAAATGCCAAACCAGCTCATTCACATTGTATAAGTTATGACAGCAAAGCAGGAATGGCTTTCTCATTTTCTGTGCATGACACACATAAGTGTGGGAGGAAACACAATTTGTACTTCATGAATCTACCCTTGTTTTTTTGGGGGGGAGCTGAAGATGACAAGAATTCACCGTTCACAAAACCTATACATACTAGGCATAAATATGTTTTTTAACTTATAAAATGTGCAAAAGTCTCTCTTTTGTCTTGTTTCTGAACATTGCTTGGTGCTGCAGATTTTTCCCCAGGGTTTTTATCTGTGAAGTGCAGTGGCTCATTTGCATATTTCTAGTGTCATGAAAATTTAAGGTTATAGGACCTAAGTGAGTGATATTCTATTTTACTTGACATTCAGGCTGCAAATAGCCCCTGGATCTATCAAATGTTAAGCTATTTTTCTTTTCTTTCTTTTTTTAGTTGCACAGTGGACTAAAATTCTGCATCCAATTGGAAAGCTTTATAGCAAATTGAATTTTTACTTCAGATAAATTATGTAAACCATTATGTTGATTTTTTAAAAAAACAAAATAAACACATTTGTTTTATTTATTTTGGTATTAATATGTCCTCCCAAATTCTTCTTTAAAATAGAATAGTTTTAAGCTATCTCTATATATGTAAAAACTGGGAGAATTTCCAAGTAAGACTAATCTTTTAATTCTGGGACTTCTATGTATCTGTACAGTGCATAACCTCAAAGTATAAATAAGATTAAATTTGTTAGTGTCCAGCCTGGCTGGAGCCAAGGTCAATCACTTATCAATAAATGCAGATGAATTTTTATTTTGCAGGAAAAAATATTCTTGAGATGAAGCCCAGAAAATATCAGACACTTAGTGAGATGTTTATATGATCTGTGGATAGCGGCGGGGAGGGGGCAGCAAAGGAAAGAGGGGAGAGGAAGGAAAAGGAGGGTGGCCGTGTTCCAGGACCCAAAAGTGAGTTGCTGAGATCAGAAAATTAAATAGCTGTCAGTAACTGCCTCTGCTCTCTTTGGTTTGCAGACAGACCAGCCCAACCATGTGGAGTGGGAGTAGGATGACAATAGAGGAACCTCAACTGTTGGCTTTGGAAACCATAGTTACAATGAAATAAATGAAAAGAGGGATGCATCACAAAAACTCCACACCTGTGTTTGTATTTGCAGCCTTGTTTTATATTCATTTTTTTTTTCAAAATCTACCAGTACTTTTAAAAACAGAGATGCAGATAATAATACTATTTATCCAATACTTCTAGTTCCGTATCTTCTGGGCAAGTTCTAGGTTCCTTGTGGTTGAATGAGGCCATGTAAATAGTTCTGGCCAATGAGTCATAAACAGAAGAGTCCTGTATACATTCTAGGCTGGGGAAGTAATTCCTGACTTAAGACCTTCCAGAAGTCTCCCTCCCTTTGGAATATTGACCCGGTCCATCAGCCTGGGTTCCTGAGAAAGCAAGGTCATCATGTAACATGCAATGGATTTACAGTGTGAATTACATGAAATCTTTGCTATTTTAAGTTACTGAAATCATGCCATGGGTCCCTAGCATCATAATGTAGGTTTTCCAACAGGAATATATACCCCTGCTATTATGTTTTTAGATTTTCCAGTTCGTGGGCTAGTTCTGATTGCGTTAGAAAGTTAACTTAACAACCTCATTCTCCCCTCCAAAAGAATAAGATATTAAGTCCTGCTTCAAGATGGAGAATCTGATGGCTTATTATCATCACCTAAAATGCCCATTCCATAGGACTCTTTGGTTATATTAGGTCCTTGTGTTCTCTCTCTTCCTCTCTCATACCTGATCTTGGTTACTTTCACAGATTTACTGTCATCTTTAGTTCTCAGTGGTTATCCTAGTGGTTATCTCAGTCCAGTGGTTATCTTCTCTGGGACCAGATTCTTCCTGGAAGGTCTACTTCAGTGATTCTCAGCCTTCCTAATGCAGCAACCCTTTAATACAGTTCCTCATGTTGTGCTGACCCCAATTTCATTGTTACAAATTGAACATAATTAAAGCATAGTGATTAATCACAAAAACAATATGTAATTATATATGTGTTTTCCGATGGTCTTAGGTGACCCCTGTGAAAGGGTCGTTCGACCCCCAAAGGGGTCGCGACCCACAAGTTGAGAATTGCTGGTCTACTTCAATATCAGTGAACACCACTGCCTGCCTTCACCACGGCCAATCTACACCAATGCACCTCTCTCAGCCCAGGTTTTTGAAGTTCTGCTTCCTTTGGACAGTTTCCAAGCTTACCACTCACAGCCAGTCTGATTCCTGGGTGAGTGATGTACCTCGCTGAAAGCATCTGTGCCAACCAGTGCTCAAACAGGGACTGTGAGGACCGTGCTCCCTTGCACTTGGAGCTTGTCCCATGTAGCTGTGCCTCTAGAGACAAGCACTGAAGCTAGATCCAACTTCCAAGTGTGAATTTCACCACAGATCACCATGATCTTTTCTCTTTCATGCTGGTTCCATATGGTAAAATGTGACCCATGATGACTCCGAAGCAGGTTTGGAATGGAGAAGAGAATCCCTGATGAGTGAAAGTGAAGGTGGAGAGCTTATTAAATAGCCCAACAGAAGCACAGTCATAGCAAGGTCAGGAGAGAGTGAAAGAGAAAGAAGTTCAGGTTCTGAATGTTAAGAATCAAGAAGTGGACTGGCCAAAGACCAGGCCCAGAGCCCAGGCTCAAGAAATGTGATCATCTTTGTAGTGCTAGCACTGTCATTCTCTTTAACAGCAAAGGCTTTTTGTGTGATTTTTATGTGACAGTTGGCCACATTTATGGCACAAACTTATATGAATGTCAGCTAGTCTGGTCTTCTCTTTAATAAGCGGTGAGATTAGAGGTCATGGAGACAGGTTGAGTGGATGTGAGATTGGGTAGGATTTTTGACAAGGTAAAGTAGGGAAAACAGAATCTTGAGTAATGGGGTAAATTCACACAAATGCGCCAAGAAGGATGCAGAGCAAGTGAATAAATAGCAAACAGCATTTTCTCTGCCTTTTAAAGATATCAAAGTAATTTCCTCTAAATTGTTTCAAATGCCTCCTAATGCATCCATTGTTTATATTTATTCCACTTAGTGTATATCAGAGCTACTCTGACTCCTACACTCCTTATAACCTTTATTTCAGAGTGTTTGACATCCTAGTTAGTTTTGAATACCTAAAAAAAACATGCATTACTCTGGAATGGGCTGAAAGAGAGAGAAGAAATAGTCATTCAAATTCCAGGGAAAGCATATGAAATGCTTTCTGAAAATGAAAACCAAATCGCCCTGACTACACATGTGAAAGCACTAGAAGATTCAGTAGTCACATTTAACACTGAGAAAAGAGATGCTCAAGCTGGAAATGATGAAAGGCTCTTTAATTAAAGCAGCATGAAACATGGCCCTGCAATTTACTCTGATTGTTTGCATCATACACTCCTTCGTACTCCAGCATATCCTGGGGAGGTGGTGAAGCTAAGTGCTCCATTTTCTCTGTCTATCCTGGTTGCTAAGTTTCCCGTTCATTATAATGCATCGGTGCCTGTAAGAGTTGTCCAGTTTCTCTCTGCCCTCTCCACTCTTTGAACCGCGATGATTATGAATGGGCCTGGATAATAGTGCCTACTTTTCTCCCTCACTCTCTGTCCTACTTTCAAAGATAACAGTTGCTTGTTACCATCGTAAATAGGGCTGCCATGCAAACACAAGAAGGCTTTTCTCTGTGCCATGTATTGCAACCAGAAAGATAGCCAGCCCCATACACCCAACTTCAGCCAGGGGCTGGTGTATTTGATTGACAAGAAACTGCTTTGCAAATCGATTATACCGAATTCAGGAGATGGTTTCCAACATCAAATTGGGTATGATGCTCTTATGGCTGCTGCATATTAAAAACTAAGGCAGCACTTAGAGTCTCATGTCCGGATAGCAGGGGAATGGGTGTGTTAATGATCTCAATCTTGGTCGTCATTTTACAACATCTATTTGAAAACATCACATTGTATGCTTTACGTATATGCAATTATACTTATAAATTATTTCTCAAATTTTAAGAAAGGATAGCAGGGCGTAAACTAGTTCAGGCATAGGTTCTTTTACATCCATTTGCTATGTACCACATTATGTGATGGGAAATTAAAAAGTAAATATCTGCTTCCCCAAACATCTTCTTACTGCCTTGGGTCTCATACACCAAACCGTTTTGCAGCATTCACATTCTAGTTTCTCTAGAGTACTCATGCTCCCTCCTTTTAATCATTTATCTCCCCAATAATTCTCTCTAAATTTAAATCCTATGCATTCTTTAAAGGATATTCTAAAACCCAACCTTTCTATTCAAATATGTTTCTTACTTCTCCAGATCTTACATAATTTGTAGATAATAGTATCTAATTTGACATGTATTCGTATGTTACTTATGTTATTCTCTAAGAATTTTAGGTGAATAAACCTTTTCTCCTAAAACATTAATAAACACTCTGTTCTGGAAGGAACTCCATGTTCTACTGTTTTGATTCCCATATCTAGACTTACCAGAGGAAATTAAAAAATACTTGTTGAGCCAGCCAATGTGTCTCAGTGGTTGAGCATAGCCTATGAACCAGAAGGTCACAGTTTGATTCTCAGTCAGGGCACATGCCTGGGTTGCACACTTGATCCCTAGTAGGGGCATGCCTGAGGCAGCTGATTGATGATTCTCTCTCATTAATGTTTCTATCTCTCTCTCCCTTCCTCTCTCTGAAATCAATAAAAATATTTTAAAAAGTGTTTGTTGATAGTTTGACATCTAACTTTTTAAAATAGAAAAACTCATAGAATGCCAGCACATTAAAGTTAGAAAGTTGAGTGCAATCTCTCAATTAATGTGATATTTTTCTTTCCATTTCTACATTATCTCAGACAGGTGGTCCTTCAGGCTCTGTTTGAACATTTCCAGTGAAAAGAAGTTTATTAAACTTCAAGATAGTTCATTTCATTTTGGACAGCTTTAAATGTTGTAAAAATCTTCCTAATTGTGGCCTAAGGTTCTCTTTAGTAACTTCCATTTAATGGCCTAATCTGCTTTCTGAAATGATGTAAGTCAAATTCTCCTTTTTGTAACAGTCTTTTATATAGTTGAAGTCAAACAAGCATGCATTGCTAGGAGCATAATCAGAATGATACCTATCGGCAGAGAAAGAAGCAATTATCTCTGCAACCAGGCAACTCCAACTCCTCACCTGCAGAAACAGAAACTTTAGCTCAAACCTAAAGATGCTTGTGAGTAGCCTCTTATGCTCCAGAGAGCTGTGAACCCCAGATATTCACCTGTTTATAGACAGAGAGGAGTCACATTCTACTGGAGCCTCAAAACAAAAAGGAGCCCTAACTGGTTTGGCTCAGTGGATAGAGCGTCAGCCTGTGGACTGAAGGGCCCCAGGTTTGATTCTGGTCAAGGGCATGTACCTTGGTTGCGGGCACATCCCTAGGAGGGGGTGTTCAAGAGGCAGCTGATCAATGTTTCTCTCTCATCGATGTTTCTAACTCTATCCCTTTCCCTTCCTCTCTGTAAAAAATCAATAATATATATATATATATATAAAAAGGAGCCTCCCATCAAAAAGAAACCTTAGGCTATTTCCAAACTGAGATATGAACTTATTTTCTGAAATGTCTCTAATGTAGTCCTCACTGCTTGACTTAGAAATCTTCACTGAATGAGTAGCAACAATCATGATGAAGCAAGAAGTTGCTGCAATGAAGTCATGACATAAAACAGTTAGATGAAGTCCAAGTGTAATTAAAATTTCCCCGATAGATTTTGATCAATTGAATCAAACCTATGAAGATGCAAATACATTAATGAAAACTAAAAGTTATAATACCAATCATATCAGAGGTAAAATTTGTTTTCACTGACTGAGAACATATTGAGGTGTGTTGAAAGAGCATTGGCCTGTCATCTGTAGGATCTGGTCTCTAGGCTCTGTTTTGTTCATTAAATTACTGGGTTATTGGGTATGTGGCATTCAATTTCTTTAACTATAAATTGAAGAAATTGGACTGGATGAGCACCAAAGCTGTTTGAACCTCTAACTTTTGCCATTGTTAAACCTCTTGAATTCTTACATATATGTACTCTTTTTTTTAAGTTCTTTAACATTTTTCTAAAAAAACCCCCTGTCAATTGTTGCTTTAATTGATATTATTAATCTGTCCCTGAAAAACTCCTATGAAAACCAAATAATAAAATCATCTTATAATATCAACTATTTTCAATTCTTACTGGTTTTTCCCAAATTCTCAAATTCTAGGAATTTCCCAAATTACTAAAATAAGGGAGTTGTAATCTCTAAGGCTCCTTTAAATTCCAATTATATGTGAATTGTAGGGGTCTAGAATGAGTCACTTAAGATGTGCTTCCTTTTTGCAGATTGTTTTGAGCTAAAGATAATTTTAGCTTCAGGTTTAAGAGAACTTCTGCCCCTCCCTTTAACTATCTAAAACAGCGGTTCTCAACCTGGGGGTTGAATGACCCTTTCACAGTGGTGGCCTAAGACCATCGGAAAACACATATATAATTACATATTGTTTTTGTGATTAATCACTATGCTTTAATTATGTTCAATTTGTAACAATGAAAATAAATCCTGCATATTAGATATTTACATTATGATTCATAACAGTAGCAAAATTACAGTTATGAAGTAACAATGAAAATAATTTTATGGTTGGGGGTCACCACAACATGAGGAACTGTATTAAAGGGTTGCAGCATAGGAAGGTTGAGAACCACTGATCTAGAAGGACTTGAATCAAGAGCCTTGCACATAATGGGAGATCAGCACTATCAGCACTATCTATAGGGCAGGACAAATGTCTATTTACTAAGCATCTGCTCTTCTTCTCATTCTGCAATGACCTTTTGAGGCCCCCAAAACACCTTACCTCATCCCTAGCTCAGGATGTCTTTTATGTCCATGTTTCCTTTCTGTGTCTGAATCTCTCCTATATGTGGGGACTCTTAACTTCATAAATATGTGGGGCTGCAATACATATGTATGCATTAAGTTTGGCTATTTTCTCTTGCTAAACTATCTCAAATATATTTGATTTTTTAGAGCAGCCAGCAGTACCTTGAAGGTAAAGAAAAGTTTGTTTCTCCCCACAAACATATAATTTAATTCAAAGGGACCTTGGAGATGGCAACTCCCTTATTTTAAGTTCAGGTATACTGAGTTATAGTTCAGAGCTTCTTCCACTAACTCATCACTTAATGAAATTTTCACAAATTAGTGAATTCATTCATAATGTTAAAAACCACCTTCTAATTTACTTGTTTTATTCACTAGGTAATTCTTACTGTGGAAAACCTACCCTCTATCTCTGGAGCAGTGTCTAATTGAAATTATCCAAGTGTTATAGACCTTTAAAATCCTGGTTTTTCTATAGTTGCTTGCTTAATTGAAGGGAAAGAAAAGTAAAAACCCCATAGAAAGGGTAATCAAAGCTTGAAATATGCATTTAGACTGCTTAGAATGACTGAATTTACAAACTAATCACTGGTTCATCGTATGTTCTGTGCTGTATGCTTTTGGACTGGAAGGAGTTGCCACATCTATATATATAAAAGACTAGGTGACCAACCATCTGACTGACTGACCGGCCGGTACATATGATACACATTGGTAATTTAAAAATAAACGTTGACTCACCCATGCGCGATACATGTAAAGCTTTCGCTGGTGCCAATCACATGCATGTTTTAATTTTATTCTATGTTATACTAGTGGCCTGGTACAAGAAATTCGTGCACATTAAAAGGGAATTAATTAAAGGAAATATTTTAATATTGCTATTTGCCCTTTCTCTATAATAGAAATGTCGGAGATGAAAGAAAATTAGCAAAATGTATATGAAAATCTCCCTCCTGTCAGAGTCTGGGGCATGTCTCGAGACCTAGAGTAAAGTCCCTGCCCACAACCCATACCCGCTTCGAAAATACAGGAGACCCAGACCCGGCCGGCCCCACTCCCATTGGGTGAAACCAAGACTCGGCCAACCCCACCCCTGTCAACCCCCTCCGGGTAGAGTTCGCAGTCTTAAGTACCCTCTCAAGCCCTGCCAGGGAGGGGGGAGCGGCCTGAGGTCCCCATTCAAGCCCCGCTGGGTGAGGGGCGCGGCCTGAGGTCCCTCGCCCTGGCCAGACGCCATGCAGCCTCAGGTGCCTGCTGTTCAGTTGTGATGTTATGCATCCTGGCTAATTTGCATATTCCACTATTATTATATAGGATATACTATTTTGACATGTAATTTTTTGCAGTAATGTAATTACCACATCAATCTTTCTTCTAATTAATTTCCTTTCAATGTGCACAAATCCGTGCACTGAGCCACTAGTATGATTATATTTCTTTAGGCCCAAGTTAGTATGACAGGCAAATGTGCACCAAAGTCACAAAATTTTCCATTTTTATAAAGTGGAAGAGGCATAGACATAAAAGACAGATTAATGCTACTGTCTTCAGGGTTATAAACCTCTTGTTCCTGAACAACCTGGGACAGCTCACTCATTCTCAGTCATGAAAAAAGAAAATAACAGAAATTTCTCAGCCCTATTGCAATTTTATTCCCTACAATAACCATTTCTCTGAACAGGACGCTCAGGCACAAATGCCTGGGAGGTACTTTATAATATGTTCTCTCTATATTATTTCGCAAAAAAATTTCTGTCCAGTTTTGAGATTATGAGAAGTTGTTTAGTAATTTCCCTATGGACAGAAAAAGTGATGCAGTAAAATTGCAACAGCGCATATTTATAAACAGTATTAACACAACTATCCCACTTGTGTATATATGAGATCCTAGGGGTACTGAGGATCTACAAAAATGGATATTTTGAGGACTAGTGTATATAAATTATAGAACTGAATTTATATTACTTTGGATTTTGGATGTTGAGTTGAGAATGGATTGAAGGCAGTTATCTACTTCCCTTCTTAAGTTTGTCTTTTTCAAAATTCTCCTGTCTTTTCTCATTTCCAGAAAGATAACAAGGATAAGAGGATGGGAGGGGAGGAGGTGAAATCTGGGGATGATTCATCCTATCCAGAAATACGAATAGAAACAGTTCCTGTAAATTAAAAAAAAAAAAAAATGGTATTTGTATCTGTGTGACTCAGCCATTTCATTTCAAGTTGTTTGCTCAAGTAAATAACTTGGCAAGTGTGGAAAGATGTTTGTGGACGTATCTTAACCATAGTGGTGTTATTCAGTGTAGTTCAACTGAAAGGGCGAGGGCTATGCCCTCCATCTTGCCCCGTATCCTCCATGTTGGGGCAGCAGCCACGTGCTCAGGAAAGTACCTTCTTCCCGGAAGCCCAGGCCCCTGCTGGCCATGCCCGGAATCTTTATAAACTAACCAATGACAATCAGGGGACGTGCACGCCTTGGAGATGACCCCATCCTGTGTAACAAGACGCAACTTGCACCTAGCCAATCGGCAGGGCCCACAGTCATCTCCCCTCCCCTCACTCCACCCCCCTGTTAAAACCCCATTTTTCCCACGGGCGGTCTTTCTCGTCTCACCGTTGCGAGGCTGGGAGCCAGACCTGGGTCTGTGATAATAAAGGACTCTTTGCTTTTGCATCAGACATGGCTGGCTCCCTGGTGTGGTCTGTTGGGGATCTTGAAATCTGGGCATAACACAACAAACATGATAGAAAACCCATGTCAGGGAGAAAAAATTTTCCTCTACCCTGCAAGGTTTTCTGGATGGTATAATACACTGTAATTAAATTGACATGAGACAAACTAGCAAGAGAAAAACAAATTGAAGTTTAATAGTGCATATTATCTCCTGTGCATGGGAGAGATTCAGGAAAACGGACTAATTTGCCAAAATTGGGAAGCCCTCACCTTAAATAGCACCCTCAGCTAAAGATAAAAGCAGAGGTTGGTGGTGGAGGTTACCAGGAAAAGCACAGTCAGCAAAGGTAAAATTGTTATGAAGGTTTAGGTCCAAAACTTCTCCATTGATTCTGAAGGCAGTCCTGACACAGTGAGGGAAATTTCCTTAAAAATGAAAATTTTCCTTACAAATGCAAATGTGCTTTTAGAAATGGTAACTTGTACTTGATTTCCAGAGCTTCTCCCTTGTTTGCTATTTCTTAAAATTAACCAGCCTGAAATAATCAATAACCCTTATTTTGGGGTGGCAAACATTACCCCTCTTCACCCACTGTGTGTCTGTAACCAGTTGGGTGCTAAATTTTCTTTTTAAGCTAAATTGGCATAGATGTTTTTGGAGGAAAGCTGGAAAAGTCTAAACTCAGACTGTTCCGGAAAACTGACATGTAGCCTTACTCAAATTCATAAGAGCTTTAATAGGAGAAATTTACATACATGGGCAAAGCAGCTGCTACCAGTGGTGGCTACAGGGAAGAATCCACACCTCTCCCATGACAGGGTCTCCTTTTTATAGGGAGTTAATAGCGGAAACCATATGATGGGCAGTCACTAGACCTCCAGAAAGAACAATGCACTCAGAAATTAACAGATAACATCAGGCAGTTTTAACACTCTATACATTCATTAACCTCCTTCCTGGGGGCATGATGTTTATCTTTTGGGAGTCATTCTAGTTTTCTGGGTAGTCAGCCAAGCCTGAGGCTACAGAGAGTTAAAAGTCCAACAATTCCCAGAAGGCTTTACTGCTGGAATTATATTGCATCTCAGTGAGTTCCCTACAGTGTATAGACTCAAGGAATAAGAAATTGCACAATATGATAAGGGCTGTGATACAGGCCTTTTAGGTGCAATGGGGCTCAGAGAATGCCACCCAAGAAAGACAAAGGGGTGAATGTCCAGTAAAGGTTTTGTGATATTTTTATTGATAATAAATATATATATATATATTTAATTTTATATATATATTTAATTTTATATATATTTATTTTATATATATATTTAATATTTATATATATATATATATATATATATATATATATATATATATATTTAATTTTATCCCTTTTTCTAGCACAGAGCTCCTGAAACCCTTGGAATTTCCTAAATGATGAGTGATAAAGGCCTTTTGTTATGTTAATGAGGTGCCTTTTGGAAAGCAACTAGGATAGGGGCTGCTGGCCAGAGGAGTCAACTTTGAAATTAAAGGGTGGGAATTTTAAATCCTTCTCATTTCCACCTCTAGGGGAGAGAAGACACACTAGAAGTTCAATCAATAGTTCCAGGTTAATGATTTAATCACTCATGCCTATGTAATGAAACTTCTATAAAAACCCAAAAGGATGGGAAGCATGGAGGGCTTCTAGATCGATGACCTCATGGGAGTCCTGGGAGATGGAGCACTCAGAGCATGGAAGTCCCACACCTCTTCCCACACACATTGCCTCCCGCAACTCTTCCACGTGGTGGATCCTGAGTTATATCTTGCTAAAAGATAAACAGGGACATACTACATTTTTTAAGTTTATTTGAGCAAAATTGATTTGAATCAGACTGCATCTAATCTAGGAAATAGAAAGGAGCTTTGAGAAGCTGTACAAATGAAAGACTTTTATTGGCAGAAGGGAGTGAGAACAATAATGTTGTACTAGGCAAAACAAATTTTAAAAAGTGCAGAATGGTTATTGCAAAATTTTTTTCCTAGGGGGATGGCAAGGGCTTTTCAGGCAGAATATCTCCCTAACCT
Organism: Myotis myotis; assembly: GCF_014108235.1. Lineage (NCBI taxonomy): Eukaryota > Metazoa > Chordata > Mammalia > Chiroptera > Vespertilionidae > Myotis > Myotis myotis. The sequence continues at coordinate 6,399,185 of NW_023416318.1, forward strand.
ATCAGGAGATTTCTGATTGACAGGTGTAAGGAGATTTTGGGTTTGTTTTTTTTGGGTTTTTTTTGTAAGGAAATTTTTGATTGACAGGTTTAAGATTTCATTTCTGGGAAACCCAAAGCTATAATTAAGTTAGGTTTCAGTTTGGTGCCATAGGGCTTAGCATTAGAAACTCCATGTTAGGCCTATTGTCTTTTGGGCTTTTAAAGAACCCTTTTATAATAAACTGTTGATCTAGTAAGTAAAATGTTTCTCTAAGTTTTGTGAACCACTCTAACAAATTAATAAAATCCAAGGAAGAGGGTCATTGGAACCTCTAATCTATTATTGTAGAAGATGGAAGAAACCCACGCGACACTTAGAGAAATGGAGTTACACAGCTTTATTATGCCAGCAGTCTTAGAGGAGTTGCCTCCAGAGTCTGAGCAAGCCAATATGGTGGAAGCCCTCCCTTTATACCCCTTCGATTTCTTTGTCCCCCAAATGTGGGATAGGACTTCCGGACCTTTTGTGGGCTTTGCAAAATGCCGCGTGGGTTGGGATGGAGGTCTTGAGATCACATCTAAGGTTCTGGCCTGGTGCCAGTGCTGATAACCCCCTCTGGGGGTTCATGGTTTATGGCCTCTGTAAAATGTGAGCATTTTGGTAACAGGTCTTGCAAGACCAGATTGTGGAGGAAAGAGGTAGTGACTTAATTATAGGTTATCAAGAATGTACATTAGGTTATGGGCACAGATTCAAGATTGCTAGCCCCTAAACATCAGGGTTACATTGGAATTAGCCTTTTAGCCTTCTCACTATAGCTGGTATTAGAACCATAGGTCACGACCTGAACTTGTAACTGAAATCTGAAGTGTGTCTGTGGGGGAGGGATACAGTCCATGAGACTGAATCCTTAACCTGTGGAATGTGATGCTATTTCTCTGTAGATAGTGTCAGAATTTAGGTGAATTATATATAGGTCATGCTGCAGAATTTACCAGGCGACCAAAAAATACACAGGGAGTGCTCAGAGATCCAGGATAAACCCATTTATCTATACGAATAATAGCCTAGGTCGCCTAAGACCATCGGAAAACACGTATATAATTACATATTGTTTTTGTGATTAATCACTATGCTTTAATTATGTTCAATTTGTAACAGTGAAATTGGGGGTCACCACAACATGAGGAACTGTATTAAAGGGTCATGGTATTAGGAAGGTGGAGAACCACTGGTCTAGGTCGTGAGCAAACTGCGGCTCATGAGCCACATGCGGCTCTTTGGCCCCTTGAGTGTGGCTCTTTCACAAAATACCAGCTTCTGTGCATGGGCCACGAAGTTTCAATCGCACTGTACATACGCTCTCGCACGTGGTATTTTGTGGAAGAGCCACACTCAAGGGGCCAAAGAGCCACATGTGGCTCGTGAGCTGCAGTTTGCTGACCACTGGTTTAGGTGATCGTCACGCCCACACATCCTGATGCCCTCATGCCATCATAAGGAGGCTGCGTTCACAGCAGGCGCTCACACGTGTGGGTGGGTGGGGCCTGGGGGTCTTGCGGCTGCGCGTGCTGTGGAGGCGGGACCCCCAACTCCAGCCTACCTCTTTGGGGAAATCCATTGAGGAGCCCCGGGGTCCCTGGTCTCACGTGATGTCGCGCACCGGGTCACTAGTTTTCAGATGTACTAGCATAGTGACTCAGGGGGTCAGTTCTCCAAATTCTGAGTGAGTGAATACGGAGGAAGCTTTTCCCTTTATACCCTCTGGTTTCTTTGTTTTCTATCTGTTTCCTAACTACTGGCCTTTTGTGGTGGGCTTCCACAGCCCCTCCTGAGTCAGTTAGAATGGGGAAGTTAGATTGCATCTAAATGCCTGGTCTGGGTGGTGCTAGTGACCTCCCCTGTAGCTAAACTGTTATATTCTTTGTTTATGGCCCCTTTGTAAATTGGGAGTAATTAGGAAAACAGGTCTTGCTAGACCAGATTGTGGAGGAAAGGGGCAGTGACTCAATGATAGGCTATCAAGAATGAACATTAGGTTACTGGCACAGATTCAGATTGCTAACTGCCCCCCCCCCCCAATGTCTTATGTTCCCCATCAGTCACACCACTGGTGTCAGAGAATTGTGGGTGTGGGGACCCTCCCCACCCACACACACATACACACCTGGGAATTGGGTCCCTTTAGATTTCCTTTCTGGAGATTTCCAGATATGTTTCTACCTCAAATAACAAATATATAACTATACATTCATATAATGGAATAATATGCTTTCACTATGCATGGAGTCATTTATTTCTGTATTCTCATGAAACAGTGTTCATAATATATTGTTAAATGAAAAGGAAAAACGCAAGCCAAAACAAGATATTGTAGTAGGATCCATTTTGTACAATATAGAATATATTCATGTACAGTTAAATATATATTGGAAAGTTCCCAGGTTAACTTCAGCCATCTTGGTGCTAATTTCTCCCTTTTTGCCTATCTGTATTTAAATTTATGTAAAATTAATCTTTATTACTTCTGTAATTAATAGCAAAGAAAATGGTGTTTAGGGAAAGAGACTGGCATAGAAAAAAAGTGGGCTGGTTGCTAGGAAGGCGAGAGACGTGGTTATCTGGTCAACCTAAGCAATCCTGTTATTGTGGGTAGGAACACTTCATCAGCTCTCACACTGCAAATCAAAGTCAGCATCCAAATCTGAATCCAGGTACGACTGCCTCTAAAGCTTGAGCTTTACTCGAGTACTATTTTTGTTAACACTCTGTTGCTATCCACAGCTGCCCTGACAATTGATGCAAATGTGAGTGAAATAGTAAAGAGAATTCAGAATGAGTCCCAGTGATAAACAATTTGCAAGCTATGAAAACTGCAGGGAATATGGATGTAGGATGGTGCAAAAATGAATAGCGCTATTATGCCGGGAATTGTCACCTCATTATAAATGTCCCCTTTCTCATCTCCAGCCCTCGCTCTCTGTTAATAATTCAAGCATTTAAATTTTTATTGGATTGCACGTTGATATGCAGGACATGAGTCTGCCTTCACAACTGTCATATTTAAAATTGGAATGGAATGAATCATTTTTTGCTTCTCATCAAGTCAGCCATTTGTACTACCCAAGTATGTCTAATGGGAAGGAGAGAAGCACGTGACGGGAGGAAAACCTCAGGAAGTTAGAACATTTGTACTGCAATCAAACTAAATGTCCACTGGATGTCAGTTTGAAATGGCATCGGGCCGGTTGCTGCTGAGGCATCACCTCCCAAATTTCTACTGAAATATCAATGAAGACACAGAAAAAGACAAACACATACACCATCTCCAGAAACTAAAACTTTAAAAGAGCTAATTACCAGTTTCTGAGAACATCGACTAAATGTAAGACCAAAGAAGCACAATTAAGAAAAATATACTGTTGTTCTAACAATTCTAACTCCCAGGCAACTGAGCAAACCTCCCTCCCCCCAACCCCCCGGAAAAAGATACAAAGATCTTTTATTCCTTCCTGCACTGTCAGCCTGTGAGTCTGTGTTAGAGTTTGCAATCACCCCTTTATTGTGTGCGTATGATTATTCTAGCAGCTAGAATACCCAATTGATGCTCCCCTGCAACTCAACCCATCAGAAATGTTATCCCAGAAAGCCAGAGAGCCAGGGCAGGAGAAGGTGTGCCATTCTCTGCATTGGACTTTCACATGAGATTTGATCGGAACAAGTGGTCTTCCCACTATCTCTGTTGCTGCTGCTACTAAATAATCCTGGACTTGGCAAGTGGGGAAAGCGGCTAATCCAATTACAGAATTAGATAGTCCCGACTGGATTAGTGAAACAGGATGAACAGGTTGACAGAGATCAACTAAAAGGGTCTTGCCTTTAAGATCAGCCAGCAGATATGTATAAACAGGGCCCTGCTGTGGCCGGCTGCTTCCAAAGGTGTTCATTCTGGACGTCAGCGCCATGCTCCCACTGCGACTGATCCCGAGTCCTGACTCTGAGACTTAGATGTATGTGGACTCAGGGAAGCTGCTTGTCTTCTCTGAGTCTCAGCTTCCTCATCTGTTGGCAAATTGGAGATTATTACATGTATTTCAACAGATTATTATAAGAAATGAATATGGTAGTAGGTGTAATTAGACTCCATAAAAGCAAATGTAAGAGCTTGTCTTTATGATTATGGTTATTTAAGATATATTTTTATTGATTTTAGAGAGGAAGGGAGAGGGAGAGAGATAGAAACAGAGAGAATCATTGATCGGCTGCCTCCTGCACATCCCTTACTGGGGATCGGGCCTGCAACAGTGGCATGTGCCCTGACCAGGAATGGAATCATGACCTCCTGGTTCATAGGTCAATGCTCAACCACTGAACCACACTGGACAGGCAAGAGCTTGTCATTATTATGTCTTCTTTTCTCAAAGTTTTAGTGTATGTACACGGTTTATTTGGCAAAACAGCCATAGTTCGGTGAATGCACCATCCTGCAAACCAGTACAGCATTTAGGGTCTGATCACTCAATGACCACTTGAAAATGATACGTAGGGTAGGAATTACTCATCCTTTCCTATAGTTGACCTTCTCTCTCTCCAGCCAGGTCACAGGCTCATTTAGGACCGAGCCCAATATTTAGACTTGCTTGTCTCCCCTTCTGCACCCCACAGCCCTGTACTTACTGAGGGCTTGAGAAGTGCAAGTTGATGATCATGGTCATCAGTTTCAGCCCTATAATTATTGAGGTATTTTCCTGCTGCGGGTAAGGGCATATTTTTTTTTCCTGCAGGTGTGAATCACTGACACTGATAGCGTTCTCTGTGTGTCAGTGGGAATATTTACTGTGGTGTGTAAGGTTACTGAAGGTGGGACTGCATTAAAGAGGTTTTATTTATTTAAGTCTATACATTGCGTAGAATCAGCTGCAGAGATAGGCTTAATCAATCAATCTGATAAAAATTTCTCCAGTGATGAAGGTGCAATCTGTATCCAGGGGTGCCGTAAAAGTCTCAAACCTGTATTTGCTGTTGATATGTGAGAGATAAAAAAGAAAATGTAAGTACCTTATAACAAAGAATTTGCTATTCTAATTTAAAGTGCTAGCCATTACAACAATTTATTACAAAACATTTTCATATTGCTATATATTTTGCCAAGGATTACGCTGTCCTTTTTATTCATCGTACTATGTTTTATTAGGTTCCTATGTGGTGCCGCTGCTCATTTGCAAGGAACTACATTTCCCAATTGTATAAACGGAGGAGTCATTTGTCTTCTGAGGAACCTGTGGAAGTGGGAAGGCAGTATGAGTCTTTTTTGACACCTTTTTATTCTCCTTATAAGTCCTTCAGGGAGATGGCACATGTTCTATTGGCCTCTGCCAGTTTAACATTCAAGGTCTTTATAGGCTGGGACTATAATTAACACCACACAATACATGCCTTTATTTTGAGGAAAACAACTGTTTTGTCATTTTCTGGTGTTTTGCCTTTGAGCCTCTTTATGGTCTAAAGGGGTCTTGATTGATAGACTGAAACCTAAAATGTAGCCCCTTATTCTGCCTCTTTGTCCCCTGCCCCTTTCCTTCTCTTTTTTGTCATTTTCAACAACTAGTTTTGATTTATTCCCCTTCCCCGCCTTAGAATCTCACTTTTCCCCCCAGAAACATTTTTTCTCTCTTTTTAGCCACAGAAAAGAAAGATGAATCCCTACAACCTTCCACGTAGATCTAGAAAAGAGAAAAATTAAAATGCTGAAGGAAGGCAATGAGAGTTTCTGATCATTCTAATCCAGATGCTCTCAGTCCTTCAAATCGAATGGAAAGCTTTTAAATCCACTGATGCCTGACCCGTGTCTGGACACCTGCGTCATGTTCTATGGGGATGGGATCTAGGCAGTGGTGGGAGTAAGAACCACTGCACTGCATGGCCTTCTAATTTCCTGATGGGTGGCTTCTGGTGGCAGGCAGCTGGAATCAGGGAGCGTGACTGTGTGCTCACACCGGGACAAAATACCTGCGCCCCAGCTGATAAGAGTTGGAGGCCCTGCTCACCTGCTGTTTCTACTCCTTGGTGTCACGGCCCAGTCAAGAAGCCTGATCTTCCAGGGTTTTCCAGCGATGGAGGCTGGGTTATGTCATGTGATTACCTCAGGCACACAGCAGACCTGAACACATTCCCTGCAGACCATTCAAAGGATAAGGTTCAATGCATATATACAGCCCTAGTTGGTTTGGCTCAGTGGAGAGAGCCGCGGCCTGTCCCAGGTTCCATTCCAGTCAATGGCATGTACATCGTTTGCAGGCTCCTCTCTGGCCCGGGCCCTGGTCGGGACTTGTGCAAGGAGACAACCAATGGATGTGTTTCTCTCACATCAATATTTCTCTCTGTCTTTCCTTCTCTCTTCTACTCTACAAATCCATGGAAAAATATCCTCGGGTGAGGGTTAAGAAAAAAAAAAAAAGGCCAATGTATAGGTCTCTCTTATTTATCTGGGATAATTCCCATCAATTAACTGTTTCTCTGCTGGGTAGGAGTTTCTCTTATCTGCTGATGAAGGAGTTGTCCTAGATCCCACATTTTGGGCGAACTAGTCTCTTGCCATTGGTCTCGCCTTCTGTCTCCCACCCTGGCTTTCCATATGTGGGTTCCACGCTGTGGGCCTTTTCCCTTTGTCTGCTGCTGCCAATAGCTTCTGCCTCCTCACACCCTCCCACTCAAGCTCGTCCCTGTGGTGCACTTGCTTGCTCATCGCCATCTGCCTCCCACTTTCTCCTGCCTGAGGAAGTTCCATGATATATGGCTTCTGAGAGAAGCGCTCCTTCCATCGCATCTTTTATTCCACAGCCACACTTCAGACACGCCATAGGCCTAGCACCAGTATTATCTGAGGCCCAGCCCCCACCCCGCCAAAATGATGCAAGAACTTCTGCTCTCAGGCCCCCAATGGGATGTGCATTTCCCACACAGGCAGAGTAGCAGGGAAGCTTCTCTGAGTGGCAAGGGTAAGGCACAGAAAAGCTGATCAGCTCCGGGCATGACCTGGGCCCTGCTGAGCCCGGAATGAGCCATTCAGTCACTGTGACATCTGGGGCTGAGGTACTCAGAGAAGAGCTGATTTACTTAGGGGGGAGAAGAAGCTGTGATTGCAGGCTTCCCTGCAGTCACTCAAAAGGGAAGAGGAACAGGGGAGGGCTATCATCTGGATTCTGTAAATTAGGAAACCATGGCTGTATTTTCCAAGGTGCAGAGGTTTAAGAGCACTGCAAAAACCCTGAAGTTATGCACAGTATTTTGTTGGTTTGTGTGTGTGTGCATATTGCTGAGTCTACAATTTTAATGACATTCTCAGTGGGTTCTATGACTAAAAATTATAAAAAGGCTGAGAACGTGTTTTAGAACAGAGTACAGAGTCCTGAGTGCAAAGTGCAGTTCATGTTATTTTTATTTCCTCTTCCCTACGGACTCACAAACCCTAGGACAGAGCTTGGGACAGAGAACATATGCTCAGAAGGTACTTGTCCAACTGCTTTTCTATCACTACGATCCAGACTCCAAAGACAGAACATGCAAAGGGATAATATGTGAAATTCACTGAGAGGTTCTTGCTGGGAATTCTAAAGGCTTAGCATCTGGTCTTAGTTGTACCATCTCTGTGATTTAGGGCAAGAAAATTCCCTTTTCTGGGCTTTGGCTTCTCCCTCAAAGTTTGGATTGTATAAACTACCATTCAGTTCTGAAAGTCAACAAAGTTAGAATTCATCTACAATTTTAGCAAACAAACAAGAGAGCCTAATTCTTTCTGTGTGGAGAATTTGGACTATCACAGGTATGATGAGAAGGAGCACAAAATACCTTTGTATTCCCTAATAACTGAAGTCAAATCCTCTTCCCTATTTCATGTTCTAGAAGGGGTTGGCCGAACTGTATTGTTATCAGTTGGGAGCTCTCCTCATCCCCACCAGTTGCTGTTGGGAGGGGCTTCTTGCCATATCTTGAGAAAAGGAATTTTTTTGAGACTCTGCAAGGGAGGATGAGATATTGTAGAAAGCTTTGTTTCTGTGGAATTAAACCCCTAAGATTCCAAGGTTTCATTTCCCTTTGTCCTGCCAAGAAAGAAGTCCAGCTGTGCCCTTAGCAGGTTTAGGATTAAAGCCCTTGCCAGAGTTTCCCTTCCATATAAGGGCACAGTCTAACCCAGCATCAGGCTAGTTTAGTTTGTGTTCCCTGCTGCAGTCCATCAGTCCACTGTCTCTGGGGTCCACCTAGCCACATGGCTATATGGAGGGAATATGGGTGAACAAGAGGAGAAGCAGAGAGCCAAAAGCCAAGAGGCACAAACTCCTTTGTCTGGGGGATTCTGTAGTCCCAAATTTTCACAAGCCTACAGTGGCCCTCTCTAGCCAATTGTCTTTGTTTCCAGATTCGACTGACAGGCACCTTCCTTACCTCACCCTACTTAAATGCACATGTGTTCATCTTCCTCTTCCCCTTCCCCCAGTAATCTGCAGGGAATGCACCAGTGGCTCTCTGGGGAGGGTAAACTTGCAGCTTCCTGGTGAAGCTGCCCAAGTGACAGGCCTATAATGTCTGGCCTCCCTTCTGCTTCTTTTCTATTATTAATAACTAATTACAATGGTATCAATATGACTGCAAAGTTGAGCATCAACTCTGTGCCTAAAATTGGACTAAGCAATAGTGAAATACTCTGATCATTTTCTCAAGTATCTGATAACCTCATAAATATGATTAAGATGCATTAAACAGGAAGAACACAATTGATTACTAAACTACAAAGGCTGCAATTATAATTGTAATAACTCTGAAGACTGGAGTGATCCCAGAGGTTTCATGGGGATGATGGGTCTTAAATTGTGTTTTGAATGTTGGGCAGAATTTAAATAAGTGGTAAAAGGAAGATACTCCCAGTGGAAGTGGGTGAGGATGGATGTGGGGATCAACAAAGTGTTAGGGGGAAAGCAGATTGGTCTATCTGACAAAAGCAGAGGTTGTTTGGGAGGAAATGTGAGAATGTTTCAGTTCTGTAATCTTTGAAGGCCTGAAAGGTAGTTCGAGGCATTACATCTACTTGAAGACACTGCTCTAAATTGTTTCTTAGACTGGAGCCAGGTGCTGCTGCCATCACGTGGGTGAACCTTGATAAACCAAGTCAATGTTAGAAGCAGAGGAAAGAGGACAGCAGCAGCAACTGGCAGTGTTTGAGGACTGTGTGTGGCTAAGGACACCACTGTTCTCTGCTGATAATGGAAGTCGGTTGGGGATTGGAATCCTTGTTTTCCCCAGAGAAATCCTGAATCTAAAAGTCCTAGCAGTCCCTGTCTTTCAGCCATTCAGAGGAGTGGCCAACTCAGCGTCACCCACACTTTTCCTTCTCAACCCCCTTATTTCCATCAGCACCTAGCTGAGCATTGAGGGAAGTAAGTCTGTGTCAGAAGTTGATCTGACTCAGTGTATCAGTGGCCAGCCAGTCTCTGTGCTTAAACTTTAATAGGTAGGATTTGAGGTCATCTCCCACCTAGTATTAGGGAAGAATGTGTCAGGAAAATAATTTTCTTTTTCAAGTGCAACATTATCCAGCTCTTTCTGAGAAAAATCATGAATGAATGATTAAAAACAAAAAAAACATTTTGCCCTTAGATCATTAGAACCTTATCCAAACAAAGGTTCTAAGTTTTTTATATCCTATGGCACAAGGAACTTGATAGAAAACCATTATTGCTATTGCTGTTATTATTGTTAATGAAGTTGACTCCTCTAACTTGAGTGGCCCACCCTCTGTTTCAGGGTGGAGGTAAGGGTAGAGTTTTATTCCTGGCAGCTTTGTGTATGAGCTGCCTCCCTGTGTAAGAAGCCCGTAGTGTGTGTGATGGAGGAGATGTCTAGAATGTCTGTTCATTTCCAAACTCAGGGAGTCCATCATGGTATGGAGAATCAGTAGAAGAATCAATGTTGTCTACAAGAACATGGAGCCCATTCCAGAAGAAATAATTCAGACACTATAAAAAGGTGAGCGATATAGACAGTGTCCAGCTAGGGAGTAGCTGAGGGCTGGATGATACCCTGGACAGGATGGTGTAGTGCTACAAAAAGACTTTGTTGCAAAAGGGAATTGTGAGATATGGGGGAACCATAAAATTTACCCCAGAAGAGTGAGAAGAAATTGAATTCCAGGATTGGAAAGAAATAGCTCTGAGCAGAAAATAACAGGAGACAGATACCAGGACAGATAAATAGAGGTGCTAGTTGCTCTAGGCAAAGGCTGTAAAAAGGTTTGTCAAAAGGAGTCTTTTAGTAAATTTAGAAAGTCTGCTTCTCAGATTTGTGTTGACTTTTTCTCTCGATTTAGAACTGAATTAAGTGGATGATGAAGAATATCAGCTTCATGAGTCTATATTCTTAGGTAGGTAGGATGTGTGGACAAAATTTTATCTGTCCTAATTGAATCCTATAATAATAACCATTGTTATCTCTTATTGAACATATATTCTGTGCCAGGATTATTGAATTTTATCTTCACCACATCCCTATAAGGTAAATAGTATCATCTTCCCCATATCTAGATAAAAGAAACCTAAGATTTAAAACTTTCTCACCTGTATATGGCATATTATAATAATACTATGACTGAGATAATTCATGTAAATTGCCTTTCCTCCTTTTTTTAAAAAAAAAATTTTTATTAAGATTTCAGAGAGGAAAAGAGAGAGGGTGAGATATAGAAACATCAATGATGAGAGAGAACCATGGATTGACTACCTCCTGCATGCACCAAACTGGGGATCAAGCCCACAACCCCGGCATGTATCCTGACCCAGAATCGAACCATGACCTCCTCATTCATAGGCCGACACTCAACCACTGAGTCACTCTGGCTGGGCAACTTATCCTCTTTTTACTATTGTTCCATTGCCCACTATTTCTCATTGCCAGAGTAAATGCCAACCTAGTTTCTCTCTCTCTCTCTCTCTCAAGCCTGCCTATCTGTGGCCTGGATTATGGGAATAGCACTCCGAGAGCTTGCTTTGCTTCCCCTTTTGACCTTTCTGACAGATTCTCCACTGGACAATTAAGAAAGTCAGATCCTGGTACTCTATTCTGCCAGAGATCTTCACTGGTCTAGGAGTCCTCATATAATCTCCTCCCCAAATCGCTATCAAAGTCATCTCCTACTGTTCTACCACAAAGACCTCCCCTGCAGTCCCTTGCTGGTTTGGCTCAGTGGATGGAGCATCGGCTTGCAGACTGAAGGGTGCCGAGTTCGATTCCTATCAAGGGCATGTACCTCAGTTACAGGCTTGATCCAAGGCCCTAGTCTGGGCTTGTGTGGGAGGCAACCAATCGATGTATCTCTCTCATATAGATGTTTCTCTCTCTGAGTCTCTGTCCCTCCCACTCTCTCTAAAAATCAATGGGAAAATACCCTCAGGTAAGGAATAACACACACACACACACACACACACACACACACACACACACACGGCACACATTGTCATCTTAGAGCCTTTGCGCTCGCTCACTAATTTCTCTGTCAGAAATGCTTTCTCCTTAATTACTTGTTCCTTTCTCTCACTTCCTGTAAGTCCTTTTGCTTAAATGTCTCAGAGAGACCTTAAAACCATCCTATTTTAAACTGCACTTCCCACTTGCCCAGTACGCTTCACTTTTCTTCTCATAGCAACTACTAGTATACCCGACATGCTAAATATTTTACGTAAGTATGAAAATGTCTGCTGTTGATCCTTCTTCCTGGAATGAATGTTAGGCCAAATAAGATGCTCTCAATTTGTGTTGAATGACCTCTTTTATCTGCCTTGACCTCCAATGACTCCCCTTTAACTAGAGTCTTATCTCTGTACTCGAGGACAGAGTATTGCTTGCAGCTTTCTTTCTGAAATCCCTTACAAATTAGACAAACCAGAATCAGCCAGCTTGTGGCCAAAATAAACAAGGGTTGTAAACCCTGCTCATGCTGAGAAACAGCCCACCATCTTCCGCATCCTTTTGGCATTCGTTGGGCTCTGGGACAGAAAAGCCGAACAAAAGAGCATAATTAGGAAAAGACAACCACAGCAAACAAACCCCGTCAATACAGAAAACTAGGTCATTGTTCCTAATAGAAGGCGGAAGATCCCTGTTTCTAGCCAGGCTGTGTTCTACTTGTGTGAAAACATCATAATTAATTGAATTAATTTCATTCTTAATATTGTGGGAAGATGTGTGCCTTTTAGCCTCTTCGAAATCTGCCCTTTTTTGTGTTTTCTTTTGCAGATGGCACATCTTGTGCCCACTCTGCAGAGCTCCTGAGTACACTAAATGTCTGCATGATGATATGTTTGAGGAATGCCCTTACTTAGCTCGTGAGACATACTCATGACTACCTAGTGTGTATGAGCCAGACACAGCCCTTGCCTCCCAGCAGATCTTGAGGCTTCCCCTGAGAGTGCAGACTGCCTTCTAACTTTGGTTAAAGCTACAGAATATCTAATAGAAGCTGCCTCTCCCACCTCATAAGTGCTGTTTGTGAACTGAACATTAACCCTTACTAAGTAACCTTGGAAAAAAACCTTTCAATATGCAGCAATCACAATCCATCATAATTGCCAGTGACCCAAGACAAATCAAGGTGTGAATTGCAATGGCCATTACTGGGACATTTTACAGGACCCAGGAAACATGACCTTCCCCGAGCTTTCTTGGTAGGAGACAGAGGATATAAAACAAAACACAGTTCTGGTTCTAAGAGCCACAAAGGAGGCATCTCATTTTCCTTCTCATCAATCACAATAAGTACTGGAATCTTCTTCTCACTTGTTGAGTTCTTATTTGCAGTTTGCAAACATTGATTCAAATATTTTACACATACCAAGAAATGTTGCAATATAAATCTGCCATAAGATTTAAGATGATGCTGAGATGAATTTGAAGAGCAAGTCTAAAATCATGTACTTTGTAAGCAAAGGAATAAAAATAAAATACAACATTTAAATGAAAGTTAAATGTTTTCCATCTACTCCTCTTCCACCTAAACTACTACCACTCACTGCCCTATTTCCAAAAGTTCACTATCAGTTTGCATGTGAAATCTACGTGTGAAGTAAAACTAAGGTTGATGAAAAATGAGCCTCTCGGAGTCTTAGCTGGGCCCCCATGAAGTGAAGTGTCTTTGACATTTTTATATCTAAATTTTGTTCTACCTAAAGCACCGAAGGGCTCTGCAGCTTCTCGCCAAAGGACAATCCAAATTCTTACCAGGGTGCTGACTTTGTTTAATGGATTACTCCCAACAAAGGCTATTATTTCACCCAAAGACTTTTATAAACTAACATTAGGCTAGTTAACAAAAGGTAAATTGATATTTTAAACTAGGAGGTTTTTCCAGAATCCTATAAATAACAACATGTCTTTAGATTGACTTCCCCTAGTGACAGTAGACTTGTTGGAGCTTAAAGCAAATATAAGTTAGCACTCATGAGATATATGTTGGGCAAGAAAAAGAACATCTCATAAGTCATTCTAGAAACCTGAGGGAACACAATAATGAACGTTCATGAATACTTGTCTTGGTTGTGGTCTAATTGTCCTACCAGGGAATAGTTGGGACATTCTTATTTTTTCTCCTTTATCACCAATCAACTTAGCTCATTTACCTGCCTTGAAAATTACTTGCTGGTAGTTTCTTTTTTTCTTTCCCCAGTCATTACACTGTGAAAGAGTTTAATATCCATGATTTTCTGTGGGAGGGTGGTGCCCCATGCGTGTTTAAGGTACTTTCAGATTTAATGGTTCTTCTCCAGGTCAAAGTCAAATTAGGAACTGAAACTGATCTGAAAGTTTTACCAGCCAGGAGTAAGCTATTTTCAATAACTTGCTCAGTGACATTCAATCTCTGCCTCTCTGCCTTTCATTAGCATTCTAGCCCGGCCCAAGGAGGATGGTTGCCTGTCCCAATTGCCTCTTGCACAGGGTTGATTTAGTGGTAACACTGTATTATATAATTCATCTAATCCTTGGGCCCATAATGACTTGGCTTATACAGTGTACACAACTACATATCTCTCTGGGAACCTTGGCCTTAGGGCATTAAGAGCAGCAAAAGAAAATCCTTGCTTCAGAGATGTTCTCTAACCTGTGGTCACAGGGTAGTTTCAGCCATGGCTGAATATAAACAATATAAAATGGTTCAGTTTTCTATAAGGTGTGATCGTGTGTGTGTGTGTGTGTGTGTGTGTGTGTGTGTGTGTGTGTAGGGGGGAAGATGGGGCATTAAATTAACTGTAATGAATACCCTCAGCATGATAGACACTGGGGCAAGCTTTTTACATATATTAATTTATTTCTTAAAACAACTGATGAGGAAACTGAGGCTCAGAGGGATCAAGTAACATTCCCAAGATCATGCAGCTAGGAAGTTATAGAGGTTAAAACTTAAATCTTTCTGATGTCAAACCCTGTGTTATTTCCCCACTTCACATTAACCATTCCTTCTCTGTTTGTCCATGGCATTGTTTTTGTCTTCTGTCTCTACCTTACCTCTGCCCCTATCAATCTGGTAGTATAGGCTAGGTCAGTGGTTGGCAAACTCATTAGTCAACAGAGCCAAATATCAACAATACAATGATTGAAATTTCTTTTGAGAGCCAAATTTTTTCATTTTTTAAACTTAAACTATATAGGTAGGTACATTGTTATTAACTTAATTAGGGTACTCCTAAGGCTTAGGAAGAGCCACAGTCAAAGGGCCACAGAGCCACATGTGGCTAGCGAGCCGCAGTTTGCCGACCATGGGCGCTAGGTTATGCTGTGGTTACCAATAGCCCCTAAATCTTATTGACATATAGGTTTATTTTTTCCCCCATCTAATGTCCACTCGGTGTCAGCTGGAGGTTATACTTTGTTTCATCTTCAGTTAAGGGTCAGGCTGATGGAGCTGCTACGATCTGTAATGTGTGGTCAGCATAACAGATAGAAAAATTGCTGTGCCAAATCATTCACTCGTGATTATAGCTTCTGCCCAGACATGATTCAAGTTTCTTTTGCTCACATTTCATGACCAGGCCTAAGGACCTGGCAAGTGCAATCTTACCATGCACAGAGAAAGAGAATTGGGAATACTAATATGTAGTAAAGAGCACTAGTGATTACTACATCATTTTAGGGGCATGAGAATCCTACTGAGTTTCTGGCTAAGTCTAGAATGTCAGAGGTGCATTCACCTAATACCAGTTACAACCTCTTTGTCTACTTTCACAAATATTTGACCATGGACGATTTATCAAAATAGCTGGATGATGCCTGGATGTACAAAAGCTATGAGTATCATTTGCAATATTTGTGGGTGCATTAAGAGATGTTGGGTGAACCCTAACCAGTTTGGCTCA
Source organism: Myotis myotis (assembly GCF_014108235.1). NCBI lineage: Eukaryota > Metazoa > Chordata > Mammalia > Chiroptera > Vespertilionidae > Myotis > Myotis myotis. The sequence goes on from NW_023416318.1 coordinate 6,414,559, forward strand.
GTGGATTAGAGCGTCAGCCTGCAGACTCAAGGGTCCCAGGTTCGATTCCGGTCAAGGGCATGTGCCTTGGTTGCGGGCACATCCCCAGTAGGGAGTGTGCAGGAGGCAGCTGATCAATGTTTCTCTCTCATCGATGTTTCTAACTCTCTATCCCTCTCCCTTCCTCTCTGTAAAAAATCAATAAAATATATTAAAAAAAGAGAGATGTTGGGTGAGTGGAAATGTATGCCAGGACCAAACCATGAGTTCTAGCAAGAAAGAGAATGCTGGAACCAGTGGGATCAGGGCTGACCTGGTATAGTCACTGCTTAGTTTGAGAAGCTTGAGCGAGCTCAAAATGGGACATTTGCCGACCACCATGCTGCCATTCTAGATTCTTAAAGACTCTTTTGGTTACCCAGGGAACACCTTGAGTGTGACCAGCTAACTTATTTTCTAATTCCATGTAACATAATCCCTAATAGACAAAGGTAGGAAGTAGTCATTCTATCACGGCCTGGAAAAATGGTGAAAGGGATCAGAGAATTATGTCTACATTTCTATTTCCCATCCTTTCTCTGATATTGCTATCTTTTCCTCTGCCCAAGAAAACTTCCTATTGGACTTCATTCTGATAAAGCATAACTTCTTTACCCAATTAGATTTATCCTTAAATTAAGTATACTTCTAACTACATATTCTTTTCTGTTTGTCTAAACCTTTAACATGCATATGTATCATCTATAAAAAACATCCAATTAAACAAATTACAATTAGAAGAAAGGATTTCTTAAAGAGCCAAGGTACTTATTCTGCTATAAATGTCAATAGAGAATCAAGAAAGGTTATTGTTATCATTACTAGAGGCCCAATGCACAAAAGCTGTGCAAGAGTAGGCCTTCCTCCCCCCAGCTGCCAGCACCGGCTTCCCTCTGTCACCCAGGACCTGGGCTTTCCTCGCAGCCCCAGCTTCATCTGGGAGATCACCCAGAAGGACGTCCAGACTAATTAGCATATTACGCTTTTATTATTATAGATTACTTTTTTTTATCACTATCTTTCCAAGGAAGGCTTGAATTCAGAAAGGTTGTTCCCTTTCTCTTCCCTGAAAAAACAAAAATGGTTCTTGTGGTTTCCTCAGGCCCTTGCATATTTATGCCTATTGGCCTCCCATCATCTTGAGTTGTTTCAATGCCTTTCACTGAAATTGACAACACAAACTGTGGTAGCTAAATGTTCTGTAACTGTATATGGCATCTTATAATCTTCAACGTTTGACTGCTACTTATTTACTAACTTTATTTTCAAAACAACTTTGGGAAGTATTGGGCATTATTGTCATGTGACTTATGGGGCTACTGGTATCCAGTGAGGGAAAGATACTTTCTTAAGGATCCGAACGCTGTTCAGGATCAGGGATGGAGCCTGATTATTAGTTTTGGGTGTGTTTCTTTATCCCCCTCTCTACACAGATCCCTTTGACTTTTTATATATTCCTTTAATAATCTTTACCCTTACTTAGTACTATAACTGAAGAAGGCTTTAAGAAAGCTGCCTTGTTAATAATTTTGACTTGCTAGTAATTTCTTCTTCTAGAATGAGGACTTTATTTTTTTTTCTTTCATTTGCAGAATGAACTATTATGAATATTAAAATTAAATCCATTTTTTTTTTCTATCTAGCCCTCAAACCTCCTCATATCCTAATCTCATATTACATTCTTGGTTTTCCCTACTACTATTTCTCTTCACATCCATGACACTTTTGCCTAAGGGAGTTTATTATCATCAGAATGTGCTCCATGATCTGCTGCCTTGAAGCATCTCCATGGCAGCAATTTAGTATTGTATGTTTCTCTCAACCAGAAACTTTCGGCCTCCGGATTGCTATCTGTTGAAATTCTCATCCTTGAAAATCCATCTCTTAACCTATCTCTTCCATGAATCTGTTACTGATTACAAGCATAAATGACCTTTTTCTCTTATGAACAGTTTATACCAATGTTATAAGTATAGAATGTTTTGTTCCAATGGCAAAAAAAGCTCTCTACACTATCTTAGTCATAATAGCAGCTTAATAATATTTGTTCAACTACTACAGTGTCTCTCAAATGTGTGGCTTTCAGGATTCTTGACACTCTTAAAAATTATTGAAGAGCCCCCAAATTTTATCTGTTGATATTGGACATATTATAAATCAAATTGGAAAACATTTTAAATCACAAAAATACTCAAGCATGTCATCACACACCATGTAGACAGAGAAAAGGAGAGTATAAGAGCAAATAATTTTTTACTATTATTATAAAACTAGAGGCCCAATGCATGGAATTCGTGCACTGGTAGGGTCCTTAATGGCTGGGTACTTCCTCCCTTCCCCTGGCTGGCCCCACCCCCTTGTCAAATTCCCAGATGAACTCCCACTCAGCAGTACATCCTTGCTGCCCATTGACCTGGTTGGCTATAAATGTTACTGCTCTGCCAGAGCATTGTGGGATGTGATTATGGCATGGTGATATGCAGATGCCAGGAAGGCAGGTAGCATAAAGAATCTCAGACATCATTTTGAAATAAGGTTTTTCTCACCTGAGATGTCACTCTAGGGCCCTATGCAAATTCTAACGAGATTGGTTTATGTGACATATGAAGCTACCTGGGAGGATTGAAACTTGAAAAAAATTATGGAATGAATGATAGTTCTTTAGAATTAAGTTTCAGGTCCTTTAATTTCCCCAAAGAGATAATAACACCCCTCTCCCAGCAACTTCACACTTGGCCTTCTTGTGCAAATCCCTGCCTCATACCTCACTGGGTTCCCACAGTTAGCTCTTCTTATCACTCCATTTGTTCCATCTCTTCAGGTCATACTCAAGAGCTGAAAGTTAACTAATTCAGAAAAATAAATCATCTGGTGTTACTATTGTATAACTTAGTGTATTATATCTCATCGGTATAACTATGACTTTTAGTAGACACCCTGTAGGGATTCATGTGAATCCTTGTTGCACTGCAAGTTCTCTGGGGAAGATGCTTTTGGTCAGGAGGCTTTTAGCAATACAAATCACACAACCTAGGAGTCTCTGAGTGATGCACTAGAAAGTGTATGGATAACTTGCATTCCGTGCTTGACTCTGTCACTAAATAGCTGAATGACCTTGAATCATTGTTTAATCTTTCTGAGCTTCTGTTTACTCATCTGTACAATACAGTTATTTATAGTTATAAATGTAGAACGTTCAGACTTCGCAGTTGCTTTGATTTCATGAAATTAAATGCATTGGTCCTTGGCCGTTGAAGCTACTCTAACAATCCTATTTTTCATGGTCTCCTTTTACCTGACTTTTTTTTTTTTTTTTAAGAGAAAAATTTCAACAAAGTGCTTGTTTTTTTCCAGACACAAAGAAAACTACTTGGAATAATATTGTACTCATGGTTGGAATATTTAATATAGAGTCAAGAATCTCAAAGGTTGGCCCTTAAGAAGATAAGTGTGTTTTGTCCTCATCAAATTTAGCCTTGCCTTCCCTCTTTCAGAGTATTAGGACTCTAAGATAATAAGCCCAAGGGAAGAAGGCGTGAAAGGAGAGTCTTGACCTAGCATCACGTGAAAGGCCAGGATTCAGAATTGTTGCAAAGGAGAAATCATATCTGTACAGCAATTCCAAGAGATTTCATATCTCCTTCCCTTCTTAAGGGCATTTTTGCTGGATTATAGGATTCCAATTTATAATAACATTATTTATTTTTTTCTGGCTTCTATTAGTCAGAAATTAGCTGTCAGTCTTATTGTTGGTCATTTGAAAACATTGTTTATTCTTCCTTATGGATGCTTTTTTTGCAGCTTTATTGGGGCATATTTTCAAATAATATCACAAGTGTTTAAAGTGTACATCATGTTAATATAAGTACATATTATAAGTATTCCCCCATCTAGTTAATTATCACATGCTTCATCTCACATATTTACCTTTTTGTGAGTATATGAGAATATTTAAGTTCTGCTCTCTTAGCAGGTTTTTATTATACAATGCGGTGTTATCGACTATATTTGCTATGTTGTTTATTAGATCCTCAGATATTAATCATCTTATAAAAAAAATTTTATACTATTTTATCAAACTTCCCATTTTCTTCACCCCCTCCCTGCCAGCCCCTGGCAACCACCATTCTATTCTCTGTTTCTAGGACCTTGACTTAAAAAAAAAAAAATAGATATCACATATAAGTGATACCATGCAGTATTTTTCTAGCTTATTTCACTTAGCATAACTTCCTTAGTTTCATCCATGTTGTTATAAATTTATTTCTTTCTTATGGCTGAATCATATTCAATATTATATATATATATATATATATATATATATATATATATATATATATATACACACACACACTCACACACTAGAGGCCCAGTGCACAAAAATTTGTGCACTCAGGCGGGTCCCTCAGCCTGGCCTGTGCCTTCTCACAGTCTGGGACCCCTTGAGGGATGATCACCTGCTGGTTTAGGTCTGCTTCCTGGGGAATTGGGCCTAAGCTGGCAGTCAGATATCACTCTGGCAGCCCGGGAGCCCTCGGGGGATGTCCACTTGCCAGCGGGGAGCAGGCTTAAGCTGCAGTCGGACATCCTTAGCACTGCTGTGGAGGCAGGAGAGGCTCCTACCACCACCGCTGTACTGGCAGCCATCAGCTTGGCTTGTGGCTGAGCAGAGTTCCCCCTGTGGGAGCACACTGACCACCAGGGGGCAGCTCCTGCATTGAGCATCTGCCCCCTGGTGGTCAGTGTGTGTCATAGTGACCAGTTTTCCCAGTCTTTCTGCTGTTAGGGCCAGTTTGCATATTACTCTTTTATTATATAGGATAGAGGCCTGGTACACGGGTGGGGGCCAGCTGGTTTTCCCAGAAGGGTGTCCCGGATCAGGGTGGGTGTCCCACTGGGGTGCCTGGCCAGCCTGGGTGAGGGGCTGATGGGTGTTTGCAGGCTTGTCACACCCCCTTCAGGGTGGGAGTCCCCACTGGGGTGCCTAGCCAGCCTGGGGGAGGGGCTGATGGCTGTTTGCAGGCTGGTTAAGCACCCCCCCCCAGTGGTGACCCTTACCCCATGGAGGTTTGTCCAGCCTGGATGAGGGGCTGAGGGCTGTTTTCAGGCTGGCCACACCCCCTTTAGGGTGGGGGGCCCCTACTGGGGTGCCTGGTCAGTCTGGTTGAGGAGCTGAGGGTCGTTTTCAGGCTGGCCACCACCCTGGCGATGGAAGCTCCCAGCCTCTCCTTTTTTTCTTTTTTTTCTTTTTTTTCTGGGATTTATTTATCTTCTATAATTGAAACTTTGTTGCCTTCAGTGGAGTTCAGAGCCATCTCCTGCTTGCTCCAGCTCCGTGGCCACAGCCGGATGAAAGCAAGTATCTGGGGTTTATTTATCTTCTATAATTGAAACTTTGTTGCTTTAAGTGGAGCTCAGAGCCGGCCGGGAAGCTTGGCTTCCTCCATCACTGAAAAACCAAGCCTCCTGCTCGCTTCAGCTCCATGGCTGCCAGCTGCCATCTTGGTTGGGTTAATTTGCATATAGTTGCTCTGATTGGCTGTGGGCGTGGCTTAAGGTGTAGTGAAAGTACGGTCAATTTGCATGTTTGTCTTTTATTTTATATTATATATAAATGGATATATATATATATATATATATATATATATATATATATATATATAATCTCCATTCACTCCATTCATCCATTAATGGATACTTAGGTTGTTCTCATATCTTGGCTAATCTGAATAATGCTGCAATGAACATGGGAGTGTAAATATCTCTTTGATATATAGCTTATTTTAAGATGATTCTTTTTCATTTGTTTTTTTTAGCAGCTTTGCTATGACATGCCCAGGTATGATTTTCTTGATTTTTATCCTGCCTAAGGTTTGTAGTGATTAGTAAATCTATGGCTTTATGTCTTTCAATTTGGTGAAAATCCTTGGTCATTATCTCTTCACACATTGCTTCTTCCCATCTCTCTACTTCTCTTCTGGGATTCTAATCTCATTTAACTCTATTCACTTTGTCCTATATGTCCTTTGTGCTATTTTCTGAATTTTCTATATTTTTCCCTCTAATTCAGTCTGAGAATTTTCTACTGCCTTATCCTCTAGTTACTAATTGTATTTTCAACTGTGTTGAAACTGCTTTTAAATGGATCTGTTGAGTTCTTAGTTTCAGTTATTATATTCTTCAATTCTGAAATCTTCATTTGATTATTGAAATAGATTCTAGTTCTCTAGCAAAATTCTCTATCATGTCATCCAACTTCTTAATTATTTACTCACAATTTTGTTCAAATCTCTGATATCTTTTATTTAGAACTCCCATATGTCAGTCTTATTTGTGGTTTTAAAAACGGATCCTGTTTCTTGGCATTAATGATAATTTTTTAAAGGCCATTTTATTTTATTTTTTTATATTTTTATTGATGTCAGAGAGAGAGATGCAAACATCAATGATGAGAGAGAATCATTGATTGGTTGCTTTCTGTATGCCCCTCCCGCATCCTGGGTATGTGCCCTTGACCTGAATCAAACCTGGGACCCTTCAGTCTGTAGAACAATGCTCTATCCACTGAGCTAAACCAGCTAGGGCTATGATAATTTTGACTGTCTGCTGTTCCTGCATAGGAAGTAGTATTCCGAATGGTGCTATCTTCTTGTAGAATGGATTTTTCCTCTTCCAAGCAGCTGGAATAGGGGCTTTTCACATTAACCAATAAAGGACTGAGCTGGGTTATATTTTCTGCCTAGCTTGATTTAACTCTGGTTTGCCCCAAATTAACAGTCTCCTTCTTTGGGCTCTGCTTCTAGTTCTTTTCTTTCTGGAGAAGTAAGAATGCAAATCACTCAGCTTTAATTTTTAGCTCCATTTTCCTTTGCATACTAGCCTCTTGCCTCATGTTAAGAATGATAAATAGAACATGCCAAAAAGCAGCCAACTTAAGAAAAAAATGGACATCAAAATTAAAAACTTTTATACATCAATGGGTACTATTAAGAAAGCAAAAATGCAACTACAGAACAGGAGAAAATATTTACAATTTATATATCAGATAAGGGTGTAATATCCAGACTATACAAAGAATTATTATATCTCAACAAGAAAAAATGTAAATGACCCAGTTTAAAAATGGACAAATAATTTGAATAGTTATTTCTCCAAAGAAGATATATAAATGGCCAATAAGTACATGAAGAGATGCTCAACATCATTAGTCATTAGAGAAATGCATATCAAGACCACAAGAAAATACCACTTCACACCCACTAGAATGGCTATTAATTAAAAAGAAAAATAATTGTTAGCAAGCATGTAGAGAATGTAAAATGGTCTAGTTGCTTTGAAAAATAGTTTGATAGTTTTTTTAAAATATAGAATCACGATGTGACCCAGCAATTCTTCTAGGTTTATGCCCCAAAGAATTGAAGACCATCACTCAAACAAATACTTATACACAAATGTTCATAGCAGCACTGTAGTCAAAAGATGGAAACAACCCAAATATACATCAACTGATGAATGGATAAACAAATGTGCTATATCCATACAATAAAATGCTACTCAGTCATAAAAAGGAATGAAGGACTGATACATGTTATAAAATGGATACGCTTAAAAACATTATCTTAAGTAAAAGAAGCCAGTCACAAAAGGACACATGTTTTATGATTCCATTACTTTGAAATACCCATAATAGGTAACTTCAGATAGACAGAAAGCAGGTTATTGGTTACCAAGGACTGGGGGCTGTGGATGAGGACGGACTATTAATTTGTGTATGGTCTGTTTGGCAGTGATGGAAATGGTTTACAATTTAATAGAGGTGTCAGTTTCATAACATTATGAATGTACTAAAGTCCACTGAATTGTATGCTTGAAATGGTTAATTAATTTTGTTATAGGAATCTTACCTCAATTTTTAAAAAGATTAAGTCAATATCCTGATGGTAAAAGCAACATGAAGACTGTTGGGCACTCTTCAACAGGCTTCCCTTCTTTCTAATGTTTTGGTTTCTCTGTTCATCAAAACTCTGATGCCTTCCAACATATGCTTTTTTTGTCATAGTTTTTTTAGATGTGGTGCTCTCCTGATTCATTCAAACTTTTTGCTGATCTCCTTCCTCTTACTTCCAAGAGCCATTATGGACTGCGATACTCAAATCTATAGAATTTTAATCATTCCAAGTTGTATATAGCTTGTGTCTTTAGCCAGTTTCCATTTTTCTTCACAATCAGAATAGTTCATGTTTCTTACACATAACACAACAGTTTTCAGTTTACAGTGAATCAGAATCACTTGGAAGCAATTCATTGGCCCTAACCCCAGAGACTTTGAATAAAAATTCTAAGTTGAAACCAAGAAAAGTTCATTTAACAAATATCACCAATGTCTTAACCTTATGAGCTACAAAGCTTCAAGAAAAACTGCTCAATACTGTAAATGTAAGTGATACCTAATAAATACCTGTTGAGAGAATAATGACTACACACATGATTAAATAAACCCTTGAAATAGTCTTCCCAATCTCATTTCCCATTGATGATGCAGTGCCCTTTGCATTACTTACATTTCACCCTTGTCTGCATTCCACACACTGCAATCAGAATGTGCAGAGAAAGCTACACCATCAATATGCATGATATATCAAACTGTGGACAAGGTGAGCCAGTTAATACTGCTAAGAGGAATTTCCATTCTGCATATCATGGCTTTTATCTTAATACTCACTGATATTCAGTGATCTTTGACAAGTAATTTGACTCTGCCAATTGTAGTTTTTTTTTTTGTTGTTGGCTTACAAAGAAGCTAATATCCCATTTATCATGAGTACTGGCAGGGTCATGGCAATAACTGCTTCGTATATAACCATGAGCAAGGTAAGTAGAGTGTGAGGGGGATGAGAAGCTAATGAGACATTAGAAAGTATGGAAGTTCTCCTATTGGAGACTGCTGTGTGTAGAGAGGATAGACCGATAGAGGCAAATGAAAATAATTATCAGAGTTATTCATGCTAAAGAATTTTTGCCTCAATTATTATCTCAATCATTTAAATAAACGTATTTTGGGAGCCTCAGTGACCCAGGAAATTAACAATTATGCTTAGTTACCTGTAGGTGGAACCATGGACATTTAGCCATAGGTTTTAGCTCCGACCATATTTGAAATGGTGAGAGAACTGGTGAGAGAATTCCATCAAGGTCCCTGTGTTATTTGTCTTCACATCTTGGTAGCCCCCCACCCCCAAATCTCTCTGGCTCTAGTGGATAACTTTCCTTTTCTGAAAGATTATATTTCAGGAAGGTCTGTGATGGATTCTACCATCAGATTTTACTCTCTGTGTATTATAGAGCCAGATGATGAAATCAGGAAACTGGTGTGTGTGTGTGTGTGTGTGTGTGTGTGTGTGTGTGTGTGTGTGTGTTTTAGATATATTTTTATTGATTTCAGAGAGGAAGGGAGAGGGAGGGAGAGATAGAAACATCAATGATGAGAGAATTATTGATCAGCTTCCTCCTGCACGCCTCACACAGGGAATCAAGCCCACAAACTGGGCATGTGCCCTGACCAGGAATCGAACTGTGACTTCCTGGTTCATGGGTCGATGCTCAACCACTGAGCTATGCTGGCCAGGCAGGAAACAGTTTTCCCACAACATCTCAGCCACTTCCAAATTCTGAGATTTTGATCAGATTATTCAATCATCCTAAGCCTCAGTTTCCTTATCTGAAAAATGGATCAATATCTACTATATAGGGTAACTGTGAAGAATAAAGGAAATGACGCAAATAAGCACCGTGTTTTTAAAAATAAAGCGCTCCTTAATAAATAGGGTACTTACCTATATAGGAATCCAAAGTGAACAGTTTACCATTTTTGCTCATTGGTTCTACCAGTGGGGTTTATACTGTGCTGCATGTGACATTTTAGGAATGTATCTTGGCTGTAACTTAGCCAACTATACCTTTCTCCTTACCTATTTCCCTGCTCTTTGCACACAAGTCCTTCCAGTGACCACCGTTCCATGTCTGGCTCCTGGCTTAAATGAGCTGTGACAAGTATCCTCTTCGTAATGATAACCCCATCAGACTTGTAGTTGTCACTATGGAAAGAATACTAGCTTCCCTTCCCTATTCCAGGTACTTTGCACATATTACACACATTACCTTACTTAATCCTAACAGAAAATGTACATAACAATATAGCTATATTTATATCTATACATATGTGTAAATAGTTAGGTATATAAAATTATATATATAGAAAGATAGGTAGATAGATGATAGGTAGATAAATAGATAAGTAGATATCTGAGAAAGATTCTCAGAAAGCTTACACAACTTGATAAAAATTACAGTTTAAAAGAGATTGAGAAATATCTAGCCTGGTTCTATTACTTAAAAAATGGATTCCCCCCCCCCCTTTTTTCTTTTTACATTATGTTTGGTCAGATCTAGAAGGGTTGAATTTTGAACTGAGCTTTAAAGTGGAAATGGATGGAAAGACTGATAAGAAAAACATTCCTGGTTGAGGCATTTGAGGAGTATTTAGAGTTAACTCATTTGATAGGATCCTATTGTGTCTCATTATTGCTTCAGTGTGTTCTGGTATAATTTAAGACCTATTGTATCAAACTTTTCCAAAAAAATCATAAAAGTCAAGCTGAGGCTTTTCACAGTTATTTAGATATTGTCAGAGCATTGAATTTAAACCTGTGAATAGAAAATGTCAACTAGGAAATTGCCATCAGGAAAATAAATCTATTCTACATGAGCATCAATGATTCTTGCACTGAAATAAAAAATGAATTCCAGAAACGTCATCCCCTTGCTTTTGTATGATAATGCCCCCCACTGCAGGTTATCAGCGTGAACATCTCGGAGGCTACTACAGAAAGAGCTGTGCAGATTCGGTTCTTTGGCAATTCACTAGGCAAGGACCTCCCCTCTGGGCGATGTGCTTGCTGAAAAGAGTGGAAGGGAATGGAGTTTCTAAGCAGCATCCCAGGATTGTGAACTTGCAATAAGAAATGAAGACAGACCCTAGCCGGTTTGGCTCAGTTGATAGAGTGTTGGCCTGTGGACTGAAGGGTTCCAGGTTTGATTCTGGTAAAGGGCACATGCCTGGGTTGCAGGCTCAATCCCCAGTGTTGGGTGTGCAGGAGGCAGCTGATCAATGATTCTCTCTCATTATTGATGTTTCTATCTCCCTCTCCCTTCCTCTCTGAAATCAATAAAAATATATTTAAAAAAAAATAAATGAAGACAGGACTCAGACCCAGAAGCAAGGGAGACCACAGACTGGGGAGTGCTCCAGTTCCTCACTGGTCCTGGATCTAAAATTCCAACCACATGAATAGCACATCATTTTTTTTTAACTGTATTAATTTATGACTTTATAAGACACAGAAGCAAAATCTGGCTAATATTAACAGAAACACACTTAAATGGTAGGTGAAGAATTAAAGGAACAGCCGAGGAACTGGGTACAGGATGAGGACAGAGTAGCAAATGGGCTTTGGTAGCAAAAAATAGTGGTTGGTGGTTGGTTATAGGAGTTAGGTCAATTAATACTTTCCATTCTTGTTCCCATAGTCCAAATCCCTGAGAGAGTATCCAGTTGACCTAGACAAGTCATGTGTCTGCCACTGTGACCAGGAAGAAGACACCTTGATCAATATCCCTACCAAGACTGCCCATAGTGGCAAGGTTGTATCTGGGACAGTGAATCAATATTTATTCTATTTCTAGAAGATGTAAGGATGCAGGTCACACTTCAGATGGTCCACTTTAATTTCTGAGGGTACTACTTAGTTCTGTACTTAGTTCTTCTAAAGCAGAGTTCAGCCCATTGAGGTAGTCTATGTACTGGACATTTTCCACGTCTGGAGTGACAAAGAACTTAACTATCTCTTCCTACATGCATCATATTTAAGGATATTTTATATTTTTATATTTAAATCTTCATTTCTTTTTTACAATTATGATTACATAAAGCCAATTTTTCTTCATTTATATTGCATTAGAAGAACTTCCTATCGTTAAAATTTAGGTTTATGTAATCATAATTGTGAAATTTGAATAAATTTAATAACTATTATGTCATTATGGGTTATCATAATTTTTTATATTTTCATTTGCAAGAAATTTCAGTTTTTAAAGAAAGTTGAGCATATTATAATGAATAACCTCGCATACAAATCTATGTGCATATCTGCAATTATTTTCCCAGGATAAATTCCTAGAATTGTCAGGTCTAAATGGGTCTGTTAGGATGCATATTGCCAAATTTCCCTCCAAAGGGTTATTTACATCCACAGAGGAAGACACTGTAAGTATGCTTAAAATAAAGGTAGAAGCATAGGGCCAGCATCTTGGAGAATACTTGTGGACCATTGTAGGCTTGGCACAGTGTAGACATTTGGTCTGGTTATAACAGATCTATCCCTGGGCACAGAGTTATGTGCCTGTCACCTTAACCAGGAAAAAGACAGCTTGATCAATAGCTCTATCAATTCTGCCCTTATTGGGGAAGTTATATCTGGGATAGGAAAATCTATATGCTCTTTCTAGATATGCTATTGCTCAGCTTCCACGGTAGAGTGAATGTAGATTTCCAAGTTAATTTTTGTCCCAGGAATACCCAACATGAGAAGCACTGTGACTAGGGATGCATTTGCACTTTTAGCACCAGCACAATTATAAACCAATCTTAATAAGTATCCACAGTATGTCTAATTGTAAGTACTGCACCATCCTGATAAAATCGTCAAGGTAATTCATTGCAAATGTACCCCTACATTACTAAATGAGGGGTCTAAAGTATTGTATTTTTTCTCTGAGCGTTATTTGCATTCTATGCCTCTTTCACAAAGGTTATGGTCCAGAATTGAATACAAAAGTAGAAGATATGTAATAACATCTTGTCCCAGGAGGCAGATGCAGAATGTGTACTAACTCTCTCCTAATTAAAACCCATAGCAGAAAGTACTAGTCTATCAGGTAGTCTTTTCTACTCAGCCCAGGTGTAGCTTTAGAATCTTTTTTTTAAAATAGATTTTTATTGATTTCAGAGAGGAAGGGAGAGGGAGAGAGAGACAGAAACATCAGTGATGAGACAGAACCACTGATCAGCTACCTCTTGCACACCCTACACTGGGGATCAAACTCACAGCCCTGACCGAGAATCAAACTGAGACCTCCTGTTCATAGGTCGATGCTTAACTACTGAGCAATACAGGCCAGACTAGCTCTAGAATCTTTTTCATCACAGTGACCCAGGCAACAACAGCGGTCAATTGGAGCTAGACTTTACTTAAAATCTATTTAAATCTCTGATATCGAATAAATCATGTGTCTAGTTAGTATCAGCAAAAGTCTAAGTTAGTCTTAGTTTTATTAGCATTTTCCATCCCAGTTTAGTACTCCCATTCAAGGATTAATGAATGTTGATATAATATGCCATATATTGGGTAATGAGCTATATTTAGGTTATTTCATTTAATCTTTATGATATTGGGACATGTGATATCTCCCATTTTATGGATAAAAGGACTAAAACTTAGAGAGGCTGAATAAGTTTCCTCAAGTCCCCTGGCTAGTAACAACTATGATGAAGGGTCTGAGATTGTACTCTAGCTACAGGCTAACAAGTTGACTTACCACATGGGTGGATGACATGGGACTCGTGGAGTTTATTATTTATAGCAATTTCAATGGGCAAAATATCAATATCTGTGTCAGTTTTCAAGCCCTCATTCTCACTGGGCTCTACAAATAGGGCCAGGTGATCACTGAACAATCATTGGGTTATGTTAAGGAAAGAAACCTTAACTTAGAAAACACAAGTCTTTTAGAATTTGCAGTAAACCTGTCGACTTTTTATTCTAAAGAGAGACATTATCTCTATTACACTGAACAGTAAGCATCAAGACCCTTATTTCCAAGGGAGACACTATGTCTTTGAAAGCTATTTGCTATACAAACATCCGGGAAAAGAGAGTCTATAAAAAAGTAGTTACTCTCAAGATGTGCAGAAACCTGAGATCCATGGAGAATTGTCCTGTAATCACTGAGTGGAAAAGTCAGAATTTGAATCCTGGCTTGTATAGCCCCATAACTGACATCTTACTCAATAAACCTCATGTTTCTCTGCCTGTTTGCATCATCTTCAGACTCTTAAAGTTCAGAGATGGGCCCCATCTGAAATGGCAGTTAGGAAATCTCACAGCTCTGAAAAGTGTTCCTTATCTATGAATTAATTATTCTGGTCACACTGCTTTTAATTGCTCACTTATTTTTCTATTATTTCTAGGCTGTTGGCACTCTAAGGACTGAATCCTGTTCACTGTGATATTCCCATTTGCATAAACACTCGTCTTTAAGGTCAAGCATATCTGAGTTTGACTCCGGTCTCAATCACTCAGAAGTTGTAGAATGAGTATCAGCCTGTTTCCTAATCTGTAAAATGGAATTCATAATAGTACTTTTCTAAGGTGGTTATGAAGACTCAATGAGATTACATATAGAGCACTCAGTATAGTACTTACTGTATATGGTAGCTATTTTTATAATACCAATCACTTAATATATATTATTTGAACTACAGGCCCGGTGCACAAAAATTTGTGTGCTGGGGGGGGGGGGGGGGGGAGGGGTCCCTCAGCCCAGCCTGTGCCCTCTCGCAGTCTGGGACCCCTCAGGAGATAATGACCTGCTGGCTTAGGCCTGCTCCCGGGTGGCAGAGGGCAGGCCCAATCCCTAGGTGCGGCCCCTGGTCGGGCTCAGAGCAGGGCCGATTGGGGAGTTGGGGCGCTGCCCCCTGTCACACACAGAGCTGCAGGGTGATCAGGGGGTTGGGGAGCTCCCCCCTATCAGGCACAGAGCAGGGCTGATCAGAGGGTTGGGGTGCCTTCCCCTGTCACAAACAGAGCAGGGCGGATAGGGAGGTTGTGGCCCCGTCCCCTGTCACACACAGCCGCAGGGTGATCAGGGGGTTTGGGTGCTGTCCCCTGTCATGCTGATCCCTGTGCCAGGAGGCCTTGCGGCTCCACTGATCCTGGTGCTGGAAAGCATATTACCCTTTTACTATATAGGACAGAGGCCTGGTGCACGGGTGGGGGCAGGCTGGTTTGCCCTGAAGGGTGTCCTGGATCAGGGTGGGGGTCCCCACTGGGGTGCCTGGCCAGCCTGGATGAGGGGATGATGGTTGTTCGCAGCTAGTCACACACCCTTCAGGGTGGGGGTCCCCACTGGGGTACTTTGCCAGTCTGGGTGAGGAGCTGAGGGCTGTTTTCAGGCTGGTGGGTGACTGAAGCTCCCAACTGCTCCTTTTTTTCTTTCTTTTTTTTTAATTCTGGGCCAGCTTTAGCTCTGGCTCCAGCTCTGAGGCCTCTGCCGCTGAAAGCAGATATCTGGTTTGTTTGTGTTCTATAATCGAGACACTGTATTAGCTCTGAGATCCCGGCTGGCCGGCTGAAAGCGGGTTTCTGGGGTTTTGTTTAGCTTCTATATTTGTTACAATGTTTCAAACTGCAAGCTCAGAGGCCGACAAGGCAGGCGGGGAACACTGGAGTCCTCCATCACTGAAGCAAGCAAGCCTCATGTTCGCTTCCAGCTGCCTGGCTGCTGGCCGCCATCTTGGCTGGCAGTTAATTTGCATATCTCCCTGATTAGCCCATGGGAAGGGTAGCGGTCGTATGCTGATTACCATGTTTCTCTTTTATTAGATAGGATGTTTAAAGGATTGTGTTTTCTACTCTCTAGGATGCTTTTCTTTACTAGATCCATATGTTTTGTCCTCAAGTGTTTCTTCTACTCTTTTCTCTAGCTAGTATTTTATGTTTGGGCTGATGATTTTGTTTCTGTTTTCAGGATGGCCATTGCTTCTTGACATTCTTATTTCTCCTAATCTTAGTTTACTGCTCTGGCCAACTGCCTGGGATAACCAGCCTCTATTGTCCCGGATTAGAGTAGGTAATAAAAATGGGCATTTTGTTCATCACCTCTTTCATCACTTCCACTAATGGAGAGAAAATGACCAAAGTCACCCAGCATAGCTCTCATGGCTAGAAAGGCTTTTCTTTTTTTTTCTTCTAACTATCTAATCTATCAATCCACCCATCCATCTTTGACATACATATATTTGGATCTCTCTATCTTTAATATATATTTTTGAGATACACAGTAAAGCTATATATATATATATGTTTGCCAGCATCTAACTATGTTAAACAGACCATCCTTCAATTATATTCTTCAGATATTAAAAATAACAATTATGGTAACTATTTTCTCTCTTCCTCTATAAATGACATTCTCCTCATTCATTTCACTGTGTCACACAGCCCACAAAAGGCTCCCAGAGCTGATCCCACCCCAGGATCAAGTTTCCTAACCTCATGTGGAAGTCCCTGCTGGTTTACCCATGTTGCTATTAAAATGTAATGCTCAGAATTGAGTACTAATCTTGGAAGAGATCTGGCAAAGCAGAATAAAGCAAGACTATCTGCAGACTCAGATGACCCCTGGTAAAGAATGACAAATGACAATGAGTTAATAGAAAACATTTCACTTGAAACAGGAATCTTTCTAGAATCCATAAAATCACCTTTCATGAGTCTGAGCTCAGCCTTCCAAGCCAGAAAACCCACAGGTATAAGGAATGGCATTGTTTTATTTCTCTTTTCAAACATTTCTTTTCCTGCTGTAAATCAGGTAGCCTGGGGCAGCACTCTCTCCTCACCTGAAGTTAGAATCAGGATGTCTGATTTTAAGCTTTATCCCTGGATTTATGAGCTGTGTTGCATTAGGCATATCACTTAACATTTCTGGGCCACAGTTTCATCATCTGTAAAGTAGAACTCATGTGTGTGAGAACTTTGAGGCTTGTTGTGAATATCAAATGTGACAACATATATCAAAAAACATTTGAAAACTACGAAGAGCCATAATAATATAAATCACCATTTTGGCCCTGGCTAATGTGGCTAAGTGGTTAGAGTGTCAGCCCCCACACCAAAGGGTCATGGATTTCATTCCTGGTCAAGGCTATGTATCTCAGTAGCAGGTTCCATCCCTGGCCCTGGTTCAGGATTGTGTCTCTCATCTCTCTCTCTCTCTCTCTCTCTCTCTCTCTCTCTCTCTCTCTCCTCTCTCTCTCTCTCTCCTTCTTTCTCCCCCCCCCCCACATCTCTTCTATTCCTCCCTTTCATTCTCTCTAAAACAAAATGGAAAAATAATATTCTCAGGTAAGGATTAACAATAACAAAAATCACCATTTTGAAAAATTGCCCTCACTTTGAATCTTGTCTGCTGTACATATTCAGTGAGGTCAAGTGATAGTGCCAAAGCAAAGATTCAAAGTGAGGGGAATAGTTAGGCGATTACCTCTGTGAGTTTGGTTCTTACAATGGAATCTCATTCTAATGGGAATCACCTTTAGATGTTGTAACCTCTCAGGGCTCATGCCCAGACTATTTTCTCACTTTTTTCTTATTTGATGTATGTTGATATTGCAAAATGATTATCAAAATAGGGTTAGTTAATACCTTCTTCTATTATGTAATTACCACTTTTTAGTAACTTTCAGATACCTGGTACAGTATTGTTAAATGTAGTCACCATGCTGTACATAAGATTCCCAGAACTTATTCATAGTTTGTACTCGTTGACCAACATTTCTCCATTTCCATTTCCTTTACCTTCTCTGAATTTACTTTTGTGTATGTACTATAGGTTTCACTTACTTAAAACACCTTATACTAGTAGATATAACTGTTTACTGTTCACTCATAACAACTTCAGTCACTTACAAAAAAAAATACTTTTACACCTCTTCTCCCATATTTTATGTTTTTGGTGTTACAATTTTTCTGTTTCATATTGTGCATCCATTAAAAATTATTGCAGCTTTAGTTATGGTAAATATTTTTGACCTTTAAACTTCCATGCTAGAAGTAAGTGGTTAACACACCACCATGTTATACCATTAGAGTATTCAGAATTTGACTATATATATACTTACCTCTACCAGTATGTTTTATATTTTCATGTTTCCAACTTACTAATTAGTATCCTTTCATTTCAGCTTAAAGAACTCTTTCCACCATTTCTTCAAAATTTATCTTTATTGTTGAAAATATTACAGATTTCCCCCTTTTGTGTGTGTATATGTGTGTGTGTGTTTTCCCATTGACCCACACCACCCTACACCCACCTCTCCCAAGCCTTCACCATTGTCTATGCCTATTGGCTATGAATATATGCATATAATTTCCCTGGTTAATTCTCCCACCCCCTGTTCCCCCCTCCCCCCATTTCTTATAATGCAGTTCTAATAATGAACTTCCTGAACTTTGTTTGGGAAAAATCTTCATTTCTCCTTCATTTCAAAAACACAAATTTTCCAGGTAAAATATTCTCTCTCTCTCTCTCTCTCTCTCTCTCTCTCTCTCTCTCTCTCTCTCTCGTTTAAGTTGTTTTCTTCTTTTGTATTTTTCTTTTATTATTATTTTTTAATTTGTCAGTTACAGTTGATATTCAATATTAGTTTATATTGTTTTCAGGTGTACAACATAGTGGTTAGACTTACAAAGTAATCCCTTGATAAGTCTAGTACCCAACGTGCACCATGCATAGTTGTTACAATATTATTGACTATGGTCCATAAGATATTCTCAGTTGGTAGTTTCTTTTAGCATTTTGGATATATCATCCCATTTTCCTGGCCTGCAAGATTTCTACTGAGAAATCCAGTGAAAACCTTGTGCGATTTCCCTGATATGTAAAGCATCTTTGTTCGTTACTTTCTTTTAAAATTCTGTCTTTGGTTTTAGACAGTTTTATTATAATGTGTCTTCTTGAAGACCATTTTGGGTTGAAATTTTAGTTGACCTATGAGCTTCATGAACTTAGATGTCTAAATTTTTCCTCAGATTTGGAAAGTACCCAGTCATTATTACTTTAAGAAAACTTTTTGCTCCTTCCTTCCCTTTTTCTCCGTGTGGGACTGCAATAATGCATGTTATTTGTTTTCATGATATCCCATAGTTGGCATAGGCTTTTTTCACTCTTTTCTTTTAAAATATTTTATTGATTTTTTTTTTTTTTTTTTTTTTACAGAGAGGAAGGGAGAAGTATAGAGTTAGAAACATCGATGAGAGAGAAACATCGATCAGCAGACTCCTGCACACCCTCCACTGGGGATGTGCCCATAACCAATGTGCATGCCCTTGACTGGAATCGAACCTGGGACTCTTCAGTCCTCAGGCTGATGCTCTGTCCAGTGAGCCAAATATGTTAGGGCTTCACTCTTTTCTTTTTGGTCCTCTGACAGCAGGATTTTAAATGTCCTATTTTCTTGTTCATTCGTTTTTCCTTCTGATTAATCAAGATGCCTGTTGGAGCTCTCTATGGAATTTTTAAATTTATTCTTTATATTCTTCAATTCTAGTACTTCTTTATTTTTTAAAAAATGGTTTCTATTTCTATGTCAAACTTCTCATTTTGTTCATGCATGTTGTTATTCTAATTTTATTTAATTGTCTACATGTGTGTTCTTGTAATTCACTGCATTTCCTTAAGAGAATGATTCTGAATTCTTTGTCTTTAGAGCCAGTCACTGGAGTTTTATTAGTTTTCATTAGGGATGAGATTGCTGGATCATATGGTGATTCTATTTTTATTTTATTCAGGAACCTCCATACTGTTTCTGTGAAGGCTGTATCATTTTACATTGCCACTGACAATATACAAGGGTTCTGATTTCTCCACATTTTGTTCTTTTATTTCCTCTTGAGGGAGAGAAGCTAGAGGAGTTTTTTTGTTTGTTTTCCACCCACTCACTTTGTGCTGAGCTGGGAGGTAAGGGCATGGTGGGCTGTAGTGTATTTGACTAGAGCAGTGGCCGGCAAACTGCGGCTCGCGAGCCACATGCGGCTCTTTGGCCCCTTGAGTGTGGCTCTTCCACAAAATACCAGGTGCGGGCGTGCATGTACAGTGCAATGGAAACTTCGTGGCCCATGCTCAGAAGTCAGTATTTTGTGGAAGAGCCACACTCAAGGGGCCAAAGAGCCGCATGTGGCTCGTGAGCCGCAGTTTGCAGACCACTGGAGAGCATGTCAGTGGCATCAACATTACAAGACAGTGGAACAGGAGCCAATGTCTGAGGCAGTCTCCAGAAAAGTCAGAATGTTGGACATATGGTCTGGTCCTTTCCTTGCCAGGGAGAAGCTGTGACCTGAGTGTTTCTTCTTGATTGCCTGGCACTGGGCAATGGGTAGGGCTTATGGTGAGATGGTGTCTCATACATGATGTGGCTAGTTTTGCACTCACTGGGAACAGGCAACTCTCAGGTAGTTTCTGAATTTCTCATGAAGCAAACTGTTCTGTGTGTTGTTGAACCCCTGTGTCCTGGGGGAGAAGAGGAATCCAGGGCTTCTTAGTCTGCCACCGTGCTGACCTCTTACAGTCCCAGTCTTCAATTCTTTATTTCGATTCTGTGAATTCTAGGGCAGGCATTTGAGTAGTTATTTAGGAAAGTACTTGGTTAAAATAGAATTATCCTTTGACTATGTCATTATGTCTCTCTGTGTTATGACCACAGAAATGAAAGATTGGCTGTATAAAGAGTTCTTGGTTCACAAACTGTGTCTTCAACCCTTCTGCATATTACCCAATTGAATTCTAATGCTTAGTGTTTGTTAGTGAGGAAAAATTACAGCAACCTGAGATTTGTTCTTTCTCTCCACTTTTTTTCTAAGTAAATTGCTTTCTTAACTTTTCTTCTAGGAATCCTTTCACATTGATTTAATTTAAAAACTGTACTAGGACCTAGTTAGCCTTCCCTCAAACATGGTAAATATTCATTTGAGACCATAGTCTTGCTTAAATCAGGAATGATTTTTATATTTCTCAGATTGTTTCTGCTTCATTGACTCTGTTCACTGTTATAGGAAGATATATTATATGTAGATCGTGTCCCTTGAATTTGTCTTATCTTTTCTAATAGGGTTTTATTTCTAAATTTTTGCTCCCGATATAAGTAAGGTCTATGATTCTGGCTAGTCAGGCATTCATCTCAATTGTTTTGTCTGCTGTAACTAATCAATTGTTTTGATTATTTACTTTTAACCTTGTTGTTCTTCTCTTTTTCACAGAACCAATTTTCTCTTGAAACTTGTTGAAAATTAAATTTTTATTTTTTACTTAAAGCAATAAATTCATTTTTTGAGAGTAATCTCCTGTATCTCCTCAGAATATTGGTGAGTTTTCATTCTTGAGCTTTAAAAATTCTTTCAAACATCCCATGGCATTCCTCTCTGCTTGTTCCTCTCTATAATCAAGAATCTATACTATCCTGTCACTATACATAGTTATTGCAATATTATTGACAATGCTTCTTGAAACTAATACAAACTAACATTTCATGTAAACGAATTGACAAAAAAAAAAAGAATCTATGCTATCTTGAAACTGGTTTATTTACATATTCAAGCTGGAAATAAGGTGTGGATCCTGACCACATTTTTATAGACGGGCATGCAGGGTCAAGCCCTGTTTATAAGCAAAACAGCCTTGGAGTAGATGGATCTTTCTTTGGTACCTTTTGCTCTGTGAGGCTGTTGACGACTTTTATAAAGGGAGTTTCTCCAGTGCCAATGTCCCCAAGGAGAGAGAAACGGAAGGTTCTAGGAGCTATTCCTCTCTGTCTTTCACTCAGCATGGTTTGCATTTCCAAGATAGAGGGTAGGTGAAGGGCATGCTGCCTACTAGCACTTATTCTCCCTTTCCTCCAATTGCATTTTTACTTCCAGAAGTGCTTGCTTTTCTTTTTCCCCTTCTCTCACCTGCCTCCATCCCCCTCCCCCCCCTTCAAGTGCCATGTTATTGCTTCTCAGGGTGACAGTCTCAGTTTCTGGTATGTGTATAAACGTTATCCTTCATTCTATTATACTCTTGTAATATATATCTTATATGCATTGTTTGCTATTTCAATAATGATTAATGTGGGTGGAGGGGGCTATGGTAGTCACCTGTCCCCTACTGCTATTTGTCAAGAATCCCTAACCCATCCCCCAAGGATAAGCACTGATTTCAGCAGGGTGACGAAGATCCCAAAGGAGAGCTGTGACCAAGATGGTTCATCTTGTAACATACATTTAGGTAAAACACAACAACCCAGGTTCAGACAATTCCATTGTGATCATGTGTCTCAACATAACTAGTGCATCTCAAATCAATTTCAATCACAATCAATCAATGTATTTTGTTCTCATTTAATAATCCAGTGACTCACTGTTTATTTTTGCTGAGTTGTTTTGATAAGTAGTCCTTAGCACTTTGGGACTCATAATAATATAATATCTGAGGACATGGATAAAGTTGAAAAATTTATCTGTAGGCTAATATAGCAGAGACTGACATTTTTGAAAAATACAGAGGAGATGCTGGCCTGCTGCCTCCTTTC
The DNA here is from genome assembly GCF_014108235.1 of Myotis myotis. Classification (NCBI taxonomy): domain Eukaryota; kingdom Metazoa; phylum Chordata; class Mammalia; order Chiroptera; family Vespertilionidae; genus Myotis; species Myotis myotis. The sequence goes on from NW_023416318.1 coordinate 6,437,036, forward strand.
AACTCCTGTGCAGTGGGACCAAGGTTCCTGGGCATTGGAAAGAGAACATAGCAAGTGAACACAAGCCACCCTCCCTTCCCTAGTGGAGATCCACTGTGAGAAACTGGGTCTTTGCAAGAGGATCTATTGGGATTATACCAGGATGATAGAAAGTTTCAGGAGTTCTCTGGAGGGGATTCTCTACACAAATCACTAAGGAGACTGTAGCCAAAGCTAGAGCAGAGAGAGGAGATGGTTATTAGGGAGTGTGGTTGGTCAAGGAAGGCATCATTCACCACGACCCAACCCACTTAAGTAAACCTGGTAAGCCTATCCATACCTGCCCTTGTACTATGCGAGAAGAGTGAAGAGTCATTGATGTTCCATCAAGTCAGCCCTAAGTTTCTGCTATATTATTCAGAAAATCAGCATTTTCTGAATAACAGTGTAGACTACACCAAAAGTCTACATATTTGGAAGAGCCAATCCAAAATCAGACTATAGGTTGATTTTGGACTGGCTACTCCTGCTTTTAACGGTAGCATTTTTCAACACAACCCTGTATTTCTGCCCTCTGGCATTGCTTACCTGAGTCCTGAGGAGTGCACTCTTATCATGTGCACCCCTGACAGGGGAGAGGACCAAGCCCAAAAGATAGATGGTCATGGGAGTGAGTAACTCTAACTAGTTAAAGTGGTACCCATGAGATCTAATCTAGACAGGGAAGGAGGGAAGGAAATAAAGTCATGAGGTGTCATAGATATTGAGAAGCTTCTGGGGAATCTTAAAATTTAACAATGTCCAAAGCCAATAGAAACTGACTAAACCAAAATATCTGTTCTGAGAATTATTTTTTTACGCTAACCCAGGTGATTCTAATTTGCAAAAAAAGTTCAGAACCATGATCTAGAGGTGACAATGTGGGCAAAGATCAATTTCATAAGAAGTGAGAGGATAGAGCATTTTATGGAAAGAGATTTCCAAATTTGGAATTAAGGTAGAGAAATTGAATGATGGCAAGGTTTATGTTAGGGCCATGTGTGTCACTGAAGTGGAGGGAGGCAACTCAAGTTAACCGTCTTATCACATTCAGTCTCCAGACAATGCAGACAAATCCTAAGAGCATCTTAAGGTAGGTCCCACAAGAGAAGGCAATGATTGTTAAGACTTCCCAGTCTCTCTTAGGTAAGTAACTTGGGTCTCAAATGCCTAACTGGAAGTGAGTGTGGGTGACTGAGCCATTTGAGATGAACAGGGTGAGCACCCACCAAGTAAACATAGTGGGCAGATGGCAGAATGGTGAAATACTGCTCTAAGTGAAAGGTATAATATCTAAAGAGAAGAGAGTCTTGAATTACTGGTCACAAAATGCTGCCTGGATATTGCAAAAAGCAGAATTGAACCAAATTTCAATGTCTTAACCTACAGGTTCTAGTTTCCTTTTAATTTGGGCTAAAGGCTTATTGAAGAATCCTAATTCCCCCTCCAGAGAAATCAGAGTCCCACATCTTTTCAGTCCTCATCCAGGGCTGCTCCTTCTTAGTACCTCTCTGGGAGTCAGATTTATACTTTCAAGGCTGCTGAAGAAAGAAGGTCAGGGCCCTGGACTCACCCAGAGACCCTGGGGTGCCAAGTCCTGTGAGTTTCCTCGAGGTCCGCTGGTTCACAACCTCCCCTTCCACCTTGCCTTTCTGCAAACCTGCTGACTCGCCCACAGACCCTGACTCTTGAATTTACCTTCTGCACATTCCATGACTCCAGCTTTGCTCACTCTGTATGTGGCCCTGCTTCCCTCTGCATTTAAATTCCTTCTTTTTCCCTGTTCTCCACCTGACCTAAGCCTGTTCTTATCTTTCATTTCTGCCATCTCTGTGTGGACAGCTGGTAGGACCTCGATCTGTCTTCCCTTGCCACTCTGGCCCCAGGTTGGGAGTAGTGCCAAGAGAACTTATCCAGATGGATGTGAAAACTCACAAGGCATTGAACAATGACACCAGCACAACCACCAATTCCTTAATTATTGTGTATTGAGGACTCTATATTGAATAAACTGTTTCACATACAGCTCCTGGCTAGTCCTTTCCAACCTGGAATATGTCATATATACACACACACACACACACACACACACACACACATATATATTTTACCTCTGAAGTCTTCTGCACCATCATGCAGAGGTGATTCACTTTTTTAAATAAATAAACTAAGGGAAGAGTGATGTCTGTGTCAAAACCATTTCCAAAGATGTGAAAGCAAGTAGTCATTCTGTAGACTCATGTGAAGAAAATTTGGAAGGCAACATGGTTAAAATACCTCCCCATATTCCTACTTGGCCAATCAGATACTACTTCCATTGGCTCAGTATGACTTTGGGATCTCTAAGTGCCTCTTATTAGGACACAGAGACTGTGGAGGGAGATGCCTTAAGCTATTATTAGTCAAGATGCTGCAATTAGCAGGGATAAGCTGAAATCCAGACACTGGGAGGAAAGCAACCAAGACAGATGCTGGGCATCACACCAGAACTGCAGAGAAGCACTGGCCATTGGTATGGGGGAGGTCATAGGCAAACATGGCCTGTGTCCAGATTCCCCAGGACCCCCATACCCCACATACATCTTTTTCTTTTCTGCCACTTGCTCACATTTTAGACAAGCAATTTGTATTCTGCATCATCCCCTCCCACCCTCAAGTTACTTATAGATGGCAGATGCATATCTATATGCTTATTCCCAGGCTTGTGATTAGTAAGCATGCTGTCCATTTCTGCTGCCCTCTCCTGGGATGGAACTGTGCTAGCTGAGTGAACTGCCACATTCAAGGCAGTGAGGTGCATGCCTACTATTTGAAGCCCCAGCTTCTTACCTGGACATTCTGTCTGGACATTAGGTTGAACAGTGCCTCCGGCAAATCCAAACTCACCCAGAGTCTGTGAATGTGACCTTTGGAAATAGGGTCTGGGCAGATGTCATCAAGTTAAGATGGGTTTATCCTGAATTAAGGTAGGCCCAAATCCAGTATGACCAATGTCTTCATAAGAAGAAATGTGAACAGAGACAGAGACACACAGAGGGAAGAATGCCACGTGAAGATGGAGACCGAGATTAGTGTCATGCTGCTACAAGTCAAGGAATGTCAAAAATTGTTGGCAACCACCAGAAGCTAAGAAAAAAGAAAGGAACTGATATTTCCCTACAGCCCTCAGTGGACTGTGGCCTTGCCTGCACTTTGATTTCAGACTTCTAGCCCCCGTAACTGTGAGGGAATTACATTTCTGTTGATTTAAGCCACCCAATTTATGATAATTCATTACAGAAGCCCCAGAAAACTAGTGCAGTCCTTTTGTAATATGACCACCACTACAACTTCTCCCTTCACTGGCTCCCAACATACCATAATCCAGTTCTACTCTATCTTTATGGGTACCCGGTTAAACTCTACTTAAGGTGATCATATATATCTTTGTTAAATTAAATGTTATTGAAAATATATACCTTATTGAGCCTAGCAGCCCCCACAATATTTTGAATATGGAGCATGTTTCCATTGCTGCCCTTTCCTTCTCTCTGCATCTCTTCATTCCTTCACTGCATACTCCTTATACTGCTGGCTGGAGCCCCTAGGGGTGCCTCCTCACTCTCCTCCCCTCCTTGGGTAATCCTTCTGACATATGTCCATTCCTATACCCCACCCTGTCATACAAGCCTTCAGAATGAGCAGAGTGCTTTCCAAGGAGATGCCTAGTCATCATGCCAATCAGAATTGTGCTCATGCTAACAGTGACATCTTGCTATCCTCTCTTCCTCATCCAGGTGACATGCGTGCATATTTGCAGGAGGAAATGTCTTAATCCTTCAAATTTGAAGCCACCTACAGACTGGAGTGGGGGAGATAGTTTTGATGAGGGTGATAAGACACCTTTCCCTGCTACTCCCTTATCATGCCACCTATGGACATTTTTAGCATTACTAGTACTTCTTGGTGCCTGTAGAGATTGGCACCTTTAACAAATGAGAAGCATTCCCAAGGAAATAAAAGCACTTTTTGTTACAGCCATAACATTGAAGTTGGCTGAGCTTAAGAATGTTGGATATCTAATGAAATAAAATTCTTCTTTGATTTTTCAAAAGCATTAGATTTGCAGGTGGATAAAGAGAGTAAAGGCCAACATTCAGACAGGGACTTTGTACAATGCTGTATTCTTGGGCTAATATGAATTGTCACGGTGCTTCCAATCCCCAAGAAATTCAGCCTTTCCACCTTTTGGAAATTGGATTTTGACATTTATAGTTCAGTCAACACCACTCAAGGGAGATTTAGAATTACACTTGTCCATCGAAGGGCATTTACAGAGAATTACAAATAATAGCAATCCCTGTCATTAGGTTAAGTTTTTAGATTTTCTCAATATTCTATCTAATAAAAGAGAAACATGGTAATTAGCCATACATCCGCTACCCTTCCCATTGGCTAATCAGGGCGATATGCAAATTAACTGACAGCCAAGATGGCAGCCGGAAGACAGGCAGCTTGAAGCGAACATGAGGCTTGCTTGCTTCAGTGACGGAGGAAACCAACGTTCCACGCCTGCCGCTGCCAGCCTCTGAGCTTGCAGTTTGAAACATTATTACAAATATAGAAGCTAAACAAACCCCCAGAAACCTGCTTTCAGCCAGCCAGGATCTCAGAGCTGGAGTTGAAACAGTGTGTCAATTATAGAACCCAAACAAACCAGATACCTGCTTTCAGCAGAGGAGGCCTAAGAGCTGGAGCCAAGCCTCAGAGTTAAAGCTGGCCCAGAATAAAAAAGAAAAAAAAAGAAAAAAAAGGAGCGGTTGGTAGCTTCAGTCACCCGCCAGCCTGAAAACAGCCCTCATCCCCTCGTCCAGGCTGGCCAGGCACCCCAGTGGGGAACCCCACCCTGATCCAGGACACCCTTCAGAGCAAACCAGCCGGCCCCCACCAGTGCACCAGGCCTCTATCCTATATAGTAAAAGGGTAATATGCCTCCCAGCACCGGGATCAGCGTGACAGGGGGCAGTGCCCAACCCCCCTGACCGCGCTGCAGCTCTGTGTGTGACAGGGGGCGGGGCCACAACCTCCCTATCTGCCCTGCTCTGTTCATGACAGGGGAAGGCGCCCCAACCCCCTGATCAGCCCTGCTCTGTGCCTGATAGGGGGGAACTTCCCAACCCCCTGATGGGCCCTGCGGCTCTGTGTGTGACAGGCTGCGGTGCCCCAACCCCCTGATCGGCCCTGCTCTGTGTGTGACAGGGGGCAGTGCCTCAACTCCCCTATTGGCCCTGCTCTGTTCATGACAGGGGGGAGCTCCCCAACCCCCTGATGGGCCCTGCTCTGTTCATGACAGGGGGGAGCTCCCCAACCCCCTGATTGACCCTGCTCTGTGCATGACAAGGGGTGGTGCCGCAACCTCCCCACCGACCCTGCCTTGAGTGTGACAGAGGGTGGTGCCCCAACCCTCCAATTTGCCCTACCCTGAGCATGACTGAGGGTGGCATCACAACCTCTCGATCCGCCCTGCTCTGTGCATGACAGGGGGCGGCGCCCCAACTCCCCAATCAGCCCTGCTCTGAGCCCGACCAGGGGCTGCACCTAGGGATTGGGCCTGCCCTCTGCCACCCTGGAGCAGGCCTAAGCCAGCAGGTCGTTATCTCCCAAGGGGTCCCAGACTGCGAGAGGGCACAGGCCAGGCTGAGGAACCCCCCTCCCCCCCGAGTGCACAAATTTTTGTGCACCGGGCCTCTAGTGTTATATATTAGGGTATGTCTCTGAAAATGACAGAATTAGAGACAGACTATAGAGGACAGTGAGGTTACATTTTCTATTGGAATTGATGTCCAGACCCAAGTATAAGAGACATGTGAAATTCCCTGTAGACGGACATAGGACAGGTATTATTGATTTTTATAGTCAGGAAAACCAAGATACAAGGAGAAAAGGTTTGAAATCACACAGTCAACATATTCCAGAGGCAGATGGGAATCTGGGTCACCTGAAGCCAGCTCTCCTTCCACGATTAGGCTAGCGCCTGGGCAGATGATCAGCCCATTCCTAGGGCTCAGGAATTAAAGGATTTCTGGAATACCCCTCTGAAACCTTTCCTAAATTATAAAGGGGGAGGTAAATGTAGAAAATAATCTGTTTGCTTGAAAAGTGGCTTCTGGAAATTTTTCTTCTGCTTTTCACTTGTATTCTTCCAATTTCTAAAAATTTAAACTGCAGAGTAAGCCTCAGCACCCTTTATGGCCTCTGAAATGTTTAGAAGCTGGGATTAACTTTAAAATTTTTCTTCAGATCTCCCTCTCTAATTTCCAGATATCTGGTACTTTCTTCTTCTTCTCCTCCCCCTCGCCCTCCTCCTCCTCCTCCTCCTCCTCCTCCTCCTCCTCCTCCTCCTCCTCCTCCTCTTCCTCCTTCTTCTTCTTCTTCTTCTTCTTCTTCTTCTTCTTCTTCTTCTTCTTCTTCTTCTTCTTCTTCTTCTTCCTTGTTTTAGGATATTCTGCATTTGTGAATATGAAGCTCCCTTAGCACTTTGTTCTTTCCCTTTCATATCTCATATCCCCCTTATTATTACTTGTTCAATGTCAAAGTAGACTTTGCTAGATTTTGCAGTCCATAAATGCAGCATCATATTCAAGTCATGCTCAGTAAACAGTGAACTAGACTTACCAGGGGAAATCACTTCATAAGTTATATAACCACTGTGCATACACCTGAAACTAATATAAGATTGCATGTTAACTGTAATTGAAAAATAAAATAAAATTTTTTTAATGATGAACTCTTGAATATGAGGGCATGGATAAATGCTGATATAGCCAAGTTCCTGTGCTGGATCGCTGTAAGACCCCAACAGCTTTATTCTGGATCTTTGTCACAAATGTAGACCTTTAGTCAAACACTGGCTCTCAGCTTCCTTGACTCCTAAACAAAGCCAGAGACGTGGCCCCCTTTCACATATCATCATATATGTAGTGATCAAAGGGTAACAGAGGGGCACACCTCCTAAACATGCTGCCAGTTCAGGACACTACACTGAGTGCCTACAGAAAACCCAAGAGGCAGTGATCAACCATGTAAGAGTGTGATGAGAGAAGCACAAGGTGCAATGGGAGAACCTAGGGTACAACCTGGCATTCAGGGGAGGGGGCCTGCCTGGGGGACAGGATGCTGCCATAAATACTGACCCTCTCATGACCAGGCTAGAGACCATGCTGGGCAGCATGATTCCACTGAGAGCATATTACCATGTACTAGGGACATTGTGCTCAGTAAACTTTTCCTGAATTATTTTACCTGGGACCATGTCTATCTGGTATTATAAGGCAGTTGGAGAAGGAACTTAGTTGTACTATTTTTTTTTTTTTCATGTATGGGGCATATGTAGAGAGTATTTATAAGAGTTTATTTGATCTAAATTGAGGACATCTGCTGGGGAGCAAGATCTAAGATGCTCCATAGAATAACAGTTTAGTACAGGGGTGGGCAAACTTTTTGACTCGAGGGCCACAATGGGTTCTTAAACTGGACCGGAGGGCCGGAACAAAAGCATGGATGGAGTGTTTGTGTGAACTAATATAAATTCAAAGTAAACATCATTACATAAAAGGGTACGGTCTTTTTTTGTTTGTTTGTTTTATTCATTTCAAACGGGCCATAGTTTGCCCACGGCTGGTTTAGTAGCTTCTTTTATGCATTTGAAATTAAGGAGGGAACTAAGAAAGATTACATGCAGGTGGGAAAAACAAAGAAGGGGATTGGATTACAGGACTGTTGACAGGATTATGTGCTCTTTTGAAGGTGGTTTGGCTTCTTTCAAAGGTGCGTTAATCAAGATGCACAGAAACAGTGAATGGGGCTTGCTTAAGGCAAAGATAAATCTTATCTTTGGTGGGACATCACGACCCAGGAAGACCTGACTTGTTAGGAATTGATGAGCAGATCAAGCTGCAGGCCCATCTCAGCAGCACACAGAAACTCTGAAATGCTATCTGAAGAAGCAGTGAGACTAATGACACTCTTAGTCTAACATGGATTCTCAGTATCTGAAGGTAGAGTTTGCGGCATCTTTTTTTTTTCTTTCTTTCTTTCAGCTTCTTTCTTTGCTTTCTGGCAGCCTAAATTTGAATGATTATTCCAGAGAACCCACCTTGAAAATGGTTTGAAAAGGTAATCCCATAGCCTATAAGATCTAAGCTTTAGGAAGCTTTGGTGGAAATCATCCTTGATTTTTTTCCATTGATACACTTATTTCTTCTTCTCATAGTTCAGTGGCCCTCTTTTTTGATGTAATCTCTCCCCTAGGTGTGTGTGCCTCCGGGAGATTTTAGGAGGTTTTGAACTTACCTCTCATGTTAATCTTCCAATCAAAATGAGACCTTCTTTTATGTTTCAGAAGATAGCTTTGAAAATCAGCTTCAGAAAGCCAGGGATTTCAGACTTATTGAAAGTGGGTGGATTTATGTAGCTCCATTTTACCAGCAGGGCCAGTCCCCGCTGAGCCTGGACCTGTTTCTTTAGCTGTAGGCATCTCCATCTCAGGCTGTATCTTCATTCTCGGCAGTGTTAGTGTGACTTCTCTTTGCACTGCCCCCTGATATGTTCTAAAGTCTGGCCACCAACTGTTCAAAAGATTTCTTTCCTGAAAAGCAACTGATTTAAAAAATAGCATAAATGGAGTCACTTCCAAATAGAGTCAGAGTTGCCATCCCAGAGGAACTGCCTAGCACATCCTACTCCTCAAACCTTGGAAAAGTAACACTGAGCAAAACAACCTTTGGATTGGGCCTAAAGCAGCATTATATTCCAAACAAGTACAGCACTGAAAATCAAAGACATTCTTTTGAATTAGCATCACTATGTGAGCTTATCTGCATCTATGGAAATCCCTTCCTTAGCTTGTTAACACCCACATATATTCCTTTTTCCTATTCCTACACCTAGGAGAGAGATTACATCAAAAAAGAGGGGCACTGAACCATGAGAAAAAGAAATAGGTGTATCAACGGAAAAAAATCAATGATGGTTTCCCCCTTCCCCATCTCATAAATACACCTTGCCTTCACCTTCTAACCAGAACACTATTTGGGTTTCTGCCTGAATCAGTGCTTTCCTAATGGCTATGCTTTTGGATCTCAAATGCTATTTGCCTTTCACTTTGGCCTTTTATTTTTAGGTTAACACTGTCATATTGACACAGACTAGTAAGCTAGTATAAGCAGAATAGGGAAACTGAGACAGAAAGTTAAGTGAACAAGCAGTTTATAGCCATCTAGTAAATTGCAAAATCCTATCTTCTATAACCAAGGACACTTAAGAATAAATGGTTTAGCTTGGCCAGTGTGGCTCAGTGGTTGAGTGTTGACCCATAAACCAAGAGGTCACCATATCAATTCCAGGTCAGGGCACATGCCCGGGTTTCCTGCTTGATCCTCAGTGGGGGCGTGCAGGAGGCAGCCGATCAATGTTTATCATCAGTGTTTGCTGCTCCTAAGTATACACCTTTATCCTCTAAACTCATTCTTATGGTCACTAGCTTTTTAACCTTGGGCAATTTCCTTAGACTCTTTAATCTTGAATTTCCTCATCTATGGTATAATTTTAGGGAAAAATTCTCCATGTAAATTTCTTACTCTTGACATATAGGACAATCATGATGTCACTGATGGCTGGTATTTCCTTGACCTTTAGACTAAGTCTTGTTTTTTCGTAAGTGAGCAATTGGCTTTAGGATGCAAATGGTTCTGAAAAGAGGAGTAACTCACTATCCCACTGAGGGTCAGGAATGGTAGGAGGAAGGGGAAATATGGAGCCACTTAAGCACACTGGTAATCTGAGATTTAGGGCCAGGGCACAACTAAATTCCATCTATCCTCTAAGCTACTTTACTTTTTCCTAGCTTGGTGAAATGTCTCAAAGTCTGTGAAGAAAGACTTTAAGGTCAGGAAATAACGAGCTGTGGGAATTTGGAAACCTCTCCGGCAAAACACGAAAATAATGACTTGCTAGTGAAAGAAAGCCACAGGGGAATGGGTGCATAGATATTGGTAGGATGGAAAGAACACTTGACCAGGAGACAGAAACCAAGTTCAACTCCACCTTCACCATTTTCTCTCTATTACATAAACTCTGAGCCTTTTCTTAGCTCCAGTATTCCCATTTGTCCAATGATAGTAAATGTGTCTGTCCTGCCAACCTTTCAAGGGAACTGTGAGGATTGAATGAAAACAAAAATGAAAGTATGTTGAAAAACATTGCTTTTTCTCTGTAAAGATACCCCAAGTCCCCACACCTACTTTCTCTCTTTACTAGTTCTCTTTTCTCTCACCAACAAATTTAACAACTGAAAAAATACCTGTGCCGAAGGTATTTCCTAATGTTAGAGTTTTAGAAAACTAACAAAGCAAACTTCAATCCATTCTCCCATGAATAACTGACGTGAGAAGATATTCAGGAAAAAATTCTTCTCAGATGAATCCTCTCCTAATAGTAGATACATGTGGATATATAAAAATGGAGCACCACCATTAATGTAAAAAGGTAATGCAGCCTAGCCGGTGTGGCTCAGTGGTTGAGCATCGACCAAAGAACCAGGAGGTCATGGCTCCATTCCCGGTCAGGGCATGTGTCATGGTTGCTAGCTTGATCCCCAGTAGAGGGCATGTAGGAGACAGCCAACGATGATTTTCTCTCGTCTTTGATGTTTCTCTCTCTCTCTCTCTCCCTTTCCTTTCTTCTCTGAAATCAATACATATATATATATATATATATATATATATATATATATATATATATATAGTGCAAAGCCAGTTCAGTGCTTCAATAAAATAATAGCAAGACAGTGAAATTAACATGGCAGCATCCCTCAGTCCATCAACACCTAAGAGACCATTTATTTAGTGCTTGGAAATTTCTCAGAGTCTCCCAGGTGCTTGTTCCTGACAATCATCTTTATCCCTTTGAAGACGTCTCCTTTAGTTGGGTAGTCTCAGACTCTGGGGTCATTTCCAGGATAGCTACTGCCTCTAACCCAGCTTTATGGCAGTTTTGAATAATTAACAGTTCTCAAATTAGTTTCTGTGATCACATTTGCCCTTTCATCTCCAAATGATGCTTTCACTGTAATTTTTAGAAATGAAAAGACTAAAGACAGACTTCAAATGCTCAGTAGTGGCACAGTTGGGGATAATACATACACTGAAATGTTATCTATGTCTGCCAAAGCCTGTGGCCAGTTGGAATCTGTGGCTGAAATCAAGGGCTTTCTGTGCAGCTGCCGGTCTGACATCTTATATGCATGGATATGTGTGCTCATGTGTTGGTGTGTGAGGGTCAGCAAACAAAGTGGTTGAAGGATCTAGACGAGGTAGACTTCTAAGACCTGCATCTTGCCTCTGCTGACTATCTCATAAGAGTACACACAGGCCAGGTGGTCACTGTCTCTTGCTGGCCTTGGCCTTTTAATCTGTAATGCTAAAATGATAAAATCTCTTCTTATATTATAGTCTGTTTGTAAGAATTAAATAATGTATCTTTAGGAGGTATTCTGTAGATGAGTTCCCCGTCAATGACTCCTCAGACACTCAGCAATTAGAAAACCTAGTCAATCTCAGAGACTATCTTATGTTCTTTCTGTTTCATGAAACACATCTAGCCTTTTTTAACAAAACATTTTTTATCTTATCTCAATTCCCAGGATGCCAATAAATCCTCATTCCTCAGCCCTGAACTAGTCTTGCATTCATTTCTATGAGTCTTGTCTCAGTGGAGGAACTCTGAGATTCTTGCAACTAGAGTCAATGTCTTACATGAAAGCTGACAGATTAGGTAAGAGCAGTGGCTTAGAACTCAACAAAAATGCCTAGTTTTCCTAAGAAAGTTGCTTGACTTTTTTAAGCCTCAGCAATTTCTTCTGTAAAATGAGGGTATTAATATTAATAGGTAACTAAAAATTTGGTGTGATTATTAAATAAGACAAAACATCTAAAGCCTTTAGTATGGTTTCTGACAAATAATAAGTATGGAGCAAATTTAGTGATAATTACTTAATGACAGTAGCCAAAAATGTTATAGTGTTATCTATAATGATCTTGAAATACTCGGAAGCCTCAAGTATTGTTGGGATCAGTGAAAAAAATGTTAGGTTCAAAATCAACACAGAGTTAGTCTTTAGTGTGTTTTAATAAAATTTTGACTTTGTAACTGTTTTAACTTGCATAGACTTTTGATACTTGAGGGTCTTTATTTTCCTCAGAGAACAAATTGGATATTTTGACTATGAACACTCTCATGATGCATGATGTCCTTTTTTTATTTTAGGATAATCCTCTCTTTATCTGAAAAGGGCAAACACAAATTTAGCCTCCCTTTCTGCACTAGATTCTGTTGAGCATGCATAGCCTCTCTCTGCAAAGCCTGTAGCCATTTCATGTGTGTCTTGGTCTTCAGGTCTTGCCAGTGGATCCCAGCATCTACAAAGCTGCCTCCTAATTTGGGTGTAAGAATTCAGCAGATCCAATGAGGCAGAGCCTTACTTTCTGTCTGGTAGATACTGAGTCCTCTCAATCCTGGGGTTTACATCATGGCAAACTATAATTTTTGTAGCAACATCATCAAGTGCCAGGAAGAAGCTTTAATATCTAGGACTTGATTTGAGGTGCAATAAACTTCAAGTCCCCACACAGGTCCTCCCTGAGCACAGGGACAATTTGATACATAGGAGGAGTCACAAGGAACGATAATTCATAACGAGTGGGAACCCATTTGCTCCAAGTCCTTCAGTTTCTGAAACTTTCCTTTTCCTCAAGGTCCAGTTTAAATAATTGGAAACCTAAAGGGATGCACTAGAAGAAATCTGTTGTGTCTTCTTCAAAGATTCCTGAGAGGGTCAGGGGAATGGGTTCATTTGTCCTGTGTCAAGCCTGGCTGAAGCTGCCTGACCGCCTCGTGCTGCCATCTCTTGACTGTGACCCTCAGCTCCTGAGTCTGGCTTGATTTGCACCATACGAGGCAACTTTGTCTTTCTTCATTTCCTGAAATTACCACAAATGTTTATGTGGTAAGTATTTATTGAAAAACATAAAGATACTAGAAAGCAACACAAATCAGTGCAAGGAAAAAAACAACGAACACATCAAAGTCAATGTCAACACAATTTCTTGAAATTCTCTGACAATGGAATCCCCACCAGCTGAGGCCCATTATGGTCCCTTCTCTTTTCCTTCACCTAGAATCCTATTCTCCTGTGTCTCAAGAGATACAGTGAACAATTCTCAAATTCATGTCACTTTTGTAGGCAGAACATTTTTAGTGTTCTGGTGTTTCATTCTCCCAGAAATTCCTAGGAAAAGATGGAGGATGGTTATGTTTATTACCTTAAGAGAAATATTAAAGGGTTTGTATATGAAATAACAAAATGAATTCTAACTTTTTTGGTGGTTTACTCTACTACCTTGGTAATTAGAGGAAGTTCATCTTTTTTTAAAAATATATATATATTTTTATTGATTTCAGAGAGGAAGAGAAAGGGAGAGAGAGATAGAAACATCAATGATGAGAAAGAATCATTGATCGGCTGCCTTCCTATATGCCCCCTATCGGGGATCAAGCCCACAACCGGGGCATATGCCCTTTGTTAGGTCGGAGAGAGCCCAGGATCAGATACATGCAGACATGTGACGAGATAATGCACTCCCCCTGGCATTTCTGGCAGATCAGCGTGCCAGACACAGATACAGGCTTCTTCCTGAAACCACAACGACCCCCACACAGATACTGACTCATTCCTGAATACCTGGCTGACCCCTGCAGCTGAAACTTCCTCAACTGAATACCTCAGCTCATGTCCCCGCCCCTCACCCAACCGAAGTATAAAAAAAGAGCCCCCCCCCGCCCACCTGTTGGCGTGAATCCACATGCCCTGTCCCTGGGGTACGTGGGTCTCCCGGGGACCCAGAATAAACCTTTTCCTTTCCTTTCTTTTCGGATTCACTGGACTCTCTATTTCTTGCGCCGCCTCCTGAGCCACCTAACCTAACACCCTTGACTAGAATTGAACCCAGGACCCTTCAGTCCGCAAGCCGACACTCTATTCACTGAGCCAAACTGGCTAGGGACATCTTTTTTTTATGATACTTTTTTTTATAGTAAATAAGAGGAAGAGAAATCACTGTGGCCAAGGATAATCAGATAAAAATTTAAAAAGAATATAATGTGGCCTTAACCTGAGTCCTGAGCCCTTCACAATGCAAATGAAAAGAGAAGAGATGTGACAATATGGTGAAGTGCTACATTTCCTTTCTAGCTTCTTTGCAATCAGGTATAGCCTTAGGCTTGAGTTGTGGCCGATGCAATGTACGGAGACTTAGTGTGCACTCTCCTTAGGTGTGTATTCTCAAGTGTGTGTCTGTATTCTTTCCCCTTCTGCAGCTGAATGAGTAACATGATGAGGGCTTGAAGGAGACAGAGAACAGGTAGGAAGAGCCTGGATCCCTTAAGGACTGCATGGAACAGAATTTCCTTGTCAATGTACAATGGACACCGCTAACCAGAATGAACTCTGGATTCAACATAATAACAACTTCTATCCCAACAGCACTGTCTGTGGGGTGAAAGTTCCTTAGTGTTATTTCTATGAGATCTCTACTTCTATGGCTTCCATAAGAATTCTGATTCTCACCTCTGGGAGTCGATGCAGTCCTAAAGTAAGTGTGTGAGAGCCGTCAGGCCTGAAAGACTTAAGGTTAATTTGGGGGGACACCTGGTGAGAATGAGAATGAGACAGGAGTGGCATAGTCTAGGAAAGATTTGCAGCAGAAAGAAAGACCTTAGGACAGGGAGGATAATGACCGTACCTCAGAATGGCCAGCAGCACAGAATGATGCCCCATTCCTCACCTGAAAACTCCTGATTTTTCATCTAAAACCAGGACCTGAGATTACCACCCAAGAGAGGCAGTGGCAAGTGCCTTTTTGCATATTCAAGAACTCACATGGGGTCTTCTTCATCTCCAAGGGGGCATGTGTGGAGAGTTCCTCTCCAGCACTAGTCCAGTTTTTCTTTATGCACTCTCTCCCTTTTCCTCCAGGCAAGATTTTTACTGCCCCACTCAAGGACCCACCCATGCTGGGCCTTGGAGCCAGGCCTCACAGCAATGTTGTCCCTTGTGCTTTTGACTCAGGAAGACTGCCCTGTATGGCTCTGTCAAATTCCCTGGGCCTTGCTCGCTGCTGATTGTGAATTCCAGCTCTGCTACCTCCTCGCTAAGGATCTTACTAGCTAAATGACTTTGCCTCTTTGGCAGCTAATTTCCACAACTTCCCAAAAGGGATGATAGCTCTACCTACATTATAGGGTTATTATGAACATCCAGTGAAATAATACATGTGAAGTGCTTAGCATAGTTCTTGGCACACAGTAAATGTCCCACTAATCTTAACTACTATCAATGAAAAAGGAGCTCTGTAATAAACTGACCAAAAGTAACCTCACAGGATTATCTAATCAGAAAATCCTAACTGGGGTGGGTAGTCATGGCTCAGGTCTACAAAAATGTTTATCTTTGCTTTAAGCAACCCTTGTCCATTGTTCTTTTTAAAAAAACCCCAAAACTATTTTTATTAATTTCAGAGAGGAAGAGAGAGAGAGCGATAAAAACATCAATGATGAGAGAGAATCATTGATCAGCTGCCTCCTGCACACCCTCCTATTGAGGAAGGAGCCCGCAACCCGGGCATGTGCCCTTGACTGACGCTCTACCCACTGAACCTAACTGGCTAGGGCCTTGTCCATTATTCTTGTTAACATACCTTTGAAATGCTAGAGTAATTCTCTTTTTTAGATCCCCTCGAAGATGTAACTACCCTCAAGGGAGCACAGACTCTTATAAATTATTCTGGACCTTATTTTCTTCCAACTTTATGTAATCTTCTTTACATTCCCTCAATTCCAGATGTATAAAAGGAACTGCAAAACTGTCATTCCCTGGAGCCTTTGAGGTCTTATTTCCTGGAATGTCATCAGTTTGGCTCAAATAACTCATACAAATTCTCTACAGGTTTGGATGTTTCTTACTTGACACCATTAATGTTATATGTCTGTTAGCAAATGCTCCACACTTTGCATATATAGCTTACATTAATGGTGATATACAACTAGATTGATGTTTTTAGAGAAAACTCTGAAACCATAAACTTTAGGGGCGGGGGAGGCTGGTGCTCTAGTCTTTCAAACTCTTACACCAATCTCCCAGCTCATAAGCAATTACACATACCTGTGAGGCCTGTCCAATATCCACCCCAACTACATCATGCAGAAGGGAGGTGAGGGCATGCAGTATTGTGCCTGTTGAAGTGCCGGAGGATGGCTTACAGCAGTGATGGAGAACCTATGACACGTGTGTCAGAGGTGACACGTGAACTCATTTTTTTTGGTTGATTTTTCTTTGTTAAATGGCATTTAATTATATAAAATAAATATCAAAAATATAAATCTTTGTTTTACTATGGTTGCAAATATCAAAAAATTTCTATATGTGACACGGCACCGGAGTTAAGTTAGGGTTTTTCAAAATGCTGACACGCCGAGCTCAAAAGGTTCGCCATCACTGGCTTATAGAAAACGAATCAAACTCATTGAAGTAATTTTTCTCTAAACTTCAACATTTTGGTCCTTTAGTTCCTTGAATGAGGTAGAAAAAAGTGGCTAATGCTGTAAGCTAATTAATTGCTCTGTGCACAAACACTAATTACCAAGAGATAAAGTTTAGTGCTAGCTGCATATGGGATGTTAAGCAGCTAGCTGCTTTTAAAAAGAAAAAAGACAGAACATTTTTTGGAAAGGAGAATGAAGGGATGAGAGTAATTGGATTTAAGCTAGGAAAACCTATCACGATAAAATATACCCCTGTTTCTTACATTTTTGATGAGATTGCAGCATGATTTATGCATCTCATCTTTGCAGCATTATTATAACTGTGACAAATATCCAGCCAAATACTCTTCATTGTGAATGAAGGTCAAGAGTAAGGTAGAGAAGCTGGGTGTGGAACATCTATTTTGGCCAAGGCCTTATCTACAGTGTTTGGGCTTCAGCCTTCATCCTGGACTGATCTTCAAATATGAACCTCTCAAACCTGGTTAAGAAATGATTTTCTCATCGTAAATGTTGTTTGACTTTTAATTTAAACACAGTCTCACTCCTAACAGGTACCTAGCATAATTTCAGATGCACAAATCCTTGTTGAATGAATGAATGAAACTAATCAAGTATGGTTTTCTCAGTCTATACCTGAGTCACTGCTGGGGAGAACAGAGCATATATTCTATGAAGGGTCAGAGGTAAATTTCACATAAGAATAAAAGCCTGCATAGTTGCAAAAAAGAAATTGATTGTGTGATATCACTTAAAAATTCTGTATAAGGGTAGCTGGCCAACTGTATATCTTTAGTACCAACTCTTTCTGTTGACTGAGGTATTACATTTTGATTAAAATTTTATGTCTGGTTAACATAACATTCCCCTTGGGAAATAATGCATGAATATATTCCAGGTATAAATACTTCCATGGGAATAGGCTTAACAGATTCATTCCACATGCCAAGGGACTGAAGAGTGCTTCTGCAGGTGAGACAACAAATAGACTAGGTTTGCTGAAGGAAGCATGGTGGATGTCTGTAACTGGAATCTAGGTGGGCAGATTTGAGATAAACCCTGATTGGGGCTTGTAGCAGCTGTAGGGCAGCATGAGGGCACGAAGATCCTGAAGGGGGAAAGGGACTGACTCTGAATTGGGGATCAGAACTATGGGAGGAGGTTGCTGACTTCTCAATTACTAAGAGCCAGCTGGAATAGACTGTCTTTAGAGGATGACAAGTCTGCATCTTGTGTCATTGTTTCAGCTACTGACACTAGTGAGAGATGATCTTGCATCAGAACCCCAGCACCAAACAAGTTCTTAGAAATCACCCAATCACCTCATTTTACAGTCACGGTTAAATAACTTGGACTAAATCATACATAAGCAGTTAATGACTAGAACCTCTGCTGCAGGCTTTTTCCAGTTAATCCCCATATGCAAGTTCTCATTCCCTGCCTGCTTTATCCCTAAACTCACCTGCATGAAAATTGAGAATTTCCAAGGTGAGGTTCGAGTTCCTTAAAGCTGAAACACTTGTGGCCCCAGTCTCATCACAGATGGCCACTCTAAAAAACACACACACATCTAGAGATCAGCAGGGAATAACCAACAATTAATATTTTAAGGTGGAAGAAGAAAGAAAATTTCTCAAAAGAATCAACACCCTGATACGCTACAACATGTTACAAAGCCAAGGCAATTAAAACAGTGTAGAAATGGATCAGAGAAAGACAGAGACCACGAGAACAGTCTGGAAAGTCCAGAAATATATCCATATCAAAGCTGCCGATTTGATAATGGAGCCAACATTAAGAAGTAGGGAGGGAACTGTTTGATACATGGTGTTGAGAAGTGTGTTTACCATATGAAGAAAAGTAAAACTGAATTATACAATAAATAGTAAATAATAATAATTTCTAGATGGATTTAAAGTGAAAATGTTAAAGGTAAAGCTAGAAAACCATTTGAAGAAAATATAGATGAGAAAGGACAAAGATTAAATAAGATAACAAAAGCAAAATCCATAAAAGGAAACATTTTATGAATTTGAATATGTCAAAATTAGGTTGAATATAATCCTATTATTATAAAATATATGTTTATGTGTAACTAATAAAATATTAATATCAAGTAATATGTGACTAATAAAGGACTTATATATAGGATATCTGCAAATCAGCAAAAGAAAGTTAGTAATCGAAATAGAAAACAGGGCAACATGTGAATAGGCAATCCACTACAGGCAAAACCAGAAATTGCTAATGTGGATGTAAAGAGATACCCATTCTCATTAGTTATCAGAGAAATGCAAATTAAAACAATAATAATACTCCACCTTATACTCAATTGATTGGCAAAAATTAAAGTCAGATAAAATCATGTTCTGCTGAGGATGTCAAAACAGAAATTGTAAACTGGTTCTAAAATGATTTTGAAGTATTTAATAAAATTAAATATGTACATATCTAATACTGGATATAAAACCTAGATAATTTCTGACACAGATACACAGAAATATGAATGAATGAACAAGAATATTCATCACAGTGTTGCTTGCAATAGCTAAAAATTTGAAAGGGCCTAAGTGTTCAACAAAAATGTATAATCACCCTAGCTGGTTTGGTTCAGTGGATACAGCATCAGCTGAGGACTGAAGGGTCCTGGGTAGATTCTGATCAAGGGCACATGCCTGGGTTGTGGGCTCCATCCCCAGTAAAGGGCATGCAGGAGGCAGCTGATCAATGATTTTCATCATTGATGTTTCTCTCTCTCTCTCCCTCTCCCTTGCTCTCTAAAATCAATAATTTTTTTTTTTTTAAATGTGTTATCTTGGAAGTGTAAAGTGTTTTACATAAACTAAAAGAAATGTTCTAGATTTCTATCTAGCTATAAAAAAAAGTGTTGTGTTGAAACCTTAGAACTGTAATTCATTGTATAGAATAATACCAATATGTAAATTAATGAGTTAAGAGTGGGTATATATGGAGATAAAATAAGGACACTGAAAGAAGGAAGAATAAAACATAGATGAGATTATTCACAGATGAATTAATATAGAGTTATAAAATTTGAGGATGAAGGTCTAATCCACATTAGTGCACCTAATTTACATATCTACATGTGGAGAGAGATATTTTTAAATCATATAAGAATGTGTTAATTTTTCCCATGAAATACAGTTCAGATTTTGTTTTAAAATGACAACATTTTCTTCCCTTAGTCCTTCTGACAAGTAACCCGAAGTGCACTGTTTTGCACTTGCTCACATGGAGACTCCCTGGTTACCAGTGGGCCACACTCACAGATTTAGTACCAAACCCTATTGTAGCCTTTCCTTGTCAGCATGGTTTGTCATACTCAAGATGTTTTGGCCTTCTCTGCAAAACTGGAGATTTCACTGAGGGTTTATGCTACAGTTTGTTCATACAGATATCAGATAAGACCAGTTGGTATTCAACAAGACCCACTTCTCAGCCGGCCACTCTTTTCTGAGTACCTCACTGCCCAGACCATTTATGTGGCCAAGTGCCACCGTAAAAAGAATCTGCATCTTCCCTATGGTCTACAGCTCTAACAACTTTTGACTCTGGCTAACTCAATCTGTTCATAATTTGGTTTTGCTCAACCACAACGGATATATATCTTCATACACAGATTTTTGTTTTTGCTTATGTTTATACTACTGAAAAAAAAAATTCAGAGGGAAGATCTTCCTTTCTCTATAGGATAAACTAATATAAACTAACATAACCCAATATAAACAAATCTTTTAGTTTATGAGTCCACAATCAAGGCATATTCAGCCACCAGGAATAACCTATTTATATTACAGATGACTTCCCCAGGAGGCAGTAGCCTGCCTCACTTAGGCAAATCTTAGACATTTAATCCCTTAAAGTAAATGAAAATCACAGTGAAAATTGTGTTGAAATTCACTTTCTTTTTCTTATTCAACCACATTTGAGACCCAGATATTGCTCTAGGGTGGTTTTGTCAATGTCTCTATTCCTTCTCTGCACTAACATTTACTGTGAATAAGTAAAGTGACCTTAGACTTGGGGAAGCTGGAGAGATTGTCCAGAGTGTCACGTGACAACACAGTGTGCTGATGCCTTAACTTACATCTCATCCACAAAGTCTCATCCATAAAGGCACAATCCTGAATCAGGACCTCTGGTCTCTTCCATCATGATATGGAATAAAGAACTAGAGTTGAGGATGAGACAAAGCTGATTTTCCACTGTGGCTTTCCATCTATTTTTAAATTGTTTGCTTGGGCTATAAAATGGGGAAAATTATAATAATTCCTATCTTGCATGGTCAAAAAACAGTATAGCATATTATCTATGGGTTTGGGCACAGAGTCATTTGGTCCTGGAGTCAATCCTTAGATCTGTTTTACTAATTATGTTTTCCTAATTATGATTCACTTCTTTTTATGTTTCAGTCTTATCTACAAAACAGTAAGTTAGAAGTACCTATATTATGTTTGGTTGTGAGGCTGAAATTAGATAGCACAAGTAAACCTGTCAACATAGATCCTGACACATAATTAGAACTCTATATGTAAATGTTGGTAAAATTATTATTATGGTTGTTATGAAAACTGAAATAATAGCCATTTATGCAAGTCACTGAGCTTTATGCCTGGTACCGAATGGATTCTCAATTAATATTAGTTCCCTTCTTTTCTCAGCAACCAAAAAACGTGGATATAATTTGCATAGGACTTGAAAGGGTGTTTTCTCACCAAAAACAAAACAACAAAACCCAAAGAAACAAAAAACAGTACTCCCATCCTAAGGAATTGCGTAGTCACATTTATTATTAAGTTTTCCAGACAGCCCGTCATCAAGATACCTCAATCTTCATTGAGAATACAGCTAATATTTCCCAACAAGAGAAGTCACAAACTCTCCCCAGAAAAGACTAAAAGAATGAGATAAACACATCAGAGCTGTCCTTTGCCTCTCCCACATTCCTTGTAAATACTCTTTAGTCAAGTGACAGAGAGAAAAGAGGAATTCAGATATTTTGTTTCATGAGTGAACAGAGCCAGTTGGGTTTGACCTTAAACACCGAGAAGAGAAAATGGCCTCTCCCAGGAAAGGGGAGATGCTGCTGCCTGGCATTGGCCATGAGAAAATGAATAGGAGGAACCTGAGCCAGAGGGAGAGCAGAGAGGAGTGGGAAATATGAGAGGAAGGTATTGTCATGATAACTCTCTCAGATGTGGGTTAGAGTTTGATCTCACTCGGTCTTTTCAAATAAATTTGCTCTTCAAGGCAAAGCTTCTTATTTAATGAGAAAGTCCATATCTCACTTCTCTGGCTTCCCAGTGTGCCAACCAAGGAATGACTCAGGTGATCTCCTGTTGAGACAGCTTCACAGGTATTACATTCTGACTGTCCTCAGGGGGAACTTGGAAGGTGAGAAATGAGCAGTGGGAAAATATTGCCTCTGCCAAGCTGAGAGCAGAGCGAAAAGTAATCTCTAGATGTTGCAGTGACTTCAGAGATATTAGCAGGGAAAACAAGGACACGTAACATTCAATGCTTATCAGGGTCCTTGTAGACCATTCCAGGTCCCCCTGCTCTGGACTGTGGCCTGGGCCAACTGTAATTACCTTGCAAGGTGCTGTCCTCACTGACAGAGGCAGGGACTTCAAGGACAGGAGCTCTACTTAGTGACGAGTCAGGAGTCAGGTTGGCCTTGTATTCTTTCATTCATTTAAATAGCATCTACAGCCCGGCTGGTGTGGTTCAGTGGTTGAGCATTGACTCATGAACCAGTCAGGGCACATGTTCGGGTTTCAGGTTTGATCCCAGTAGGGGACATGCAGGAAGTAGCCAATCAATGATTCTCTCTCATCATATCTTTCTCTCTCTCTTTCTCTCAAATCAATAAAAACGTATAAAAATATTTCAATAGCATCTACATACTGAATTATGTACCAATCTCTGTTCCATGGTTGGTGAATTTAATAGTGAATGCCCTCATGAATCTTAGAATCTAGTGTAGAAGGCAGATATGGAAATAATCTTACAAGCCACAATAACACAGATACGAAAATGGAGATATACACAAATTTTACTGCAATCAGAATGGGACTCAACACAATTGAGACAGAAGAGTAAGGCGAGAAAGTAATTTCATGGGGGGCATCTTGTAATGTAATATTTCAGTTAAGGTTGAAGTCAGGTGAAGTCAGTTAGGGGCCATCGGAAGAAGGAAGAGTAAGCAGTCACAGAGGTCAGGAAAAGTGTACAGGAAATGATGCTGCCAAAGGGCAAAGTGTGAGGCAGGAAGGAGCCAAAAGTGAATCTAGAGAAACAAGAAGAGCCCGATGATGAGTAACTGGGACTTCATACAAAGGGAGAGCAGCGTCATCAAATGATTTTTGCAGAAGAGTGACAAAAAAATTCTATATCAGAAAAATCCCTCTAAAAACAATGGAAAACACAGATTGGAGGTAATTGGTTAGAAGGAGTTTGTGATGACACATCAAATGAGCTAGAGAATGCAGAAAGAATTCTCCTAATTTATACCCTGATGTGGTTGCCATATGCAACTCTGTCTTCCTGCAGTCAATGACTTTTATATGGTCCTTCCCCATTGGAGAAAGAAGAAAGAGATACAACTTCCTGGATGGAATTCCTTAGTTCCTGGAGGATTTTATGGCCCACTGTTAATAAGTCCATAGTTCTACACCCATATAATGGGATATTATTTAGCAATAGAAGGAAATGTGCTATCAAGCCATAAAAATTCTTGGAGAAATTTAAGTGAAAAAAGCCAGTCTACCAAGACTATGTATGTACTGTAATATTCCAAATCTATGGCACTCTGGAAAAGGCAAAACTATGAATATAGTTAAAAGATCAGTGATTGCCAGGGTTTGGGGAAAGGGAGGAAGGGGTGAATTGTTGGAACACTGGGGAATTCTATGACAGTGAAACTATTCTGTGTGATACTATTATGGTAGATACATGCTGCTATGCATTTGTCAGAAACCCATAGGACATGCAACACATGGCGAACCTTAAAATAAAGTATGGGTTTTAGTTAATAGTAATGTATCAATATTGGCTCATCAATTGGAAAATAGATCTAACCACTAATGCAATGTGTTAATAGTGTCTATAGAAGGGAGGGAAGTGAGAAGATAACTCACCATACGTTCTGCTCAATTTTTCTTTTTTTCTAAGGTGAGAAATGAGCTCATTTATACTGATACTATTGAATTTCCACTCTAATGAATTTAGAGTGGGTTTTTAAAAATGTATTTCAAAAAAATGTATTTCAGTGAGATGAAGGGAAAGGGGAAGAGAGATAGAAACACCAATGATGAGCGAATCATTGATCCACTGCCTCCTGCATGCCCCCTACTGGGGATCAAGCCTGCAACCCAGGCATGTGCCCTGATTGGGAATCAAACCATGTTCTCCTGGTTCATGGGTAGATTTAATGCTCAGCCACTGAGCCATACCAGCTGAGCCAGCTCAGTTTTTCTATAAGCCTAAACATTCTCTGAAAACAAAAATCTATTAATTTAAGAAATACATATTTGCCCTCCATATCTGCTTTCTAATTTCTGGAAGATTGTTAGTGAAAGTAGTCTCAGCTCAAGTCCATTGTGACTTGTTCTCTAGGGTTCCACTGAAATTTACTTATTGGGGATGTGGAAAGCACAAATCATCTGAAATCTTGTTTCAGTTCTTGAAAACTTTTTGAAGCTTTAGAGCCAATAAATATTGAATTTGCTTGATTATTTATTACTACAGGCCCAATGCACAAAATTCTGGCAATAGTAGTCTTCCTTCCCCCAGCTGCCAGCGCCAGCTTCCCTCTGGTACCCAGGACCCAGGCTTCCCTCTGGCTGTTGGCAGGCACCTGGGATCTGGGCTTCCTTTGCAGGATGGCTTTGTCCAGAAGGTCGTCTGGAAGGACGTCCAGTCTAATTAGCATATTACGCTTTTATTATTATAGATTAGGACAGAAGTTAACCTTGTATTGCTATTGATGTGTCCACATAACCCTAGAATTCAGTTATTATATCTTCCCTACTCATCTTGTATTTGCTGCCTTGTGCATTATGATCCCCAAGATAAAAAACGGGGACAATTATTTGTTTGGGCTTTCTAATTTCTCTCAACACTGGTTTGGCAGTGGGCTCTGAAACAGAACCACCTCTTAAAATTGAAAGAAAGATAATTAATCTATAAAAATTTAATTAACCTGAACAATGTTCATTGAATCCTCATGGAGCTTAGAGTTTTTTTTAACTTAATAGTTGCTCTGCCTATTTTGCATCTTGTAGCCTGTGAGGATGACATTAAACAATCTGAATAATCCTGATAGGCCAACAAAATTAATAGAGTACATCTAAGGGTTGGATCCTTCCATTATTTTCTAATATCACCTGTGCATTCCAGGAGGAATATATATTTTATTGATTTCAGAAAGGAAGGGAAAGGGATTTAGAAACATCAATGATGAGAGAGAATCATTGATCAGCTGCCTCCTGTATGCCACCCAATGGGGATGGAGCCCACAAGCCAGACATGTGCCCTGCCTGAGAATGAAACCATGACCTCCTGGTTCACAGGTCGATGCTCAACCACTGAGCCATGCTGGCCAGGTAATAAAGCTTTTTAAAGAAGTGGTCTGATTGGAAGATGAAGTACATATATGATTCCATGAGGCAAAGATTGAGAAGGCATCTCCCCACTGGTTTATTAGTATCTTATATACCAGAATGAGATAGGTGTTAAAAGCAAATCTCCCAATTGAGAAAATACCAAATAATTCACAGAAAGATAAACTAGACTATTTTCAGAACCCTTGCTAAAAGTATCTTTGATTCAAAGAGAGAAATGTCTCCAAAGAAACAGAACCAATAGGAAATATATATATATATATATGTGTGTGTGTGTGTGTGTGTGTGTGTGTGTGTGTGTGTGTGTGTATGTATGTATGTATGTATTGTAAGGAATGAGCTCAATCAGTTATGAAGGCTGACTAGTCTCAAGATCTGTAGTTGGAAAGTTGGAGACCCAGGAGAGCTGTTGGTATAGTTCCAGTCCAGTAGTAACACCTGAGATTTAGGAGGGGCAATCCAGTCCAAATGCCAGCAGACATGAGACTCGAAAAGCAAATGTATTTGTTCAAGTCTAAAGACAGGTAAAAACCAAGGCCCCAGCTCAAGGCAGTCAGAAAGGAGGCTGAAGTGTCAGCCTTTTTGTTCTTTTCAGGCCTTCAACTGATTAGGCGAGACCCATACACATGAGGAAGACCAATCTGCTGCCATCACAAAATACTATAGAGTGGGTGGCTTAAACAATAGGAAATTTTTTCTCACAGCTCTGGAGGCTGGGAAGTCCAAGATCAATATGTGAGCTCTCTTCCTGGCTTGCAGATAGCTGTCTTCTCATTATAATTTCTCATGGTGAAGAGAGACTATGGAGAGGAAGACAAGGGAAGGGAGGGTTGGAGGAAATAAGAGAGAATGCTTTGTCAGCTCTCTGATCTCTCTTTATAAGGATACAAATACTATCATCAGGGCCCTACCCTTATTACCTCATTGAACTTTAATTGCCTCTCTGTAAGCCTTATCTCTAAATAAACATTGGGGGTTACGGCTTCAACAAATGAATGGGGGGTGGGGCATGAGGCAGGGGAAGGTGGAGATTCAGTCCACAGCTCCTACCTAGCAGAGCTCTCAAAAGAGAGCAAGTATTCAAAGCTAGTTCTCTCTTTCCCAAATCATTAACTTCCTACCCTGGCCCTTTTTATTGTATACCAGAAACAGGATATCAAACAGAGACCTCAGATGAAAAAGATAGCTAATGACACGTATTTTATAGATAATTGGAAGGATTAAACTCATGAATGTATTTGAATTTTGTATAAAATTTCACTTAATCTTTACATGTTGTTTTACAACCTGTATTTTTATTCAACAACACATCATAAATAATTGTTTGTTTCATTAAATGTAAAACTAGATAACTTCAGTTTGATGTATATTATTTTATTTCTTTTTGGTCATCCTATATTTAACTTTTATCCTCTTCAAGGTCATGTTGCCTATCTATTTGCTATTATATACAACTAGAGGCCCAGTGCACAGATTCATGCACCGGTGGGGTCCCTCCACCTGGCCTGCACCCTCTTGCAATCTGGGACCCCTCAGGGGATGTCAGACTGCTGGTTTTGGCCCCATCCCTGCAGACCAGGCTGGGGGACACCACCGGGCCTCCAGTATGCATATAAGATCTTTGGTTAATCTCTTCCCACCCTCTTCTCTCCCCCCCTTTCCTCTGAGATTCATTAGTCTGTTCCATGTTGCCATGCCTATGTGTTGAGCGTCTTCCCCCTGGTGGTCAGTGCACTATTGGTCAAATGGTTGAAGGGTTGCTTAGGCTTTTATATATATAGATGGCACAATGAACATTCTCTTACATGCATTGTTGCACTTGTGTATATATATGCTCATTCAACTTCATCTTCAGGTTTGATGCAAATTACAAAAAGGTCATCCAGAACATTTTGACCATTCTTAAGGTATTTTGTTTCACGTCCTTGGTGTTCAATTCTACTATCAGGGACCATCACTTCCTTCTCCAGATATAGCCTACATTTGTTCTTTTCCCCAGCATTTACTTCTGCAGGTAACCTTGACACTTATCTTGCTGAGAAGAAACGTTGTTATATTCTGAAAAATCACTTATTCAACTTTCAAGCTTTTTCTTTAATTAAACACCCTGAATTAGGAGAATTATGCTGCTGCATTAGATTTCATGTGTTAATATAATTCAAATTAAATGCCAGCTCTAGGCCAAAAGTAAAAGGTCACAGATGCAAGAAACAGTGCACCTTCTGATCAATGCAAAACGTGCTTTTCGCCACTTGGCTGATTTTCTTGTTTGTTGGTTCCAACCTACACACACACACACACACACACACACACACACTCGCGCACGCTTTTTTTCTCTATCTGTGCCTGTTTTTCTACACCTTCACATATGTTGCACAAAGTTACTTCTTCAAAAGCTCTTTAACTGGAAAATGCTGATGTGTGTAGAGGATTAACAACTGAGGAATAGAATCAGCTATAAATCATGGACTTTAAGAATATTAAGAGGAAACTACCCTCCATCCCTACCTCTCTGTATACTCAAATTGCACCAAGTCTCTATGACATCTTCTCAAGGATCTCTTTCCTCTTCCACTGGATCCCTAAAGCACCACTTGGATTAATCAAGTACTTAATTATAGACTCTTTGCCAAATGTTTTCAGGTTGTGAAACTTGTTTCTCTCAACAAAATTGTAAGTTTCCAAAGGCAGGGATTTTGACTTCTCTTTTTTTCTGCCTTGCCTCATACTGAAAAATAGTAAATAGTAGAACTTGTGTAAACATTAATAGATTGCTGTGAATAGTGGGGAGGTAAAGAAGAAGGTGTTGGCCGGGTTGGCGTGGCTCAGTGGTTGAGCATCAACCTAGAACAAGGAGGTTATGGTTCGATTCCCAGTCAGGGCACATGTCCGGTTTGTGGGCTCAATCCTCAGTGGGGGGCATGCAAGAGGCAGCCAATCAATGATTCTCTCTCATCACTGATGTTTCTCTCTCTCTCTCCCTCTTTCTTCCTCTCTGAAATCAATAAAATATATCCTATCTAATAAAAGAGAAACATGGTATTTAGCGTACGTCTGCTACCCATCCCATTGGCTAATCAGCGAGATATGCAAATTAACTGCCAGCCAAGATGGCGGCCGGCAGCCAGGCAGCTTGAAACTAACATGAGGCTTGCTTGCTTCAGTGACAGAGGAAACCAACGTTACCTGCCTGCCTTGACGGCCTCTGAGCTTGCAGTTTGAAACATAGTTACAAATATAGAAGCTAAACAAAACCCCAGAAACCTGCTTTCAGCGAGCCAGGATCTCAGAGCTGGAGTTGATACAGTGTTTCGATTATAGAAAACAAACAAACCAGATACCTGCTTTCAGCAGCAGAGGCAGCAGAGCTGGAGAAACGATAGAGGCAAAATAACAACAGACCCTACAGAAATACAAATGATTGTTAAAAAATACTATGGACAACTCTACTCCAACAAACTAGACAACCTGGAGGAAATGGACAAATTCCTAGAAAAATACAACATTCCAAAACTCAATCAGGAAGAATCTAATAATCTTAACAGGCCAATAACTATGGAAGAAATTGAAGCAGTCATCAAAAAGCTTCCAGCAAACAAAAGCCCAGGACCAGATGGCTTCACAGGGGAGTTTTACCAAACATTCAAGGAAGAACTAAAACCTATCCTCCTCAGACTACTACAAAAAATTCAAGAGGAAGGAACACTTCCAAGCTCATTCTATGAAGCCAGCATCACCCTAATACCAAAACCAGGTAAAGACAACACAATGAAAGAGAATTACAGGCCAATATCCCTCATGAACATAGATGCCAAAATCCTCAACAAAATCTTAGCAAATCAGATCCAGCAGTACATCATAAAGATCATACACCATGACCAAATAGGATTTATCCCAGGGATGCAAGGATGGTACACTATCCGCAAATCAATAAACGTGATACATCACATAAACAAATTGAAAGAAAAAAACCACATGGTCATATCAATTGATGCAGAAAAAGCATTTGACAAAATTCAACATCCATTTTTGATAAAAGCTCTCAGCAAGGTGGGAGTAGAAGGATCATACCTCAACATAAAAGCCATATATGACAGGCCCACAGCCAACATCATACTCAATGGACAAAAACTAACACCATTTCCCCTAAGAACAGGAACAAGACAGGGATGCCCCCTCTCACCACTCCTGTTCAACATAGTACTGGAAGTGTTAGCCATTGCAATTCGGCAAGAAGAAGAAATAAAAGGCATCCAAATTGGAAAAGAGGAAGTAAAACTGTCCTTATTTGCAGACGACATGATATTATACATACAAAACCCTAGAGACTCCATCAAAAAGCTACTAGACTTAATACATGAATTTGGCAATGTAGCAGGATACAAAATTAACCCCAAGAAATCTGAGTCATTTCTATACACCAATAGTGAACTTTCAGAAAGAGAGATTATAAAAACAATCCCGTTTACCATCGCACCAAAAAAATTAAGCTACCTAGTAATAAACTTAACTAAAGAGGTAAAAGACCTCTACTCAGAAAACTACAGGACGTTGAAAAAAGATATAGAGGAAAACAAAAACAGATGGAAGAACATACCTTGTTCATGGATTGGTAGAATCAACATCATTAAAATGTCCACACTACCCAAAGCAATCTATAAATTCAACGCACTTCCCATTAAAATACCAACGGCATACTTCAGAGATCTAGAACGAACTCTCCAAAAATTCATCTGGAATAAAAAAAGACCCCGAATAGCTGCAGCAATCCTGAAAAAGACCAAAATATGTGGGATCTCAATACCAGATATCAAGTTGTATTACAAAGCCACTGTTCTCAAAACTGCCTGGTACTGGCACAAGAATAGGCATATAGATCAATGGAATAGAATAGAGAGCACAGAAATCGGCCTGAATCAATATGCTCAATTAATATTTGACAAAGGAGGCAAGAACATACAATGGAGCCAAGATTGTCTCTTCAATAAAAGGTGTTGGGAAAATTGGACAGATATATGCAAGAAAATGAAACTAGACCACCAACTTACACCATACACAAAAATAAACTCAAAATGGATAAAGGACTTAAATGTACGACAGGAAATCATAAAAATTCTAGAAGAATCCAAAGGCAACAAAATCTCAGACATATGCCGAAGCAATTTCTTCACTGATACAGCTCCTAGGGCACTTGAAACGAAAGAGAAAATGAACAAATGGGACTACATCAAAATAAAAAGCTTCTGCAGAGCAAAAGAAACCATCAACAAAACAACGAGAAAACCCACTGTGTGGGAAAACATATTTGCCAATGTCATATCTGATAAGGGCCTAATCTCTAAAATTTATAGGGAACTCATACAACTTAACAAAAGGAAGATAAACAATCCAATCAACAAATGGGTAAAGGACCTAAATAGACACCTTTCAAAACAGGACATTCAGAAAGCCAAGAGACATATGAAAACATGCTCAAAGTCACTAATAATCCGAGAGATGCAAATCAAAACAACAATGAGGTACCATCTCACACCTGTCAGACTGGCTATCATCAACAAATCAACAAACGACAAGTGCTGGAGAGGATGTGGAGAAAAAGGAACACTTGTGCACTGCTGGTGGGAATGCAGACTGGTGCAGCCACTATGGAAGACAGTATGGATTTTCCTCAAAAAACTGAAAATGGAACTCCCATTTGACCCAGTGATCCCACTTCTAGGAATATATCCCAAGAAACCAGAAACACCAATCAGAAAGGATATATGCACCTCTATGTTCATAGCAGCACAATTCACCTTAGCTAAGATCTGGAAACAGCCTAAGTGCCCATCAGTAGATGAATGGATTAGAAAACTGTGGTACATCTACACGATGGAATACTATGCTGCTCTAAAAAGGAAGAAACTCTTACCATTTGCAACAGCATGGATGGAACTGGAGAGCATTATGCTAAGTGAAATAAGCCAGTCAATGAAGGAAAAATACCACATGATCTCACTCATTCATGGATAATAGAGACCATTATAAACTTTTGAACAATAATAGATACAGAGGCAGAGCTGCCTCAAACAGATTGTCAAACTGCAGCGGGAAGGCCGGGGAGGGTTGGGGGGCAGGAGATAGGGGGGTAAGAGATCAACTAAAGGACTTGTATGCATGCATATAAGCATAACCAATGGACATAAGACACTGGGGGATAGGGGAGGCTAGGGGACTGTCTAGGGCGGGGGATAAAATGGACACATATGTAATACCCTTTGTAATACTTTAAGCAATAAATTAAAAAAAAAAAGAAAAAAAAAAGAAAAAAAGGAGCAGTTGGGAGCTTCATTCACCCACCAGCCTGAAAACAGCCCTCAGCCCCTCACCCAGACTGGCCAGGCACCCCAGTGGGGACCCCCACCCTGAAGGGTGTGTGACCAGCTGCAAACAGCCATCATCCCCTCATCCACCCTGGCCAGGCACCCCAGTGGGAACCCCCACCCTGATCCAGGACACCCTTCAGGGCAAACCAGCCAGCCCCCACCCATGCACCAGGCCTCTGTCCTATATAGTAAAAGGGTAATATGCCTCCCAGCACCGGGATCAGTGGAGCCGTGAGGCCTCCCGGCACAGGGATCAGCATGACACAGGGCAGCGCCCAAACCCCCTGATCGCCCTGTGAATCTGTGTGTGACAGGGGGTGGGGCCACAACCTCTCTATCTGCCCTGCTCTGTGTGTGTCAGGGGGCGGCGCCCCAGCCCCCTGATC
The DNA here is from genome assembly GCF_014108235.1 of Myotis myotis. Classification (NCBI taxonomy): domain Eukaryota; kingdom Metazoa; phylum Chordata; class Mammalia; order Chiroptera; family Vespertilionidae; genus Myotis; species Myotis myotis. The sequence goes on from NW_023416318.1 coordinate 6,469,085, forward strand.
GGCCCTGCTCTGTGACTGATAGGGGGGTGCTCCCCAACCCCCTGATCGCCCTGCGGCTCTGTGTGTTACAGGGGGCAGGGCCACAACCTCCCTATCTGCCCTGCTCTGTTCGTGACAGGGGAAGGCGCCCCAACCCCCTGATCAGCCCTGCTCTGTGCCTGATAGGGGGGAACTCCCCAACCCCCTGATCTGCCCTGCTCTGTGGGTGACAGGGGGCGGTGCCCCAACTCCCCTATCGCCCCTACTCTGTGAGTGACAGGGGGGAGCTCCCCAACCCCCTGACTGGCCCTGCTCTGTGCATGACAGGGGGTGGCGCTGCAACCTCCCCATTGACCCTGCCTTGAGTGTGACAGGGGGCGGCGCCCCAAATCCCCAATCAGCCCTGCTCTGAGCCCAACCAGGGGCTGCACCTAGGGATTGGGCCTGCCCTCTGCCACCTGGGAGCAGGCCTAAGCCAGCAGGTCGTTATCTCCCTAGTGGTCCCAGACTGCGAGAGGGCACAAGCCGGGCTGAGGGGCCCCCCTCCCCACTGAGTGCACAAATTTTTGTGCACTGGGCCTCTAGTATTAAAATAAAAAAAGAAAGGTTGATTATCTTGGTAGACATAAAACTCCTGGGGTCTCTGAAGGTACAGACAGGGCAGCAAACTTGAGCCGGCAGCTCTCTCCCCATCAGGCAGACTCAGGGTTCTGAAAGCACCTGTATACAAGCCAGATGTTTCCTTTTTCATGTCTTTATGGCAAACACTCCCCAGTTCCTCTAATAGTTCCTCCTACATCATCTTTGAGTCATTTAGTCACTTTTCGAACCCAGTCAAGATTGTCAATGTTCCCCTGACATTCATTCCCAGAACTAACTAGATACTTGCATGCAGCAAGCCCTGCCCAGTGAAATGATAAGCTCCTTTATGTGGACAGTTTTGTTCTAGAACAACAGGCAAAGATTACTGGCATTTTGAAGGTTACCATAACCCTCTGTCTATTCAGTCCCCTAGATCATATTTGTACAAAGTACTGTTCACTCTTTGAATACTCTAGCTTTGGTTTGGAACTTACTGGATTTATCTTCTCTTTCTTATTCCTGTTGAAACTAAAAATGAAGAAGGAAACTGAGTTATTTGCATTATGTAGCACATTATAATCACTGATTACAGCAAAGTCTTCCTCTTATTTTGTTTTCTATTTGCTTCTCATCCGTACTCCCTCTTCTCCCTACACAAAGGCACCCGCACTTAAGTGTTTGTTGTAATTAAGCCCACATGTCCATGAAAATTAGTGTTGTTTTGTAAGTGTATTTTTTACTTACATAAATGGTCTTGAATTAATTCACTTTTCTTTTAGTTTACCTACATGCAATGGCAATTTCCTCTACAATGTCTTTCCCAACTTTTCCATTCTCTGTGCCATTGAACTTCTGTATAGAATCTGTATTGTCTGTATTACTTATTTGGCTCATAATATATTTGCCAGGTATTGCTTTCCTCGTCTAGCTGGAGTACAAGCCCTTAGAGAAGGACAACTAGTAGTATAATTTACTCGGCACCAAAACTGTTTTGCACATACTGCTTAATGCACTTGTATTAAATAAATGAATGAAAACACCCACAAAAACTAAGCAGTCCATTTATGCTCCTCAATTTTTCAAAGGCAACATTTCTCCTCCGGAATCAAACACTAGGCCCCACACCTCATGAAAACATTGATATTCTGCACATCTTCTAGGTAAGACCCCAAACGTGGCCCAATACTGCAAAACACTGACGCCATCAGTGGCCTCATGCATACAAATCGATGCTTCAAAAAGGAGGTCAGCTCAGAGAGCTCACTCAGAAGGGTCCCCGGATTTTGATGACCGAGGGAGCTGCTGCCAAATAGTCTTGGAGAAAGCTTTTGGGGATAAAACAAAGAAACATGGACATGGACGTGCAAAGGGATGGGCAGGTGGCAAAGAGCTCAGGCAAGTCAGTGGTGACATTTGTTTGAGTTCTTGCAGAAGACAGGCAATGTTGTGGACCTTAATATTCTAGCACCTCTGTGAGAGAAAACAAAGGCTACTATACTAGAGAATTCCAGTGAGAAGCCAGGGCTCAACCCAGTGTGACGTTAACCAGACCCGGGGCATTGGGCCCACTCAGAAATGCTCCAACAGATCAAAGGGAAGGATTATGGGAGCCAGTATGTTTTTGCTAAATGCTTGCACTGAAGCCAGGGTGGCTCAGAGGGGGGGAAAGCTCCGTTTGTTCACTCTGAGTCTCCATTCATCCAAAATTCAGGGCATTATTTTCCTTTTCATTTCCATCGTTCATTGGCTGTGTAATTCTGAAAATATTCTTTTGCATCTGGATCTCAGTGACCTACCCTGAGAAATGGGGTGCTTGTATTCAGCATGCCCCTGCTTCTAAAGACATGGGGGGAGGGGGCGGAGGAGTAATTGGGAAATTTAAAAGAAAGCTTCATCTTTAGTCCCAGAGACAATCTGGCATTACAATTGATCACCTAGGTGATGCTCATGCCATTCAGTCCTTGTAGGGACTTCTCTGCCAGCTTGTCTTTGAAAGAAAACCAGCCAGTTAAAGCAGGGGCTGGGACTCAGCTCTCAGTTCTGCAGATGAAATAAAGCTCTCCCCACAGAAAATGTCCTTCCAGTGCTCCACTAAAGAGCATTCGGTTTGCAGCCCCAGGGAATTCAGTGTGACCTTAGTTACCCCTCACCGCCATGGCTTCCTTGGGCAGCAGAAATGATTTATGGAGGGGAACAGCCATTCCAAACCTTAATTATGCATGTAAAGAACCATCACTTTTTTTTTTAAAGGGCACCAACCAAGAAAGATGTCAGCTGAACTCCTATAGAACACCAAATACTTTCCCAACATTTTACCTTAGCTCCTTGTTTTTCTTCAAGAGCTGAGAGACTGAGCCAACCAACTACTCCCACAGGTAGGCTCTGCTTACCCACAACCCTGGTTATGCAAAACATTGCTTCAGGGACCTGTGACTTCCTCCTCAATCCCTCAATCCTGTTGCTCATCAGCTTTCACTATTCTCTCTCTCTCTCTCTCTCTCTCTCTCTCTCTCTCTCTCTCTCTCTCTCTCTCACACACACACACACACACACACACACACACACACACACATCTTTGCTGCCATGGCAATAGAAACCATGACAATGCACAGGTAAACAGTTTTCTCTTTGAATATGTATGCAAGGAAATAAAAATACAGATGACACATGGGCCATATTCTTTCTAGTGTCCAAGTCACAGCCTTGGGGAGACGTTATTCTCAAATGATACAGTCAGACCACTTGACAAATCAGTGACTTTTTACTTGTCTGTCTTCCTTGGGAGAAAGGTTGGAATGAAACGCGAACAGGAGGCTGGTAGCAATACATCTGAGTAAGTCTATCAAATCTTAGAGCACAAGTTGCTCTCATTCTGTAATGACAAATGCTTTTCTAAACCTATGGTTTCAGGAAAGAAGTAGGAGAAAAGAGAATAGAAGACAAATCATTGGCAATTTTGGAATCTGAATGCCAAATAAGCAACTCACTATGAGTTATACTTCAGCAAGATAGACCCAGGTGTAAAGCAGGAGGCATTTATAAGCAAGAGGGTGGAGGGAATCTTGCATTCAGCATCTCTACATTTTTTATTTCTGGAGATCTCTTTGAGACCAACATGTACCTGACAACCTCCTGGGACAGTCCCATTTGTTATGATGCCTGTAACTCACTAAAAATACTTCAGCATAGGTAGTGTAACAAAACACACATGCCAGTCAGGGTGAGATTTGACTCTGACCAGTTGTTGTTCGAATCAAGAATTCACAGCCCAAGGGTGGTTAGCTGGCATGACATCAAAAAGGACCACATTCTGGGGGCAGGGGAGGGGGGGGTTGGAGAAGGAGGAGGGGGCTGTTCTCCTGCTTCTGCTCTCTGTGTTGGCTCTGTAACTCTTGCTCTACTAATCAGCAGACCCACTGTCAGGGGTTTTAATACTAAACAATGATAGTTGTCAACCAGTTTGACAAAGGGTGAACATAGCTCCCTTTGACTTGATTTTTAAATATTTCCAAGTCCAGCCCAAGGCCTGGATTAGAATGAGGCAAGCCAGGAGCCTAGGGTGCAAAAATTAAGGAGATGCTCACTTTTAGGGTCATGCAAGTGCAGGGCGGGCACCTGAGAGTGAGTGGATCCTGGAAGGGGTCCCACTTGCTTTGCCCTAGTCCCCACCCTTCCTGGTCAGCCACTGTTTAGGATTCTTTTGGATAATTCTTTAAAAATATATATTTTTATTGATTTCAGAGAGGAAGGGAGAGGGAGAGAGAGACAGAAACATCTATGATGAGAGAATCATTGATTGGCTGCCTCCTGCATGACTCCACTGGGGATGCAGCCTGCAACCAGGGCATGTACCCTTGACTGGAATTGAACCTGGGACCTTTCAGTCCACAGGCCCACACTGTAACCACTGAGCAAAACCAGCTAGGGCTTTTTCTCATAATTTGATGCCAACTCTAAGGCGCCAAATCTTGACTCCATAAAGTTTCTGTGTCTGCCACAATTGAAGTTTTCAAATAATGTGTGGTGAGAGCATTTGAAAGGACACAGCACTGGAATTTCATCAAGCATAGAGGACAGTTTATATGAACTGCGTGTAGTTTATATGAACTGCATGCATGTCTGTATATTGGCAGGTTTTGGTCTGAGGCATTGTCTTTTAATAACCAGATAGCAAGGTTGTAGAACTTGCTAATATAAGCTGGCAAAGACCAAGGGAGTAGTTAGTTTCTACCTACTCAAACTCTTTTGTTATCTACTGCTCTTTATAAAAATGAATCTAAAAGTTGTGCTTGATTAAAATAATTTCAGTTTTCCCCAACAACACTTGTTGCCATGCTTTGGGCAGACAAATCAAAATCACTCCAGCTCATTGGCTGTGGGGTTCATGTCATCTCTTTCATGCTCCTGACCTGTCATCTCTTTCAAGTCGGGGTGGGGGCTTACCTGGTTACATATGCTATTCATATTGACATTCCTCAGTAGGAGGAAAAACCAGGGAAAATGAAACCCAAACAAAAGTGGCTGATGGTGATGGAGGGATCACTAACTCCTTTTCAGATTTTAGCCTATCATAGACATTAGACCCTCCCTCTCTGGTATCAAACACAATCCCACTTAGTGGAGAATAGAATTTGTTATAGATTCTATTTTATTGGTGGCCACAGAGCTGGGTCTTCCTAACGCCAAGCCAATGATGAAGCAGGGGGCAAGCGTTGAAAGACTACCTTCATCCTCTTTCCAGTCTTAGGAAGATTCCGCTGAGCCCTGCCTCCTACAGAATGTGCACTCTCTGCTCCATCTTTATGTTCTCATCTAAACGCCATCTTTCAGTAGTGGTCCGGGCCTCATTAGAGACGGGCTCCTCGTCAGTCAGGGTTCGGCCTCTAACAGAAGTCAGTCATCGATTTATGGAAGAGTTAGGGAAAGCCTAAAGCCACGGACAGAATAATCGCCAACTTGAATGCCTGCTGCTGATTACTGGGTGCTTAGGAGGACACCACACTTCTCAGAGCTTCTTATACATATCATCTTACTTACTCCTTATAACCCTCTGACATAGATTGTATATACCCCCCACTTCACAGAAGAGGAAATAGAGGCACGGAGAGGCTGACTAACTTGTCCAAAGTTGCACAGCTAGTAAGCAAGCAATCAGAATTTAGGCAGCCTGGCTCTGGAACCCTCACACTTAACTGATACATTGTACTTAATGCTATAGGGTCTCCCTCAGCAAAGAGGAAGACTAAGGACTTGAACAGATAACACTATTTGCTACAACCAGCCCAACTAGTTAGCCCACAATTTGCCACGTCTCTTTAAAGGAAATTAGTAAGAGCATATAATTTCCATTCTTATAAGCAAACACCCACGTCTTTTGTCATCTGTATCATTAATTCTATATTTACCTTCTGGAAATTACCCTAGCCGCTCATGGAAATGAAACAAAATAAAACAACCTCTAGGGAAGGACAAGAGAGAAAATAACTTTCTTGCTTTTCCCGGCTCTGTCAGAATTCCTCCTCTCCGCTCAGCTCTGTGAGACTGAGGAGGTGGAGTCTGTCTGTCATCCACCCTCTTGAGTCACATGCAGACAATGACAAAACAGTCTTGTTCTGAACAAAACAGTCTCCTCGAATTTTTAGATGTTCGATGCCATCCTCGGCAAATGTGATTTGGCCCATATTACTGACACAGAAAGACAGGCCTCACTATATCAAACTAAGGCCTTGTACCTGAAATCTAGTATAAAGCACAAAATAAAGCCATCACCTCGTATCTTCCTATGACAGGACAAAAAAACTTAATGGAAGCAATTTCAAAGAAGTGATTTGAAATAAAGGAATTAGTTTCTTCTGTTTCAATTCCTAGAAATTTATCAACTCATGTTTAGCCTTTTCATAGTCTTGCGAAAGGGCTGATTTAAATTTCAGTGATGGAGTTTAAGATGATGCGGTTGATTAAAAAAAAAACACAAAAAGCGTTTGACACTCCTTCCATTAAGAGGTGGGAGCTGTGTCTTCACCCTTCACCCTGGGAACCTGGGCAGGCTCTGCGACTGTTTTGATGGAGAGAATAGAGTAGAAGGATCAGTGGGCCAATTTCTGGGCTGAGATCTAAGGGATCTGAAGCTTCTACTGCCTCTTCTTTGGAATATTAGCACTTGCAGCATATTATAGATTGACCCTTTGTGTCCTCCCCAGATTCATATGTTGAAGCCCAATTTTCCAACGTGATGATGTTTGGGAGTGGGATCTTTCAGAGATAATTCACTTGAGGTCAATCAGGGAGTCTGGTTAGATTAATGAGATTACGGATGGGACCTTCATAATCAGATTAGTGCCCTTATAAAAAGAAGAGAAAGAGATCTCTCTCTGTCTCCAAGTAGATACACTAAGGAAAGGCCATGTGAGCACAGCCGGAAGCACATGGGATAGATAGATGCTGAGCAAATGAAAACAATAAAATGTCCACTGTAATATTCAGAGCACTTTGTGAGATTAGCATCTTTATTACCCCGATTTTAAGGCCAGGGATGTTAAGTATCTTGTCACTGATCTAGTGATGGGACCAGGACCAGTGATATATTTTTTTTAATCCTTACCAGAGGCTATGCTTTTATTGATTGTAGGAAGAGAGAGAGAGAGAGAGAGAGAGAGAGAAGAGAGAAACATTGATCAGTTGCCTCCCAGCCAGGGATCAAACCTGAAACCTGGGTGTTTGCCCTGACCAGCAATCGAACCTGTGACCCTTGGGTGCACAGGATGACCCTCCAAACAACTGCATCACACTGGGGGCCCAGGGCCCAGTGATTTTTTAAAAAAGCATTTCCGAAAACAACAGGCTTGGCTGAATTGTATATTTAATTTGTTCTTGTTTGCAGAAATGTCCAGGTTTTTTGGGCAGAGGAGTGTCAAATCTGTGCTGGACACTGCTGTGTTCTCACACGGTCCAGTTAACAGATTGTCCTAAAGAGCTTCCCAATCTCCCACCCACCACACAGCTATTTTTTTACTCCCACAGGATGAAAATAGAGACCCTGGTAGGGTTCAAGAAGCTGTTGCTTAGAGCGAGGCATACAGCTTACCAGGGAAAACAGATAATTATGGATGTATGAGAAGAAAAAGATTTATCATTCTTTCTCCCGTCTTGAAACAAGTGGGAGCAAATTATTTTCTTTCTTTTTCCTCCTGTTTTTTTTTTCTTTTTAAAATTAGACATGATTGACATGTAATATATTAGTTTGAGGTGTACAACATAATGATTCCTTATTCCTATATATTGCAAAATGATCACCACACTAAGCCTCATTTACATCCATTACCATACATAATTGCAAATTGTTTTTTCTCAAGATGAGAACTTTTCAGATTTACTCTCAGCAGCTTTAAGACCACCAATATAGTATTTTTTACTATAGCCACCATGCTATACATTACATCCCCAGGACTTATTCCTTTTATAGGTGGAAGTTTGTACTTTTTATTATTATTATTTTTTTATTTATTTTTTTTATTCCTTAGCACATTGATGGTGGTAGGGAAAAAAGTTCGGGAACAGATGACCACAATTTCAAAGGTTTGATTTAGTGTGGAAAACAAATACATGCAAATGAGCATGCAAAATTTTAACACCGCGTTCTTAGCAAGGTTAACTACATTTCAGGGATGGAGAAGAGCAAACGAGGAGAATTAACCTTGAGAGTTCCATGTCCTAATGAGGTGAGCACAGCACTTCACTGCCATTCAAGAAACCTTTCTGGGAAAGTGGGCTCACAGGAGAGTGCTTAGGGAATGAAACAAAATAGAGCCTCACAAACAAAAGGAAGCATCCTATTCTACCCTTCCCATAAATCCCACACCTTTGCAGGCAGCGCTGGATGCATACGTAGCTGGGTCCAGTGCACAGTGAAAATGTGGGGGGCTCTGTTTAAAAAGCAGGAAAACAAGTACCTTTAAAGGCACTAAATATAAACCGTTTTTCCTTTCTTCTGAGGCTCTTATTGGAACCAGTCACGCTGTTTCTATTTGCTACCTAAGGGCAAACTTCCTCAGGCATGGAAGGGAGAGTGAGAGGGAGAGGGAGAGACTGTGAGGAGTGGAGGAGGGAAAGGAGATGTGGGTTCCTGGAGACAGGATCAGAGAGGGAGCTGCAAACTGCAGCCACTTGTTAGCTAAAGGAGAGACCTCCTGGCTGGCTCACCAACAGCTGATGCGGGCAGAACCCAGGGATGCCAAGGGAGGCCTTAACCTGATACGGGGGTCCAGGTTCTTGTCACAGAGGAACAAAAAAGAATTCAAGAGCATGACAGAAAAATTTAGCCAAGCACAGTGGGTTTATTAAAGCAATAGTATTAGTAAGCACTCCAGAACTGAGAGCAAGCGACCTTGGAGAAGCTGATGCCCCAGGGGGGTCTGGGTGGAAGGTTTTTATTAAATGTGGGCAGGGTGGGGGCGATAGGTTGGTCCTCAGCTTCTGACACTGGTAGGGTGACTGCTGATGCAGCTCATCTTTGTCCTTCCTCTCCAGATTGTGTTTTCTTTTTTTTTTTTTCTTTTTTTTTTTTTCTTTTTTTTTTTCTTTCTTTTTTTTTTTTTTACAGTTTTATTTTGTGGTGGGAAGGGCATCATGCAGCGCATATCTTTTTTCTTTCTTTTCTTTTTTATGGAATACTAGAGCCCTGGTGCACAAAATTCGTGCCTGGGGGCTGCCTCAGCCAGGTCTGCACCCTCTCGCCATCCAGGACCACTGGCTCCTAACCACTCCACCTGCCTGCCTCATCGCCCCTAACTGCTCGCCTGCCTACCTGATCGTCCCTAACCGCCTCTGTCTTGGCCCCTGTCGCCATAGCTTCATCCAGAAGGACATTTGGAATGATGTCCGGAAGGTCATTTGGATGTCCGGTCTAATTAGCATATTACACTTTTATTATTATAGATTGGGGTGACATTGGTTAATAAAATTGTATAGGTTTTTAGTCCTCTCAGAACTATCATGGCAATTTGAGGGGCAAGGGTGGGGGGCTCTGAAAACCATAATGCAAATTATTTTAAAGATATTGTAATGGCCCAGTTGGTCACATTTAGGTCAGTATGGCTGCCGAATCTGGTTGAGGCTGGTTTTATTTGTCTCAACTACAGGAAATTGGGGAGGGGGAAGTGGAGGAACAGGTGGTCAGTGAAGGTCACGTCTTCCATGTTCCAGGCTAGACAGAAAAGGCCTTTGGGTCCTGTTCTAACTCTCCTGCCTCAGTACTCGCTACAGCAGTGCACAGCCACATGACTCAGCAGCTCCCACTCCTGCCGGCCAGTTGCCAGAACAAGGCACGGTGCTTCAGCGAGGGGCTGGCAAGTCAATGCCTCCTGCCCATTGGCATTGGCCCACTGTCCCAACCCACAGTAGAAGGACAACCTTCAAGAAATTGTACTCTCAGCCCCGGAAGTGCTGATATGTAAATCAGTGGTGGATGAAAGCTCCCTCTGCCTAGTCTTCTAAGGCACCAAGAAACGACCAGACCAGAACAGGACAGCTATTGTGCCACCTAGAGATGCAGGTGGGCAACGCATGCCCAACCCCAGCTCCTGAACAGTCCCTGCCAGGACCAGAGATCAGCAGTTGTTGCTGGGTGGGGTCAAGAAGAGGGAGGTGAGCAGGGCACCAGGGGCAGGGGAGTGAGCAACTGAGAAGCTGTCCTGAGAAGGTGAGGAAGTGGCTAGAAGAGGGACTGCAGGTGAGCCACAGCTCCAAGGTCTCAGGATGTTCTCCATTGTCCCATTGGATTTACTTACAATCCTCAAATTGAAAAATATTAAAAACTTTAAGCCCTAGCTAGTTTGCTTCAGTGGATAGAGTGTTAGCCTGAGGACTGAAGGGTCCCAGGTTCAGTTCTGGTCAAGGGCACATGCCCAGGTTGCAGGCTCGATCCCCAGTAGGGGGTCTGCAGGAGGTAGCCAATCAACATCTCTCTATCCACTGAGCCAAACTTTCTAGGGTTAAGTTTATTTATTTTAAAATATTTTTTATTGCTTTTCAGAGAGGAAGGGAAAGGGAGAGAAAGATAGAAACATCAATGATGAGAATCATTGATCAACTGCCTCCTGCATGGCCCACACTGGGGATTGAATCCACAACCCAGCATGTGCCCTGACTGGGGATAGAACCCTAACCTCCTGGTTCACAGCTTGTCATTCAACCACTGAGCCACACAGGCCCAGCAGGGGAAATGTACGTTTAGCACAAATAATCACTCCAGATGTAGGGTGAGTCCCCTTACTAGAAGGAGCTGGGATTCTTTCTTTGTGTTTATTTTTCTATCCAAGCAGAAAATTATGATTTAATAATGTCACTACACAAGTATAACCAGGACTTTTAAGATTTTCAATTTGCATAGCTAATGAAATGTACTTTCAAAGCTCTGACAATTACCCATTTTTTCCCCCCATCTTGAGCTTAGACACATTATTCTTGGATTTTGAAGCACACATAGGCCCTCTCTCAATTACTGGCCTGAAGAGATGCTTTTGTTGCCCCTGTTGCCCACTCTACTTTTAAAAGTGTACCCGTGTTCCTTGTTTCTACCCTAGTCTCTCCCTGTTAATACAGATAAGAACTAAGTCGGAGGCATATTGATCAGTTTAGAATTGATTAGTAATTGCCAGTATTGTCCCTGGGGCTACTCTGAGGACTGAGCTTTCATTCCTCATTCTTGCCCGTCCCTATAAACTTTCTCTTCTTTTGGTTCATTTCCTCATCCATGTCAGTTATCCTGCAGCCAGGGCTGGGCAGTGGAGTAGGGACTAGAGCTGGTGTTGCCTTGGTTCTACAACAGTCTGAGTGCCTTGGATTCCTCTTCTAGAGCTCTCCACCCACCCACCCCCACCTTCTATGTTGTAGAAGGGAAACCTGCATTTTCAAATGAAACCTATGTACAGAGGCTCTAACAAATCAAAGAGCAACAGCCCAGAGCAGATGATCTTAGCTGTTCCATACCCACACCTCCAAGTGATAGAGGGCACCAGAACAGAGTTTGAAGATCACTGCTTGGGTCAAACTTGTCATTTTGCAAACAAACAACATGGCAGCCATACTCAAAATCACAGAGCTCATAGGTCATAGAAAGTAGGTCTTTCAATTCCAAACCTAGGGGACTTATTTAATCACCAGGGGTGAGAGACAGTGGTGGGGTAAACAAAATAAATTGAGTTCATGAAAGCTCAAAAGGAACATCCATAGCTATTTAATGATGATAGTTTCAATCTACTGTTCTCCTCCTCCCCTGTTCTTAAAAGCATCATGAGGGAAGACTGCAAGCATAGGCTTGACTCCTACATCTGCCTCTAACTGACTGGAATTGTGTATATTGGAGACTTAGTTAGGTTATATGTAAAATGGAGATGATTAGACCTATGCCATAGGGCTGTTGTAAAGATTAAATAGCGTAAGTAACACAGAGCATGATTCAAAGAAACATAGGAATGTCCTATTTCCTTGAGAAAATTACTAATGAGGGGGCCCCAGGCACCCAGACACCTCAGGTTGCCTTGCTGTCCTGCCTCCAGGCTTTGTTCTTACTTCCTGACAAGTTTACTATGCAGGCATCTGCCCTCTGATGCTGGGGTCACCATGACGGATATTGGGGGTGAGCTTTTAATAAGCCAGCAGAATGAGACAGAGATCTAATCAACTGTGTGAATTCGAAAAGGCAAGCCAGAGCAGCCCACATACTCAACAAGATAAGAATGATAAACAGCTTTTAATAAAAAAGGAATATTCCACTGTATACAATTTCTTTAAACTGCCTGTCATCTCTCTAGGCTGCTGTTGCTGCAATTGTGTTAAAAGCAGAAGTGGGGAGCCCTGGCCAGTATGGCTCAGTTGGTTGAGTAGCATCCCAAACACCAAAAGGTCTCCAGTTAGATTCCAGGTCAGGGCACATGCCTGATGGCAGGCTTGATCCCCAGTAGGGGGCATGTAGGAGGCAGCCAATTTGATGTTTCTCTCTCTCTCCCTCTCCCTTCCTCTCTCTCTCAAATCAATAAAAACATATCTTTTAGAAAAAGTAGGGATGGGTAGAGTGAATTTAGTTTAAAGTGTCATCCAAAGAACTAAGGATTTAGGAGAACAAAAATTACTCTCTGTCTTTTGAGCAGAGAGCTCCTCCATGATTATTTGGTCAGAAATCCAAAGGCCCAGTCTCACCAAAGCAAAGAATTGAGTGGGCGTGTGTGATTTCAGATGTGTAAAATAGCACACATGTGTGTTGTGTGTATGTGTGTGTGTGTGCTCTCACACGTGCAGGTAGGCATGTGCAGGCTCAGATGGCAAGTATATGAATGGGGCTTGTAGTAACCACAGTGAAAAAGTAAAAACAGTAAACAATTCTGGTCTTACATGGATGGTATTTCCTTTTCTTGATAGGGAAATACAGTGGGCCATGACATTTTTCTTTTAATTAAGGTAATCATCAACACGAGAGGAAAGGTGCATAGATTTCAAACATTCAGGGAAAATAGAACAAACAAAACTTCAGGAAACCACCAAAAGATGAGAAAAAAATTAGCACAAGTTATTAATATACAATAATACACTAGGCAAATAAAACAAACAAACAAAGAGATTACAAATGAGTGTTGCCCTGGCCAGGTGACTCAGGTGGCTGGAGGCATCCTCCCGTATAACAAAAAGGTTGTGGGTTTGATTCCTGGGGAGGGCACATGCCTAGGTTGTGGGTCCCATTCCCTGGTTGGACCACATACTGGAGGCAACAGATCTGTTTTTCTTTCACATCAATGTTTCTCTCTCTTTCCTCTCTCTCCCTTCCTCTCGCTCTAAAAATCAATAAAAACATATCCTCAGGTGAGGATTTTAAAATAAGTATTGATATTCAGCTAAATCAGATGCAAAATGAAGAAAGTAAAGGTGGCAATATTAATATCACACAAATTAGATTTTAGGGGAAAATATTACATTGGACAAAAGAACTTACTTTTTATTAGTGAAGGGTATAATTTCTAATAAATGTATATATTTATTTGACTTCTATATGCTCCATACATTATCATTGAAATATATACAACAAAAACTGTTAGAACACTTTAAAAATCCAACAAAACCTTACCACAGGAGGATATTTTAGCTCAGCTCTTATAACCTTGGATAGCTCAAGCGGACTAAAGAGATGAGATAAACCTGTAAACAAGTTAATACCTGAACACGGATACAGAGGACTTACGTGGTACTCGAATAAAATAACAAGGTAGTTTGAAACAGAAGTCCTTACAATGGCTTAGAATGCACTCCTTGTTCTACACAGACCTTTTTCTTTGTGTTTGTCATGGTACACATTCTCACATCAGTGTATCAACATATTCTGTTACCTCTTCCTAGAACACTCTAAATCCAAATAGGTCATTTCCTCTCCTCCTGTAGATCTTCACCCTGCCCAACCTCCCACTTTACCTTTCTAAATTGTGTCCTCCCTCCTTCTCGGATGCTTCCTAACCCACTTCTCCGCTTCTTTCTCCCTTAGCATTGTTCACCATCCAACATAAAATGCATTTTTCTTGTTATCTTTCTTGTTGTCTGCCCCACCCTCCAAATAAAAATTATCTGAAGGCAGGGATTTTCAAAAATCTAATCTGTTTACTACCAGAACCCCTAGAACAATGCCCGACACACAGCATGAGCTAAAGAAATATTTAAGTAAATAAAATTTGATTTTTATGTGCCCTCAGAGTGATAGATATGCATATGTGAGGCAGCATATAACACCTTTATATAATCTAATGTGCTAAAGTATATAGCTGTCTTTTACATTATAACATAGCCCGGTCAGTGTGGTTCAGTGGTTGAGTGTTGACCCGTGAACCAGGAGGTCAGGGTTCTTGATTCCTGGTCAGGGCACATGCCTGGGTTTCAGGCTCAATCCACAGTAGGGGGCATGTAGGAGGCAACCAATGGATAATTCTCTCTCATCATTGATGTTTCTCTCTCTCTCTTTCTCTCCCCCTTCCTCTCTGAAATCAATAAACACATTTTTCAAAAATTCAATTTTTTTAAATTAAGTCCATACAATAGGAAAACCATGGAGTCACTAAAAATGGTGCTTTTAAAAGATCCATATAATGGAATGGAGAAACCTCACAATATAGTGTTAAATGTTTTTGTAAGTCAGGTTAAAATGAAATGTGTTCATTGATTCAAATTTTGTCTGTAATAATTAGGAATATCTATTCACAAAAGGATATGATTGATATATATTAAAATGTTACAAACGTTATCTCTGAGTGTTAAGATTACAGGTTATTTATTTTGTTGTTTTGCTAATCTATAATTTATACTATTTTAGAAGTTTCCTATAGAATAAATTAAGCTAAAGGTGTTTTAGTTAAACAAAGCAAAACAAAATATTCTATTTTGTATTAAAATTTAATTTTTGGAGACAAAACATGACATATCAAGTAGAGACCCAGACTGGAAGTCTTCACTTGCATCTAATTCAGTGAGTGACCAGGGACAAGTAAGTGGGTGGTTCACTTGGTAATACTGATTGAGCTAACGACTTAATATAGTCTCTCTGGCCTATTTCTTCATATTTAAATTAGCAGCACTGAGTTCTTCAAAAAAGTTGATTGAGAACATAGATCATCTCTCTTACTCATCCAAAATTTCATGAAATAGCAGAAAAAATACAGGCTCAAATTAAAGAAATCCATAGCAGCACCTGTAAACAACCTTATCAGTAGTTCAGAATATTAGCAATATCAGAAAAAGAAAGATGCAAAATAAAACCAAGGAAAATCAGAACCCAAAATGTAGTAGAGAGTAAAACAGCCAGGCAAGATTGCTTCTGAACTCTTCAAATTTCAGACCGAAAGAGTGGAAAGCAGTGCTTGGGGGATGGGGTGGGCTCAAAACTATTCTCAGGGATTGAGTGGTCAGCCCTTTCTCCATTACTTATATTAATGAACTATTCTCCATGCTTCAGTACTCATTTGTACACTAGAGAGGATAATAATGTTTATCTCATAGATTGTCATGAGTCAATATCTGTAAAGTTTCTGGAACATACTTGATACAAAATAAGTGCTGAATCAGTATTCATTGTTAGTGCTGGCTGGTTTTGATGTGGTTTTGTCACATGATGTTTAATGCTGAGCAGCTAGCATGTAACCATAAAGGGACAGAGAAGTAAACTCCTGAGAGGAAAAGCCAGTACCTTGATATCATGATACTGCTAAACCAACCCTGGAACCACCTACCGTCATACATTTTGGTAAGTTAATAACTGCCATCCTGATCCAAGCCAATGTTTGTCCAATTGTCTGCTCCTTCCAGCAAATGTACCTTCATTGTAAACAAAGAGAATGCTTGAAATACATTTATAAAAATTAGTGCAAACATATCAATCATTTCAATAAAGGCAAAAGGGTTAAATTTGTAAAAAATTCCATTAAAAAATTCAGCCATCTGATGATAGAAAAGACAGACAAAATTACACAGAAGTGATGGAAACAAATGGATATAAAAGGAACATTACATTTGTTGTTTAATAAAAGAAAATAAAAAATACAACTTAAATACAACTACATAAGGAGTAAGGGACTATATCAAGTACTCTTAAAGCTCATACCTAAACTGACAGGTTTTGGTTTTTTTAAAAAATTCTTTATTAGTTAAGGTATTACAAATGTTTTTGAGGTCAGGGATTGTGTCTGTCTTAGTTGCCCATTATATACCCCAGCCTAAATACTGTGTCTGGCACAACAATAAATATTATTGGTGGTATATCTCTTCTTGTTCTGAAAAAAATCTTTGTATGAAAGAAGTCAACCTACGCTAGGAACATGGCATTATGTACTATACTAGTAGAGAAATGATTTTGAATTATCAACTGTGCTTTGTTGTTATTGTATGGTTTTGTTTTTTGATTCGTCAATGTTTTCAATAGGGAGCTAATATAAATATTTCTTTTCATTCCACTTTCCCTATATCTGAGTGAGCACATAAACAGGACACCTTCAGAAACTTTCAGGAAGAGATCAGAAATCTCGGGGGAAAGCAAGTCTGGTGTTTTGAGGTAATTATCATCATAATTCCTTCTTAGTTGTCCAATGAGCCCTATCCTTAGCGGTCAAGTTGCCCTCATTAAGTGATTTAAGCAAGTAAGATTGCCAACCCTACAATAGGGTTATTGTGAGTATCCAAACAGGTAATAGAGGCAAAGTCCTTGAAATATGAGCTAGGGCAAAATTGCCCTCAATAGTGTTAATTTTTATCATAAACTATTGGAGCCCAGCATGAATTCATTTAACACTGAGGCTCTGACCGAATGGGCCCAGGCCAGCTTTGATGGTTGTTGAGAAAATCTATGGCATAGCATATACTAGTTGCTGATGAGAGCTCCGTGGAGGACTCCTGCAATTAGGAGGAGCAGAAAAATACACCTGCTATTTGCCTGAGATGGAGATGGAGCCAAAGAGTGATGGAAAGACAATGGTTGCAGCCATAACTGCTTTACAACTTTGCCCAAGGTCATCCTGAGATGGAAAACTTCCCTGGGGTCATGGATGCCTTCCTCACAGTCTGTTAGCAGGAAGGGTGTAGAGGAAGGACAAGCAGAGACCAGTGCAGCCTCCACCCACTGCTGCGATTCTGCAGTCAGACAGCAGGAGATCAAAAGACTTAGACAGACAAGAATGTGGTGATTAGCAGAGGGAAAGGGGGTGCAGGGAGGTAAAAGAAGGTAAAGGGGGTATAAATATTGACTGACTGAGACTTGACTTTGGGTGGTGAACACACAGTACAGTATACTGATGATGTATCATAGAATTGTGCACCCGAAACCTGTATAATTTTATTAACCAATGTCACCCCAATAAAATTCAATACAAATTTTTTAAAAAGTCATTGCCAGCTGCTCACCTCTCCAAACACACATACTGAAAGCGAATTACATTAGCCACTTCATAAGAAATAAATTATTTCCTCCCCACTTTGATTCCCCTCTCTTCTCTTCCTGTGCTATGGCCAGTAAACTGCTCTTTCTCTTTCGGCCACTCTAGGAATTCCCTATTTTCCTTACCTGTCATGTTACAAAACCTCTTTTGATGGGGTTCAAACCCTGTGTGCATGGCAGGAATAAGCCACCTCCTGGGAGCAGACGTGCTCCTATAACTCATATTGGGGTCCCCCTTCTCATGGCTTCATTATCATGATGCTGCAATAATAGAAACAAAATTACTGAAGGAGCCATTTATTCCTTACTAGACTAGCCAAAAGACGAATACATGTACCAGCCACAGATGCTGAGCATCTTGTTTTCAAAAGCACAGATTCTAAGGCCAGACCTTTAGAAATTCTGGTTCTGTAGATATGTGGACTGGACCTGAGGGTTTGCACTTTACCAGTTGCCCCAGGGGACACTGCTGCAGGTGATCTGAGGACCACCCTTGGAAAAACGTTCAGCAGAGAGCAAAGCACAGGAGGATGAAATGGTAGAGCATAGGCAGGAAATGGCACCATAGAATTGTGCCAGGAGGTAAAGACCCTGAAGGCCTCTGGGAAGTGTCCCTTCTTCGCTGGCCCAGAGAGCATTACTGATCGCTAAGGCTGAGAGGTCTGTTTGGGTGAACATGGTGCTGCTTCCTTCCATTTGCTTAGGCTCAGCAGTCCTTGTTTGCCTTCTTGGGCCCACTTTGTCTGGTACCCCAAATGCCACCTCTCAGCTATAATCTACAGTTAGCTCCTGGCTCAAGGCTGTCAATGTTATATAGCCTTTGCGGTGGGATTACCTCATACTTCTCAGGTGCTGAGCTTCTCCACTGGTCTCCTACTGAAAGTATCCAGGGAACTCTGGCTCTTTTTATGCCACATAAGAACTGAAAGGACCTCAGGAGCCCTGTCTCCTTGTCCTGAGTTCAGCAGGCATTTCTAACATACTTCATGGGTGAAGACATAGCCAAGAGGTGGCTTGGAATGCTCTCATTTGTTACACAAGAAAGCGAGGAACAAGCCCCAACCTAATGAGGTTCAGACTGATCTTGTTATGTCAGACACCCATTTTTGACATGGGTAATTGTATTCCATCTGCCTGGCAAAAATCACAGTTCCGAGTTGGATTGGTCCATCAAGGTACTGGAATTTTTAGCTGTGTATCTATTGAGATATCAGAAATAAGAAGCTCAATTTATCTCTCTCTCTTGTTGCTAACTTGGAATCTGTTTTTATAATAGTTAAAACAGTCTCCTTTCAATAGGAAAAAAAATAAGATGAATGTGCCCATTTAAACCAAGATTAGGAATAAGCAAATATAAGAGACTGACGAGATTGCTAGGAATATTCAGGCATAAATTTCTTGTATTGTTCATTGTTCTCAATAACCTTACTCTGTCTTGACCCTGACTCTTCAAGGTTGTTTCTGATTATTATTATGTAAGTAATGTACATAGATAGCCATATATATTAAATATTTAATATAATAATTATAAGCATAGCATTAACTACATTGCCGAGTCTGAGAACTGTCAGATGCCTGGAAACTAAGTAAGGAATTGTGACTTTTCCAGTAAGACAGCCAACATTAACCTTCTACTCATCAGCTATTGATCTTGTTTGGGTTAAATAGGTCAACCAATGCTCTTGCTGACTGCCTGTCTCATTGCTAAGAACAACAAGGGCTATTTGCTGTTGCTACAGATAGATTCCTGTGGATTAGAGACTGTCGTTCTGACTTTTCTGCCTGTTACAGCAATTATGTCCCCTTTGCCTCTGGTTGTTAATAGTAGCCACATGGTATCCCGATCTGAATCCTTATCATATACGGTGAAACTAAGTACAGCAGCTCATAGCAGGATTTCCTACTTGGGTTTACAGATGACAGTCACCATTGAAATTATTGATACTGCTGGCACCCCCTCACTAATGCATTCCTGTGCTTCTGAGAAGAAAGAGATTCCAAAAATGTGTTAGTATTATTTCCAGGGGCTTTCGAGGACATTAAAATATCAATCACAGTGGGATGCCTCCATATCAAAAAACTTTTACTGATATTCTACCACCACTACCAGTCTAGCATCTCTGAGAAACATCCCCAGGTATTTATTTTCTCTAGGGTCTGCTGTAGCTTTAAGTATTCCCAAGGCATGTCAAACTAAAACTTGACTTTAGTTATTGCTCTATGAATGAGAAGGTCTACCTTTAGGAGGACAAGCATTATCTTTTACGTCATCTACTAATGAGGTATGTTCATGGTCTCCAGACAGGAAGAGCTGCTATGCTCTATCAAGAGAGAATGGGACCCTTTTGCTGCAGAAGAATCTGGGGGCTTATGGGTCTCAAGCATATCTATTCAGATATCCTCACATCAGATCTCAGATTTCACCTCTTTCCCTCAGGGTTCTGGCTTTTAGCATAGGAGACATGCTTGGACTATGAATTTGCCTTCCTTGTAATGCCATTACTCTCAGAATCAGATATTAGGCTCAGGTATTAGGGTTGATTTTCAGTACAATCTTTCCTTGGTTTATAGGAAATGAGGGTCTCTTTGTATCCTGTCATGAATCCTTATTGTTTTCATGCAATGCCCTGAGTTGTATAATCTGAGCCTGGGTTTCCTTCCTCTGGGGAACTAATGACACTTACCATCAGTCAAAAAAGTTGGGTACAGAGTACTCAAATGCTGAAGATATTAGGTAAATCAATGTATCCCCCATCACCCAATTCACCACAAGTAACTTGGATGTGACAGCATGCCAATGATTATTATGACCTTCAGTTACCACCATAAATGTTATCATTGTTGTCAATTGTCCAGATTATAAGAATCTCTTTCTGGAACCACATTTAGTACTGATTTCCTTAGTTTGGATATTTCAGATGTGATTTATCAGAGCGATATTTGAGTCAGGCATTTTACTGAAGATACGTTTTCAGGAAATACCAGTAGGAGAGTAAGGAAGTGATATGGGGAAGGTAAGAAAATCAAGAAGAATTTGTTATCAAACACTTTACTACTGTGAGTAATTGAAGCTTGAGTCCATGGGACCAATGTAAACTGCATCTCAGCCTTATCCTGAGAAAGACATTTGAGTATTTGTTTTCCAAATCCAGAAAGTCATTCTTGAGAGGTATTCCTAAGGGATATTAATTTCCCAACATATAGCTACACTGTGGCAGTTACCAAAACAGGCACTAAGAGCCAGAGAAGCAGCTGGAAGTCAGGCTGACACCTGCCAATGCGGTCAGGATGAGATGGTACAATCAGGGCGCCCAGAAATGTTACAGAAGAGCAAAGAAATACCAAGCACTCTTCCTAGAGAAATGAGGGACCCCATTTATTAACACTAGTGGACTCCCGGAATAATTTCCAAGTCAGAGTGAAGTAACATGCAGAGCCTTCACTTTTTATAACCTTCTGGGGTCTTTGTCTGCAGATATGGTTCCTACCCCTTTCGTGGGCTTACAGGAAGGCCCCCAGGGGTCGATGATCTGTCCTGGGTCCAGCAATATTGACCTTTCTCCCCCCACCCCAGGGCAATGCATTGTTCACAGTTTTTATGGCCTGACACGCCTTGCAAGACCAGTTTCCTCCTCAGAAAAACTACTACAGATGTAGCCTGTAACTTTTATGTGTTTATTCAGTTTGTTGATGAAAAACAATCCTTATTCATGAACAGACTAAGTTTAAAAAAAATCTATGGAAAACTACTCTAGATCGCTAAACAATAAACTGAGCTACTAAACAATATTCTTTTTCTATGGTTGCTTATGTAATAACACCTCCCACTAAATGCAACTTCACCCATTCTGCTTGTGTTTTGTTTTGTTGTTTTTTTTTCTGCAAGGATCTCCAGAGAAACTGCTAATGTCCAGACTGCCTATTTTAAATATCTCCCTAATTTACAATTCTAGTGATCATGCAAAAAAAACAAACACTGAATTCATCATGACTCCTAAACTAACTTTCCCTCATTACTTCTTTGTGGTCATACTTTATTTGAACATTTTAAATTCTCTAATCATATATGTCCAGCCAAACCCTCAGCTGTGGAAAAAATATGACTGCTTCAAGGCTCTTTGACTTTTGTGTTCATGCCATTTTCTCCAAATGGGTAGCAGCCTTTAGTAGAAGATAGAAAAATATGTCTCCGGGGATTTAGGCTTGTCTTAACCTCAACAAGACAGCGATCACAGTGTCCTCATTCTCAAGATGAATCTAAGGTCCTTCCCAGGTGTGACAGTTTCTGAATCTATTATTTCTGGACAGTGTTAGGCAAGGAATTTCCATCCCTGCAACAGTCCTGGCTGGCGGTGTCGGCACCATACGGAGCTGCGTTCCAGTCTCTCCCTTGAGTTTCTCATTTCAGCTCAGCTCTAGGGTGAAAAACACGTTATGCTTCACTAGTCACGGGTGCTGTCTGACTCAGATTGGTGAGATATCTGGGCTTTCCTCCATATGTTGCCTGTAATCTGTTGCTAATATTTATGCTAACTGGCCAATTTGTCTCCAACTGGCAATTTGGAACAGAGACCTTTTAAGTAGTCACAAGTAAAATTGAGATTGTGATTCTCCCTTAGAACAATTCCCCAGAGTTCAATAATGCTGTGTCTGAAGCATGTGAATATGGACGGGAGGCCAAGTCTTCTTTAACCCATTATAGAGCCTTTAAAAAGCTAATGACAAATGCAGTGTGAGGGCTGGATAGAGCAGAGCAGATGGGGCAGGGGCCAGGAGCAGAGGCGCTGCTTTGTACGCAAAACAGAGTCCTTCACAGGCTGAGGCGCTACCCTGTGTGAAGACATTAGGAATTTCTCTCCACAGCTTAACAGTATGGAACTTGAGTTGACAGAACAGCTTCCAGCAGGTTCCTGATAACTGCATTGTCTTTATAACTGTCTTCCTGTGCAAGTGATAAAGAACAACATACTGATAATTATGTTATCATAGAACAACATACTGATAATTTCAAAATAAAAACAGATTGCAGTTGAACAGGAACTGTGAGACCCAGCATTCCTTAGGTCCTAATAGCTTCTGAAAAAAGTCACCATTCTGACCCCTGAGGAGATTATAATAGCAGATTTTGTTCTATAGCTTCAAAGAACTAAGTGATGAATAATGGATGAAGCCCATTTAATCTGGTGATTCAACCTCAGTTATCACAATTAAACTTCAGGTTTTTCAAAAAAATGCATCCCATTCATATCTGATTGTCCATTACATTCAGGAAGAGATATAGAACATAATATCATTTGTTCAATAATTTTTTTTTTCATTTAGCCTTATTCAAAATAATAATATCCATAACATCATAGGCTTTCTGAGCTAATTAAAGTTTCCATGAAAGTAAATGCATATTTTAAACATACTTTACATGTACTATTCAAATAATCGTCTGTATCACCAGTAGTATAAAAGACAATGTGTTTAGTATTTTTTTTACTCTGCCCTTTGCCCTTTAGACACAGCTGGCCCTTGTTTTATCACATCACACCCCCTAAGTTCTATAGCCAGCTCTTTAGAATACTGCTTATTCCAAGTCTACCTATGTTCTCCTCACCTATTCCAGATATATTATTTTGGCTCTGAGTTATATTTCCTCTAAAATAAATACTGTTTTATCCACTTTTTTTTTTTTTTTTTTTTTTTTGCTTTTGCCTGAAAACCCTTCCCAGTGTGCCTTTATTAAGTGGTGAATGCTGAATCTTGTTTTTATCTCATCTAGGAACCTTAGTGCTCCAGTTTCCAAAAGTGTACATTCCTTATATTTATTGTGATATTAATGCATTTATATGTTGTCTTTTTCATGTGTTTTTCATATGACCTCACTCTTGCATTGTTTAAATTTTTCCAGGCAGCTTCCAGACTGTTCTGTGACTGAAGTATCTACTCTTGTGTTCTCAGCATATAGCACAGTAGTATTGTCATCAGTGGAAGTGGGGGATCCCTTTCCCCACTGGTGCTGGGGGGTAGGTCATTATGATACCTTGAGAAAAAGAATGTTCTAAGACTTGCACAGGAAGATGAGTGGTTTTTATTTGTGTGGAATCATATCCCTGGGTTTTCAAAGCCCCATTTCCCTTAAACAGGTCCTGGAAGATGTGCAGCTGGGGATTGAGCAGAGCTAGAAGCAAGGCCAGTGTCCAGAGTTTCCCTTCCATGGTGGAGCTGGGTCCTGTGTAGCATCAGACTAGCTGCAGTCCATTAGTCCATTGTATATGGGGTCCACATGGCAGGGAGCCATATAGGCAAATGCAGGCGCATGAGGGCACACCTCTGCAATAAGAATCCCAAGAGAGCAAGAGCAACAAGAGAAAAACTCCTTTGTTGAAGAGTTTATGTATCTCAAATCTACCCGTGCTTGCAGTGGCCATGCCTACTCCGGCCAATGACCTGTTCCCAGGTGTGACTGACAGACAGGTACCTTCCCTGTGTCACCCAGACTTTCCTGGGCATGTATCTAAATTGCGGCTTTCTGGCAAAGCTGCATTAATGGCATACCTATGCAATTTGGCCTTCCCTTTGCTCCTTTCCAGTTGTTAATAAACTAGGTTTATTACAACAGTATCATGAGAGTTCATTCATAGGTATTTGTTGAATGATAAATGGAGTAATGGATACATTTGTGCTATGGTTTATGTTTCTTTAGATTGAACTTACCTGCTGATTTGGATGGGATCTCACATTCTCCTAGAACAGTGGTTCTCATAGTCCAGGATATATCAGAATCACCCAGAGGGCCTGGCCCCACTTCCAGGGTTTCTCATTCAGCTGGTCTGCAGTAGAACCTGAGGCTTTGTCTGCAGTAGAACCTGAGATCCCAAGTCATGCTGATGCTGATGGTCTGGGGCCCACAGTGAGAACCACTAAATTAAAAGTTGTCTCTAAGTTTCATAAGACTCACGAGCCTAAATATTTTTTAATATATTTTATTGATATTTTTACAGAGAGGAAGGGAGAGGGACAGAGAGCCAGAAACATCAATGAGAGAGAAACATCGATCAGCTGCCTCACGCACACTCCCCACTAGGTATGTGCCGCAACCAAGGCACATGCCCTTGGCCGGAATCGAACCCGGGACCCTTGAGTCCTCAGGCCAACACTCTATCCACTGAGCCAAACCGGTCAGGGCAGGAGCCTAAATTTTTAAGAATATTTTTTTCAGATTCACGAACAATATAGTAACTTTTTTTTTTCCAGATAATTGTCATATTGGATTATTTTTTTAATTGTTTTATTGCTTAAAGTATTACATTGAGTATTACATATGTCTCCTTTTTTTTCCCTGCCCTTAACAATCCCTGGCCTCCCCTACCCCCCAGTGTCTTATGTCCATTGGTTATGCTTATATGCATGCATACAAGTCCTTCGGTTGATCTCTTACCCCCCCCACCCTCACCCCCCCCCAATATAATAACTTTTGATTCCTGCTTATTTAGAGGGAATGTTCTTATAGAATTTAAAGTTCTCTCATCCTTCTACATTTCTATATTGGGGGCTTTCGATTTATACTGTTGGGATGATTTAATTTAAAACTAAATTGTCAGCCTGCTGTTAACTGATCTCCTCTTTCATATTCTTCATATTTTCCAGAATTTCACTGAGAAAACAAAACACCTGTACTCTAAAAGCTTTCATCCAAACTCCCTTACCCCCCACAATACATAAAGTAGAATCCAGGCTCCCAATGTGACTGTATATGGAGATAGGACTTCAAAGAAGAAGGCAATTGATATTAAATGGGGTCATAAGGGTGCAGCCCAATTCCAATGAAACTGATGTCTTTATAAGAAGAGGAATAGCCCACAGAGCTCGCTTCTCTCCCCTGTGCATGCTCTTTATTGATCTCCTCTTCCACAAATAGCCATATGAGGACACACCAAGAAGACACCATCTGCAAGCCAAGGAAAGAAGTCTCCACAGGAACCAGCCCTGCTGGCATCACCACACCCCAGGGAGCAAGGCCATTTATTTATTGATTTCAGAGGGTGAGACCACCTCCTTTGGTCAGCTGGCCAGGATGCCTCAGCCCAGTGCTTCTGGGACAAGTTTTTCCTGCACAGTCTCTGAGGGGTGAGGGGACTCCGCACATAGTCTAGGGGAAAAGGCCACCTTAGTGAGCCTGAAGTATTAAGCCAAAGAGCATTATTCTCAATGATTAAGATCTAATGGAATTTGCCTTGCT
Organism: Myotis myotis; assembly: GCF_014108235.1. Taxonomy (NCBI): domain Eukaryota; kingdom Metazoa; phylum Chordata; class Mammalia; order Chiroptera; family Vespertilionidae; genus Myotis; species Myotis myotis. The sequence goes on from NW_023416318.1 coordinate 6,494,827, forward strand.
AGGTTTTAGACTTGCTTGGGACCCATCACCTCTTTCTTCTCAGCTTTTTCTCTTCCGGGTTGGGAATGTCTGTGTTATCCCTGATCAGCATTGTATTTTGGAAGCACATAACTTGTTTGGGTTCACAGGTTCACAGCTGGAAATGAGTTTTGCCTCAGGATGAATCATACCTCTGGTCTCACCCATACCTAATTTAAATGTCTTTAGACTTGGAATTGATGCGGGAATGAGTTAAGAGTTTTCTGAGTTAGGAAAAAGTGAATGTGCTTTGCATGTGAGAAGGACATATATTTTGCAGGGCCAGGCAGCAGATATGAACTGAGTTGTGTTCCCAAGTTGAAGTCTTAACCCATAATGTGACTATATTTGGAGAAAGGGCCCTTAAGGAGGTAATTAAGGTTAAATGAGGTCAAAAGGGTAGGGTCCTAATCCAAAACCAATAATGTCCTTATGAAACCAGAAGTAAAATGGGTCTGGCCCACCTGTCACAAATTAAGCAGAGACAAGATTGAATCACATATGAGCATTTATTTCAATAATGCCAGCAGTATGGAGAGAACAACAGGTCATCCTGTAAATTCTGCTCTAACCTCCCCCACTAGCCAGCTGATTGTATATGAACAAGGCAGGAAGGCTATATGCAAGGGGGGGAGGGAGGCAGGATAAAGACTACAGGGTCCATGGCCTCTGTGTCTCCTTCCAGGATCTTGAAGTCCGATAACAAGGTAGTTAATTTTCTGTGATGTTAAAGACAGCTCCGCCAGTTCCTGGGACCTGAAAATGGTCAACCTTCCAGAGGCAAACTCCCAGAGCAGGTCAGGGTCCAGGAACAGCAACCAAACCAAAGTGTCTCCTGTCCTTCGTCTGTTCTCAAACTCTATTTTCTTTTCTGAGCAACTGACCCTCTAGGCTCTGAGGCATCCTTATCTTTTTACAGCCCTGTTTTTCTCCTTGCAACACATCCTCCAGTTTCCCAGGGTCTGTACGAAAAAATTCTTATCTATAGTTAGTAAGGTGAATAATCATTACACAACTGTGGTCCTATTCTTGTTGCATGCCCTTCCCCCTATAACTTATGAGAAAAGAGACACAAGAACTCTTTCTCCAAGTGTGGTAGGCAGTTAGACATGAGCAGGGCAAGGGGCAGAGAGGCTCGGGAGAATGGCTTGTCTTGTGCTCTGGTTTATTCTGAGGAACTTTACATTAGTCAGGATAAATGACTTAAGTGACTAGGTGGGAAAATCCACCAGGAATATTGGCAAATGGAGAAATTCCTAGGTGTCCTCTCCCCCTCTCTACCTTTACTGTCTCATTTTGCAAACTATATCATATCCTAATTTGACTTGTTTGGTGCCTCAAAACTGACCAAATAAAGATTTTGAAGCACAGCTCTATCGCTAGCCTACCTGCACAGGCTGTGTCAGCATCTCTTTTTGAAAGTGCCCAGTCTGTTCCCAGATTATTTTGGTGTTTTAGCACCTCCTCCATGTTCCTTCCCAGTCCCTCACCATGGCTCTGCAGCTGTCCTAACTAAGTCACCCTAGCACTCAGCGGGGCGGGAGATACTGCAGGTACACAACCTGCACAGCCTCATCACAGGCCTGCCACCATGCTTGGCACCCTCCACCCACCTCATGGCCTTGACCCCAACTCATTCTCACCCTATACCCCATCTCCTTCAGGCAAAATAAATAAATAAACAAATAATGGATAAATAAATAATAGATAAATAAGCAATAAATTAAATAAAATATGCAGTTGTGTATGCCTTGAAAGTTACTAGGATTTTTTGCTTCTTCAAAGTATACATGACCCTCCACACCAGAACTGACTCACCTCAGACTCTATTTCAAGTCACCTCAGAACTTGTTCTTTCTATTGACTCATTTTTGAGATGGGATCTGCCCCTGATTGACTAGAGTATTGTAATCTTGAGCTTTTCTTCTATAGCTCAGCTCAGTCTTTTCAATTTGGAAGTTGAGAGGGTAAATGTATATAAGGAAGACTTGGGAAAGTAAAGGAAGCTGATATTCTCCACAGGAATTTAAACAATGAAGAGTGCAACTACAAAGAGCATATGGCCAATGGGGATCAATGCATTAGTTTTGTTTATTGGCCAGACAGGTACCAATCCCTGACAAAATGCAGGGCTCCCTGGTATAGTTGACTTTCTAAAAGTAGGGATTTCATTCTTCTTCTCATGTCTCAAACTGCCTTCTCTGGGAAACCCTATGTTGCCCATTGTGCTGTTAATGTCATAGGCCTGTGGTTTTACACCTCTAACTGGATGGATAGAGGGAACAAATGCTCAAAGTATACTGGCAGGTCCATGTTATCTTGTCATGGAAAACTAAAACTCACTGACCATCTGAAATTCTAACAAACCAGATTACTTAGTCTTCGTGTTTGGAGGAGATGGGTTGGGCCTGAAGGGGGCCCTCTGGGACTTCCTCAACGTCAGAGGAGATGCCCAAGTCCCTTTCCTATAGGAACTGGAGGACACGGTGAGGAAATACTGGTATTTTTCTCAACAGCATTGTGATGAGCCCTATTTTTTTCCTTTATGCCTTTTGAACTGCCAGTGTTTGACAGCCTCCATTGAGCAATCCATTCTCTCTCTTTGGGATAGGGTTTTTATATTTAATTAAGGATGTTCTAGAGCAGTGTTTCTCAACCTTCCTAATGCTGCGACCCTTTAATACAGTTTGTCATGTTGTGGTGACCCCCAATTTCATTGTTATAAATTGAACATAATTAAAGCATAGTGATTAATCACAAAAACAATATGTAATTATATATGTGTTTTCCGATGGTCTTAGTCGACCCCTGTGAAAGGGTCGTTTGACCCCCAAAGGGGTCGCGACCCATAGGTTGAGAACCGCTGTTCTAGAGGCAAAGCTTCTACACATAGAAAATGGTCCCAATTTATTGGGATTTCCAGACTTGTCTGTAGAAGATCAGTGAATGACATGCCTATAAAAGGATCAATAATAATAGAACTTTACAGAGTTCAGGTCCAGGGCTCTGAGATTTTCAAAGTCCTTTCACACCATCATTTTAGTTTGCCCTCTAAGAATCTGTCAGTTGTATAAAACGAGTAGTTCTGTTTCACAGTTTCAGTGAACTTGAGGAGGGGAATTACCCAAGGTCACATGGGCAAGAAATGAACAAACCAAGAAGAGAACCCAAATACTATATCCCAATTGCTTCAAGAGATCCGTTCTATAATATACTCTTTTCCTCTTGAAAAGATTTCTGCTTTGGCATTCTTTTTTAAAAATATATATTTTCTTATGGATTTCAGATAGGAAAGGAAAGGGAGAGAAACATCAACGATGAGAGAGAATCATTGATTGGCTGCCTTCTGCACGCCCCCTACTGGGGATCAAGCTGCAACCCGGACATATGCCCTTGACTGGAATTGAACCCGGGACCCTTCAGTCTGCAGTCTGATGCTCTATCCACTGAGCCAAACCAGCTAGGGCTGCTTTGGCATTCTTATGCGCTATATCTGTGGTTTTGCGTAGAGTGACTCTGGTGGCATAAATAGGCAGAACAAAGCAGAGCCTAGTTGAATTGTTATTGGGAGCCAGAAACTTCAACATGTTATTTTGTGTGTGTGTGATATGTGTGTGTGTGTGTGTGTGTGTGTGTGTGTCACTGATTATTTTCAAAGGTTTATGATGAAATTTTTTTCAAACATATAATAAAGCAAACGGAATCATAAAATGAAGACCCATGTATGAGTTGTGAAGCAATCAATTGCTCCTTAATTTATGGCCAGTCTTTTGTCATCTTAGGCCGCTCTCCCCACCAACCTACACAATCTTTAACTAAATCCCAATTATTCCATCAATAAATATGTCCATTTGTATCTCTAATAAATAAGGGCTTTTCCATAAAGATATAAATACAGTATCATCATCACAACTAAAAAAATAAACAGTATATAATTCATTATTTCATCACCCAGACTGTGTTTAAAATGTCCCCTCTTTCAAAAAGTCTTCTCTTTTATTTTTAATAGTTTTTGTAATTACAAAAAGTAAATCTATATCAATGAACATTTTCTAACATACCATATAGCAGTGTCAACTTAGCTACTGTCAAGGGGAACTTTGACAGAGACATTTCCTTGAACAAATATTGGATGGGATCTATAACAACTTGTCTTAATATTACTTTCAGATCAAGAGTGTCATAACTTGTACATCAAAATATAGTACTTGCAGGTAATTAAATAGTAATGTTATTTTTCATCCCTGATGTTGGTATAATAATCTGGCTTAATAATAGAGTTTTACTATATTTTCCTTTTCTTTTTTTAAAAAAAAATATTTTTATTGATTTCAGAGAGGAAGGAAGAGGGAGAGAAAGAGATAGAAACATCAATGATGAGAGAGAATCATTCATCAGCTGCCTCCTGCAAGCCCCCCACTGGGGATCAAACCCACAACCCAGGCATGTGCCCTTGACCAGAATCGAACCTAGGACCTTTCAGTTTGAAGGCCGATCCTCTATCCACTGAGCCAAACCGGCTAGGGCTTACTATGTTTTCATGCATCCATTCATTTATTTCACCATTCAGTTTCCTAGTCATTAGTGACTGTTGGTGTGAGTCAGCCACTGACTCATAACAGTCAAACCTAAATAACAGTCCTTGACTTGGAGGAGGGGCTGAATTATACTTAAAAATTTTAATTTACTTAAAAACTTGTCAAAGGCTTGCCATTGAGGACAGAGAAATATCCATATGTGTTTGTCATGGTGGGAGGGCGAAACGGTTGGAAAGCGCCTCACATAGTTGATAATATGCATCTTCCTCCCCCAGTTACGTGGAATTACCAGACACACAGTGGCCCAGCTCCTCACCTCTATTGCTGGCTTCATCTGTCTCCTCTTTCAACACCAACGAATAGCACAAAGTGCTGATGTGGCAACTGCTGACCACGGTACTTGTCATGTATTTGCTTAGTCTTCTTAATAACCCCGTAAGATAACTGTATTCTCTGCATTTTATAATTTACGATACTTAGGTGGAAAGGTGTAAGGTAACGGAGTTAGAAGCTCAGCAGTTGGTCTCCAGAGCCTTCCTTCTCCGCAGATACAACAAGCTGGTCTGGAAAATTAATTTGCTCTTGACTTAGAGCAGTGTTAAGACCCAGACTTCTAGTAGCGTATGGAGTGAAGCTAAGTGACAGCCCTGATTCAATTATGTGGACACTATCAACGGTCAAATCCCATTATCTTTCAGTATATCTGATTTTAAGCAACAGAGGAGAATTTAAAGACACTCATGTATAATAAGTTGCAACAGTTAGGCTACTTTATAGATTCCAGAGTGTGCCAAACTGTTCCAGTTTCTTCCTGGAACTTCCCTTTTCCAGAATTTGTCTTCCTACCCTTCTTCTCCTGCTGTGCTTCTGCTCTTTCCATACCTAGTGTTCTTGTTTCTTCCCTGACCACCACATCAGTCATGATCCCACCCTATCTTTGTGTCCTGGCCCACTATGTACGAACCTCAATTGTAATTCTGTCATTCTGATTTTTTCCTTATTTGTTTTACTTGAGCTCACTATTTGGGAGACAAGGGAATAGCCAATGTCTTAATTTCATCATTCCAGATGGACCAACAATGTGTCATCTATAATTTACCTTCTAATTACTTAATCTAGAGTTGGGAGCTCTGAGTTGGAATCTAAATATTCAATCATTGCTGAATGAATATTCAGCACTCAGCTGAATTTAATGCATTGATTACATAATTTGCATATTAAACTGGGATCCTGTAGTGAAATGCAACATGTGTGGAAAAACAAATGTTCTTTTCTACTTAGAATAATGAGATATTTTAAAGAGTTTTAGGAAAAGTTGAGGCCATCTAATACAGAGGTTCCTAACACTGGTTATACATGGGAAGTTTATCATGTAAATTCCAGTGCCTTTCTCTTAGGTCCTGATGGGCCCCAGGATCTTCTAGAGTGATTCTGCTTCAGCTACATCATGAACTACTATTTTTTTTATCTCTTAATCCTCACCAGAGGATATTTTTCCATTGATTTTTAGAGAGAGTGGAAGAGAGAGGGAGAGAGAGAGAGAAACACCAATGTGAGAGAAACACATTGATTGGTTGCTTCCTGCAAGCTCCCAACCAGGGCCCAGAACCTGCAATGGAGATACATGCTCTTGGCTGGAATTGAACCAGGGACCCTTCAGTCTGCAGGCTGACCCTCTATCCATTGAGCCAAACTGGCTAGGGCTGAACTACTATTTTGGAGTCACTGGTCTAATGCATCTTCCTTGTCCTCACCTTTCACATATGTCTCTCTTCTCGGCTGATAATTCTTTCTAGTAATTGTGAAACTTCAAAAAATATTCTTCCTACTTATGGGCACTAGTCGCTTTAATAAAGGTACTTAATGCAGATAAATAACTTTGTCATTACACCTCTACAAATTTATCATGCTAATCATAAATTGCTCACTGGTCTTCCCCTGCAGGCATTTCTGCTGCCGATATTCCTCCTCACTCTAGGATACTGACATACATGCAATAAAATAGCCCAAGTGCAGTTTACTTTTTGCCCTACAGGAAGTAATAGGGTCACACAGTCTCTGGTTTGGAAGGTGCCTTTGTGGTCCCCTAATAAACCTTGAGATATTTGTTTTTGGCTTTTATAACAAGTAGTCATCCAGCAACTGCTTGATCTCAATATTTAAATTATTACCAAAGTCTGGAGGAGCCTCTGCCAACTGAGGTCAGTTCTCAATCAGTCAATTCTAAGACAGAAACTTTGTCTTCAAGCTGAGCTAAGAGCTCTTCTCTGAAACTTCCATAGCTTTGTCCTAATCAGGTGCCCAAAGGAGTGGCAAACTACAAAGGTGCTCTTTCTTCTCAGTACAGCCAATCAGGCATTGATGGCAGCTTAACAAACTCTTTGTCAACCCCAGTCATGACTCTATGATAAACACAAAGGGTCTTCTTTTCGAAAACAAGTAAGTAGCAAAATGATCAAAGAGGTTATCGCTGTATATGACAGTTAACCAATAAAGGCAGATATAACCTTTGCCTAAAGAGGGTTTGGACAAATCAATGTAAACAAAGTAAAATCTGCAGCATAAAGAAAGATAGTGGCTTCTTTCCTGCTGTCCCTCTCTTCCCCTCTATCCAAATGAGCCCTGAGGGTCACTAACGGTCAGCATTAGATTTGAAATTACTAGGTATTAGTGAGTTGATTTGGGGTCCCTGGCAGCCTGCCAACACAGTACTACAAGTCAAGCTGTTTGAAAGCTCACCAAATTACAATATTAACCTTGGAAGATAGATACCGGCTGATTTGTACATCTTGTTTTGATCATCAGCATACACCAGTGAGAGAAAACAAACACCAGCCTTTCCCTGGACATCTATTTCTTGTTTGCCCATGCTAATTAGTACAATTTGCATAAACACAGAAAAATCCTATGTGTTTCTCAGTGTGTTTAGAGCTCATTTCTTATTAACTTCTGTCAATATTTCTACAATGCACACAACACAATCCACTCTCCACGTCTGACCAGGCCAAGCCCAGGAGCACATCATCTCTTTGCCTTCTAGTTCTAAATATGTTGGCTTAGAGAATGTATCAGACACATGAAGAATGTTATGAATCAACTGACCAATGACCTTGGTTTGTGGATTGAGAAACTGAAATGGATAAGTAAATGGCCCCAAGTCATAGTCCTGTGCCTCTGGGATAACCCTATAAAAATGTGCTGGATGACAATGGCACTAAGGGAAGGCGTTACAATATGTACTATCCTGAAACTGACATCTTCCACCTGTCTTGCTCTCTCTGTATTAAATGTGAAGAAAAGTGGGAATTATTAACATTATCTAGTGATTAAAAACACTGGGTTTCAGTCAGATCTGGATATTACCGCCAGCTCTCTACCAAATTAAAGTCCATTACAAAAAGTAGAAAGTTGATAATAACCAAGAAAATTTTTCAAAAATGGGAGCAATGGACATACCTTTTAACAAAATCACTATTAATTTATTATAACATTGCAATTATAGAAATAATTATAGAAATAATGGTGCCAGCTCAGGAATATATCCAGTTTTTATGCAAGAGAAAAAAAAAGTGTACAAGAAACCTTAGAAGAATCTAGAACTACAAGGCTTTATGCATGATCAAAACAGAACAAAAACTTCCCAGACCAATGAAGAAATTTGGTTACTCAGGAAACACTCCTGGAAAATCACCTAAGCGGCAATAAAAATAAAATTATATCCTTATATCTCATTGGACATTTTAAAAAGCCCTAGTTATAACAATATAAAATTTAAAAGCCATATAAACAACTACAAAAAGTATAGGTGAGTATTTAGCCAATTTCCAAGTGGGGAAAATATTCCAAGCATAAAATTATTAGACAAATTAACAAATGAAATGAGATTTTATTGCAGAGAAACTGTAACTACTATCTCAAAATAAAATCTGTTCCATCCAGTCTATCTCAAGTCAGGGGACAGTTTCAAACCTGATAAAGATTAAAGCAGTCCTTTTTCTCCTCTCTTTATCTCTCAGGAAGTTCACGTCTCCAGCTCTATGTTCTGGGAGAGATGATGAGGTGAATGTGTTCCGGGCATAAAGGTAAGATGTGAAGAGTCAACCTGGGTGGAGAGAAATGAAGAGAGCGGGTCTCCATCTGTGCAAAGCCCCTGTGTGGTGAGCTTGGTCTGCATACAATTCCTGACATCTCTTCTCTGATCTCTGCCACCTGAACAGCTGAGAAGTGAGACTGTGCATTATTCCTTACTTGTCCGCTTCTATTTATTTTCCATGCTTCTGATGTGAGCCTGGGTCTTGCACCCATCAATGGCTGAGGTAGTCTTGTTAAAATGATTCAAGAAAGCAATTTAGGTGATACAAACAAACTTGAGCACTTTAGGAAGTGGGCAGCCTCCACTCACAAGAGTTTGGAGAGCTACAAAGTGGGGTGGAAAGCAGGGAGCTTTTTTTAGGATAAATAATAGGGAATAAGAAAGAGAAAGAATAAAAAGACCTGATTGTCTGGGGTTACATAGGAATGTGCGATAGCCCATGTTACTTGGTGATTCCTGATTGGGAACCTAGATAGTCTGATTGCTAGGCAGATGCAACATTTACAAAAACACGAGACCAAAAAATTAAGTTTCATTTCGCTGACAGGGTTTCTCAGGATCAGTGATGCTCAACCTACCAAGGAAAGGTTAATGTGAGATCAATTTGACAGTGTGCATTGCTGCAGCACAAATCATTCCTAAACTTAGCAGCTTAAAGCAACACACATTTATTATAGCATAGTATCTATAATTCAGAAAGCAGACCATGGCTTAGGTGATTCCACTGGCTCAGGATCTCTCAGTGACTATAATCAAGGCATCAGCCAGGGTTGCTGTCATCTCACAGCCCAAGCAGAGGGGATCCACTTCCTAACCAACTCCCATGGCTGTGGGCAGGCTGATGCAGTCCTTGAATCTCCATCAGTTCTTCACCTTGTGGGCTTCTGCATAAGGTTGAGCACAGCATATTCCTCAGAGTAAGAAATTTAAAAGAGACAAGAGAGAGAGAGAGAGAGAGAGAGAGAGAGAGAGAGAGAGAGAGAGAGAGAGAGAGAGAAAGAGAGAGAGAGAGAGGGAGAGAGAGAGAGAAAGAGAGAGAGAGAGAGAGAGAGAGAGAGAGAGAGAAAGAGAGAGAGAGAGAGAGAGAGAGAGAGAAAGAGAGAGAGAGAGAGAGAGAGAGAGAGAGAGAGAGAGAGAACCCAGACTTTTTTTTATAACCTAATCTTCAAAGTGACATCCCATCACTTCTGTATTCTATTTTTTAGAAATGAATGACTAAACCCAGCCCATACTTAAAGGGAGAAAATCATTTATGAATGGTAATAGCAGGATGTGGGGATGTGGGAATTACACAGGGATGTCAATACCAGAAAGTGGGGACCTGTGGGGCCACCCACCAGGCTAGAAACTGCCCTGTGAGCACTTCACTTACCATGCAAGCTCCCTGACCCATGGGGTACCCACCTGCTCCCGGGAGGCAGGGAGGTCCTGCAACAGAAGCAGCAGGCTTTTGAGTTACAGATAAGTAATTGAGCATGAACTGGAACTGGCTGCAGCCCGCCTCAGCGCTGCAGGTGCAATAAAACTATGTAAAATCTCAACACCTCTCTCTCTGACCACATCCCAGATATTGGCACCCAGCGTCTGGGTGGCTTTGTGGAGGAGCAGAGAGCTGAGTTGTTGGTTTGCTGTAATAAAAGAGATGACAGTGAACAGAAGCAGTAGGAATTGCCTGATTTTAACCATTGCTGCATAGACATAGTACTTTGATCTCAAAGGAAATAATTTCTCCCCTAATAAATCCATTTTCATTTGAAAAATAAGCCTCGCGTGGTGGTTCTCATTTTCATAAAACCAGAGGGACCATGTCTATACAGGTTGGACTTGAAGCCAAAAATTCAAATGCCTCCAGGGCCAACTGTGTGTGATTTTGGCTTCATGGCACAAACTGGGGTGATAGGAATTGTGGGAATGTAAAAAGGCAGGCTTGGCGAAGATATCTTGTGTTATTATGCTTTATAATAAGAAGATATGTAGTAATTTGCTGCATAACAATGTTTCGGTCAATGACTCATTGCATATGTCACGGTGGTTCCCTAAGATTATAATGGAGTTGAGAAATTTATCACCTAGTGATATCACAGCCATCATTCATCACTCGTGTGTTTGTGGTGATGCTGATGTAAACAAACCTAGGGCACTGCCAGGGGTAGAAAACTATAGCACTAGAGCATAATACTTGAAAATGATAATAAATGGCTGTGTTCCTGGCTTATGTATTTACTGTGCTGTACTTTTTATTGTGTTTTTTCTGCTTATACAATGACTTTGCTGTAGAATCAAGGTGTGTTGTGCTGGCAGTAGCTCCACACATCTGCTGTTCACTGCATCTCTTTTTTAAAAAGTATATTTTATTGATTTTTTACAGAGAGGAAGGAAGAGGGATAGAGAGTTAGAAACATCGATGAGAGAGAAACATCGATCAGCTGCCTTTTGCACACCCCCTACTGGGGATGTGCCCGCAACCAAGCTACATGCCCTTGACCGCAATCGAGCCTTCAGTCCGCAGGCTGACGCTCTATCCACTGAGCCAAACCGGTTAGGGCCACTGCATCTCTTGATTGCATCATTTCTCTCATGCTTTACTTAATCTCACAATCCCCTAAGCAGACAAAATTCACTAATATTACCAGGATGAGGCCACACATCAAGTGATTGACCTGAAAACAAGAGTAAAAGTGAGTAAGAATTACAAAGATGGAAAAATCAGTGATGGTTATTACTCATCAGTCAGGCATGACACATTCCACCATAGATACCATCTTGAAGAACAATAAGGAAGAGACAAAAGCTGTTAAAAATTGGCTTCATTGACAGTAACAAGACTAACACAATTTTTTTATATATAGTTTTATTGATTTCAGAGAGGAAGGAAGAGGGAGGGAAAGATAGAAACATTAATGATGAGAGAGAATTATTGATTGGCTGCCTCCTGCATGCCTCGCACTGGGGATCAAGCGCAAAACCCAGGCATGTGCCCTGACTGGGAATAGAACCATGACCTCCTGGTTCATAGGTTGATGCTCAACCACTGAGCCACGCCAGCTGGACAAGACTAACACAAATTTGAGGAAGGTACATATCAGACATGGAGAAACTTCTAATGATCTGGATTAAAGTCCAGATGCACAAACATATCCTTTTCAGCACCATGATGGTCGTGGCCAAAACAAAAAGTTTATTTGCAATGTTGAAAGAAAAGGCGAGACTCAACTATGAAGTTAAATCTACTGCTAGCTCTGGGTGGTTTCAATAATTCAAGAATCAATATTCCTTACATAATATGAAGTGGTGAGTCAGACTATGATGTGAAAGCAGCTGAAGAATTTTTGGAAACTCTAGATAAGCTGATTGTACAGGAAAATTACTTCCCAGAGCAAATATTCAATATGGATATTTTGGATATTATATGCCCTATTCTGGAAATGGATGCCTGAAAATACTTTCATGCGTAAGGAGACCAAGTCAATGCCAGGTTTCAAGGCTTTTAAGGACAGGATAATGGGCCTTGTTGCAGGCCACAAATTGAAACCCTTTGTAATCTGGCACAGTGAGACCCCAGGGCCTTCAAGCATATCAATAAGCAAACACTGCCAGTGCACTATAGGATTATGAAGATGTCACAGATGACCCTGCTTCTCTTCTAAGGTGCCCTCCTGAAATGCCATGCCAGAGGAATAGAGAAGTATTGTTTGGAGAATACCTTTCAAGATTTTGCTTATTGTTCATAACCAGTGGACATAAGACATTGGGGGATAGGGGAGGCTAGGGGACTGTCTAGGGCGGGGGGATAAAATGGACACATATGTAATACCCTTTGTAATACTTTAAGCAATAAAAAAAAAAAAAAAAAAAAAAAAGATTTTGCTTATTGTTGATAATGCTCCCAGACATCCAACTTTAAAAAAAAAAAATTCTTCATTGTTGAAAGCATTGCATATGTCTCCTTTTCCCCCCATTGACCTCTCCCCACCCACTCCCGCACCCCCAGCACTGGTCCTCAGACATCCCACTTTTATTGGTGATCTTCAGCCCAGTACTACAGCAGTGATTCTCCCTCCAAAAACCACCTCTTTGATCCAACCAATGGATTAAGGGGTTAAAATAGCTTTTAAGGCCTACAACCTGAGCAGCACCTTTCCCCAGGCTGTTGTTGCAACTTAGAAAGACTGATGTAATTCTAGAAAAATTACTACATCTGTGACTGCATTAAGAATCTTGTTTGGGCTTTAGGTGATGTCACCAAGGAGTTTGGAAATGGCATCTGGAAGTAGGCATGCAAAAAGTTTGTTCATGATATCAAAAGATTTGCCAAGGATGAGGAGGTGGCAAATATCAACAAGGCTATGGTTGAGAATGCAAATAACTTTAACCTAAAGTGAATAAGGATGACATTGATCAGCTTCCGGTGGTGGTTCCAGAGGAACTGACTAATGGGGAGTTGTTGGAACTGGAACAGGAATGCACAGCTGAAGAAGAGACAAGAGGAAAGGAAACTGCAGGAGGTGAGAAAGAACCTCCAAGAAAATTCACAGTGAAGGATTTATAAGAAGCTTTTTATAGACCTCAACGAGCTCCTTAAGAAGTTTGAAAACATAAACACCAACACCATAAAGTTTTTGTTAATAAAGAGGAATAGTCATGGTGCATTACTTGCTTATAAGCTAATCTATGATGATAAAAATAACAACTATCATGTACATATTTCTGGAAAGAGTGACACCACATCAGGCAGGTCCTCAAGAGTTGTTCCAGAAGGTGGCGTTGTTTTCATTGGCAATGACTGCTCCATGCCTGTTATTGCCCTAAAGAACTTGCAGTGGACAGGAGGTGGAGGTGGAAGACAGTGTGATATTAATGAGCCCGATCAGGCCCAGGCTAATGTGTGTGTGTCATCGTTTTTTATGAAAAAGCTTAAGAAGTAAAAATAATAATAATAATATAGAAAAAAGCTTATAGAATAAGGATAAAAAGATTTTTGTGTTTTAAACTATTATACAAGAGACAAAAGTTAATACAATTAAAAAGGTTATAAAGTAAAAAAGTTATAGTAAACTAAGGTTAACTTATTAAAGAAAGGATTTAAAAAAAATAAGTTTAGTCCAGCCTAAATGTGCAGTGTTTGCAAAGTCTACAGTAGTGCACAGTAAGATCCCAGCCTTCACCTTCACTCACCACTCACTAACTCACCCAGCAACTTACAGTCCTGCAAGCTCCATTTATGGTAAGGTGAGTACCCTACACAGGTATACCAAAACATTTGCCTTTTTTTTTTTTTTTGCCTTAGAGAGAGAGTGGAAGGGAGAGGAAGAGACACAGAGAGAGAAACATAGAAACATTGATGTGAGGGAGACACATCGATTGGTTGTTTCCCACCCAGGGATTGAGCCTGCAACTGACCAGAATCGAACCTGGGACCCTTCAGTCTGCAAGCCGACGCTCTATTACAGTGAGCCAAACTGGCTAGGATGCCACATTTTTGTCTTTTATACTATTACCATTTTATATTAATATATATCTAGATACACAAATACTTACCATTGTCTTACAGTATTCAGTATAGTCACATGCTGTACAGGTTTGTAGCCTAGACTACATAGGTTTGTATAAGTGCATTCTATGTTCACACAAAGACAAAATTGCCTAATGAAGCATTTCTCAAATTTATTCGCATTGTTAAACAACACATGACTGTATTTGATCTTCCTCCCCATATGGGGCACACAGCTCCTAAAACCCTTAGGGTTTCCTAAGTGATAAGAGCACTGAAGGTGAAGAGCCTTTTGTTGTTAACAAGCTCCTTTCAACCACACCGGAGTTTATGTTAATGAGGTGACTTTTGGAAAGCATTTAAAAATGGGAATTGTTTGCCTGGGAAACCTAACATGGGCAGTGGTTCTCAACCTTCTGGCCCTTTAAATACAGTTCCTCATGTTGTGACCCAACCAGAAAATTATTTTCGTTGCTACTGCATAACTGTAATGTTGCTACTGTTAAGAATCATAATGTAAATATCTGATATGCAGGATGGTCTTAGGCGACCCCTGTGAAAGGGTCGTTCGACCGCCAAAGGGGTCGTGACCCACAGGTTGAGAACCGCTGGATTAGAGGTTTGTAACTTTCAACCCAACCCCCTGACCTTCAGGCCTCCAGGAGATCAGAGGTGCTAGAGATTAAGTTTAATCACCAATGGCCAATGATCTAATCAATCGTGACCAGGTAACAAAGCCTCCATATAAACCCCAAAGGACAGAATTTAGAGAGCTTCTGAGTTGGTGAACATTCGGAGATACTGGGAAGTTATGAGCTGGGAGAGGACATGGAAGAATAGTGCCCCTTCCTACATACCTGTCCTCTGCATCTCTTCCATCTGGCTCTTCCTGATTCATTTCCTTTTATAATAAACCAGTAATTTAGCAAGTAAATATTTTCCTGAGTTCTGTGAGCCCCACTAGCAAATTAATCTAACCTGAGGAGGGGATCCTGAGAAACACCAATGTGTAAGACATAATCAATTGATCAGAAGCACAGGTAACTGGACTTGTGTGTGAAGGGGAGGACGAAGTCTTGTAAGACTGAACATTTTACTTTTGGAGTCTGAAGCTGTCCCCAGGTAGACAGTGTCAGAACTGAGTTAAATTGTAGGTCAGCCCGCTGGTATGGCAGAATTGTTTGGTGGTATTGGAAAACACACATAAGACATCTGAATTCAATTCAAAACACTGGATATGCCAAATAAAAAATAACTTAGAGGTGAATTCTATCAACTATTGTCAAAATGTGAGACTGTAGGGCTGCAAAAAGAGTAGAAGTTATAAACCAGATATTGGGCAGTTATCCCAGTGACCTCTCAACAGGCTTTCAGACAGGGCCAGCCCAACACAGATCCGGAGAACACGCATGCCTTGCCCAAGGGTTCAGGGAGTTGTGGCCAGGACTCAGGCCTCCTAACTCCGAATCCAAATCTCATTGCATAAATGAAGCTTAAAACATACATATTATTTCTGGTTCTGACACCTCTGCTGATTAAGTCCTCTTCGAGTAAATTCCAGTAAAAATAGGCTAGGGGCAGGATGTTTGTGAGTCGCAGTGGTTCTCAACCTTCCTAATGCCTCGACCCTTTAATACAGTTCCTCATGTTGTGATGACCCCCAACCATAAAATTATTTTCGTTGCTAAGGATACCAGGTGTTATCCCAGGTATGCATATCAAGGCATTAAGGCATCATTCTGGAGATTTGAGTTACAATATTGAGACATGAAAATAGATAATGTGATGAACATCTAGGTGATGTGATCTATTTTGAGGTCAGATGAGAACTTCCTTGGCTCCAATGAGAACTTACTACGAATTTAAAACCCAAGAACTAAGACCAGCCCCACGGACAAAAATTCCAAACACTGCTGGGTACTTAGATTGTTGGAAAAATGATAGAGGTTGTAGAAATGAAATACTAAACTCAAGAATACAAAAATAAAAAATCAGACTTGATTTAAAAAATGAGCTCACAATGATAGCTAACATTTATTAAGTTTATATTGATTATGTGGTAGGCACTTTGCTTTCATTATTTCTATTTAGTCCCCACAAGTATATTACTATTTCCATCTTACAAATACAGAAACTGAATCTTGGAATGTTGGGAAGCATGAAACTTGGTTGGAAAGTTTGCAAGGATGACATTCCGATACAAGGGAAGTGTGTGGAAGGCCGCCTGCCCTGTTTATCAGAATTCTGACTTAAGAGAGACTTAGGGGAGTGTTGAAGGCAGTGCCCTGATTATTCCCTGACCTTCCCAAACAAGCCTGTGCATGTTCAGACCCCCGGGTGTTTGCTGGAATCCTTATGCTTAATCCCTGAATGCCCTTGCCTACAGGACAATGTAACCACATGTGTCTTCCCAAGGTTACCCACCCTACTGATTGTATCTAAAGATAAAAATTCCAATAAAAGCCTAATGAGGCAGGCAATCCAGGCTGCCTGGCTCCTTTAGCCAGACCGTCCTTTAGCCTCTCTTTCACAGTGAAACTGTGTCAGAATAATCTGTTCATCCGATGCTCAGGGGCTGCTGGTCAGCCCTGGCATTGGAAAGATTAAGTAACTTATACAATGACCCATAGCTGGTTTGTAGAAGAGATGGGACTTCAAATTAAGTCTGTTAACTCTAAAAGTCTATGAGATTAACAGGTCCACCGTGAATCAGAGGGCCCATCGGTTCCCTTTGTTGTCTACAGAAGTTCCAGCCCCAGGAATGTCAAGGTGACTCTCTGTTGGAGACTGGTTTGGAAACTGTAGATGGCAAGGTGCTGAAATCACAATGAAAATATTAAAAGAGGGTAGAAAAAGAAAAGCTTTGATGTTAAACTTTTTCATATAAGCACATTCTTGCTGTATGTCTACAAAGCAGTCATTGAAATCCAGCTTCTTGAGAAATGAAAATCCATCATTATCTATTACTGCCAGGGCTCATGTGGGATAAAAAGAAGCCCAGGCCTGATGTACACCCAGATTTAGAGGAGTGAAGTCTAGAGGTCAGAGATTGGAAAGACCTGCCAGGAGATGCAGGTGATATGGGAGATTGCCAGTAATTGATGAGAGAAGATAACATTCCTGGCAACAGGCATTGGGTGCCAGGTCTGACAAAAGCAAGGTGGGACTAGAGTTTTGAGTCTTCCATGTTTCCAACACTTTGGTAAAGATTTACATTTTCTTTAATGATAAAAACTACTTATTACTGAGTATGTCCTAGGAGTCATTTTGTGAAGTCCTTTCCATGCATTATCTCATTTAGTGCTCACAACAAGGCTATGAAGTCAGTGGACTTGTTCCCAGCTTGCTGATAACTGTCAGCATTTACTTATTAAGTTCCCAACATAGGACAGCATCACTACCTAGCACCTTCTAGACCAGGGGTGGGCAAACTTTTTGACTCGAGGGCCACAATGGGTTCTTAAACTGGACCGGAGGGCCGGACCAAAAGCATGGATGGAGTGTTTGTGTGAACTAATATAAATTCAAAGTAAACATTATTACATAAAAGGGTACAGTCTTTTTTTTTTTTTTTAGTTTTATTCATTTCAAATGGGCCGGATCCGGCCCGCAGGCCATAGTTTGCCCACGGCTATTCTAGACCTAGTTATATGTGAAAGGCATTTAGTCGAATTTAAATGTGCTGTAAGTATAAAAACACCCAGTGAGAAAAAGAATGTAGAATGCATCATTAATAGTCTTTATATTGATTCCTTATTAATATTTTGGATATATTCTAAATGATAATATTTTAAACAGACAGTTGACTTTTGAGCAATGCAGGGGTTAGGAACATGGACCTCCCACAGTCCAAAATCCATGCATAACTTTTGACTCCCCCAAAACATAACTATTAAAAGCCTATTGTTGACCAGGAACCTTACCAATAACATAGTCGATGAACACTATATAATACATATATATTGTATTCTTACAATAAGGTAATCTAGATAAAAGAAAAAGTTATTAAGAAAATCATAAGGAAAAGAAAATACATTTATAGTACTGTACTATATTTATCAATAACATAAGTTTATACAATCTGTTTACAAGATTAATCATTTGTCAGAACCTACATCAATTATGCCTTATATGATACAAAACACTGTAGATGTTATATGTATTACTAACACTAGACATAAAAAATAAAAAGATAATGCAAGATATTTACAGCATAATGATTTATGCATCGGTAATGAAGAAATAACAACATGATTATTCTATGAGATATGATCACTTCACCGTAATGGATATAATGGATATGATCACTTCACCGTAGCCTAGCCTACACACTAATAAATGAACCATTATAAATTTTTATGGAATACGATGGTAGTTATATTCATAATACACTATTAAAAACACTTTTATATTTTTTTAAAAACCTGTGATGATAGGCTGATATTCAGTTCCTCCAACTATAAGAGAGAGGCACACTATCCTTTATAATAAAAGCCTAATATGCAAATTGACCCACTGAGAGAACAACTAGTGGAACGACTTGTCGCTATGCTGTGCATTGACCACCAGGAGGCAGATGCTCAACGCAGGAGCTGCCCCCAGTCCACAGGCCCCAGGCCAGCAAAGGCAGTGCCAGCGGGGGGCCCCCCCTACCCCCGCCAGTCACCCCAAAGATCGGCCCTGATGGCCAGCTAGGCCTAGGGACCTTACCCATGCATGAATTTCATGCACCGGGCCTCTAGTACAATAATATAATTCTTTGAAAGCATAGTTATGAAACAGTAAGAAAATACATGCATTACTAATTTTTTAATAAAATATTACTCACCTTATGGTAAGGATAGGTTATCCACTTCAATAAAAGTCTTGTATGCAATGTTCTGCATGGTGAATGAATACTTAGGTGGGGATGATGGTGACACAAAAACATCTCACACAGTCTTGTACAGTTATTATATTTTCACATACACACACACAACAGATAAATTTATTCGCTGTATGGCATGAAAATAAATTACTGTTCATTAACAGGAAGCAGATCATCATAAAGGTCTTCATCCTTGTCTTCCTGTTGAGTAGGCTGAGGAGGAAGAGGAGGGTTGGTCCTGCTGTCTCAGAAGGAAGAAGCGGAGAAGGCCAAGGGCGAGGCAGGAGAGCAGGCACAGGTGATGTCAATTTATGGAAATACACTATAACTTCTGTCTGACTTTTTGCTTTTTCATTTCTCTAAAAATGTTTCTGTAGAATACCGATTCTTCTTCAACCATTTGTTTTCAATTTAAGGCCATAGTATGGAAGAGTCCATGCCATAAAAGAAGTCAAAAGGTCTTGAATGATTGGAACATTCCATAATAGGGACTCTTTTCTGCATTAAAAACCTATTTGGGCAGATATTCTTTTCCTCAATGATTTTCTTAATGGTACCTTGGAACTCTTCTGCTGCATCTTGGTCAGTATGTGTTTTTTGTTGTTGTTGTTGTTGTTGTTGTTGTAATCTTGGCACTTTTTAAGCCAAAATCTTTTTCTAAAATTATCAACCCATCCTTTGCTAGCTTTAAATTCTCCAGCATTAGGTCCTTCACTTGCCTTTTGCTTTAATTTGTCATATAAAAATTTGCTTTTTTCTCAAAGCATATTGAGTGCATAGGTTTGCCTTTCTTATAGCAATGCTGCACACACATAAAAGCTGCATTTTCAATACCATATAAGAAATTACTTCGCAAAAATGTGCCAGGTCTTCCTGCCTGCTGGTATAGCTGCTGTGATGCTTCACAAAGTCTTTTTTTTTTTTTTTTTTTTTTTTACAATGGTCCTTACACTGGATTTATTTATCTTGAGATGGTGAGCCACTGAGCTGCAGACCTCAATTTATAGTACATGTCCAGCAATTCAACTTTTTCTTGTAATGTCATGACTTTTCTCTGCTTCTTGGAAGCACTTCCAGCATTACCAGTGGCATTTTGTGTGGGTCCCATGGTGTTGTTCAAGGCATTGCACTAAACACAATGTAAAATACATAAGGAACACAAGAAATCATTTTTTTCTATGATATGCAATTTCGTGGAGATACAAACTGTTCATAAAAAGATGATTAGTGTCACCTGGCATTTTCAGCAGCTACAGCCCTTGAGCTTACCGTAATAGCAATAGGAAGTAGCTGCAAAATTATTATAAGTAATATAGTATGCACTACATTTAATTTTCTGCAGTAATGATTTAATACTGCTTTTTTTATGTTTGTTTACATTTACCTGGGCTATAAATGGTGTCATGTATAGTCTGTAAGTATTTATGTATATAAATATTGATAAAGTTTAGCTTTTTATAATAGACTAGAGGCCCAGTGCACAAACTTTGTGCACTAGAGGGGGCATCCCTCAGCCAGGCCTGTGTCCTCTCACAGTCTGGGACCCCTTGCTCCTTACTGCCCACCTGCTCGCTGCTCCTTAGTGCTGCCTCGGAGGCAGGAGAGGCTCCCGCCACCTCTGCTGCACTTACCAGCCATAGGCCTGGCTTCTGCCTGAGCAACGCTCCACCTGAGGGAGTGCACTGGCCACCAGGAGGCAGCTACTGGTGGTCAGTGCACATCATAGCTACTGGTTGTTCTGGTCATTCTGCTGTAACGGTCGTTTAGGCTTTTACTATATTGACTAGAGGCCCAGTGCATGAAATCCGTGCATGGGGAGGGTAAGGGTAGAGGGTCCCTCAGCCCAGCCTGCACCCTCTCGCAATCTGGGACCCCTCGGGAGATGTCCGACTGCCAGGCAATCCCTGTGGGATCAGGCCTAAACCAGGACATCCCTCTTGCAATCTGGGACCGCTGACTCCTAACCACTCGCCTGCCTGCCTGCCTGCCTGATCACCCCTAACCACTCTTCCTGCCTGCCCGATCACCCCTAACTGCTCACCTATCTGCCTAATCACCCCTAACCACCTCTGCCTCGGACCCCATAGCCATGGTTTCATCAGGAAGGACATCCAGAATGATGTCCGGAAGGTCATTTGGCTGTCTGGTCTAATTAGCATATTATGCTTTTATTATTATAGATTTGTATATATATTATGATAGTAAATAATAAAAATAAATTAGTACCTATATATATATATTATGCATTCATAACATGCTTAATGTTTTCTTAATTTTTTTCCATGTTTCTAGGCTACATAGTTCATTTGCAATTTTTTTCAAATTGTCTCAAATCTTCAAGAAATTTTTAATATTTTTATTGGAAAAATCTACATGTAACTAGCTCACACAGTTCAAACATGTGTTGTTCAATGGTCACCTGTATTAGGTTACAAAAATATATTAACAATTTCACCTTTTTTTGTTTTTCACTTTTTTAATATGGCTACTAGAAAATGTAAAATTACATATATGGGTCTCATATGTGACTTGCAATATGTTACTAATGAACAGTACTGTACAAGACATTATCCTATATAATAAAGATGTAATATGCAAATGGTCGTTACACCGTGAAGCGTAATGACCGACCATGTAATGACCGAATCATGCCTCAGCAGGAGGGTGGGGCAGCGAGCTATGAGCAGGCGGCAGAGAGCCATAGGATTGGGCAGGGCAGCAAGCTATGAGGGGAGGGCGGGGGGAGAGGGGAGAGCCACAGGAGGGTGGCAGCAGACTACTGGCGAGCTACTGGCTCACCGATTCGTGCTTAGGGCTACTAGTCTCATAATATCTCAAAAACTTAAACCTTATGACTAAATTATTTTAAAAATATGTTTTTATTGATTTTTAGAGAGATAGATGGGAGAAGGATAGAGAGATAGAAACATCAATGAAAGAGGAACATCATTGATCATATGACCTGCACACTCCCTATTGGGAATTGATCCTGCATCCTGGGCATGTGCCCTGACCAGGAATCGAACCAGAGACCCCTTGGTTCCTGGGTTGATGCTCAACCACTGAGCAACACTGGCCAGGCTGACTAAATTTTTAGTTAGAATTTATAAATGAAGAAAGCAAGGCTGAGGTCAAACTAGTTAATAATAAATACTGCCTCTGACCCATACCTGTCTCTGTAGGTTGCCCTGTATTAGTTTTCTATTGCTGCTGTAAAAAATTAGCACAAATTTAGTGGCTAAAAACAGCACAAACTTATTTTCTCATAGTTCTGGAAGCCAGAAGTCTGAAATCAGTTTCATTAGGTTAAAGTCAAGGTGTTGGCAAGGCCATGCTCCTCTGGAGACTATAGGGCCGAACTTGCTTCCTTGCCTTTCCCAGTTTCCAGAGCTGCTCTCCTTTTATCCCTTAACTCATGACCTCTCCTGTCATCTTCAAAGCCAGACCTTTAACATCTTCAAATTCTCTCTGCTTCTTTTCTATTTTAAAGGTCTACAGTCCACTCTTAGAATTGACAGGTTGTTCCATTTTGCATGAACTCTGTGAATTCACATGTTTGTCTTTCTACATATATGCTATGCTACAACTTTTTTCTTTCCTCCTTGGAGCCTATTTGGGTGGGTAGCTGTACAAAATCCTCCGAACAAATTTATACAAACTGGGGCTAATGCTTGAATCAACCTAGCCAAATGAAACAAGAACTGCCCCACCCCCCAAAGAAAATTAAAAACAAAATAAAAGCCAAGACAATTATTTGCATTGGTATGTATTAGATTAGCATCCAAGGGAGGATCTGGAAGTGTGGGAGATCCTGCACAAAGAATTGTTAGCGTTAGGGTATGCACATAATGAAACCTTCCCCACACACGATGGAATGAAATTGGTGAAGCCCAGGAGAGATGCTGTTAAACTGAAGATGGAGGTCTGGGTGAAAGTTCTCAGGAAGAGACTGAACAGGAAAGCACGGAACCTGCATTCAAGCAATCCACCCTCAGACAATAAAATGAAACCATCTCCAAAGTCCACATGGAAGATGAGGCTCGAGCCAATGAGTAATTCCCCTACGTCATGCCATATACAAAAAGTAACTCAACATGAATTATAGAGCTAAATTTAGGAGTAAAATCTATACAACTCTTAGAAGAAAACATGGGGATAAATCTTGGTGACCTTTGACAATAATTTAATAGCTATAACACCAAAAGCATAAGCAACAAAAGAAAAAAAATAGACAAATTGGACTTTATCAGAATTAAAAAAATTGTGCATCAAAGAACACTGTTAAGAAAGAGAAAGATAATCCACCCACAGAATGGGAGTAAATATTGTAAATCCTATATACAGAACATACTAAAAAAATGTACAACTCAATAGCAAAAAGGCAAATAATTCAATTAAAAAAAGGACAGAGAACCTAAATAGACATTTCTCCAAAGAAAACATGCAAATTTCCCATAAGTACATAAAAATATGCTCAATATTATTGACTACCAGGTAAATACAAACCAAAAGCACAGTGAGGTGCTACTTTAAACCCACCATGATGGCTATTATCAAGATAGATAATAGCAAGTGTTTTCAAGGATGTGGAGAAATTAGAATCTTTCTACATTACTGATGAAAATTTTAAATAGTGCAGTTGTTTTGTAAAAACAGTCTGGCAGTTCCTCAAATGATTAAAAATAGAGTTACAATTCAACATGATAATATCATTCTTATGTATATATCCAAGAGAAGTGAAAACATATGTCTACACAAACAATTGCACATGAATGTTCATAGCAACATTATTCATAATAGCCAAAAGGTAGAACTAATCCTAAGTGTCTATCACCTGGTGAATGAATAAACAAAATGTGGTATATTCATATAATGGAATATTATTTGACCACAAAATAATATAAAATATTGATGTTACAATATAGGTAACCCTTTAAAACCTTATGCTAAATGGATGAAGCTGGTCATAAAAACACATTATATGACTCCATTTATATGCAATGAACAGAGGAGGCAACTCTTTAAGGGTCAGAAAGTAGCTTTTTGGCTGCTTCAAGCTTAGGATGAGGAGGATGGAAGGAGAAGGAAGTGCTAACTAATATGTACAGGGCTTCTTTTTTGAGTGATGAAAATGTTCTAAAATTGATTATGGTGGTAGTAGCATAACTGTGGATACACTAAAAAAATTGAACTATATATTTTAAGTAATAAATGATATGTTATGGGATTATTTCATGTAGCTGTTAGAAAACAAAAACAAAAACAAAAGTAAAACCTAACACATTTCACAAATCAGAAGATACTATAAAAGTTAATGAAAATGAAAACAAAGTTATTAAATTTTAGCCAGATATTATCCCATGCCAAAGCTCATGATCCCAAGTTTTACTCTCTCTCTTTTTAAATGGAGGGGTGCCTGACTGACATGGCTCAGGGGTTGAATGTCTGTCTATCTATGAACCAGGAGGTCACGGTTCCATTTCCAGTCAGGACACATGCCCCTGGTTGCAGGCTCAATCCCTAGTATGGGGCAGGCAGGAGGCAGCCTATCAATGATTCTCTCTCATCTTTGATGTTTCTATCTCTTTCTCTCTCTCTCCCCTCCTCTCTGAGATAAAAAAAAAAAATATTTTTTTAAAATTTTTAAAAAGGGAGGGGTAATTAGAGATAACAATGTATTAATAACATACTAGTAAGTACTTTTCTTTCTCCCATTAAAACCACATAGAAATGCTGGATGAAATATAATTTTATAAATATAATTTATTACTTGGTCAATACAAGAAAAGGAAATAAATCTTCATGTATGAGAACCAAAAAGGAACATCAAAGCCAGAGATGTAAGAGAAACTGACATTGGGGGTTTGCAAGACATATCATGCAGGGACTTGGCTGGCGTCTGAGGAAAATGGAAACCTAGAAGCCAATCACCAGCTTAAACTTTGGAATTTCAAATAATTTTCTATTCTCAAAGACTAGAAAAATTTCAACACTTTGCATGGTTCAATGGCGAGGAAACTTACTTGCACATGAGAAAAAAGATGACACCAGCAAGAAATTAAAATCTCAGGACTTCACCATCTCATCTGTGGGTGGAGTCTGCATTTATATGGGTAAGGCCATGAAGCATACATTAATACAAAAGCAAAACAAGCAAACAACAGCAACAACAAAAACTCTAAATCAGAGAAATCTATAGCTAACCTAGCAGAAGAAATTTTTTAATAGTAAAATGGTTATACCATTTTTCATCATTTTTTAAAAAAGAATGGTTTATTGATTTTTTTTTAAGAGAAAGAGAGGAAGGGAGAAGAGAGAAACATGTTATGAGAGTGCAACACAGGTTGGCTGCCCCCTAGATGCCCCTTACTGGCGATTGAGCCAGCAACCTGGGCATGTGTCTTGATCTGGAATCAAACTAGTAGCCCTTTTGTGCATGTGTCCTGACTGGGAATTGAACCAGCAATCTTTTGGTGCCCAGGGCGACAGTCAACCAACTGAGTTACACCAGCCAGGGTGGAAGAATTTTTTGAAGCATTCTTAAAGAAACATGAAACATCTCAGGAAGACCATATCTCCCTAAAGTTGATCTCATATAAAAAAAAATCTTATAAACTACATAAGAAAATAAGCTTCATGTAGAATGCAACAAGAAGAGAAAATAGTATTTTGAGAAATGAAAATAATGGAATGATCTAGAATAAATATAAGCTAGGTATAGTTGCGATATACCAATACCAACCAGAGATTTTTCTTTTTGACAGGAATAACAACATTGGAAGAAAACAAAAAAGGAAATCTCATGAAGTGACTCAATGCTATTGTGGATGGGCCCTAATCCAATACTTCCAGTCACTGAACTAATCCAAGTTTCTACCCTCTTGCAAGAATTTCCTCTACAAATTCCGGATAAATGGTAATTGAAGCAGAATATTGCACCTTTAGACAATTTAATTTATCAGAAACTTTTTTTTTTTTACTATATTGGATTAAAATATACCTTCCAATAAAATCCAGTTCTTGCTCCACATTATAGGATACAGTGAAAATAATGGAATCCTTCCTTTCATATGAGAACTTTTCATTATTTGAAAATAGACACCTATTTCCTCCTAAATCTTCCGGGTCAGCCACTCTCAGTTCTTTCACTTTTTCTTACCAACATTTTTTGATTTCAGATACTTTTACCAACTTAAGTTCTCCAGTACTCATTTCAGTTTGACAGTCTTTGCCTAGGTAAGTTTAACTGCTGCAAATTTAGTTTTGATCCTCACTCTGTTATCAAGTATAATTATAATCCTCTTAGCCTGACATCATTCCCACCTTCCCTCTGACCTCAGTGTCATCAATAATTGGGTCAGTTGACATATGGTAAACTTACTAATGTTTACCTCAGGGCTACAATAAAAAAAAGTAAATGTAACATTTTTGGAAAAATCTGAACCTAATGCTTGTTATTTAACAAGTGCTCAATAATGGTAGCAATGATTAAAACTGATAGAAAATATTGATCAATCCGAGTTTACCATGAAATTCAGAATGTGTAGAAATTTCAAAATCTTATTGAAAGTGAGAAATAGATCTATTACTAACTTGCTCATATGAAAAAAAAAAAAGCCTTATTTAAAGGAAATAAACTGGGGCCCAGAAAATGAAAGGACAGTGAGTTTGGCAGAGCAACAAGATGAAGGGTCAGAGTAGAAGGAAGTAGATAGCAGAGGCGGGGGACCTACAGAAAGATGAGCAGTAGAAAAATAAAGTATGGGAGATCAAACAATTTCGGACACCTATCTTGTCACTTCATGTGGGGCTAAGTGCATTCTGGGTCATTTTTAAGCTTCCTCAGATTCAAGACTTTTGAACAGAAATTTGTGGCACTAGCCAGACACCTCATCACCTCAGTTCAGTCTTGGGGTATCATCCTTGCTCCAATGATCAAGTTAGCCTACTTATTTATTGTTCATATGCATGTCTCCCTATTGACCACAATAGTAAATTGAAATTTTTATCATGTCTACAGAAATATGATAATTCCTTGGATCAACAAACCAATTGGCAGTAGACTAACATCATCATTGTCATCAACATCACCACCACCAACAAAATAAATCAGAAAATGAGGTTAGCCTGATATGATATGAGCTGCACTTCATGAACTTGATTGGTCTTATAATACCTTGCTTCTCTCAACATTTCTATTTGGTATTCTATTTCAAAACATATTATTAGTCTGAGCCATGGGTCATAAAGTCTTTTAGAGAGTCTAGGGCAGAGGTGACACGTGAACTTATTTTTTTGGTGGATTTTTCTTTGTTAAGTGGCATTTAAATATATAAAATAAATATCAAAAATATAAGTCTTTGTTTTGCTATGGTTGCAAATATCGAAAAATTTCTATATGTGACACAGCACCAGAGTTAAGTTAGGGTTTTTCAAAATGCTGACACGCCGAGCTCAAAAGGTTCGCTATCACTGATCTAGGGTCACCTTTCTTGTCTCTCCATTGAGCCTGTCTGTCAAATATCACACCTTCCTTAGTTCAACACAACTCCCTAATGGGAGGCACAGAGCACAATGACTTAGAGGATTTTCCTTTAACTGTATTAAGTCAGCACAACTCCAGCTGTCCCAATTAAAAGACATCTTTCTTTTGCTCCAAATATTAAAAAGTATTATTTTTCCTGGAATTTTCCTGTAAGTTTCAGCTTCTTGGCATTGCCCATGCTATTCTGCCAGCAGTGGGGTACAGAGGAAAAGGTAACGTACAAGATGGCTCACGGGTTGTGTTGGACATCCTCATCTCTAAAATGAGAATAGAAGTGCCCACCCTCCCAAGCGATATGTTTTTTGTAAAGACCAACTAGATTAATGGTTGTGACAGAACACTACAGTCTTAAAACACTAAACTAATGGTAAGCCACATTATAACTTCATAGACATTCTTTCCTACGCTTCCCTATTCCAATTCTTTAAAAGGCATTTTCTCCCCAAGGTTCCGCATTAGTAATAATTGCAAAAAGAATAACATTGTGTATTATATCTGATGCCCTTTGTATCCAGAGGACTTTCATGCTTATTATCCCACTTAATCCCTATTAATATCCTGAAAACGCTTGTTTGTTCTGCCTGGTAACTGCCCCAAACTCCGAGGAGTTTTCTTTTAACCTCCATCAAAAGGGTGTACTTGAGGTCAGGGGGAAATCCATTTGATTACTAAATTTACTCTAAGGTCCGAAGAGCTCCAGGGACTGCTGAGTGTGTTCATTCTCCCAGGTCTATTTTCGTTTCAACAGAGAGTTCCTCAACCCTTCCAGGCAGTGTGCCCGCCAGGTGGTGAGGGTTGATGTATTTCAGGGGAGAGTTTGTTCCCGAGTTCCTCAGGCCACTCCCTGTGAGCAGCTAGCTGTCTGGTTTTGCAGCTAATAAAACCATGGCGGTACTTTGGGAAACAAATCCATGCTGCACCAGTGCCTGTTGCTAGATATGAAGTTGCCAGTATCTCAAAAACATCTCCGTGAGCCCTGCCACAATAATCCTATGATCCTAGAGTCTTGTCATCTAATATTTCACATTTGATGTTCTTTTCAGGCATAAATTTCATGTATATTTTATCCTTTTAAGGACAAATTAGATTTGTTCACTTAGTTTGTATTAAATGATTCCGAATTATGAATGAACAATTGTTTTTAAAAAGGACAATCAGGAGAAATATATATTCATTGAGCTACATTGGAAGATAGAAAAAATGTATCAGCAAATTCAGGCATGTGAATACAATGCCTGTTATATTCACTTTATGCGCTTTCATATTTAATATTGATGATCTAGGAATAACAGAGTAAGTGATCAGGTGAAATCAGCAAGCAGGATCAAAGAGTGCAATAAAAATAACTGACATA
Organism: Myotis myotis; assembly: GCF_014108235.1. Classification (NCBI taxonomy): domain Eukaryota; kingdom Metazoa; phylum Chordata; class Mammalia; order Chiroptera; family Vespertilionidae; genus Myotis; species Myotis myotis. The sequence goes on from NW_023416318.1 coordinate 6,523,733, forward strand.
TATCGAACAGTTCTTACAAGACAGGGACTGTCCTAAGCACGTACCATGCATTATCTTATGTAGTCCTCTCAACAACTCTAGGAGGTGGGTTCTATTGTCATCCCAATCTTATACATGAGAAGGCCTAGGTTTGCAGTGGTTCTCAACCTTGGCTGCACATTAGAATCACCTGGGAATCTTTTTAAAATCCTGATTTCTGGGCCTCATCCTCCGGAAAGTCTGTTTCTTTGTTATGGGGTGGAGCCACAACATTAGTAACAAAGAAACAGAATTTCCGGAGGATGAGGCCCAGAAATCAGGATTTTAAAAAGATTCCCAGGTGATTCTACTGTGCAGCCAAGGCTGAGAACCACTGATTTAGAGGATCTAACTAACTTGCTCAAGAGCCAGACCATGATCTCAGGTGTAACTGCCTGCCTGCCTCGTTTGTTTTCTCACTTGCTACATTGAATACACTCTTGAGGAAAAACAGCAAATTCTCCCACAAAAGCCCATTTTAAAAAGAATGAAGATGAAATTGCACTCTTACTGAAACACGGCCTCAAATTTGTAGAGTGCTATCCATGGCTTGTCCAAGCAACATAATATAAAGCATAGGTAAGTCTTTAGCATTCATTCGATTTCTTCTAGAAGGTAAGTTCTCTATATCTGATTAGTACATTGTGATATTGGTTTGAATTTTGTGGAGTAAAATTACAAATGAGAAATAATTTAGTTCTAAAGAGATAGCAAGAGAAATGGTCAGACAACCAAATCTGGGCATGGGATATGATGGCATGAAAGCCTTCATCGAATGTTGCCAGTGTCTGCACATGGAGTTCCAGGGGCATTTCCATCTTTTTCAGACTCCTTGCTTATTCTGAACTTAGAATCTCTTTCTGGCTATTTTCCCAGTGGAATGCTGTTCTCATTCCTCCCTTTATTCTATAACCCTAGTGGCACGTGTTTTTTGTTTTGTTTTTTTTTAATCTCTAGCTTAAAGACTTCTCAGGCAATCATCATCTCGATTCAAATCTTGCATATCTGACCTTGAGTCAGATTTAGTCACATAGGCATTATATTTTATTGTCTCATGTTGTATATGGTAATAATTGTAAGCTTTTGAGGGACATTTTTCTCTTTCATCTTTTACACATCTCCTAGTAATTCTACACATAAAAGTAGACACCCAAATTCACTTTTAAAAGTCATTTATAAAAAGTTATAATATAAAAGCAAGCCACACAATTCATTCAAAAAAATCTGACACTCGCCGAAACTGGTTTGGCTCAGTGGATAGAGTGTCGGCTTGCGGACTGAGAGGTCCCAGGTTCGATTCCGGTCAAGGGCATGTACCTGGGTTGCGGGCACATCCCCAGTGGGAGATGTGCAGGAGGCAGCTGATCGATGTTTCTCTCTCATCGGTGTTTCTAACTCTCTATCTCTCTCCCTTCCTCTCTGTAAAAAATCAATAAAATATATTTTAAAAAAAAATCTGACACTCAAGTCAATTAAAATTCCTGGTACTGCCACATACATATCAAAATGGCTAAAATTAAAACAAACAAAACAAAACAAGACAGGCAATGCTAAATGGTACTGAGGACATAGAGCAACTGGAACTCTCATATATGGTTGGTAGAAATGCTCAATGGTAAAAATGGCATAACTGATTTGAAAATCCTCTGGTATTTTTTTTTAATCCACTTACTTTGTGAACTACCAATCCCACTAGGTACTTACCTAAGAGAAATAAAAATATATTTCCACAAAACACTTGCATTTGAATGTTCATAGCAGTTTTATTCATATTAACCAAAAACTGGGAATAACCCAGTTGTCCATCAAGTATAATAGATAAACAAACCATATTAGATTTATAGACTATAACATTACTCAGCAATGAAAAAGAGAGAACTATTTATATATACTGCAATATGGATGGATCTCAAAGAACTGCTAAATAAAAGAAGCCTTACATGTAAAAATGCTTAATATGTGATTGTCCGGGGGGTTGAGGGTAAGAATGGAAAAGCATAGGAGGAAACTCCCCAGAATGACAGCAAAGTTCTGCATCTTGACAAGGATTTGGGTTGCACAAGTGAATGTTGTTGTCTGAACTAATTGAATGATACCCAGAAATGAATGCATTTCATTATATACTAGAGGCCTGATGCACAAAAATTTGTGCACTCGGGGGGGAGGGGGCATCCCTCAGCCCGGCCTGTACCCTCTCGCAGTCTGAGACCCCTCCGGAGATAACAACCTGCTGGCTTAGGCCTGCTCCCGGGTGGCAGAGGGCAGGCCCAATCCCTAGGTGCAGCCCCTGATCGGGCTCAGAGCAGGGCCGATTGGGGAGTTGGGGCACCGCCCCCTGTCATGCACAGAGCAGGGCGGATCAGAGGGTTTGATGCCACCCTCAGTCACGTTCAGGGTAGGGCTGATTGGGGGGTTGGGACACCACCCCTGTCACACTCAAGGCAGGGTCAATCCGGGGGTTGCGGCACTGCCCCCTGTCACACACAGAGCAGGGCCAATCTGGGGGTTGGGGCGCTGCCCCCTGTCACTCACAGAGCAGGGCCCATCAGGGGGTTGGGGAGCTCCCCCCTGTCACGCACAGAGCAGGGCCCATCAGGGGGGTTGGGGAGCTCCCCCCTGTCACTCACAGAGTAGGGCCGATAGGGGAGTTGGGGCACTGCCCCTTGTCACACACAGAGCAGGGCGGATCAGGGGGTTGGGGTGCTGCTCTCTATCACCCACAGATCAGGGCCATTCAGGGGGTTGGGGCACCTCCACTGTGATACTCAGGGCAGGGCCGATAGGGAGGTTATGGCTCTACCCCATAACACACAGAGCAGGGCCTGTGGGGGGGGGGGTGCCCCCCCCTGTCACACACAGAGCCGCAGGGCGATCAGGGTGTTGGGGAGCTCCCCCGTATCAGGCACAGAGCAGGGCTGATCAGGAAGTTGGGGCGCCTTCCCATGTCACAAACAGAGCAGGGTGGATAGGGAGGTTGTGGCCCCGCCCCCTGTCACACACAGAGCGCTATCGGGGGTTTGGGCGCTGCCCCCTGTCACCCTGATCCTGGTGCCGGGAGGCCTCTCAGCTCCACTGATCCCAGTGCTGGGAGGCATATTACCCTTTTACTATATAGAATAGAGGCCTGGTGCATGGGTGGGGGCTGGCTGGTTTGCCCTGAAGGTTGTCCTGGATCAGGGTGGGGGTCCCCACTGGGGTGCCTGGCCAGCCTGGGTGAGGGGATGATGGCTGTTTGCAGCTGGTCACACACCCTTCAGGGTGGGGGTCCCCACTGGGGTGCCTGGCCAGTCTGGGTGAGGGGCTGAGGGCTGAAGCTCCCAACTGCTCCTTTTTTACTTTTTTCTTTTTTTATTCTGGGCCAGCTTTAGCTCTGGCTCCAGCTCTGAGGCCTCTGCTGCTGAAATCAGGTATCTGGTTTGTTTCGGTTCTATAATCCAAACAATGTATAACTCCAGCTCTGAGATCCCGGCCAGCTGAAAGCAGGTTTCTGGGGTTTTGTTTAGCTTCTATATTTGTAACTATGTTTCAAACTGCAAGCTCAGAGGCCGAAAGGCAGGCGGGGAACGTTGGCGTCCTCCATCACTGAAGCAAGCAAGCCTCATGTTAGTTTCAAGCTGCCTGGCTGCCGGCTGCCATATTGGCTGGCAGTTAATTTGCATATCGCCCTGATTAGCCAATGGGAAGGGTAGCGGTCGTACGCTAATTACCATGTTTCTCTTTTATTAGATAGGTAAATTGTATATATTAAAATCATAAACACATCTGAAACTATAGTTAGTAGACACATAGTAAAATATTTGTACTAATGTCTTCACTTACACTGAAATAAGATGTATCATTAAATATGATGCATTGATAAATAATAGAGGAATACATAAATGTGTAGATCTGTGGTCGGCAAACTGCGGCTCATGAGCCACATGTGGCTTTTTGGCCCCTTGAGTGTGGCTATTCCACAAAATACCACGTGTGGGTGCACGTGCAGTGCGACTGAAACTTTGTGGCCCATGCACAGAAGTCGGTTTCTGCCTGGGCGAGTCTATTTTGAAGAAGTACTGTTGATATTTGGCACTGTTGACTAATGAGTTTGCCGCCCACTGGTGTAGATCATTGATGAAGCAAGGATAGTAAAATGTTAATTATAGTGTCTAGGTCAGGGGTGGGCAACCCCTGGCACTTGCCAAACATGGCACGCCAGTAACTTTTGCTGGCACGCGAAACCCTCTCTTATAATCTTCCATTTACAATTGTGAATCTTTGTTCTCAGTGATGAATTTTGTTAAGTCTCATAATAGGAGTAGCCTGACGGATGAAAGTAGTAGCTCGTACATACCTCTGAAGGTCACGAAATATAAACCTGATGTAAAATCTGTCATCAGTGATGCAGCAGCAAAAGTCCCACTGATAGTATCAAACGGAGTCATAAAGTTTTCTGTCGGACTATCAGTGTACATGTATACATTAAAAAATAAATGTATTTTTCATCGTCATATACTGTGTTTTTGTCGCTCAAATGAATTTTATTATTTCTTCAAGGTTCTTCACATACGTACACCTTAAGAGATATCAAGTACGCATAACATGTTCTAAAAAAAATTAGGGTTGGCCCACAGAAGAATTTTGAGTCAGAGATTTTGCTGGTTTTGGCACGCACTCACAAAAACGTTGCCCACCCCTGATCTAGGTGGTGGGTCATTGGGTATTTATGGAAAAATTCTTTCAGCTTTCAGTCTGATTGAAAATATGTATAATTAAATGTTAGAAACAAAGTTGATAAACACACATACAAAAAGCTCAGCCACTCATTGGTCTGGTGAAATGACAGATTCATTTTGATCTTGCTCATGAATGGCAAAAAATTGAGACTGTCTGACTATCTATCTATCTACCTATCTATCTATCTATCATCTATCTATAGCAACATACATCCATATATACATTTACATGAGAAATTGATAGAAGTACAATATCATTGAACTAAAGGCCTGATGTGCAAAATTCTTGCAAGAGTAGGCCTTCCTTCCTCCGGCTGCTGGCACCAGCTTCCTCTGGCACCTGGGACCCAGGCTTCCCTCGCAGTCCAGGATTCGTCCAGAAGGTTCTCTGGAAGGATGTCTGGTCTAATTAGCATATTACAGTTTTATTATTATAGATACTTTGGCAAACTTCTGAGATCAGAAAGATATATGTAAAGGAAATATTTATTTCACCCTATTTTCAAGTTGAAAGCCCTGCCACCTGGTGTCTTTACCTCAGAAAATGTGATTCACGACCGCCTGATTGAATTATTTGGAACATTAATTAAACCTGCAGATTCCAAGACCTACCCTATTAGTCTCTAAGCCAGTGATGGCGAACCTTTTGAGCTTTGTGTGTCAGCATTTTGAAAAACCCTAACTTAACTCTGGTGCCGTGTCACATATAGAAATTTTTTGGTATTTGCAACCACAGTAAAGAAAAGACTTATATTTTTGATATTTATTTTATATATTTAAATGCCATTTAACAAAGAAAAATCAACCAAAAAAATGAGTTCGCGTGTCACCTCTGACACGCATGTCATAGGTTCGCCATCACTGCTCTAAGCCTTGGAGTCTAAGGTTGATTTCAGAAATCTGTTCTCCTAGCAATTCTCATGTCTTTTAGAGCTTAGATCACCTCTTGTGGTAAACAAAGGTATAATTTCTTATGATTATGCATTAGGAATTTTGGTTGAGAAGCAGTGCCACCAACTGTCAGTTTAGCTCATTTACCAGTCACCAATATTGCATTCATATCTCTAGGTGTGGGAAAATGGGGTATGGGTTGAGAAAGGAGAGAAACAATTGGTGTATAGTATAGTATCATTAATTAGGAGAAAGAGCTCTATCCTTGGAGTGCTTCCTGACAAATGGGTGTACTGATAGCATGTGGACTGTAGGAAGTAGTCACACTCATGAAAGAGGTGAAATTCCCACACTTACTACTGACCTCATGTAACTGGGAAGATAAAGTCTCTAGTCTGCTATGTCTCCAGTGTGAGAGGGGAAATTTCATAATGTACCCTGAGAAAGTTTACAAACTGATGAGGAAAAAAGGAGAGAGAGAGAGGGAGAGGGAGAGGGAGAGGGAGAGGGAGAGGGAGAGGGAGAGGGAGAGGGAGAGGGAGAGGAGAGGGAGAGGGAGAGGGAGAGGGAGAGGGAGAGGGAGAGGGAGAGGGAGAGGGAGAGAGAGAGAGAGAGAGAAGAAGGAGGAGGAGGAGGAGGAGGAGGAGGAGGAGGAGGAGGAGGAGGAGGAGGAGGAGGAGGAGAAAGAAAGAAAGGAAGAAACAAAGGAAAGAATAAAGAGGAAGGATGGGAGGAACCAATGAAACTGATCTGAATGCTCCAAAACCACATTGAACACGTATTGTTCTATGTCAGGGGTGGGCAAACTTTTTGACTCGAGGGCCACAATGGGTTCTTAAACTGGACCGGAGGGCCGGAACAAAAGCATGGATGGAGTGTTTGTGTGAACTAATATAAATTCAAAGTAAACATCATTACATAAAAGGGTGCGGTCTTTTTTTTTTTTTTTTTTTAGCTTTATTCATTTCAAACGGGCCGGATCTGGCCCAAGGGCTGTAGTTTGCCCACGGCTGTCTATGTACTATTTTCCTGGATAATGTTTTTTTCTTCCTGTTGAATTTATTCCATGCTTCTTAGCCTTCTGTGGAGACAAAAGCACCATATTAGAGGTAGAATGGTACAGTAGAAAGCTCATGCATATACTAGTCTGGATGCATCAAATACCATCTTAACTTCAACAAGTTAATCTAGCTTAATCTTTTTTTTTTTATTTGCCTATGGAAACAATAGTAACAAGTATGTCAGAGTGTTTTTAGGGATCAATGAGGTAATGCATCTGAAGCATATCATATAGCTACTGAGATCTAGTAAGCACATAGGAAATGTTAGATTCATGATTCATACTAATAGCATGTATGTGAAATGAGTCATGGTGAAGATGGCAGAGTTACTGAGAGAGCATGGGAAATGCTGGCACCCAGGGAAGCCTTTTCATTACGTTACTGCTCAAACTTGGAGGAGACAGGAGACTCCCAGCCCCACATCTGGCAACAATGCTCAGGAGAATGTTAAATGGCAGAGAAAATACTCTGACAAAAGTCTGTGTTGATGAGACATCCCATTAGCTCTGGCTGCTCCAAGTCAAGCTGCCTGTGTTGGAGCAAGAAAGCTAGTGGACTAGGGGGTTGGATCTTTCCATCTGAGGCAGCTGTGGGTTTTCAATGAAGACAGCATTCCACGTGCGCAGGCAGTTTTGGTGCCTGCACGTGCTCTTGTGTCTCCAGTGATACAAGATTTTCCTCCTAAAAAGAGAGTGGAGAATAACAACAGGTTCAATATGTCTTCTGATTTGCATCAATTAGAGAAAAGCTGACCAAGACCTTCCCACACGTGCAGAAACCCGGGGACAAGGCAGAGAGGAATGAAAAACACTGCTTTTCAAGGGATAGTTTTACCAAAGGCTACTGTCAGCTGCTTGACTTCTTAATGATAAATAATTCATATATGTCACTGGCCCTCATAGAGTATTTTTTCCTACTGCCTCAAAGACAACGAAACAACAACAAGGCCAGAAGGGGAGAGTTTTTTTTCAGATCACATCATCCTTATTATCTCTCCATCCTACTCTATCAGTCATGCTCTGAACTTCATTGTAATCAACTGCAATATTATTTTACAAAAATATTTGTAAATCCTTTGATTTGCTTCTCATGCCACATAATAGCCACATGTATTCAAACTTCAGAACCCAGTTCAAAGTCACCACTTTGGATATTGATGTTAAGCTGGTCATTTAAAAAAAAAAAACACAAATACTAGGGAAGAATTTTGTCCTTCCCCCATTCCCTGCCTCAGGGATTTAGATAGAGGGCCTACTCCAGGGTCCCATCACAGACAACTCTAGTTTGTGTTTGTTTTTTAAATATATGTATTGTTTATTAATTTCAGAGGGGAAGGAAGAGGGAGAGAGATATAGCAACATCAGTGATGAGAGAAAATCATTGATCGGCTGCCTCTTGAACACCCCACACAAGGGATTGAGCCTGCAACCCAGGCATGTGCCCTCACCAGAAATTGAATCATGTCCCCTGGTTCATAGGTTGACAATCACTGAGCCACACCTGTCGGGTGACAATTATCCTATATAATAAAAGCCTAATATGCTAAGTGTCCGGTCATCCAGTCATCCATTCAATCAAAGCATAATATGTTAATGATATGCTAAGGCCACTCAATGCTCGCTATGACATGTACTGACCACCAGGGGGTAGACGCTCTGACCAATAGGTTAGCTTGCTGCTGGGGTCCAGCCAATCAGGACTGGGTGAGACAGGCTGAACATGCCCTGGAGCCCTCCCACAGTCCCTCCCAAGCTGGCCAACCTCCTGTGTCCCTCCCTGGACCCAAACATGCAGCAGTGGGGTCCCTTGGCTGGCCTGCACACTCTTGCAATCCGAGACACCTCAAAGGATATCATAGAGCTGGTTTAAGCCCGATTCCGCAGGCCAGGCTGAGAGATCCCAATGGTGCATGAATTTGGGAACCAGGCCTCTAGTAGTTGAATATAAACTAGTGTGTGACAGACAGAGAGGGACCTGGAAAGGTCCCTTTGCTTAAAGTCCTCCCTGTGTCCCAATCAAAAGAGTGACTCTATTCTTAGTGTTTGTCCAAACATTTACTGTCCCCTGAAGTTCATTTGCCCTGTGTGCTGTCTTTTAGCCATGCCAGTCTTTAAACTTCCAGATACTTTACATAATCTACCAGATGACTCTTATGATTCATGAACACTCTGAAGTTACAAGAAAAAATACTTGCTTATACTCGCTAATACACCTTAGTTCCCAATATTTCAGAAGCAATATTCTAAAAGATCACGAGATGGGGGTATTCCTGCATACAAGCAAATTCTCAAAACAATGCACTAAGCTCCCAAGTTTCAAGTTCTGCTTTGTTCTTTTTGTTTGTTTGTTTGTTTTTCAAAAATTAGTTTATTGATTAAGTTATTACATATGTGTCCTTATCCCCACATTACCCTCCCCATCCTCCCCACTCAAGCCCCCACCCCCCTGTTGTCTGTGTCCAGTGGTTAGGCCTATATGCATGCAAATAAGTCCTTTGGTTGATCTCTCCCTCTTACTCCCACCCTCCCCTACATTCCCATTGAGGTTTGATGGTCTGATAGATGTTTCTGTTTCTGTTTTTGTTCATCAGTTTATGTTGTTCATTATATGTACCACAGTCTCTGGTGGTCTAGTGGTTAGGATTCGGCGCTCTCAAGTTCTGCTGTGACCAATAAGGTAGTCATTACCCACATGTGGCTAATTTACAATGAAGTAAAATAAGAAATCACGCTCCTTAGTTGCACTAACCACCTATTAAGAGCTCAAAAGCCATATGTGGCTACTGGCTACTCTACTGAAAAGTGAAAAATAAAACATTTCTATTCTCACAGGATTTTCTAGTGATTTTAAAATTACTTTTCTTTAATTTAAAAAACAGAAAGAGTTTTAGAAAGTGCTGATTCTTTCTACTATTCATAACACTGAACAAGTGGGAAAAACTTAATATCCAGTGATAGAATTTTGGTTATCTGAATTGTGATTTAAATATATGCTGGAATATTACAAAGCCACTAAAATAGTACTCTCTTAGAATGTGTGGGAAGGTTTATGCTATAATTTTAGGAACAAGAGGAAGCAATAAGTATGTGTACATATATTTTTATAAATATATGTGCATACACATTTGAATATATAATTCCAAATTTGGCAACTTTATACTGTGCATACATATTCATACCTACATAAAAAGAAAAAAAAAACACAAAGAAACAAAGGGAAAAGATTATACTATTATCTAACTGTGGAATGTGAAATTATGGAGAATTTTATGTTCTTCTTTCAACATGCCTTTATTTTTTATCTTTTTCCAGTATCAGGGAAAAAATGAATGAAGGGAAGAAACTATAAAAAGAATGTGGAATTTTTTGAACTTTTGCAAAGGCAAAATGAGTTTCAGAAGATTCAGCAATTTACTTAAAAAAAAACAACTAAAGATTTTTTTTAAAGAATTTTTTTTATTAAGTTTTTTTTTTATTTCTACAGAGAGGAAGGGAGAGGGATAGAGAGTTAGAAACATCCATGAGAGAGAAACATCGATCAGCTGCCTCCTGCACACCCCTCACTGGGGAGGTGCCCACAACCAAGGTACTTGCACTTGACCGGAATCGAACCTGGGACCCTTGAGTCTGCAGGCTGATGCTCTATCCACTGAGCCAAACTGGTACCGCCTAAAGATTTTTTTTTATTTATATAAAGTTTTGTATATCCACTGAAGCCGTCTGCATAATTCTTGGCACCAAGGCAGGTGTCAAGGCAAGTGTCATTCGTAGGATGCTCCCATGTCTACAGAGCAGCTGAGTGGTCTCTGGATTCTCTCTGTAGCTGCACCTGTCTAAACATTGAGCCCAGGGTGACATTCATTCATTTATTCAGAAGCAGATCTGTAAACATTTTCTATGCTCCAATTGTTCTGAATGAGATTCTCTTCTGTGTCCCTATTGCTGCCCTTAACCGTAAAAATTCTTTTCCCACTGGTGCTTTTGGAAATTGGTTGAAATTCAGGAAGACACCAGCATGTGTCTTAGGAAGAGAAACTCATACTTTCCATCAGGGAGGACAAGGAAACCCTGGACACAGGAGGCAGCTTGCTCTGGGGGAGCTGACTTGGCTGGATTTGGAGCCCCACCAATTCTGGCCTCCTGTCTTCAGTTCTCTGACTTCAGTTCTCTGCTTTCTAAAATGGGAGGCACATGGGGACCATTGTGGGATTAGAACAATACACGTAAAGTGCCTGAATTATGGAAGACAACTAGGTTTTTTTTTAGTTCTTATTATGCAGATGTTTATTTAACAAAAAATAATCCATTTTTCCCTTTTATCAACCATTTTGAGCACTGTGAGATTTTACACTGTCTGGCCAGGTGTCAGGCTGTGTTTAACATTTGTGTAGCTGGAGGTGACCGAGGCTCCAACTTCCTCCGAAGTCTCTGCTTTTGTTTTCCTGCTGCCTTCAGATCACCCTAAGAATTCCTTCTCATATAGGGTTTGCTTCATGCAGTGCGATTAGTTGGCATGCACTCATAGTTCAGAGGGCTGGAGAGTGTCACAGCCAGGGGCAATGGTGAGATTTCTGGGAGGAGGTGGGGAAGGCATGGTTTTCTTTACTAAAATGAGAGACTGTGAAAGGTGAGATGGAAAAAAAAAAAATCACAGATGACTCCTCAGGCAGATCAAATTTGAAAAGAGCACCTAAAAGAAACGGGGAGTTTGAAAATTAATTTTCTCAAATACTTTGTAAACACTTACATACTCTTGAAAAGTCTTCATGTGCCCTGTTTTCCAATGTTCTCAAATTTTCCATCAGGGAAGGTCTGTATGGATAGGCAGTAGAAGCAAACCCTTCTGAGCTCTGGTAACTGTGGGAACAAATGAAGAGATTGAGGACAGGGAACTGCAGATGCCTCCTGTCCCCTCCTCTGCAGGCAGGACTCTCAGAGGGGAGAGGGGGACACACAGACACTGGGGTTAGAATTGGAGGGCTGAGGACTGCTCCCCTGGGATTATCTGGGCAGACTGGGAGCCCCCAGGAGAGCTGCTGCATGTCCTCACTCTCCCTGGATGAGTAGAACTCCAGAGGGAAACTTGGAGTAGGACCCCAGGCAGGGACCCAGGCTACCTACTCCCTGAGAGACAATAGGAGATACAAAGACTCTGCCCCTGTTGCCAGAAAAACAAAATAGCTCTGCCTCCCATCCCATATAACACCAATGGGAAAGGCACTGGGTTCATTTAAAGACAGGATTCAGTTCATGAGGCTGAACTCAGATATTAAATTGAGCTAAATATTTTCTTTTGCTCTTGTCCCCTCTATCCTCTGGTGGAGGACTCAAGAGAAAATCCATTTAGAAATAAATAAATAAGCTATATTTCTTCTGCACATTAAACATACTGAATATATTTGCAACTTTGAGCCGTACTTATCTTTATTCATACAAAAGTGTAACTATATCTGACATTTCTTCTTAAAGGTTTTTCTTCCTCGCTACAATGTGCAAAGGAAATTTCTTATTATAAAAATAGTGCTGTGGTTTCAGCTGTTGTGTTTCTGTGAAATAAGCTGAGCTTCCTTTCACCAGACACTGAGCAGGGGTCTTGTGAAAATAGCGTAAAGGCTCTTGTGAGGAGAGAACCCTTCCTAGTACACTGGGGCCTTGACTTACGAGTGTCCCGACTAACGAGTTTTTTGAGATACCAGCTGTCTCTTGGCTGATTTTTTGCATTGAGTTGACAGAGTAATTTGAGTTAAGGAGCGCCTTAATGAGCTCCTTAATGAGCTTTGTCTCAAAATAAATTAAACTTCTAAGTCAAGGCCCCACTGTATCTAGTGATTAAAGTAAAATCAGAATTTGTATATATTTCTTAAACAGAAACCTTCAAAAGTCATTGCTGAATTCCCATTCAGCACTGGGGACTCTTTGGTCCTAGCACAGGCCTAGGCACCTTCTGAGAGGGAGATCCAGTACTGAAAAGGTCAGTTCTAGAAATGTCTGTAAAACATACATTTGGCAAATGAATGAAGAAAGAAGCAAACAAACACTGATAGAGAAGATGTTCCACTCTGCCGACTTAAAGTTTGCTTTCTAAAGGAGGTTTGAAGCTTCCTACTGTTTTTTCAGCTTCTTTGGATTTCTAAAAGGCAGGGCCTTTGAACTCTAATGGGAGAAAGACAAGAAAGTGCTGGGCATTCAGAATCATGGGCAGTGGGAATATTGGGGAACCTCAGACCAGTCACTTCATCTCCCTGAACCAGTTTCAATCTGCAAAATAACTAATATGTGCTTTTTAAAAAAATATTTTTATTTATTAAATCCACTGGTGTGACATTGGTCAACAAGAACATACAGGTTTTAGGTGTGGGTTCTATGTGACAGGATCTGTATATTGCACCTTGTGCCCAACTCAGGATGCAAAACCAGGCTGGTGAACAGAAGATGAGGTGTAAAGGTGCATCATGGGTCAACTGGTCACCAGAGGCCAAAGAGCTGGCCTGCGAAGGACCAGGAACAGGAGTCACATCCTGGCGTGAACCTGGTCTGCAGTCAGAGCCCTCTCCTCCCCAAGGCAGGTCATAAAGCAGCTACTGCATTTCTGAACAAGAAATTGAGACACGGGTTTTGACCAAAAAATTAAGATATTTTAAAAATTCATGAATCAATGTGGGATGTTCTAAAGAGGATTAAGATATCATATGTACGTACATGTTAATGAATCAGGTTTATTACAAATATAAAATAAAGGAAATTCAAAAAGAGCTCTTTGCTCAGGAATTCATTCAGCAAGTGTGTGATGTCTACCTGGGTCTTGGGGGCGGAGCCTTCACAGGTCACCTTTCAGGTGCTGAGAGGGCCTGAGAGACAGACAGGTGAACAAGAACCAAGGCCACACTTTATTTCAGAAGACAGGAAGACCCATGCAGAAAACAGACTTATCTTATATGACTAGGGAGCCACAGGGACACAAAGGATTTCTATTGGTGCCCTGACCTATGACTTTAAACGCAGAGGTTCACAGGACAAAGGGTGGGGTCCCAGGTGCTGTGGGTCAGAAACCTGAGGTGGTTCATTGGGTTGCCCTCCTCCCAGTAGGCCTCGGGGGGCCTGCTCATGGGGAGGTGGCAGATTCCATTCCTTATGGCACAGTTCCCTTCTGTTCCCTGCCAAAGCCACTCCCAGCTTCCTGGGGCTCCCAAAAATCTTGGCCTTTGATCCCTTCCTCCAGCCTTAAAGCCAGCAACTCAAATGGGGTCCCTCCCTGGCTTCTCTGCCCCTCCTTCCCAGCCAGTTTTCACTTTGAAGAACACCTGCTTACTGAGGGCCAGGACCTCGGGGGGAGACACACCTCCTGTGCTTTCTGTAGAGGACCTGGGGTGTGTTGGTGTCAATAAATGTTTATTCACTGATTTTTAACAACACCACCACCAGAAAATTTGAGAGGTTGGCCCACATGGCTGACCTGGCATGGTCGCTAGGTTACCTCTATGACCTGTCTTACCATTCTGACCTCTGTTAGTATTGTGACCTACTGCCAGGTGATATACCATAGGGCTAGATGGGGGCTCCCAAGCAGAGTGACTCCCCAGCAGGCTCAGGAAAGGGCTCCCCAACATATTTAAACAGAGACATGGCTGATGAGACAGAGCCGGCCCCATGGAGACCTGGGGAAGCCACCCCAAAAGGAGAGGCAGTGCCCCAGGGCAAGGACAGCCAGGCTGGATGGGAACAGCAGAGGGCGGGGGGAGGGGGGAACATAGAGGGCCCTAGTGTGGGTTGAAAATGCTGTCACTGCAGGAAGGCTTTTAGGCACGAGAATAGGGGGATCTGATTTATATTTTTTAAAGATCACTCGGTGATTTGACATTTGAAATGATATTTGACATGTGTCCTGAGAGCCCGGGAGGATTTGGGCAGATGAAGACGTTGAGATGTGCTTCAGGTACAGAAAGTGGACACGGCCTGGAGGCAGGACAGATGAACACTGGGGACCAGAGCACATGCCTCTCAGAGCCTGTGAGTGATGGGACAGGGCAGGGAAACAGAAGACCCTGCATGGAGGGGGCAGGGCAGGGGGAAGGGGTCCTTCCATGGAGAGGACAGGGTAGGGGAGGCAGTAAACCCTCCATGGAGGGGGCAGGGCAGGGAGGACAGGGGACCCTCCATGGAGGGGAAAGGAAGGGAGGAGAGGGGAACCTCCATGGAGGGGAGAGGGCAGAGAGGAGGAGGGACCCTCCATGGAGGGGACAGGTGGGAAGGAGTGGGGACCCTCCATGGAGGGGTGGGCAGGGAGGAGAGGGGACTCTCCATGGAGGGTACAGGTCAGGGACAAAAGGGCACCCTCCATGAAGGGTGCAGGGCAGTGGGGACAGGGCACCCTCCTTTGAGGGAACATGCAGCGAGGAAAGGGACCCTCCATTGAGGGGACAGGAAGGGAGGAGAGCGGACCCTCAATGGAGGGGACAGGCAGGGAGGAGATAGGACCCTCCATGGAGGGGAGAAGGCAGGGAGGAGAGCAGACACTCCATGGAGGGGAGAAGGCAGGGAGGAGAGGGGACCCTCAATGGAGGGGACATGCAGGGAGGAGTGGGACCCTCCATGGAGGGGTGGGCCGGGAGGAGAAGGGACTCTCCATGGAGGGTACAGGACAGAGACAAAAGGGGACCCTCCATGGAGGATGTAGGGCAGTGGTTACAGGGAACCCTCCATGGAAGGGACAGTTATGGAGGAGATGCGACCCTCCATGGAGGAGAAGGGCAGGGAGGAGAGGGGACCCTCCATGGAGGGGAATGGCAGGGAAGAGATGGGATCCTCCATGGAGGGGGCAGGGTAGGGAGCAGATGGGACCCTCCATGGAGGGGACGGGAAGGGAAGAGAGGGGACCCTCCATGGAGGGGAGAAGGCAGGGAGGAGAGGGGACCCTCCATGGGGGTACAGCCAGGGAGGAGATCGGACCCTCCATGGAGGGGACAGGCTGGGAGGAGATAGGACCCTCCATGGAGGGGAGAAGGCAGGGAGGAGAGCAGACACTCCATGGAGGGGAGAAGGCAGGGAGGAGAGGGGACCCTCAATGGAGGGGACAGGCAGGGAGGAGTGGGACCCTCCATGGAGGGGAGGGCCGGGAGGAGAAGGGACTCTCCATGGAGGGTACAGGGCAGGGAGAAAAGGGGACCCTCCATGGAGGGTGAAGGGCAGTGGTTACAGGGAACCCTCCATGGAAGGAACAGTTATGGAGGAGATGGGACCCTTCATGGAGGGGAAGGGCAGGGAGGAGAGGGGACCCTCCATGGAGGGGAAGGGCAGGGAAGAGGGGGGACCATCTATGGAGGGGAAGGGCAGGGAAGAGATGGGACCCTCCATGGAGGGGGCAGGGTAGGGAGCAGATGGGACCCTCCATGGAGGGGAAAGGAAGGGAGGAGAGGGGACCCTCCATGGAGGGGCAGGACAGGGAGGAGATTGTACCCTCCATGGAGGGGGTATGCTAGGGAGCAGAGGGGACCCTCCATAGAGGGGAAGGGCAGGGAGGCGAGTGGACACTCCATGGAGGAGCAGTGCAGGGAGGAGATGGGACCCTCCATGGAGGGGAAGGACAGGGAGGAAAGGGGACCCTGCATGGAGGGGCAGGACAGAGAGGAGATTGTACCTTCCATGGAGGGGGCAGGGTAGGGAGCAGAGGGGACCCTCCATGGAGGGGAAGGTCAGGGAGGAGAGGGGACCCTCCATGGAGGGAGCAGGGTCGGGAGCAGATGGGACCCCCGATGGAGGGGAAGGGCAGGGAGGAGGTGGGATCCTTCATGGGAAGAAAGGGCAGGGAGGAGATGGGAACCTCCACGGAGGAGAAGGGCAGAGAGGAGATTGTACCCTCCATGGATGGGGCAGGGTAGGGAACAGAGGGGACCCTCCATGCATGGGAAGGGCAGGGAGGACGGGGGAACCCTTCATGGAGGGGACCCTTCATGGAGGTAAGGGCAGGGAGGAGATGGGACCCTTCCTGGAGGGGACAAGACAGGGAGGAGACGAGAACATCCATGGAGGAGACGGGTCACGGAGCAGAAGGTACCCTCTTTGGAGGGGGGAGTGTAGGGTTATTGGAACCCTCCATGGAGGGGACAAGTAGAGAGGAGTCAGGACCCTCCACGGAGGGCATGGGTCAGGGAGGAGAAGGATCCCTCCATGGAGGGTACAGGGCAGGGAGGAGAGGGCAGAGACGGGGACAGGGAACCCTACAGGGATGGGCCAGACAGGGAGGAGAGGGGACCCTAAATAAAGGGGACAGATCAGGGAGGAGAAGGATATTTCCAGGGAGAGGAAGGGCAGGGAAGAGATGGGAACCTCCATGGAGTCGATGGGTCAAGAAGGAGACGGTATCCTCCATGGAGGGGGGAGTGTAGGGGACAGGGAAGGGAGAAGAGGGGACCCTCAATTTAAGTGGCTCTGCGGGAAGGACAAGGGAACCTTCATGGAGTGGGAAGGGAGAGGAGGAGAGGGGACCCTCTATGGAGGGGGCAGGGCAGTGGGGAAGGGAAACAGGGAACCTTCGAAGGATGGGCTGGGCAGGGAGGAGAGGGGACACTGCATGAAGAAAGGAGGGCAGAGGAAGTGGGGACCCTCCATGGAGGAGACAGGGCAGTGGGCAGGGAACCCTCCATTGAGGCTACAGGACAGGTGGGGCAGGGGACCCTCCATGGAGGGGTAGGGCAGGGAGGAGAGGGGACACTCCATTGAGGGAAGAAGACAGAGAGGAGAGGTGACCCTCCATGGAGGGGGCTGGGCAGGGAGGAGAAGGGACCCTCCATGGAGGGGAGACGACAGGGAGGAGAAGGGACCCTCCATGGAGGGAGAGAATAAAGAGTAGAGGGGACAATTCATGGAGGTTTCAGGTAAAGAGGAGAGGCGACCTACCATGGAGGTAACAGGGCAGGGAGGAGAGGACCCTCCATGGAAGGGAAGGATAGTGGGAATGGGTGCTCTATATGGAGGGGGAAGTGCAGGGGGTATAGGGAACAGGGAACTCTCCATTGATAGGGCAGTGCAGTGGGGACTGGGAACACGGGACCTTGTATGATTGTCCAGTCAGAGAGTAGAGGGGAATCTCCATGGAGGGGGGAGGGCAGGGAAAGTGGGGATCCTCCATGGAGTTGACTGAGCAGGGAGGAGAGGGGACCCTCCAGGGAGAGGGCAGGGCAGTGGGGACAGGGAAACCTGCATGGAGGCTACAGGACAGGTGAGGCAGGGAACCCTCCATGGATGGGGCATGGCAGGGGTGTAGAGAACCTCACTTTGAGGAGGACGGGCAGGGAGGATAAGGTTTCCTTCATGGAAGGGGCAGGGCAGGGTGACAGAGAACCTCACTTTGAGGGGGCAAGCAGTGGGGAAAGGGAACCCCAGTTTGAGGGAGAAGGGCAGGGAGGAGACAGAATCCTACATAGAGGGACAGGTCATGCAGGAGAGGGAACAGGGAACTCTCCATGGAGGGGAGAGGCTGGGGGGATAGAGAACCCTACTTTGAGACAGCAAGGATTTCAGCACAGGTCCTTAAATAGATGGCAGGGCAGAGGAGAGAGGACATCCTCCCGGGAGGTAGCAGGGCAGGGAGGACAAAGGACCCCACATAGTCTGAGCAGGATAGTGAGGTTAGGGCACCATCCATGGAGGGGCCAGGGAAGGGAGGACAGGGGAGTAGAGATAGGTAACAGGGGAAACACACCCCTCCATGGAGAGTCCCCTGTTCTCCCATGGTGGGGCCCTTGTTCCCCAGCCCTGCCCCTTCACAGCATTCCCTGTCCTCCCTGTCCATTGGTCCCTCCCCTGGTCCCCTGCCCCCACTGCCCTGCCTTTCCATGGAGGGGCTGCTGTCTCCCCTGCTCTGACCACTCTGTGGTTGGTCACCTTATCCCTCTGCCTTTTCCTTCCATGCCAGGGTCTTCTGTTTCCCTGCCCTGACCCCTCACTCACAGGCATCTGAGGGGCATATGCTCTGGCCTCTCCAGTGTTCATCTCTCCTGCCTTTAGGCTGAGTGTCCACTCTCTGTACCTGAAGTACATTCTCACCTTCTTCATCTGTCTAAATCCTACCTGTGCTCTCAAGACACATCTCAAATATCATTTCAAATGTCAAATCACAAACAGGGGAAGGGGGGTGGGGGTGGGAGGTTAGGGGTGGGAAGTGGGGGATGGGAGTGGGGGGTTGGGGGTGGGGAGTTGGGGGTGGGGGATGGTAGGTGGAGGTGGGTGGAGGGGAGTGGGGGCTATGGGGTGTGGACTGGGGAGTGAGGGGTCAAGGATGGGAGAGGGGTGGTGTGGGGTGTGAGGTGTGAGATGTGGGGTGGGAGTAGCGGTGAGGGTAAGAGTGTGAGGTGGGGGTGAGGGGTAGTGGTGGGGGATGGGAGCTGGCAGGTGGGTGGTGTGGGGTGGCAGGAGGGGGCTGTGGGTTGGGGGTGTGGTGAGTCCGGTGGGGGCTGGGTGTGGTTGTCGGGTGGCAGGTGGTGGTGGCCTGTGGGGAGTAGGGGGTAGGGTTGGTGGGTGACAGGTGGGGGAGGGAGAAGAGGGAATAGGGGGGATAAATGGTGATGGAAGGAGACTTGACTTGAAGGCAGTGAACACAAAATGCAATATACTGATGATGCAATATAGAAGTGCACACCTGACCTAGGCAATTTCATTAATGAATGTCACCCAAATACGGTTGATTAAAAGTAAATGAAAGGTGGGTCTTTTGAGGTTGATTAGGTTATGAGGGTGGAGCCCTCATGAATACGATTAATACCCTTTTCAAAGATATCCCATGCTAGACTTATCAGGAGATGACTTTATATGTTATATAAATGTCTAACCACTATTTTGTACACTTGAAACTAATATTGAATGTCATCCCTAATTGAAAATAATCTAAAGTAGTAAAACAATTTTGAATAAAAATGAAAATGCGAATCAGAGTGATCTTTAAAAAATATAAATCAGATAATTACACTCTGTGCCTAAAAGCCTTAAGCGCTCCAACAGTGGTCAGCTCTCCAGACAGCATCATGCCTGTGAGGGTGTTACACTCCTGGGAGAGGAATGCCCTGTCTTCTTCCTCCAGTAGCTCCCTTCATGGCTCTGGTGATGTGTGGCACTGGTGCAGGGCAGAACTGTGCTTCCTTGAGAGTGAGCTAAGCATCACTTTGGCTGCTTACTTGTAGTGTGGGAGCCAACACAGAAAAAATAAATTTAAGCCTTAAAGGTTCTCACAGCATTTCAACCCACCAAATGGACCTCTATCCTCCCTTCCCTACACTCCAGCCAGCCTGGCTCACCCAGCCTTGAGGAAAGAAGGCAGGGACAGTGCTGCCCGAGAAGCCAGTGAGCATGCATGTGGTCAGAAGTCTGGAGAGAGCTCCAGTTCTCTTAGGACAGAAATGGAGGGATGAATCTGCTGAAATCAGACACCCATACGGGGACTCAACTTTTCACTACATGATGACTGGATTACACCTGCATGATCCCACCATGCTCTCGCTCCCCTGTGGCATCCCAGGGGACCCATGAATCATCTACAACAGAAAGCAGCTCTCTGGCCTTTGAGAATCCACAGACCTTCTGCAAAGCCCTTAAGCTCACACGGCTGATCTCAGACTACAGATTCCAGAAATCTTCAATCCTGGGAAGCAGCCTCTTTTGACTTTTTCATTCTCCTCCTACAAACAATGCCAGGTCTGTGTCTTCTGTACACTGCTCAAAGATGTGTGAGGACCCAGCGGGTGGCAGCTGGACCTGATATCCCCTGGGACATTTGCTGAGTGGCCTCAGACCCAACACTGACACTGAGCTTGAACCTGCATCCATCTGGTGAGCACCACTCACCACTACTTGGGGACTCCCTGAGAACCTACCTCATGCAACGTGAGTGCTTCCAGAGACTCTTTCATTAGCGGAGAATAACAGGCACTCAGCAGATGGAGGCAGACAGGGAGGCAGAACATGGTGTGCTCTGGGACTTTTGCTGACCTGTCCCCGGGCTCAGTGCTAGTAAAAGCCAGCTTTGGTGCCCTGCTTGGGCCTTCCTGTGCTTACTGGGCCTCAGGAGAGCCTGTCACAAATTGTGAATTGCTTTGTAGATGCAAATAGATTGCCCTGGGCCAGTCACATCAAGCATCTGACATTGTTCAGCACCAGAGTCGCTCCCAGGAAGCCCCAGGACCAACACGCCCAGTGGCCAGCTTCAGAGCACATCAGAGAAGGATACAATTAGCCTCAGAAGTGGCAGATCCAAAGAGAGATCTAGGCAGGCACCAGACCCTGCTGAGATGAATTGCACTCCACGTGGTCAACACCTGTCAGCAGCTTATACATTATACTATAGGCAGGGTACACGGTGGTCACAGCCAACTAGCCTGAGCATCGACTCAGTACATGCATGGGCCAACAGCCATCAAGAATCAACTGCCACAGGAAGGTTCACATAACACACACGGGACATCCCTGGAGCACTCAACTCAGATGATCAAGAAGAAATTGCCACTGGGTTCCACAGGACTCCTACTACATGAAGCCACACTACCAAGACCTGGATTTTAATACAAAGAAACAAACACACAGAGGCAGCAAAAATGCAAGGAAACATGCCCCAAATTTAAGAACAGGGGACACATCCAGAAAAAATGCTAAACAAAGTGAGGCAAGCAATATTTCAGATACTGCATATATATAAAATGGTTGTAAAGATGTTAATTGAAGTTAGGTGAAGAATGGATGAAATCAGTAGGAACTTGAAAACTGATAGTAGGCATGAAAAAGTATATTTAAGCCATATAAAAGATCCAGTCAGAAATAAAGAGTAAAATCTTTGAAATGAAGAATACACTAGAGAAAATAAATAATTTGATTAAGGAGAGAATCAAATTAGTGATTTGGAAGACAAGGTCACAGAAGACAAAACAGCAAAAAGAAAAAAGAACTTTTAAAAATGAGGACTGTTTAGGGGACTTTTGGAACAACATGAAACATTCACAACGTCCACAATATAGGAGTACAAGGAAAAAAGAAAGATTAAGGGACTACACCATATTAAAAGAAATAATGAAAAAAAACCGAAAAAAAAAAAACCTTTTAATCTGTCAAAAAAAACCCAAAAAAACAAAACCTTTTAATCTGTCAAAAAAAAAAAGAAATAATGACCGAACAGTTCCCTAACCTGGTGAAGGAAGAGACACACAAGTCCAGGAAGCACAGAGTCCCAAACAAGATGAACCCAAAAAGGCTTGGCACCAGGACACATCATAATTAAAATGACAAAGATTAAAGACAGGACATCTTAAAAGCAACAAAAGAAAGACGGTCAGTTACCTACAAGGGAGCTCCCATAACATTGTCAGCTTATTTCTCTACAGAAACATACCAGGCCAGTAGGGATTGGCACAAACTATTCAAAATAATGACAAGCTAGGACCTTCAACCAAGACTACTTTACCCAGCAAGGCTGTCATTTAAAATTGATGGAGAAATAAAGAGCTTCCTAGACAAGAAACAGCAAAAGAAGTGTGTTACAACCAAAGCATTTGTATAAGAACTATCAAGAAGGAATAAAAGGGAAACAGAGTTAAAAGAATAAAACATATCTACTAATAATCAGTTTAAATGTAAGTGGCTTGACTGCTGCAATTAAAAGACATGGTAGCTGAATTGATAAGAAATCAAGAACCATATATATGCAGTCAACAAGAGACCTATCTCAGAATGAAAGATATACAGACAAAAAGCAAGGGGATGGCAAAAGGTATTTCATGCAAATACAAATGAAAAATAAGCCGGGGAGGTAAACCTATATAGCTGACAAAACAGACTTTAAAACAAAGGCTATATTGAGCGATAAGAATGGACACCACAGAATGATAAAGAGAGCAATCCAACAAGAGGATATAACCCTTGCAAACATGTCTTTCCTCAACATAAGAGCAAGTAAATGTGTACATCAAATCCTGATGTACATATATGGAGAGTTCAACAATAATACAGGCGTAGTAGGGGATTTTAACATCCCATTGGAATCAATGGCTGGATCTTCCGCACAGAAAATCAAGAAGCAAAGAGTGGCCTGGTGCTGGACTCTGCAGCAGCAGCAGGAGCACATATACTAAAGCTGGAATGATACAGATGAGATTAGGCTGGCCCCTGCGCAAGGGTGACACTCAAATCAGTGAAGGGTTCCCTTCCCCCTAGCGTGGGACATGCTCTCTTGGCTCCCCTAGGCTCCCCTGGCTCCCCTGGGCTGGGGCCCCTGCGGGTGGGGGTGGAGGGAGACGGGCGGAGGCTGGGGGGGGAGGGAGACGGGTGGGGGCTGGGGGGGGAGGGAGAGGTGGGGGCGGGGACTTGGGCCCTGACCTCCTCCTGGGTTGGGGCCCCTGCGGGTGGGGGCGGAGGGAGAGGGGCGGAGGCTGGGGGGGGAGGGAGACGGGTGGCGGCTGGGGGGGGAGGGAGCGGTGGGGGGGAGACTTGGGCACCTTCTCACCGTTGCGCAGGGCGGCCTCACACCTAGTCTTTAAATAAAAAAAAAAAGATGAGTGGCCTGAAATAACACAATAGATCAAATGGATTTAATTGGTATCTTCAGAGCATTTCACCCTGAAGCAGTAGAATATACATTCTTTTTAAGTGGACGTGCAACATTATCTAGATAGACCACATGTTAGGGCACAAACACAGTCTCAATAAATTTAAGAAGATTGAAATCTTATCAAGAATCTTTTCTGGTCATAACTGTATAAAACTAGAAGTCAATTAGACAAAACTGATATACAAGTGATCTATTACTGAATTGTACACACCTAAAACCACCCTGCCTCAATAAATTTATTAACAGAGAAATAAAAACAATGACAAGCAAAAATAAATAAATAAATAAATAAATAAAAATTTGGGGATACATGGTGGTGAGAATTGCATGTCAATATACTTGATGTATACTTAAAGGTGGTTAAAACTCTAAATCTTATATTTATTTTACCACAATAAAAATTAGTAATTCTAGGATTAAAAAGAAAACAGAAAAAGAAAAAGAAAAAACTATAAAACACAGAAAGTCTTGGAGGCTAATTAACATGTTACTAAACAATGAATAGATAACAATGAGATCAAGGAAATAATGAAATAATACCTTGAGACACATGGAAATGAGAGCACAACAATCCTAACGCTATGGAGCACAGCATACGCAGTCCTAAGAGGGAAATTCCTAACATGACAGGCCTACCTCAAGAAACAAGAAAAATCTGAAATACATCATCTCACTTTACACTTAGAGGAACTAGTGCAAAAGAAAAACAAAGACACCATGAAGTGAGAAGAATAAAGAAAATACTAAAGATCAGAGCAGAAATAAACAAAGCAGCAAAAAACAAATGCAGGGGCTGGACTGGATGGTTTCACAGTGCATTTCATCAAACAGTCAGAGAAGAACTAGCACCTGTTCTCCTCAAACTCATCCAAAACACTCAAGACAAGGGAAGACTCCCAAGCTCATTTTATGAGTTCAGCATTCTCCTAATCCCAAACCAGAATAAGACTTTACAAAGAAAAAAATTATAGGCCAATATCCCTGATGATTATAGATGCTAAAATCCTCAACAAAATATTGGCAAACTGGATCCAGTAATACATTATAAAGATTACACACCATGATGAAGTGGGATTTATTCCAGGGATGCAAGCTTTGTACAGTATCTTCACATAAAAAACATGATATGTCGTAAACAAAAATAAATAAAAATCACATGGTTATAACAATAGATGCAGAAAGAGCATCAAAACACAACACCTATTCATTATAACAACTCTCAGCAAATTTGAATAGAGGGAATTCACCTGAACATAATAAAGATTATGAAGAAGAAAGAAAGAAAGAAAGAAAGAAAGAAAAAAAAGAAGAAAGTGAAAGAAAGGAAGGAAGACAGGAAGAAGTTGAAGAGGATACAAATAAAGAAAAGCATATATGGTGTTCAAAGATAGGAAGAATTAACAACATTCAAATGTCCAGTGACGTATTTCAGAGAGCTACAACAAATATCACAAAAATTTATATGGAAGTACAAAAAAAAAAAAAACAAAAAAACCAACACACACACACACACACACACACACACACACACACACACACACACACAAAACAAACAAAATAAAACCAAACCAATCGCCAGAGTAATCTTGAGAAAGAAGAACAAAGTAGGAGGAATCATGCTACCTGATAACAAACTATACTACGAGGCCATAGTAATAAATGTAGTATGGTACTGGCATAAAACAGACATAAAGATCTGTGGAACAGAACAAAAAGTCCAGAAATAAACCCATACATTTATGGTCAATTAATATTTGACAGAGGTTACAAGAATATACAATGTGGTAAAGATAGTCCACTCAATAAATGCTATTGGGAAAATTGGACACATAAGTAGAAAAATCAATGAATGCAGACTACCTTCTTACACCATATTGAAGAATAAACGCAGAATGCATTAAAGACTTGAAAGTGGGATTTGAAACTGTGAAAATTCTAGAAGAAAATAAAGGCAATAAATTTTCATAGAAATATTTTTTATTCTGATATATCTATTTGGGCAACAGAAGCAAAAGAAAAACTAAACAAATGGGACTACATCAATCTAGAAAGTTGTTGCACAGCAAAGGAAACCATCAACAAAATGAAAACACAACCCACTGAATGGGAGAACATATTTGCCAATGATACATCTGATAAGGGTTTAATATCCAAAATTTATGAAGAACTTAAGAAACTCAACATCATAAAAAAATTAAACAATCCAATTTAAAAATGAGCAAAGGACCTAAACAAACACTTCTCCTGCGAGGATCTGCAGATGATTATTACACAAATAAAAAGATGCTGAGCATCACTAATCATTACAGAAATGGAAATTAAAATCACAGTGAGGTATCACCTCACCTCTGTCAGAATGGCTATCATCAATAAATCAATAAACATCAAGTGCTGGTGGATATGTGGAGAAAAGGGAACTCTTGTGTACTCTTGGTGGGAATGCAGATTGGTGTAAACACTGTGGAAAGCAGTATGAAGTTCCCTCAAAAATTAAAAATAGAACTGCTTTATGACCTAACATTTCCATTTCTGAGAATATCTCTGCAGAAACCTGAAACACTGATCGGAAAGGATATATGCAATGCTATGTTCATTGCAGCGTTACTTACAATAGCGAAGATTTCATAGCAGCCCAAGTGTCCAGCAGCAGATAAATGGAGAAAACGCTGTGGTACATTAACACAATGGAATACTACTCACCTACACACACACAATAGAAAATGAAGAAAATCTTACCTTTTGCAACAGCATGGATGGAGCCGGTGAGTATTATGCTAAGTGAAGTGAAGTAAGCCAGTCAGAGAAATACAAGTTCCTTATGGTTTCACTGATATGTGGAATCTAATGAACAAAATAAACTACAATCAAAATAGAAACAGGCTCATAGATACAGAAAACTGACTGAATACTGTCAGAGGGGAGGAGGTTGGGGGACTAGGGGAAAAGTGAAGGGATTAAGCAAAGAAAAGACTTATAGACACAGACAGTGGTTTGGTGATTATCACAGAGAGAGGGGTGTGTGTAGAAGAGGGTCTAGAAAGGATAAATTGTGATGGAAGGAGACCTGACCTGGGGTAAGGGGGGAGGGAGGTGAGATACATAATTCAACATTCAGGTGATGTATTATAGAACTGTATACCTGAAAGCTACATGATTTCATTACCAATCTCACCCCAATATATTCAATTTAGAAAAATAGGCCATTGTGGCACATGCTACAACCTGGATGGACCCTGAAGACATGATGCTCAATGAAATAAGCCAGTCACAAAAGGACAAATACTGTGTGATCCCACTCACATGAGGTCCCTAGAGCCATCAGAGTCATAGAGGTAAGATGGGGAGTACCAGTAATGGGGGAGTGGATGCAGAGTTGTTGTTTAGTGGGCACAGAGCTTCAGTTGGAGAAGATGAGAACAGTGATGGAGCCGATGGTGGTAAGGGCAGCACAACAATATGAATGTTAAGTTGTGTTAAGGACCACTTAACACCACTGGACTGTGCTCTGAAAAATAGTTTAAATGGTAAATTTCATTGTGTATATATTACTGTGATAAAAATATACAAAAAATAAATAAATAGAAGGCACTGTCCTGGGTGTGGGAGAATCGGGTAGAGCTGTTTTCTATGGGCCCTACATGGGTGGTTGGGTCACTGTCAATATCCTGGTTGTGAGATTTTTATAAGATATTATTGAGGGAAACCGGGTCAGATTCCATGGGCTACCTCTGCGTTATCTCTTATAAATAATGGAATCTACAATTATAATTTTAAAAGGTTAAAAAATAAAAGGGGCGACAACCAGATTTGGTTGTCTTACCCCAGAGAATCTGGTCCAGCAGGTCCAGTTGGGGTCAGGGCTGAGTATAAGGAATTGCCCACAGGAACTGGTGGTCAGTGGGATTGAGGGCCACTATCCAGACCAGTGACCTACACAGCTAAGTTCTCATCCCATCATGAAGCTTCCACAGCTTTTAATACAGCTGCTGTGTCTCAGCCACCTCTAATGCGATCACTCGGAGGAACAGCTCCTTCACTGTACTACCTGGTCACTTAAAGGAGCTTCAAACCTTTTAACCATCTAAAAAACACAACACAGTTAGTGCAATCCTCCCACAGTGACCCTCTGCTTCATTAAACCACATCCACCAATTGACAAGTCTGGGCGTTTTGTGCCATTCCAGGAACGTTGGGCCAGGGTCTCCTCGACAGAGCAGATTCACTTCTCGGTGTCTTGGTTGGGACATGGGTACAGGGCCCAGGAATGACACTACCAAAGGTCAAGGATGAAGGAAGGCAGCATTGTCGTTGGAAGCACGTGCCTTTTAATCATCTACAGATCTCAACTGTCGAAAATATACCTATGCTCTGTTAAAGGTCAGGAAAGAAAAATAATTTTTCTCTTTGTACTCGACAGAGTGGTGCTCAAAATTAACTAAAAATAATACCCTGTCTTCATATGCTCTGTCCTTCCATAGATGGCTCCAATTTTCCTGTCAACGTGAATGTGAGATGGAAGAAGTAATGCTGGTGGATGAAATCAACACCTCCATATTTTAAGGGGTGAAACGTAGATGAGAGACAGAGTGTCACTCATTAAAGGTTTGATACTTTACTCTGTGGTCAAGTAGGGAGTTTGTAATTGTCCATCCAAACCTGTATCATTAGGGTAATAATGTAGGGCTGTCATGAAGGCCTTTTCAGTGTCTATACCCCACCATGATGATGTGGGATTTATGGTCCATGATGTGGGCCAGGGAGCCACCAAAGCTCATCCTCTACACACAGTGACTCAGGGCTCCAGGGCTCCCCTGGCTTGTGGATTTAGCTGGCAATGAGCACAGCTCAATGGTGTAGAGGTCGGACAGACGAGTGGTGTCAGGATGGCCTGGGAGCAGCCACTCATGGCTGTCCTTGCCTCTGGCCAGAGCTGATTCACATGGTGAGAGAGGCTCAGAAATGCAGAACAGCACAAACTCCTTGCTACTTGGCACATAGGACAGCACACTCACCCTCTTGTTCCTTTACCTGTGCAGCCAGCCAACTCAGTCACCTTCAGGAAGAACATCCAGAAAGAATAATAAAATAAAAGTACCTCATGCCAATCCACATAGCACTTCAAAGTACTAAGAGTAAAAAAACTCATGTCCATGCATTTCTACAGAAAGGCTACTTGCTGTCCAGACCCATATTCTTGCTCTTTTTTCTTCTTCTCAAAAGAAGAAAACACATCATTCTGGAGCCATCGAGATGGAGCAGACCAATGGCCAGCTGTCCACCCAATGATGTCAACCATGGTCTCAGAGAGAATAGTGTCTGCGGACTCCAGAGAGAGCAGCAGTGGGCTGAGTGGGGAGAGAATTGAGAACTTGACCAGTGACCAGCACGGTGGTGAGCTGATTTGTCTTGAAGGCAGTGAGTCTTAGCACTGCTCTGTGCGCAGGACGGGAATGACTCAGAGAGGACTGGACCAGGGGCCTGTTGGAGCCAGAGTGGCAGCTGCCCTGGACCCTTCCCCCTTCTCTCCTGGCCGGGCTCTAACGCCATGGCCTGAGCATAAGCCCCTTAAATGCTGAGGGAAAACCCATCGCTGGTGAGGACCTGGGAAAATGGGGCCCTGGACTCCAAAGTATTGGGGCGACTCCTGATTATTTTTCTTCTTTTTCTCTTGCCAGTGTTCCCTGAAAACCATCCTGTTATATGAAGCTTCCACACAGCTCATGGATGGAGAGGAGTGTACGGTTCTGAGAGAACCTGAGCTTCTAGAAGAAGGACCAGTAAGGTGGCTGAAATCCAGGGGGAGAGGAGCTGTGGGTGAGCTGGACCCGCACAGAGCACACCCTGGAGGCAGCATAGGCCCTGAGCACGCTGATGCTGAGGTCACCCCCAGAGCTGCTGAGACAAAAATGAGTCTGAACTTCATATGCTCCACAGCCTTACACAGGGGGTCTCACCTACGCCACTCCGTGGTGGGAAGACAGACTGTGGAGCCCCGTCCAGCAGGGGCAGCACATCCACCACCAGCCTCATGTGAAGTCTGGAAGGAGAAAGGATCTGCATGTGAACAGGCACAGGGGTCAAGTGCAAGAGGTCAGGGCAGTAGAGCCCCAGCCTGCAGAGCCACCACACCCTGCACTTTAGTTCCAAGTACAGGCTCTTTTTTGCAATAGTAACAATTGTAGGTTTGACTTTGAAGAAAAAATAACCCAAATTACATTAGAGATTTTAATTTTGGTTTGTGACATCTTCAATAGATGTTAGCTGAACCCATTGTGGTAATCATTTCACAATGTAGGTCCATCAAACCATCGTTCTGTCTGCCTTAAACTTATACAGTGGTGTATATTGATTATTTCTCAATAAAGCTGGGAAAAATAAACAGTGCCTTAATCAATGGGAAAAAAGTGGTTATAGATGCAGTGGAATGAATACCCCATAACTAAGAGAAAACAAATCAGGATACACACATAACAAATAGTATCATCTTGCCCTGGAGGCATGCTCAGTGGTTGAGCCTTGATCTATGAACCAGGAGGTCATACGTGGAGTCCCTGCCAGAGTACATGCCCTGGTTTGGGGCTCCATCCTTAGTAGGGGGCATGTAGGATGCAACTGATGAATGATTCGTTCTCATCATTCATGTTACTACCTCTCTCTACCTCTCCTTTCCTGTCTAAAGCCAATATAACATATATATAAATATAAATGAATTAATAGTATCACCTCAAAAAGGTATCTGGATATATAAATGTACGAAAGACAAAAGGAAATACTTTGAAATGTTGACAGTAGTTAACCTTGTATAGTGGAAAAAAGTGATTTCTTTTACTTTATACTATTCTTTTTAAGTTTGTACTAATAATCCTATATTATTTTGATAATGAGAAAAAATCTTCTAAAAAACATTTAAGTAACTTTTTTTTGGTGTAAAATGCATTTTGCATCCATGTTCAGTGACCATCCACTTATCTTTGAGAAGTTTAAAAAGTGCTTTGGGTTGTGAAATATCCTTTAAAATGCATTCTTGCACTCCAACAGCTCCTGAATGAGAACACTGGGCTTTGGAGATGCTGGGTCTGCTTGGAAAAACTAATGGGCAGGGGTTGGAGGCGCGGTAGGGAATGGTGCGGGTCAGCAACCCTGAAGAGAGGCTCCTAGGCAGGATGCCTCAGGGTCCACAGCTCAGGCTGTATTTGAAGAATTCCTCATTGGAAGGCTGATATCTACAGTAAAGTTTCAGATTTGATAAATTTCAGACATGAGCCACAGTAATTTTTTTAAATGGTTTTTGCCATTCTTATTGCAAAATCTATATATATAAAAGGCTAATGTGCTAAGGATTCCACCACCTGACCACTCGCTATGAAGAGCACTGACCACCAGGGGCAGACATTCAATACTGGAGCTGCCGTGACCTGAACTGGCCATTTACAGAGGAAGGGCACTGCGCTCCCAGAGTCCACAAGCAACACTCCGCTTTTCCCAAGTGGGACACAGGCCCCGCCACGAACCCATGGCACAAAGCCCACAGGCCAGCCCAGCACAGAAACAGTGGCTGTGGGCACCAGGTAATGATGTCACATAGTAATGCCAGGCTTCCTCTCCCTAGCGACTAACCTCCTTGGAGTTTCTTCACCCACTTGCTTTATAGCCAGGTGCAAACATTTTACACTTTAACCAAATATCTTTGAAGTGTTTTTCATGTGCCTCATCTCATTTGATCCTCACAGAAGTCCTGGAATAGGTAGAGAGGAGACTCGGTAGAATCCAGTTTTCATTTCAGTAGCCAGAAAATGGAGATTTGGAATGTTGTAAAAATTGACCCAACTGAAAAGAAGCAAGAAATGGTAGAACCTGAACATGACTTCAGGTTTTCTCACTGCACAGAATAGAGTCAAACAGTGCTATAGTTAAATATTTCTCCCTTTGTTATCCCTGCATGATCCACAATAATAATCTGCTTTCATATTG